>NC_142656.1:24212500-25462500 GCF_055504915.1 Nelumbo nucifera | reverse complement strand
TATTAGATTTAATTAAAAGAATTTATTGGTGAAAAAAATCTATAAGTTTATGATTTAATAAGAGGGAATGAGGATGCTACCTTAAATTAAAACTTATTGATTGAATGAGGTGAAATAAATTATATAAAAAGACATTTTAAGGACTTAATTTTAGTCTGTGTTCAAACTTTTACATGCCCCCAATACCCCTGTTATTTATTCAATTTTCAATTCTATCCTACCCTTATCTATTATCTCCTCTTAGTGATTTTTTAACGTGCATTTGTAGGTGCCACTTAGCCACTTTATTAAAAAGGGGGACCTTTCTATGACATTAAAACCAGTTGCAATATGTTGATACCAAAAATTATTGAATGCTGCAACACAACCAAACTAGTATATGTAGTTTTTGCTTATTTTTCATATGTTTTTTACACATAGGTTCTATGTCTGACAAAACACTTGGGTGCAATTAGAAACCCATGAAATCTAACTTCATAATCATTATAAATTAGTGGCTTTGGCTCGAAGAAAAACAAAATTTTGATCTACAAACATTAGCTACGATAAGAGAGCATATTATGAGCAAGAGTCTTTCTTTAGAGGAAGAAATTTCTATGCTAAATCAGTTCATAGTGAGAAAAACTAAATAGCCTTCTTGGCCTATTGGTTTCTCATTGAGATTTGACTGAATCTCTTCATGAGTTTGAACCTATTGTCTTGTGCATTCCTGTGCTTTGATATTGTTTATTTTGTATTTGTTTTTATCAACTTGATAAGAGGCATTCACTTTGTATCTATGTATAGATTGAAATATTTATTGTATTTGAGGTGTTTAAGAAAACAACACCAATGTAGGTTTTTTGTTGGCACATGTAAGCCAACTGTTCAACTTTGGTTGGCACTTTGAAGTTTAACCTGTTTAGATATTGCAAACACATTGAAGCCTTACTAGTTGTAAGGTTTTACTAGCACACAAAAGCCTAGTTGGTTTTAATGAAACTCTTAAGAAGTTTCTTAAGAAGAGGGCACAGGCCGTGGTTTGACTAAACCTCTATAAAAATCCCTATATGCTTTATTTTCTTGTAATCTTTTGTTTTATTTGTTTAATTTCATTGCTTTGTTATCCATGGCATTTGTATAACACACACAACCTTTCATTAATCTTGCATTTATCATCTTAAGAAGACTTTAATTGGGGGAAATAGTTTTAAAACCCAATTCACCCCCTCTTGAGATAGGCTAATTACGCAACAATATATATTCATCATATTACACAAAAATAAGTGTGATAAACAAGAATTACTTTTATTAGACTAAATGGTGAGTTAGTGGTCTAACCATTTTGACAAAAATGGGTCAATCAATGATGTCATAATTCAATAAAAAGTTTAAAAATGGAAATACAAATACAAACATGAAAATTATAGAAAATTTGGGTGCATCTCTAATAATGGACTAAAATTTTTAAAATTTAAAATTGACTAAGAGATGAAACCAATTTTTCATCTAGGTGGTGGGTCAGGATTCAATCATTTAGGTTAAATGGGTTAATCCATGATGTTAGAAATAGATAATAAAATTAAAAATAGATAAAAATATAAAATTTTGTAGAAAATGCATAGAGTTTGTAAAAATCGTTTTGCACTTACCTCTAATATTATATATTCATCATACTAAGCAAAAAAGTGTGATAAACAAGAATTATTTTTATTAATGATGGAAATGAAAACACAAAATTTAAAATCAACCCAATGATGAAACAATTTTCGTCCCAATTTTAAGCCAATAGTTTGATCATTTAAGTCAAATGGGTCAATATATGATGCCATAATTAAATTAAAATTAAAAAAATATATAGCAATACAAAAATTATTATAAAATGTAGATGTTTATAGACGTGGCAAATAATTCCTCCAAAGTTTGGTCCATCGTGGCATATACACCCCTTCTGTTAGAATCTATAGGCGGCTTCACATCTTTATCATATAATGTGGATATTTGCCTTGACTTCTCATCTGGATCACAATGAAAAAAAAAAAATCTAATCACTTTACTTTCTTCTCTCTCATTTTTCATGTGCATTTTCATATTCCTAATTAATACTAGTAAATGTGCACATGGAATATGACAATTTTAGATGATGATGATGATGATGATGATGATGATAATAGTAAATAATGTGTCCAAATGTTTTTTACAAATTTTTTGTATTTTTTGTATAGTTGAATTGTTAGCCCACCACCAAATCAAAAGATTTTCTTTTTTGGATCAATTTTAAATTCCATATTTCATTTACATTATCAGTAGAAGCAATTCTTGTTTATCCCACTTAATTTTCTTTAATATGATCATATAAAACAATAGAGATGTGTCCAAATTTTTCTACAAAGTTTTTTTATTTTGTATTTATAATTATTGACCCATTAGACCTAGATGGTTTAATTATTTGTGCTCATATGACTAAAAGTGTTGGATATTACATCTAATAGAGGTTGATGTAGAAATTATTACATCTAAAGGAAATGATCAATGATTTAACATAATTCAGAGAGGTTTTCAACATTATATTAAAATCAATGTTGTTTTAAATTATTACTTTTCCGATTGTAACTTCCACTGGAATATCTTAGGACCTCAGTGCTTTTCCAATTATTACTATTTGAACAAGTTATGTAGCAAAGGAAATTGAATGAGTAACAAAATAGGGGTTGATGTAGAAATTAAGAAAGGAAATTGAAAAATTGCAATAGTTTCCACTAAAACAAAAACACTTGCTAGGTCCTGGAAAACTAACTCCTTTGTACCTTGACCACTCTATGTAGGGTTGGTTGACAAAGAATATGGCAAGAATCAATAACAAAATAGGGTTCAATGTTGTGAAAATGAACCATGTACAAAGCTGACTGTTGTTCCTAGTCTTAATCAAACTTTACTTTACCTAACACTTTCCTTGTTTGGAACTATGATGTGAACAATTTACACATGTATTTGAGAACAATTATACCTATCCAAATTTGGGAATCTGATCCACTACAAACAAAACGTGAAACTATATAGCTACACATCCTAATCATGGACATAAACCCATCAGTGTTCTGGTACATTTACTGATTTACGGCAGAAGCTGTCACCTGTCAAACGTAGACAGCCAAATCTGTTTTTTTCCAAATTGTGCCATCCACAGCACTGCAATAATATAACAGTGTTGGATACATGGTTGTATGGACTATGGATTAACTTGTCATGTGGATGAGGGAGCCTATTACAGCCTGTAACAGGTGTTTCAGGATTCAAATCTTTTTAATAAAAAATACATTTAAATATCTCATAAAAACCAAATTTTGAATATATATATATATAAATCCCTATGTATTTAAGTACTGATACATAGAGGCGTATCGATATTTTGAACCATTACAACATAGGTTGTATAATGTGAATAACCACATTTTGTGTTTCGGGTTAGATTTGTTTAAAATGCTAAATGATTTCATTCCAATTAGGAGTGAAAGTTGGGCGGGCTGGGATGGGTTTGAGTTCAGTTCAGGTCCAATCCTAGGAATTGGGCCTAAGGTCCAAGTCTAGCCCAAGCCAAAGGGTCAAAACTTAAGGGCTTAATTCTGGGCTAAGCTCAGTTCCGAGTCTACACCCAGCCTGCACAGAATTTTGATACATTTGAGTTGGGCTAGGCCTAGGCCAAGCTTAAGTTAGTTAATCATTTCATAATAAAATTTGATATAAATGTATGCATGCATGCAGTTACGCATTTTTTACCTAATATGTATATATGCATGTTTGCATACAAATGTGTCTATATAGTATATAGTTGAGCTGGACATAGATTGGGATAAGATTGGGCCGAGCTTGGGTTGAGTTCGGGATACTTAAGGGCTAAGCCGAAGCCCACCCTAAGAACTAAAAATCCAAACCTGACCCATGTAAAATTGTGGGCTGGGTTGGTTTGCGCAAAGGTCAGGCCTGCCCAAGTTGGACCCTTAGTTTCAATATTAGAGTAACTATTGCTTCAAAAAGTTGGCTTGTGCTAAAGAATATTAAAGGAAAACTATAATCAAATCATTTTATTTCATGTGGCATCCAAAGTTTTAAATAGAGTAGAATAAATAGCAAAAATTGTAATAAATTACAAAGACCCCCCTTGTACCATGGGGTCAATGACTAAGACCCCCCCCCCTCCCCATTAAATACTATTTTCAAAATGACAAAAATGGGCATCCTACCCCATATTGACTGTTTTTGAATTCTTTTGAGATTTTACTTGAACCCTCCTGAAACCCAGTCCAGAATGCTACTGAAATCCATTCTACCTCCGTCCAAGAATCGATCTTTACTAGAGTTCAAGCCAATATCACGCCAGAACATAGAAGAACTAAGCATAATATCAAACCGTTGTTAGAGCAGAATAACTGCCTCCGTTGCCGGAGAAGAAGGCATATTTCTCCCTACGGTCGAAAAAGAAGAATTATTTTTGTTGGTGCCAGGGAAAAAAGGTTATTTTTCGCCATTATCGAAGAAAGAAGGTAACCTATTACATAGTAGTACAAGAAGAGGTAAGAAAGTCCTTTTGTTTGAATCTAGAGTTTCGTTTTTGAATTTTTCAAGTCTGTTATATACTTCGATTTGTTCATGTCTTTTATATACCTCGATGTTTGCTTGTTATATCGTGTTTTTGTATAGGTGAATATTCTCTGTTAGTATTATATTGTCTGAAGTGGGTATTTCATCTCGAAATAATATTCTTGAGGTTTGTGCTCAGGTCTTTAATATAGTTATTAAATGTGTTTGATTTCTATTAACACTTATTACTGTATTTGATTTCGGTATTAACACTTTTTACTATGTTTGATATTGGTATAATTTTCTTTTGTTATTCCTAGAAAACCTTTTTATCGTGTTTTATCTTAGTATAATATTGATCAGTTCTTTGTTTAACACTATTTTACTGAGTTTGGCCTTAGTCAAATAATGTTTAGGTTAACACCTTTTTAATACGTTTTATCTTAATAATCTATATAGAGGGATATGTGCCGGTATATGTTTGTTAGATTTGATTTGAGTTTTTACAAGTTTAGATCTGCTCCTCACAGAGAGTGCCTCATACTAACCTCATAACATGTCCTAGCCACATATGGGGAACATCTCCGGTACTTGTATTTATTATTCATGGGAAGATGTTCTCAATACAGGGTGGGATATGACTGTGAGGTCGGTGTGATGCACACTCTGCAAGGAGCATATCACAATTTGTTTCTTACCACTTGTTTATTGTTATCTTTGGGGATTTATTAGTTATTTATGGTCATATATTTAATATATTAATGTTAGTAAAAGCATTTGCTTTAGGGGTTTAACATTTGTTTACTCTTAGCTTGGAGTATTTAACAGTCATTTAGGCTGCATTTGGAAATGATGCAAATAACTGTTAATGCAAATATGTAGAGTGTAAAACGGTTCATATGAATTGCAAAATTGGGTTAGTTTTGCATTGATAAATTTACCTTCTTACCAAACAGACTTTTAGCTATAATGGATGCAAACATGAATGCCAATAAAGCATATGCTTTTTTTTTATCAAAAGCTCACTTGAATGCAAATTTACTTCTTTTTTATTGATGTACTTTTACATCTTATTATCAATGTAAATATGCATTGGTCTTTCATTTGTCAATGCATAAATGTAATGTTGCCAAACACAGGCAAAAGTGAACCAAAGTGCAAATTTACCCTAAACCGGGATTTACACTCTATTTGCATCATTTCCAAACGCAGCCTTATTGTTAAATTGCAAGTATATTAATGTTAGGTCAAGGACTTCAATATTGTTTTGTTGTTAGAACTTGAAAGTCAATGGTGGTGGATCCCAACATATACCTAAATGAATTTATCTCTAATTTGTTACCCACTTTGTCTCCTTGTCCATGTCAACATGAGAGGGGCTAAAGGAAAGTGTTTACAAATGAAGGGGGCTACAAAATAAAAAGAAAAAGGGGATTGTTTTGAAAATTATCAATATTACAAGGGGTTAATTAAAAAAGGGGGAAACCAATACATGAGGGTGGGGGAGAATGTTTCAGCCCCTAATATGTTACAAAGTCTAGGTTCAGTAAAATTGAAATTGAAATTGAAAACTAGTTAACATAATTTGTTGGTCAAATGATGGAGGATTTTGCATATATGTGCTAATTTATTTCTTAGTTTATTGAAGTGTGAATCAACATGGAATTTGATATGATTTTAGCATTGATGCTTGTTCATGGTTTTTCCCCCAAATGTCAAGTAATAGGTACAGTATCAACATACATCATGGTGGTTACTTTTTAAATATACAACCAATGATATATAGTGGTGGTGATGTGTTTGTAAACCATAATGTTGATGGTGACCTTATATCATTCATTGAGATATAGTTATTGATGAAAGATCTTAGTTACAATTAATCGATGAAGTATATTATAGGAAGCCCAATGTAGACTTAGATGATGGGTTGGTAGGGTTGAAATTTGATAGGGATATCCTGGAGATGTGCAAGGTCCATGAGAAGTATAGACACATTGATATATATGTGGCAGGGTGTAAGAGGGATATTGTAGGGTTGTCATAAGCAACACTATCACACGTTGAAATTTGTTCATCTAGTGTTGACCCACCACCACTAGGTTTAGTTGATCATGTGGATGAACTTGATTTTGAGGTTTATGTTGATTTTGAATTTGAGTATGAGTATAAAGTAGATTATGCGTCTAACAAAGAGGGTGATTCTGATTATGAGTTAGAATGTGAGGTGGAAGAAGAATTAGAAAGCTAAGTATAATGTTGAGTGTTTTGAGGATGAGGTTGAGGGTGGTGATGTTACTATGGATGAAGTTCCTGTTGACAAAGTTGATGATGTTGTTGGGTTAGACATACTATCTGATTATGAGCAACCAGACGAGTTGGAAAGTTTACACGGTTCTAACGAGGAAGGAGGACTTCAATTTGAGGATTTTGTTGAAATGCTATTTTTAGCAACAAGAAGAAGAAGAAGAATGACGTGAGAGCCAAAAAGAAATCATTGTTGGCGGTGCCCAGCATTGTTATTTATATGTTAGGGCGAACAAGACAAAATAAAAAAGAGGAAAATATGAAAATGCCCTTCTGCGACATATAGTACAGATTTCATCACTCCCCCTCAAGTTGGGGCGTAGATGTCAATCATCCACAACTTGTCACAAAGATCATAATGTGGTAGTGAGTATAGTCCTTTAGTAAGAACATCTGCAAGTTGTTCATCATACCTAATGTAGGGAGTGCACACGTATCCCTTCTCAATTTTCTCTCTAATGAAATGTTTTTCCACTTCAATATACTTGGTTCTATCATGAAAAACTGGATTGGCTGCAATGTTGAAGGCAGCTTTGTTATCACAATAGAGTGAAATAGGATCACCAAAAGAAAATCCTAATTCACTCAATAGGTTCTTGATCCATAGTAACTTTGCAACTCCATGTGACATAGCCTTGTATTTTGCCTTTGCACTTGACCTGGCCACCATACTCTATTTTTTGCTTCTCCAAGCCACAAGGTTTCCACCAACAAAGGTACAATATCCACTGGTGGATTTTCTGTCATCCACTGAGTCGGCCCAATCTACATCTATATACACCTCTACTCTCATGTGCCCATGTTTCTTAAAGAGTAAACCTATCCCTAGAAATTTCTTCAGGTACCTAAGAACTCTGTATGCTGCCTCTAGGTGTGCCTCCTTGGGTGCATACATGAACTGACTGAGGACACCCACAGCATATGCTATGTCGGGCCTAGTCATGGATAGGTAGAGAAGCTTGCCTAACAGTCTTTGGTACTACCTTGGATCTTTTAAGAATTCACACTACAATCCCCATGTTTGTGATTTACATCTATAGGTGCGTGGTTTAGCCCCTAGCTTCCCCGTATCCTTTAGGAGATCTAGGGTGTGCTTCCTTTGGGAAATGAAGATGCCTTGCTGAAAACGAGCAACCTCAATACCAAGGAAGTAACGCAAGTGCCCCAGGTCCTTTACCTCAAATTGTGTAGCAAAAAATGTTTTTAACCTCCAAATCTCTGAGACCCAGTCTCCAGTGATGACAATATCATCTACATAGACAATCACGGCTATTGTCTTTCCTTGTTCCCACTTTACAAAAAGTGTGTGATCAGATTGGCACTACTTAGAACCCATCTACTGAACTGCTTAATGAAACCTACTGAACCAAGCTCTTGGAGATTACTTTAGACCATACAAAGATTTCTTCAATTTGTAGACTTTTTATTCACTTCCCTTAGCACAGAAACCAGAGGGTTGAGTCATATACACTTTCTCTTCCAAATCACCATTCAAAAAGGCATTCTTTATGTCAAGTTGGTGAAGCTCACATTCAAGATTTGCAACTAAAGACAGGAGAAACAAGATAGAGTTCATTTTTGCAATCGGAGCAAAAGTCTTGGCATAATCAACATCATGCACCTGTGTGAAACCTTTCGCAACTAGCCGAGCCTTGTACCTTTCTATAGATCCATCTGCCTTATGTTTTATAGGGAAGACCCATTTGCACCCTACAGGTTCCTTTCCCTTGTGAAGATCTACCAATTCCCACATTCCATTCTTATGGAGAGCTTTGATCTCTTCTTTCATTGCATATGTTCACTCAGGAACAAATAAGGCCTCTGCAACACTCTTGGGAAGGGGAATACTATTAATGGAAGATAGAAAAACACGAAAGGAAGATAAAACATTCTCATAGGATAAAAAATGAGATATAGGGTGGTGTGTGGTGCATGATTTGACACCCTTCCTTTTTGCAATAGGGAGGTTCAGATCACAACTTGAAGTGTCAATATCAATAGGTTCAGGAACATCAACTGGAACAATAGTACCTGGGTGGGGTGAAGGATCCAACCCCCGAGATTCTGATGGCATAGGTGGCATGGTTTCCAGTGGCTTTGTGGCTATTGAACTTTGTTGGCCTTGATTTTTGTAGCGCAATCTCTGAAAGACACAAATGAAGGAGGCTCTGGAATAGAGGGCAAAAAAACTTGAGTTTGACTTTGTTTCTCCTCAACTCTACTCTCCCCCTGAGGAGAAACAGGGAAGTAGGGAATATCTTCAAAGAAAGAGGCATCCATAGGGACATAGTACGTTTTAGACGCAGGGTCAAAACAACGATAGCCTTTCTGAGCAAGGGGATAACCAAGAAAAATACACATAATAGCTATATGATCAAGCTTATCACGAGTAGGAGAGAGATTATGAACAAAACACTTACATCCAAAGACCTGCATAGGGATAGGAAATAAAGGAGCTGATGAGGCAACCTATATTTCAATACCCGAGATGGTGTTCTATTTATGACATATGCAGTATATTTAGAATAGAATCCACCCAAAATCTTTTAGGAACATTCATCTGTAACATTAATCCTCGAGCAACTTCAAGAAGATGTTGATTTTTTTCTTTCTGCAACCCCATTTTGTTGTGCAATTCTGGCACAAGAGCTCCTGTGTTGAGAGCCGGAAGAGGAAAAGAAATTTGTGAGGTTTCCATGGAAATATTCCTTGGCATTATCTTATTAGAAGATTCGGATCTCATATTGAAATTGGGTGTAAACCATGCGCTGAAAGTCTTTTACAATTTTAGGAACTTCCTCCCATGAGTGCAAAGGATAAATCCAAGTGTAACGAGGGAAGTCATTAACAAAGGAAATAAAATACTTGTAATCATTCTCAGTTGGAATATTAACAAGTCCCCACACATCTGAATACACAATTCGAAAAGGAAATTCTGATCTTTTATTACATAAAGGGAATGAGGTTCTACAATGTCTACTCAGTGGGCATAGTTGACACTGAAAATCACTAACAAACAAAAACTTAAACTACTCTAGAAACAAAAACTTCAAAGACTCAAAAGAGACATTGCCCAAACTGTGGTGCCACAAAAGAGACATTGTTCTCCAAGACGTAGAGACCATCCACCATATTCCCTCTACCAATCGTCCTTCTGATAGCCAAATCCTGAAAAACACAAGAATGTGAAAAAAAGGTTACTAAGCAATTCAAATCATGAGTAATACTACTAATGGATAAAAAATTAATAGGTAATTTTGGAACATGTAGGATATTAGATAAGGAGAGGCCAAAAGGCGAAGATATAGATCTTTAACCAGCAAATGGAGGAGAAGGATCCATCTGCTAGTCTCACTTTATCTCTGCCAAAGAGAAGATAATATGTTTGAAACAAGGTTGACTTACCAGTCATGTGGTTGGATGCACTGGAATCATTGATCCATGGGGATTCTGGGTTATCAGTAGACACATGGAAAGGTGAGGTAAAATTACTTGAGGAAGCGGCAAAAGAAGTAGAAGGTGTGGGTCCATAATCAGCATTGCAAAGAGCCCTACCATATTGCTCTAGGTGGTCATAGAAGGAATTGATAATATCTTCCTTTGGGTCAGAACAAGGGGGGAAGCCGTGAGAAGTACTCTGATGTTCATGAGATGCTAAGTGAGCCAAAGTAAACTTCTTCTAGTATGGCTTCTTGCTTGGCTCTTGTGCTGATTTCTTACCCAATTCATGTGCCTATTTCGGTTTCCCATTCAATTCCCAATAGGTTTCACGAGTGTGCCTAGGTTTTTGAAAATGAGTACACCACATTTTGTCTTTATCATCTGTCTTTTCCCCTTTTCTCGGTGCCCGGTGTTGCCCCTTACAACAAGGGCAATGGTCTCTTCAAACTGAACAAGTGCATAAACCTCTTGGACAGATGGAAGATCCTTGCTACCCAAAATCTAAACACAAATAAGTTCATACACAGGATTCAAACCCAGAAGGAAAGCGAACACCCTTTGTTGTGAAACTAACTTTTTATATGCTTTAGCATCCTTTTCGCTTTCCTACTCAATGTTCTGGTAATAGTCAAGTTCTTTCCAAACTAAAGTGAGGGCAGAATAATATGTTGATAGGTCCCTTTCTCCCTGCTTACATGTCGAAGATTCCACTTGTAGCTGGTAAATTCTAGCATAATGTCTCCGCTCTGAGTAAGCTGCTTGTGCTTGGTCCCATGTTTCTTTTGCTATCTCAGGCCACATAAAATTATGTTTGGCAGATGGTAGCATGGATGTCAAAAGCCAGGGCATAATTTTGCAATTTTCTTGGTCCCACTTATCGTATTCTGCAGGACCAACCCTAGGTTCCTTTATTTTCCCATTAATATATCCTATCTTACCCCTAACTATGATATACATTCACATCTCCTTAGACCAAGTGCTTGGTCCCATGTTTCTTTTGCTATCTCAGGCCACATAAAATTATGTTTGGCAGATGGTAGCATGGATGTCAAAAGCCAGGGCATAATTTTGCAATTTTCTTGGTCCCACTTATCGTATTCTACAGGACCAACCCTAGGTTCCTTTATTTTCCCACTAATATATCCTATCTTACCCCTAACTATGATATACAGTCACATCTCCTTAGACCAAGCAGGTAATTCCTACCATCCAATGAGGTGAGAGTCATTGGAAAATTCATGGAGTCATGACCACTACTCATTCCACTATGATTCATGGTGATTCTCGAAGTTGCAGACTCTTCAACATTCATGGTTTCAGTCTATACGCACCACAAGAGAAGACACAACCCTCACTCTAAGTAAATAACAATCAAATAACCAACTTCTGTTGCGATACTGGTCACCTGAACACTCTCACATGTGCAATAGATCCTCCAAGGCTAATATTAGCCACAAACATCAGTAAACAACTGTTGTACCAGTCAGCCGAACCAAGTCACTCATGACCTATAGATTTCTTCACAAAAAAAAGGGTTTTTTGGATCATCCGACCCATAAAGGGATTAAACCCACCTTATATCATTTGGGCAAGGCAAAAGAACCTTAATATGTTCTTGGTATCAGCACCAAGAACAAAAAAAAAAAAAACATTTTACAAAGTGTCCCTGATCAGTCTGAGATAGGGTTGTTCATAAGAAGACCCAACCCGAGTCAACTAGGTTTTCTTCAGCACCGGTCGGTTTCAGGTTATAAAAAATCATAAATCGATGATTCGGTTCGGTTTCGGTTTTCACACATGAAAACCGAAACTGACCCGAACCGAACCAACTTAGTAGTTAGTTCCTATTTAGTAGTTACAACCTACTTAGTTCCTACTTAACTAAGTTGTCTCTATCCTAGTTACAACCTAACTTTACAGCAACTAAGTCACCACTAAGTAGAGCCGAAACCGACCCAAACCGACTCAAACCGATCAGGTCGGTTTTGCTTAACACAGGGTCAGTTTTGGTTTCAATTTCAGGTAACTCGACCAGGTTGGGTCGGTTGGAAAAACATCAGTAAACCGACCCAACCCGACCTGTGAACAGCCCTAGTCCGAGAGAATTCTAGGATTTCCAGTAACACTATAGGGAACAACAAAGGAAAAAAAAAGAACAATCGACCTCTTAAGAAGATTTAGTCAATCATCAACACCTCCCAGAATCTCTTTAGTCAAGTCTAAGCCCAGAACAGACGAAGGAGATGCAGTCGAACAGTTCTCAAGCCTAGAACATCAATGTGCTTCCTTTGTTCTCAGTCTAGAAATCACATAACACTTAGCCAATGCAGTTGAGGAGATTTTGCAGAGCACCAACCTACTTTGATGCCATTTTTTTAGCAAGAGGAAGAAGAAGAAGAAGAAGAAGAATGATGTGAGAGCCAAAAAGAAATCATTGTTGGCAGTGACCAGCATTGCTATTTATATGTTAGGATGAAACAACACAAAATAAAAAAGACAAAAAGACAAAAATTCCCTTCTGCAGCATATAGTACAGATTTGATCAAAATGGAGAATCCATATAATAGTTTAAAACTTAAAATAAATTAAAACAAAAAATATAAGTATTTTTTCAACTATTTTCATCATATAAGAAGTTTACAAAAATGCAAACATATATATATAATTGATTTGACCACAACATTAAAAACCAATATTAAAAAAATATATTGGAATTGCATTTCCTCTTGGTAAATAAGTAATTTTTATTATCTCATAAATTAAATAATAAAAAATAAAAAGATAGAACTTTTTATAAATTTTATAGAAAATTTTGAACATGCATTAATATTATATATTCTTCATATTAAAAAAAATGTGTTTGAAAAATAAGAATTATTGTAAGTAAAGATAGAAATGGCTAAAATACAAAGAAAAAATGAATTAATGTCTTAATCATTTGGTTGTTGACTATTATCATCATCATCATTTGATATTGCCACGTGCAACACGTGTGCACATTTACTAGTGTCTATATATGTATGTAGCTATATATTATCAATCTATTCTATTTGGAAATTAAGCTACAAAGCTCAATATGCCCAAGCCTAGCCTGAGTAGGGATGGCAACAGAATGGGTTCGATGAAGGTTTTGTAAATTCTAGATTTTATCTGCCTAGCGGTTGGATTTTGAGAATCCAAACCCTCCCCGTATTCAAGGATAGGGGTGAGTTGGGTTTAAAACCTGCATCTAATTTCCTATTATTTCTTGTTGCATAAAAAGCAATAAATAAGTAAAATAACATAAATAAATAACAAAGTTTCCAATTATTTGACTAAGATGTAAAATAACACATAAACTATCAACCCAACCCACTCAAGTTGCACCTACCAAGGACTTGTGCGATGTACGGGCTTTGTTAAGAAAAAGCTAAACAATAAAAGCACATAAGAGTAGACAATTGTTTTATATTTTAGCATTTTAAATAATTAATAATTTATTATATTTTATATACTACTTTTAATAATTTTTTACAATACAAAAATAACAATAATTAATTTCAGCTAGGTTGTTCATTAAACCGGTTAAACCAGCCAACACGACCCAATTCGACTCGAGTTAGTCGGATTTCTAGTATTTTTGGTGGGATTCGGTTTAGCAGTTTCCCAACCTAACTAGGTCAAGTCAATTTCGGTTTGGCCATTTGTAAATCGACAAAAACCAAACCGACCCGGCCACATATATATAGTATAATTTTTAATAAGGAAAAGTAGGAAATTTCCCATATTACTTAGTCTAAAATATTTTATATTGTAAATTTAAATTTTTTTAATTTACTTTTTAATAATACCACTACAATTTTTAAATTAAATTTTTTAAGTTTAAATCATTTGAACCAACCAACCAAATCGAAACTTGACCCAAACCAATATAACCCAAGTTGGTTCGCTTTCACTAATGGTTAGTTGGTTTCGGGAGACAAAACTCCCCAACCCAGCCAAGTTAATTTCGTTGGCCAAAAAACCTACAACTGAAACCAACTAACCATTAGTGAAAACCAAAACAGATTTATACATAATTATTGAAAATATATTTATCACAAAAATACAATAAATAATTGCTAAAAATACAATAAATATAAATTTTAGTATATATTTATATATAATAACTATAGATAAAGATTTTAAATTTATTATTAATAAATGTCAATTTTCTAAAAGTTATTTTCTATTATTATTAATTGATATAAGTGAAATAATGTTTTTATTATTAGTACATTAATAATTTCAATTATTATTATATTTTTAATATCTATTAAAAACAATTTTTGAAAGCTATTACCTATAGGAGTGTCCATGGTTCGGCTAATCGAATCATGGCCTTTTGTTGTAAATCGAACCAGTGGTACCAGTTTTTCCATTTCTCCAAACTGGTACCACCGGTTAACTAGTCCACCGGTTTGGTTCTTCAGTTTTTTATATTTATAATATATATTATCTAAATATTTGTATAATATTATATTATAAATAATAAATGATATATATATTATAAATATTTTAAAAATATAACGATATATTTATAAATAGATCGTTATAAATAAAATATAAGTCTATATTTATATATATAATGAATATATATTTATATATAATATATAGAAAATATGTGACATATATTAAAAATATATAAAAATATACATATAAATATATATACTCGTCAGTTTGATTAACCATCAGTTTTTTATAGGTTAACCAAAAACCGAACCAATCCTTCGATTTCTCAAAAATTCCAAACCGATTGGTTCGGTTAACCGCATTTTGCAATTCGATTTTCTCGATTCAATTCAGTTTTTCGGTTTTTCATGGACACCCCTAATTACCTATTTTTGTTTTTTGAAAGCTTAAATACCTCTAAATTATTTAATATATTTTGTATTACTTCAATAATATTTAAAAATTTTTAAATTATTTATATTTTATATTATTATTATAAAATATTATTAAATCTATTATAATTATTTTTATATTTTTGATAAAATTTTTAAAGTTATTACATTATTTATTTAATACATTTTATTTGTTTTTAAAAAATATTTAAGATATGATTTAGTAATTAATTTTTTAATATTTAAAATTAGTTATTTACAATATTAATTATTTATATATTTAAATAATATAATAAATTATTTATTTCAATATTACCTATTTAAAAATTTTCATTATTTAAATTTTATTTCTTTTAATGTTATTACATAATATTAAAAATTTCGTTATACAATATTTAACTATTTTTAATATCTTTTTATATATAATATTTAGTTATTGAAATTTTTAAATAATATTTTTATTTTAAATTTTTAATATTTGAATAATATTTAAATTTAATAATTTGTAAAATTATAATTTATATTTTAGTACATAATTTCGTTATGAATTTCAAAAAATATAAAATTATTAATAATATGATTATTATTAAATCTATGATAATTTTTTGTGTTTTTTAATAAATATTTTAAAGTTATTACATTATTTCATTATAATATTTAAATAATTCATAAATTTTTAATTCAAATTTTCTTTTGATAAATACAGATAAAAAGTGGGGGATAGGATAAATAAGACATAGAGATAATTTAGGAGATAAATAGGAATTATAGATAATTTAGGAGAAAGTGGAGGATAGTGGTGCCACTTGGCTAGATTAGATTAGATTTTGCTAGAGAGAAATTTTAGGAATAGTTTTAGGAAGGGATAGATATGGAGGAAAGAAGGATGGGCGAGGAATGCTAAGATGTCAAAGTGAGAGAGGGAGAAGGGAGTGATGGGGTGGCTTCATGAGGGAGCAAGGAAGGCTAAAATGAAGAGAGGCTAAGAGTTCTCTGGGGAGGGATGGCAATTTTGTGGGAATTTTCGGGTATCCAACCCGTCCTGACCCTAATAGGACCCGTTTATCAAAACCCTATAGGGTTTGGGATGGGTTTGGGATTTTAGATTAAACCCCTATAGGGTTTGGGATGGGTTTGGGTTTTGGCTTTAGGGTATCCGATACCCAATACCCAGGATGCATAAATATGAACCTATTATATATATCATGCACAAATTTATAAATTTTAAGTACTAAGATAATTATTCTATTTTTAATATTTTATTTGTATAAATTTCTTGGGATTAAAATCATCATTTGATGTAAATTTAGATTTGATGGATTGTTTATTTCATTTAGTTATGAAATGCTAATTTTAAATATTATTTCTTTTAATTTTTAGTTGGAATTATTAATCATATACATGTATTGATTGTTTTGATGAACACAAAAGTTAATATATACAATGTATTGTATTTCATCAAATATAATAAAAAGGCAAGATGGCTTAGTGGCTTTAAAGTAGTGTTAAGAGATTTGGTGTCATCATTAATTGATTTGGGTTCAAGTCACACTATAAGCATTAAAAAACTTTTTTTTAGTAGAAAATGTTTGGTCAAGGGGTTTAACGGGTTTGGGACGGGACGGGTTTAGGAATTTGAGAAGAAAAGTTAGATGGATTTGGGACAGGTTTATAATGTGGGATACATAGGCGGGTTTGGTAATGGGTAGGGCAATTTGCATGGATACCCTACCCGTTGCCATTTGGAATCGATGTAAATCAAGAACTGATGTAAAATTTACATCGGTTCATTTTGTAGGCATTTGGAAGGAGCATGTAATTATGATCAACATAAAACTCCACTCTGGTTCAGTTCTGCGTGCATTTGAATGGAGTGGAGTTTTACATCGATAGTCGACGCAAATACTACATCAATTTTATCGATGTAATGGTCACCTATTGTACAATTCAATGTAAAACATCACGAGTGTATTTTTACACTGATGACATTTTACACCGGATCCAAACGAAGCCTTAGAAGGCGAAATTATAACTTAAGTGTTTCGGCATGAAATATCCAAAAAAAAATGTTTCAACATGAAAATTATTTATTCATTTCATATTGAAACAAACAAAACCTTGGAAAAAGAGGGGAATAATTAGGGATGGCAATTTTCCCCATCCCCAACGGGGACCCGACTTCCCCGACCCGATGAGGTCGTGGATGGGGATTGTTTTGGCAGGGCAGGGATTAATAGGAATCCCCAATCGGGGTCGGGGATGGGGATTGAGGTCCTCGCCCCGCCCCGACCCCGATTATATATTTATATATATTTGAATGTTATTTATATTAAATATATATTTATCAAAACATATTTAAAACAGTATTTATAATTTAAATTCTTTATTTATTTTAAGTAAATTTATTTTTCAAAAGAAATACTATTATCTAAAAAAATTCCGGGTATTCGGGTCCCGTTGGGGATCGGGGATGAAGGACAAATTTTATCCCCGACGGGGATCGGGGATAGAGGACAAATTTTATCCCGACGGGGATCGGGGATGAAAATGGGAGTTAATTTTAGAATTGGGGGCGGGAACGAACCCGCCCCATTGCCATTCCTAAGAATAATAAAAAAATAACTACCAAATTAAATAAAGGACAATGTTGGAGATGACCTAGTTTTCTCATTTACACAATATCGTTGACATGGATTGGTCTATTTCTACTCTTAAACCGTTTTTTGACATGGATTGGCTTTCAAGCTATTGAAATTCCAATTTATTTATTTTTGGTTAGGAGCTTTCTTTCACGTAGTTGGACAATTCATTTGGCAAAAATAGGTACTTTTCACCATGGCTTTGAAAATTAAACCGGATTGGACGGTTGGATCAATTGACTTGGGAACCAGTTAGATAACCGATTGCATTTCACCCTAAAATTGTTTTTTGACCAAAAATCATTGATTTGGTCAGTGATCTGTTGACCTGAGCAATTAAACCATTGACCCATTAATCTAAATAATGGTTTTTTTGTTGTTTTTTTATTTTTTTTTTATTTGCTTTATTCTTTAAATCAGAATGGACCATCCTTTCAAACTGGACAGTCAGATCGTTCGACCCAAGAACTGGTCCCCTGAACAGTTTTGTGTCCAATCCGGTTTTTAAAACCTTGCTTTTCACAACTAGAGTTGATTCTTCATTGGAACTAATTTCGTTAGATGCATTGATGATAAAAAATCTTAGTCATTGTTCTCTAATAGTTCCAAGTCAGTCATCAACACCATTGATGCTTCCTGCTAGGGAATTGAGTACTTGAAATGAGGGGTTTCTCATAGACAGATCTCTAAGAACGCCAGTAGAAAGCTTTCTTCAAGTACATCAAATTCATTGTTGGAGCAGTAGATTTGGTTGCCGAGAGAATAGTCAAATTCAAACGTAGAGAAGGAAGCAAGAATGGGTCATTCATTAATCGCTTATCGGTGAGGTTTTAAGTTGGTGCGTGGTAGTTGGTAGATGTAGAATACGATTTTGGTATTAATGTGTTATGTTTGTGTCTTGAATTTTTCGTTTCAAATTAAGTTGAGAAAAAATTCAAAAGTGAAATTTCATAATGGGTAGTAGGGGTGTAAACGGATCGAATTCAAAGCGAATTAGGCAATATTCAAATTCAATTCGATATCTAACGGATATTGAAAATTAATATTTGAATTCAAATTCGATTAAATATTCGAATTTTCAATTTGATTCGAATTCGATTAATTAATTAATTTAGATAATTAATAAATATATAAAATAAATATTTTATTGATATAAAGTATATAAATTATTTATATAACTTAATTATTATATAAAATATTTTATATATTATATATAAGAATTAAATAATCAGTCGAATTCGGATATTTATCGAATCGAATCAGGTCATATCCGAATTCAAATCCAATTAATAATTCGATATGAATAGGATATCCGAATTCAACCAATTAGATATTCGAATTATCCAAATTCAATTCGATTATGTCGAATACCGAATTTGAAATTGGATTTTCAAATACTGTTGACCCCCCTAATGGGTAGTAGGGGTTTGTGAGAGAAAGTTGAATGTATCTTTTGATTTGTGAGAGAAGTTGAATGACTAAAGTGTATTTAGGGTTTAGGGTTTTTATGAAAGCTCCTCCTTCGTCTGTGAACTAGGCTATAAGTCAAACCATGTAAATCCATGCATACCTTATTCTTTCACTTTTTTTTATCCGTGTGGTGCTGTACTAATGTTGTGTTTGATTGCAATGTAAATAAATTTACACTGATGCAAAACTATGACAATGCAAATGATTTGATTGTAAATTCTGACCTATTTTTGTTTTAAAATTTAGCTTATTTTGTTTGATTGCAGTACAAATAAAGTACATTAAGACATGAAGCATAATAAAGTAAAACCCAAAACAAAATTAAGCCAAAATTTAACTTTTTTTCATTTACACTCCAATGCATTTCTACTAGTACAAATAAGATTGCACTGCAACCAAACACAGCCTATGAAGTTAAATTTCCTTAGAAAAAGGAAGAGAAGGATGAATTCATTGACAAGGATAAGGAGCTTTCTTTAAGACCTAAAGTCTTAAGATTTCACGAGGCTGCCAAATATCAAATATCAACATTTTTATGTACCTAAGCCTTCCTCAATGTTGTCCTAAGAATGTCACTGACTCACCACACAGCCAGATTAGGGAGTTCGGCTTGGTCACGACAAAGTCCGTTTGAATAGCTTTTACAGCCTTGCATTGGGAATATCTCTATAAGATATTCCTGATATAAGGTTGCAAGAGGTTGTTGGCACAGTATGAGCATGGGCTTGCCCTGACCGAAGCCAATCTCCATATTAGGTTTGGAGTTGTACTAGGCCTGATTAAATGATGGCCAGCCCTAGGTATCTCAATCCTACCTATGCTAGGCCAAACCCAGACATAGAGCTACACTCTACCACAAGGCATTAGACCGCACATCAGGAACATCTTCAATATACAAGTAGGAAGATGTTCACGACTATGTTGTCTTGTGGGTAGGGTGTGGGCAGCATCTTGTGGATAGCAGATCCGAGCATGTAAGTTGATAACCTTCAGAATATGGAGGCACAGGATCAAATCTGCATAACTGCAGGTTATCTGAGAAAAAAAAAAACAAACAAAACAAAAAAAATGGAGAAGTATAAATTTGTCCAATGCAGATTTCTGATTTATACTGCAAAGCTATAAACATTCAAAAGGACCACAACCCACACTCTATGCACCAATGCCCGCCCAAGCCAACTTATTCTGACCCTAGGAAAAAAAAAAAAAAAAAGAAAGTTTCTGCATCTAGTACCAAAACTGCTTCTAACTAGCTAGCTAGATTTATAGCCATGCATCTCAAATATTTTCATTAGTCATATGTTGTCATTGATGGGGTTGTAGTGTTGTACCATGGAGACAGCAATCATATTTGAATTGTGCAGCTACAATCATGTTGAAAACCATGGTGGTACCAGATCAAGACTCTTCCACTCTTTTTGAGATGTTTCTTGGTCATCATCTCAAATAACATTATATTCCTTAATCATCATCATCATCATCCAGCGTATCCCAACTATATGGGTCAGTTACATGAAATCCTGTTTCACCATATGGTTCTGTTTAAACAAGATCATCATCGTCATCATCTCTATTCTTTGGTGAATTAAATGTTTTTTAGGTTTTTTGTCTAATATCTATTGGCCTATATAACCAAATCTAAGGGGTACATTGGGTGAGACAGTGAGAGTAGAGAAATTTTAGAAAGAACAGAACAGAAATAAAATATTATTGTTGGAAAATCATGTCCAATTAACCTATCCTTCTAAGATATAAAATTTGAGAGATAGATAGATTTCTATGATAAGAAAGAATATATAAACTTAAATGGATATTATATATATATATATATGTGAGTAATATGGATTTTCAAGAATACAAGGTAGAAAAAATACAGGATGCATAATTTTCAATATATGTTTTTATGATACTTAAATACAATTATATTCAAAATATGCATATTTTAGTAGATTATACATGCTTTTACATACATATTTTTGTTCTTGGAATTTTATATAAGGAATTTGCCCGTATGCCATATGCATATTTACTATGGTTCAGACTTATTAGTAATGATTGATCATTATGTCATGGTGCCTCCTGTAGCCTAAGGGTGTCAATAGACCCATCCAGTCCAAAATCAATTTGGCAGATTGGATGGACCAATAAGACATATTGTATTGGATCAATCTAGTCCAAAATATTTATTAGATTAGATTGGATCTGATCCGTCTATAATAAATTTATATTGGATTAGGTTGAATTAAACTAATATCTAATCTATTGATATAAGATAAGAATATAGGTGCCAATGGACCAGATTTGGGTTGAAACCAATTTGAACATATTGGATGGTCCAGACATTGAATTGGACTGATCCAAAATATTCATTGGATTGGATTGGACCTGATCCATTTGTAATGGACTCACATTGGTCTGGATCGAATTGGACAAATCCAGTCCAATTGGCACCCCTACGTGTAGCCTAGCTAGTACCTCTTCCACTTTGCAGATCCTCTATGATCTAAATGTTATCTCTAAATGAACACCATTTTGTTGCAGATATGAATAATTGAATAGAAATACTAATCGTATATTCTAGACAAAAGAGTTCCCTAAACATTCCAAATTATACAAATTTGAGCAAATTTAGGCTGCATTTGGCATTCCTTATTTTAAGGATTTATCTCCTTTTTTGTTGTTAAAAACTCAGTGTTTATAAAAAAGGAGATAAGCCCCTATAATAAGGAATGCCAAATGCAGCCTTAATTTTTTTTCTGTAAAGCAAATAAACATTATCATTAACTGACACCAAAAGAAGGAAGGATAGATCAACAGAGAAACTCCAAAGGACTGTCGGACCAACTTTGAGTCAAAATATTTAGCTATCTGGGCAGTCACATGGGCCGCCTAGTTCTACCTCTTACTTAAACATGTAGGTTTCATTCATTTTTCAGTAAGTTATTATCCAGGTAGTGCATTTATGTTAAGTGTTTTTCGGGTAATAATTTTTACATAAATTCATTAACCCGTGCTTTTTTAATCATGAAAAATTATTTAGATAAGTTACATAATTTATCAATTTTTACCCATATATTCTATACTTATAAGGGGCAACTTTATAATCGGTTCCCGATTTTTCTGGTCTGACCGTCCAGTCTGATCCGGTTTTGAAAATACTGTTCTCTAGTATAAAACACTGGAGCCATAACAGCTCGTAGCTTCTCTTCAAAACCTTGCAAACAAGAAATATGCCCCCTTTGTTGACTGTGAATTTGAATGTAGTAGCAAAGCAACTAGCAAGGTGGAAACCTTGGATCCAAAAGGGAATCATTTCCTAACATAGGAAGGAAAACTCAAACCAGCTATTATGAAATCCATGATGCACACATTAGGGTTTGGATTTCCTTCTCACAGAATGCTCCTCACACCCACCTCACAGCATGTTACAGCCGCACATCAGAAACATCTTCTGTACTTGTGTGTTTTCGTTTATGGAGAGATGTTCCTCCCAATGCATGGCTGCAAGTGCTGCAAGGTGTGTGTGATGAGCATTCTGTGAGGATGAAATCCAGATTCCACACCGTATTTTTTACGATGCAGAAAGCAATCTTGTCACATTCGTTATTCCAACAGACTTCAAATATGTGGTCATTAGTTGCATTGTATGCGTTCATCACCATCCAATAGCATAAATCTTTGGCATGCTCCCTCAAATCATTGCACATATTTGACCTGCTTCATGCTCCATATTTAATATTTTTGCAGTAGAATCATCAGAGCAAAGAAGCCAACAATGAACTAATTGGATCCCATTTGATAGCGCATTAACTTCACCTTGATGCCAAGAAAAAGGTTTTAATAGTCCAGCTCTCTAATCTTGCAAACGTAAATCATGTTATCTCTTGAGCATGTAGCAAAGCTATTGTTATTGCTCCAATCAACATCAAGGACTGAAGCAGAATGAAATTCGAATAGTTGTTTCCGTTTCCCTGTTTTCAAATCCCAAACAATGGAAGTATTGTCTTCACTTCCACTAAGAATTCAATCACCCTTTTTGTTCCACTTCAGAGAGATGGGTCCCTTCTGTTTGTTTAGTGTACTCTTCAGTTCTTTATCTCTATTCCATATTCTTGTTTTCCCATGATAAGAACCAGTTGCAAGGGATATCCCCACCCCAATCCAATCAAGTGCGATGACACCATTGGGTTCCCCATTGGCTCTACAATTCTTCAAAAATAAACAAGAGCGAACAAGTGAGTGAACCCAACAGATCACAGATGAGCTTATGGTAACACAAAGCTTCTTCGATGGTTTTTTAACAGATTTAATGGGGACGAAAGAACCAGTCCATTCCAAGAGAACTCAATGATGTCTTCAATTCTTCCTGATCCAGTAAAATAATCAAGGAAAAATTGTGTGGATTATTTATAGTATCAATGCTAATGCTGCAATGCACATTTAGATTAAGAAATATGATTGACCATTTGATGATCCCACCCACCAAAGATGCTCATCATGAGGCCAACAGCTCTATTGGATGCCCTCCAAATTCGCAATGGGTGATTAACGCAGTAACCAGAAAGGACTGAAGTATCCATAATCTAATACCTTGAACAGAAATGGTATCAAAAAGTCTCATCCCCCATTTTAGGCCCCCTTCGTTTACCGGTAAATAAGGGAGGGGGGAATTGGTCAATGGGTATTTCTTTTCATTGACCACCTTTCCAACATTCTTTTTGCATCAAGAGCCCCACAGAGAGTCTCACTTACCCTCTCCCAAGTGGATAAATTACTTTCCCACATGTGAGGAGAATACTATAAACATAATAGGATAAATTAGTCTATTTTGACATTAACTTTTTATGCATATAATTATATTTTTACCAGAAAATCAAAAGAACATAGATGAATAAACTTAACCGATAACATAACATTTACCTGGGTAAGTTACAAAATTCTAAACAAATAAGACCTTGGTAGTATTTTAACTAGGGCATAATCTATTGTGCATGAATTGCACCGTGAAATCAGTGGAACAAAGAATAATGAAAATTGAACCACTGAAATACATCACATTTGAATCTTCAATGTTCTTAAAACTTTAATGGGAAAATACACCTTGTGAAACTTAAAACTACACCTTATAAAACATAAATCAATGAAAACTAAATAGATCATGTGAGGCCTTTTAACATAATTAAACTTTGATTTAATGTACAACAAATATTCAAAATGCACCATGGAAACCATTTTAATTGATTTTCCCACTTTTTTTTCTTTTCTTTTTTCCAACTTGTAAATAATACTATTACCACCTAATTTAACAGTAATGTAAACACATCTAATGAACTTGGAACTACAATTTGGGGAATGCTAATCCTAACAATGATAATGCAGATAATATCTAACACGCGTTTCCAACACTCATGAGTATTATGAGGACCCCAAATGACTTGCTAATTACTGTACTTTTCAGTACATAATGACAATATTCTACATCAACAGCTGAAGTACATTAAGCAATAACTAGTGAATATGTTTTGTGACGTCCTTCCCTCTCTCATCACTTTAAATTTTGATACTCCGCCCTTTCGTCTCACCTATATATTAATAAAAAGGGAAAAAAAACTTCAAGGAAACAAGTCATCAAGGCTGAAGCCCTCCATGTACCATGCATATAAAAAGCTTTAACAATTATCTATGCAAATGAAAATGACAGTGGTTTTTCCCCTCAACATTTATCACTTACATTGCATATAAAATGCTTCAACTGTTTCCAATGTGATAATCAACATTTTATTGCGTTTTGCTATCCTCTTCCTCTACCTCATATTCCTCATCATCGTCGTCCTTATCAATGTCCTCATCACCAAACAAGCTGCTTCTTGAAAACATGCCCAGTTCACCCTTTCCATCATCCTCACTCATCAAGTCAAGGCCAAATTTAACATCCCTGTGCTTTACTAAGAGCCAGCGTAGTAGCCTATCTTCCTTGTTCAGGTAATGCAACTCTTTATTGAAGTTGGGAGTTACCATCATTGTCATCTGCATCAGCTGACCCTGTTTGTAGCAAAACCGAAATGGTGTTTATTATACAATTAGAAACAACTTTTGGTGAAGGCGGAATTTTTTTCTTCAGTCTATTTGGAAAAAAGGATTATCAAGCTTCCAAATCCATGAGATAGTGCAACTCCAACATGAGTGCATCTTGTTACTTTGTATCATGTCAAAATCATAATTCCAACACAGCGTTATCAATGAAATAAAAGCAGAAAACAAGATGAGGCATATGTTCTCCAAAAGATTATAATAAATAATGATTTGCATAAGGTAAAAATAATATCACTTTCTTCTTCTAAGTCCAGTCATCATTATCTAAGCCTTGTCCCAACTATATAGGGTCAGTTACACGAATCCTGTTTTGTCATTATGTTCTCTTTAGTGAACATATCCATTGTTGACTTAGGAGCACTTAAAATCATTTCTTACTACTTCAACCCATGTCCTTTTTTTTTATCAATAACAAAACTTTCATTAATCAAACAGAATAGTTAATAATACAAAGGGGGAGATAAACTCTCTTAACTCCCCAGCAGAGGCATGAACCCCCACAATGAGAAAACCAGAATTACAACTGAGCCCAAAATATAGATTCCCTGTCCACCCCTAGCTTAGCTAACCCATCAGCAAACGAATTAGCAGATCTCTTCGCCCAACTGAACTTTATTTCCATGTCCTTAACCAGCCATCTGAATTTTATCCTTTCGTTGTTGTAGTTCCATAATCCAGCCTTGTCTTCTTGCAGCCACCCTACCACCACCTCTGAATCCCCTTCAATTGCAAGCCTTCTAATGCTCATATCCTAAATAACAACTGTGCTCTTTGTGCACCTTCCAAGACTGCAAAGATCTCAGCCCTGGGAGAGTCACCGCTCCTGATTGGGCCTGAGAACAGAGCTAAAGCAGTCCCATTCTCCCTAAATACACCCCCTATGCCTGACTGCCCAGGATTCCCTCTACTACTACCATCAAAGTTCAGCTTTATAAACCCATTGGGGGGAGGGATCCAAGACAGGCTTAGACCCATTTTGACATGGGCACTGCTAGCAATCTCTCTCCAATGGTCCAATTCCTTAGCAGATCATCCACAGTAAAATCTGTGAATAGGTCCAATGATTTCAGCCACTGAACTACCCTGATGTGAATCAGCTCTATCAAATTTTCAACACTTCTCTCTCTTTCAGAGAAAAGTCTTGGATTCCTTTCTTCCCAAACACATATCCTTTTCAGTCTGCCCCTATCCCTTCTAGCTCCTTCAACTTGCAAAGGATCATTCCTTCTAGCCCCTTAGGCCCTATTCCTTCTAAGTCCAGTCAGTCATCATTTTTTTCTTTTTTTTTTATTTTGATCAGCAGTCCAGTCGGTCATCATTATCATAAATCATCCTATTTCCTATACGAGACTGCCTAAGAAGTGCATTCCTTTTGCAAGATGTATTTTATTATCTAAAAGTAATTCTGTTAGGCTTCCAGACCACCCTTTTTCATAGTTATATCAGAAGCTTAATTTCCTGACAAGGTGACATTAATATCTCAGTACGAGATGCTTTTGGATTTTAGGCTACATTTGGTTGCAGTGGAATTTTATTTGCACTAATACAAATGCATGGGAGTGCAAATAAAAAAAAAGGCAAATTCTCATTTAATTCTGTTTTAGGTTTTACTTTATTCTGCTTCATGTCTTAACTTACTTCATTTATATTGCAATCAAACAAAATAAGCTAAAATTTGAAACAGAAATAGATCAAAACTTGCATTCAAATCATTTGCACTTCCATGATTTTGCATCAGTGCAAACTTATTTGCATTGCAACCATACACAGCATTAGGAAGATATGTTGTACTGCAGATATTTCTTAGATCTAGAATGTAAGTCACCGAGTGTTATGTCACAATCCATATAAAAAGACTATATAATGTATTTTACCCAGTGGGAGTGGGTTATAGGTGGAGCATTTAGATAGAGATTTTTATTGTCATTTTCACTTGTCTTCATTTAAAGCATTTCTCCTTGTGCTATTAGAAATAGAAAGAACTACTTCGATACACAAACATGCATTTCGAGAGAACACATGCATTCCTTTCTTCCCAAGCTGTCCAACACACAGAGCTTAATTCTGACTCACGTAGCCCTCTCCTAAATCCCAAGTTCCAATCAAACCCAAACATAGAAATAGAGGAAACAAGGAAAGAAGTAATAGGCTCATCCCTACAGCTGGAAATGGCAAAAAGAGAAGAGGGAATTGCTCCTTCAAAGGAGAACTACCCAACCAAACATGTCCCCAAAATTTGACAAGATTTCCCGAGCAAGGGTTATACCTGACAAATGGCAAGGATGGTAAAATTGCATGGATAAATTTCTAGGGAGAGGAACTAGTAGTCCTAGCCAAAATCTGAGAATCCCAGCCATCGGCCGCAAGTCCATAATGGTTTAAAATACCCCTAATTTCCCTAATATTTCCACGACATGTTTCCATTTCCATGAGTAGCGACCTGAAATTTTACTGAAATCAACATATTCTCCTATGAACACTACCAGCACTATGTGGAGTACAAGAGGTAGTTTCCATGACATACATATTCCCTAGTAAACACTACCAGTATGGACTACAAGAAATAGTATTATAACAATGTTATATACCGCCTAACTTACATGATTACCACTTTGAGCCAGCTAAATATTCATTTCAAGCATGAAGTTAAATATTAGTTTTTCTTTGTGTAATAAATTATTTGGTTCACCTATTACAACCATTTACATTTTCTTTGAGCTTAAATTTTGTTTGAACTCATTTTATCATGAAGCTTTGAATCTTAAGGTTTATAGGGCAACTTCTTTACATATTCTTTTCTCTATAACCTTAGTTTTTTTATGGGAAACGATAACTTTCATTAATTCTTTAGAAAACTTAGTACAAACTGTCACCTTCAAAAACAAGGTGACCCCTCATCTAAATTACAAACAGACCCAAAAAAAGGTTCTCCCTACTAACTCCTTGCTTTGCTAAAGTATCAGCCATTGCATTGGCTGATCTCCTAGTCCATAGGAGAATATGTTGAGCCCTCATCAAAATTACAAACAGGCCCAAAAAAAGGTTGAGCCATTTCACATCTCAAAACCTAAGCACCTTCAACAATCTTCCTCTCTTCCATATTTATACCCAAAATATAGCCTTTATCAAAATTGATTTTCAAATTAAACATCCTCTTAAAAACTTGTACCAACATTTTCAAATTCCTTACCCATCCAAGATTTCCACCTTCACATAACAAAATAGCATTAATAGCAAATTGCAAGTGGGTAATTGGCACCACATTCCTACTTACTCTCCAACCCCTCACCAATTTCTATCATTAGCCCTGGTCACAAGTCTCCCAAACACATTAGGAATCAATACAAAAAGAAAGTGGATTCTCTTGTCTTAAACCTTTTAGCACTAAGTAGTGACCCACCACCGATCCATTAAATAAAATTGAATAATAGTAAGTCCTAATGCACCCTAAGATCCATTTACACCATTTGCCACCAAAGCCAAAATTTCTCATTGCCTCAAGCAAGAAACCCCAATCCACCAAATCATAAGCTATTTTTTTATAATTACCAAATAATAAGCCTTTTCCAGATCAAGTTTGCAAATAAAGCCCTTCTTTCTAGTCCTCATCTCCTCAACACTTACATTGGCAATTAAGATTTGGTCAATGATTTGTCTGATTCTGTCCTTTACAAAAGCCCCTTGGAAAGGTGAAATTATGGAAGGGAGTACCACTCTAATCCTTCGGGAAAGAACCTTGGCAATGATTTTGTATAAACTATTAACCAAGCTAATCGGCCTAAAATCCTTTGGGTGCAAAGCATCAGCTTTTCTAGGAATCAATGCAATAAATGTTGAGTTCAGCCCCGGGTTAATCACCTCCCTTTCATATAACTCTTCAAATACCTTCCATAGATCATCTTTCAATACTTCCCAGCAATCCTAATAGAAAGCCATAGTGAAACCACCCGGAGAGAATGGGATTGTTCCAGCCCTGTTCTCAGGCCCAATTGGAGTGGATGATTCTCTCAGAGCCGAGAATTAAGCAGTTATGGAAGGAGTCCAGAGAGCTAAGGAGATGAATATAAGAAAACTTATAACTGAAGGGGACTTGGAGGTAGTGGTAGGGTGGTTGAATAAAGACAACAGTGGGTTTATGGAATTACAGCAATGAGAGGAGAAAATTTAGGCAGCTGGTTCAAGAGATGGAAGTCAAGATCAGTTGGGTGAAAAGATCAGCCAACTCTTTTGCTGATGGGTTAGCTAAACAAGGGGTGGAGAGGGATTCTATGCTTTGGGCTCAGTTGTAACTCTTTTTTTCCTGGGGAATCAAGCCTCAGCTAGAAGATAAGAAAGTTTATTTTCCCCTTTGTAATTATTTTTCTGATTAATTAATGAAATGTGTTATTGATCAAAAAAAAAAAACCATCCGGTCTAGGATCTTTCGATCTGATAATCTAGACCACTGCCTCCTTAATTTCACTTAAACCAAACCTTCTTTCAATCCAAGCCCTAGAATCCTCTGATAATCTAGACCATTCCAGACCCTCAATTCAAACTTTCTCATTCAATGGTCTCCTGAAAATATATTTAAAATAATCCATAAAAACTCAGTCAATCTTATTCTATTGAGAGAGTTTTACCATCCACCACTACTTTGGAAAAAGAAGTTTTTCCTTCTTCTCCCATTAGCCAATACATGGAAAAATTTGGTATTCCTATCTCCTTCCTTCAACCACGTAACTTGAGATTTCTACCTCCAACTAATCTCCTCTTTATGTAAAATATCCTCCAATTGTTTTCTCAGAGACCATAGCACTTCTTTATCTCCTTCTTCAAAAGCACCCATAGGTTCTTTCAAATCTAGATTCTCAATTTTTCTATAACCTCTAGCTTTTTCTCTTCCAATCTTCCAAAATATTGGATGTTCCATTCTTTAATTTTGAATTTAAGCTTCTTCAGTTTCCAATGGAACTTCATTTTTTTTTTTTTGATAAATGTCCAATGGAACTTCATAACTTCCCAATATACCCTTGGATTGATACCATCCCACCAATCCTTTACCTTCTCTACAAATCCACCATTACAAAGCCACATATTCTCAAATCTAAACAGAGCTGACCCTCTTCCCCCCTCATTTTCTTTAAATATTGTAACTAGCCAATGATCTGAAGTGACTCTTTGTAAGGCTTTGGATACTAAGCTCCCCCAATGTTCCTCCCAATCCATAGTAAACAAAAATCTATCCAATTTGGAACAAATTAGGTTAGCCTGCAAGTTTGACTAGGTAAATTTATTTATTGTATGCTGAGGGCAATTTCTTGAGATCAAACCTATCAATGAATTGATTAAATTTCCTCATGCTCGTGCTTATTCTCTGCCTTAGATTATTTGATTCATCTATGAATCTGATGACATTAAAGTCTCCTCCCAAACACCAAGGACCATCCCAAAGACTCCTAATATCTTCCAATTCCACCCAAAGTTCATTTCTTTCCCTATATCTATTAGGGACAAATATTAGTCAAGACCCACTTAAAATTATCTTCTACCTGTCAAAATTTAATTGACTATAAAATTGCCACAAGTTCTTCAACTCTAATCAAAGAATCATTGTCTCAAATGGTCACAGTACCTCCCGAGGCACCCCAAGCTGGGGAACACTGCCCAACTAAGGCCCCTAGCTCTCCAAATGCCTTTAGCCCACCTATTATCGAAATTGGCCAATTTAGATTCTTCAATTAAAGCTACATCTGGCTTTTCTCTCCTAAAGACCTCTTTAATAATGGCTCTTTTCCTAGCCCTCCCCAAACCTCTAACATTCCAACTTACAATCTTCATATCACCACCTCTATTCATTTAACCCCTTTTTTCTCCTTCACCTACTTGTTCCCCCTAACCCTTCCCCTTTTCTCACTAAACTTCTTATCCCCTTCTTCATCTCTCTTTAATCTTTCAACCTCACCCATCTTCCTTTTCCTAACTTTGCCTTCTTCCTTATCATTCTTTAGGAAAACTTTCAAATCATTTGGGTTCTTCAGCCTACACCCTAGCTTATTTATAAAGCCAGCCACTGAACCACTTGTTTCATCACTGTAGAGAACACTGATGTGGACCCCACAGCTAAAGTCCCACTGTGTTCGTAGGGTAGAAGGTGTTCTAGTCTTTCTAGGGTTAGCTGGTGGTCAGTTAGTTATTTCAGTTGTTATTTATTTCAGTCTTATTTTGCTCTATTTGTTATGTAAATACTAAGGGCAGATCGGTCCTTTCCATGTAATGAGCATAACCTATAAATACTAAATAAAGTGGCGGCGGCAGAACATTAAGCTTTTGTTCCTCCTTTCAACTCTTGTGTTCTACTGCTCTCTCTTCTCTCTTTCTCCTCTCTTCTCTATACTTTTTCTTCTATTTTCGAACCTGAAATCCATTAGGGTTCAAGACTGATAGCAGTCCTGAACATCTACTTGGTATCAGAGCTAGGGTTTCTCATGTGAGTCTAGTCCATCCGACCACATGAGAACCATCTAAGGCTGGAAGCGGAGAAAGTAGAGTTCGTTGACTGATTCTTGGAGATCGTCAGAGGGTTTAGCAGATGTTTGAAGATTTGCCACAGTTGCAGAGTGCTGGTGATCAGGAAGAATCAGAGAAGGCTAGGGTTCGGGTAACCTTGGAAGGCAGCGAACAGCATTCTCTTGTAAGTTTTTTATTTTCTGAGAGAAGTACTATTAGAGAAGATAGGTTGGACCTATCTAGAAAGGGCGGCCAAATCACTCTAGGGTTTTCTTCCTTCTATTCTCTAGGGTTTTGTCTTAACCCTACGGCAAACCCTAATACTGGGTTGAACCTTGGGATCTACCTGTGAAACTTTTCTTAAGTTCTCTCCTCAACATTGATCAGTTTTAGGGTTTCATATTAACCCTACTACAAGTCTTATCCGTACGGTACTGTCTGGAATGTGCGGCTGAGAATTTGCTTTTAAGGATTGATTAAAACCCTAATTCTGCTTCAGCATATCAGATTATTCTCCAAGCTGTTTTCAGATTTTTTTGGGGGGGCTTTGAACTCTTCTAAGGGGTGAAAACTGTACAGTCTGTTGCTGTTGTGTTTGCTAATTGGTTTCAGATCAGACTTATACCTGTTTCATGCACATCTACCGTGAATACAAATTGGTTCTATACTGATTTTGTGATTGTGGTTGATAGTCCAAGTGCTGTTTTTGACTGTAGTAACCTTAATTTTGAGACTATTGGTTCTTGACCGAAATGGAGTTTAAGAACCAGGCAGAAGGCAGTTTTGGGAACAACAATTATGGTGGTGTTTCTGAGACAGGTTTTCAGATTACAACCGTAAGATTTGATGGATCAAACTATTTGGAATGGGCCCAATCAGCCATGATGGCTATTGGGGGAAGGGGTAAAGTAAGGTATCTCTTGGGAGATGTGAAAGAACCCCCCAAGGAAAACCCCATGTATACCAACTTGGTTATGACATGGCTGTGTAATTCTATGCAACCTCATATCAACCGAAATTACTTGTGGGCAAAGACAGCCAAGGAGATATGGGATGTTATGAAAGAAACTTACTCCCAACCCCTTACACCAGCCCTTGTAGCTGTTAAACCCAAATCAGGGGGTGATTCAAAGAGGGGCAGGAAGAAGGAAGATAAAAGGGATGTGGTATGTGAGCATTGTAAGAAACCTAAACACACAAAAGAAACGTGTTGGAAGTTGCATCCTCATTTGGTCCCGGCAAAGTTGAGAAGCAAGAAGGGTAATGCTCATGTGGCCGTGACTACTGGTTCAGCATCCTCGTCTAGCACAAGAGGCACACCCTTAGAGACCTTAGCTGCAGTTTGGGCTGCTCTAATACAGTTGGAAAAGGAAGTTGGCAACTCAGCTCAGTCACCGCAATCACCATCAGCCCCTGCCACATCTGCTTTCGCACATTCAGGTACTCGAGCCTCAGTCTACCATGCCTCAGCTCCAAGTACTACTGAACCCTGTTGGGTAATAGATTCAGGTGCATCCGACCATATGACTAGCTTGCCTTCATTGTTTACCACTTATCATTTATCTTCTGGTAGGGATAAAGTATCTATTGCTGATGGCTCTCTTGTCCCCATTTCTGGCAAGGGTGACATCAAACTGTCGGATACTATCTCCTTGTCTTCTGTCTTGCATGTTCCTAAACTTGATACTAACCTTCTTTCAGTTAGTAGTATTACCAAACATATGAACTGCTCAGTAACTTTCTTCCCTGACCGATGTGTTTTCCAGGACCTGAAGACGAAGAAGGTGATTGGGACTGGTCGTGAGACGAATGGGATCTATCTGCTCGGGAAGAGTTCTCGTCGGGAAGAGTCAATGGATAAGAAGTCACTTGTTTCTCAGATTGTGAGTCCGATTATGCCAAAGCATAACCGATTGGGTCATTTGTCTTTTCGATCCTTAAAGAGTTTGTTCCCTACTTTGTTTGAGTCTGTTGAGTTGTCCCAGTTGAAATGTGAAAGTTGTGAGTTTGCTAAACATTGTAGAAACTCTTATTCATTGAGTAATAAAAGGAGTAATAGTCCTTTTGATATTGTGCATACTGATGTTTGGGGGCTATATCACATCCCTTCTATGGGTGGGTACAGATATTTTTTGTTATTTGTTGATGCCCATACTCGGTTTTCTTGAGTTTATCTTATGCATTCACGAGATGAGGTTCCTGCCCTAACCCAAAACTTCCACCAAATGATCCTAACCCAGTTTGATGCCAAGATCAAAGTTCTTAGATATGATAATGCAAAGGAATACTTTGCTAAGCCATTGGCATCTTACCTTCTTAATCATGGGGTTATCCACCAGAGCACTTGCCCTCATACACCTCAGCAGAATGGGGTTGCAGAAAGGAAGAATAGGCACATCTTGGAGGTGGCTAGAAGTATTATGTTTACCTCCAATGTCCCTATTCACTTCTGGGGTGATGCTATCCTCACAGCGGTACATCTTATTAATCGGGTTCCTTCCCGGTTTCTTGATATGAAACCTCCTTTTTCCCTTCTATACCTAAATGAGGAGTTGTTTACTGTTCCCCTTAAAACATTTGGGTGTACCTGTTTTGTTCAGCTTCTCGGACCCCATCACTCCAAGTTCGAACCCAAGGCCTCCAAATGCATCTTTCTTGGTTATGCACAAACTCAAAAGGGTTATTGTTGCTATGATCCTGTCTCAGGGAAGAAGTTTGTCTCCATGGATGTCACTTTCTTTGAGGAGGCACCCTACTATTCTCGGGTTTCTCCTCAGGGGGAGAGCAGTGAGAGTGGGGATTTGGGTCCTTTTCTTCAGAGGGAGCGCAGTGAGGGCAGGGTTAATACTTTTGGGGTTGTTCCTTTACCTATTCCATTGGGTGATGAGGGCTGCAGTAGTGAGGGTGGTCAGAAGGGATCAGGAGTTGAGTCTAACACAGGCGATGCAGGCAAGTTGATCCCGGTCATCAGCAGTCCAGGCCAGCTCCAACCTCTTCTACGGCTCCAAGTCCAGGTATTACAGTCCCAGGGCCCACAGAGACTCCTTCCATTGTTGCCACTTCACCCCCTGCAGACGACCTTGACCTTCCCATTGCCATTGTAGAGAAGATGGGCCGAATGGCCCATAGGCTGTTTATTCTTTCTTGTTATTTATGTTTTTCTGTAATGGGCCTTATTCTGGGCCCATCCTGTCTATATTAAGTTCTTTGTAAATTCATGCCCAACTAAGGGCCTCCTTGTAATTATTCAAACCTATCTTAATAAAATAGTGTTAGGGTGCTGAGAGAGGTTAGGTTTGAAACTCTCATTCTCAGACCCTCATTGCCGAACTCTCAAGCTCTCCTCTCTTCAGTTTTCTTCATGGTATCAGAGCAGGCCTGAACTTCAATATTCTAGGGCTGGAAGCTTAGGCTCGTGTTGCCTGATTCTTGGAGGTCATTGAAAGTGCCCAAGACTAGAATCTCTTCGAGAAGTGGTTCGGTGACCAGGAAGAATCAGAGAAAAGGGAAGGGGAACAGCTCGATTCTGGTTTGAAGCTCTAAACTGTAAGTTGTGGATTTCTGGGTTACTTTCGACTGTGTTTGGACTGTTAAAGTGTCCGAAAAATCTGGTTGTTCTATACTACTTTCGGTTGTGTTTGAACTGTTGAAGTGTCCGAAGATTTCTGGTTGTTCTGTACTATCTTCGGCTGCCATTGAATCTGGTTTAACCCAGAAATTTCTGGGTTGTGTATGGACTCCTTCTTGGACTGTCAAAACTGCCGAAACATCCTTGTAACAAGGCTGTGGATTGTTACTTATATTTGGCTGTTTTTGGGGAAATGTACGAATTGTTCTTGAGGCCTTTTTTCTTTTTTGACAGTGGGGTTGTCTCTATTGCCCACATTGTGTTTGTAAAAAGGCTTTTTCAGCAATACCAATTGGTATTTACTCTTCTTGGTTATTTCTTTGGTGGTTACCTTGAAGTCCAGATTTGAAAAGGTACTTCGGCTGAGTGCTCAGTGCCTAGAAGTTTCTGATTACTTCTTGAAGGCTGAACTCAGTGTATTGCCTTCTTGTGGTCGGCTGAACTCAGTGTATTGCCTTCTTGTGGTCAGCTGAACTCAGTTCTTGCTCGTCCTCATTCAGTATACTTGTAGAAGTCATCTGAAATCATATTTGAAGTGTTTACATGATGTACTCCTCAGAGTTTGAAAACAGAAGTGGTGCTGAATATGGATTGGTTCAGGGGACTCCAAGTGATTCCTTATTGACTGTGACCACAGTGAAACTAGATGGAACTAATTATCTGGCATGGTCACAATCAGTAAAGATTTATGTATGTAGTAGAGGAAAGTGGGGGTTCATTTCCGGGAGTAAGAAGGCTCCCCCAGCAGATGATCCATCCTACGAGAAGTGGATGCAAGAAAATTACACTGTCATTGGGTGGCTTGTGAACTCAATGCAGCCACAAATTAGCCAACACCACCTATGGATGAATTCAACAAAGGAGATTTGGGACAGTGTTGCAGAAACCTATTCCCAAAAACTCAATGTGGCCCGAACATATAAATTGAGAAGTGATGTAAAGAATTTAAGGCAAGGGGAGAAGCCTCTTGCTGTATATTTCCCAACCCTGAAGTCTCTATGGCAAGAGATTGACCTAATAAAAGTTGTAACTTGGGACACCACCAATGATGCAGAGACCTACAGAAAATTGGTTGAAAGGAACAGGGATTTTGAGTTCTTAACTGGACTAAACCAAGAATATGATATCACAAAACAGAATATTCTTTCCAAGGAGTGTGTCTCATTGTCACAAGCTTATGCATTGGTGAGTAGTGAAGAGAGCAGAAGGGTTGTCCAGGTTCAAGGGGCTGATATTAGTGATCACTTTGCCAATATGGGGGTTAAACCTAAAGGGAATGCTGGAACTTCTGGTGGCACAAGAAAGAAAAAAGTTATATGCGAGTACTGCAAAAAGTCGAAGCACACCAAAGACAAGTGTTGGAAACTACATCCTAATCTTGTTCCCATTCGGTTTCAGAAAAAACATGATAGTAAAAGATCAGGAAGTGCAAATGTAGCTGTCGGGCCAGATAGTGAAGAGATGTCTGCTTCTGCACAGTTGGCGACCATGAGAGCAGAATATGAAAAGTTTGGGAAGATGATAAGTCAGCTGGGTGATGTGACTTCTCCTTCCAACCCTTCAGGAAATCCTGCTTCTTCTGTATTTGCTCATTCAGGTATAAGGGCTTTTGCCAATCATGCTACCACTTCAGGTAATCTCAAGATCCCTTGGATTATTAACTCAGGTGCTTCTGACCATATGACCAATCTGTTTACCTTGTTTGTTTCATATGACTTGCTTCCTGGACGTGATAAAATCACTTTAGCTGATGGTTCACTTGCCCCTATCTCTAGTAAGGGAACCATCAAAGTTACGGATTCCTTGTTCCTACCTTCTGCTCTTCATGTACCTAAACTAAATACAAATTTGTTGTTTGTAAGTAGTTTAACCAAGTCATTAAATTGTTGTGTAACCTTTTTTTCCTTCCTACTGTGTTTTTCAGGATCTAAAGTCTCAAAAGGTGATTGGGAGTGGCCATGAAGCGAACGGAATATACCTGCTTGATACTCCGGGACAATGCACTGATCATCTTGGGAATGTTGCTCTCGGATCTGTTTCTTCAGAGTCTGTTAGTCGAATTATGTTGTGTCATCGTCGTTTTGGTCATCTGTCTTTTTCTGCCTTGAGTCATCTATTCTCTGAACTGTTTAAGGGAATTAGTTTGCCCAGTCTTCATTGTGAGTCTTGTGAATTGTCAAAGCATTGTAGAAACAATTATCCTTTGAGCAATAAAAGATCTTCTTCTTTTTTTAATATTGTGCAGTCTGATGTGTGGGGGCCTTACCACTTACCCTCCATGGGTGGCTACAAATATTTTATCCTGTTTATTGACGACTTTTCTCGGTTTACTTGGATATTCCTGATGAAATCCCGTGATGAAGTCCCAAGACTTGTAAAACAATTCCATGAATTTGTTCTAACCCAATTTGATACCAGGATTAAAATCTTCAGATCTGACAATGCAAAAGAATACTTTGAGAAGAACCTATCCTACTATCTCTCTGACATGGGGGTTATTCATCAAAGCTCATGTGCTAGGACCCCAGAACAGAATGGGGTTGCTGAGAGGAAAAATAGGCATATTGTTGAAGTTGCAAGAAGTATCTTATTTGCCTCACATGTTCCTACAAGGTTTTGGGGTGATGTTGTTCTTACTGCTACCTACCTTATAAATCGTATGCCATCCAGGGTTTTGGGGTTTAAGTCTCCCTTTAATCTCCTTCATCCGGACAAGGACCTTTTTCCTATTCCTATTCGTGTCTTTGGTTGCACCTGTTATGTACATGTTCCAAGTGTCCAAAGGCATAAATTTGAACCCAAAGCTCAAAAGTGTATCTTCCTTGGTTATTCCCCCACACATAAGGGTTATTGTTGTTTTGATCCAAAAACTGGCACTCGGTATGTCTCAATGGATGTCACCTTTGATGAGCTTTCCCCCTTTTATGGTTCCTCTCCAGAAGGACATTGTCCACAGGGGAAGGATTTGTCACAGGTGTTTGCTCTTCCTCTTCCTGTCCCTGTTGAGTCTCTTGATGTGTCTACTTCTCCTTCAAATGTTTCAAGGGTGGATCAGTCATTCCATTCTCCCTGTCCCAATGTTCTTCCCTCTTTACCTCATCGTCCTATCCTCAATCCCAAGGTGTATCAAAGGCAAAGATCCAGAAATGTGCAGGTTGTTTCTCCTACAATACATGAGCCTCATACACTTCCAGTCACAGAAGAGACAACAGGTACTGCTTCAGCACCTTTGGAGTCATCCTTCCCTGACCTTGATATTCCCATTGCTGTTAGGAAAGGAAAACGGAAGTGCACTGCACACTGCATTTCCAAGCACCTTTCTTACAGTTTGCTTTCACCTTCATACTTTGCCTATCTCTCTTTTGTTGCTTCTAACCCTATTCCCAGGTCTGTGTCAGAAGCTCTTAAGATTCCAGAATGGAGGGATGCTTTGAGATCTGAAATTGATGCCCTACACAAGAATGACACATGGGAAGTGGTGGATTTACCTGAAGGAAAGGATCCAGCCGGTTGCAAGTGGGTCTTTACTATCAAATACCGAACTGATGGCACCATTGAAAGGTACAAGGCCAGGCTGATTGCAAAAGGCTATACACAGACATATGGGATTGATTATTTGGAGACCTTTGCACCTGTTGCCAAGATGACATCTGTAAGGGTTCTTCTATCTTTAGTTGCTCACTTTGACTGGCCCCTTTATCAATTGGATGTGAAGAATGCATTTCTGAATGGTGAATTACATGAGGAGGTTTATATGTTTCTTCCTCCAGGGATGTATGGAACTGATATGAAAAGGAAGGTATGCAGGCTGAAAAAATCTCTTTATGGACTAAAACAGTCCCCTAGAGCATGGTTTGAGAGATTTAGAACAGCACTTGTTAACTTTGGTTATGTGCAGACATAGTCCGATCATACTCTTTTTGTGAAGAGGAGTGGACCTCTGGCAGTATACCTTATTGTGTATGTAGATGATATTGTAGTGACTGGTAATGATGTTTCAGAAATTCATGATCTAAAATCTTTTCTCCATACAGAATTTGAGATTAAAGATTTGGGGGAATTGAGATACTTTCTTGGCATAGAAGTGGCTCGATCCAAGGATGGGATTCTTATCTCCCAAAGGAAATATGTTCTTGACTTGCTCTCTGAAACTGGAAAGATGGGTGCTAGACCAGTTGCTACTCCTATTGATATGAATCATAAACTCTCAGCCTCAAAAGGGACATTGTTAGAAGACAAAGGGATCTTTCAGAGACTTCTTGGGAAACTTTTGTACCTATGCATGACTCGGCCAAATATTGCATATGCAGTCAGTTGCATTAGCCAATTCATGCATGCTCCCCGAGACACTCATATGGCAGCAGCAGAGAGAATCCTATGTTATTTGAAGGGCTCACCAGGAAAGGGTATTCTGTTTGCCAAGCATGGTCATATGAAACTTGAAGTCTACAACGATGCTGACTGGGCCGAAAACATTGATGACAGAAGATCTACTTCTGGGTATTGCAGCTTGGTGGCTGGTAATGTTGTTTCTTGGAGAAGCAAGAAACAATCGGTTGTTGCTCGGTCTTCTGCTGAAGCTGAATACAGGGCCATGGCACATGGAGTTTCTGAATTATTATGGCTAAAATCATTGATGGAAGAACTTGAGGTTGAATATGACAAGCCAATGATGTTGTGCTGTGATAATCAGGCTGCCATCAACATTGCTCACAACCCAGTGCAACATGATAGAACCAAGCATATTGAAGTTGATCGACACTTCTTTAGGGAAAAGGTCTCTTTGGGTGAAGTGTGTCTTCCTTTCATCACATCTGAAGGACAGTTGGCAGATTTTCTCACCAAAGGCATTCCCAAGGCAAAACTTCAGCATGATACCAGCAAGCTTGGCATGATTGACATCTATGCTCAGCTTGAGGGGGAGTGTAGAGAACATGGGCCGAATGGCCCATAGGCTGTTTATTCTTTCTTGTTATTTATTTTTTTCTGTAATGGGCCTTATTCTGGGCCCATCCTGTCTATATTAAGTTCTTTGTAAATTCTTGCCCAACTAAGGGCCTCCTTGTAATTATTCAAACCTATCTTAATAAAATAGTGTTAGGGTGCTGAGAGAGGTTAGGTTCGAAACTCTCATTCTCAGACCCTCATTGCCGAACTCTCAAGCTCTCCTCTCAGTTTTCTTCACCATCCGTAAAGGAAAACGGCATTGCACCACATCTACGGCCCACTGCATTTCCCAGTTTTTATCCTATGATCGCCTATCTCCCTCCTACAGGCCCTATCTTACTTCCGTTGCTAATGTCCCTATTCCAAGAACAGTGCAAGAAGCCCTATCAGTCCCGGAGTGGAGAGGTGCAATGCAAGTTGAAATTGATGCCCTGTTGAAAAATAATACCTGGGAGCTAGTTGATCTGCCCAAAGGAAAGAAACCAGTTGGATGCAGATGGGTATTTACTGTGAAGCACAATGCGAATGGCTCCATTGAGAGGTACAAAGCTCGGCTAGTTGCAAAAGGGTTCACCCAGACTTATGGTATAGATTACTTGGAGACATTTGCCCCGGTAGCCAAGATGACCACCATTCGAGTTCTATTATCTCTTGCAGCAAGCCACACTTGGCCTTTGTACCAAATGGACGTTAAAAATGCTTTTCTAAATGGAGACCTGCAGGAAGAGGTTTACATGCAGTTGCCTCCTGGATTCTATGATACAGAGACAGGTAAGAAGGTCTACCGACTCAATAAGGCATTGTATGGTTTGAAGCAGTCACCTAGAGCTTGGTTTGATAGATTCAGACTAGCCCTTGGGAAGTTCGGTTATGTACAGGCCCAGTCAGATCATACATTGTTCATCAAGAGGGTGGAGTCCTCTCTGACACTACTTGCAGTATATGTTGATGATATTGTGGTGATAGGAAATGATAGCCATGAGATTGAGTCCCTCAAACAGCTCCTTCATCAAGAGTTTGAGGTGAAAGATCTTGGTGCACTACGGTATTTTTTGGGTATTGAGGTTGCTAGATCTAAACAGGGGATCTTTGTCGATCAGAGGAAATATGTTCTAGATCTGTTGGCGGAAACTGGAAAGTTAGGTGTCAAGCCTGCCGATACACCCATTGAACAGAACCACAAGATTAGTGCAGAGAGTAGAGAGCCTCTTGAAGACAAAGTTATGTTCTAGCGATTAATGGGAAAGCTCCTATATCTCTGCCTCACTCGGCCAGATATCAGTTATGCAGTTAGTGTTGTCAGTCAGTACATGCATTCTCCTAGAACCACGCACCTTCTTGCAGCAGAAAGAATATTAGCATACTTGAAGAGATGCCCGGGTAGAGGTATACTGTTCAAGAATAATGACCACATGAAGGTGAAGGTCTATACAGATGCCGATTGGGCTGGGAGTGTTGATGACAGAAGGTCTACCTCTGGATATTGTGCTCTTGTGGGAGGTAACTTTGTCTCTTGGAGGAGTAAAAAACAGAGTGTTGTCTCCCGATCTAGTGCTGAAGCTGAATACAGGTGGCTAACGGAGTGGCTGAAATTCTATGGCTGAGATCACTACTTGAGGAGTTGGGTATTGAGTATGAGAAGTCCCTGATGTTGTATTGTGATAATCAAGCGGCTATTAATATAGCACACAATCCGATGCAGCATGACAGAACTAAACATATTGAAGTTGATCGACATTTTGTACGAGAGAGGGTCTCATCACAAGAAGTGTCTCCCATACATCACCTCCAACATGCAGCTAGCAGATATCCTCACCAAAGTTGTACCAAGGAAGAAGCTAGAGGCGGATCTATCCAAGTTGGGAATGATAAACATTTATTCCCAACTTGAGGAGGAGTGTAGAGAACACTGATGTGGGCCCCACAGCTACAGTCCCACTGTGTTCGTAGGGTAGAAGGTGTTCTAGTCTTTCTAGGGTTAGTTGGTGGTCAGTTAGTTATTTCAGTTGTTATTTATTTCAGTCTTATTTTGCTCTATTTGTTATGTAAATACTAAGGGCAGATCAGTCATTTCCATGTAATGAGCATAACCTATAAATACCAAATCAAGTGGCGGCGGCAGAACATTAAGCTTTTGTTCCTCCTTTCAACTCTTGTGTTATACTGCTCTCTCTTCTCTCTTTCTCCTCTCTTCTCTATACTTTTTCTTCTATTTTCGAACCTGAAATCCATTAGGGTTCAAGACTGATAGCAGTCCTGAACGTCTACTCAAATTCTTCCTGTCTTGAAACATTAGGGACACCTCCCAAGTTATCTTCAGGGGCCAGTAGCTTTTCCTTCCCCCTTCTCATTTCAAAATCTCTCCCACTTCCCAACTCTTTCCTCTTGAGATCCTCCAAAATGTTTTCAATCATCTCCTAAACTCTTCTTGCCCTTTCTTCCTCTTCAGTATTTCCAGTCCTAACATCTCCACCTTCTTCATCCCCTACAATCTTAACCTTAGCTTGCAGCATGATGGCTTCCCATGGACCTGTAGGACAAGGGTTTTTTTTTTTTTTTTTTTTTTTGAGAAAAAGTTAACCAGAATTCATTAAATAGAACAAAGAGTACATGAGCAGATGTACTGAACAAAGGAAAGAGAACTTAAACAGCAGAAACGCAAAATTACAAGGGGGGAAGCCTGTTGCTGTATAAATTTTCTAAGTTTGCTCCAATTTTAGCTAATTCATCTGCAATATGATTCAACTCCCTCAGTATCCACAACAGATTTACCCTATAGGACAAGGTTTAGATGAGGGAAAGATGTTAGTATCCAAAACTGAATTGACAATGATGCTTGACTCTGTCAAGGGGCAAGGAATAGTTAGATTAGGAACACTCGGAGCCTCTCCATGAACACTGCTAATCACCCCACACAGAGCTACAGCCCGGAAACCTCCCATAGATGCATAACTCCTCTGACCACTTCAACTGTTTGTTGCTCACCCCTCCCTAGAATCTCCCTGCTTGGCCTCAAGTAATCCTCCACTACCTCCTTATGAACACCCTGCTTTGCATTAGACTTTGGTTCCAACGTCCCTTTGTTAGAGTTTAGGCTTTCCACTCCATCAGCCTTTTTGTACTCCACTTTGTTTACAACTCTACCAGTTGTCATCAAACAAAGACAACAATACTTTCTTCACCTCTTCCTCAACAAAATGCCAGTTTGTGTTTAGGTGACTGTTTTGTTCCTCGGCTACAGCTTCCTCCTTCCCCATGTTACCAACCAAAGACTCTATCTCAAAGTTTGAGTCTTCATCATCAAACAGGCCACAATCCACCCAACCATCATCTGCCTCGTCAATGTCTTCTAAATGGATTCTTGCATACCTGGGATTTGGACAGTCCATCACTATTTCATCTGGACTCTTCTAATCTACCTTTGGCCTTGGAACCCATTACAAAGCCGAGTTCAATTGCGTACTTGCCGCTTCTCTAACAAGCACATCAAATGGGGATGATGATAGACCCAACATACGTCCCTAGTCGGAGGCACGTTAATTCTCTTCGCATTGCTACTAGGGATGGCAATTTCTTCCCTAGCCGGTGGGGCGGGTTTTTTTGCTTAAATGGCAGATTTTGGGGCGGGTATGGGTTTTGGAATTCTACAACCCATACGGGTACGGGTAGGGTACAGTATTAGGCTAAGCGCGACCCTCCCTGATCCACATATTGTTGGAAAGCATATTAACTTTATGTACTAGGTGTTGAATTTAATAATATTTTGAATTTTATGTGAAGGACAATTGCTAGTTTATGTGTTTTTTACATGTCTTAATCAAATAATTAGAAATCTTGATGTTTATTTGTGTTATTTTACATATTTATTGCTTATATATGACAAGAAATAATAGGAAATTAGATGCGGGTTTTAAACCCAACCCGCCCCTACCCTTGAATGCGGGGAGGGTTTTGCACTTTCATGTGCAGGGAGGGTTTGGATTCTCAAAATCCAACCCGCTACGGGTTTTGAGGTGGGTACAGGTTGGGAGGTTTTGGGAGGCGAGTAGGGTCTAGAATTTACAAAATCCTCCCCAAGCATGCCCCGTTGCCATCCCTAATTGCTACTCGCATATGATTCGATGGGTCTTAACTCGTTGTAATTAGGTAGTGAGTTGCTAACACGATCAGCTTCCCTACGATTTGGTTCAGCACATCCCGCTGAGTTCATCACACCTTTACTTCACCTTGGACCCCACATCTGATCAGAATTGATTCCAAAACTTTCAATCTCCGCATAAGAGGGACTACCAACACCCCTCCTCTTTAATTCAACATTATTTATAAATTTTTCCTTCCCTATTATCTTCTCATTTTGACCCCCAGCTGCCGATTGTTCATCTTCCCGAAACATCCCCTCTTTTTCTCTTTCCTCTCTATCCTTCTTCCATATAGGTAAACACCCACCACGTCTTCACCTTCTTCAACTTCACACCTCTCTTTCCAAAACAATACTTCACATTGTATTGCTAACCAAACCTTACTCCGGATCCCACCATGGAGAACTCCAATTGAGCAAGGAACAGCTTCTAGTTTCACTCTAGCCACTTCAACCACCACTGCTCGAAGATCTGTTGTATCAGTCGCCAGTAGAACTCCCACAGCTTTAACAATTTTGTTCAAAATTTCCAACCGCCACAGATTAAATGGGAGACCAAGGAGTTTGATTTTAAATGCTCCATCTTCCAGCTCTCTGCTATTACATGATGGAGACCAATTTTTGATAAAGACCAACTCAAAGTCAGTGTCAACAGATGTCAAGTTCACCACTTTCTCCCCAACATCAAGAATGGCCCTCATTTTATCAAATGGAAGATTGTGCACACCTGTTGAAACTTTCAAGTTTAGCCATGATCGCAGCCTGAATCAATCCCCAATCATTCACCTCTCTGTCAACTTTTAAAATTAATTTTTTTTCTCCCAATCTCCTCTTTCATCTTCCAAGAACAATCTCTGTGCCTTGTTCAGGCTCATCACCTCAACAATTTGGTTAGGCACCACTCTTGAACTATCAACTGGATCTTCCTTATCTTCTCTTTCACTCAGATCCTCTGTTACTTTATCACTAGTTGTAATTGCTTGCACGCTTTCGAACTCATTCACCTTACCAGACTTTGCCTCTTTCTTCATCAAGAACTTATGCAACTTCTCTGAAACTGGCTTCCACCCCCTACCCTGCTTACCTTCAGGGAAAGACTGATTGCTTTTTTTTTTTTGATAATAGAAAATTAATTCATTAATCAAAGGATAGATCTGTTACAAATAAGCCCAGAGAAAGGCTCAAGGTGCAGCCTCATCCTTATGAATTACAATCAGAACTACATAAAAATACAAGTAGCCACTAGAAGAGAGATTACACACAATTACAAAGCTGCCCAGAACAGAGAATCCCTGTTAACCCCTTGTTTTGCAAGAGAATCAGCCATCTCACTAGCCGATTGCTTTTTGTTGTTGCCAAAAAACTCTGAGACAACTATGAACCATCCCTTTTGATTATACTTCAATTCTGCTTGGTACTTCCTTCTTGGCATCTCTAGCCCACACTTCCATCCAGCATTCTTAATGGAATAGAGTGCTCCATCCACAAATCCTTTAAGCCACAGAGTAGCTTCACCCAACAAGAACACAGTTGCTCTTCCCTCTTCCCTAATCTTCAATGACAATTACCCTCTGCTTTTCCCTTCCTCCATGGCTAACTTCTTTGCTTCTATCACCAAGTCCTCATGCCACCTTGTCACTGGAATGAAGATTTCTTCTCTCCCTCTCTCACCATCTTTCCTCATCTACTGTTCTAAGTTCAGGCGATTATTTTAAATTTCTTTAAACAGGATTAAATGCCAACCTGAAGACAGAAGCTCCCATGGTACTAAAAGCCTCCTTTGTCCGTTGGCCTCACTCAGATGTGTTTTATATGTTACGTTTGATTTTATCTTTGTATTTTAACTTTGAATATATTTTATATGTTATATTTATGTATTTTAATTTGAGCTAATAGGCTTTTTAAAACATTCAGTTTAAAATTTAAGTATGCATTTTTAATTAATACTATTTTTTAATATACTCTTGATTTATTTTGAATGTTTTTAGATTATTTTGCAATTTTTTTGCATTTTTTGAATTTTAAAAAAATTTGTGCTTTGCTTGAAAATGCATGTGCCACACCTTGCACCTTGTGCCTCAGGCACAAAAAGCAGTTTGGGCTTTTTTGCACCTTGCACTTTTAAAACACTGATAGAATATGTCTTTTTCACACACAAAAATAATCAACTTGGCTTTGAACACCAACTATCGAATTGCCTACATAAACCTCTGAAACTATCCTCTCTAATTGCTCAAGCCCATAGATTTTCTTCCTTAGCTTACATGCTTTTCCTTCTTGACCTGGAAGTCTAAAACAAAGAAGGATTTTGAAAGAACTCTAACTGCCAAGTGCAATATACAACTACATTTTCACTTACAAACAGCATGAGGAAATATATAAGTCAGAAGAAATTGAAGAGGATCAGAACTAATAAAGATAGGAACAGAATTGCCTTGATCAGAAATTTAGAAGAGTACAGTTATCCAAGAACATTATCAATTCTGATCTATTTCCTCTTTAAATACACCTGAAGCCCTTTTTTCAAAGAAGTTGCAAACACATCGCTGTTTCTATAGAAATTTACAAAAATAACTCTTTATGTCACGTATAAGGACTACAAATAAAAGAACTCTAGAACCTGAATTCTCTAAAGTCCTTGTGAATAGCAAGCCATGAAGAGATCAGCCCAATCAGCATCCTCTCTTCACTTATTAAAATCAATATCCTCTCTTGCCATATGATCCAAACATTCGCCAAGGGAGAGGGAGACAACTTACATAAGACCTTCCCACTCTTAGCTCTGTCATGTGTCGACCTTCTATAGCTTCCTGGAGTGTTTGCAGCAAGATCCAATCAACCCCAAAATTGTCTATAACAAAAGATCAAACCTGTTTTCTGAAACTGCAATGCAGGAATAGGTGACTATTAGTATCATTTAGCTTTTTATAATAGCGTACAACAAAGGGTCCTGAACTGTCATTCCTCTGTCCATGAGTTCGTCTTTTAGAGGGGACTTGCTGAATTCGTACCTGTTTGCTTGGGAAGCTGGGGCTCTCTGCTCTCAGAATATGATAATCTTTTAGGAAAAGATTTAAGGGCCATTTAGTAACAGCTAAGTGGCTGAACTGAATGATTTAACGTTTTTTCTTTTAGTAGATAAAATAATTTAATAATAAAATATTTGAGGGCATAATAATCAACCTAACTTCAACTTCAATAATCTCTTCATTTTTTTTTTTTTTTTGAGAAAAGGTTAGATTTATTCGAAATAAGAAAGGTACATGAGGAGATATACACAGAAATCAGACACTCAAAAAGTTACATAGGCAGAAAACTATCACTGAATAAGTAATCCCTGTAAGTGCCAGATTTAGCTAGACTGTCATCTTCAGAGTTTAGCTCCCTTGAAACCCAGCCCATGTGAGCATTCAAGGAGGAGAGGATGTCTCTCACTTCAGCCAAGTAGTGAGCTAAGGCCCAAGGCCCACTGTCAGGATTAGTGAGCCAATTATGTGTTGGCTGAATCTCCTTTAATGGTAAGATTTAATAAACCCAGGTTTCTTGCAATCCTGATGCCGGTTAATGCTGCCATGACTCAGCCTTTGTTGAGGAAGCTATCCCAATCGACCCACTAAAAGCCCAACTGATATCACCATCTCTTCTTCGAATTACGCCTCCAATACCCGCTGCACCTGGGTTTCCGAAAGCACTCCCATCAAAGTACAAAGTTGTCTCCCCTTCCTCGGAAAATCTGAAACTGTGGGAAGTGTTGAGGTGTATGTGATTAGAGTGAAGAAAATTTATGGAATTTCTTTGGAGGTCAGAAAATGTGACCCCTCTGAAATAATTTGAGCTGGAAGTCCACAGGAAGCATCTGTAATAGATTAGAGAAATAAGCTCCTCACAGTTTTTTGTTCTGTCGGTAAACACCCAATTATTTCTCTCTTCCCAAACGCTCCAAAAGATAGCATGTGCAGCAGATTGCCTAACCATTGTCCTAAGCATTCAACCACATGTTCTGGAAAAACCCAACTGTATTCAAATAATGTTAGGAAAATTTCCAAAATTTACTAGTTTCCTCACAGTGAAGCAAGATGTGGTTGGCAGATTCCCCGGCTTTAAGGCAGAAACAACAGACATGAGGGAATAGATAAGACCTTCCATGGTTCTTTTTCTGAAGGAGATCATAAGTGTTGATTTTCTTTAAGCTGCCCTCCCACACAAAAAAAAAAAAAAAAACTGACCCTGGAAGGGATATGAGCACACCAAATTCTCTTGTAGGGGTACTGATCAGTGGTTTGTTCTTCCCTAACTAAAGCCTTGAAGCAAGATTTGGTTGAAAACATACCAGATGAGTGAAGGGTCCACATACGAAGGTCAGGGGAAATTTGGGAGAGGTATACCTCTCTCAGGGTGTGCAAGAAGTTAGTGATTTCACTAAGTTCCAGGTCCCTTAGAGGTCTCCTAAGAGTTAGGTTCCAATTGAAATAGGGGGAGTAAAACCTAGGATATGGAAGCTTCTTGGTTTGAGGTAAGTCTGAAAAGGCAAGGGAAGGAGTTGGCCAAGGTTGAGTTACCCCACCAAAGATCAGTCCAGAACTTAATTCTATCGCCCTTGCCCACCTTATATCTGATAAAAGAGACGAAAAAAGTGCAAGTCAAGGTTATACCTTTCCAAGGGTGGGTGTCTTTGACCCGATTCAAGTGAAGCTTGCTATCCCAACCGTTGGTGTTCTTCCCGTATTTGCTAGTGATTACAGTAGTCCATAGCGCACTTGGTTCTAGGGGGAACCGCCACAACCATTTACTAAGAAGAGCTGTGTTTCTTTCTTTCAAGTGGCCTACTCCCAACCCACCACCCTCCTTTGGTTTGCAGGCCTGAGACCACCTCACAAGGTGAGAGCCCCTTTCCCCACCTCCTTCCCAAATAAAATTTCTTTGAAACTTTTCTAACTGAATAGCTGCCTTGTTTGGCAAGCGGAAATGCCTTGTTTGGCAGGTGGGTAGGTTTGCCAGAGAGGCTCTAATGAGAGTGAGTCTCCCCCCTTTGGACAAGTAATTCCTTTTCCATGAGGTTAACTTCTCACATTTTTCTAGTATTGGTTCCCAAAAACTTTGATTTCTCGGATTCCCTCCAAGAGGCATCCCCAGATAGGAGAAGGGGAGATTCTCTGCTTTGCATCCCAAGATCTCTGTGAAAGTATTCAAGGAATGTGCACCAACTAGATTTAGACCAACGATACTGCTCTTAGAGAAGTTGACTTGCAGTCCAGAAATCCATTCAAAGCAGGTGATGACCCTTTTCAGATTTGAAACAATTTCTTCATCAACCTCTAGGATAGTGTCGTCGGCGAACTGGAGATGTCAAACCTGAGTGGCTTCCCGTCCAACTTCAAAACCTCTTCAATTAAATTTCACTAAAAGACAAAATAATAAGCCATTCAATTTAGCCAGTTCAGCAGTTATCAAACATCCCCTTAGTTTTGAATGCCTTTGATGAATCTCATATCCATGGTCTAGTATCCTGATAGCTGATCCTCAGTTGATTTTGCTCCAATTTCAGCATAAGAGTTGCCAATGCATCCACTTCCCAGTTCCCAGTCATTCAGGTCTCTATGGAGGTTTAGACACCAATTTGTACCTTCTGCTGAATCATGTAGCAGTCTTTTACCAAAGCTTCCTTAAACCTTGTACAGCTTCTCATTGTACAGGACCTTATACTTTTGATACTAATACAATTACTTTAACTTTTCAAAAAAAATAACTAATTATTTAGGTGGCTGGTTATCACACCATGGATCATTCCAGAGTTTTATTCTGGATCCATTACCAATCTAGAACTTGATTCCTCTGGAAAACTAAATGAGCATTTTTGAATCCCCTTCATGGAGCACATTCCTAAGAAGTTCTGATTTCATTTGGCTCCCATCCTGTATGACTGCTTGCAATCCCTATAAGCATTTTTCAATCACTTCATTTGGTTCCCATCCTTCTGCATTTCTCCTCTATTTTTATTCCCAAACCTTCTACTCAATTGAAAAAGTTAGTTTCCTTTTTATGGCATTCCTTTTATAAGAATCCCCTTTAAAACTGCCACTGTACAGTGCAGATTTATCTGGTGCAGCATCCCACATAAACCTTAATACCAACAAAAAGTTAGAAAGACTAAAAGTTCCCATCAGCCCTGTACTACTCCCATGGACTTTTCTAACAATTCTTGTGGGCTGAATGCTGGGCCTTAAATGCTAGTTAGAAGAGAATAAAACATGCAGAAAATATGGGTCCAAACAAGTAAAGTCAATTATCCATCTATTAATCAAAATGAATAATTATCAATAATGCAACATGCACAAAAAAAGATAAATAATTTTTAATAAATGTGTTCACAAATCATTATTTTTTCAGCCTTTGCCAAGTCAGACACCTGGAGTCAAGGAGACATACTTGATTCTATTCCCCTGTCTGAGTCCATGCAACACTGATAGCAACTGGCTTAGCTCTATTTTGGGGAGTTATTGCCTCCTAATGTATAGAATACAGCAATACATGGGCTATATTGCATGTCCTTTATAGAGTAATACAATTATGCTTTACCTTTACAAAAAAAGAAGAAAAAAGTACTCTAATTCAAATATTCAATAAAATTAATTAGAACTAATTAACCAAAAATTCAACTAAATCATCTAATACTATTCCAACACGCAATGCAATGAATCCCTGTATATCAAATTCTTTTTACTGACATATGTGGTACTGCACATTACCATAGTATAACATCAGGTAATGAAGAGAAACATGAGAAATAGAGATGAAATAGAAGACAATAAAAATAACAAGAAACAAGGAATCATAAATATAAACTCAGATAAAAAATAGCAGTTACAGAAGATGCACCTGATAGTATCTTCCATCAAGCTTTTTAATACCATAACCCAACTGGACTGTACCAAATGATTTTATATCAGTCAGAACACCATTCCTTCTGTGGGCATGTTTTCCTACCCGAGCAACCAAGTCCATCAGAGCTTCCTTTGTTACATGGGGCTTCAACAAGAGCATACAATCATAAAGAGGCATGTTCTTTGTCTTTCTTTTTTTTTCCTTTTGCTTTATTGAACTGGTTTTCCTGTGATTGAACATAAATGAGTGCAAAAATACAAACAAATCTATGGTGTTCTTAACTATTAAATATTTATTTTTGTATAAAATAGAATTACAGATAACAATTGAATTGCAAAGTAAATTTTACTAAAGCAGTTTCGGGGATGAATGAAACCCCTTAGAAATGGAATAAAATAACCAATTGGAATTAGAGATAGTCTAATTAAAAGATGCTGTAAAGAAAAATATAGAAGCATTATCAAATTACAGAAAGAAACAAAGCATGCTACAAAAAAAAAAAAAAAAAAAAATTCATTTCAGATACAGACTTCGGTACCTGAATTGCAGGCTTGCAGGCTTGCAGGCTATGACTACACATTTTCAAAAGAAAGATTGTGGATGGACATGCACAACATAAAATTAAAATAAACTGAAAGTCCTAATGAACCGGGAAAAAAATAAGAACTGTTAATCAAAGAACCATAAATAATTCAACAAGAAAAAGTATACAATGAAAACTGTGAAAGGCAACGTGTTTGTATGCTAAATAAACAAGGAGAAGAGAGAAGATGCTTCACATTCTAGCAGGTTTACACAATTTCTGAGTTTTAATCTTTGGTAAAAAAAGAACAAGTGGAATTATGTAAAACAAGGAAATTGAGAAGAAATAAGATGCTAGTGTGAACCAAAACATAAATAGAGATCTTAAAAGAACAAAATTCCAGGAGGAAAGGCAGTTAAGCTCAAATGATTCACTAAAATGCCGTGACAACCAAATAATTAATCTAATAAAACAAAAACCCCTTGAAACTAGATATCAAATACATCAAAAACTAAGCAACACATATATTATCACCAAAAAAACCGGAGACGACATTATATTTTTAAAAAGAGAAAATCAAAATCAAAGTCCAACAAATCTACACATATCTTATTAATCGATTCTGTTAAAAAAAGGCAGATTCATTCAGACAAATCGAGACAGGTAAAAACATAAAAACAAACATAAGTCCTACTACACTACTAGTACAGCACAACGCACTGCAAGCAGAAACCATCATCGTCTTGATTTATACAGAAAGTAATAGCGAAAACTATACCATAAACCAGTTCAGAAACTGAAAAGAAAGAATCAATCTGATAAAACAAACTAACAGGAGAACCTCCACATTTCGTGATATACAACGAAAAGGAAAGGACTACAAGAAACCCAGAACAAATTATTCCCTATTACACTGTAAGAAAACTAAAATTGATCTTTTCTTTGAATACCTAAGGTGAAGAATTTTAGTTCGCAGGCAGCCCTCCAATCTCCGCCCTACTCCTCCCAGGCAACAATGAGACTGGGTCAGGCCGGTGGCTACAACAAATGTTTTCAAAAGCGAGTATAACGACCGGAGGCTGAACCGCTATTTCTCCGGCTCCAGATGTTGGTTCGGTGGTTCGACCGCTTAGTTGTCCCTAAGAACCCTAAGTCCTAGAAAAACAAGGTTACAGAAGGGAGAAAGAATGGGAAGAAGAGGAGCTGTTCAGCTACAAGTCTCGGTTCAGAGTGAACAATAGGAAGAAGACGCTGCTCTCTCTCTCGTTTTGCTTATTGGAAAGAATTAGACCAGACAATCAGAAAAAGTGAAAAAACCTTTCAGACCCTAAACCCTATTTTTCAATTCAGGTAAGATTTTAATGCGACAGTGAAATTGAGTGGAAGGAGAGAAATGGAGATCCATGGTGGCTTACCTTTAATCGCTGTTGTGCCGCTGCCGCTGCTAGTGCTACCACATGAATGAGAGAGAGAGAGAGAGAACTTCGCAGGCTGGGTCGGGCCGGGATTACGGATGAAGCCGGGCGGGCTCGTCCGGGTTTTACTCAACGCAGGCCCAACCCTAACAATTGGGCTTACTGAGGGCCCGTTTGGCGCGGTCTTTCGGCTGTTTATAAGCCGGGAAGACCGATTTTCGGTCTATTCCCGTAAAAACGGTGCATCAAAAAGACGCGAGAACCCATTTTGGGCTGATTTCGGGAAGCTTCAACCCTATTTTTCAATTCAGGTAAGATTTTAATGCGACAATTAAATTGAGTGAGAGGAGAGAAATTGAGATCCATGGTGGCTTACCTTTAATCGTCGTTGTGCCGCTGCCGCTGCTACCACATGAGAGAGAGAGAACTTCGCAGGCTAATCCTGGGTTGGGCCGGGATTACGGATGAAGTCGGGCGGGCTCGTTCGGGTTTTACTCAACGTAGGCCCAACCCTAACAATTGGGCTTATTGAGGGCCCATTTGGCACGTTTTTCCGTGTGGTCTTTCAGCTGTTTACAAGCCAGGAAGACTGATTTTCGGTCTATTCTTGTTTGGCTTGTGGAAGATCTAACTGCATCAAAAAGATGCGAGAAGCCCATTTTGGGCTAATTTCGGGAAGCCGCGTCTTTTGCGTTTTAATCTCACATAGAAAGACGTGGGCAAGTGCATGGAAATATGTGCGTCTACCAAACTGTCTTCAGGCCGCCCAGATCTTATGTCAAAAGCTCAATGCATCTTTTGACTATTAGAGCTATAAGAAGATCTTCTCAAAAAGATGCGCCAAACGGGCCCTGAGTTATTATTTTATGAAGCTACACAAACCAGGGGTAGGGATGGTAATTTTCTCCCTCCCCATCAACTATCTAGCCTCTCTGATCAGGCAGGGATAGGGTGGGGATGGAATTAATATGAATACTTGATTGGGACGGGGAGTGAAACCCACATCACGCCCCAACCCCGATTATATATATTAAATATATGTGTATAGATATTATATTAAATATATAATATTATTTATTTCATTTATAATATTTTTTATATTATTCTATATATATTTATCAAAATATATTTAAAATACTATTTGTATTTTAATTTTTCTTTTATTTTAAATAAATACCCTTCTAAAAACAAACTTTTAATTAAAAAAAATTAAGGGATTCAGGTCCCCGATGGGGAAGCCCTCTATGTCAAGGATCGGGGATGTAGGCTAAAATTTTTGACAGGGATTAATTTAAAACTTGATGTTAGGATGGATGGGGTCGCTTCAAAGTTAGTTCGAGGTTGGTGGTTCCATTTGGTTCCGGGTAGAACCTACCCATTTGCACACCCCTAATTGGAACCACTAGTTCTATTAGTGGATTAGATATAGTTTTATCATTAATAAATAGGGAAAATTCCTAATTAGTACCATGTACTTTGGGCCCAATGCCACTTTGGTCTCCGAACTTTAAAATGCGACGATTCAGTACCCGAACCTTTAAAATGTGTCGATCTAGTACCTACCATTAACCAATTGGTTGACCAGCCATTAAGTGACATTTGAAAAGACACAAATGCCCTTTAAATGCCATCTATTTTTTCTTTATCAACCATCCACATGTTGATAAAAATGAACAATCTCAAATCCTTGCCTCATCTATTCAAAAAAGTTGGGGTTATGTCTCAGTGGGCATTCCGGTGACGCCAAGGTCCCCAACTTTCTTGAACAGAAGAGGCGAGGATTTGGAACTATTCATTTTTTGTCAACGTTTGGATGATTGATAAAGAAAATTATATGACACTTGAAAGGTATTTGTGTCTTTTCAAATGGCACCAAACGGGTTGGTTAATGGCAAGTAATAGATTGGCACATTTTGAAAGTTTAGGTACTAAATTGTCGTGTTTTAAAGTTTGGAGACCAAAGTGACATTAGACCCAAAGTACATCCTATTAATCTAGAATTTTCCCTAATAAAATAAAAGGAAACCATCAATTGCCACTTTATCAACAAATTCATTTATACTTCATTTTTATTTACAAGTTAATTTGACAAGTTTCCTCATCTACAGGGAATTCATAATCTTAATATTTTAGTCTAGTAAAAATAATATCAAAAAAAATCCAATACTTTGCCACCATGACATGTGATCTATTAACCATTTCGATGTCCACAGTTCCACCAGAGTCTTGTTTTAGTGTAGGTACTAGGGTATTGGATGAGAAAAGAAACTACATGAACAATGAAAGCCTAGAGATATACATATATTTGAAGGATTGGCTAGTTGCAAATGATAGATTAGGGAGTGCTTGATACTTCAACTGGTGGTGGTTCACTAGATGGAGATGATGCAAATCAAGATGTAGGAGATGAAGGGGGTGGAACTTGAAGTTGAAAAAAAAATTGAAGCCAATATTTTTCAATGCCATTATAAAATTTTATTATATTATATTATATTATTTTATTCTAATTCCAATATATATTTTTTAATTTAATTTTATTACTTCACATATGATCAATTGTATGCATTAAATTAAAATAAAATAAACATTTTATTTTTTTAATTTATTGTTTATTTCTTTTTTTGTTAATTGTTTTGGTTTTTTTTAAATTATTTATCATTTTTACTTAACAAAAATAGAAAAAGTGAAAAATACTTCAAAAACTCAAAAGAAAAAATCAGGCTAATGGCCCATTAAGCTTGACATGGCATAGGTCCATCCAGGCTCATGCTACAAGCAATGTCGAGCTTCCCCTTTGAGGGGTTCATAGACTTCAAGGCTATCACCGCCTAGGCCCGGGACCAAATCTACTCCTCATATAGGGGAGCCTCACAACGACCTCACAGGCACATCCCACCATGCATTGGGAATATCTCCTATACTTATATGTTATTATTTATGGGAGATGTTCCCAATGCATGGTGAGTAGGAATGGCAATGGGGCGGGTTCAGGGCGGGGATCATATTCCTCGTATGATAAAATTTGTCCTTCATCCCCAATCCCCGACGGGGATGGGTTCCCCATGGGGACCCGAATCCCCGAAATTTTTTTAGATAATCGTATTTTTTTGAAAAATAAATTTACTTAAAATAAATAAAAAATATAAACTATAAATAATGTTTTAAATATATTTTGATATATATACAAATCTAATATATATATTAAATGAATGATTTCAAGTCAAAGCCCTCTACAATCAGACATGTGACTCATTTACATTCAGACACCTGTCATTCTAAAGATTTAAACAAAATAGATACATGTCAAATTCTAATTAGTAGTAGTTCAAGAACAGAACCCATTAGACATGTGTCAAATTCTAATTATTGGTAATTAAAGAAAAGAACCTACTAACATAGAGAGTGGAGCCTACCACCATATAGAATTGTGAGAAATGCGAAGCTCCCACTTTCAATCCTTTCTGAAAAAAAAAAAAAAAAAACTATGCTATTAATTAATGTTAACTACTAAACTAATTAATTAATTCCATCTATTGATTACTAATAATAATTACTGTTAACTACTTCTAATTAATTAATTACAACTATTAATTACTAATAATAATTACTCATTGATAATAATTAATTACTGAAAATTATTTCTTATAATAATTACTGCTAATACTTAATTATTGATAATTTATTACTCACAATATTGCTCATTATTAATTCGAAATGATGATTAATTAATGATAATTAATAAATATTTTCATAATAGTAATTAATAATTCGGAAATAATCATTTTATATTTATATTAACTCATATTAATTATTTTAAAAATAAATATTTAATGTTAATTATTTATATTATAATTATCATCGGAAATTATAATTCATAAATTTATATGAAATAATTAATTATATTATTATAAGTAATTATAATTAATAATATTATATTAGTTAATATAATTATATTGTTATTAATATCAATAATTATAATTAATTATTACTAATACTAATGATGATAATTATTACTTCAGAATGTTAATTAATTAATGATAATTAATAAGTATTTTAATAATGTTAATTATTAATTGGGATATAATCATTTTATATTAATATTAATTCATATTAATTATTTTATAAATATATAATTAGTATTACTTATTTACATTATTATTATTACAAGTAATTATAATTAATCTTATTATTATAATTAATTCTATTATTATTCTCCGATAAATACTTCATTTAATGAAAGTTACATTATAAAACTTTCTATTATTCAATATTGTTAAACTTAACGAATTATAAAAGCAAATCTAATTTATATGCATACATACATAATATATATTAAAGGAATGATTTCAGGCCAAAGATTTAAACAAAATGGACACGTGTTAAATTTTGATTAGTGGTAGTTCAAGAACATAGCCCACTAGACATGTGCCAAATTTTGATTAGTGGTAGTTAAAGAAAAGAGCCCACTAACATGTAGAGTGGAGCCCACCACCATGTAGAGTGTGATAAGTGGGAAGCTCCCAGTTTCATTCCTTTCCTAAAAAAAAGGAAACTATGTATTAACTACTAAACTGATTAATTAATTACAGCTATTGATTACTAATAATAATTATTGTTAATTACTTCTGATTAATTAATTACAGCTATTAATTACTAATAATAATTAATTCCTTAATTATAACAATGGTAATTAATAAGTATTTTAATAATGTTAATTATTAATTGGGATATAATCATTTTATATTTATATTAATTATTTTATAAATATATAATTAGTGTTACTTATTTACGTTATTATTGTTATTATTATTATTATTATAAGTAATTATAATTAATACAATTATTATTCTCCAATAAATATTTCATTTAGTGAAAGTTAAATTATAAACTTTCAATTATTCATTATTGTTAAACTAAAAGAATTATAAAAGCAATTACTATTTTAGGAATTAACTAAAAATCATAATTATAACAAATTAATTACTTCATAATAAAATAAAAATAAATAATAAATAATAATAATAATAATAATCTAATATTACTTATTTCAAAATCAATACACACATAATAAGAATATAATATTAGTATATTATTATTACAGATTTCATAATTATTAATATATTATTAATCTATATTACTCAATAAAGACATGGAATAAAAGAAAATATTCAAATTACCACTAAATGAATGAACTAAAAAACTATGAGTTTCCCTACCTTTTATGAGTTGACTTGAATTTGACACGTCAACATGCCCAAAATTATAATGTCAACCTACATTTCCTATTTCTATCTCCCAATTCCCATAATTCAGCATACCATTATGTTAAGTACAAGTTTCCCTACCTTTTTCCTAGACATTCTAGCTAGCCTACGTGCACTGTGGGGAGCTTAGACATAAAATCCATAACCATGATTGACCAAAAGAAGTGTTGCCACCTAACTTGGAGGTGACTTACATACTCAGGATGGTCCCATTATTCTCCATTCTTTCATGTTTCTTCTGTTGGATGGGCTTTGGAGTCCTAATTATATTATCAGTTGATTGTAGCCACACATGATGATTTGATTGTAGTCATATATTTTTCATCTCTTACTTCAAATAATGGATATGCATATGCAAATGTTGTTTGGCATGGATTGTTTTTCTTAGTAGCTCTTTGAATGATTTTCTTCCTTCTTTGCCTCTTTGAATGGATATCATTTAAATGCTTTTTATACATTCATATGTCCCTAAATATTAAGCAATTGTGATATTGTTGTAAACATCCATCTAATTTTACTATTTTATAAATAGATTAATAATTTCAAAGTTATTGATACTTTTTTGGGGGTGGGTTGCTTAACATGACATTGATTTTTTATTGTTAAATAGTAAATTTTAAATAAAATGATACTGTAGTTGCCCCTTACTTAGTATGGGGTCATTGTCTAGATAAAACATGGTAAGTATCTTAAATCAAATAAAGAGCCTACCCTAAATGTCTATTATAAATAATTAACAAAATGAAATAATTCAAATTAAATCAAATAATTTACTTGCTGAAAATTACTGGATTAAGTAAATAATAATAACAATCAGTTATTTATAGAAATAATTAATAATAATAACAATCATCAAGTACTTAATTAAGTAAAAAATAAAAATGAAATAACAATCATCTGTTATCATTAATGTTTATTCAAAGCATGCCCCGTAATAATTACCGAATACAATAATTAAACCTTAATTAAGAATCAATATTTATTAACATTCATTAAAATTGTTAAGCCAAATCATTAATATTTATTCTTAAATGCAAAATATGAATTAACAAATCTATTATATAATAATTATACTCAGTTGAAAAAAAATATTTTAAGTAAATATTTAAATAATTACAAATTTAGTTATTATTATTACTATATAACAAAAATTTTTAATTAAATACTAAAATAAATTAATAATAATAATAATAATAATAAGAGTGGTTAAATTAAAGTAATAAATGGTTCAAGTTGAATTTATTGACCCGTATAATTTTACGGGTTTGACATATAAGGGTCAATTTATATGGACCCATAGACTGTATGAATGTCTTAAAAAATGGCAGTTTATAAATAGTAATAAAAAATGGTGATAAAAATCATTAATATTAATAATATGTATATATGTATATATAATTAACTTCCCCGTATTTAGTACAGGGTCATTCACTAGTAATATAATATTAATAATATATATTTTATATAAATAACATTTAATATATATAAACAGTGGGGGCGGGGACTTCAATCCCCATCCCGACCCCTTGGGGAAGTCGGGTCCCGTCGGTAGGAATGGCAACGGGTAGGGTACCCGTGCAAAATGCCAAACATTTTCTACTAAAAAAAAATTCTTAATGCTTATAATGTGACTTGAACCCAAATCAATTAATAATAAAGCCAAATCTCTTAAAACTACTTTAAGCCACTAAGCCATTTCACCTTTTTTGTTATTTAATGAAATAAAGTAGATTTTATTAACTTTTGTGTTCATCAAAATAATCAATACATGTACATGATTAGCAATTTCAACTAAAAATTAAAGAAACAATATTTAAAATTAGCATTTTATAACTAAATGAAATAAACAATTTATCAAATCCAAATTTACATCAAATGATGATTTTAATCCCAATAAATTTATACAAATACAATATTAATAATAGAATAATTATCTTAGTACTTAAAATTTAAAAATTTGTGCATGATATATAATATAATAGGTTCATATTTATGCATCCCGAGTATCGAGTATCAGATACCCTAAAGTTAAAACCCAAACCCTATAGAGTTTTAATCTAAAATCCCAAACCCGTTCCAAACCCTATAGGGTTTCGATAAACGGGTCCTATTAGGGTTGGATACCTGAAAATACTCGTGAAATTTCCATCCCTACCCGTTGGAGATGGAAAAATTGCCATCGCTATGGTGAGATGTGCCTGTGAGGTCGGTGTGAGGCAACCTGTTTGAGGAGCAGATCCCAATTTCCTAGGCCCATTAGGCCCATATGCCAGCACTTCACAACACAGGCTGCCAACAAAAGTGGACCAGCCCCACACGGCCCACATTAGACTTCTGGTTGGCAGGAGATCAGATCTCGACTCATGTGAATCTATTATGGTATTACCTTTTCAATTCTTCATTTCTTCTTATGGGTTCGCATCTACCCCCCACATACTTGCCCCCCAAAAACGTCCCACAAAACCAGAACGCGATGCGTGTCATGACACACGCGCATTAAGCGAGACGCGCGTGGAACCCATTTCACGCCGTGAAATGCACCTTTGTTAATTCCTCTCTTGCCCAAAAGCGTTTCTTCTCCCATACTCCTCCATTCTACTTCGAACTGAAACTCTTGGCGCCAGACACCTTTCGTGACCCACTCACCGGAGATTAATCCAGTGGAGTTCCGCCGGCCGCCGCTGCCGACCATACCGGTAGGAGGTAAGTACTCTGTAAGTTTTTCTCATTTCTTATATATATTTGTTTTTTCTCATTCGTTTTCTAACATTCAAAGATCTGAACCCGCTGGAGTGGGAGCCCCCTGATGCCATTTCAAACCCTTGACACCCCCGAAATTTGAAAGCCCTCAAAAATTCGAAACTCTTCGGTCATAAGCAATTAAAATTCATAATGGTAAATGGTAGTTTGGAAGGAAGCATAATTGCCATGCTAGGAACTGTTGGTGTGTTTCAATACTTTGATTGTAGGAGGATATGGCTGACAATTTGTGTTGATGCAGCATGGAGCAATCTACGTCATATGAAGTTCAGGAGTAGGATTATAAAGAGAGAAGCCAGGGGTCTGAGTTCTTTCGGCAGTTGGTCCTATCAACCATTTTCTAAAACCCTCTGCAACTTGAGCGGGTTATCAAAAAAAGTACCAAAGAAATGTAGTGATATCTTCGAAACACCTTGTTTATTGCTCATGTATGCATTTAGGTAGCTGCTATGTTTGGAAGAGAGATTTTGGTAATAACCAAAGACCAGCAGTATTTATTTCTATATCTGCAGTAGCAGGAGTCATAGTGTTGTGTAGCAAATACTTAGTAGATATATACTCTCATCAGCACTGATGCTCCTTTAAATCTTTGTTTTTCATTGCTGTTACATGATCTTTGCAGATATGGCTTCTAGGTTTAAGGCTACATTTGGCATTCCCTGTTTTAAGGACTCCTTTTTGTGGTTAAAATGCCCCCAACGCCAAAAAGAGGTAAGTCCTTGAAATAAGGAAAGGCAAATGAAGCCTAAGACAAAATTTTTACCATTGCTGAAACCAACTGCCTCTTTTGAGAGAGAGAGAGAGTATTACAGTGTAGATACTAATAAAGAGAGATAGAATATTGACAAAGAACCTTTAATATTTCATGAGAGAATACATGACAATCATTACAAAGGGAATTATGATCAAATTCATTTGTCGCAACTGATCTCTCAGCTTCAATGGCATCCTCTTCTTCCACTCCCTCCGCTACCCCTGCTCCACCACTGGATCAGAAGTCGGTACTGGTGGTGCAGCAACAGCAATATAATATTGTCTTCTTTTCTTTCTCTTGTAAATGAAGTCGTCGTCGTTGCACATCTCCCACTCCTCCTCCCAGGCTGTTCCAGCCATGGCCAAGCGCCTCAAGTCAAAACTCAAATTCTGGAGAGTTTCGAATTTTGGAGAGCTTTCGAATTCCGGGGGTGTCAAGGGTTTGAAATGGCGTCAGGAGGCTCTCACTCTGGCAGGTTCAGATCTGTGAATGTTAGAAAATGAATGAGAAAGAACAAAAAAATATATATATATATATATATAAGAAATGAGAAAAACTTACAAAGAACTTACCTCCTGCTGGTATGGCCGTTGGCGTCGACCGACGGAAATCGACCGAATTAATCTCCGGTGAGTGGGTTATGAAAGGGGGCCGGTGCCAAAGATTTCAGTTCGAAGTAGAATGGAGTATGGGAGAAGAAACACTTTAGGCAATAGAGAAATTAACGGAGGTGCATTTCAGGGTGTGAGATGGGTTCCGCACGCGTCTCGCTTAATACACGTGTGTCATGATGACACGCGTCGCGTTCCAATTTTGTGGGACGTTTTTGGGGGGCAAGTATGTGGGGGGCAGATGCGAACCCCCAAACATCAGACGGTTGAGAGCTCTTACGTTGCGTGACTTGATGATCTACTCCCCGTGACAAATAACCGTCGGATTTGTTACACGTTTTACGGGGCGGGGCCTACACCCATCTACCATCTCCCATCGTTTTACGGCGTACGCATTCATGGGTACGACGAAACACAGTGGGGCCAAAGCTACACGACCTTGGAATCTTTTCTAGTCACTACTTACGAATCCCAAACTTCCACTATTCCACATTAGACGTGTAGCCGCTGTACACGTAACACATCTCTCGTAAAGCAAATCTCACAACCCTGAACTCGCCACACAATGGACAGGTGTACATCCAGGATCTCATCAATACAACAGCAAGCAAAACAAATCTCTGATCCCCCGCATGGCTTAGCGACCTTGCCTACCTACCCCATGTGACAACCTCCTTCGGAGCCGTACGATTTGTTGCATGTGGCAGGTGGATCCCAGTCTGACGGCCCTCAAGAGGCTCCTGACATTATGGTGGGTCCCACGTTCACAAGAAAACAAAACGGAAATCATGTAGTTTGTACGTTAAAGCAAGTGCCGAACACAGCGCTGAAACATAGAGAACAAAACTCGAAGCAATTTAACGTGAGACACAGACAGCGCCCGCAAATAACTGGGAGAGAGGAGGAGGATTCTGGAATCTCGATTCTCGACTCAACTTGTTTTTCTTTTCTTTTTCGACTCGCGACCAATCTCCTTCTGTCAAATCAAACACCGAGGACAAAAATAAAAAAAGTAGAAATGAAAATTTGAAAACGTAGAAATTAAAAGTCAGAAAAGGATGATGGACTATGGAGAGAAGAATCTCATGTCTTTCTCACGTTCGCTGGCTGTCTCGCCGTTGCTTTGCTCGAGAATTCACGCTTTCTCTGTAGCTCTTTTCTAGCTCCATCTGTCACGCTTTTTTTTGTTTTCTATTGGTTAATTAATTCGAAAGAGAAAGTTTGGGTTTTGACTTGAGGCGCTCTCCATCCGTTCATTTAAATCGGATCGGAGGGAGGTCTTAAGGCGAGAGATCTGGGGGGGGGGGATCGCTTCTCTCCGTCAGATTTCGCGTGGAGCTGAAAGAAAAAGCGAACCTTTCGCCGGAACAAGGAGCTTGACGGCGATGGGTTCGAAAGGCGTGAGGAGGAGGACGGGCTTGTTCTCCAGGGGGAAGAATGAGGGAAAGCCGAAGTTGGATGATTCAGAAGAGAACGATCAGGAGATGAAGAAGGAGAAGAAATTCGAGCGTCGGCTGGTGAAATACGAGGCTTTGCCCGATTATCTGCAAGACAATGAGTTCATATTGGATCACTACAGGTGCGAGTGGCCGATAAAAGACACGTTCCTCAGCATTTTCTCATGGCACAACGAAACCCTCAATGTCTGGACGTAAGTCTCTCTCTCTCTCTCTCTCTCTCTCTCGCTCGCTCGCTCGCTCGCTAACTCGCTTTCTTGCTAATAAAATTGATCTTTTGATGAACTTTAACCAGGCATTTGGGAGGATTTTTGATATTTGTTGGATTGAGCCTAATGGAGGTTCCAGAGGTTCGAAGTTTGGTGTCTGGTTTCTCAAGGTTAGTAATCCGTGTGCTATTTGCAGGGGACTGAGTCGTCATTTTTCCAGTTGCTTATTTCAAAATTTCACTGTTCTTTCTGAGTTTATTTGTTCTCTGGTTGATTGCTGATCAGAATTCCGGCGCCGGTGACGACGGCAAAGAACGTCTCCGACAGCGTTTTACCGGTAAGTACAGCTCCAAAACGGTGCCTTTTTTATTTCTTGACTTTCGGCATTGGGTAGCAAAAAGTAAAGAGAGGCCGTATGAACTGTGAATTAATCGATATTATGTCCGATAACCAGACCAGAACTAGATTCGGAAAGGGGGATGGGTCTGTTGAACCATTTCAATCCATATCGTTGACTAGGTGGGTGACCCGGTAACCGGCGACCCGGAAGTTGACAAGTCCAAGGTTTTAACGGTTTTGACTGGCGATTCGTTGGGCAACCCAACTCAACATGAGTCGGGTTGCACGTAGTTCAGTGAGTCAACACGAGTCCGCTGGGTCGCTTGTCGGATCAGTACGACTCGGGAGCTTTCTTGGTCTTGTATGTTCCAGCTTGTCTTTCCCGTAGGTGTACGAAAGGATCTAAATAAATATAAATATCAAAACCCCTTAAATAGTTAATAACTGAAGGAAAGAACTGTACTTAAGTACTTGATCTTGTATTGAATTCTTGTGCTGCTGAACAATTTATATCTATTAATAAAAGCATCTGGAGACGACTGAAGAGCTTGAATGCGAATGGTCAGACCTACAGACTGTGATGGAATCATGGAAATGAGGGGTCGTTTGATAACGGCTGAAATGGCTGAATTGAATGAGTTGTTGTTTTGAAGTAATTAAATAGTGAAACTTTCAAAGGTATAACAATAAATCCAACTTCAACTTCATTCATGGGAGGTTGCAATTGGGAGGGCTGAGCTGAAGATTCAATCAAGGTGGTTGAGCTGTTTTTAAAGCACTCTTGATAAGAGGGTGAAGTTGTCACTTGTAAGCCCTTCAAAAGTCTGAAGTAGGACTCTCCATGTTTATTGTTTAATTGTTCGCCAGATATAGCTTATAGAGTTATAGGGTGTCCTTGGGGCCAGCAAAAAATTGGAATTGAACCAGATCCGAATTTTAGACCCAAAATCGAACCAATTGGTTATCAGGACAATCGGGTATGGCCTGATTGACAACCGACCCATTGGTATCAAATCCTACAACTAGAAATGGGCCAAATGGCCAAATTGGTTTGGGTCCATCGGATTGGATCCGACCCATTGACAGCCCTACTTCCATTTTATGAAAAGTGAGGAGAACCCCAATTGGTTGTTAGCGATTTGAAGGGATGTTTGTTTCAGTCTCTTTGAATAGTTTATTTGGAGCACTTCAAAGCATGTTCAGTATTCAGCTCAAGTGTCCAACCCTCCCAAACAAGCCCTTATTCAAAGCAATTAATCATTCGGTTCAGAGTTCAGACATTTCAGTTGTTAGGAATATGACCCTATGACTTCATTGAAAAACCAGCACAGCTAGTCTTCTTGTGGTAAGTAGGGCAGAGCAGGGTGCACATGAGGTCTGCTCAGGCGTTAATCATACCGCAAAGAGCATGGGGTTTTGTAGATTTGGTTCTATGCTTTCATTTTTGGAGGGATGCCGAGTGACCATCTCCCTTCATCAACAAGGTTTTAAAAGGCTAAAGGAGCAGTTGAGGCATAATGACCCAAAAAGGTGTGGTGCAAGCCTCAAGGCATTGTGAGGTGTAAGCCTCAAAAATTAAGAAAAAAATTAGTTGAAGTTTATAAATAATAAAAATAACATATTATATACCAAATTACAATGATATAGAAGGTACAAATATCTATAAAATATAAGTTTATAAGCAATGCATTTTTACTTTTAAGCTAGCGTTAAATAAAATAATTGCCAATCAGCTAACAATTATAAAAGCTTTATATTTGATCAAAAAAAAATTTTACATTTCATGTTTCAAAATGGAAAGTTATAAAATTATTCAAATGGTCAATTAGAAGAAAGGGAACAACTTAGTTGATTTTATGTTTGCAAAAAAAAGTCTACCAAAAAAAAAGATCTATGCAAAAAAAAAAAAGAAGAAAATAAAACCATTGGGAAAAAATGAGAATAATAACAAACTTGGGATGCTAGATTTAGACTAATAAGAAAACAAATCCTGCCCTTGATTCATACAAGAGAAACTAAGAACTTGATTGGCCCTCTTTTGCATAGAACTCCCATAAAACAATAAGAAAAAATAATGGAACTTGATTTGATCTATTGGTTTTTCATTTTTACTCCTTTTATTTTGCCCATAATTATTAAAATGCTTCTTCTATATATTTTGAACCATAAAACTGCATAAAATATATTAGTTTCCATTAAATCACTAATAATCTTTAACCTTTAGCCTTACCCCTTTTATGCCTCAAGCTATGCCATGCCTTGAGGCTTGAGGTTTAAGCCTCATTCTCACAAAGGCTTAAGCCTCACATAAAAATCGTCAAATTCATATAATTATGGAGAGCAGATCTTTGTTGTCTTGTTTTTCTCAAGCTTTAGTGCTCTTTGCATCTCAAAGTTGTAATCGATTAGCTCACAAACTTGCTACCTATGCTAATCAGCATCATGTTTCCAAAGCTTAGGTATCACCTCCTTCATTTGTAAGGTCGATACTCCATTTTGAGATGTAATCTTATTGAAAGTTGAATGAATGTGCTTTTAGGCTTAAAAAAAACGTCAAATTCATAAGGCTTAAACCTTGAAGCAATACCTATATGCCTCACCTTATGGTTCAAAGACTTAAGCCTTTTAACACAGTGTTGATGAAACAATTATTCTCAAAACAAGGTAGTGGTGTACTGTGCATAGGGATGTGAGGAAGGTGGATAGGAGATCCATTCCGAAGTGCCTCGCTGTTTTTATAAAGAAACAATTCTTTCTCTTTTTCACACTGGATGATAAAAGTTACTCCTTGTTTCTATTTGTTTTTTGGTACTTTCCCACATTGGCTTTGAAGTGACTAGGCACCTTTGAATTTGAGAATTTCCTCTTTTATAAAACGAGGGAAAGTCAAATAGCTCAATTAAGGTTTAAATACATAAAAAAATACATAATGCCAGGTATGGTTGTATGAATGTGCCATAAGGACAGTTCCCTTAGGGTAATTTGACTTCAAAAAAATTATTTATATTTGCATGCATGTTACACTTGAACCCACTTTTGCTATTCTATGATTATAAGTTAATATGCACAATGCTTCCAAAATCAAATAATATATTTAACAGGTGAATGGTAAACTTAAATTGATATATTAACAGTTCCCTTGGCTCAGAAGGTGCCACCACTACTACCATTACCATTAGCCCATTCCAAATGCAAGCAGGCAGCTCAATTGTTTTTGTTTAAATGTTTCGGCAGGACTTGTCAAGAACACCAGTACTCCACATGGAGGACGGAAGCAATGGCGCAGCAATTCCCAGGTGGCCGTGGTTCGTGTTCCTGGTAGGGGCCATGGGGTGTCTAGTGTGCAGCTCGCTGTCGCACCTCCTGGCCTGCCACTCCCGTCGTCTCAACCTCTTCTTCTGGCGCCTCGACTATGCAGGCATCTCGCTCATGATCGTCTCCTCCTTCTTCCCACCCATCTACTACGCCTTCTCCTGCCACTCCCACGCACGAGACTTCTACCTCACCTCCATTGCCATCCTCGGCGTCCTTGCCATCATCACCCTGCTCGCACCTGCCCTGTCCGCCCCACGGTTCCGGCCCTTCCGAGCCACCCTTTTCCTCACCATGGGCTTCTATGGGGTGATGCCAGCGGCGCATGCCGTCGCCATCCACTGGGGCGACCCCCACATCTTTGTGGCGCTTGCGTACGAGGTAGCCATGGGCGTGGCCTATGCAACCGGGGCGGCTTTCTATGTTACCCGGATACCAGAGCGCTGGAAACCTGGCGCATTTGATATTGCCGGCCACAGCCATCAGATCTTCCATGTGTTCGTGGTTGCTGGAGCGCTTGCCCACTATGCCGCCACTTCCGTGATTATGGATTTTAGGGAGGGCTCCACAGCTTGTGAGCCCGACCGCTCTGCACTTGGCTGGGCTATAATGTAGTAGTACTAGTTTGCAATTTGCATTGTTAAGGTGGTTCCTCTGAAGAGGCTGTTTCAGGGGTAGGAGGCGTAGTTTTGTTATGCCAATACCAATATATAGCTGTTGTAAAAGTTGCAAGGAATTTTGGGGATATGGTATGATAATTCTCCACAAGTTTTTTTTTTTTTTCACCCGCAAAATCTTGATCATCACATGCTACCTGCAACTGAACAACCCCCAAAAGATGTATTATTTATTTATGTTTTTCAGATTCACATAGAGCCAAAGAGTTCATCCTTCCGGAGGGAGTGGGCTGGGTTGGTTTATGTTGGAATTGTTTAGCTGCGTGACTGACATGTTGAGCCATCATCAGATTTGGCTGTGGCTGGCTTAACTTTATTATCATCTTTTATTGGGATGTCGTTTACTCAACTCAGTCTTAATCACAGCCATGTTTTTTATTTTTCCAAATTGCAAAGCCCTTGATTTTTCTTACCACTCCAGCTAAGTTTTCTATGATCGTATAGTTTGGAATTTCAACATCTTTAAGGCTAAATCACAGCTATAACAAGGACCCAAGACGGTCTGTGGCCTCCCTTAAGGTTTCTTAGTCTTGTTTGGAACACCGGAGCCCGTAACTCATGAGTTAGCTCCCTTACAACTCTATAGCTGTGCTTGATTCATGAATTAAGCTTATGACAGTATGGGATCAATTCTATATTCTGTTGCCCAGTGACAACATGATCAAATGCAATTCAAGTAATGACCAATCAAGGCAATGCCATAACTCTTGCTGGCAAATTCAAGATCAAAATATCGATATGATACGACCTGTATCGGTGCATCCAGATATCCATGGATACACATGTTTTAAAAGCTTTTAACTTTTAAAACTTTGGGATGATAGATCCCAATCATCCCATCCCTCTAATACCTATAAAATATAAAAATAAAAAAATGAATATCGGTAATGGATATGTACCAATATCCAAATATCCAACTTTGGGTGTTGAGCGTAACCATATTTAGTTTGATCCTTGAGCAAACTAGAACCAGAAAATTTGCTGGACTTGTTCCAATAATAAGACGGAAGCTGGCAGCGGCAGAGGTTTGGCTTTGTGTTGGTTCAATCCCCATTGATAGGCCCAACTTTTATTAGTAACTCAAGTTGGGACGGACCTGACTTTCATATGATCATCTATTACTTAACCGTCTTTATATGTGAATGAGCCTAACTTGGAGTTGTAGTTACACGCTGCAAGTCTGGCCGGGTTAGGTCGGGTTGAGGCCAATCTTAGCCCAACCCTAAGTTCTAAACCCCCAACCCTAACCCTAACCCAACCTGACTTATCCTAACCCTAACCCTAACTATATTCCTTCAACCTTAACCCAACCCAACCCAATCCAAAGTCAACTTCGGGTTGGCTCAACTCAACTTTCTTCCCATCCCTCAAAATCTCGTAGAACTTCTTAGCCTTAGATCTTAACTCAAATTTCATTAATATATTAATCCCATGTTTTATTATTATTTGTTTGTTGATGTTTTTATTGGTTCTTTAAGTACAAAATTCAGAAAAAAAGTGTTTGAAATGACTATAATTTATTATGATGACTTATAATAGATCTTTTATGAGCAGCAAGCTATGGGTGGCAAACAATAGAGAGGAGACAAAGAATAAAATATTCAGAAAACATAAAATATGTTATCAAGGTTTTAGTATTTCCAATTAGGATTAAGTGAAGTGGTTATCTTAAATGAAATAAATGATAGTATGTGGTGGTGGTTATACAACTATCATGCATCTAAACAAAGTAGAGTCGGGTTCGAATTGGATTGGGTTGCTCGAGAGGTCAACCCTAACCCAATCCAAAGTAAAGTCGGGTTCATAAATTTCAACCCTAACACTAACCCGGGCATCAACCCGACCCGGGTTGGGTCCTTACACCCAACAGAGCCATCGGTGAACACATAAAATTAGTAGTACCCCCCTTTTCGCTTGCAGCCTGCTGATATATTGAAAGAAAGGTGGACATCTTCATCTAATAAAATGGCTACCTCTTAGCAAGCAAATCAAATTGGTCTCCACCTCATGGATCATCTTCAGCCAACAAAAAAAAATCTGTTAAAACATAATATCTAGACATCCAGCAGAAGTGTTGTTCCTTTAATTTGACAGGACTAATTGACAGAGAGGTATTACTACAAATAATATTCCTGCATATGAAATTTCATTGAAAGGATTTTTACACAGTAATTCAATGCCCAAGGCAAGAAAATCTCAAGTTCACGGTAGGATAACAGCAATGTACAGTTCCCCCTAACTAGAAAAGTACTGGAAAATTAAATCCTCTTAAGGTTGTTATTGTCTCGGTTGCTAAGTAGAAGAGAGTAGCCCAAGTCACTGAACTAATTACTAAAGAGCTCCTTCAAATGCTCTTCAGTATATTCCTTTCATGTACCAGCATATGCCTAGATCTTCCTACTGGGTTTCATTGTTTCTAAAGACCAATTGTAACAAACACTCAGCACATTGCCTTGCTTACCAGAAATTTGAAGGCAAAGAAAACCAATTTGACTCTTTCTATTCCTTATCATCCAGGTTGCCGCAATAATTCGCTTGTCACTTCTTTTCTCTCTCTTTCTCTCTCTCTTTCACGTGAACCGTTAATCTGTAGACAAGTGAGCTTGCATCTGTCTCTCCAGAAATGTTAATATCTTTCTAACTCATAACCTCAACAACCTCAGCTTCACTATCGCTATAATCTCCCCAACACTTGGTTGGCTTTTCTTCAACCTTTATGTTGGTGCAAGTTTCTTTTGCCACCACAAGTTCATCAGAAGTCACTACTATGGATCTGGGATTTTCTTCCACTTTAATACCAGTTTTTTCACACTCTACAGATTCATCTTCTAGTTTGTTTTGGTTATTTGAATCTTCTTCCTTCATTTCCATCAAAGATGTTTCAGCATTCTGTTCTGCATGAACTTCAGTTTTGGCTTCACCAACTTCAACAATCACATGTGTTGGAGATTCCAGTGGACTGTTTGGAGAACCTGGATAACCATTTGGTGACAGCAGAACACTATGTGGCGAAACTGGGTAACCATTTGGTGAGACTGGAACTCCATGCATGGGAGCTGGAAAACCATTTGGAGTCACTGTGAAGCCATTGGGTACCCATGGCTGACCTGGTATAAACTCAGCTGCATTTGGGTTCATTATTCTAGGAGGGCTAAAGTGATTTCCATCTCCAGCATGTTCACCATTCTGAAAACCAGCCTTGGCACGTGGAACTCGATTACCAGATCGGTTATACCCCCCTGATAGACGAGGGCCATAAGGAATCCGTGCTGTTGCTGATTGATGAAGAGACTTACGAACAGGGTTAGCATTCAGCATTGGAGGAATATTCACTGGTGGAGGTAAAATTCCTCCATGGTCTTTGAAACCTGTCATGGGAACTGAGCCAAAGACAGGGATTATGGATGGATTAAATGGAGGTGCAGAGGCAGAAAGTTTCTTGCTTGTTTCTTTCCCAGCTTCTGCTTCTTCATGCTTTTCCCCTTCTTCTGACAAAAGTTTCTCATTCTCATTCCCATTGGTTAATTCTTGTGGATTTTCACCTACCTCTGCCACCTTTTCTCCTGAATTCGTGGCCTGGTTGCCTGTTGGCAGGGATCTATAATTATCATCTGTTGAAACAAATTGAGGTTCTGAGTTGGACAAAGTAGTTGGGGTCTCCCTAAGAGTACCTCCTGCTTCTAGCAGTTCACATTCAGATGAAAGAGTATTTGAATCTTTCAAGGACTCAGAATTTCCAATCTCCATGGGTGCAGCTACCTCAGCTTCTACATTTTCTTCTTCAACAGGACTACACTTCATTTCTTTTAAGGGTTCAGATATAACATTACTTAGTTCAACATCTTTTTCAGTAGCAGTTCTCTTTATTTCTTCAGTGGAAGCCAATGGTTGATCATCTCCTTCAATCGGATTCTGGACCTTTTTTTCTTCTTCATGCTTTATTGTTGTCTCCTCAGTATGAGTTGGCTCTGTTGTTGACAATTCGCTGTTTGCCTGAGGGTTATGCTCATCATGGCTTTCTTTTGGTAGCTGCTCTGCTACAGCTTTCACTATTGTACCAGGTGGAGCCAGTGCAACTTCTTTATAAGACAAGAGCTTCCCAGCACTGGCTGCAGCTGTCAGAGATGCAGACCTTGTATGTTGGCCAGCTGGAGCAGGGCTACCTGGGGTTGATTTTGAGTTAGCAGATTTCTCTGATTCTGTTACAGAAGTAGCAGAACCGTTGAGCTTCGAACTGAAGCTTGAACTCTTCACAAATTTCTTTGGAACAGGACCAGCAACAGTGGCAGCAGTAGCCTCATTTGGTGATGTTCTAGGGGATTGGAAATTGGCAGGCCTTCCTCTGTATCTTCCAGAATCTGATACATTCATGGAGTTTGTATTCAATTTTGCTAGGCTTGGCCTCCTTGAACTAGAAGACTTACGGCCTGCAAGTGAACGACCCTTAGGAACAGCTTCCTGCCATCCTTCATCAGTGGTATCATCCTGTACCAGGTCATCCTGTTGCTTCACTATGGTCCCGTTTACTAGACTAACGGCAGGTTTCTCATCTTTTGATTCCAGATTTTGAGTTTCATGCTTGTTCTCTTTATCACTAGAGGTCTCTGTCACAGGGTAAGTTGTTGATAAAGTTTCATCCTTTTGATACTCGTCTGTGATTGTTTCCCACTGGTTTTGACATGGCCTCCCCTTGATCTGTCATGATAAGGAAAAAAAGGACATTTTAATCAAAATACTTTAGTTGCCAGAATAAAACCAAAAGGGAAACAATATAACCAGTTAAAAGTTAATACCTTCATACGAGCTTGCTTCTTTTGGTTGTCTCTTCCCTTCAGATCTGTATCTGGGTTTATGTAATCCAAAAGGTCTGATACACTGATGCAAAAGAAAAATAAATTCACATAACCATAAAAAAATGCCACAAATGATCATCAAATCTTGGAGAGGAATATTCTAACAGTTCAATGATCACTTTTTGTTCACGAGGAACTTGTACCAACATGAGAAGAAAACTATCAAAGTAGATTTTAACATGCTTCCCTGAGCAGTGATGGCCCTTCAGGTTTAAAACCTATATCATATTAGTTATTTTAATCTAAAGTGGTATATCAAATCAAGTTGTGGAAGTCTATTTTTGGAGTATTAAGATAAACGACAAACACCACAAGAAGGGGAACACTAAAAGCACGACTATTATAAAATTAACTAAAAAACTTGGGGTAAAAGAGATTATCCATGCATTGCTACAGATTGTTGAATGATCATATCAGTCATGGAAGAATGTATAGTCTAAAAAGTGATTAGTCAAACAAGAAAATTGTTAAACTAGGCCCTAAAATTTGGCCCATCATTTTTAATGGTTAGGAACTAAAATGCATAAATAATCAATAAATGGAACAATTTTTGGGTTATGGCCTATTGAGAAAGTGACTTTTGCTCAAAATACCAATCGGCATGCTGTGTATTAAGTAAACAAAAAAATTCCCACCAATACTATTGTATTACCTGAAGGGCAACAAATGACACCAATACTATTGTATTTCCAGCAGGGAAATAAAGTACTATCCTTTAACATGCATTACCTTAGATGGCCTTTACTGGCAATAGAAGCATCTGGCTTTGGAGTACCATTCCGTGCAGCTTCTTGCTGCTCAACTGCCTTTGACTCAAAGTATTCAAGCCATGCAGCAGCATCCTGAAACCACATAGTTAAGTTTATATATAAGTCTGCAGGGATAATATCATCATTGGCAACTAGGTTCTATCACAAACATTGAGAATGAACTCACCTGTGTACGGAGATCTTCCGATCCAAGCTTTGCCTGCAGTATATGTAGAGTTGTCTGTTCATGCTGAACACTTAATGAGTATGCTTCCATCAACGAAAGAGCAATTGCGATGGCATGATAACTGGCAGCAGTCTGTGAATAGAAATCAAAAGAACATATTAAACATGTCCCTGAGAAACAAGCCATCTAGATAAATTGCTTGAAAAGAGAGAGACCTGAATATGATCAGCTCCAAGAAGTCTTTGGTTACACTTGAGAGCCTCATGAAGGTACCGAAGGGCCACATGGATGTTCCCCAAGCCTTCTTCCATCATTGCCACATTAATATAAGTGGCAGCGGTATTTGGATGGGATGGCCCACAGGTTAAATGCAAAAGATACAATGCTCGATTGACATATCTGAAACCAAGGAAAAGAAACAAGTATATACAATTCATCATCTCATCAACCCAATAAACATCACATGCAATTCCATATAAAACCTATGATAGATACAATGGACATGGATCATAATACATGTCCACTGTGTCAAGTATGTTTTAACATGAGCCAGACAAAAGGTTTGACAAACGATGTTTCTACCTCTACTACAAAAATGTGCATAAAAACATGTTATATTGTACAAACAAGATCATTTTTTATGTTTTTACAGAAAAAAGCTCTTTTCTTTTGTCCCACTTTCTCTGCAAGAAAATAAACCTTGTTACGCAGCAGGTTAATGGCTTTTCAGGACTAAGCTGCTACTGCAGCTTTATGTACTTAAATAGGTATTACTAATCTCTGTGTGCATGTTTTTTCACATATACTTATGAAGCAGAGTGATACAAAACGAAAAAAAAAAGAATGAAAAGAAAAAGGAAGAAAAAATGTACAAAAGAAATACAGCTTATATGAAGATATTACTCCAAACTTTTCCTTTTATGCATATTCCCCAGGATTATCAAGTGAACAATTGTAGAGAGGGAACTAGCAAAAGAGAAACTTACTTCAAGGCCAATTCTGTGTGCTGAAGCCGATAGTAGAAAACAGCAAGATCCCCATAGCTTTTCATTGTATCTGGGTGATCAAGACCAAGTTCCCTCTCATTGATATCCAAAGCCTTTTGCTGATAGATGGTCGCCTGTTTACGGTGCATAAAGTCAAAATCATTGAATAAAATGAAGTGCATGCCAAATGTCAATTATAATATCCAATTTCATAAAGCATTCTTGAAGAACATCTTATCCTGGACAGAAAATTTTAAAAAATAATGATATCTTCTAAGAATTAAAAAAGAGATCTATGCAAACAAGATTATCAAATCTATGTTATAGCCAGCATGGATCAGATTCCTCTGGAACTTGGATATTGGGACATGTAAGGGTCATCATGAATACAAGAAAGAATAAAAAATAATAGCAGGAAAGGTCAATTTGTCAACATTTCCACAAAGATGGTAGCCAACCTAACAAAATAAGAGGTGTTGCTAGATATATATTGAATTAAATAAATAAATCTGAGAAAGTAGAATGAGGTGATTTGGTGCATGCATAGAAGACCATCTACAGTACTTGTTAGAAGAGGTGATCTGTTACAAGCTAAGGAGTTGGAAGAGCTAGGGGCAGACTGAAAAGGACTTGGGTGGAAGTAGTAAGAAATGATTTACGTGCCCATAGTTTGACGATGGATATGTCACTGAACAGAACGGAATGGCGAAACAGGATTCATGTAGCTGACCCCATATAGTTGGGACAAGGCTTAGATGATTATGATGATAAAATAAATAAATGCTTAAATTAAAGTAATGAATTATAAGAATAAGATTTGCTCAAAAGGATAAAATATGTAATAGTTTTTTTTAGATATTCAGTTTGTCTACCCCATCACTACTTTCTTATTTACGTCAGTTCTTTTTTCAGTTTTTCTCTCTCTATCAAATGGAATAAATAGAAGAAGAAGAAGAAGAAGAAGAAGAAGAATATGCATACATATGTATGTGTTTAGATAGAGATGTACTGACAAATAGATTTGTATAGTGGCCTATATATCAATATATAGAACAAATGGGTTTAAGGAGAGTACGAATTATACAAACCTAGACTTAAACCTACTGAATTAATGAAAACAAATTAGTTTATTATGGTTTCAATAATCTACATAATATCATCTCTATGTGCCATACACATTTTGTAAAGTGCTTTAAGCTAAATAAAACCACAAAGTGCTTGAAACAGCCATTACACTTCAAGCTTATATAAATAGTTGCAAATATTTACACGCATATCTAGACAAATTTGTATTGGTTAAGTATATACCTGGTTAAAATCACCAGTATGGTAGAGAACTACAGCCAAAAGGCTATATGCTCCTGCTGTCATTCGATGATAAGGGCCACAGACAGCCACCAGCTTTGAAAGTGCCTTCGTTCAACACCAAAGTTAGAGTTTAGCTTACAGAAAACCATCAATTTCCATAAATAGGCAGAAAATTTGAAGAATATGAGAGAGCTTTCAATACCTTAGTTCCACAGTTGACAGCGTCTTCCAGTTTCCCTTTATCCAAAGAAGTTTTGGATGATTCCAATAGTGTACGCCCATCTGCAGACGAGCATGCGACATGCTGTGGTGCAGAACCACCAGTGTTAAAGCTTCCATAAATTATTCATTTATGTCAAGTCCCAGTTTATAATATCAGCAGTTCTATATATTACCTTATAAACAGGGACCATGCTAATAATATCTGATTTTCTAAAAGGAGATGTAGTGTCCATATCGTAATCTCTAGGAACAAGCTCAAGTCCGACCTGTTACAAGATGAGACAACTCGATAAAAACAGGGAGAAAGTGAAATGACTAAACTAGATTATTTATGGAAACTAATAGATAAATACTACACCTTGTGGCAAAGTCCACGAAGAGTGGCATACTTTCTCAAATCTTGACAACTTTCACGTTTCCATTGCCAGCCAAATCTCTTCAGGAGGAATGTTTCTATCCACTTCTGTTTTAGGTCGTCATCATCAATTATGTCTGCATCAGCATTTCCATGAGGAGTTCCCAGCAATATATTTAAACACGAGGCCACCAACCCACCCAAGTCACTGATGTCATCAACTGCTGCAATAACTGCCTGCAGTATGTGCTTATAAGCTCGAACAACCATCTCATGCACACAAAGAGACTGCACATGAGGGAGCTTATCTGCAAGTTCAACCTGGTGTGATGGAGAGAAAAACAGCAAATCAAATATAAGAGATTTAAGCATAATAGTGGCTTTTCTTCTATTAGGATACTTGAGAATGAATCAAAAACATGCTCAGAAGTCAGAACCAATAATATCCAAAGTAATAGAAAGACATGAAAGTATGAAGTAACTTGCTATTTTATTTTTGAACAAGGATGAGTTGGTAGAGAATTTAGCAACGGAAAAACAGAACAATGATGAGCAGGGGAAAACTAGAAACCACCATCAAGAGATTGTTTTCATGCCAGAGAGGGGGGCCATTGTTTCACTACATGTAAACAAATATGGTCCAGAAATAAACAGGCATCTGATTATTAAGAAACTTATTTACATTGGTGACAAGAATAATGAATGGTCTTAAAGAGCCTAACAACATGAAAAAACAATAATGCTTAAATCGCAGAAATAATTTCTTATTTGGTAAATGTGTATATTTAAAGTCTCACCATTGTTTTGGGGACCCTTAAAAAATTTATTTATTGCATTGGCTTTGCTTCAGTTCAAACTCATGTGTCTCACAAGACATTCTCTTGGAACCAAGACGAAAGAAGCAGGAAAAAAAAAGCATTTTAGTTGCATGCATTAACAATGGCTCATCCAAGTACTTCTGGTATAGAGAAAGCATGATATTGGAACCATAACTACAAGTTTAGCAAATTAACTAACATTTTATCTGATTTCCAACTTTAAAAGTATTTAGAATTGGACTTTAGAAACAGAAAATAACTAAGCACCAATTTCTCCAATGGAACAAATTAACTAATATTTTATCTGAATTCCAACTTTAAAAGTATTTTGGAATTGGATTTTAGAAATAGAAAATAACTAAGCACCAATTTCTCCAATGAAACACAACTCCCATGAATGGTGAGCCTAAGAGTTCCAAGCTCTTGAAAATTTTAAGTAGTAACTAATTCAAATTTGAGCTTTTCAAATAGAGGTTCACTAAGACCACTTGCAAGGCCGTTACATCAACCTATTCAAAGTTGACCTTTAGAAGGCTGTGATATCAACAGAGCTTCATCTACTAGTGTACTCAAAGAAAATGTTGATAGATAAATTAAGTGCTTACCACACGTCCCAATGAACACATTTGTAAACCCCTGGTATGCATAAAATCAGTTAATGTCCTCCCATCAACTGGAGAAAGTTCCAGGGAGCCAAAATCAGCTACCTGATAAAAGTAGAAGCAGCATTATTCATTAGGTTTCAGAAAATACCAGAAAAAAGGAAACATTAAATATCAAGTTGCAGCAAATCTTACCAGTTTGGGAAGTGCAGTATCATCATAGTACCTGTGAGCCATCTCAATCAATTCATCAGGTGACTGCCAGCATTCAAAAGGATCAAATACAATAATATTACAACACCAAGCAGCAGTGAAGGATCATGAAATTTCTTGTTCCCTATTAAGCTTATGAAATCCTACTCTCCAATAATTCATAATACTATATACCATCCTCCCAAGGAATGAGCTAGCCATAAAGCCATATGAAGTTTAAGAAGAAACAACACTACTGAACATCAGTGAGCATATGCCCCCAGTTTCTAGGAAAGTGGCAGAGCAAACCTTAAGGTGAAGACCAGTTTCTGATTCTCTTAGGCGTAGAAATGCTGGTTCAGGAAGCAGCTTTCTCAACATCATTTCCTTCTCCAAGTCTGGCTTTTCTGATTCCTTCTGATCTGCGGTACCTAATTTCTTGCTCAAGTCAAATCCATTACAAGTACCTCCCTCCTTTCCCTGCTCAGTCTTTCTGCTCTTATCATCTGCCTTCTTCTTAATTTCCCTTAGCAATCCACCCTGTTTCCCAAGACCCTTGACAGCTGGCTCTACCTTAGCTTCTTCAGTTTTCTTTGGCTCAGTCTTCCCAGAAGCTTGATTTTGCAAATGCTGCACCCAACACGCACCGAGCTCCCATCTGATAGACCTCCTCTGCTTAGCATCTTCTCCTTGCAATTTTGACAGACTGTCCCTTAGTACTTTCCTTACCAAGCACCTAGCAGACCGTAAATCCCCAAAATCTGCATTCTGTGAGCGTTGAACTACACTTGATGATTGTGGTGAGGATGACTTGTGTAACAGCATTCTCAAGCTGGAAAGAAAGCAGGAATTAGACAATGACAAACTACTTAAAGACTGGGCATTATCATAAATCCAGAATTTGTGTATTCAGTGCACTTGGGGTTGTCTAGCCATCCAACTACTAAGCAAACCATGTGAAACTGACTTGAATTTAACCAAGTCAGCCTTGTAGAGGTCCCCTATTCAGCTCTCATAACTTAAGGTGTCTAAGCACTTACCTATTGACATTTAATGCATTAGCACCACCATCAGGTTGATCCTCGATGTCAATGTCCTGGGGAATAGGACTTCCCTCCCAGTTTATCTCAACTGGAACTTTTACAACTGCCGTGTATCCACAATATCTAACTACCACAACACCTAGAGTAGCAGTATCCTGCAAAACCACTAGGCTAATTCAGGTTTTAACAATAACTTCTTCAACAAGTTAAAATAAGAACCACTATACAAAGAGTAAACCATCAAATGGTGACAAATATAAAAAAAATTAAATATTTTTCTTACATGAACTGTTGCACTCTCATCTGCAGTGATTCCTTTAAGTAAGTTTCGCTGTGCAAGCATCTGGGGTGACATTCCCGGAGACTGACTTCCATCATTTTTACATTCCAACTTTGTGCTTGCATCAGGTACATCTCTTGTTACTGTAATCCTTAAATCCCCAACTTGTCCTTCATGTGAAGCAGTTTGGCAATTCAGAGAACCTTTACTACTTTCAGTAAGGCGCTGGATAGCTGCAACAGCTTTAAAGACTGAAACGTCGACAAATAGACTGTGAAGTAGGAAGGCTTTTCGATCTCGGATTTGTCTCTCTTCTGCCGTCTTACAAGGCATGGCAGCCAATATTGAGAATTCTCTTGCCCATTGCCTGTTATCATGCTTCCCATCTCTTCCTTGACCACCCCCATTTCCTCCCCAACTTTCATCCTCTGTAGGAAGAAGGGGGAAAATGGATGGGTTATCGGCAACAATGGGAGGAACAACCCATGTGTTTGCACGAAACCCATAAGGTAGGTTTCCAAACTGCAAAGAAGGAATGGAATTATGGACTCATCGACTTCATAACATATCATAATCATATGGTAAAATTACTCACCTTATTGTGCTCTGTGAAAGCTTTCATTAGAGATTTGTAAGCCTGCAACAAAAATTAAGTTAAAATACAGTTAGAGAGTTTAATGGAAAAAGAAGAAGAGACCGAGAAACACAGACCAAGTATCCGTCTGGAGTAAAAAAAAAGGACAAAACTAACCCCATCAAAAGCCCGGCTTATCTGCTGCAACAAACTAACCAAAGAGTGACTAAGGAAAAGATGTTTCCCAGCAGGATAAAACCCTTTACGGGAAGCGACAATCGTCACTGGCTTCCCATTGCAGACTCGTACCTGCACATACAGCCATTTTTAACCTAATAAACATAACAGTACAACCTTACCTACCATCATTGCCAGAGCACTGAAGAAAAGTAACTTCCACAAATTCTTACCATAACCCAAAAAACAAAGATAGAAAACTCACATCGATTTGGAAGAAATCGTCTTCGGTTTTCTCCTCAAGGAACGGACGGGACGACCTCCTAATGTCTGCAATTGAACCCACAGTCAACCAAACTACAACCCAAATCGAATTTCCTAAGATCAATTCGTTAAACAAAAAGGGAGTTATGGAACAAGTGACAACACAAACTGAACAAAACCCAAATTCATTGAAAACACTGAGCGCAATATGAGAAAATTCACAGACACATGCCACAGAATCAAGCAAACAGTACCCCAATTCTTCCTTTTCTTTAAAACCGTAAAAGCGAAAAGAAAAAGAAACTCACACTGGACCGGCGGAGTAAGGTGCGAAAATGAGAAGAAGTCGTAGAACTGGCCCAGCTTTGTTGGCGGGCACATCGAGACCACGTCCCCCTTCTCCGCCATCTCCTTCCCGGAGTCAACGGTAGTTATGGTTTCCGTCTTCCCATCTTTGCTAGCTTTGACGCCTTGCCCAGCTTTATGATTTCCATTAATGGCAGGATTCGATTGCTTGCTTCCTGTTTTTTGCTTCGAATTAGATTCACCTCCATTTTCTGCAAGCGAGTCAACCAAGGCTTCGCCATCGTTCGAACCGTGTTCTTTCGAACTGGGTTCTTTCGGTCCACCATTTTTGGGAGAAGACGTGGAAGAACCGAAGGACGTCGTGCAGGCGACAATGTCTAGAAGTCGACGAATATGAGTAACTGCAAGTTCCTCTGTGTAGTCCTCTGCGAAAGCGGGAGATCTTCGGCTTTGAGTTCAATAGTGATACTATACATCGTGTCACTTCGATAAAAAAGCTCCATGCGCTACAGATCGTTGGATTGGTTGAGATGACCAGTGCTCTCACATTATGACATCCCAATCCAACGACCTGAAACTTAATAAAATTCAGACTTCAAATTAGGAATTTGGAACCCGTATTACCTTCGACGATAGAGAGCACGCAAGGTTTGAGGGAGACGATTTCCACCGAATCTTTCAGCCTAGGGCCTCGGACCTGTTTGAGAGCGGGAGGTCGTTAGTCGTTAGTCGTTAGACGTTAGCCGTTAATCGTTGCTCGTTGCATTTAACTATTAAGCCCTTTTCCAATCATGCTCCGCTGGCGTAGCATGATTTTGACAGAAGAGAATTGGACTTGGGCACAGCTGGCCCAACCCAAGTCCTGAAATCAGTCTTTGGGCTTGGGATGGGCCTGGGCGAAAATTCAGTCCAGCTCATACTTTTGGCTTTGAACAGGGTTCAGGCAAACCCAACCTTGTAACAAAATGCTAGAAGTTGTATTCTCATTTTTTCAAGACCCCTTTATACCTTATATATATATATATATATATAGCGAGAGAGAGAGAGAGAGAGAGAGAGTTTCATACAATGTTTCGAGCCAGGCCTGGGCCAATCCGAGCCCAGCATGAACTCTGCCTCGGGTCTATGTTTTGGCCCATCCCAGCCTTATTTGGCTGGGTGTTTGTTCAGTAGACACCGAGTTCATACCACATTAAATGCCGATATATGAGTCCGCTGTTTGGATGGAAAAGCAACAAAGTATTTGATATGCAGCAAAGTATTTCAATACAATGGTGTTTGTGGAGATTTTGTTTGCAGGCCGATTTGTGGCATGTGTTCTAACTTTTTTTTTTTTTCTTTCTTTTTAAGTTAAAAACGATCCCCGTAGGCTCCGTTTGGAAGAATGCAACTATAAATATGCACGGTTTACATATATAAGCTCCATTTGTATTTGCACTAATCATATTTGTATTTGCATTCTTCCCAAATGAGCCTTATTAACAGTTTATTTATTTTGATGATAATTTGAAAGCTATATGAAATGATATCATGCCCTTTTTTTCTTCTAAGAATTTAAAGCAAAATTTTTGATCTCTCAAAATCTAAAAATGTTTTTAGTTGTTAAAATAATTAAATAATATTATTTTTAAGGATATAATGGTCAACCCAACTTCAGTTTCAGCCGTTAAGGAGCTCACAACCATATCTTGTTCACTAAAAAACAAAGTGATAAAATTTTCATTTCAACATCTTCAGCTATTAACAAACAGCCCCTTATACCCCTAATGAAATAGGTGATGAAGGGAGGATGGAGAAAAAATTCCAAACTTAAAATGGCTTATATCCATAACCATTCTTAGTATAGGATAAAATTTGAAAGTGCGAAAAAAAATACACCAAATGCCTATGCTTCATCATGTGGCAAATTAGTAGGTGGAATGTCTAAACTTGGAATCTTATCTACATTCTCAAAAGTAATTAAACAATACATTTATGACATTATTTTGTTCTTTTTTCTTTTTAGCATTTGGTGATACGCCCGAATCCCCCATAGGGGCCGTTGAGTAATACAGCACCACACTAATTAGCCCCACGGCCCCCTACCCCAAGGAGATTACATCTCCGCTGTGTATTGGAAATATCTCCAGATGATGATACTAAAACCGATGATGTCATATTGTTATTATAGGAAAATGTTCCCAATACATGATGGAGATGTGTTGTGGAGCATTGTGGGGCGGAGATGTGAACTCTCCTCCAAGTCGGTGGTAGGGAAATCAAATTTATATCTTTACTAAAATAAATGAGATAACATACCAACTAAGCCTAACATTCTATAAACATTATGGGTAGAAGAACATGGCGGTCCAAAGTCTAAGAATGGTATTCAATTTGAGTGTTTATTAAATTCCAATCCAATGGTATTGAATTATTGCCCCTTTTTTTTACCACCCGGGGCCCATGATGGAGTGGCGCATTTTAGCAAGGATGGCATTAAAGAGACTGATGCTGAGTGATGAAGCTAGAGCAAAAGAAATGCTGAAAGCGTTGCACAAGCCATGAAACAAAAGAAGCGAGCATACCTCGTGGGAGAAGGAGTAGTTGGTCAAGTGACAAGTTTCGACGTGGACTGCTAAAAGCTTCCGGACGTCCAGGATTTTGTCCGTCGAGATTCCCTGAAACAGAGAATGAGATTATGAGAGGAATGGACCAATCAGAGAAGTGCCATCGCCATCTTCTTATCCTGCACCCCACCCCCTCCACATTTCACTTAAATTCATCTTATCGTACGCCTACCCGGTGCATTAATTCAGGAAATGGGGGGGGGGGGGTGAACACACCGTGCATGTGGAGAGCTGTTTTCGAGTTCTAGAAGAACCAATGACCATGGGTGTGCGTAATGCGCACCCCCACACCAGTACCCAACCAAAGTGAAGTTCGAGACAGAGAGCTTGGGTCTTACCTTGAGCGTTATCTGAGAGTAGTCCGGCGTCTCAACGGTGATATCCAGAACCGTCGGAAAAACTGCGGGGTGGGAAGCAAGAAATGGAATGATGAATCAATGGATTTCAACAGAATATCGGTATGTGGAATATAAAAAGAAGGCATAAAAAAGTTGGAGAAACAGAGTAGTTGCGGAGTAGATTCAATTACCTTTCTCTTCCTTTTTCTTCTTCTCGCCTTTGGCTTTGTGGGGTTTCGATTTTCCCGTTTTTGGAGCCATCGGGCATCAAACCAACTCAATTAATGGGAAAAGCGATGGTTCTTCCAAGACAAGAGATATTCTGGATTGGGAGCTTCCCTGGTAAATCTTTTCAAGCTCTTTTCAATCGAAACCCAGAGTTGCCCGCTCTTATCCTTATCTTCCCTTCAATCTTCACGCTTCAGTGGTTGATCCAAAACCGTTCGAAACATACTAATTATCAAGTCCAATCTCTGCATACAGAAGGGGTATATGAGTGTTTCGTGCATTCCAACCAAATTGGTTCAATAGAAAAAGAATTTCTCAGAACAAAACTTGGCTAAGTGGCTTCGAACCTCTAAAAGACGAGCAGAGATTTATCAAGAAATTGGAAAGAACCCACATAAATCAATTCCTTATCCTACAAGAGAAGCAGTGAAACCGGACTAGAACAAAAATGTGAAATGGGTATCAGAAACAAGAAAGAAATTGAGTATCAGAAAGAAGTATAAAAGCTCCTCAACTGTAACATCAACTATCAAGCAGAAGTGAGGGAAACAAATGAGAATCCGAATGCCTGGTTTTCGACTTTATTGTTTCTTTGAACTAGTACGGGCAATTTGAAGAATTTCTGGAGCACTTCTTATTGAAAAGCGGTAGAAAGAGAAGGGGAAAGAGGATTGAAGAGAAAAGTGAGGTGAAGAGAGTGTGGTCGGGTTTAGAGGGAGTAGAGAGAGAATGTGTGTGAGCAAGAGAGAGAGGGTTTTAAGGTAAGGTGATGGTGGTGTGAGTTGAGGAGATGGATGGATGGATGGATGGATGGATAGATGGATAGGATAAGGTCCCAAGCGACTCCGTCCTTCTACACACGCAGAATGTGAGGCCAGCGATTTCAGGCCTCTCGTTTCCCTGCGTAACAGATCACTCTTTCTCTCTCACACACACACTCTCTCTCCTATTTCTGTCTCTCTCTAGACCCTTTTAAACGGAAAGGGAATTCGGTCAGCTGTGGGAGGATGGAATGCCTTCGAACAGGCCACGTGGAGGGTGATTAGTGTGATTGTTTACGTGTTGTTTTTGGGGTTCATTTCTTATGGACCAGATAATGTGATAAATGAGAGATGATTGTGGTTGCTTGAGGGGATTCTCTTTGGGCTACAGAGATTTCCTTTTGTCAATTTGACTTTGTGGGTGCCACAAAATGGGACCACCCATAATATACAGATTGGACGGATTAATAAAACTGAATTTGGATGGACTGGATGGACCGATATGATATATTGGATTAAACTTTATTCGTTTATAATGAATTATATTGGATTGAGTCAATATCTAATCCATTGATAAAAGATAAGAATATAGGAGTTAATGGACTAGGTTTGAGTTGAAGTCAATCTAAATTAACAGGAATTTGAACAGATTGAACAGTCACTGGACTAATCCAAAATAGTCCAAAATATTCATTGGATTGGATTGGACCAGATCCATTTGTAATGGACTCACATTAGACTGGACCGGATTGGACCAAATCCAATCCAATTGACACCCTTAGGTTCAACCAACCAAAAATATATATTTTGGTGACGTTATGGGCAGATTTGGAATTGCAACATCTTTTTTAATCCAAAATTGGATTTAATAAAATGATTCTAATATTATATATATTAAAGGTAAATTACAGGTACCCTGTACCTTTTGGGCTTGTGATACTTAAAAGACTTTGAACTTTTAAGTATGATATTTAATACTTAAATGACATTTTAAATATATAGTTAAATTTAATTTCATTAGATTGGTTTTACAGTGAGAGTGAAAATTATTAAGATAACCATAATTAGATTATCCTTTTTATTATTCTTATTATGCTATCTTCGGACCCAATCGAGTGGCAACAGAAAAGAAATGCTAATTCACCGGAATAATTAATAAAGTAGGTAGAGTTTGCATCTAAATAAAGCATATGGAAAAAGTGAGAAGTGAGAACATTTGAGCTGTCTGGTCATTAGGGATGGCCATTTATGATCTGACCCAACCCTGTCTGTAAATTTTCAGGCCTAGATCTGCATTAAGTCCGCACACAATGTGGGTCGGGTTAGGGCCAAACAAGTCTTAGGCCTATTTATAATCACCTCCCTGAACTTTTTACATAGTTGCAATAGATCTTCTTAAAATCCTTTAACAAGAGGCATGAAAATGTCCAAAATATGCATGTGGTTATTATTGAGGCTGGTTTTAACAATATATATATATACTTTAGGCTCAGTTTGGAAGGAGTATGAATATAAATTTGTAGAGTGCAAAATCTTATATTCTGTATGTATTTGTACAATACATATTTGTATTTGTACTCCTTCCAAACTGAGCCTTACGTTGCCTTTGGAAATACTGCAAATGGAGTGTAAATCCCAGGGTAAATATGCACTATTGTTCACTTTTGCATGTGTTTGGCAACATTGCATTTATGCATTGACAAAAGACAAAAAACACATTTTTCAATGCATATTTACATTGACAATAAGATGTAAAAGTACATCAATAAAAAAGAAGTAAATTTACAATCAAGTGGGCTTTTAAAAAAAAGGCATATTCTTTATTGGAATTCATATTTGCATCAATTACAGCCAAAAATCAGTTTGATAAGAAGGTAAACTTGTCAATGCAAAACTAACCCAACTTTACAATTTATATGGACCACTTTACACTCTACATATTTGCATGTTTCCAGACGCAACCTTATGAACAACAAAGAAAAAAGAGAGCTTAAAGTTGCAGCTTTACCATTGAGCAATTGATATGAAGAAATTTGGAAAATATATCAATTCCAGACAAAAGATTGGAGGGTTTGGGGTAGCCATTGATATGAAGAGAAATTTTGGATAATAAACATTTTAGTCAAAAATAATTACATGGATACTTTGGACATTTTCATGCCTCTTGTTGGAGAATTTTAACATGAGGGTCTACTTGAAACTATGCTACAAAGTTCAGGGGAGGTGATTATAATTATCAAATTTTAGGGGAGGTTTTAGCAATTTACCCTATATAAACAATAACAATTTAAATGTGTTTTTCTATAACTATGAACATGAAGTTCAATTAAAATTTTAATTCACAGGGGCTAGTTTGGGCAAGCCTTGGTACTGTTGATACCCTATAAAACTTGGCCCAGGCCCAACCCAACTCATGATCATCCCTAGTTTTTGTACTTATACACATGCAGAACCCACCAAAATTTTTTGTCGCCACTTTTTTGTGTCCAAAGGTAGAAGAAGATAACAAAAAGAATCTAGATATGGACATTTTTGTAATTTCATTCTTATCTTAATGCCAATTTTAATGGAATTGGACTTAAGTGTTTACTTTTGAAATTTTAGGGTATTAAATTATCGCAATTGAAAGTTTAGGCCCTCAAGTGTCACTACTCACAAAGTATAAGGTATCTATGTATAATTTACCCTAAATTAAATTAAAAGTGATTCTAAACTTCTAATATTACATGTTATTAATAAAGTGGGCTAGAATAAGTATCATATCATGTTATTGGTTTTTAGGGTCATTTAAGATGATTTAGAGAGAGAGATAATTTCAACCATTTCAAAGAAATAACCGATCACATTTAAGATGCCACATAGTTTATTTACTTTTCATTGGTTCCCATTTTATGAGATGTATTAATTATATTAAAAACTTTAACATTAAAAATCTCACATGTGATGCTTCACCTAACATTGATTCCCTTTACTTCTCGATTTGGTTTCTACATTGTAAATTTTGCTTAAATATTAATAGGTGATGTGAGGTCTCCACGAACAAATTTTCATCCAAAAAAATTTAAAAAAAGAGGTGTTCTTTTGCATATTGAGAATATCAATAATTAGAACCTTGGCTAGAAGTAACTTTGATATTGTAAATCATGAATGAAGTGTCATAAAAATTTCTTCCATGATACTTGAATTATTAATTTTTAATATATATATATATATATATATATATATATATATATATTATCCATCTTACCATTATTCTTGGGTTATCTATTGTCTAATAAAATAAAAAAAACCAAAAAATTTAGAAGGGATTAGGGAGAGGGAGTTACTTTTTTATTAATTTGTATCAATTTTAACTAATAAAATAATTTTTTCTAAGTCTGTTAAAATTTTTATTGTTTTTTATTATGTTAAAGTTTTTAATAATATTTTAAGTTTTAAATTTTATAAATTTTGTAAAATTAATTTTACTAATTTAGAGTATGTTAATAAAACCATGTTATTTGACTTTTTTTAATTTATAAGTTACTTAACAAGTTAATCATGTAAAGTAAGTTGTTGGCTTTTAATTTTACCTTATTTTTATTGTCTACTTACTTTCTATTTTTAATATTTTCTCGATAAATATTACTTTTATATGTTAAAAGATTATGTTATTTTTAGTGAAAATTTCTTTTATTTTATCAATTAATTAAAAATAAGTTTATATTATTATATATATTTGTCATTTTCTAATTGTTTAGAAAATTTTCCTTATTTTATCAATTTTCTGTCAATTAACATAATTTTAATAATTTTTTATATTATCTTTCCTCATTTTTCTGGTTTTTCTGTTATTTTATAATTAAAAAAATTATGTTTAGTGAAAATTTCCCTTATTTGCTCTTTTTATTTTTAAAATTATATAATCTGGGTCAAATCAATCAAATGATATTGGTCTAGCTTGATATGGAGTGGTAATTGAAGCTAGTGGGTGGATGGTTTTTAGATATTTAAATTACCCATCCCTCCTCATTTTTTTTTTGAAAATTGCACAACTGGGTTAAACCGATCAAACCATATTGGTCTAGTTTGGTTGAATTCGTAATTGAAGCTAGTAGGTTGGACGGCTTTCGAGTATTCAATTAAGTTGATTAATGAACTTCATCTTCTTGATGCATTGAAATTTTTATGCCCTTAGTTCATTTCTGATGGAGGGTGATTTGGCCCGACCTCGTAGCCCGGGTACATGTGGGTGTGATCTTGCTCAAATGATGACTCAGCACGACAGCACAGCAGGCGCAACCACTACTTGCCGGGAGCCACTTGGCCTGCACCTCCTCCCTGGGGCTAAGGCACCTAGAGATGCCCCCGAGCTCGGGGTCCCCTGACCTTTCCTAATACTCGAGATCCTCCCAGTGGATCTCGGGCCACTCCCAGACAGGAACACACCGATTCGCTTATAGATACCCCGAGGTGAAGACACCTCGGGCCAGCCAGCTCGGCTTAGCTTGCCACAGGCAGCCCGTCGCTTACGAGATAGCCCGACATAGGGTAACTCGCGGAAGGGTAGTTCGGCATACCGTAGGAAGATCTCCTGCCCGACCACCATACCCAACAAATCTGGGGATAACAGCCATATCCCTCGTCAGTCAGCGTCGTGCCTGCCACCTTTAGAGGGTGCCTTACACTTGACAGGCACGTACCCTGCGATGGCGGCCCCATGTGTGCCACCTCAGCCCTGCCTGTAACGGCTGCATCAGGTTGACAGTGGCGGTTATACCTGCCCTATCAAAGGCCAGTAGGCCTGATGCAACGGATTTCTGTTATAAGGAGCCTATTCTCAAGGAACAAAGGTATCATCTTCCATCTCTTGCGCTATCTTCACTCTTAGCCTTCATCCTCTCCTTGCTTCTCCTACAGAGCACTAACTTAAGCATCAGAGTGTTCCCGCCGGGCAAACCCCCGGGGATTCTTCTTCTTCTCCATCTCAGGTACCTTTCGGGAGCCACGCAAGTGCCAGCTAGGAGTGACCGGATTGCGCACCATCATTTGGTGCCGTCTGTGGGAAACACTTCTAAAAGCTTTCCTCTAAACCTTCACAGTTCCTTCTTCTCTGAAAACTCAACACTCATGGCTTCTTCAAGCAACGTTGGACGAAGCATGGAGATGGATAACTCCAGGGAACAACCCCAGGTCCCCACGGTCTGCATTGGGCAGTTCACCATTCCCCTTTCGGTGGACAGAGTCCCCAGCCTACGTGCCACGAGCAACGACGCCTGTGGGTGTTCCCTTGCCTTCCTCGGTCGAAACGACCTTTGCTGAACCAACTGTCATCCTTCTGGCGACCAGCCAGAGCCAGCTCGACGACCTGATGCAATGCATGCGAGCCATGCAAGCCCAAGTGCAGCAGCTCCAGCAACACCAAATTTACCAGCAGCAAGTGCTGCACCACGTCTCCTAGTAACACTATCAGCAGCAATTCCCTCAGCTGCCTCAACCTCAGCTTCAGCAGCCGCAACTCCCTCCTCGGCACCCAGCCTCGTAGAGGGCTAGGTCTCGCCGCCAGGATGAACACCCTTCTCGCCAAGGAGAAGCCTCCCAAAACCCTCCTATGAGCCAGGCCTCCTCCCGCGATAGACAAGAAAGATTGGCCACCCTGGTCTCGTCGCGGGCGGTCAGGTCGGGAGGACCCCAGCTCGCTAGGTCTACATCACCTCGGCAGTCAAAGTTTGAAACCCCGCTCCTGGAGAACCGGTTCGAGATCCTGGCTGTAGACTCCAAGCAGGACCCCTCTGTCTGCAGCCATCACCAATGGCCTAAGCTACTTCCGGCACAAACCATTCCTGACAGCACGGAGGTGAGCAGCACGAATGTGGAGCCCGCCAAGAAGCAGAGACACCGCCGCCGAGCTCGCCAATCTGCCACCCATAACCTGCCCGAGCTCGAAGGCAGAGAAGAGGTAAGCTCGAGCGAAGTCAAGGCTCCCCTCCTTTCAGTTCCATCCCCTTGTCTCCCGAGCTCCTAGCAGTTCCAATGCCTAAGGACTTCAAGCTCCCCCCTCTTAACAAGTATGACAGGTCATTTGACCCAAATGACCACGTAGATGCCTTTCAGTTGTAGATGCACTTGGCGAGGGCTAGTGAGTCATGCATGTGCGTGGCCTTCTCCACCACTTTCAGAGGAGTGGCCAGCACATGGTACCGAAACATGGCACTTGGATCGATAAGAAGTTGGGCGTAGTTCGCGCAAGCCTTCACGTCCCACTTCGTCACCAGCAAGCGGTGCCGGCGAACTGAAAACGCCTCCTCAACATAGTACAGAGAGAGGGAGAGTACATCCGGGGCTATATCAAGCGGTTAAACGATGCTTGCATGCAGATACCGCGCCTGGACCCCGTCATGCGCCTCGCAGTAGCCAAGAAAGGTGTGACACATAAAGAGTTCAAATGGCACATGGTCGTCAACCAACCGACCACCGTAACCGAATTTCTTAAGCTCGTGGACAGGTTTATAGCCACGGAGGAAGAGATCAACCAAAAGGGTGAGGGCGCGCCCGAGAAGAGGAAAAGGGAAGGAGAGCCTTCCAGCCAAGGGGACAGCCAAAAGAAAAAAGATGCAGCTCGGGGAGCAAAGCCGGGTCAGTCGTTTCGAGCTCCTGTGGTGGACCGAACTGATTACACCCCACTGAATGCGAAGTGAGCCGAAATCCTGATGGCAATCAATGACGCCCCGTATGTGAAGTGGCCACCCCGCCTGAGGGGGAATCCCAATGAGAGAAATAAGAATTTATACTGTAGTTTTCACAGAGCTCACAGTCATAGTATCGAGAGTTGTAAAATCCTCCGCGACGAGATAGAGGAGCTCATCCATCGCGGATATTTAAGGAACTTTGTACAAAATAACAACAACAACAACAACAACAACAACAACAACAACAACAACAATAATAATAATAATAATAATAATAATAATAATAATAATAATAATAATAATAATAATAATAATAATAATAATAATAATAAGACAGGTCGGCAAGGGGAGCACGGTAAGGATGCTCCCGAGTCCAGCAGTAGGTCGGCTGAACAGTCACAGAGGCAGCCTCTGGAAGAGAGGCCGGTTCGGGGCACCATCCACATGATAGTGGGAGGTTCAATCGTCGCAGGTTGCACTTCAGCAGCAGCTTGGATGTCAGTTCGTGAAGCTGCCCGGGAAGAACAAAATCCTCCAAAGCGGCCGAAACAGAACCGATTTTCTTCACGGAGGACGATGCATGAGGGGTCCACTATGCCCACGACGACGTGCTCGTGATAAATCTGAGGATCAACGACTTCGAGGTCAGGCGCGTACTAGTAGACTCAGGTAGTTCGGCAGATATTCTCTTCAAAGCCGCGTTCGACCAGCTTCAGTTGCAGGAAAGTGACTTGAAGCCCGCGAGCACTCCTTTGGTGGGCTTCAGTGGAGAAGAAGTCAGACCCCTTGGGAAAGTGGCAGTACCTGTGGAAGTCAGCACATGGCCCTACGTAGTCAGACTCAACCACGACTTCCTGGTGGTCGCGACCCCCTCCCCATACAATGCCATAATAGGTCGGCCGATCACCCACGTCCTACGGGCGGTGGTCTCCACTTACCATTTGGAAATGAAGTTCCCTATAGAATTCGGTGTGGGGGTAGCGCGGGGCAACCAGCTCGAGTCCCGCAAGTGCTATGTCGCCGCCCTAAAGGGAAAGACCAAGGTGGCCGACGACCTCGAACTGGAGCGGCCTATGGAGCAAGGCAAAGAACGAGCTGCACCCACGGAAGAAACAGTTGCTGTTCCGACCTCAGCCGCAGACCCAACTCGGACACTTCAGATCGGTGCTTCCGTCCAGGAACCACTACGATCTGAACTAATAAGTTTCTTACTACAAAATTTAGATATTTTTGCATGGTCCGTGGTAGAGGTGCCCGGTATAGACCCTGACCTTATAACTCACAAGCTCAATACTGATCCTATAGTTAGGCCCGTTAGACAAAAGAAATGCAACCTAGCCCCGGAGCAGTGGGAAGCGGTCGACGAGGAGGTTGCAAAGCTCCTCGCAGTTGATTTCATAAGAGAAGTCCATTACCCGAGCTGGGTAGCCAACCCTGTTCTGGTAAAGAAGGCTAATGGCAAGTGGCGCATGTGCATCGACTACACCAACCTAAACCGAGCCTGCCCGAAAGACTGCTTCCCGCTCCCCAGAATTGACCGCTTGGTGGACGCGACCTCAGGGCACGAGTTGCTGAGTTTCTTAGATGCCTATTCGGTTCGGGCTATAACCAAATCAAGATGGACCCGATAGACGAAGAAAAGACTGCCTTCATCACAAAATTCGGTCTATACTGTTACAAGGTTATGCCCTTCGGGTTGAAAAACGCAGGGGCAACCTTTCAAAGGCTTGTAAACAAATTGTTTGACCCATTAATTGGCAGAAAAGTAGAATGTTATGTAGACGACATGGTCGTCAAAACCCAATTTTTGCATGAATTAATACAAGACTTGCATTCTGTTTTTGAAATTTTGCGTAAGTTTAATATGAAGTTGAATCCAAACATGTGTGTCTTCGATGTTACATCGGGTAAATTCCTATGGTACATCGTTAATCGGCGCGGCATTGAGGCCAACCCGGATAAGATTAAGGCCATTTTAGATATGAGACCACCCCGGAAGTTGAAGGAGGTTCAAAGGTTGAATGGCCGCATAGCCGCCCTGAGTCGCTTCATGTCCAAGTCGGCGGACCGCTGTCTGCCGTTCTTTAAGGCAATTAAGAGAAAAGGGTTCGAATGGACCCAAGACTGCCAGCTCGCATTTGACAAGCTCAAGAAATACCTCACTTGTGTGCCGATCTTAACCCGGCTCGAGGAGGGTGATGTTTTAGGACTGTACCTCTCAACGAGCGACGAAGTGGTCAGTTCGGTACTAATAAAGGAAGTAGATCGGGTCCAACGACCCATCTATTATGTCAATAAAGTATTGTAGGGAACAGAGACGAGATACCCGAAGATAGAAAAGCTAGCATATGCACTGGTAATTGCAGCTCAGAAGCTCCGCCCGTACTTCCAGGCTCACACTGTTACCGTCCTCACCGACAAACCTCTAAGGCAAGTCTTACTTAAGCCCGAGGGCTCTGGTCGGCTGACGAAGTGGGCCATTGAGCTCAGCGAGTACGACCTCCAGTACAAGCCGCGAATTGCCATTAAGGCTCAAGCCTTAGCAGATTTCATCGCCGAGTGCACATTTATCTCCAAAGTTCCCAGGCCGGTTGAGCACGAGGTCCTCAGTTCGGGTGAGCCCGAAGCTCCCAGGCCGGTTCAATCTGAGCCCCGTGAGGTAGCAGCCAGTGTGGCATTTCTCTTAGCGAGGCCAAGCGCGAGCTGGGATGAGGAGCCCTGGATCCTTCATGTAGATGACTCCTCGAACCAATAGGGCAGCGGAGTCGAAAAAGTTCTGCACGGCCTAAGTGGCATGAAACTGGAGTATGCACTACGCTTCGAGTTCGTGGCATCTAACAATGAAGCGGAGTACGAGGCGTTGATAGCTGGACTAGCCTTAGCCAGAGAAGTAAAAGCCAACCACACCGTTATCTGCAGCGACTCCCAGCTCATGGTCAACCAGGTCACTGGCAAGTACGAAGCTCGCGAGCCGACCATGATCGCCTACTTAGCCAAAGTCAGAGAGGCCCTGCTCAACTTCCAGTCACACTTCATTAGACAAATCCCTAGGTCGGAGAACGCTGAGGCCGACGCCCTGTCTAGGTTAGCCAGCACCAGCGACATCACCATGAGAACCGTGTACATAGAGTACCTGCCTTGGCCTAGCATTCTCGGGGGGGCAGAGGAGATCGCTCTCGTCGTTCAAGTAATGCCGAGCTGGATTAACCCGCTCGCGAGCTTCTTGCTACACGAGACCCTCCCTGCAGATCGCAATGCAGCCAGAAGGGTGCAGCGCCAGACAACCAAATACGTCATGATAGACGAACGACTATACCGGAGATCCTACACGCTCCCCAACCTGCGTTGCTTGCGACCTATCGAAGCCGAGCTCGTACTCCGTGACACTCATGAGGGTCTGTGCGACGGACACTTGGGGGGCAGGGCCCTCGCCCAAAAGGCACTTCGATAGGGGTATTATTGGCCAACAATGAAGGAAAATGCCATTGAACTCGTTAAAAAATGTGACAAATGCCAGAAGCATGCCAATATCCACCACCAACCTACTGCTAACCTCAAGTATCTCACCAGCCCGTGGCTGTTTGCACAATGGGGCATCGATTTACTCGGGCCATTCCCGCCAGCAACGGGTGGGAGGAAGTTCTTAATAGTAGCAGTGGATTACTTCACCAAGTGGGTAGAGGCTGAACCCCTTATAACGATCACAACCTGGAACGTCCAAAACTTCTTTTGGAAGAACATCGTGTGCCGCTTTGGGTTACCTCGGGTACTGATTTCTGACAACGACAAGCAGTTTGAGGACATCAAAATCCAAGACTGGTGCCAAGACATGGGGATCCGACAGAACTTTACTTCAGTCGCACACCCTCAAGCAAACGGTCAGGCAGAAGTCACAAATAGAGCCATCCTCCGCAGACTGAAGGCACGGTTTGACCGAGCTAAAGGGTTATGGGTAGACGACCTACCCAGTGTTCTATGGGCTTACCGAACCATAGAAAAGACCGCCACGGGAGAAACTCCCTTCAACCTCACCTACGGCACCGAAGCAGTTATCCACGCAGAGATCGAAGTACCTACGTTGCGACTAGAAGCATACAGTGACCAGGCGAATGAAGATGAACTGCGTACCAACCTCGATCTACTCGACGAAGTAAGGGACCTCGCGTACATCAGCACTGTAGCCTACTAGCAGAGAGTAGCTCGGTACTATAACGCCAGGGTCAAGAAGCGGAACCTCCGCATTGGCGACCTAGTCCTTCATAAAGTTATGGTACCTGAGCCAGGTGCTGGCAAGCTTAGGTCCAACTGGGAAGGACCTTACCGAGTGAAACGAGTGCTCGGGGAAGGAACATACGAGCTCGAGACCCTCGAAGGGAAACAAGTACCTCGAGCATGGAATATTGTCAACTTAAGACAATACTATCTGTAACAACTGAGTAGGCTACGAGCCACTCCCCGAGCCTAAGGGCCAAAGTGCCAAGCTAACATGGTCTCAGCACTATAAGACCCTGTTGCCTCTTCGGCATAGAAGGACTCTAAGAGAACGGATTATAATCCTCTCGTCCAGCCTAAGGGCTAAAACGCCGAGCTAATGAAAGACCTTGGCACCATATAAGACCTAGTCGCCTCATCGGCATAGGCTAAGTACTTGCAATGCCTAAGGCACAGGCAGTTCGGGCACGGACCTTGTGACGTGTAGCCTGCCCCGGCATGCAACAAGTTGAACCTGTTAAGGATAACTGATGTCAACTTAACCCGGGTGCAGACAGGTCGGATGTGTACCCTACTATGTTACTCACCTCGGTGTACATAAGGCTACCCCTACTAAGTATTGGAATACAGTTCGGGATTACGACAGTTGAGGAACCCTCACTTCGGGTAACTAGTTTGATAGCCTAACAGTTCAGAACAAAACAACCACTTCAGCAAGTAAAAGAAAATTGCACAAGTGTTTGGCAAAGTGAATTTCTCATTATGAAAATTTCATTACAAAAGTTTTGTTACAAGAAAAAGAAAAAAGAGAAGACTAAGCTTGCAAATACAAGGACCGAGCTATTTTGGAGGCTCGTTGTCTCTGTCAGGGACCTCTTCGAGGGCAGTAACTGGGCCAGTAGACTCTGCTTCGTTGTCGGCGCCTTCGTCCTCAGAGTCCGAATCATCCACCGATTGACGCACTATGTCATCGATGATCCGGGAAGTGGTGATAGCACTTGTGTCCAGATCGGGGTAGAGGTGCCTGATTAGTCACCGGTTGAGCTTGAAGCCCTTGCGGTAGGCCTCGGTCATCACGTCGTCAAACTTCGACGACTGGACATAATCAATGACAACCTGCACCTTGGTCTCCTGGAGGGAGTCCTCAAATATTTCTGTCTTCTCCTTGATGTCAGCTCGGAGGAACTCTACCTCGCGCTCTAGCTCTCCTTTAGCCTTCTTAAGGCCCTGCACCTCAAGCTTCGGGGCGTCCCAGTCTGCCCTGAGCCTATCCCGATCTGCCCTGAGGCCGTCCCGGTTCGCCTTGAGACTGTCTACCTCGAGCCTCAAAGCTTCCTGGCCGACCTTGAACCCGCTCACTTCGGCCCTTAGTCTGTCCTTGTCTCGGGCCAGCTTGTTCTTCTCCTCCAACAGCACCTCAATAAAGCTCTTTTGAGCTGAGGCGTCGTTCTGAAGGCGGTGGATTTGACCCCGAGCTGCCCTCAGTTCAGTATGGGCTTCACAGGAGGACTTCTCAGCTTCCAGAGCCCGTCTCAGGTCAGACTGGAAGGTCAAGGAACGCACGACGGAGTTTAGCTACAAGAAGGCAAGACCAGTCAGCAAAAAAAAAAAAGAAAAAAAGAAGAAAGGAAGAAGAAAAAAAGAGAGGGATAATCTTTCACAGGGAACTCACCACCATGGTATGAGAAGCAGCTCGGGCACTGAGCTGACCAGGAGTGAGATCAGCCCATTCTAGGACCTCCTCCGGGTATGCAACCTCCTTGCTCTTCTGGAGACTACATCGGGGGTCTAGAATACATTCACCCCCATGACTCTCCGAGCTAGACGCCGTCATCTCTACCGGCTAGGCGGACTCCTCGGAAGCCTCGACGGCGGCCTCCACAGGACAGGCCTTGTCTGTCTCGGCAGGCTCAGTGGTGGGCTCTGCTGCTGTCTTAGGTTCCTGAGGCGCCATGTCCTCCTCCAGATTGAAGACGGGCTGGACGCCAGGGAGCTGGGGCTCCGGAACAAGAGCCTGTGAAGGCTGAGCCTCGGTAGAGGGCGGCGAAGACTCAACGTGTGCCTTCTTGGCCACATGCTTCTTTCTCTTCATTTGGCGAAATAGCCTCTGGCTGTCAATCTTCTCCGCCTCCATGGGACCTGCAGTGAAGCTCGGCGTTAGTAACCCCAAAGTAAATATGCAGACAAAAAGCCGAAGTGAAGGAAAACCTACCCGGGCTCAAGCCGGCTTGGATGAGCTTCTCCTCGGATGTGAAGTCTTTGTAGTTTTACCCGAGCTGAGCCAGCGACTGGAGTGCCTTCTTGGTCTTCCCGTCTAGGATGACACCGGGGTCTTGAACGGCCACCCTCCAATCAGTAGGGAAGGGCCACCCCGTGCTGCTCCGAACTACGAAGTAGTCCCGCTTCCAGGTCGGGACTTTACTCAGGAGCTTGTGCATAAGTTTGAAACCCGGGCAGGGAGACAGGTAATAAGACCGTCTGTGCCCGGGGAGAGTGCCCGAAGCGCTCTTCTTTATGGCCAAGATTGTACTAAGAATGTCTAGGTCAATGGAGAGAGAACGGTCAAAGCAAAGAGAAATGGACCCAACCACATTCCGTATGGAGTTCGGGTGAAGTTGGTTTGAAGTGATGTTAAAGTGCACCAGCACCTCAACAATCAGGGGGTGAAGAGGAAGTCGGAGTCCGACTACCAATTGCTCCCTAAAGACCACGATCTCGTTAGGACCGTGCTCCCATGGGAAGTTGCCGGTAGGAAGACTATATGAGTATTTCCTAGGGAGGTTGAACCTTTGTATGAGGTCCTGGAGCCTCTATGGAGTCATTGTGGAAGGGCCGAACTGATCTGGCACCCGACCTCGGTGGGAGGTGGATGCCAGATGGCCCAAAGCCGCCCGTACATCGGACGGCTGGGCGGCAGAGGAGCCACCCTAAGCCGAGGTACCCACCTCGGGCTCGTCGATAAGACTATCTACGCAAGATGACATTATAAGACAAAAGGGAAAGAAAGCTCGGAAAAGAAAGAGGAGCTCGGGGACTCACCACAGGAAACGCGAACTGACTAGAGGGACGAATCGAGCTAGAAGACCCGAGCTAGGAACCTCAGACGCGAGCTCAACTCTGACGCTGGAGACTTTGTGGCGAAGAAATGGCCAAGGGTCCCCCACTATTTATAGCCGCAGCACCCGAGCACCAACGGTCAAGATCGAGATGATCCAATGAATCTCAGAAAAACCGGCTACGGGTTCCTTGAGGTGAAATCTGTTTAGCGCATTTTTTCGCGTCCGCGAAGCCCAAACCGCGATACGTCTGCACGTAAGTTGAACGCGGTCCGGGTTCCTTTTGACTGAGTCGGGATCTAGACCGATCCAACTGGGCGATACACGTGACGAAGCGGCATGAGTACCAAAGCCAAATCCACCCGGCGCGATATGAACTCCTTGCGTTGGGTCAACTCTGTCGGCACAGGGAGTGGGGGGCAATTGATGGAGGGTGATTTGTCCCGACCTCGTAGCCCGGGTACATGTGGGTGCGACCTTTCTCAAACGATGACTCAGCGCGACAGCACGGCAAGCGCAGCCGCAACTTGGAGGGAAGGTCCCACCGAGTTCAGCCCCGTAACTCGGCAGGATAGACTACTCGCCGGGAGCCACCTGGCCTGTACCTCCTCCCCGGGGGTAAGGCACCCCGAGCTCGGGGTCCCCTGACCTTTCCTAATACCCGAGCTCCTCCCAGTGGATCTTGGGCCACTCCCAGACAGGAATACACCAATTCGCCTATAGATACCCGGGGTGAAGACACCTCGGGCCAGATAGCTCGGCTTGGCTTGCCAGAGGTAGCCCGTCGCTTACGAGATAGCCCGACACAGGGTAACTCGCGGAAGGGTAGTTCGGCATACCGCAGGAAGATCTCTTGCCTGACCACCGTACCCAACTAATCTGGGGACAGCAGCCATATCCCTCGTCAGACAGCGTCGTGCCTGCCACCTTTAGAGGGTGCCTTACACCTGACAGGCACGTACCCTGCGATGGTGGCCCCGCGCGTGCCACCTCTGCCCTGCTTGTAACGGCTGCAGCAGGCTGACAGTGGTGGTTATACCTGCCCTGTCAGAGGCCAGTAGGCCTGATGCAATGGATTTCTATTATAAGGAGCCTATTCTCAAGGAACAGATGTATCATCTTCTATCTCTCGCGCTATCTTCACTCTTAGCCTTCATCATCTCCTTGCTTCTCCTACAGAGCACTAACTTAAGCATCAAAGTATTCCCGCCGGGCAAGCCCCCGGGGATTCTTCTTCTTCTCCATCTCAGGTACCTTTCGGGAGCCACGCAAGTGCCAACTAGGAGTGACCGGATTGCGCACCATCAATTTCTTCTTATGCTTCTTCTTCTCCTAGGAGGAAACAACCTAATTCATTTGATCTACCACTCAATGTTTCAAAAAATTAAATTCGTTGCAATGGAGCTATAAGATAAAGGAGATAATTTATGTTCACAGAAAATATTTTTAGAAAATTAGTAGTAAATTTTTTAATGCTTCTTCGTTAAAAGCTTTGTTTTAGTGTCTTTTGAAAGTAGTTTGGAGTGCTTAATTTTTGGATTAAATAGGCTTATGAAAAAGCCATTTTTTGAAAAAAAAAAAACCTCTTAGATGAATAAAAAAAATGCTCTTTTAATGCTTGTCTGGTTATTAGTTTTTTCATTTAAAATAATTTTCTTTTTATAAATGACAAGGGAGATATTCTCAATGCGCACGGCTGGAATATTTCGTGGGTAAAGCCCTGGAGATGTGGGAACAGCTCGTGGGTAGCAGATCCAATACTGTAATAAAGGAGCTTTTCCTTGATCGAATAAAATAGATGACAACAGGTTTGAATATGATACCGAAAAAAACTTGTGACCAATTAGCCTATACAGAAGAGTTAACACATTACGCTTTGACCAATCATAACCCCATGGGTTTTATTGAAAACCCACTTGATTGATTCTTACTTTTATGATGCCAGATGATTGATTGTAAATTTTCTAATATCATATTTTTTTGGCATCATAGTGGAACCCATATAAAAAATCTTGGTGGGTTTTCATTAGTAAAAGTTATTTGGTATCATGTCTTTCCAATTACATAAATTTTTTCTAATACATAGAAGATGAATTAATTGTTCTTTTGATGGATAAATCTATGATGTTAAAAAGGTATGATACCAAAAGAACTTTAAAAAATCAAAACCCTTTTAAGGTCATGGACATTTGAATCACCATAAACCCGGTTTAATCCATCGATGTCGAGTCAAAGTCAAATCACCCAAGTCACCAAGCTGTAATTCAGGGCAAGTTATGATAATAAACCAGTTGATAGTTTGGATGAATCTCGTGTTTTCAAAACTAGATGGGGATTCCCCTTTCTTCCATATAAATTTGTTTTCATCTCAGTTCGTTATATTCATGGATAGAGTGTGTCAGGAATTTCTGAAACCAACTCCAAATGAGAGAAAGACCATCTTCCACTGATGAATGAGCCTATCCATACCCGATTGACGAAGAACAATACGTTGAATGACAACTCCAGGAAGTTTTGCTTTCGCACTATTCTCTCTTTTCAACTCAGTTTGGAAGGAGTATAAATACAAATATGTAGAGTGCAAAATCTTGTATTTTATATCATTTTAAGTATTTATATTCCTTCCAAATTGAGTTTTCAGTTCAACTGCGAGATTTGCATGAAAGAAACTTAATTACGGGAGAGATCTTCACAAACACCTGTATATTATTATCACCATTGAGAGAGAGAGAAGACGGGAGGAAAGTGAGATTAGAAAAAAAATCAAAATAATGAAATCATGAGAAAGTGAGAGAGAAAGCCATATCCGATATGACAATATTATTCAAGATTTTATATCAAAAATTTTATTTTCTTTTGTTCAAAGCGATTTGACAAATTTTCAATGGAGGACCGAAATTCATCTCTTTACGGTGCGTCCGAATCCTCTCTCTCTCTCAAACAATCTCACCAATTATCAGAAAAAAAAAAGTCTCTCACCCTCTCAGACTTTCAGACCCATTCTCCTCCACCGGAAAAGATTGTCGAAACCTGTGCTTTCGAGCCACCATTGATTCGGACAGTTGGGCCATTCGGCATAGGAATCATTTAGGCAATCAGTTCCGTTTTACCCCAAACCTGATCCATTACAAAAATAGTTGAATTGGTCAATGATCCATTGATTCAGACGGTTGAATCATCGACTTATTTGACCCATTCAACTATGTTTGGCCGTTTTTTAATTTTAATTGTTTTAATTTTTTAGTTGGAATAGATTGTCTGTTCAAACTGAACGATCGAACCGTCAACCTAAAAACAGATGACCAGAATGGTTCTAATTTCAGGTCGATTTATTTAGCTCCTTGTTCATTCTTGATCAACGTAAAATTAAATAAATCTGATTCATGATGAGCAACGTGATTCTTATTGGACCCTCAAATGTGTTACTTTCGAAGTTGATCCAAAATTCCAAATCCCTACATCCATGTGAGAAAAACATATTCAAATGCGGTTTCTGGATCATAGCTGGTGGATTCATGTCAAACAATTTTTGCACTCCGAGTCAAATCTTAAAAGAGGGTGCATATTATAATGATTCTTTATTTTTGGGAATCAGTCGGGTTTACAATATTAAGATATAGATGTTGAGAGGACTTAACATATAAAAAAGCAAAAAAATAAAAAGAAAATAAGAAGCAAAATAATTGGTCCATATGAAGTTACAAAAACGACAAGTTCTTTTCTTTATAAGTATATCATGAATTACTAGTACATAATTAAAAATGAAAAAAATGGTGATAGCGTTTCTATGGCTCTCGAGACTTCTTTGTCCTTAGAGGTGGAGGTTAATGCAATGCCTTTGGGAAGCTCTACAAATGGTGATGAAGTAATTAGGTTTATTTGAAGTCATAAGGTGATGCCAAAGCATTGCATTATAGCCGATTGTAGAAGTTTTCTTAGTGCATAGGTGAGTCATACCAAACAAGGCAACAATGGGGCTATAGATAAGGCTCGAAGTATCTGTTGGATTTTAATTTCATTAAAGATTAAACTTTATAGGTGTTTGATTAATTAATTAATTAGTTAAGCATACTTACACATGGTTTTCAAAATTGGACCGGATGGTCAGACCAAAAAACTAGGAGCCATTCAGGTGACCAGTTCCGTTTTCTCCAAAAACCGGATTTTTCTCTAAAACCGTTGATTTTGGTCAGCGAACCACTGAACTGGGCAATTAATCGTTCAAACGGTTTTGATCATTTTTTATTTTTTGATTTTTTTTTTAATTTTTTAATTTTCTTGTTAGAACGGGCTGAGCGCTCAGTTTGAACGGTTGGATCATTCGTCCCAGTAACTAGACCCCTGACCGGTTCAATCACCGGGTCGGTTTTAAAAACCATGCACTTACATATTCACTTTAAAAATGAGTTTATAAATTCCACCAAAACTCCTTGATTTCACTTTATTATGCCTATCACTTATTGGAGAATTACTGTGAATTGATAGGACAAGGATGAACTCTCGGATGAGATAGGCGAGGACTAGACTTGTTCATGGATTGTGCTTCGAGCCTCACATTGTATCGGGCTTAACCTTCAGGTCAGGTCCATACAAATTTTGGCAAAAGCCCAGCCCAAGCCCAACCCATGGACATGCCTAGTGAGGACAGCCTTGCAGATGGGCTGAGTGAGGATGACACCATGGATCGACTAAGGTGAGGTCAGACATTCTTACTAGTTTCCAAATCTCATGATGCAACCTCATGGATCAGTCTTAGATTTTGCAACTAGGCACCATGGATGCCTGGATGGTTTCTGATCTCATAATTGGGCCTTGTAAATCTTCATCACAAGTCCACATTGCTCAAAGTTGTGCAAAGGTGCAACCAAACACCTTTAGGAGGCCAAATGTGGCCATTGACATTTAAGTTAAACTTAATGATCATAAGTTGATTAGGTGTGACCAAGGGATATCATTTGAATGCTAACAAACATTATTTGTTAACTAATTATGAACAACCACTTAAATTAAATATGCAACCATACAAAGAGTCTTTTTGAACAAACTTGCTCCTTTTACATGTTGATTCTCTAGAATCTATAAAATGGGCTTATGTCAAACCATTACATACACAGGTCACAACATAGAACACTCGTCTCTCTCAATTTGAATTGCTACTATCTCAAAGAAGGTTTTCTTGCAGATTCTTCTACTTTATCGGTTATACTTTTTCACTCGAGGCTTTGTTATATCTTGAGAACAAATTTATTTGCAACCTAACAATAAACTGAATCACCTAAATGAGGGGCAAATATTGTTTTAAAGACAATTTCTTTAGATATGTTTCGGAGCTTCTCCTCCAAGATTTTTAAAAGTACATTCTTACAATTTTAAAGTGTTAGTTTGCAATGGAGATAAAAGCTAGCATGACTTCAATCGAAATAATGAACTAAGATATGGTCCAACTTGGTCAATTTGATGAAGCAAACTTCAATATTTGACAAGACAAGCTAATCTTCTTCTTAACTATACTAAAGCTTTATTACCTTCTAGATCCAAATATGCAATCTCTCCTAACCAATAGACAAAGACATAGAAGAACAAAAGAAGAAAAGAGTAAAACGAGAGGAAAACTCACTTCTATGTAGAGGCTATATTCTAAATGCACATTTTGATTGTCTCTATAACTTATACAAAGAACTCACATCACCTACGAAGATTTAAAAGGCTTTGGAATTCAAGTACAAGGTACAAAAAGCAAATACAAATAAATATTTCATCGTAGAGTATTTTGACTTCACTATGAACAACCATAAGTTCATACTACAGCAAGTTCATGAATTGTAGGTGATACTTAACAATATTTAGTCTCTTAACATCACCCTTCCTAAGTCCTTCCAACTAGGAGTGGTCATCGTCAAACTTCCACCCTCTTGGAAAGATTACATAAAGTAGAAGAATTTACCTTTGAGAAAATTCAGCAATACCATTGTATCGAAGAGTTTTGAATTAGAGACAATAGGGATAAAAGCTTGGCTCATATGTTGAACTCCAAGGTCAACTTTGTGGAAACTGTATAAAAAAAAACTATCCCTATGTTGTAGGTGATGAAAGAGGGAACTTCAAGAAGTGTAACAACAAGAAAAGGAGATCCTACTATGTTTATGGAAAAAAAGAAAATTAAAGGCAAAAACAAGTTACAAATTCCACAGAAGACCGACTAATGGCCATGGTCACTGAAGTAAATATGGTAGAATCATCTTCAAGATGGTGATTCAATTCAAGCGCTAAAATCCATGTCTACAAGGAGAAGTCAATATTGAAAGCGTATGAATAAGTGACTGATGATTAGGAGGTTAATTAAGGGAGGTAAAAGATATTTCCTAACTTTTATTGATGACTTTTCATGATACACCCATGTCTACCTTATGGAAAATAAGGATGAAGCCTTTGACTTGTTCAAACTATATAAAATTGAAATTGAAAATCAATTAGAAAAGAAAATTAAAATCTTTAGAAATGATAAAGGTGTTGAATATTTCAAAAATGAGTTTAATGCTTTTTGTAAAGAATTTACAATAGTTCATCAGTAATATACTCCTTATACCCCTCAACAAAATGGATTAGTATAAAGGAAAGATACAATTCTTATATAAATGATTAATTGCATGTCAATGAATCCTAATGCACTTTTGAATATGTGAGTAAAAACACTCCTTATATTACTACTTGTTCTTTACATAATATAATTTAGAGTAAATAATAAATGTCCATATAAAATATGGAATAGAAGAAAACCCAATTTAATATATTTAAAAGTTTGGGGTGCTTATCATATTACAAAATTACAAACCCTAAAATAATTAAGTTGAGACTTAAAGAAAAGAAAATTATGTTTGTTGGATATGTAGAACATAATAAATAAGCTTCTAAACTTAGAATCTAATATAATGAGTGAAACTAAAGATATTGAATTCTTTGAAAATAAACTATATTTTAAATTCACTAGGAATGATAGAAAGCTTGAAAGAAAAATTTTAATCCCAAAACTCTTTGCAATAACAAAATTGAGAGAGAAAATGAAATTATTGTAACACTTATAATAGAACTCAGAAGAAGTTAGAAACAAAGAAAAGAAAAATACTTAGGTTCTAATTTTATTTCTACCTAATAAATAATGTTCCTAATAAAGGCTAATTGAGAAAGAAATGTTAACAAGATATTCATCATATTAAATATTGAATGTGATCCTAAAACCAATAATAGAACCATAACTTTTAGGGATGCTTCCTTTTGGAAGTAAGCCGTAAATGATGAAATAGATTCAATCATGTCTAATAACACATGGATATTAATGGATTTACCTCTAGGATCAAAATCAATTAAGTATAAATGGGTGTTTAGAATGAAATACAATATTAATGGATTTGTACAAACATTACTTTGAAGCTTATGCACTAATGGCTAGAATGACTTCCATTAAATCACTCTTAACACTATCATCCTTTTATCATTTGTCCATTCATCAAGTGGATATTAAAATAACTATCTTAAATAATGATTTAAATGAAGAAGTTTGTATGGAACAACTATCTAGAGGGACTTTTTCTTCTTGAAAATGAAAAAAAAAAGTTTGTAAATTGGATAAGTCTTTGTGTGATTTGAAACAAGCACCTAGATAATGGCATAAGAAGTTTGATTCTAATATTTTTTACTTTTAGTTTAAAGCATAATATTATTAATAGATGCATTTACTTAAAGTTTATTAAAAGTTATGGAGTGATTGTGTATCTTTATATGATGACATATAATTACTAACATTGCAAATGAAAAATTATTTGGCTTTATGCAAAAGAAATTATTGAACATAAAAAACCAATTATTCAAAAATAAGGTTGTTAATCAAAGATAATTTAAAATTATTTAGTAAATAATAATTATAAGAAATTAACATTATTGATTAATTATCTATTCGAATTAAAATGGGTAATTTCAGCAAATAATTTTAAGTAATTAAATTTTGCTTTTAGAATTTTTTAATAATAATTAGTATTATTAATAGATTAATAATATATTAATATTTATGAAATCAGTAATAATAATAAGCATATTGTTATTATTAACTAATAATATATTCTTATTATGTGTGTATTGATTTTGAAATCAGTAATATTAAAGTATTATTATTATTATTACTACTATTATTATTATTTTATTTTTGTTATTATTTTTATTTTTATTAAGTAATTAATTTATTCTAAATACTATTTTTAGTTAATTCATAAAATAATATTTGCTTTTATAATTCTTTAATTTTAACAATATTGAATAATAGAAAGTTTTATAATTTAACATTCACTAAATGAAGTATTTATTGGAGAATAATAATAAAATTATTTATAATAATAGTATTATTTATAATTGATTTTAATAATAATAATAATATAATTAATTATTTCATATAAATGTATGAATTATAATTTCTGATAATAATTATAATATAAATAATTTACATTATTTTTTTTCAAAATAATTAATATGAGTTAATATAAATATAAAATGATTATTTCCGAATTATTAATTACCATTATGAAAATATTTATTAATTATCATTAATTAATCATCATTTTGACTTAATAATGAGAAATATTGTGAGTAATAAATTATCAGTAATTATTATAAGAAATTATTTTCAGTAATTAATTATTATCAGTGAGTAATTATTATTAGTAATTAATAGTTGTAATTAATTAATTAGAAGTAGTTAATAGCTAGAATTAATTAATTAGTTTAGTAGTTAACATTAATTAATAACACAGTTTCTTTTTTTTTAGGAAATGATTGAAAGTGGGAGATTCCCACTTCTCACAACTCCACATGGTGGTAGGCTCCACTCTCCATGTTAGTGGGATCTTTTCTTGAACTACCACTAATTAGAATTTGACACATGTCTAGTGGGCTCTGTTCTTAAACTACCACTAATCAAAATTTGACATGTATTCATTTTGTTTAAATCTTTGGAATGACAGGTGTCTGAACATAAATGAGCCACATGTCTGACTATAGGGAGCTTTGGCTTGAAATCATTAATTTAATATATATATATTCTCTCCATGATAAGGTTAATGGTTCTTATCACATGCACCTTCCTCTAACCCCACCCCTTAATCTTCTGGTAATGTAAAATGTAATACCACAAAAATAAAAATAAAAATAAAAGTAACCCTTTTACTACTTTAGAATTTTGGCTGTTTGGGACCATGGAAAGGCACTAAACTTATGAATTATGATGAAAGAGACAAATGGGCATATAAAATTGTTAGGACAAAAGTTGCACTACACATACCCTGGCCTACTGACTCAGTTGGTATTTTAGCTGGTTTGTCCCAGTGGAGATGCGGATTCGAGTTCTACTACCATTCACTTTGAAAGAGAGTTATGTGTGATATTGTGCTATTCTCAAAAAAGGAAAAAAAAAATTATGGACTTTATGGGGGACCCATATTATAAATGCCAAAAAAAAAAAAGAAAATCTTTATAGGCCCATGGTTGCAACATGTGGAATGGTAGAACATGATGAATTTCCAACTTTTTTGAACTTGGGTCTCTTTTGTGTGTGAGATGCCACAAAAATGTTGATAAATGCTGAAGTTAATTTTGTTTTAAAGTTTTATTACAATAAATATGATCTATTTGTGATTTTTTTTTGGAATATTTGTTCACTCAGTGACAAGATTCTTGATGTAAAGACCAAAATTTTTTTATGGGAAAGGAGATTGGCTCAGTCAGTGCAAGGCCCGTTTGAACAGTCTTTACAGCCTTACATTGGGAACATCTCTATCCTTCTGTGCTTTATTAGAACGGGTTTGGGAAAAAGTTATTCCCTTTTGTCTAAGACAAGGGCAAAAGAACATAGTTTTGTGAATAATAATTGAATTGCTGTCCATCAACGTAGTCATATCAGAGAACCCTAAAACGCTTAACCCAGTAAAAATCCAAACTGTTTCTCATTAGACAGAGATTATACTTTAAGCTTCATTTGTTTGCCATGAAAAATTTGCACCGGTATTAAATTTTGTATGGGATTGCAAATGGATAGACTGTAAATTCTGGTGATTGTTTTTTAGGTGTACACTCTATCCTATTTTGTTTTCTTTGGGAGGGGTAAAATTAGAAATAAAAGCCAATGACCATGTAGCTGATGAGTTCCGATCTCCTATCCATGTCTCATTACAGCTGTACATTGAGAACATTTCTTGTATTTACATATTATCATTCATGGGGTGATATTCACAATTGTAGTGTCATGTGGGTAGGAGATCTGAATTTGTAACTGATATGGTCACATGGTATCCCTTTGTATATAGAGGCATGAGATCAAACCGGCGTAACTACTGGTTCTGGTTCTCCGCGGTAAGGTCAATGGTCCTCTGGTGCACCATGCTCTGTCCCATCCCCTACTACAGAGCATTTTCATTTTGTATTGAAAAAATGGAAGGAGTACAATATGTACAGTTCAAGTATATACAAAATACAAGGTTTTGCACTCTTCAAATTTGTATTTATAATCCTTCCAAACTGAGCCTAATGATCAAACACTAGAAAATTAATTAGTGCTTTTTTAACATAATTGTTTTGCAACAAACTTCAATGTAAGATTCTTAATGGATTAGCAAACCAAACATAGCCTTTCAGCATACAGATATTTATTACAAATATTCCTACCAACTCCCATTCAATAAAATTGTTTTCACCCATTTGATACAAAATGGACAGTTGAAAAAAAAGAAAAACATGGCAAGTGACCAAACTTTTTTCTAATATGAACATTTTGCCTGGCTCAAATTCTCTTTGAAATGTCGTAATTAACCAGGTACAAATATATACAACAATCTTTTTGGGTTCAGTTAGAGAAATTCGAATGGACACAAAATGTTATCAACCAAGTTCTATAAAAAGCAAAAAAAGACAAAAGTCGAAAGCAAAAGAGACAATTTAACAAATTAACAAGGTTAGGCATTGGGATACATGCAACAATGACTAGTCAAACCCTTTTAGCTCAACATTAATTTACAAAACTAAATCACACCAAGACTTGCCTAATGCTATTAGGGGACCATATGTAACACCCATGTCCAAATAGACCTCCTTTTTGAGATGTCTGTTGTGCCAATGTTGTAGTTAAAAGGGTTTCTTTTTTTTGTTAGAATAAAGAAGAAAAAACTCATTAAAAGGACATATATGAGAAGACAAATAATTGGTTCACATGCAAAGAAACTAAGAGATAAGGGTTTTCCTCCACAAGTGGGGTGATAGGAATTTTGCATTTTCTTCCTTGAAACTAACTTTTTTACATAATTTAATTTAAATTCAATATTTATTTTGGTGGGTGCAGCTTGGGACCATGCAAAGCAGTGGGCACAGGACTGAAAGAGGGTCAAGTTAGTTCAGTCTGCACTTGGCAGGACAGAGAAGTAAACATCCCACTGGCTGCTCCATTGTATGGATCAAACACTTGAGCAGTGTTTGAATGGGAGTGAAAAATGGCTGAGGCTCTGGTTTACTTTTGCTTCAGAATTGACTTCATCTTATTTATTTGTGAGAAGTAAAATTATGTAGTTCCCACCTTATATGAAATAAAGTGGAGGAAAGAAGAGGATTATTTGTTTAGCAGGTAGGAAGCAAGGGGCCCAGATCCCTTGCAAAGAAAAAACTAGATCATATGCCATCCAGCAATACATTGGGAATATCTCTAGTATTTGTATGTAAAATTCATAGGGAGATACTCCGAGTGGACAAGTGTGCGCAGAGTTTTTACTTGGAGGAAATCCCATTGCAGATGCCAGATAATGTGGTCCTGACTTTATGAGAAAGAACTTAGGTAGGAGGAAGGTGATACAAACTTAGAATCATCAATTTTTTTAGATACAAAATTTGCACTGCCAATGAATGCAAATGAGAAAAAATACGTGTCAGGCAGTAGTATAAATCATAATTATGAATACACAGAAGAACCGGGTGCAAAATTTTTACTCGGTTCAGTTTTGCACTGAAAACTAGCAGCCCTAATTTCGACTGTTGGGTAATTGGAATTTTATAGCAATTGATGTGAGATGATGGCATGCAGCTATTGACTAACCATTCTACCCAGAAAATAAGACAAAAGAAGAAAAAGAAAGTACTGGATTCTAGCATCAATGCATGTGGATCTGATGACATTTGACATCCAATATTAGTGGTTTGCCACGTGGCAAGTATAGATTTAATGACTAGCCACATGTTCATTTCCCTTTGTATATGTCAATCCCTAGAGATGGCAATTTAACCCATTCTTGTAGGGCTCCGCCCTGCCCCACCCCAATGGGGGCAGGTTTTTTGACCATTGGTCAGGGTTCAGGGCAGGTTTGGGAAAAACACAAAACTCCAGGGTTGGGGACAGTATTTGTCCACCTTATTCGACCCTGACCCCGACTATATTATATAATATAATACATATAAAATTGTTAGTATATACTAATATATATCATAATATATTATCATATATTATATATAATTTAAAATAATTTTAAATAGGTTTAAAAAAATTAAAAAAATAATGGGGTTAAGATTTTAGCCCATCAGAATTCAGGGCGGAGAATTTTAATTCAGGGTCGAATATGGGGTAGACAAAACCAGGCCCCGCCTCGCCCCGTTGCCATTCCTAACCCCAGACAGTACATTCACAAAATCCAAACAGAAAAGGCTTGAACCGGACATGTGGCATGGGATCTTAAGCTGAAGCTTGGGCCAATTAAGAGATGATACAGTGAAGACTGAAGAGCATATGAGTCCATTCCAGGCAGGGTTCAGGCAGTATCACAGAGAAAATATGGAGCCATGGAAGCCATTTTCTGATTGACAGTGCACATGCTGAGAGTAGAAAGTGCAGATCCTTTAGACCATTGACTGGGGTAATTATTTAAGGCATACCATGAACAGAGGAGGATGCATGGATTAAACAAGAGATGATTTTGGTGAAAAGAGGGTTCATGACATGATGAGTTAGTAATTCAGAAGCTCCACATAGTTGATAGTACCACCATGCTTTGTCTTAAGATGTATAGAGTCCAAAGGATACGGCTTCTGAAGAAGGGAGCCATGGCAAACCACCATGCTTTTGAGATTGGACCATTTGCTTGACCATATTTCTTTAAAGGGTCTATGAAGTGCAATAATTTTGGGCTAGGGGAAGCATTCTGTCCTGTGGATTTGTTTGGCCCTGTTTGGAGCTTCTAAATCCAAATCCTTTTTCACAAATACAAAAGCAAAAAGAATTCCGTTCAGTAAAGAAGCCAGAGACATTGATAATTCTATTGATTTGTACTGCCTGTACTGGATTCACTCAATTCTTAGAACATGTGCTCAATAAGCATCCTAAGAGTTATGAGTGCTTTCAACTACATCAGCACCAAGGCCACTGTCACATCCAAACAATGGAATTTGAGATTGCTTCTGTATGTGTTTCTTATGTTACAATAGTGTTTTAAAACCTGGCCCAGAGGTTGAACCGCTTTTTTCTCTGGGTCAGTGTCACTATTCAACCATCCTGGCTAAGTGAGTCAATCCATAATATTATAATGAAAAGTTTCAAAAAATGAAAGCTTTCAAACCGTTGTTGACCTATATGGTCGAACAGTTCAACTCAGAAACTAGTCAGGATATTGGTTCTGTTTCACCCCTGAACTGTTATTTTTTCAAAAATTATTGAATTAGCCAGCAATCTACTGACCTGAGTAGTGGAATCGTCGACCCAAGCAATGGTTTTTAAACCATTTTTTTTATTTTTTTTAAAATGCAATAAATCCATCCATTCAAACCGGACAGTCAAACCACTGGCCCAAAAACTAGTGGCCAAAAAAACCAATAACCCATTTCTTGGTGCAAGTTGTAGATGAAGAAGCAGAGAGACGATTCTGGTGAACATTCACATGGGCTCGATGGCCTCCTTGTAACACTTGAGTGTGCATTTTCTCCTAGGGTGGAACTCAGGCAAAAGTTGATCAGAGTTCAGGGCTCGTTTGGGAAGGCTGAAACTTAAATTTAGTTGCTAATAACAATAGAAAACAGGCTGAAGTGGCTTTCCACGACTTGATTAAAAACTGGGCATAAACTAGAAAACAGGCTGAAGTGGCTGAACTGCTACCTCTGGTTCTTCATTTCTTTCATCAAACAGTGCTTTTGGTTTTCCATGCCTTGAGATTTGTAAAAACTGAAAACAGTAGTGTGATAACTCTTCCAAATGGATATGATAATTGCCATGAAAGGAATATTTGACAATTCAGGAGATTGAGAGACTAAAGTTTTGGATTAGAATAGAATTTCTCATTTCATTTCGCAACCATAAAAGAAAAGTAAACACACAATGGCTAATATGATTTCCAGTGCAAATATAAAGTAAAAAATGGAAACAATAAAAATAGACTTATCAAAGGCAGAGAGAAAGGAAGCCTTGCTACAATATCCTAAGGGTACTTTTATACAGTATTTTCAAAATCGGGAATCAATCATCTGATTGGTTTTATTTTACCCCAAAACTGTTTTTTGACAAAAAAAACTGTTGATCTGATCAACAAATCATTAATTCGAGCAGTCAAACCGTCAACTCAGATAATGATTTTTTACCTTTTTAATTTTTATTTTTTATTAGAACAAATCATCGGTTCGGACCGGACAGTCGAACCATTCAACCCGGGAACTGGACTGACCCAGAACAGTTCCCTATCCGGTCAGGTTTTAAAATCCTTACTTTTATATGATAACTATCTGAATGTCACATGCTGATCTCTCTCTCGCTCGCTAGTCTTTTCCATGTTATCAAACACGTACTAAGGCATCAATGATATTCTCATTTGTGATGGATCTTACAGGAAATGTTCAGTTTTTCAACAAGATTTTGTCAGTGTGAATTGATAGAATCTGGGCAGGACCCATGTTTGTCTAGATCCAGCCCATATGATGTGCATCAGTTCTAGGTCTCGTGAAGTTTTGTTATGCGTATGGAAAAGGTGGTTTCCAACTAAATCCACTGGGTAATCCATTCTAATTGGGTATTTAGAATTTGGAGAATATACTGAATAAAAACTAAAATTAAAGTGATATATATTATCAGGGGGGCTCCCTCCAAGCTCCAACTAGTTTGCAAGTGGACCCAATTCTTAATGGGTCTTGAGTCCATGGACCCAAATTGGATTGTGAAGAAGCCCATGTTTGTGGTTTGAAACCTACTGCTTCGCACTTCGGGTTGCAATTGGGTGGGTTGGTTGGTTGGAAATGGATTGAAGAGAAATGCACCCACTAACCATCTAGGCCCATTAGCCACACCCATCCGACCGAATCAATTCATTTAAACCAACCCAACCCTCTGACCAGTTGAGCTTGATGGTTGATGTAGCTAGGTGGATAAGTGTTTTTATATTTTATGCTAACTCGTACATTGCTAAGTCATAAATTAACCACTCAGAAATACTTGTCAATACATATTGGTGTGTATTGTAATCGGTTTTTGAACCCATCAAATAGACATTACAAATAATTATAACTTGAATTTTTTGGGAAATTTTTTTATTTAGTACTTTTATATAAATAATCTCTATTTTTTAAATAATAAATGTATTTTTATTTTTAACATACAATTGTTTATTTTAAATATAATTTATAATAAAACATATAAATAATTTAAGGTAGATAAAATAAATTATTTTTATAATTTTCATTTTTTATTAAAATTTTGGGGAAAATTAACTTTTAAATTATTTAGATCAATTGTTATAATTATAATTTACAACTTTTATTAGGAAATTTTATTTATTTAGTATTTTATATAAATAATAACTCTATTTTTTTAATAATAGATATGTTTTCATTTTTAACATATAATTTATATGTAAAATAAAATGTATAAATGATTTAAGATAAATAAAATAAATTAATTTTATAACTTTCAGTCCTTGTTAATTTTTTGGTGGAAAATTAAATCCTAAATCAAGGTTTGAATATGTTGTCAAATTAGGGTCCAATACACATCTATATTGGTGAGTATTGGGTTGTTTCCACCGATACAGTGGAATACGTTGTATCTACTGATATAGTGTGACATGCACCCTATACATTGGCGTATTGTACTGATACACATGATTGACAGGATACACATAGAATTGTATCGTATCCTATGCCGGTGAGTGCATGGATATGGATATGATACGCCTCATATCGAGTGTACTGTATTAATACTTTAATCCTTGAATCTATACCTAAATATATTAAAACGAAGTAAAAAATAAACCTAAATATATTAAAAAGAAGTTAAAAATAAAATAAAACAACTGTATAAAAAACAAAAAAAAAGTAAAATGATGAATCAACTAATAATAATCATTCAAATATTAAAGGTAATTATTCAAATGCTAAAAATACTTATGAAATATGAACTCATAAAAAAATTAAAGCATAAAAATATATAAAACCTAAAAATAAATACAACTTAGAAAATAGTTTTCGGTGATAAAAAAAATTCAAAAACCATTTTTAGTTAAATAATTTGGATATGATGTGAAGCAAGTTATCAAGTCAATCATTGAAACAATAACCAACTAAGCTTGTAGTATCATGGATTTTTATTCTCTTCAAGTCACTCTTAACAAGTACTTATTAGTAATAAATTTCTACGGAAAAGTATAGACAGGCCTAATGCAGATTTCTGAATTCCACTACAAATCTATAAACATTCAAAAGGTCAAAAACCCACACTCTATGCATCTATACCGGCCCGTGAATTGGCATCAATTCCGAGCTGGTACCTTCCCCAAATGTACTTTGTGCCTAAAGATTCTGACCCTGGGTTGAACCGTCATTCTCCCAAATTTGTACTTGTTTTGGATGACCTATGAAATGATAAAGTCATGACTTTGATGAATTAAAGGCGCCTCTAAAAGATGGAAGAATGACAGCAAAATTCTAAAAAGTGAAATGGTGTCAACAGCTTTTGGTGTTAAATCAATTAATAAAATTATATAAAAAAGACAAAAGAATAAAATAATTATTCAATTAATAGTAATCCTATAAATATTAAAGATAATTATTCAAAGATTAAAAAAATGCTTATGCTTAACAAAGACAGTAAATATGAAATTATAAAAAAAATTGCAAGTCATAAAACCATAAACAAGTTAAAAATAATAAAAAATAGAAATTATTTTTCAATAATGAAAAAGTACTTATTAATAATAAATTTGTATTCGTTTCCATCCTTTTTGATGACCTATAAAAGGCTTCGACTATGATATGGAAAAGATATGATATCGGAAAAACATCTGACCAATCAACTGGAATCATAAATGTGGTAGTGAATCAAGTATTATTTATCAAAATTCATGGGTGAGTTTTGATTGGTCAAAACTCTTTACATACCATATCTTTCCCGCATCATAGATTTTTCTCCTATAAAATGATAAATGTCACGACTTGAAAGAATTAAAGGTAGTTCCTCGAACTGGTAAAATGGTAGCAAAATTTTAGAACAACACAAAGTAAAATGGTTTCAAATATCAATAGCTTTTTAGTGATGATGTTATTCATTATCCCAAAAAAAAATGCCTGATGAAGATCGTTTGTTACTCAATCAGAAGACTTTCAAACAAAACATGATTAGCACTAGTGGAGAAAAGAACATGAGAAATTTGTATTCAAGTGAGAAGGATTGCCATTATTCAAATTTCAATAGCTTTTTACTACCACTTGCCTTATCATTTAATTAAGTCAATGTTTGGCTATCTGTTTCTTGTATTCTTAATCAAAAATACATTTGATAAGGATGAGCAAATATGATTTTGGATGGCAAAGTCTTTAATTCAAACTAAAGGGATGGAGAGATTGAAAAGCATTTTCCTCTACTTTATATGGTTAATGGTTCAAAATATTTGGTGTCAAAGATTATCCATACCTTTGGAAAGCAAATTCTTATTGATGACAGCCTTATGATTAACATATCTATTAATCTTCAACATTAAGGCCTATCTCTAATATGATTTACCTTGTTTCTCTCGGAAAATTGAAATTTCTTCCCTCCACAATTTGAAAAAAAAAAGTGAAATTTCAAAAAACTAGTATGTATTTGTGTCTTAGACTTGAGTTATACAAATATAATTGAAATGCCAATTTACCACTGATAAATTTCTCTAATAAGTGCATGATTTTGGGTTCAACCCAGGATTGAGGTATTTGGATACATTGATATCATATAGGACACATCATATCGATATTTTAATTTTTGATCTAATTAATCAAGTGATGTTTATCTCTTAAATCTTGTTTTATTTAAATTTTCAACTTGATGAGCACCAAATTGTTAGTAATGTCTTTGCTTGGCTCATAAGTTATTAAAGGTCAGGGGCTTAGGGCTAAAAAAATATAAACTCTACTTAACTTTGGTTGGATTAGGATTGAGGCTTTGGACAATTTGGTCTCATCTAAACTCAATGTGTCTTCATGTTTATAAAAATAAATAATATAAATACGTATGCATGTTTACTTGTGTGCTAAGTTTGTAGCAAAGATTTATGTGTACCAATAACCAGGGTATTGTTGATTACGGGTGAGCATGTTCGGTTCAGTTCCATGGCAGCGTTTCAGGTTTTTGAAACTAGAACTTACCTTGTGAAGGTCAGTTCTGATCTTAGCGATTCCGAGGTCAGTTACAGGATTTACCGGTGAAATTTGTTTTTTCTTTACTCTTTCACTTAAAAAAATGAAATGTGTTCTTTAAAAACTTGATTTTCATAAATATAATTTAAAATTATATTATCTTTATTGATTAAATTGAGTAATTTAATATATAGATCATCATAATATATTAATATATGGTCTAAAATTTATCATTATAATTTAAATTCTGTAAGTATTACATTTTACATTATTTATTATACACATTAAGATCGTTACATCCTCAAAAGTATTTTGGGGTTTAGTTCAAGGCAGATTCGGTTTCAAGGCCAACCAATGTTGGTTCATCAGAGTAAACCCTTAGACTCTAGAATCAGCCTCTATGAGGGTCAGTTCCAAGAATTTAGAGCCAGACCCTACCCTCTAACATATTGAATAGGGTCAGTTCAAAGCGTTGCATTCAGTTCCTAATAGAACTTACCCATTTTCTTACCCCTATTACTGACAAAAAAATGTAGGGTATTGTTAAACGAAAAAAAAAAAAAAAAGAAATCAGACCCGCCGAATTAATTGGGTGAGGTCAGAGTTAGTATTAGGAGTTCAACAATGTTGGTCCAACCCAATCTAACCAGGCCCAAATCTGCATCCCCACCTGTCAACAAAACACGTTCCAACCCTCTACTAACTTGATCTCACACCAGATCCCACTTTTATAGTGGGTCTCAATCTCATGGTGTTAGATCATGTTGGTAGAGGGTTAGAACGTATTTTTGGTAGAAAATCCCAACTCGTAAAAGTGGGACTGCTAGAAATATTGGTTCTATCAGTTTTGTGTGCTAGGGAGTATGGGCGGGTCAACCACTTGATTAATTACAAATCATCAGGGATTTGGTTTTGCCATTTTGTGATTTGCGGCCGTGAATGAAGTAAGCTACCCTATGGCTAGCAATATCCAGCATCCAATTCAAAATCAATCAACCTATGATTCTTAACGCTAATGGAATTGGAATCGGAATCAGAATTAAAACCCTTCAAAATCAGAATGAGAATAGTTTATTCCCATAGTCCGTTTGGTTTAAATATGAATCTAAGTAGGAATTGGAATCAGCTGGAATGTGATTCATTCCAATTTCCAAGAGAGGGGAGAGAGAATGGCCATCCCTTCAAAAGGGGGAATTTTGGAATGGTGGCATTCCTATTCCACCCCACCAAGCAGTTGGTCCAGCATTCCAATTCTGATTCCAGACCTCTATTCCTGCAAACCAAAAGAACCCTAAAATGAAAGTGGTTAACACAGTTAGTTTATGATTCTTTAGAAAATCCATGAGGCTGCGTTTGTTTCTCCCTAATGAACATAAAATTTTCATACCGAAATATTTGAGCTATCATTTTTTCTGTATTTACGGCGAAAGTTCTGTCTGCCACCCCTTCTTAGTTTTAATCTGTTTTCATATAAATGGCAAGAAAGACAAATTTAAATGTAGCTAGCAGATCACCCAGAAATAAACTCGAAATTGAATTTGGATCCTTCACCCAGGAAAAAAAAAAACTGGCAAGGAGTATAGTGTCCTGTACTGTTATGTGATTGCTAAATTAGTTTCTGTGGCATTGAAAAGATACTTTGAGCTCTGCCACTTAAATTTCAGTTAAGGAACAGACTGTCTGTGGCAATATTCAAATACTCTGGTACAGTGAAAAATTTAAGCCTCTTCAGCTTGCTTGGAGAAAGAGAATATGAGAATAAGACACAGAGGCACTACTATGAATGAAGCAATCTTTAATAACTCCTCATTCTCTTTTGAAATCACACCAATTCTTGACCAATCTCCACTGTACCTGAACAGAAAGCATTGGGATGTTCAAATAATGGATTCAGAAACACAAATTGAAACAACCACCTATAAGAATAACATATGCTATCAGAATAGACCTAAATGAGAGAGAGAGAGAGTACCCAGCATCAACGAACCCCAAACCAAAGACGGCAACCGCAGATCTGGCGAGGAGGACGTTTGACACTCTCAAAGGAAAGATGGGTTCCCGTTGTGTTCCCAGTTTCTCAGTGGAATCACGTTTTCTGGCTGATGCGGGTTTGAGTTTGAATCTCTTTCCATTTCTGTTCTGAAAGAGAAGATAAGGAGAGAAGTTGGAGGAGGTGATAAAGCTCCGTTCTGTGACCAGCATTTTCTTTCTGTCACTCTAGGCTCTTGGCTTCTTTATTTAACGAAATTGTGAAAAAGACTGGTTATATCTAGCCGTCGGATGTGCATCTTGTGAATCCTGAAGCTTTTGTTTATTAAATCCTTTTCATTGAATGTTCAAACGTGGTTCGGGGTTTGGAAGCTCTTTTTTATTTATTTAAATGTTCCTAATCATGTCATATAGAGTCTTACTTCATTTAACAACTGACCAGGTTAACCCTCAGTTACATATTACTTTAAAAAATAGATATTTTTTATACATAAAATATTTTCTAAAAATAAATTTCCATTTTCTTTTTAGTCATCAGCAATTTTCATTTTCAGTCTTTCTTTCTTTGTCCTCTTTATGTTGAATAGAAATCTTTATCATACCCTAGCTATCTAAGGGTGTCAACGGTACTTGAAAATCGATTTCAAATTCGAGATTCGACAAAAACGATTTGAATTTGAATAATTCAAATATTTAATTAGACGAATTTGGATATTCTATTCATACTAATTAGCTAATTGGATTCAAATACGAATATGATCTAATATGATCCAAAAAATTTTCGAATTCAATCAATTATTAATTTATATATATATGTAATATAAACTATTTAAATGTTTTATATAATTTACATATAATAATTAATTTATATAAATAATTTATATATTTATATATTTTATATAAATAAAATATTTATTTTATATATTTATTAATTACCTAAAATAAGTAATTGGTCAAATTCGAATCAAACATTCAAATATTTAATCAGACTCGAATTAGGATATTGCTTTTCAAATTTGATCCGTTTACACTCCTATTTATATGTTGGTGGATAACAAAGAGAAACAAGGATCCATCCATTTGGATCTAAATACCCCTAACTAGGGGTGTCAATGGACTAGTTTTGGGTTGAACCTCATCCAAACCAAAATCAATTTGGACAGATTGGATGGACCAACAAAACATATTGAATTGGACCAATCCAGATTTAATGGTCTCAAGATAGGATTGGACCTGGTCCATCTGTAATGAATTTATATTGGACTAGGTTGGATTAAGCCAATATCTAGTCCATTGATACAGGATACGAATATAGGTGTCAATGGATCAAGTTTGAGTTGGAATCAGTCTAAATTAAAATAAAGTGGCTGTTTGGCATCATTGTCGTTTCATGGAGCATCAGTGCCACATTGGAAAAAACAGTGCTCCAGGAAACGGGCATTTGTTTGGAACCGTTTTTCCATAAAAAATGGTGCTCCAAGCCATGCCTCGGAAATCAGAAAGTCATGCCTTGGAGCAACACCAAATTTGGCATTTCCTGGAGCTACAACTCGTTGCTGCCAATAGAGTAGTGATGTGGCACTGGATAATGGGTACCAATGCTGAAAACGTTTCCTGGAGCATTGGTACCAACCAGAAAAAGTTATTGTTGCTCCAGGAAACATCCTACATAGCAGCAACGCTTCCAAAAAAAATAAAGGCACCATTTTCTGAGAAAACGGTGCATCCAACCAGACATCAACAGAACCATTAACAAGATCGAATCATATTGACTCACCCTCACTCCCTTCAAGTGGTAGAGAACTTTTTATTCTAAGAATGCTTGTATTGGTAAAGACCCTACCCAACATGAAATACACCACGACTAGAAATATATCCTGCCAGTGGTGCGTATCAGATCGATATGAGTGCATATCAGCCCATATCGATGACCATCATGCCATTTAATTAAAAAATAAACTTGACATTAGAGCAATTCAAACTTGAGTCTCTCAACACACCACGTGCTACAATCATAATTCTTGTGTTAATAATTGAAATAAAATAACTTTTATTAAATATTGTATTTACATACTACATGTAATCCAAATAAATAATACATATTTACGTTTAACAATTTCAATTAAAAATTAAAAAGAATTTATGCAAATAAAATATTAATAATAGAATGATTATTTTAGTACTGAGTATATACTTTACATTAAATAGAAATATATTAAATATTTACAAAAAATAAAAATGTTTACAAAATATTTAGCAATATAATATTAAATAGAATAAATCAACTCTACTAATCAACATTTATAACAAAAACAGTTTTTAATGTTAGAAAAACTATAGAAACAAAAATATTAATAATGTAATAATCATATTAGCAATTAAAAGTTCGCACACACACACACATATATATCAAAGTTGATTTATTTTAAATTGAAATTATATACTTTTATAACTTATTAATTGATATTTTAATTTATACTTAAAAAAATTAATATTTGATCGACTTTTTGTTAATGTGAAAAAAGGTAAAAATATACATTTCCTATATGTTTATACATTATTTGTGACTATTTGATTTTAAATTCAGTGTTATTAATATATTTATGGCTATGTGTTGTCCTAGCATATCTAAGTGTTTCCATATTTTTCCTCTATATCCATGCATTTCAAAAGCATATCTAAATTGTCAGATACGATATTTATTACTTATCATTTGATCCTTGGTCAGTACTACTACCACAGACATCGTGGTAAAAAGAGCTCTGACTTCAGCTTCAATCATAAAATGGACCATGATTCAATCCATTTGTACCCTTAAGAGTCCCTCATTGCCACATGACTAGAGAATAAAGCCATAATATTCCCTTGTTTCTCAACACCCCACATATGCCTAGGGGGCTTGGGTTGCCTTAGTTATTCCGATCAAAATTTAGTTTCACGAAGTTCTCAACAAGAGGTTTCAATTGAACTTTTTCTTTTTCTCTTGTGGAGGAACTTCTTGCCACTACCCAAATTCTCCATACATCATCAAAGAACCAATGAAAGAAAGAATCTAAGGTCCTAAGCCAATGTATCACCATCATCATTATGCAATCTCTTACCTATTCTTTACTTCTCCCCTTTCCTAAGATACTATTGTTCCTTTCTTCCCACATAGTCCAAATTATGCTTTAGCACTTTTCCATATAATCCTTCCTTCCCCTTCTTTTAGGACAAATGAAGGTAAAAGGGTCAAAAAGCTTATCTGCCTCCAAACTAGACCAGATGAGCGGACCAATTGACCCAAAAACATATTATGGCTCTGGGTCCAGTTTGGACTCCAAAACCATTCGACCAAGGTTCAAACCAAAGTGAACCAAAGTGGTTCCATTTCCAAATCGGTTTTCAAAAGCATGTTGGTTTAAATCCCTCACCTATTCTAGGAGGACCCACCATTACTTCTTTGTTTTAATAGCTTAAAATAATAGAATCATTACTTGGTTATAGTGCTCAGAACCTCATATCCGTTTTGGTTTGGTTCATGAAAACAATGTAATTAACCCACCGTTTGACACAACCGGTTGGACTGTTGACCTGTTTGACCCAGTGACCGAATCACAGGTTGCACACTCAATGCATGCTCAGAGGCCATAATTTTGCACTCAGATGTCCGATTGATGTGATTTTTTTTTTATTTTGAGTAACTTTTTGAGATCTGTGTCCCAAGGCACTGTAGGCACCTTGCCCCACTATTTTTGTGGAAAAAAAAAACCTTTTTTGCCTCAAATTAAAATTTTTAATATTTTGTATAACTAAAAAAATTAAAAACTGAATTAAAAAACATAAATAAAATATAAAATAACACATATAACATATCTAAAACAAATACATTATTAAAATTTTTTAAAACATTGCAAGAAAATATGATGGAAGGGTGAATGGGGGTGGAGCTTGACCACTAGTACAAAAAATATGAATAGTGTATATATAAACATCATAGTTTTCAAGGGGGTGTAGCTCATATGGTAGAGCGCTCGCTTCGCATGCAAGAGGCACGAGGTTCAATTCCCCGCACTTCCATCTTTATTGAATCAAATTTTAACACTAAAAATATGTAATTTAGGATTTTTGTATGAACTCACTCTGATTTGCTTCTGAATCAATAAACTTATTATTATTCATCAAAAAAACATCATAGTTTTCAAGACATTGGCGATTCTGTGCAACTTCAAGGTGTCTAGCATTGTTATAAAGTATGTTACATGCGTCATTGACTTCCTTCTATTTGATCAAGAATGATGGAACTAGGAAAAAGGAAAAGACATGATGATAGTTTTGTTAATTATTATAATTGGAATAAGAAAAGTATCTTCTTTGATTTATCATATTGGAAGGACAATTTTTTGTGCCATAATTTGAATGTGATGCATACAAAAAAGAATGTGATAGTGGGATTACATCGTTAAAAATCAACAAGGCATAGGACAATGTAAATGCTCGCATAGTTTTCAATATGTCTAGGCGATTTTGGCCGATACTAGGGCACCTAGTCACCTAGGTTGGTGCCTATGTAATAAGAATTTTATAATATAAAGAATTAACAAATGGCTAGTTCCCTAGTTTTATATACCATTCAGCATGTACCTTAATTAAAAAAAATAGTGATTCTCTTTATTAATAGCATTAATTTCCTCTAAAAGTGGCAAATCATCACATCTAAAGGATAAAAATTCTTTTACATATATTAATTTTATTATTTTCCAAAATAATACAACTATAATAAGTATTTACTAGAGCAATTTCATACCAATTAGTAGCTAAAGTAGGTTATTGAATTTATATTATAAATATACAAGATGGAAGTGTAAAGTAAAATAGAAAAAAACAAAGATGAAATTTGTGTTTTCATTAATTGAGGAGAGAGAATAAAAAACTATACTTTTATTCTTTCTTTCCATCTTTCTTTTTTTTATAAATATCTTTCCATTGTTCTTTTTCTCTCCTCAAAAACCCTTTGATCTTTTAAATTTCAGTAGTAATGTACTAAAACAAAATATAAATGATATATATATAGCATACAATAAAATGTATTAAGATACATATTAATAAGATACAACAACATAAATGATATTGTAAAAAGCACACACCTTGTCATTTTTGTCATCTAAGCGGGCACTTAGTCACCTAGTTGCTATAAGTCAAAGCATTTGGGCAAGGTTTCCAGCCAAGGACGCATAGTCGCCTAGGCAATGCCTTGACAAACTATGAACATCACTATATTGCAAAGAAAAGAAAATCCTTTATGCAAATTTTGTCAAATAATTCCCTCACAAGTCACAACAAAGGACCAAGAGATACTAATTGTTCCCCCAACATCTGGGTACCTAAAGATAAGGGAGAAAAGAATAGAAAACATCATATCTAATTATTTTGATATTTCCTTCTTTTCTTTTGATAATCAAGCTTGCGCCACAACAGGAAAGCAATAGAGCACCTAGCTTTGTTAAACGGACTCACAAAAGGGCATAAAAAGCAAGAGAACCCACAAAATGAAGAAAGCAAAATAGTTGAAGATTACATTTTGCAGACATAACAGTTGAATAAGTTGAAGAAGTAAAATGAGTTCAGTTCCGTACTTGCTATAGTGTCAGAGAAGAATAAAACTCCAGTCCTACAACCAAAGACAGCAAATCAATAGACTGTCTCTCAAATCTTAGGAGCATAAATCCATTGACATGAAAATAGACCCACGAAAGTCCAATACGAAAGGAAGCAGGCTTCAAACTACAATTGTCTATTCAGTTTGAGAAGAAAGAGGCCTATAAAGCGGAGTTAATGATGGACACTTAGGCATAGTGAGAGACAAAAGGATGTCTTTCTTTTGCTAATTTTTCCAACTGAATATCATTATTGTTGTTAAGATAAAAACATAAGATCTGATTGTTGTAAAACATGAATAAATGAAAAACCAACTATCTATAGTAAGCAAAGAAGCATCTAATCAACTTTAGCATTAAAACAAAAGAGAGAGAGAGAGATGTTAGAGAGCAAGACTCAACGGAGATCGAACCTCTCTTTGGGGATGCAATATGCTGCTGTCCAAAGCTTATAAGCTGAAGAAAGGCCAAGCTCAATCTTGTTTTCCTGAAAACAAACACAAACGATGAGAGAGGGGGTGAGAGAAAAAAAGACATGCATAGAAATCTTTTTTTTTATGAATGATATGTATAGAAATCTTGATTATACAAATCTTACTTCAAATTGTTTATCTTCCCCTATTTATCTTGCTCAACCACTGATGTATATCCATTTACTCTGAGAGTGAGGATTAGTGATGAACTAAGAGATTCATAACCTCTCCAAATCTTCAAACAAAGAGAATCCCCCTGTCTAATGTTCCTAGAAAGTAAGCCATTATTAGAGGCTAGCAGAGAGATACTAACTTCTGAAACCTTCAAATCACAATCCTTGTCAGTTCAGTCAAAGTCGCACAAATTGTGGAGAGATATCAAAGAGAATACAAGAGGAATATGGGCGAGTGAAGTAACATCTAGAAACCTTCATATCATCATTCTTTTAGAGTTGCTTTTCTAGTTAATTTCAAACTCAAAAAAAAAAAAAATAGTGGAGGGAACTTGGTAGAAGCATACCATTCTCTACGGCGGGAATAGAATGACATGGTGGGAAATTTTCTAATTTGTGTAATTAGCAACAATTAATTTTGCAAGAAAAATAGCAACAATTTTAAAAGGCTGGTTTTCAAAATTAGCAACAATTATTAAAAATTTCTTGCCTATAATTGTGAATGGCTGCCTATTTAGCGAGAGTTAATTAACCGGTTTTTGTTTTGTTTTTTGTGAACAATCATTTTAAATTGTAATTAAGTGATTGTTGTTATTTTTCTTTTTTTTGTAACGAAATCCTTATACTTGTTTTCAAGAGAACTCTTCACGTCCATTCATTAAATCACATCTATACAATCATTCAACAGATAAGAATTATGCCATTGAAATAAAACCTAAATTCAATATTGAATTAGGAAGAAGTTTGTTTACAATTAATTATTCTTCCCCTTCCCCTTCTCATTCCCTCTTGCAGGCGTCTGAGATGATGCTGTTCCAGACAGCTGCCTTTCCTGCAAAGATGAAAACGCAATGTTTATTTGACACAAAAAGTTGTGAATATATGAAAGTTAGAGTTGAGGTAAATTACTGAGTCTAGCAATGATACTTCAGGAGTGGGATAGGGATCATCTGCACCCAGAACTGGAGTGACTACCAACTCGTGGCTCTGCACATGAAAGTAATGGAAAAAGATTTAATATATTTGATTTAGACATATACTAGTAAACAAACCCATGCAATGCAGAAAATCCACCTAGGCTTTTACTAAGAGTCCTATACGGGCTTTAATTTTGAAATCCAATAGTTGGATTTCTGATAGCATTACAAATTGAGATCCAGGTGAGTGGGTTACACTAGTTGAGGTGGGTTCTAGGTTAGTGGGTTGCGCTAGTTGAGGTGGGTTCTAAGTGAGTGATGATTTTTAGTGGGTTAGGCTAATTGAGGTGGGTTCTAGGTGTATGGGTTGTTTTTCAATGGGTTAGGTAGCCTAAATTGGGATCAACAATGCATGATGACCTAAGCAGGGTAGATTTGGAAAGATAGGGAGGGTTTACAAAGCTGAATTATTGTGGATTAGGATTGGTTTATGGGTGAAGTAATGGGCTTGTTTAGGCTGACTTCCAAAGATGAAAATGGGGCTAGTTTCTACTGGTTTGAGATAGAACAAATGAGTTGGTCCTAAGGCTAATTTTGAGCTGAACAAGGATTGGTCTTAGGGCTGAATTGGGGCAAGGTCTTGGGATGAATAAGGATTGGTTTAATTTGAACGGATCTAGGTGGGTAAAGGTTGGTCTGGGTTTTAAGGGATAAATGGAATTGGGCTCTTATAGGTGTAAGAGCATTGGGTTGGTTGGATCAAACTTCTAAGAGGTGTAGGCAGATTGGGTTGAGTTGGGCTGGGTTTCTACAAGTGTTGGAAGTTTGGGATTGGATTGTGTTCTATGAGGAATAGGTATGTTGTATTGTTGGTTAAATTGAGCTGGGTTTCTGCAAGTATTGGATTGGATTATGTTTCTACAAGAAATAAGTAGGTTGAGTTGATGTTGGCGATTTGGGTGGGTTATGTTGGGTTGAGTGTGGTTCCCGTAAGTGTTTAGAGGTTTGGGTTGGATTATGTTCGAAAAGAAATAGGTAGGTTGAGTTGATGTTGGAGATTTGGATGGGTTATGTTGGGTTGTGTGTGGTTTCCAACAAGTGTTTAGAGGTTTGGGTTGGATTGGCTTCTAGAGGTCTTTAAGTACACAGAAGGAAGGTGATAAGGCATCACCAGAGAAAAAAAAAGGCAAAAAACAATCAAAACTTCACATAAACCACAGCCACATTTCTGGCGCCTATACAAGAACATAAACACCACTCTCATTCACCTAAACCCCCCTTACAAAAGGAACCCAGATATCCCCCTAATTTATTTATAATATTCAATATCCAATTATAATCTGAATTCATTTCGAAACTGCTGCATATCCAATGAATACAATCTGATTCAAATTCAGATATAAACGAATCCATTTTGGATCTACCTACATCCAATTTGATTCAATCCATTTGCAGCTCTAGGGCTGTGTTGGTTTCTATCAGGTTGGGTGAGTTTTGGTTTTAGGGGAATTTAAGTGGGCTGGGTAACTAAGGTGTGAGTAGATTTAAATGGGTTAGGTTTAAGCAAAGTAGGCTGAATTGGTTTCTAAGAGCCTTAGGTAGACTTATGTTGGCTTAGGTTCTAGGAGATTCAGGTGGGCTGAATTGAATTAGACTAAAAGATGTAGATGGGTTCAGTTGTAAGGGGTATAACTACTATAATTTCTAGCAGTTAAATGAATCTAATAGGAATTGGCTTGCGGTTGATTCCTGTTGCTATTTGTAGTAGCAAATAGGGGCGAGTGAAGATAAATTGAAGGCTGAAATGAGGGATTGACCACTGCCACTTGTACCAGTAAAATGTTATTCCATTTGCAGCAGCCAAAAAAATAGGGAATAGAGGCAAAATGAGTATTCTACTATAGCAAACTTCCATCACATCCATAGCATGACCAACATTAATGACAATCAGTGACATTAAGCACAATCACCAGTTCAGAACCAACCAATTAAGCTAAGCATGATCATCATTTTATTACATCAAATATTAAATCACACTGAATAAACCATGTGAAACCTAATGTGACTGATGCATATATAAGGAATCATATAGTTCATTGAAACAAAATCATATAGTTCACACAGTTCAATAACATGATTTCAACACAAATCCGACCACATAGCAAGATTTTACCTGTACTGGAGGGGGAGGGGGAAACAAATCAGGCAGACCCATTTGTTGCCCTAACTGTTGTAACATGGCCCTCATCCACACCATGTCGGATCGCAATTCCTGCAATTGTAACTTAATTCCTTGAAATCTCTGCTGCAGCTGGCTGTGCGACATGGCAGTTATGGTCGCAGTGGAGTTTCCGGACCTGGGGGTTCCAAAAGCATGCCTTGGGTATGGCTCGAAGCCCAAGCACATAACCTGTGAAGGATGCTCCTTGCCCAAGACTTCTCTTACTGCATTATGGGTACCCATGAGTTCGACCTGGGTGCCGAGTTCTACCCGCTCAGTCACATATGCCTCCACCCTCACCTACAACAAAAAGAACATATATTTTATAGGATTCAACACAAAACCAAACTATCCTCTTGGGGATGGGGGGGATTGTGTTGTTCGCTATATGCCACCACACAAGGGGAGGGAAAAGATGGTGGGAAATAACTTTTTGTGACACTTGACCTAAATGTCACCAAAACCTTAAATAAACATTGTGGATGATCAACTTATGTTGGCGTTTAAACAAAACATCATGGGAAGGAACTGGTGCAAAGGACTGTGGTGATGTGATACGACACTCCACAGCATTTCATGCAAACACTGCTGAAAGTACACTTTCCACAATGTGTATTTTAAACCCTAACGACACTTTTTTGTAGTGTGAATAGTGTCAAAGTTTATTCCATTCTTTATCTAAAACAAAGTAATAAAGATCAAAACCAGCTACTTGTGTTCTATAGCCTCAATATGACTGGTGCGGCATGCACTAGTTTAACAATATAGTTGATCCTTTGCTGAATTGTAAGGGATTAAAGGAGTTCAAAAAAAAGGAGGGTTATTAGAAATGTTTTAAGGAAAGAGAGACCAGGCATTCTAATGTTACAAGAAGCAAAGTTCTCTGAAGTGGACAGATGATGGATAAGAAGTATTTGGGGTATTAGAGGAATGACTTGGCCCTACGCTCCACCTTGGGGTGCATCAAGGGGAATCCTGACAATATGGAGAAACAAAGAGCTGGAGAGTAGGGAGGACCGGAGGAGCTGATTGGACAATTCTCCGTCTCAATAAAAGTTAAAAAGGTGGGAGACGGAAGGGAATGGGTCTTAACGAATGGGAAGAATTAGCAGCTATTAGGGGCTTATGAAAGGGACCTTGGTGTCTGGGTGGTGATTTCAATGTAATAATACACAAATGAGGGTTGGATGAAGCTGAATTTCGAGGGGAGTTGTGTGGGTAACCTAGGCTCTTCAGGTATTGGGGGGGCCATTAGAAATGAAAATGGTTCCATGTTGCTTTGTTCTCCAGTCCTGTGGAGGAGGGTGATGTAGCTAGGGCAGAGTTTCTAGCTGCAGTATATGGGGTTGAAAAGGCCAAAGAGTTGGGGATTAATAGACTGATCATCGAGGGAGACTCAAAAACTGTGATAAAATGGTCGCAGAAAGGAGGAGTGACCTGGCAGCTGAAGAATGATTTCAGAAGGTTCAAATGGATGTCAAGAAATAAGTCTATTCAGGTGGGTTGGGTTAGGAGATCGGTCAACAGCTTGGCTGATAGCTTAGCAAAGCAAGGGGTTCAAAGAACAGATATGTTTTGGGCACATTTGTAATTCTGTCTTCGGTCAGCTTCAATGCTGATTTCTTTGTAACTTCTTGTTGTATATTAAAGCGTCTTAATTGATGAAATTTTTCAGAGTTATTGATAAAAAAAAAGATACACAAATGAGACAAATAACCCAAATCAAACCATTAATTACCAGTATGAGGAAATCCAATGAGTTGATTGAATCCTTACAGCTTAAGGAACCCACCCTGTTGCAAGCATCCTTTACTTGGTCAAATTTTCAGGAAATATCGCTCTGTTCCAAACTGGATAGATTCTTTACTCAGTTGACTAGGACAATCTATGGGGAAATTTGGTCTTGATTCTTGAAAGCTCTCCCTAGAGTCACCTCTGATCATTACCCTTTAACCTTAAGTCAGGAAACCTTTCTTGGGGACCTTATACCTTTTCGGTTTGAAAATATGTGATTAGAAGATCAAGCTTTCAAGGAAAAAATAAAATAAAGTAAATGGTGGACAAAGTGATTCCCCAGGAAGAAAGAAGAGGGTGAGATTTATGAAAAAGCTTAAGAAACTGAAAGAAAATATCAAAGAGTGGAATAAAGAGGAACTTGGAAAGCTAGAAGAAACAAAGGACAGAATTGCAAAGAGAATGGAGGAACTATATGAAAAGGAAGCCAGAAGAGAGTGTAACCTAGAGGAAAGAACAGAAAGGTGAAATTTGAAGGTGAAACTAGAGGAAATCTCGAGGAAAGAAGTAATTTCTTGGAGTCAGAAAATCAAGGTGTAAGTGGTTGTTAGATGGAGATGGAAATACCAAGTCCTTTCACTCACTAGCTAATGGTAGAGGGAAAAACTTGATTTCAAGCATTGAGATTGGGGACCAGGTGATATCTAGGGAGGAGGATATTGTTAAGGCCTTTGTGGATCATTTCAAATCAATATTTGCTACTACAGGAGAGGAGGAATTTGGTTTTGGAGAATGTAGAGATGATGGAGTAGAACACAATTCCAGTGGCCCAAGCAGCCTTCTTAGAGAGAAATTTTAGTGAAGAAAAGAGGTTCATAATGTTATCTTCTCAATGGAGTATGGACAAAGCCAAAGATCCGGGCCCCAATGAGTTCTCTATGGCCTTCTACCAAGATTGTTGGGATATTACAAAAAAAAATGATCTGATGGAGATTCCTGTTGAATTTCACTCTAAAGGGAAATTTCTCAAGGGGGCAATGCTATATTTCTAGCACTAGTGCCTAAAAGGAAAGAGGCCAAAACCCAAAAAAGATTATAGACACATTAACCTGGTGGGTAGCCTTTACAAAGTGATAGCCAAGGTCTTGGCAGTTAGGGCCTGTTCGTTTGCTCTAAAATCGGACATTTGGAAGTGCAATAATTACATTAAGAGGTACATTGGTAATGGTGAACTTTTCTTTACTCTGAATTCTGAATGCAGAGAATGTTGTTCTGAAATTCTGAATTCTGAAAATTATCAAATATCCATTTTAACCCCATATATGAGAGTTTGTGTTTGTCTTTTTGGGGGTATCATTGGAAAACAAAAAGTCGTATGATTGCACTTTAAGTGATAAGAGATAAGAGGAAACGAACAATCCTTTTTCTCTTAAAGTTAAAAGATTGCTCTTAAGATATAAGAGTTAAGAGGGCTATTGAGGGGCATGACAGTTAGAGTTCAGGGGTTGGGTAGATCGGCTAATGCCTTGGCTGATTATTCTTGCTAAACAAGGGGCTACTCGGATTTCATTGTATTGGGCTTCTTTGTAATTTTCCTTTTCCTGTGTTATGTTCTTTAACTAAAGGGTTGATGGTTTCTTCCATCTCCCCTCCTTAAAGGGGAGGTAGCATCTAGTGCCTCTCCTTAAATTCTACTATCTTTCGCTTTGATTTAATAAATCTGACAATTCACTGATAAAAAAAAAAGATTTAAGAGTTACAAGGAAACGAACAGGCCCTTAAGACTAAAAATTGTTTTGTCCCTTTGTTATATCACAAAATCAAGGAGACTTTTGCTCATTCTTTTTGGTCTACTCCTTACCCTTCTAGGCCCTTCAACTCCAGTACAAATTGATTATTTAGAAAATCCACCCAACACCATTTACAAATCATCTTAGATTTGGTTTCGCCATGTTTGTGCTTGCATGGCAAATCTAGCCTGAGTATCTGCCCTTCAAAGGTAGCAACTTGAAGGTTTGGAGAGTCCATCCCGAATAAGGTTCATAGGGAAGAGTCCATCCCGAATAAGGTGGATATTGCTACAGGGGAAGTTTTGTTCTCTGTCCAAATCTGGCCTGAGTATCTGCCGTCAGAGAGGAGATGGCAGCGGGGAGATCGAGGGAATGAGAAGTCCCAAAAAGAGGGGACTTAGGCTCAGTTTGGGAGGAGTACAAATACAAATACATAGACTGCAAAACCTTGTATTTTGTATTATTTTGTATGCATTTGCACTGTACATATTTGTATTTGTACTCCTTCCAAACTGAGCTTTAGTGATGTTCAACCTGACTTCCGATCTCCATTGACCTTTCCGGTAGTTGGTGAAGGTGAGGAAGGAGACATAACCAGTTCTAATCCAAGTTGTCTAATCTTGGATGTCTTGGAGGGTCAGGATGTGCCATCTAGAGATAATCTTGAGGGCGGTGTTCAAAATTCAAATATTGGGACAAATAGGCAGAGTTTGGGAATCGAAAGTTAAAAAGTCTAATTAAACAATGTTTGGTGGAGATGCATGTGGCACCCATGGAGGAAAACTCACCGAAGAGCTGTAGAGAGATCCGACATACTCAAGTCCTCAAGCATTATAGGGGCCAAGAGAATTTATCAAGGGGTCAAAAGCCCACATCGAACCAACCAACCCTGACTAGGTGTCCTTCACAGGTATACAGAAGTGGGATTGGGCCCAAGGCAATAAGCGAACCCAGGGCTTTCCTCCATATGAACGAACCTAGCAGCCCGAACCAAAGGGAACCTAATTGGTCCAGCCAGCCTCCAAAGAAAATCGGGAACAGTGGTGAAGAGCAAGCTCGCAAGCAGGCCTCTCCGCTGATGGTTTCAAATGGTAGTGTCAGCGCACAGATTGTTCATCTTCAACCTCCTAGCCCTCTGTGCTCGTTTGCTTCACCTCCCATGGAGGAAACCGGGTTGGAGGTGCACCATCTTGTGTTGGCGTAGGTTGAAGAGGATCTAGTTGAAGCTGCTCCTATTGCGGTGGTGGAGTCCAATGAACAATTCAAAGATGGGGATGAGGAACCTAATTAGCTTAGCTCACAAGAGGAGGGGAAGAGAAATTGAATTGCGAGAAGCAATTGGAAGTCCAGCTCCATTGAGTAATAACAAAGGAAAGACACCTAATTCATCGTTCCAAGGAGGTAAGCCGCCTAATATATCTGCCTCCTCTTCTTGGGTTTCCTCGAAACTCTTGGCGTTGGGTAAATTCTTCAGAGTTTCAATGGAGGGGATGTTGGAAGAAACAACTAAATTTTTGGAGGGGGTTGAACAAAGAATCATTTTGGAGAGAGAGAAATTAGTGGCAAAGAATGGAGGAACGAACTCAAAGAGGAGTAGAGAGATGATGAGGCTGACTTGGGGTTTAAATGATAAGGCAGATAGTAGTGTGGGGACATCGAGGGGGGGAAGTCTAAGTTTGAGGTTGTATTCAGCTCTATTCCTATTTTCTCATGGATTTAAAAATTTTATCTTGAAACATAAGAGGTTTGGGCTCAGAAAGAAGAAGATTAGTGGTGTGTGCGTCTCTAAAGAGATCTAGTTCGAAGAGTTAAAGAACTGGTTTTCTTACCGGGTGGTGAGGGGGTAGAGGTAACTAGAATAGTGGGATTTGAAAGCAGTGGGCATGGGTTCAAGTCTGTCTTAGGATAGTGGTTTTTGGGTATTGGGCCTGGGTTTGCCTGAAACCCAATGGGCCTCCCAATCTTCCTGAGGCGGTCCAACCTTTCCTCCTGGAGTTTTGCTAAGCCAACTGTTGTAGTTAATGTAGAGGGTTACACTATATTCATCTCAATTCTGATATCCTCTCGCAATCCTCCTATGAAGCAGCCCACCAAGGCGGCCTCCGGTCATCCACGCACTCTGATAGCCAGCCATTCAAATTCATTTTGGTATTCCCTTACGGTCCCGGTCTGCTTAACCCGTGAGAGAGACTCATTGAAGTTCTCATAGCCAAAAGGTCCAAACCTTACTCGTAAAGCTTCAGTGAGATCTAACCAAGTGATCTGTGGGTGGGTCTTACAATACCACTGATACCACATAATGGCTTCACCATCCATATGAATGGCAGCAATGGAAACCCTTTGGTCTATAGGGGTTTCATGGAATTCAAAATAATGCTCAACACAATAGATCCAAGGGACAGGGTCATCACCTGAGTAGATCGGAAAGTCAATCTTGGCGGCCTTGATGGGAAAAGCTCCTTCTCGTCGGCTTCCTCTCCTGCTGCTAGACACTTCGACCTCTAAAACCTTGGGCACCGTTGAGAGCTGTTCGAACTGTCCGACCAATGCGGAGAGAGTTTCTTTGATATCTTTCAGCTCATTGGTGGTCTACCACACCTCCCCTTCAATACGATCTATTTGTTCTTCAAATACCGTGACTCTAGTGGATGGCATCATCGCTAAGCTCTAATACCAGTTGATAGACCCGTAAACTGAATTGAGAAGAATTGGAGCTGGTTCGAGGGAGCTCACCCTCTTGAGATACCCAAGGTAAGAGAAGGGAAAGAGACGAAGAAGAAGAGAGAGCAAAGAAGAAGACATTTATTGCATTCTAGATTGCTGCTCTCAAGAGCTCATATAGATATTTATAATATGGAGCACATCTCCTAACAAACGTAACAACTGAATCACCTCCTAACGTGGACAGCGCAAGTACACGAACCTCAAACGAGGTGTGGTGCGCATGATCCCTGGAGCGGGCTGAGTTGGGCTTCAAGTGTAGTGGGCCTGGACCTTCCATTCTGGGTCTGCTTACACTCGGGTCTTAACATAAATCAAGGATTGGATTGTTTCAATTTGCAACCCATAGGCCATATTATCGAATGGGGTATATTCTTGTACGAAACACCTACGTACCTGTTCTAGGAACTAGCAGGGCTAAATAAGTCTAGTTTGAATATTTAACCAAAGGAAACTAAGCCTGACTATCACTGATAGATTGGGTTATGTTTATTGTGTTAGTTTGATCCAGTAGAGATTTGTAAGAACGAAGAAATATGATATTAAAGCATAAAAGATAATATGGGAGTCCATCAAAACAATCCTGACTGAAATCCGATAGAAAAAAACGATGATGATGAAGTGCAAAAGGTAGTTTTCAGATGCAAAACCCCTATTTCTGCACACATAAGGTGAGATGATGAAGAAAGGAGATCAAAATGGGGATGCTCTCCCTCTTCACCACATACAATGGCTGAATGGAGCGTATGAATAGGGGATGGAACATGTTAGTTAATTGTTTGGTTAAGATTCATGAATCATGAATAGGTCAAAAATATTTTGTTTTTCACTATTTGCCATTGGGACATAAGCAGGTAAACACAAACAATGGTTGTTATGTTGACTTTAGGTAAATATCATCAGGTTTCTTATGGTTACAAAACACTAGGTTATTAATGACAATCAGTGACATCAACCACAATCACCGTGTGAAACCTAATGTGTTTATCAGCCACTGGTTAAAGATTTTAAAATCTACTAGCCTTTTAGCTTTTGAGCTAGTGACTGATGCATATATGAGGAATCATATAGTTCATTGAAACAAAATCACATAGTTCACACAGTTCAATAACATGATCTCACCACAAAGCTGATGGCATTGCAAGATTTTACCCGTACTTGAGGGGGAGGGGGGAACGAATCAGGCAGGCCCATTTGTTGATTTAACTGTTGTAACATGGCCCTCAGCCACCTCATGTCGGACTGCATTTCCCGCAGTTGTAACTCAAGTTCTTGAACACTCTGATCCTCGCTGAAGACTTCTCTAACTCCATTATGGGTACCCATGGGCTCGACCTGAGTGCCAAGTTGTACCCGCTCAGTCACATATACCTCCAACAAAAAAAAAACATATATTTTATAGGATTCAGCAAAAAACCACACTGTCCTCTCAAGAGGAGGGGGGAATTGTGTTGTTTGTTATATTTCGTGACATTTCACCTAAACGTCAACAAAACCTTAAACAAACGTTGTGGATGATAAACTTCTGTTGACGTTTAAACAAAATATTGCGGGAAGGAATTGGGCGAAGGACTGTGGTGGTATGATATGACACTTAACAGAATTTGACACAAATGTCACTGAAAGTACACTTTCCACAGCGTTTATTTTAAACATTGCCAAAGGACACTTTTTTTGTAGTATGAATAGTGCCAAAGTCTATTCCTCTCTTTGTCTGAAACAAAGTAATAGAGCTCAAAACCAGCTACTTGTGTTCTGTGGCCTCAATATGACAGCTGTGGAATGCAAGAACTAGTTTAACAAAATACAGTAAACTATTGACTATACTTTTTGGGAGATTTGTTCTGAGTAAAGGATGCAACAATCAATTTTGAGTTTATTTCTGGGTAAAACTCCTCACTTATTTGAGTTCTCATTTTGCCCCTTCTACAATAGAAAATATTTTTCCTTGCATTTATACCAAAATGGCAGAAATGAAAGCTGAAATGTCTGTCTGTAAAATGTCACATCCATTAAGTAGAAACAAACACAGCCTCAAGGAATTTCTGAATAATCAGAAACTATATTAACCATGTTCAATTAGTTTTTTTTCTTTTCTGGTTCATAGATTAAAGAGAAATTATATTATGAACCATGATGCTGATTGATTTTGAATTGAATGCATAGCTTTCAAGGCACCAAGGTGAGGCTAGGCAATAAAAAACATATATCCTAGGGTAGTTCCCTCCATTCCATAAGCATATTTCCTTAATAATTATCCATAATTTTCATAAAAAAAAGTATAAACTTCATGTTAAAGTATAGAAAATCAACATATTCATGAGAAGAAGAAAAAATAGAAAATTCAAAAAATATAGGGGCTGAACCCATATTTTTGTTATAGGAAAAGAAGAAAAGAAAAGGTGAAAGAGTAAGATGTGGAAGAAGAAAATGTGTTGATTAGACAAAATTTTAAGTTCTTCCTTACTTAATGGTCTAGGTTTTGCAATCTTTGAGGGTTCAATACAGCATTTAGAAATGTTTGTGTTGATTAAACCCTAACAAATAAGAAAATAATAGAACAAAAGTAGTATATAAACACACAAAATGAATATTTTAGTTTAATAATGTCTAACCTATAATTATAATATCAAAAAATTAAGAATATAAAAGTATTTTATAACGCGAAAGTACAAAATTGCTCTGCGATTAGGCAAGGCAAGCCTCTAAGGGTGCCTTGTCGCCTAGGTGTCACTTTGACAACTATGATTGAATGCTTGCCATTGCTAGCCAAAGGCCCACATGCCTCACAGCCATGCAAAGATCAAAATGGAAAAACCAAACCTAAGATAATAAGTAAATGGAATTAGGTGAATTTCTAAATAATCAATTTGTAAAGCGGTTGAAGAAGCTAGGAAGGGTAAAGGGTAGCCCAAAAAGGATATCGGTAAAAGTAGTAAGAAATGATTTAAATGCATATAGCTGGTCTGCCAGTGGTGATGATGAAGTAGATCTATGGTGCTTAACTATTCTATCAAAAACAAAATAGAATCCATCAGTATGGTCAAGCTGGTCATGGCAGAAAACAAAAAGTTTATAAAATCCTAAAAAAAAAGTAAGAAAAAAAATCAACTCCACAACGATAAAACAAGCTTCCCATAGCATCAGACTTGCAAATTATTATGAAGGAAAAGCAAATTTTTACCAAAAAGAGCAAAGAAAAGCAAATGACAAAGCAATGATATCATTAAATTATTTTTATACCACCAAAATCCAAGCAAAACAATATTTTTAGAATGTAGAGATCTAGAAAATGATTAAATATATGTTACTTATGAATCGTACTAAAAATTAGAATCGGACTACAACTATCTGAAATATATCAGTCTACATTTGTGCCAAGTGATGGCATATTTAAAATATTAACAAGTTATGATTACTTATAATTGCTTCAAGAAGATTACAGGTATCAAATCAGAAAAAATAAATAATAAGCAGGCAAGTTTTCATGAGCAATGAGGAACAATATCATTTATCCATTTCAAATCTGTATAAAACAATGAACTCACACAAATCTTCTTCAGTGCCGTCAAACAAATCATATATAAACAATGAAATTAGCAAAATCACATTTTCAAGTCGAAATCGTATCAATCAAGGATAATTGAGAACTGCTAATAATAGATATAAGAAGTATAAATGCCTCCACTCCTGAATAAATATAGATGTTGTTAGACAAAAATACTTCCAAAGCAAATTAACAAGTACTAATACAACCAATGAAAGAAATCAAGACACAAGAAACCAAATTTAAATTCAATTATCACAGAATAAGATGAAGATATAAACAATAATGAAAAAAATACCAAAAACTAAGGATTTGATAATGCAGAGTACGGTTGGTAGTAAATTATACCTCAATTCCTTCGTTAATTCTGCCTGCAACTCTAGGAGAAACCAGGGTCTCGGTATAAGTTGTTCTAGAATGCGGGCGATTAATTCGAAGTTCTCCAATTTTCCTTTTGTTTATTATATCAATTAATAATAGTGACTTTTCAGAGTGAACCACAAGATGACTGTTCTTCCATAATTCCAAATTACAAAAATATTTATAATCCCCAAAGTCTGACCGAGTGAGAGAGAACATTTTAGTCCAAGAATTCTCTGAGCCATAATCCTGCATTACCCATATGTCAGTACCAGAGCGTCTGTTGCAAGCTACTGCCAAGCACCCCTCAAGCGCATGCAATCCGTGGCCCCAATCAATTTCATCATCCATGCCACGCGGCAGGCACGAAACCTCTCTAAACATTTCATCCTTGAGATCAAAAGCAGCAATTTTAGTCCAATCACTTCCATATATGATCCAGTGAATAGACCTTTTGCCAAGGGCGTGACTAAGTTGGAGCCAACTGCCATGACCGTAAAAGCCACTAGCGTATGGATGGGATCCAATTTCAAGCTTTTTCCAGGAATTTGTCCCCAGCGTGTACAAATTACTCTCGATGAGTTCATGTTTGCGATAATTTGAGCCATAAATGAGTCGTACCACCTTGTATTCATCGGATGTGGGTTCGTAACCAAACCCCAGATACGGAGTATAGTATCCAGATCTGTGAAATTCAATCGGCAGTTGTCTGCAATCTCTGGTCGCGGGATTCCACAAATAAGTGAGTCTGGAGCCAAGTGATAAACATACCAAGCCATTACAGGTGTCCACCAATTGGACTTTCTTGATTGAAGTCTTCTCAAATGGCAGGACTAGTTTAGCCTTGCGAAATGACTCAAGATCAACGAAATGGAGGGTGGTCGAAGTTTTGACGAAAAAATGAGAGTAGTTGCTCGCTTCACGAGTTGCTCGATTGAGATGCATCCTGATGAAATGAGGATCACCGATTTTATCGCACCATGATTTGCACACAGACTTGAAACGCATAAGAGATTCGACAGGCAGCCTTGAGAGTATGTCGTCGATAATTTCGTCTGGGATGAAATTCGGCGACAGCGCTGCACAACATTTTTCTTGTTTTGCTCTCTTCGTATTTTCCTCCATGCTTGATAGATTCTTTCTCTTCGTGTATGTCCGACTGGCGAAGACGAGTAGACGACGAAGAACGAGTGCTGAAGGTCTGGGGTCTGAAATTTGAATCGATGTGAATTCAATATTTGAAGAAACCTAACCTCATGATATCGCCGCCCTCGTTCTAGCGATCCCTTTTCCCTCTTTTTTTTTTTTCGGACGGCCCTTTTTCCCTCTTTAGGTATACCCCCGAAGAGCTCACATCTCCGCCCCACAATGTCCCACATCACACTCCCGCCGCGTTGTGATGATGACAGCATCGAATGATGTTTCCAATACGCCGTATGTATCGGGGGACGTTGTGGGGCGGAGTTCCAATACGCCGTATGTATCGTGAGACGTTGCGGGTTCATTAGCCATTTTGTGTTTGATTCACCTTTGAACATTTTGATGTTTGAAACTTTCCGTTAATACCATTGCTGTCGTCGCTAAAATCTACAGTCGTTTTATTGCAATTTGAACACCATTGATAAGGCTTGTTGTTGTTACTGGTTGGGGAGAAGGTTTGAGTCACAGGCTCCGTAAGTTTTTTTCACAAGTTATAGAATTTAGATTTTTTTAATCTCTTTTATAAGGTTGTAAGTGATGGCCAGTTAAGCATGAAATGATGTGTCAAAATTTTAATGGATTCAAGAAAAAATCCCTTGAGTCCAAACCATTGAATCCGAACTGCCCACAATGTGGCAGTCGCGTGCGGGGGACGGCCGTTAGTTCATCCCATTAGTCCTAAAATGACTTTAAATTTTTTTTTGTTTTTAAAATGACCTAATGTTTTAAAAAATGACCCAAAAATGGAACTGTTTTGGCCACCGTTTTTTAGGTTGACGATCCGATCATTCAGTTTGAACGGACGGGCCGTTATGACAAATAATAAACTAAAAAAATAAAGATAATTAAAAATAAAAATGGTTAAAAAATGTTGAATGGATCGATTGCTCGAATCAACAGAACCAGTTGACAGTTTGGCTCGAACGATTGGACTGTGTTAGGGGGTGGGAATATGGGAGCAAGGAGGTTTAGCCTCCACCCCACCACATGTGACTAGACATGTGGCAGTTGCACGTTGTGTGGGGCAACAAGTGGTGGTGGTCGCATAGTGACAGTGAATTGGACGGAGTGATCGCTGGTGCCAAAGATGGAATTGGATTCGAACTCGAGCAAAGGAGAGTAAAACGGGGTCAAACACTATTTGAGGTTGAGGGGGCGGGAATATGGGAAATTTTAGCGTTATTCGATCCCTGCAAGCCAAGTCGCACAACATCTAAGAGAGCAAGGGTTTTAACTGTCAAGCCACCTTCCATTTCTTGATAACAATTGGAATAAATTATCTTTTATTAAAATTACTTATTACATTTAATCTAAACAAATAGTACATTCAATAACTCCAACTCCAACTCTCCAAGTACAAATTAACAAGAATAATATTCAAAATAATTATTTTATAAACTAATAAAAGAAATAATTTACCAAATCCACATATATATAAATGATTTTTAATTTCAATATATTTATAAAAAGAAAAATATTATTAATAGAATAATTATTTTAATAATTAAAATTACTTATGTAGACTTGATAAATTATAATAATTATTTTATAAATTATTAATTAATATTTCAATTTGCATTAAATAACAATGTATTTATTATTACAAAGATAAAATATTGTTTACAAAATATTTGAGAATATAATATAAATTGAATCTATCAAATCCATTAATCTACATTTAAATAAAAATAATTTTTTTATTTTAAAAAATCATAAGAATAAAAATATTAATAATGAATACTTATTTTTTGTAATTAAAATTTATGAATTTTCATATGATATGCATCTTCAAAATTTCATTTACATTTTATATAAACATATTTATTATTTACAAAAGTGAAAATATTATTTACTAAACATTTGCAAACTAATTTTTAGTTGATTTTTTTGTTGATGCTAAAAATTGAAATAGTAAAATAAAAAGAAATGATATAATAATATTTTAATAAAAATAAAAATTGATGCATTATCAATAAATTTTTATAATATCTATGTATCCCATTATATCAATAATAATATATTTCTTCAGATATACCATTAAAATATACAATTCTGACATTAAAATTGAAGTTATTAATAGAATTGAAGTTATTAATAGAGTTATTAATAGAATAATAATATCTATGTATTCATATGTTATTTATAGTTATTCTCACGTTAAAATTGAAGTTATTAATAGAATTATTGAATTTATATGCATTTCCTTAGCGTATCCAAGCATTTTCATATTTTTCATCCGTATCATTGTGTTTCCCAAGCATATCCAAGTTGTCCGATAGGATACCTGATATGGATACTTTAATCATTGCCGGTATTTAGCCAAAAACCGTTGAAAACGTCAACAACCCGTTGACCAAGGCGATCGAACCTTGACCCGTCGACTCGTTCAACGATTTTTTAGCGCTTTTTTTTTAATTATTTTTTATTTTTTTAATTTATTTGTCAAAACGGGCCATCTGTTCAAACCAAACAACCGGATCGTCGACCCAGAAACCAATGGCCAAAACGATTCCATTTCTAGATCGCTTTTTGAAACATTGTATGGGAGAAAGAAATTTGGACTCATTTTTGGGCTAACAGGACGAGCTAACGGTCATCCCATTAGCCCCGTACGCGGGAACGCCCACTGCATGCGACTGGACATGTGGCGGTCGCACATTGTGTGGAACATTTGTGGGGCGACAGGCGGTGGGGCGGGGATGCGAACTCTAAATTACAGTGGAACATATTTTCTTGGGTTCATTTATTCAAATCGAATCTGGATTGAAGTATTTTCACCCAAAAAAAGAATTTGAATTCTGGATTCAAGTATATAAAGCGGAATTGGAATTGAAAATATTTAGGCCCTGTTTGGCATTGTTCCTCATTGTTAGAGGAAAAATAACTAAGGGGTTTGGCAATATGGAACCAAATGGGTATAGAATACAAAAATACAAAAACCTCTCCTGAAGTTTTTGACAATCATAAAAACCTCCCCTCAAGTTTTATTTTAACAAAAACCTCCCCTAAACTTTTGTAAAACACTACATATAGCTTCCTTTCATCATTGAACCAAACGGAAAACATTCAACTGATGCATTAATTTTTCTAAAATGACCATCCTACCCTTTTAAAGGATTCTCGAGCCCTGTTATCATTCTCATAGGACATGAAAACGCCATTCCTACTAATTGAATGATTCTTGAGCTCTATTAGTGTGATGCATGCTCTATAGGTTGATCACCCTTCAAGTTCGGGGAGAGGACTTGGAAAAAGGGAACCGAGGGTGAAGGGAGGAGGGGTTAGCAGAAGGAGATGGTGGTCGGCATGAGGGAGAGGGTCGAGGGTGAGGAGACCATAAGTGGTGGAGGTGAGAGAAACGATATGGTGACCGAGTCCAGAGCTCATGAGATGGGAGAAGTCATTGTCGTGAGCAAGCAAAGTGGAAGAGACGCAACCCATATGGGAAGGAGACGGGAAAACAGAACAATAAGCACCAAAGCAGTAGTAGACAGAAACGAGTAAACTCAACCAAACCCTTGAAATTTAAAAATTTAAAATTTAAAATAAGGTGGTTAATTCCCTCTGCTAGTCTTCTTCACAGGTCCACTACTAGAGAAATCTGTAGTGGTTGAATGCTACCTCTCTTCTTGACTTGATGGAATTTTAGGGGTAGGAGATTGAAAAATAAAAATGATGGTAAATGAGTTATTTCAAGTTAAAATTAGGATTATTTTAATAAAATTATACATGAAAAGAAAGAATCTACAGCAGATTAATAGAGCTCGAGAATCCTTTAAAAGGGTAGGATGGTCATTTTGGAAAAATTAATGCATCAGTTGAACGTTTTCCGTCTAATTTAGTGATGGAAGGGAGGTATGTGTAGAGTTTTCTTAAAGTCTAAGGAAGGTTTTTGTTAAAATAAAACTTGATGGGAGGTTTTTATGATTGTCAGAAACTTCAAGGGAGATTTTTATATTTTACCCTTATTTTTATATATACATTTGAACTTTGTTGCACATTTAAGTAAACTAAAAACTTAGAAAGAAATCACTCGCCAGTTCAAATAATCAAAATTTAAAAACAAATGCATGGTGAAAAGTGCCTCAATGCTTATTTATTGAGCAAAATCGACAAAGAAGATGTCTGGTATATCGTAGAAAACAATAAATTCTTGCCTTAGAGGTTTGTCGGCAAAGACGATGACAGTATGAGCCTAGAAGTACGGACAGAGCTTCCGAGCTGTGATGACCAGTGCGTAGGCTATCTTCTCTATCTCTGGATATCTCGTCTCTGCTCCCTGCAATATTTTACTAACATAATAGATGGGTTGTTGGACCCGATTTACTTTCTTTATCAGTACCAAGCTGACCACTTCATCACTTGCCGAGAGGTACAACTCTAAAACATCGCCCTCTTCGGGCCAGGTTAAGATTGGCACACTAACGAGGTATTTCTTGAGCTCGTCAAACGCGAGCTGACAGTTTTGGGTCCATTCAAACCCTTGGCTTTTAATTGCCTTAAATAAAGGCAAACAGCGGTCCGCTGACTTGGACATAAAGCGGCTCAGGGCAGCTACGCGGCCATTCAACCTCTGAACCTCCTTCAACTTCCGGGGTGGTCTCATATCTTAGATGGCCTTAATCTTATCTAGGTTGGCCTTAATGCCACGCCGGTTAACGATGTATCCTAGGAATTTGCCCGAGGTGGCACTGAAGACACACTTGTTTGGATTCAACTTCATGTTAAATTGTCGCAGAATTTGAAAGACAGAATGCAAGTCTTGTATTAATTCGTGTGAGAATTGAGTTTGATGACCATGTCGTCTACATAACATTCTATTTTTTTGCCAATTAATGGCTCAAATAATTTATTTACAAGCCTTTGAAAGGTTGCCCCAACATTTTTCAACCCGAAGGGCATAACCTTGTAACAGTATAGACCGAACTCTGTAATGAAGGCAGTTTTTTCTTCGTCCGTCGGGTTCATCCTGATTTGGTTATTGCCTGAATAGGCGTCTAAGAAACCCAACAACTCGTGCCCTGAGGTCGCGTCCACCAGACGGTCGATTATGGGGAGTGGGAAACAGTCTTTTGGGCAGGCTTGGTTTAGGTCGGTGTAGTCGACGCACATGCACCACTTGCCATTAACCTTCTTTACCAGAACGGGGTTGGCTACCCAGCTCGGGTAATGAACTTCTCTTATGAAGTCGGCTGCGAGGTTGCGTTTCTTCTGTCTAACGGGCCTAATAGTTTGGATCGCAGGGGTTCCTAGACTGAAGCACCAATCTGAAGTGTCCAAGTTGGGTCTTCTGTTGAAACCAGAATGGCAACTGTTTCTTCCGTGGGTGCAGCTCATTCTTCACCTTGCTCCGTAGGTCGCTCCAGTTCGAGGTTGTCAGTCACCTTGGTCTTTCCCTTGAGGGCGGCGACATAGCACTTGTGGAACTCAAGCTGGTCGCCCCGCGCTACCCCTACTCCGAAATCTGTAGGGAACTTCATTGACAAATGATAAGTAAAGACCACCGCCCGTAGGACATGGGTGATCGACCAGCCTATTATGGCGTTGTACGGGGAGGGGGTCGCGACCACCAAGAAGTCATGGTTGAGTCTGACTACGCTGGGCCATGTGCCGACTTCCACAGGTACTGTTATTTTCCCGAGGGGCCTGACTTCTTCTCCGTTGAAGCCCACCATGGGAGTATTAGCGGGCCTCAAGTCACTTCCCTGCAACTCAAGCTGGTCGAACACGGCTTTGAAAAGGATATCCGTCGAGCTACCCGAGTCAACGAGGACGCGCCTGACCTCGAAATCATTAATCCTTACTTTTATGACAAGCACGTCATCATGGGGGTAGTGAACCCCGCGAGCATCATACTCCGTGAAGAAGATTGGTTCCTCTGTCTTCGGCCGCTTAGGAGGATTCTGCTCCTCTTTGGCAGCCTCGCGAACTGATGTCCGAGCTGCCGCCGAGGTACAGCCCGCAACGATCGAGCCTCTGACTATCATGTGGATGGTGCCCCGAACTGGCGTCTCTTCCGGGGGCTGCCTCTGTGACTGCTCTGCCGGCCTGTTGCTGGACTCGGGAACATCCTTACCGTGTTCCCCTTGCCGACCTACTTTATTATTATTATTATTATTGTTTTGAACAAAATTCCTTAGATATCTGCAACGAATGAGCTCCTCTATCTCGTCACGGAGATTCTTACAGTTCTCGGTACTATGACCGTGGTCTCTGTGAAAACTACAATACAAATTTTTATTCCTTTCATTAGGATTTCCCCTCAAGCGGGGTGGCCACTTCACGTATGGGGCGTCCTTGATTGCCATCAGGATTTCGGCTCGTTTCGCGTTCAGTGGGGTGTAATCAGTTCGGTCCGCTATAGGGGGTCAAAACGGCTGACCTAGCTTTAGCCCCCGAGCTACGTCCTTCTTCTTTCGGTTGTCTCCTTGGCTGGGAGGTTCTCCTTCTCTCTTCCTCTTCTCGGGCGTGCTCTCGCCCTTCTGGTTGATCTCTTCTTCCGTGGATATGAACCTGTCCGCAAGCTTGAGGAATTCAGTTATGGTCGCCAGCTGGTTGACAACCATGTGCCACTTGAATTCTTTGTGCGTCACGCCCTTCTTGGTTGCGGCAAGGTGCACTGCGGGGTCCATGCGCGGTATCTGCATGCAAGCATCATTGAACCGCTTGATATAGTCCCGGATAGACTTTCCCTCTCTCTGGACTATGATGATAAGGCTTTCCTCAGTTCGCGGGCACCGCTTGTTGGTGACGAAGTGGGACGTGAAGGCTTGTGCGAACTGTGCCCAACTTCTTATAGATCCGGGTGCAAGGTTCCGATACCACGTGCGAGCCGCTCATCTGAAAGTGGTGGAGAATGCCACACACATGCAGACTCACTGGCCCTGGCCAGGTGCATCTGCGACTGGAAAGCGTCAACATGATCATTCAGGTCGAACGACCCGTCATATTTATCGAGAGGGGGGAGCTTGAAGTCCTTGGGCATTGGAACAGCCAAGAGCTCGGGAAAGAGTGGGGAAGGAACAGAAAGGAGGGGAGCTTTAACTTCACCCAAGTTTACCTCTTCCCTGCCTCTGAGCTCGGGCAGGTTGTGGGTGATGGTTCGACGAGCTCGACAGCAACGTCTTTGCTTCTTGGTGGGCTCCGCATTGGTGCTGCTCACTTTCGTACTGTCAGGAATAGTTTGTGCAGGAATCAGATCGGGCTGCTGGTGATGGCTACGGACAGAGGGGTTCTGCTTAGAATCTGTAGCCAGGATCTCGAACCGGTTCTCTAGAAGTGGGGCTTCAAACTTTGATTGCTGGGGTGACGTAGACCTAGCGGGTTGGGGTCCTCCCGACCTGACTTCCCGCGGCGAGACTGGAGTGGTTGGTCTTTCCTTTCTGCCACGAGAGGAGGCTTGGCCCTTAGGGGGGGTTCTGGGAAGCCTCTTATTGGTGAGAAGGGCGTTCATCCTGGCGGCGAGACCTAGCTTGTCACGAGGCCGGGTGCCGAGGAGGGAGCTGAGGCTGAGGTAGCTGAGGGAACTGCTGCTGATAGTAATATTGAAAGAGTGCAGCACCTGCTGCTGGTAGAGCTAGAACTGCTGAAATTGCTGCATCTGGGCTTGCATGGACTGCACTAGGTTGTCGAATTGGCTCTGGCTTGTCGTTGGAGGGACAACAGTTGGTTCAGCGAAGGTTGTCTCAACAGAGGGGGGGAAGGGGAACACTCACAGGCGCCACTACTCGTGGCACGTTCAGGCTAGGGACTCCGTCCACCAAAAGGGGAATGGTGAACTGCCCAATGCAGACCATGGGGGCCTGGAGTTGTTCCCTGGCGATGTCCATCTCCATGCTACGTCCGGCATTGCTTGAAGAAGCCATGAATATTGAGTTTTCGGAAAAGAAGGAACTGTGAAAGCTTAGAGGAAGGCTTTTAGAAGCGTTTTCCACAGACGACGCCAAATGATGGTGCACAATCCGGTCACACCTAGCTGGCACTTGCGTGGCTCCTGAAAGGTACCTGAGATGGAGAAGACGAGGGATTCCCGGGGGCTTACCCGACTTGAACACTCCAGTGCTTAAGTTAGAGTTTTGTGAAAGACGCAAAGAGAGGAAGAAAGCTAAAAGTGCAGATAGCGCGAGTATTAGGAAGTTACCTTTGTCCTTTGGGATTGGGCTACTTATACCAAAACTCTGTCGAATCAGGCCCACCTGCCTCTGACAGGGCAGGTATAACCGCCACTGTCATCCTGTCGCAGCCGTTACAACCAGGGCTGAGGTGGCACGCATGGGGCCGTCGTTGTAGGGTACGTATCTGTCAGGTGTAAGACACCTTCTAGAGGTGGCGGGCACAACACTGTCTGACGAGGGACGTGGTTACAGCCTCCAGGTTTGTCAGGTACGATGGTCGAGCAGGAGGCCTTCCTGTGATGTGCCGAACTGCTCTTCTGCGAGCTGCCTGTAGCAAGCTATACCAAGCTATCTCTACCTCGGGGTATCTAGAGGCGAATCGGGGTGTTCCTGTTTGGGAGTGGCCTAAAATCCACTGGGAGGAGCTCGTGCATTAGGAAAGGTGAGGGGGCCCCGAGCTCGGAGGTAGCTCGGAGTGCCTCAGCCTTGGGAAGGAGGTGCAAGCCAAGCGGCTCTCGGCGAGTAGCCTAACCCACCGAGTTGCCAAACTAAACTCGGTGAGCCCTTCCCACCGAGTTGTGGTTGCGCTTGCTGTGCCGTCACGCTGAGTCATCGCTTGAGCAAGGTCATGCCCATGTGTACCCTTGCTATGAGGTCGGGCCAAATCACCCTCCATCAACATCCAAAATGGAATCAACTCACCAAGAGCGATGAGGGTGGAAGGAATAGTGCTGGGTACAACAGTATCGGTGTTGATCAATAGCGGCAGCACATTGAGCTTTGTATTTGAAGACCTCTCTAAGCAGTTGAATCTAAGCATACAACAAACCTATCCCTTCAAAGATTGGGTAGCAAACAACCAAAGCATCCCCTATTTAGGAATATGCAAGGAGGAAACCATCAAAGTCCAAGGCTATCTTCTTTGAACTAACTTATATCCATTACCATTTTTAGGAGTCTGGTTTCGGTGGACCCTTCGGTTCATGGGGCGCGTGAACCCTCCAATAAGAGGGTTGCACGTCGCCTCTTCATCTCTCCTCTATTTTGTTACTCTAAGACTAAGTAATGCTCAATTCATTGTTTTCCTTGTCAACACAGTTCAATCAGGTGGTAAAAAATTAAATGAATGGAAAGGAAGAAACCTAAGCTTTCCCCCTAAGTTGCATTGTTCTTGACAACATTTTAGGCATCACTTAAAAGGAAGGATTTGGCTTGGTTGGAATGCATAAGAATTTGAATGTCCTTTCTTTAACACCTTGGTCTAATTTATTAAACAAAGCAAGCTCCATGGAAATTGTTGATGATGGGTTTATGATCATCAGGTTGACGTGGATATCAGTCTAAAAGTGCAACAGTTTAATCGACGAGGGTCTGAAAGAGTTGAGCAAGTTAATTTCGTTGCTTGAGAATCTAGTACTGGAGGAATGACGTTCTATTACCTGGAATAGTTTAGTTCAAGCGTTCATAAATTGTAGTGTGACACTGAAGACATTATCATTGGTAAGATGCAGGGGAATAGCAGATGACACTTCAAACTCGCAAACAACTTGGCTTCCAAAATATCCTCATTTGCATTCTTTAGCATTGAATAAATGTCGTAGGATTGGAGACTTATTCTTGGCATGGATAGGGCATGCATGCATTCAGGTTAAGCATCTCACCCTTGTGGGACTGAATTTGATCACAGACCAAGGGGTCATTAACCTCATCTAGACGACACAAACATAATACAGAGTCTGGTGAGCGTGAATATGAGTGGGTCTTTTGGTATTACAAATTTGAGTGTCTACGCCGTAACTACCATAGTTGAAGAGAAGCTTTGATGTTCGATATTAGACAGGTGTGAAAGATTGAGTGACTTAAGCTCGAAGATGATATCAGAGCACTACCCATGTTTGGTAGACCTCGGGCTGTCTAGGTGTTGCACTAGTGACGATGGCATTTTGTGCTTGGCTTCTGCACAGATGCGGTGTTTAGAAGTGCTATCTCTAGGTGGTTGTGTAGGTATTACGGATCAAAGCTTGAGTTACCTTGTGATAATCTGAGGGAGTTCGGTGGAACAATGAGGCCGTTGTTGTCGATGGTCTATAGAGAGGAAGAAGATAATATTTTAGATGAAAAACAGGGTTCCAAGAAATAGAGAAGGGGGAAGAAGCTTACTGGAGTTTAATTTCTTGTCACCGGCTGAGAGCAAGTCGTTGGATCTCGGTGAAACAATGCGGACGCCACTGGTGGTCTTGTGTTCTTGAAGGGGGAAAGCTTGGCTTTCTTCCTTTCGATTGATTTTGCTTTTTACAGCTAGTGGTATTGTGTTCTTGAGCTAGGGCTCGAGTGAAAATGGGGGGAGATAGGGAGTTCAAACGTAAGGGGGAAGCTTGTATTTCTTCCTTTTGATTGATTTCAGTTTTTACCACTTGGTTGAACCGTGCTGACAAGGAAAACGACGAATTGGGCATTACTTAGAGTAACGAAATAGAGGAGAGTTGAAGAGTGCGCCCCATTGACCGAAGGGTCCACCGAATCTGGACTCCATTTACAGGGGCCGACATTGTATTGGGTATTCACTGGCTCATCCAATTAGGGCATGTAGTATGTGATTGGAGTCAGATGATGATAGATTTCTTAGTGGATGGTGTGGATTGCCACTTACAATACACCCAATCTATGGAAACTCAACTCTAAAACCTTCAATCTATGTTCAAAATTAAAGCTACACTCAACAAGATCATCACTTCTTAATGAACATCAGTTTGGGCCAAGACGACCTAATTTTAACATAAAAAAACATAGGACCAATCACAACAGTGGCCCACATAACATTACAACAACTTTTAGAAGAATTTGCTGATGTGTTTAAAGAACCACAAGGGTTACCTCACTCTATAGGATCCTTATCATGCTAGCTCAAGTCCTTACTCCTCAAAAATGCTTCTAGTGAAGAAAAATTATGCTACTTTGTGCTTTTGCTTCAATTGTAGAGCCTTAAACAACATCACAGTGAAGGACAAGTTTCCAATTTCCCTAATTGAGGAACTCTTGGACGTGCTAAGGCCAGCCACCATTTTTTTCCAAACTGGATCTCAAATCCAACTATCATCAAGTAAGGGTGCATCTAGATGATATTCACAAAAACAACATTTACTCTAATCAAGTGATTCTTATATATATACTATATATAAAATTATGGATGTAATGTGAAACTTTTTTGAACTAAAATTATCCTCTATTTCTTTATTTGAGAAATGGTGTAAAAGTTATTTTATTGTAGTTTTAATGCTAGCTTTATTGGCTACTAAAATGCATGTATTTATGTATTTAGTCTATCTCTGATTGTAAGGGTTGAAAATGCAACTTTAATTATTACTTTCCACCTAATTTAATCCCCTCTCATTAAGTCTTATATTTAAGGTATTAAATCTCATTCCCTCTTATTAAATCTTATATTTTTACCAATAAATGCTATTAATTATATCTATGCCATTTTTTTTAACAATATACAACCATATATTTTAAAACCGACTAAAAAACAAAACCATTATTTATCTAAGTGGTGGCTAAGCAATTCAACCATCTGAATCAAATTGATCAACCTATGAAGTTATATTTATGTAATAAAGTTTTTAAAATATAAATAAATATAAAAATGTAGAAAAAATTAGACACATTTATGTTATCTTTATTAATCAAATTAAAAAATAAGTGTAATAAACAAGAAGCGTTTTTATTGATAAATGAAATTGATATACATAATTTAGTTCAACTTTTGGGTTAAATGTGTTAACTTTTAATATCATAAATAAGTAATAAAAATATTACTTTATCATATTAAAGTAATATTTTTGCTCACTCGTATCATAGGATATTTGTTTAAGCAAACTTCTCAATGGATGAAGACACTCAAATGCAACCTAACACTTACCTGGTAAGCTAGAAGCCCCCACCAAAAGGAGAAATAAAGATAAAATTTTATACTTCAAGGAGAGAAGATGGTTCTTGCACAACGGATATGGTAAGGGTCGCTTCAGGCTTAGTTCAATTCATAGTTTCTATAGACATTGGATACTATACTATCAATGAAGCTGAAGCTTGAGAAGCTCATCAAGTGCACCTTACGGCAATAAGGTTCAAGAATTTGAAATGCACTATAGAAGGGGATTTGCAACTGGTTATTGGAAGCCTCCAAGGATGTTTGAACCCTCCATATGGAACATCAAGAACTTGATCAAGAATTGCTACAAATTTTGTGAAAAGAATATGTCCACAATTGAATATAATCACAACCTAAGAGAATTCAAATTTTGTAGCTAATGGTTAGAAGGGTCATTCCTACAACTTAGCATTGAAAGAGCTCAAGAATAGCACTCTAGCTTATATTTTCCTTTCTAACTCCTGGGGAGATTCTACCTAAGAGGTTGTTAAATTTCCAATATCTATAGAAAAAAAAAACTGGTTAGTACAAAGACGGAAACAAGCAAGTATAGAATGTTAGGAAAAATGAAGGAATGTGAAGTCGAGGTAATGATACACCAAGATGAAGTCCTCCATATAATGTCAATCTCGGTTCATTAATGGAGCTTAATTTGCATTTTAGGGGGGCAATTTGGGTGGGCCCAACCTGAGCCTAGATCAACCCAGCCCAAAATTTTACATGGGTTCGACTCGGCTTTTTTGGTCCTTGGATTGGGCTTGTTCCCAAGACTTCAAATTTTTTATTTTTCGAGCTCGACCCAAGCCTAGCCCTTAAGCAGTTTGAACCTGGCCCAACAATACACATACACACACATAAATTTTTACATATATACATACATATGTGTGTAATTTTAGAATGGGTTAAATGACCAATATATACCCAACCTAGGCCTAAGCCCAACCTGAGTGCATCAAGTTATAGTGCGGGCTGGGTTCAAGTTAGAAAGATTGAGTTTGACCTCGTGTTCAAGTTATATTAATCATTGTTTGACACCCCATAGGGGTGGTTACTCTTTTAAGTCAACAATATAATACCACATCAATAGCTCTTTTCTTACATAAATGATAATAGGGGATTTGAAAACCGCACCACCACGAGGACAATTCATCTAGCGCACCAACTGGGAAGCCCTCAATATATTTAGTCATAATCTTTTTTTATTTTTTATTTTTATGTATTTAGTCATAATCTGCTGCTTAGATGAAGTCCTCTATGTAAGAAAGTATTGCTTTTTCTATCACTCTAGAAATCTCTAATTCATTTACTTGTTGAACTTTTAAATATCTAATTAGCATTGGGACTGATGAATCAAATAATCAATTTTTCCTACATGTAAGGAATTTAGCTTTTTCTTAAATGGGAAATGATTCTTGATGGGAAATATATGGTTGTGTTTGAATCATGAGTCTGAGAATTGGAAATTGATTTTATTATGAAATTGGTTTTTTTTTATTGAACTTAATCTTACTAATATTGAAGTTACTCCTACTCAAGGTTCAAGGTATGATATCAGATAGGGTTCTGATACACTTGTTTATAGGTGTTTCAGGACCCTTTCTTTTCTTAATAAAGAATATGTTAAAAAATCTTTTCAAAAGCCAAATTTAAAAACAAACTAAAAAAACATAAAGGTCCAATTCACTTTTCGTTAAGTTACTTATCCAGGTAAATGTAGTAGTTACTTAGGTAAGGTTTTCCTGAGAAACACCAAACAGGTAAGTGCATTTACCCATGTTCTTTTATTTCTCATGTAAATAAGGCAATGGCCATTTTAGTCATAAAAATCCATTATTAAAAGGGGCATTTTTGTCCCATTCAAGTGTTAGCAACTTTTCCCGTATGTGGGAAAGTTATTTACTTACCTAGGAGATGGGTATGGGAAAATAAACTTTCATTGGTCCTCACTAGACCTGTTCATGGGCCGGGCCGGGTTGGGCTCGGGCCGGACTTTGAGTCTTCATTAACAGAAAAATGATAGGCCCGAGCCCAAGCCCGAGCCCGACCAACGGGCCTAGAACTTGGGCCTGAGCCCGGCCCTGATAAAAAGCCCGAAGCCCGAGCCCGAGCCCGACCTAATAAAAGAAATTAAAAATTTTCCCTACATTATCTATTTTAATTCAGATGCTTTTTCCCCTATTTAAATAAACACAGTTTACATTCTTAAATCAAAAAAATTATTCAAATGGACATCACATAACCCATTTTAATTTCATTGTTTTTTTCTTACAATCAAGTGAATCAACAACCTTCTTTAAGGTTGTTTAATATATTCCCTATTGTTTGGTTGTTTCTATACAACCAAGGCAAACCTAAAATAAAACACATAAGAGCAAATCATATAGGTTCATATTCCTACAAAAAGCATCACACACTAAAACTAAATTCATATAACTTCAAGTTCATTTTCCTCCAAAGTCATAAAAAGATAATCTGAATAAGACAAACAAAATCCATAAAACATGTTCTCCATCCATTCTTGAATTCACCAACAAGATGGAATATTCCAACTCTTAAGTTCCAAGCCATTCTAAAAAATAAAATAAAAGACTTCATTGCCCATATGACCATATCAAATAAAACATGTTATAGGCTTCTAGCCATCTCCATTCATTCTTGAATTCACCAGCAAGATTGAACATTCCAACTTCCAAATTCCAAGCCATCCTACAAAAGAAAATAAGAGATAAATTCAGTACCCATGTCACATATGTAATTTGTTATCATGTCAAATGACAAATAAATAATGGAAATATATGTTATTTTAATACCTAAAACATATCATCAAGTTCAACATTTTCAACATCATCATCACTACTATTTGATTCTCCATCCTCTTCTAACAAGCTTGATCCTGAAGAAGCCCCTAACAAGCTTGACCCCCCTGCATACAATGGGAAAATATATTAAAAAAAATTCAATGAATCATATATTTTATTAAACAATAAATAAAAAAATTACCTAATACAAGGCCTTGTGCACGAAGCCAATCTTCAAGACAAACCAAAACTTGAATTGTCTTAGACTTAAGTGAACTTCTCTAAGGATTGATCACCTTCTTTTCAATGCTAAATGCAGATTCGGATGCAACTGTGGAAATAGGAATAGCCAAAATATCTTGAGCCATTGATGCCAATTCAGGATACCTAAGTGAATTCTTATTCCAATACTCCAAAACATCAACATCTGCTTTGATATCAAGGTTTTGTTCCTCCAAGTAAAAGTCTAATTGAGACCTCCAAGTAAAGGTCTCATAATCCTCAAACCCATCACCATTATTATTTCTCTCACTCATGTCAAATTGACTAGAAGATCCAATAAAGGAGGTGGAGGAAAATTTTTCTTTGTATTCATTAAACAAATCATTGAGAGTTTTAGTTATAGCATTAACATGCTCGTCAGCTTCATCCCCATAAAGTTTATCAAAACAATACTCCACTAACTTAATCTTGCAACGAGGATTCAACACAGCAGCACCAGACAAAATCATACTATATTCAGCCCAATATTTATCAAATTTCTCCTTCATTTTTCTAACCATGTCAGTCATAAAATTCTGAGATTCCTTACTAACATCAAATGTCTATGAATCATCCACACTCCGTTGAAGTAGGGTACTTAGTGGCTGAAAACATGCAAGTAACATCATAAAAAACCTTTAAGAACTTGTGAAGCTTATCCACTTTTCCCCATTCTTCTTCCGAAAGCATAAACATTTTAAAAATATTATCCCTTTGCCCCCAATGTTGTAAGACTTGCTTATAATAAATGGCATGTTCAAGCATCAAATAAGTTGAATTCCATCTCACACACATGTCTAACCTCAATCTTCTAGTTGTGTTTAAGTGAAAACTTTTTTCAGCAAGTTCATAAAACCTATGCTTCCGGGCAGCTGATTTCTTTATATTTTTCACACCATCCCGAATCTTACAAACAACATCATCAACAATATTCAAACCAACTTGCACAATAAGATTCAAAATATGGCTACAACAACGAATTTTGAAAAAATCACCACCACACACCAAAGATTTATGTATTGAAGATCTCAATTTCAAAGAGTTAGCCATCACATCATTGTAACTAGCATTATCTAATGTGATGCTAAAAAATTTCTGATCAATATTCCATTCGCTTAAGCACATGGCCACCTCATCTACTAAAGATAGTCCATCAAAAGGAGGTGCCAAAGCTTTAAAGCGAATAATTCTTTTCTGTAACTTCCAATTGTGTTCAATCCAATGAGCAGTTATACACATGAATTCATCATCAGTGTGCTCAGATCTCCAATTATCGGAAGTTAAACAAATCCGACCAAGTGTATTAGACAAATCACTTTTGACGCCCTCTCTCTTTCACATAACTAGACATGATATATCTTTTAGCAGTATGGCTACTTACATTTTTAAATTCAGGATTTATAGATTGAACAAAGAATCTAAAACCAGGTTTTTCAATAGTAGTAAAAGGGTGTTTTCCACATACAAGAAAAATTGATAATGCCCTACGGGACTCTTGTTGATCAAATTTGTAGTTTTTCAAAGAAGTACTCCCATCAGTGTTTGATTGAATAGTTATTTTGTACTGTCTAATATCCTGAATTCTACGTCTAGGGCAACGCTCTAAATGACGCTTCAAGTGAGTAGTTCCCTTACTTGACTTACCTTGTAATATTTTCATGCAGTGCTTACATCGTGCCTTCTTCGAATTAATGTTTTCCATTTCTTCCCACACTTTAGATGTCAATCTTTTCTTAGTGGAAGTCTGGTCAAACTCTTGATAGTCATCATCAACTATATCTACTCCAGCAACCGCATTTTCACTTGCCATTGACATGACAATAATTATTAAATATGAAATAATCTGCACAATGAATTCTAATTTTATCAATAAGACAAGCATATATTAAATAAAAAACTAAAAGAAATTTCTACAATTTGTTTACATTAAAAAAGAATATAATTTCTGAATCTGCAAAAAAAAAAAAAAAACCAATTGCAGATTATCCAATATAAATTCTGAATTCAATAATCAATATAAATCAGAATTTATTTACATTAAAAAAGAATATAAATTCTGAATTCAATAATCAATATAAATCAGAATTTATTTACATTAAAAAAGAATATAAATTCAGTATAAATTTTGAATTCAATAATCAATATAAATCAAAATTTATTTACTTTAAAAAGAATATAAATTCAATATAAATTCTGAATTCAATAATCAATATAAATTAGAATTTATTTACATTAAAAAAGAATATAAATTCTGTATAAATTCTAAATTCAATAATCAATATAAATCAAAATTTATTTACATTAAAAAAATAATATAAATTCTGAATTCAAGACAAAATAATATAAATCAAAATTTATATAAATTTTAAAGGAGAGAAGACCAACATTACCTAGTAAATTTATATTTCAAGACAAACAATAGCATTCAAGCAATATGATAGCATTCGACTATTATTTGTAATACTAAACAAGTAAACATTGTAAACAGTAATAGTGATATCTGAAGAGGTCTAAATCTGTCGGTTTAGAGTAAACATTGGATAGCGCTTTATGCAGAAAAAAATGGGTGTTCATACATGTTTGCTTAGGTTATTCATATGTGGTCATATGTGGTCATACATGTTAACGTGTGTTCAGGTGCCAGATATGGCTACTAAGAATGAAACTTCAATCCCAACTCTATGCACACATGGAAACTTGATATGTGTTGAATGGTTGATGCATTTTCTCATGTAAATTATATATAATATATACAGAAACTACTTAGATAAACTGATAATTTGGAACAGAGCATGCAGAGAAGTTGACTGAATTCATATTTATTAATATTATAGTCATCTCCTCCCTCAACCTTCAACATGATTGGTTACTTTGAAATTAGATGATGTCTTAGTCAAGAAACAAAATGGTTTGATTATAGCTAGTTCATTGGGACGTGCCTACATGAAAGTTGGTTTAGATTGGAGGGACCTTCAATAATTAGTTTGGAGATTCTTATAATGTAGTTCTGGGAGAGTGGATCTAAAAATAGAGATAGCTGTTCTGATACTAACAGAATTTGTAATGCAGAGGCAAACCTAGTGGTGGAATTACGCTTCACATTTTTATATTGTTTAAGCAATTATGATAACACCCATTTTTTTCTGCATAATTCAGATAACGATTATGTTTCACATTGGATGGATCATGGCTGGACAAACCTGGTGGTGGAATCAAACTCCCAATCGACTGGAAGTTGCAAAAGTTTATAATATATTATCTCCAACAGTTATAAAAACAGTAAATACTAAAGATTGTAATAGAATAAAATGGTAAAGAGGACTCACCGCCGCCACCGATGATTGTATTCGCCGGAGAGTTCGCGGTGAGTCGGTGACTGTAGTCTATGAGCTGCGAGTTTGACCTGCGATTTTGACAATGATCACTTGATCAGTTCACGTGAGAGAGAGAGAGAGAGAGAGAGAGCTCACCGCTGGTTGTGGCTGCGAGAGTGTGAGGATGAGAACTGTGGCGTGTGGAGGATGTGGAGATTGGAGATGAAGGGTTCGGCTGGAAACAAGAATGGGAAGAGGCAAAGAGGTCTCGACTAGGGTTTTTACTTAGGTTTAACTATAGGTCGGGCCGGGATACTTTGGCAAATCCCAAGCCCGGCTCGAATTTATTGCGGGTTGGGTTTTTTGGCCCAAGGTTAAGCCCGCGGGCCCATATACCTGTTCAAGCCCGTCCGGGGGCCGGCCCATGAACAGGTCTAGTCCCCACATAAATCTGAAGAAAGAACATGAAATTCTTGATCAATGGGAACCAAAATCCCATTAACCAACTTTCCCCCCTCTCAAAATCCGAAAAAAGAATACCCCCCAAATCACATGATTTTAATTTTTAAGTACCGATATGCCTCTACTAATTTGTAAACTTTTAACGTTGCTTCTACTAATTTGTAAACTTTTATGTTTGGATGTTGTTTTTGAAACACATGAAAATGTGGAAATGGACCAAAATTTGATAGAATTATATTAACCAATTGAATAAATTTTTAATGCTCGTTTTTTTTTTTTTTGAAAATGCTCATTTAATCAATTGACCCCACATAAGCAATGTCAAAAACCTTTCGCATTGGACCGATATGCTGAACCTTAACTCAGCTTGCTAAATTCAGCCCCAACTCAATAAAACTTTTAGTACTTTTTTTAAGCATGTAGACCCAAAGTAGGGCTGTCCATGGACTTTGAAAGTCCCATATCCAATTGACTTTAATGTTAAAACTTGCATCTAATCTGATTAAAATTCAAGTCCGACAAAAAATTATCATTTTATAATCAATAAATTTAATATTTATTATACATATAGAAGTAAAAAATAATTAACTTTTTAAACTTTTTATTATTTTAAACATAATATTCAGATGATTTGTAAATTAAATCCAAATCCTGATCTGAAATCCAACATGACAATAGGATGCCAATACGCATCTCAAGATTTGATAATCGGATGCAAATGCAGCCGGATCTGATCCGTTTACATCCCTGGCCTGGACCAAGTCAGTTGGCAGCGAGCCACCGAGCAGAATTCAGATCATCTTGTATCCGTGCATGTTTCAGCGATGCATTAGAACATTTCCGTGATTGTAATTGTTTTGGGAAATTCCACTTTAATCCCTTAAACTTTGGGATTAGTGTTAAGTTAGTATCCAAAATTTCAAATGTGTTATTGTAATACCTAAATTTTTGAAAAATGTCAAATTGGTTTTTATTGTTACTTTAATGATTGTTATTTGTTGAAAATGTCAAAACTATCATTCAAAATAAGATACTATTCATTATCTTCTACTTTGAAATTGAATCAATTGAGATATTCAAGATTCTAGACTAAATAAGTAATTGTCCTCAACCTTTAAATCTAAAACATATTATTGTTTAGTTATTTCTTTGCTTCCAATTATTATTTTTCTTTATCATATTTCATATTTTTTCTCTAAGTATTGATTTAATTTTAAGGATGGTATATTAACGACAGGGACCAATTTAGACACTTTTCAAAAATTTAGGTAATACGATGACACATTTGAGAGTTTGGGTACAATATTTTGACACAACATCTTATTAGGCGGGACCCATTAAATGGTCGGTCTTGATGCTTTGTTGTATTAAATTATTAATCTACGGTTCAGTGTTTGAGCTGAAAGTATACTATTATCTCCAGAACGCAACGTTTACTATTTTTGCTAATTGCCAACCCTTGACCCTTCTGCACTCTCGCTCTCTGGTCCCTTTACGGCTATAGTTATCTAAAGTGAGAAGATATCTTCTCCATAGCTTAACATACACAGAGATAAGAGAGGGATCGAAGAAAATGAAGGAAAAAGAAAAGGTGAAGAAGAGTGAGATAGAGCTTCCGAAGCTACCAGGTGAAATCATGGAAGATATCCTTTCAAGGGTACCTGGAAAATCCCTTATGCGGTTCATGTGTGTCTGCAAATCATGGCGCAACCTGTTCAGCGATACTCGTTTCACCAAGATGCATCTGAATCGAGCAACTGAAATCTGCAGCCACTCTCCTCATCTCATCTTTGCAACTGCAACCAAGCTCTACCATGCTGATCTTGATTCATTTGACCATACCACATCACTTCATCTACCATTTCGGAAGAGGCCAGTTAAGAATCTCCAACTAGTTGGCACCTGCAATGGCTTGGTATGTATATCACTTAACTCCAAACTCACATATCTGTGGAACCCCACGACCAGAGATTACAAGGAATTGCCCCGTCAAATCCCCAAAAGCCGATGCAGAGGCTGGCGTTGGGTCTATTGGGGGTTTGGTTTTAACCCTATTTCTGATGAATATAAGGTGGTACGAGTTGTTACTTTCTCTGCTCTCGACAAAACTGAAGTCCATGTTTACACACTAGGGACGAATTCATGGGGAAGTGTTGAGCTTGGGGACATTGAGTTCAATATTGACACACATGGTAGATGGCTCCAACTTAATCAGAGCCTTGGCAATAGATCTCTTCATTGGATTGCTAAGAAGAAAAACATGGCTTTCTATGAAGCCAATTCTACGATACTAGTTTCTTTTGATCTTGAAGAAGAGATGTTCAGAGAGATCCTATTGCCTGAATCTGCAAAAAAAGCTGACGTTTCCCTTGAATTGTCAAGTTTCAATGGGTTCCTCTCTATATTTTGTTCCTCCTGCTTCCAGAGTCTTGAGGTGTGGGTAATGAAAGATTATGACGGACAGCAAACTTGGATCACCACATTTTCAATAGGGCGCTTCGATTTATATGTCAGGTATTTTAAGCCATTGGGTTTTGGAAATAATGGTCAAATTATACTTACCAAGGAATTTGAGAAGTCAATTTATATATTCGACCCAGTATACAAAAGAATTAGAAAGCTTCGAACCCCAGGTCATCCAGTTAATGCAGAGATTGATGTGCAGAGCCTCGTTTCACTGAGCTGATCATTATGTGGATGGGCAACAATCAGCAAGAATGGAATGTGAAGAAAACTAAGAGAAGATGTTAACTCTTACAGTCTTACCTGGGATTCTGTCTTTCTCTTTCGATAATATGCTTATTTTTTTGTATTGCTTAGAACATCAAAGAGTTCAGGACTCTTCTATATCTTCCTCTCATCCTATATAGCCTGGACGTAGGATTTCATGGTATAAAAAGGATAATTAGTTTAACAAAAGCATTGTTATACCTATGTTCTTTGTATCTCTTCAATCTTGTTATACTGTCAGCTTTTCGGTTTCAATTGCACAATTTCATTGTTATAATGTCCATATGGAGGATTGCAAATCAGGAAGCCATGATTTTGTAGCTGACATCAGCAAAACCTTATATTAACTCATAGTAATGTCAGCCAATGCACTTAATATTTCTACATGTTTGTTTTAGGGGGCGTTCTTTTTTTTTTATTTTGATGGGGAAATCTGGTCAATGGGATTTTTGTTTTCATTGGCCAAAAATCCCATGTTATTTTTTCAAATTAATGTGGGGACCAGCAAAGTTTATTTTCCTGGTATCCTAGGTGGGTAAATAACTTTCCCCTCTAACACTTAAATGGGACAAAAATGCCCCTTTTAATAATGAATTTTTATGGTTAAAATGGTCATTTCCTTTTTTACTTGAGAAATAAAAGAACACGGGTAAATACACTTACTACTTACCCAGAAAAAACTTACCCAGGTAATTGCATTTACCCGGATAAGTAATTTACTGAAAAGCGGAGCCTTAATATTAGAGAGTTATGGTTATTAACTGTTATGGATTCAAAACCATAGTTCAAATGCATGTTCAACCTTAATTTTTTGTCATGACCAAACAAACAGATAACTATTGAATACAAAATTGCAGCATTCAACGAGGGCATGGAACACTGGTTTACTACAATTTGGGTTGTCCTGATTTGTACTAGAAATCTAAACTTGGGACATCAAATTTGGTTTTTATGAAAAATGCATTCTTCAAAGCTTTGACAATGTAGTTATCCCACTGCTTCATACACCCAATAGCGCATTTCACGACAATCAAGGTGATGCGCCATACACCCTGAATATAGAATGCACAATCTTGGATGATTGGAAAAACGCTGAAGTTGATGTATACTTTCTCTGGGTGTTTTAACCAGTGGAACAATTCACACCCCCTCCCCCCAATTGGCAATGAGAATAGAGGTTAGTGTCATCAGCTAACTTAATGATTTGTTGTGACAGTTGTTTTTGTTTTGAAGAATCAAAATCATATATATTGCAGACCCCAATCTAATTACCACAGATGGGAAAGTTATGATCACTAAATGTGTTCGAAGTTATAAATAATGGTTGTATAAATGCTGTTCTGCTGGTCCAAGAGAACTGACAACTACATACCCACAGTAATATATGGTTGGTTCTGATGATTCAGAAGAAGTGCTTAACAATCAAAAAGAAAAAACATCAGAAGTGCTCTCAATCCATTTTCTTAAACTTGGTGCATATGAAGAAACCCAGGAATATGTGCAGTCCAATTGCGTCCAGGGCTCCAGCTCCTTCATTGTTCTGAAGTAGTGAAGTGATTTTAGCATGAAACAAACTCTTATTTTTCTTCTTCCGATCATTTACAATCAAGGAATATATTAATGATGCTAACTGATAATCCCTTCATTCAAGATTAAGCCAACAAATTAATTCTTATCTATTTTATTCTCGTGTACTGTTGTTTGGTGAGGACGAAGTAGCCCTTACACTGAGAACATGAGGAGCTATTGAGGCAGGATCTCTGTTTACAATGGTTATCCAATAAATGCTGTAGCTCGTTAAGGACCAAACACTGAACACCAACCACTTAATAAGTGATAATTGCTTTAAAGGTGGAGCTGTTACTCTAAAACCTGTTAATAGAAATGAAAGTACCTTCTACCATGGTTAATAGAGAAAGAAGGAAAAGAGATCAGCTCCAATGTTGGATTAGTGGCTAGAATCATTTATTTTAGATAATATAACATAATTGTGTTATTTTTCAATTGTTCCATTTTGAATGATTCTCATGTTACAAAGTCCATATGAGCCAGAGAAATTGGAAGCCCTTCAATTTGCAGGTAAGTTGGTTGGTTCCCATTTCGCAACTTTATTTGAACCATATAAATTAGGCCAATAGCATTGCCACATCAAGTGCAGAGTTGTAGACAATCGATGTCTATATTTTCCAGTTTCAGGTTAGACAGGAAAAAGGAAAAAACTACTTAACTACATTGTCATGTTTGACACTGGTAGAGTAGAGATAGACGAAATTTGGGGTCAAAGCACTGTCTAATATGCATCGGATGGTAGCTTGCTCCTTAAGTAAGTTGACTAATGCAGAAACAAAACTGGTCATTCTGTTTAAAGCAAAAGTTTACTAATTGCATGCACCAGTCTGTATTTGTTTCATCATTCATGCTAGAACTGAATCCATTATTATGTTTTTAAGTGTTAAGATGTATCATCTTCAAGAATGCTTAGAGGGTTGTTTCTTTCTGTATTAAAGCCACACTTCAATACATGAATTTGGAAATCACATATTTTTTTATCAGCAAAGTAAATTCATTTATTAATTTATTAAGTTACTGATAGTTTCAGGCTTTCAGCAATTATAGTGACCCAGGTTACAACAGATTACAACTTTGCCCAAAATAAAAGTAGGACTATTTTGGAAATCACATATTTTACTGTTCAAAACTTAGTCTTGGACAAATGATTCCGTGGGTTTTGTTGGGCCAACAATTTTGACATTCCACTAGGGCTTAGCAGTTTCTTCTTGATTTCCTGGGACTATTAAAATTTTCATTAATTGTTAATGTTTTCTGACTTTTCTCCGATTTTCCAATTGCTTGCAGTTGCATAGTTTACAAATTGTTTAATGGAATCACTAGTATGGAGTTGCACTTTTGACTAGAATTCTAGTTTCTTGAGTTCCTACAGATGATCCCTTGTAAGGGAGGGGCTCTGTTAGTGTTATTTATGTCATACCTATACTTGTTGATAGCCTTCTTTCAGTTGGGACAGTCGTACAGAAATCACCACAGCTTTTGTAATTTTCTTGGTTCATCCTTTTCTTAGTTCAAATACTTTTCAATTGATGCTGATGGGTTGTGAACAATGTTTTGAAAATCATAATCATAGAAAGTTGAACCGAATCGAATCGTGAATCATATTGTAAATTGTACGATTATTTTTATTTTTTAAAAACTTGTAAAAAAATTAAATATAAATATATTAAAAGGCTAAATATATACAGGAAAGTCATTTTACCCTATTTTTAATCTATATTTTATCATATATGCAATTAAAATGATAAAACTTACCACTTATAGAATAGAAGCCTAAGATGATATAATCAAGTTTGACTTAAAAATCAAATAAATCTATATGCAATGGCTCTTTAACCTACATATGATGGAAAATACACTCAATTTGTAGTCTTAAATAACCTAACTAAATTATTTCCTAGTAAGGGCTTTAAAAAACTCACCCTTGGCAAAGCTAAATAAAAACAAAAAAAAAAGTAGAAAACTAATTCTTAGTTGAATTTATTTAAATCATAGTGAATTGTAGAAACTGTATAGACGATAAGATTTATGAATCAAATCGTAGGAATCAAACAAAAATTGTAAGATTTTTGCATAAAAGAATTTAGAGATAAGATTCGAATTGAAGCCTTTGTGATTCATGATTCAAATTGTGAATAGTATCATAAATTGTAAGATTTTGACAGCATTTGTTGTGAAGAACATGTGGGCGGAATCTAGTATTTTACTCCTAACTATTTAGATTTTCTCTTTGCATTTTCTTTCTTTCTTTTTTCCCACTCGTTAGACTTTTCTTTTTGGGACATAAGATAATTCTCGTGGAATCATCAGTCATTTTATGTGGTTACCTTCAGATTTAAGGGTCATCTAACTAATCTCTAAGGCTATGTTTGGTTTGAAGGAAAAAGTAGGGAAAGGAAGGGAAAGGTAGGGAAACCTATACAAGATGCCCTTTTTGACATAGCCTAAAAGTGAAACTCAGTGGATTCAAGTAATTTACCACAAAACTATGATTCCCTTTTTGACATTTCATAGAACAATTTCCTTTGGTTAAAGAAGGTTAGAGGTCACTTCCCTGAAAGGCTAATCAGAAGCATTCCTTTAAGATAAACTGGTTTTTGTAGCCGATCATAATATCAAGATAAACAAAGAAAGCTAAAGAATCTAGTAGACAACTAAGATAAAAAGAGCTTAAATTTATCGTTTAAAGTAGATAATTGACAAGCAAAACCATCTACTCAATCATACCCTATGAAAGCTACACATGGAAAACACACAACCAAGGCACCAGATTAAAAAAAAACAAAAATCAAGCTTGAGATTCACAATTTCATAGAAGGCAAATGTTATAATTTCTAAAACAAAATCATCTTCTTAGGATTCAGAAATTACATTAACAGAAAAGGAAGCGATACCCTCCTCAACTAGAAAATAGAGACTCGTCAATCTCAATCTTAACAATCTCATTGTCTTCAAAACGATCTTTCTTAGGTGGTGCCGGAGGAACCGGAACCCTAGGAGGACCTCTGCCCTTCTTCTTATTCCTCGGCCTCGCCTGAAAAAAAGAAAAGAAAAGAAAAACGTAATAGAAGCACCAGTTTCATCAAGAAAAACCCAACATAAGCTTCGAAAACAAAACATTCATGGAGAACAACTTCTTATGGAGCAGATAGCGAACTTACGTTTCCGAAGGAATGCCTGAACCTTTTGCCTTTCGCAGTCTTCTTGTCACCTCTGCCACAGTACACTGAACAAGAAACATAGGATTTAAGGTGAGAATTACAGAGATATTTAAAGAAGAAAAGAAAGAGGTTGGTTTCTGAGAAATGGCTGTGACTTGCCCAAGGGGAGTGTTTGAGGAGCAGCTGCAGACATCGAAATTGAAGTGGGAGGACCAGCGAGGGACACGCCGAGGGTTTCGGACCGAGAAAACGAGACTTGGGACGAGAGATTGAATGCTCGAGAAGCCATGGGAAGAGCTCCCAGGATCAGTGACGCCATGGCTGAGTGACTGAGAGAGAGGGAGAAGAAGATAAGGTCTGCGAGACGTTAGGGTCGTTTGCTTTTGATTCTTTGGCGAACCAGCATGTGAGTAAGCGGTGTGTGTTGGAAACCGTCGATCAAGTGATCCCACAGCTTGAACCGTCGGAGATGCTTGTAATTTGCAAACATGGAGGATTGATTTAGTGAATTGTTTCCTACCTAATCATCTGATTCAACGATATCTAACTGGAACATGGTCTTTAGAACCGAACCGGTCAGGGCACCGTTTTCCGGTTTGTCGGTTCAACCGTCAGGGTCGAACGGTTCGATCCGTGACGTCATAAAAAAATACTTATATATAATAAAAATACCATAGAAATTTACATAAAATACCAAAAATACACAAAAATACAGGAAAAAGAACAATACATGAAAAAAATAAAAATATCTAAATATAAAAATAATAAAATACAGAAAATACAAAAAAAATACAGAAAAAAATTCCAAAAAATACAGAAAATTTTCCAAAAAATATAGAAAATTTTCCAAAAATATAGAAAAAATTCCACTATAGTACTTAGACCCTTTGGCCTACCTGAAGGATCCATGTCAAAAGATATGTAGTCTAATAACCAAAAACCCAATGTCCTAATAGAAAAAAGTTACAACTTATAATTGAGAAACAAAATCATTCATTGATAAATACCCATTATAACAGCTCAATGCACCTTACCATTAGCTATCTCAAACTTTCAGCTTCTACTTTCTTTGAGTTTCTGACAAACCCTTTTAACCTGTATTCCAAATATATGAAGAAAAAGGTAAGAAAAACTTCTACCAGGCTATAAGCAATGCAAACTATAAAATGAGTACTTTCTTTCACCTTATGGAAAGGGACCCCTTTAGATGGTCAAGTCTTTCAGAGTTCCTTTGGACTTATTGTTCAAAAAACACAAAGAAGACAAGAAAATAAATTTTGCAAAAGATTCTATTCATATTACTATAATATCATGCATTCTTAATTCATCAAACATAATACTTAGATACTCAAAAATAAAAAGATCATAAACACAAGTAACAAAAAGATCAAAAACCAAGTTCACCAAGTATTAAACACAAATCAAAACTTCAAGTTCAACATAGAGTTTGGTTTACTATTCTAATCATCCAAATTCTCCAGATATGTTGGCCCCACTTCTTAATGGTACCAACTACCAACCAAAGCCAGGTGGTATTTCACCATCATCTTCATCTTCATCTTCATCTTCATTTTCATCTTCGGGAGGTTGTGTTTCATCTGCATCTCCAACTTGGGTGTTGGTTGCATTTTCCTCCATGATTTCTCATTGCTCAATGAAAAATTCATCATCATCTATAGAATGAAAATAGAAAATTAAAACTCAAAAAATAGCTAAAATAATCAAGTATGGAAATGTCATTTGAGATAATATTAATGATAGTTACCATCAGTCCTAGCTATTTTTCTTGATGGTGATTCCATTATTGGAAATATTGTTTCATCAGCTTTAAACATATCATCCTTCTCATTACCATCAAGTAATGGAGGATCCTCATCATCGTACACTATCCAATCTTCCACAACATCAACATGTTCATGCCCAATTGGGTCATGGCTTTCAGTTTTTCTCCTACAAATTAATAAATGATACATTAGATGCAATGCAAGCATTAAAAAAAACAATCATGAAACAAAAAAGTTAAAACACTTACCCATCCATTATCACATGCAGGTTGCAATGAACATATACTAGGTCATTGAGCCTCTGGTGCTCTAACCTATTCATTTTCTTCGTGTGTATACGCTCAAAAACACTCCAATTGTGTTCACATTCAGATGAGCTACACATCTGGCTAAGGATCCGTACAACAATCATTTTCAAATTTGGAGTGTCACAACCAAATCTCGACCATCATTCACCTATATACAATGAAATAGAGTTAATTTAGTTTATAAAATAAAATTGAAAATTGAAATAATAAACATGTTATAAGAAACAAATATTTATTACTTGGAGGTGTTGACTTAAATGTCTTCACTGACAAAGGTCTTCCAAAATTACCACGACAATTTTAAAAAAGAGTAAGCTCTTTGTTCAACTTTATTTCCACATCATCTGATTTGATTGTAAGCTTTTCAATGACATAAAAAACTGTAGACATAACGGTCGGGGATTTAACTTTTAATTTCAGATCATATTGGAAGGTCGGGTTAAAATAATACCCTGCAAGATGAAGCCTCTGACCCATTCAACTTTCTTATAATTAAAAAACTTTTCCAGTGATTATTTTTCCTTCAACATTGCATGATACATATACCCCATTGCAGACCTAAACTCAGAATCTGCAAATCTCAATGCACTAACAAGAGGTGATGTAAAACCCACAATCATTTTGCATTGTGCCCAAAATTCAGAATCCAAAACTATTTGTATTACTTCCTTCCCCTTTGCATCTTTTGCATACCTAGAATCAATAAAACTCCGATCTGTCACCAAATTTTGCAAATCATGCATGTGCTTCAAAATGCTATCAAATGCAATGAAATTAATTGCAAAATGAGTGGCTCCAAGACGTACTATCTCAGTCCAACCAGGTCTCTTCCTTAGCATTGAGAGTACAAAAATATGATTGTAGACAAATTTGGTAATTCTAGATGCATGTTGAACCACATTTGCAACATAATCCATTTCCCTAATTTCCCTAATTTGTAGCATTGTCAGTGACCACCTAAATAACATTTTTTGCTTTTACCCAATCAATAACTTCCTTAAACAAAAGTATAAATTCTCTGCACTTTTGACTGTTTAAGAAGCATCTACAAACTTCACAAATGCAGTTCTTGTAGGACAATACACTAAAAAATTAATCAATGTTCATCTGCGTGTATCTGTCCAATCATCAACCATTATAGTGCAACCATATGTAGCCCAATCCTTACGGAGTTTATCAACTGACATTTGCACCTCTTGAACTAAATCCTTCAACAAATTGGTCCTACTGTTATGATATGAAGGAGTTTTGTACCCTGGACCAATAGTAGCAAGGGCATCCAACATAGGCTGAAAATATCTTGAACGCAAAGCATTCAAGGGAATACAAGCATCACACAACCACTTCATAACAGCATGGTCTACATGATTAATTGCTCCCTTAGATGCCAATACATTCTTAATTCCAGGTTGTGCACTTGAAGTGGCCCGTGGAGCAAAATGACTTGTTATTAGCCTTGAAGATGCTTTCCCCTTTCTCGATGATGTAGTTGGTTTTTTCCCTTGATAGGTATCATGTGTACTAGGTGGATCTATTTCTCTAATCTCAATATCATCATCATTATCATTCCTTCCACATTGTGCTCTAGTGCCAACAAAATTCATTGGTTGCTTTTCACTTCTTTTTTTGTCATTGATTTCATTCAACGATTACTCCATTTTGAACCTTATATCATGGGGTACTTTACGACAAATTGCAATCTCACATTTCCTTTGGGCAAGATGTTGTTTCATCCTATTAATCCCTCCCCCTTTAAAAGTCTTTTGACAATAAAGACATGTCATTGACTTTGATCCATTAAGAGGGTCAACTTTAAGGGAAACATGCTCCCAAGAAGAATCAGTTTTTCCCCTAACATTTGATGAAATGGACTCTTGTGATGGAGCTGGATCAGATGTATTAGCATTTGGACTTTGAGATTCCATCATCTTAGTTCAATCAAAGAAACCCAACTCAAAAATAAATCCCTTCATACAAACACAAAATATAAAATTTAAAACCTTGCATTGACTAAAAGAACCAACCAAAATGTAAAATCACTCCATATAAGCAAAAAATAATTAAGAAAATACTTAAGCAAAAATTAAGCAAATAATTAACCAAAATGTAAAATCACTTCATTAGAAATGAGAGTAAATTGCTTGCAAAAATTTAAGCAAAACTTTCAACATCTGATCATCATATGAAAATTAAGCAAAATATGTATATGAAAATTAAAAACAAATTAAGCCAGATTAATTAAACAAAGAACTAAGCATCTAATCATCAAATGAAGTTTGAGGGTTCAACAAGGCATATAATCAACAAGAAACTGATACAAAAATACAAGCAACAATTTTCTACTAGTAAATCTATCAACTTATCGTCTGCTGCTCCTAATTATAAACTATAAATTATTCACTAAAAGCCTCTGCCTAGCAGGTCCAAAGCAAAATGATGAACCTAATGAAGAACAAATAGGGGCTGATGAACTAAATGAATAAAAAAAATTCAAACAATCAATTAAATCACAAAAAAAATCAGAAAAAAATTATACCTTCAGGGTTTCACTACTGAGTGCCGGTAATGGTGGATTTGTCGTCGGTGGGCTTGGGCAGCCGGACTTGGTCGCAGGCAAGTTGCCGTTGTAAGCCTGTAAGTGCTGACTGTTGAGTGCCGTTGCCGAGTGCCGCTGCAAGATCGCTGTCCGCCACTGCAAGCTCGCCGTCTGCCGCTGCAAGTGTTGGATCTTCTCGCCGTTGGATGCCGATGCAAGTGCTGGGGTGAGGGTTACTTTTTGGCACTGCAAGCTTGCCGATCGCCGTCGGATGCTGGAGGTGATGTCCGCTACAGGTGATCGCTCAGTAGGGTGTGAGGGTTGAGAGGAGTGAGGAGGGAACTCGGGAAAATGGGAAATAACCCTAAAGCTAAAGGGAAAATCGAATAAGGATTCGAACTAGTTGGGATATAATGGGTATTTTATTTTTTGTTTTTTTCATTTAAAAGATTAAAAATAAAAATCTTAACCCGCGAATCGCTGCACGGGTCGAACGGTTTAGCGGTCTGACCGCCCGGGTCAGCGACTTTTTGACTTTTCAATGTTTTTTTCATTTTTCCGATTTCTAGTAAAACCGGACCCGAATGGCTGACTAGTTACCAGTTTTCCGGTCGGATTGTCCAGTCTGGTTTTGAAAACCATGAATTGGAAAGAAGGTAGTTGGGCCCAGGTCGGCCGAGTGAAGTTTAGATACAAATATTTTATTTCTCAAATAATTACTTAGAACTTATGGGTTGGGCCCTAGAGACTCTCGTGGGTTCGGTTGGGGCCAACTCAAATTCTGATAAAAGATTTTTTTTTGTTAATACATGGGAATCAAACAAATAACATACAACAAATTAGGGGTGAACAAATGGGTAGGTTATACCTGAAAAACTGAATGGAACCAATTTCGAATCGGACTTAAACCAATTCTACCTTATAGGGTAGGGTCTGGTCCCAAAAATCTTGGAACTGACCCCCACCTAGGCCGGTTCTAGGGTCTAAGGGTTTACCTTACCTGAATCAATCTGATGAACCAACCTTACTTAGCCTTGGTGGAACTTGCCTTGGAACTGAGCTTGCCTTAAAGTAAATCACAAAATATTTTTGGAGATGTGAGGATTTGAACCCAATAACTCATGGTTACAAAGGCCATTGTTTCACTTGACCTTTGAGTTACTTGGTCTGTGTTTGTTTGCGGTGTAAAACCTCATTGATCTAAAAGTCCATCGATGGAGTTTCAAACTGAACCGTTTGAAATCATTGAATTGTTGAGCATCGAAAAATGTGATTATTGATGTAATATTACAACAATTTTGTTGATGTAGTTTTTACATTGACAATCGATGTAAAACCTCACTATAAGTGACGTTTTACATTGATTTATGATGCAAAACTCTACTCCATCCAAATGTTGACAAAATCGAACCGGCAGTGACATTTTACACCACAAATACAAATATGTAGAGTGCAAAATCTTATATTTTGTATTATTTTGTATGTATTTACACTGTACATATTTGCATTTATACTTCTTCCAAACTGAGCCCTTATATTTAGAGCATTATCAATTGATGCCTTTGCAAAGCCAAACAATCGTCTGCAAATTGGATGATCGGTATTACAGGACTACCCTTGGATGTAAAACTCCCTAGATTTTGTCTTGGATCAGAGTTTGCACACATCAACTTAGGTTATGTTTGGTTTGAAGGAAAAGGAAAGATTGTTTCCAATTTCCATATCTAGTTTACAAGTAAAGACTCATGTCCTTCTCTTATTTTTTTTTCATTGAATTGAATAATTAACGAGCTATTAGAATATTGTCCATAATTTGCCTTGTTGGACCAAATGCATTTTGAAAATAAGAAATGACGCTATTAAGGATTGTTTTGACCCTGTTGACCAAAATTTTAGTAGTTGCTTTTATGTACCACATTGCACAAGTTGATAGGCCAAAATTGGTCAATCGTCTCTAGGTTCTCACATTTTGGAATGAGAGCAATGAAAGTATTGTTTAATTCTCTCATCATTTTCCTCCAATGGAAGAATGTCTAGATTGTCTTTTCAATTGAATAATGCGTTCAAGCACTTTATCACATTTTATTATATTGCCATCCCTTTTCTTCATCTAAAACCATAACATCTGCCAAATGATCATTTGCAAATATAACATTCAGATCACAAAAAGTTTTGTTATTGTAAAATAATAAAGAAGGCAGAATGTAATTTATCGGTAATTGCTTTATAAAATGAGAACTTGCAAGAGTGTAGTGTTGCAGAACTGCAAAACTAAGAACTTGTAGAGAGAAGGAGGGCTGAGTTGACTTGGTCACTCTCCTTAAAACCACATTTGCCCTCTATGGTGTAGCCGGATGATTGTAAATTGGTGGCCAAGATAAAATAGCCCACATGTCACTGGTAGTTGTGCACTCGCTTACCAGACCTCCGTGAATCACAGAGAATGATGCTCAGATTGACAAAGAAGACATTGAAGAGAAGACTATCGAATGTTGGTGTGAGAAACTAGGTTGATCAACACTCCTTTTTATAGAGTGTTCTTAGTCACCCGAATGGACATAGAAGTGTCCTAGAGACACAAACCCACCCCGCCTGACTCAGCGCACACGTGTGATAAGCACCCCCAACCCCCTCACATGCATGAGAATATTTATAATGCTTTCCTCCTATGCGTCCCTACCCATAGAGAGAGCAAAACTATAAATATACTTCACCTTTACTCTTTTCTCAAACAATGTGGGACATTGAGTCTTTCCATGCATTCAAGAGAGGAAAGAGGAAAAGACAAAACTCAAAAGTACAAGGGAGAGAGGAGAGATTCTTGAAGTTTTGAATCTCCCTCCAACACTTGTTCTATATGATCCATAAACCCTAGAGAAACCCACACAGAGTCTATAATAAAGGACTAGTCAAAACCAAAAGATTGGATTTTTTTTTTCTTTTGCACTAGAAGGCCCTACCCTAGTTTCCATCAAAAAGCAAATATTAATTCCAAGAGACTTAGAAAGGTCTTTAACATGTCTTCCAAGGGCTTTCCTCTTGGCCTCTCTTACATTCTAGGCTAGCTAGTACTTTCGTTTTGCTTGCTCCTATTGAAGTTGTATTGGCATCTTCCCTTTCATCACCCTGATATCCTTTAGGGGAGATCTTGGGTTAGTCATAATTAATGGAGGTCACGTTTCTGTCTTCATGATCTTGTTGTCGGGGGTGGAGCCAGGAATTTTTTAGGGGGGAGTGTGGGAAGGGAGGAAACTTACATAAAAAATGTATTTAGTGTGCAGATTTCTAGACCATGGGGGGCCATGGCTCCCCTGGGTTTCCTCCCTTGCTTGTTGTTTTTCCCACTCAATCTCCATGCCTTATTCTTCTCCCATATTTTCTTCAAAGTTGTCATTTGCTTCCTCCTTGAGGCCCTCCTTTTCATTGTCACTGAGGTTGTTCTCCTGCAAATATACTTTCTAGAGATTTTGTCCCATTAGTTCACCAACCAATATCCTTACGAGTTTTAACAACCCATAGGGGCTCCTGCCTAAAAGATAATTGCTTAACAAAATATATGCAAGTGAAAGCTTCTTATTATTTATTTGTTTTTTGATAAAAAGAGTCTTAAGGTCCTTTAGTTAGATTAAAAGTCTCACCACTAACGGTAACAGGAATCTTACTTCGCAAAGAATAAGGTGGTGTTTGGTGCATTTTTCTGGCGTGTCTTTTGGTATGCGGGAAGTTCAAAAGATAAAAAAAATTGGTTTTTCCTATTTGGTAATGTGTAGATCAAAAGACTCGAACAGTATTGGGTTGAAGGATAGTTCAAAATATAAAATATCCAAATTCGATCTAAATCCCACGGATAAGATACGAACATTATTGGATCAAATTTGAATTCAGGTATATTTTCATTCATAAAAGAAAATTGAATTCAGGTACATATGTATGGGATATTAAAGAGATTTGTATTTTCAAGGCAGCATGCAACTCATGGTGCAACCTAGCCCATTACACTCATTTCATAAAAAAATAACCGAAAATGAAAAATCCATCCAATAACTACAATCAAGAGCTGCTCCTCAGCAATATTGGATGAATCTCATCAATCTCTTAGTTGGGTTTCCCTTTTTTTATTTTTTAATCTTCTTTTTCCCTCCAACCAGTCCTTGTCAATCATGGTCGATGGCTTTCAACAGCTAAGGCCTGAGAAGGCTATATGAGTCTGTGAAGTCAAGATCAATGCCTTCATTTGAACACGCGACGGTAGATCAGTGGCCGCACTTCCACGCGTAGGAACCATTTCAACACATGCACTTCTCTCGGCTTCTTCCTTCCTCCAATCTCCTGAACTCCTCGAAAACCTGAGCGTTTAGTAATGCCTCTCATCTCTCCATGTCCAGAATGATTTTCAGCTCTAGACTCCATAAGCCTCCTCGATTCCTTGTTTGTCCTTCTACTCCACGGTTTACAGAAACTATGACAAGAGGAACGAGGAAGAGAGAACGAGAAGATCATAACTCTGGGACAGGGACAGCACAGCCAAGGCTCCCTGCTGAAATCATGGAAGAAATCCTTTCAAGGTTGCCTGTGAAATCTCTCATTCGTTTCCAGGGTGTCTGTAAATCATGGTGCAATCTATTCAGTGATCCTCGTTTCATCACAATGAACCTGAAGCAATCAACAGAAACCAACAGACGTTCTCGTCTCATCATCTCAACTGCTTCCACGTTCTACTCAGTGGATCTTCAGGCATTCGACAGGGCCAAACGTCTTCATGTACCATTTCCGAGACCGCTCGGAAAGATCCACGTGCTGGGTTCCTGTAATGGCATAGTATGTCTGACGCTATCACAGCACGAGAAACGCATCCATCTCTGGAACCCCATAAGCAGAGATTTCCAGGACGTGCCGCTCAGAGCTTTCGACCTCCGCTATCGAAGGATGTTTGTGGGGTTTGGCTACAATCCCACTTCTGATGTCTACAAGATTGTACAAATTTACACTTTCTTTGACAGCAGTTTCAAGTCCACCAAAACAGTCGTAGATGTCTACAAGCTTCAGATGAATGCCCACGGAAGGACTCACCACCTTGGAGAAGTTGAGTATGAAATTAAAGAGGACGGGACATGGCTGCAGCTTAGTCAGGCACCAGGCAACAGAGCTCTTCACTGGATGGCAAGACGGAGGGACGATCCATACAATCATCTCAGCCCAGAAGTTCTTGTTTCATTCGATCTTGAGGATGAGAAGTTCAGAGAGGTCCAGCTGCCTGAACCCACAAAGGAATCCGGTGGCCAACTTCGCTTGACATCTCTTGATGGATGCCTGTCTGTATTTTGTATCTCCTATCCATGGGATGTTGATGTATGGGTAATGAAGGATTATGGGTTGAAGCATTCTTGGATTAAAAAGTTATCTTTTAATGTCTCAGACATTGCTTCTGGTACTAAGTTTTTTAGGCCAGTGGGATTTGGAATCAATGGGGAAGTCATAGTGCTTGATGATATTGATGGGAAATCAATATTTCTGTACGATCCTGTCTCCAAAAGGACTAGAAATGTTCAGATCCCCGGAAGAACACGATATATAAATACTTATGTGGAGAGCCTTGTTGCATTCAGAGATGCAGATTATGTGGATGGATAACAAGCAAATGTGGAAATATCAATTTGAGGTATAATTTATAAGCCTAAGTCAACAGCCTATAGGCTTATTTTTCATTTTGCTCTGTTGTCTTTTTGTTGTTTTTTATGCAACATACTAGGGAAGGAACAATGATCAATAATAAGGTTTAAATCTTAATTTCCATTTCTAAGAGTTGCATCAAGCCCCACCTCAGTTTAATAAAGAGGACTTTGATGTTTTCTAGCTAAAGAATAAACTGAGCATTAATTAGCTGAACTGGTTTGGATTCCCCACTCTATCCAATATACTTAGGGATGGACGGACTTCAAAATTCTCTATTTTGTTTTCCTGTTATATTTTTTCATTCGATTCTTCATTTAGGAATTGGTTCTTATTCTTTTACTTCTATTTATGGGTAAAATATTTCTTGATTGAAATCCAAGATTTAGTAGGCTACTCTTTTGCTTTTTTTTTTGAAGAGATAATAAAACTTTCCACTAAAAAGGCCATAGCCCGGAAAGGAACAAAAAAAGGTTTGAGTACAACCAGAAAAGATAAAAAAAGAAAAGAACAAGAAACAACCAGCTAAAGCAAACAAACAGAGCCAAAAACACCATCAGTTCTGGGTCTTATTCAATAAATTTGTTTCTTGATTGAAACAAGAAATTGAATTCCTAATGTGGTAAACCCACTTGGTTTTTATCTATTGCTCATGAAAAATGATGTGTTTTATAGATGGATCGTATTACGTTTATTTGCTGAACAAAGTATCTTATTTCTATGTATGGATTTTGGATATTGGGTTTTGAATAGTCAAATCTTGGTTCAGGAATATCCACTGTAGGTCATCCTCCAAATATTTGAACAAGCAAATTAATTGAATTATTGCCTAGATCATCAGTTTGTATTCATTGCTTAGCTTGGGTTCATATGATTTCCCATAGCATCTGCAAGTTGATATTAGTTAAGTCTATATGGTGCTTGATAGAGTCAATTCTTTTGTATGTGTACACATTATCCATCTCTTTTAATTAGTCGTTTTCATTGGCAAGTGCCAATCTAAGTATTTATTAATTAGGAATTTGTGATAGGTCCAATCAATGGATTGCAACTCCCACATTCTTTCTAACTGAGTATGAGATCTCCGATTATTTACCCTGATTATGCATAAAAGTTCATGTTTGAGCCTCATTGTTCTCAGGTCTGAAGTTGGTTGGATGGTTGATAATGAAAAGAGGAATATGTGGAAGCAAGAGGATGAAGGGTGACAGAAATCATCTTTCTACATGGCTCATCCCCCCTTTGTTTTGCATATAAGTAATCTACTACCTAAAGCTTTGTGCCTTTGTTTTGGTGATGATATTCACATCTTTTGGTATGTCTTAGCATATTTAAGGTTCCTCTCATCTTGTGTTCTGAAGTAGCACATCTAAGGAGAATGATGTTTAGCATGGTGATATCACTATTTTGTTCTGAAGTAACACCTTTAATGTTCAAAAGGATAATGATGTTTAACATGGTGATATTCTGTTCTATATTTGTTTTATCTTGTTTTACTTTGAGCTCTTCAGTTTGTTTGGTGCTTCTATGAATCTAGGATGTTCATTTAGAGGAATGAAAACCAGGTAGACATGATTTTGTAGCTCATATCGGAAAACTTATCATTATTGTAGTATTCAAGTTTTAATGTTGTAGTATAAAGAAAGTGAATTAGAATCTAGGTAGATCACTGATCTCAAATCATGGGCTACCGAAAATTAAGATTCAAGGTTAGATGTTTAGATATGGTTGCTAGTAGTATAGATTTATGTCTACTTGATCATGGAAATTGTCTCTAAGGCTGCGTTTGGAAACAATGCAAATGGAGCATAAATCCCGGTTCAGGGTAAATTTGCACTCTGGTTCACTTTTGCCTGTATTTGGCAACATTACATTTATGCATCGACAAATGACAGACCGATGCATATTTACATTGATAATAAGATGTAAAAGTACATCAAGAAAAAATAAGTAAATTTGCATTCAAGTGGGCTTTTGATAAAAAAATGCATATGCTTTATTGCAATTCATGTTTGCATCCATTACAGCCAAAAGTCTGTTTGGTAAGAAGGTAAATTTGTACTAACCCAATTTTGCAATTTAGGCTGCATTTGGAAATGATGCAAATGGAGTGTAAATCCTGGTTCAGGGTAAATTTGCATTTTGGTTCATTTTTGTCTGTGTTTGGCAACATTACATTTATGCATTGACAACTTACAGAAAACATATTTTCCGATGCATATTTACATTGATAATAAGATGTAAAAGTACATCAATAAAGAAGTAAATTTGCATTCAAGTGAGCTTTTGATAAAAACAAAGGCATATGATTTATTGGAATTCTTGTTTACATCCATTACAGTGGTAAGAAGGTAAATTTCTCAGTGCAAAACTAACCCAACTTTGCAATTTATATGGACCGTTTTACACTACATATTTGCATTCACACTTATTTGCATCATTTCCAAACACAGCCTTATATGAACCGTTTTACACTACATATTTGCATAAACGCAGCCTAATTGATCAAAAGAATCCCTTGGATATTAGTTGGTTGTGGACAGAAAAGATAAATCTATTAGTTGGTTGTGGATGGATTTTATAGATGGATCTTGGTATTTGATTCCATATTTATCTAGTCTATAACCATTTATGAATTCATTTTCACAGTTGGAAAAAAAGAGGTATGGCCATAACAAGACAACAAGCCTGGAAAATGCAGAACCTGTATGCATGTTTCAATCATGAGTTATGAGGTTAATTGATTTATTCTAACTTTCCAAAGATATATTAAGACTACTGGACAGAACAGACAAATGGGATCAGAGCAACACCATTAGATTAGGTGGGTTGTTGTGATGGCTCTTAATGGTCCAAATTTGAAGTTCCATTAAATTCTTTGGAGAAAGAAAATTTGAGAATGAGACAGAACGGCACAACAATAGCTTAAGAAGCTGTTGCAAATTGTAACTCCTCTCTCTTTCTCTCTTCTTTGAGATCATCCCAATTATTGACCATTCTCCACTGTAACTGAACAGAGCATTACGATATCTAATCAATAATTGATATATGTAACTAGTTTTCTCAAAACACAACACAGATGAAGCTTAGAAAAGAAGTCTTGGAATCAATTAATTCCAAATCTAAGGCAGCAACAGTAGGTGGGTTCTTGAGGTCTTAGTGGAATCTATTTCTGGCCAAAATGAGCCTGAATTTCTTCCTAAAGATAAGGAGAGAGATTGGAAGAGGTGTGAAGCTCTCTTAATCAGCATTTCCTACCATGTCTTTCTAGTTCTCAATTCTTTTTTTTATTAAATATAAAATTGTCACTAAAAGGCTGCATTTTCTTGCATGATACTGAGCATTTTGGGTCATCAAATGAAGTTACTTGGGCTGCAGATTAAAAGTAGTCATCAACTGAACAGTTTTAATCCCCACAGGCAATGCAATTACAAAGAAAGACAGCCATTGACGGATCCTTAAACAACTTACAGCCTATAAGATTCATGTTCCCAATCAATATCAAATGAGCAACCAGTCTGTGAATCTATTCGTACAATTTCATACATACCCCAGATTGAAAGATAAACTAGCCGATCCCATATAGTTGGGACTTGGGATAAGGAAGGATGATGATGATGAGGAGGAGGTTGAAAGATAAACTGGTAGGATTAGGAGTTGTATTACACTCCAACTCAAAGTGCATGATTCTGATCCCAAGTTCCCAACCATTTCTAAATGAACTATTTCGAGTACACAATAGATGAACCCTATGTGGGTCTGGATCCTGGGTATAATCTACCTTATCTGATGGCCCAGTAAATGGCCCAAAAGAGTAGAATTGACACTGGTATGACATCTTCGGCGAGTTGTTGCCTGCTTGTGACTTGAAACTTTGTAGGTTGACAAATTTCAACCCTCTAATGAAGAAAGGTCTAGACTTAAAAGATAGTTTCTATTTGAGACTCTATTTGGTTTACCAGAAAATTAGTGAGGGGCCTTTTAAGAAATTCCTAGGCTGCATTTGGAAATGATGCAAATGAAGTGTAAATCCCGGTTCAGGTAAATTTGTACTTTGGTTCACTTTTGTCTGTATTTGACAATATTACATTTATGCATTGACAAATCACAGAAAACACATTTTTTAATGCATATTTACATTGATAATAAGATGTAAAGTACATCATTAAAAAAGAATTAAATTTGCATTAAAGTGGGCTTTTGATAAATAAAAAGGCGTTTTATTGGAATTTATGTTTGCATCCATTACATCTAAAAGTCTGTTTGGTAAGAAGATAAATTTGTCAGTGTAAAACTAACCCAATTTTGCAATTTATATGGACCATTTTACACTCTACATATTTGCATTTTCCATACACAGCCTTGAGAACTTTCCTGTGTTCCACATATTTTATAAGTTCAGGTTAAACAGGTATATTTTGGTTGTATATTGAAGTAAATTATGGTTTATATAATTCTCTCCTTCACATGATCCAGCCAAGAAACATAGAACTCAATAGACCAGTAACTGACTGACTATATGACTCAATCATTCAAATATCATTTATCAGAAATCACAACAATAGTATAGAAGTTAATGTTCCAATAGGTTATATATGATACTGATACTTTTAAGGGGAGAAGGAGATGTCTGGGGATCAAATTTATGGAAAATTAGAACAAATGGGACAGGGCATGTGCCCTCTGGCTTGACATTGAGTGCAAGAGATGGACTTCCTCTTCATCTCACCGCCCCCAAATGACTGAAATATATCAATCACAAAGCCAAAACTGAACAGTCCACCTTCTTTGACAGAGCCAACTCCTTTTCATCTTGATCTTTTGCACATACCCAGGGATCTATGTATCTAATGATTATGAATCTATAGAATAATACACTGTAAGCATGCCCAGCATTGATATCAGTATCATTGATTTAAGGAAAAATTCCATTTTAGTATCCTGAACTTTGGGGTAGTGTCAAGTTAGTACCTAAACTTTTAAAAAGTGTCAAGTTGGTTCTTGCCGTTAATCGACTGTCAGTTATCTGTTGAAAATGTCAAAAACTACCTTTTAAAAAAATACATTGTTCATTGTCTTCTACCTTGAGACTGAACTGGTTGAGGTGCATGCTTGAGATTCTAGACTAAGGAAGTCATTGTCTTCTACCTTAGATCTGAAACACATTCTTGTCTAGTTATTTCTTTGCTTGCAGTTATTGTTTTCCTCTATCATATTTCATGTTTTTTCTCTTTTTCTTTGAAGATAATCGGTTCAGTGTTAAGGTAGAAGATAATGAACAGTGTCTTATTCTGAAGGGTAGTTTTGACATTTTCAATAGATAATTGATGGTTGATTAATGGTAGGGACCAACTTGACACTTTTGAAAGTTTAGGTATTGTATTGACACGTTTAATTGAAAGTTCGGATTCTAACTTGACACTATCCCCAAAGTTTAGGGGTACTAAAGTGAAATTTTACCTTGATTTAAAGCACAAAAAAGAAATAAAACAAAAATGGTGCCATGCATATTAGTGTAAAGTGTAAACCAATACTAAAACCTGGATCATTTATCAACGCAGAAAGCTGGTTGGGTGGCGGGTTTGGCTGTTCAACACAGATGGTTCGCATGTTGACATGGTCAAACCGCTAAAATCCAGACCCACTCAGTCACCTGAATCACTGGTTCAACCAGCCGGGTCAACAACAATTTGAATCTGATAGCAGTTGATAGACAACTGGGTATGTCTTTCTGGCAGAATGGATTTTTCCTCTATACATCAAAGTTCTCCATTCCATCCCAAGGAGGAAAAAGAATTAATAGTTCCAGAACTTTTCCTTTTATCATTGGCTTTTTGTGAGGGACATTGGAACAATTTCGCTTTGATGCATAGAAATTCGTTAAGGAACTTATTTCTCCCTCTACGCTATTCTGCTGATGCTTGCTATCTCAATAATCATATCTAGGTTTTATTTTCGTATAGCCCACAAAGGTTTAATTAGCTGGATGTATTTGTGAATTTCATAATCAATTTGGAATTTGCTCTGTCCCTTTTTCTTTTTTTAGAAATGTCAATGTTAAGCTTATTTGTCTCAATTTTCTTTTCTGTTCTTGTTTACGGTCAAAAGTGACATGAGATCAAAATACTTTGACTGACTCACACCACAGTTAGAACCAAAAGCAAAGTTAGGCTTACCTCCTTTGAGAAGCAGAAATGAAGGCATCAATTATGCTTGATATTCATACTACGATTAAGGTGGTGTTTGATAAATCTAAAATTATAAAAGTTAAAATTATTAATATATTATTTGTGTTTGAAATCTAAAAAGAAGCATAGATGTTTTTCTATCTTTTTTAGAGGCTTTGATAAATTTGTTTGTGTTGTGATGCAGTGTGATCTGGACACTCCTAGTTGGTGGAAACTTGGCTCCTATCTAGTGACGGACGGTACCTGAGACGAAGAGGAAAGTGAAGAATTCCCAAGAAGCTCGCCCGGCGGGAACACTCCGATGCTTAAGTTAGAACTCTAAGAGAACTGTAGAGTGTGCAAAGAGAGAGAGAGAGAGAGAGAGCTAAGAGTGCAGATGGCGCCAGTTCAGTACCTTTGCTCCTTGGGGATCGGGGTCTTTTTAATATTGATGCCCTGTCAAATCGGACGTAACCGTCTTTGGCCCTCTGTCGCAGCCGTTATTCGCTAGGGCTGCGCAAGTAACCGTTGCAGGGTACTGCCCAATCAAGTGAAAGGCACAACTCGGAAAGGACAGGCACGCCGCCACCTGTCGAGAGACGTGGGTGCAGACCGCTGGTGCTGGCAGAGACTGCGCCGTCAGTCAAGAGACGTGGGTGCAGTCTGGCGGGTACGGTCTTGCAGTGAGCTGCCTTGTAGCGAGCTACTGAAGGCGTCCCGAGGTGATTCCGTTAGGTCTTTGAGACGGCCCTTTTGCCTAAGGATTGGAGCGAGTTGATTGTCCTAGCTTGCGAGCTGGGATAGACTTAGCTTGGAGTGTCCCCTTTGTCATACTGACGTGTTCGAGCTCGTGCCATAGCGAACTTGTTCCGTAGCGAGTTTGTCATGTAGCGAGCTGGCCCGCGAGGGCTTTAGCGAGCTCGATGCACCGAGTAGCCAGGTTGTCGCGTTGTGCTGTCACTTACGTCGAATCAAGTCTACGTGTCACCTGCTCAGGAGGTTGGGTCAAATCACCCTCCATCATGTTGGATCAAACTTTTAGTATCTAAAATTCTCTAATTTTACTATTTTACCCTTAAAACAGACTATTTGGTAAAAATTATAAAAAATTATTAAAATCAAAATAATATTGAGAAGTATGAATAAATGCCAATCAAAAAGTAATAAAATAGTTAATAATTAATAAAAAAATATTTAATAATTAATAAAAAATAAAATATTTAATAATTAATACAAATAATATATTATGGGAAACCAGTCCTCCACTTCTAGACATAAATCTGGCAAAATGATCCTCAATAAAAAGCCCTTTAGTGTTCAAATCTATGTTCATGACAACATTTTTGAGACTAGGAAGATTTGAATCATTCTTTGATGAGGATCTTTCCATCAATCTTTCCGGCAACAACTCTGAGACAGGCCCTTCAACCAATCTTTTTGTTGTACATCGACCACGACCTTGCAACTAGCCTTGGTGAGATCCAAGTAGAAATCGCGGCTAAGGCCTGAAGAAGTGCTGGTAACATCACTATAATAGGGGAGGGAGGAAGAGAGAGAACAGGGGAGAAAAAGAAAATGGGGAAGAAGAGAAAGAGAGGGGGGGGGGGGGGGGGGGGGGAGAGAAAGAAACGGAGAGGAGAACATAAACTGTCATTGCTAAGAGTTGCAATAGTGATCGAAAATGAAAAACAAGGTGGAAGTTGCGAAACCAGAGAGGAAGAAGAAGAAGAAGAAAAAGAGAGAGAGAGAGAGAGAGAGAGAGAGAGAGAGAAGGTCGGAGGAGTCACTTGCTGCCGTTGGTTCATCGCTGCGTTAAGTGGAGAAGATGAACAATGGGATGGAGAAACACATCTTTAGTTCAGATCATTAAGGGTATTTTGGACTTTTGGCTAGGTTAGAGATGCGTTTGATCACGTTTAGTGCTTGGCCTGGGTCTTATTAATTCAGATCTGAAAATTCATTTCAGACCCAAATCCAGATACACTTCCAAACACCTCTAGTGTCTAGAAAACAACATTTTTCAGACTTCAGAGATCTGAAAAGTGTTATCAAACACCACTTAAGTATCAAAGTATAAGTATCAGGTAACGTATTTTGGGCAATTTGGATATAAATAGAAATACATTTTGGAAACACATGGATATGGGCAAAACATATGAAAACATTTGGATGCACTAGGAAAATGCATACAATGATACAAATCACATAAATGCATTAATAACATTAATTCTAAAGATGAGTTATCTATGAATAAGGAATAAACACATGAGAGATGCACACTTTAATAGGCTATATGAAGAGAAACATTATATGCCATAGTATCAAGACTTTAGAACATGTACAAATCATACAATAATTATCACTCTATTCCAATTTTAATAATTATAATTTTCAATTTTTATTAAGTTTTTGGTAAATTTTATTTATTAGTATTTTTATATAAATAGCAACCTTATTTTTTTCAAATAATAAGTAGGTTTTCATTTTTCACATATAATTGTTTTATTTTACACATAACGATAAAATAAAACATGTAAATCATTTATGATAGATAAAATAAATTATTTTTGAAATTTTCAATTTTATTAAATTTTTGAAAAAATAAATTTAAATTATTTATTTCATTTTTTATAAATATATTTTTTAACTTTTATTAACTTTGTTGGGAAAATTTATTTATATAGTATTTTTATATAAATAAAATAACTATTTTCAAATAATAAATATGTTTTCATTTTTAACATATAATTCATTGGTAAAATAAAACATATAAATCATTTAAGGTAAATGAAATAAATTGTTTTTGTAATTTTTAGTTTTTATTTAACTTTTGGGAGAAATTTAAATCTTAAATTATTTATTTTAGTTTATATAACTATAAATTTCAATTTTTATTAAAGTTTAAAAATATTCCACAAATAGTCAATATACATATTCGTCGAACTAGGCATTGATGTATCAAACTATATCCGTTGATATGGTGCAATACAACCTGATATGGAGTTGTATCGTATCGATACACATGACTTGTGGGATACATGTCCAATTGGGCATATCATATTGATATTTTAATCCTTGGTACCAACAAAAAAGCTTGCCAATTCACTTTGGGGGCTGCAAGGCTTGTATGGCATAATTGGGAAATTTCTAGTTTTCTACCTATCCAAAACTCCTCCATACCCAAGTTTTGGTGAACTTTTCTTTCCTATGAACTTTGAATGGAAAGAATGTTGTTCTGAATTCTAAATCATGAAAATTGTCAAATATCCATTTTGACTCCATATATGAAAGTTTTTGTTTGTCTTTTTGGGGGTATCATTGGAAAATAAAAAAATTGTATGATTGCAATTTAAGAGATAAGAGGAAACAAAAACCATTTTTCTCTTAAAATTAAAAAATTCCTCTTAAGAGATAAAGAGTTCGGAGGAAATGAACAGGCCCTTACAAATGAAAAATGGGGTTATCGCTGTGTTCTTGGGGTCTTTGGGGAATCTATTTTCTGATCAATCTGGGACTGAATTTCTACCAATCTCTGTTTCAAATATAAAGAGAAAATTGGAAGAGGTGTGAAGCTCGTGTCTGCATTTTCACCTACTGTCTTTCAAGTTCTAAATTCTTTTATTTTATATATACCAATCAATAGAAAATTAGCAAACCAGACTGTGAACCTAATGCCTCCAATACGATTATGATGAGTCTGGATCTTGAATATATCTCATGACCATTGACCAATAAGCCCCAAAAAGAGTAGAATCGATACTGGTGTAGCATCTTCACCAAGTTGTGTCTGGCCTGAGTAGGTTAACAAATATCAACCCTCTAATGAAGAAAATCTTAGATTTAAGGATAGTTTCTATTTAAGGCTGTGTTTGATTTATCAGAAAATGAGTGAAATTCCTCATAATTTCTATTCAGGTCAACCAGGTTTGTTGTGATTGAAGATAGAAGGAAATTAAGGTTTATATAATTCTCTTCCCCTTCTTCTCACCAATTTGATTGCTTCCTGACAAGATCCACCATATTGAAAAACATATAGACTAGATTATTAATTTGATAGATTTAGTCAGCTTGGGGCCAGAGCTCAGCTAAGAAACATAGAATAGAACTCAATAGACCTTGATTAAAAAAAAATCAATAGACCAGAAACTGACTATATGATTTAATAATTCAGATATGATTTATCAATTACTACAACAACAATATAGAAGTGAATTTTCCAATAGGTTGTATACTTGTATATTACAATGATACTTTGAAGTATAAAAGGGGAAAAGAATGTCTGGTGAGCACACTTATGGCAGATTAGAACAGATGGGACAGGGCATGTGTCCTCTGGCTTGGCATTGGGTGCAAGAGATGGACTTCCCCTTCATCCCACTACCCCCGAATTGCTGAAATATGTCATCTACAAAGCCAAAATTGAACAGTCCACCTTTGACAGATCCAACTCCCTTACATCTTGTGCAAGGTATCATCCTCAAATCACCGCATCTTTTGCACATACCAAGGGAACTGTGTATATAATGAGTTAGTTGTCATCACCAAATCCAAAAAGAAGTTTCAACATGATTATGAACCTAAACCATATTAATACAGACTGTAAGCATGGCCAGCACTGATGTCAGTATTTCTATAAATAAAAAGGAAAATCAGTGCATAGAAGTACAAATCAGTTTAGAGCCCGTTTGGAAGGGCTTCTGTGTTGACTGAGCCGCTTTGGAGAAGCTACCTGAGTTCACCAAAGTCCATTTTACAATTCATGTAAGCCTATTCCTGGCTTTTCGGATTTTTATCAAACACGGCTTCATGGCATTTCAAGCTTCTAAGCTCATATAACGTCATAAACCGCTGCATGAAAGCCCTCCCAAACGGGTACTTAAACTCCAGATTATTTATCAGGAAAGCTGGATGGGTGGTGGGTTTGGACCGGGTCAGAACTGTCAAAACACCCAGGACCCAGTCAGCTGCCTGGGTCACCGGGCCACTAGTTCAACAACCCGGGTCAATAACAGTTTGAAAACATTAGTGTAAATAGGTGATAGAGATCTCGGTCTAAAAGTTCTTCAATCAACATAAGGATATTGTAATGGCATATTTTGCCACCTTAGTCTATGTTTGGTTGCAGACTTGAAGTGCAATTTTATTTGCACTAGTATAAATGTATGGGAGTGCAAATGAAAAAAATGCAAATTCTTGTTTAATTTTATTTTAAGTTTTACTTCATTCTGCTTGGTATCTTAATTTACTTCATTTTTACTACAGTCAAACAAAATAAGTTAAGATTTGAAACAAAAATATATCATAATTTACACTCAAATCGTTTGCACTGATTGGTTTTACATCAGTGCAAATTTATTTGCATTGCAACCAAACACAGCCTTAAAAACAAAAATATGCCAATTTGGTTGCACAAATCCTGTTTAATCGATTGATTCGCATAGTGATAAAAATTCATAAAATAATTTGGGTCCCATTTGGCTAAGCTTTTGCTTTTGAGCTTTGATAGTGGGAAACAAAAGTGAGCCAAAAAGTGTTTTGAATATTTGATAGCAGTAGCTTTTAAAAATATTACATTCTGAAGCTGAACCACTTTTAAACCCAAAGCACAGATCCTAATTCTTGATTTTGAGCTTTAAAAGCACAATTCTTGATTTTGCACTTTAAAAGCACAATCTTATTTGCTTATTTAAGATAAATACAATCTTAGGGTCCATTTGGTTTCCTGGAATAGGTGCCTGGAATCAGAATCGGAATGGACCATTGATTCTGGTTCCCATTTTTGGTGGAATGGGATTCCCCCATATGGGCAATGGCCATTTCACCTCCCCCTCTAAGGAGGGAATGGGGCAAAGTTTGTAAAAAAGTAAAGAATTCATGACAAAAAACCCCAAACCCTAATAATAATAATAATAATAATACAATATTAATAACCAATTTATGAAATAACAATAAAACATTAATAGTTAAATAATAAAATATTATAAAGTAACAATAAGATAATAATAATAAAATAAGAATATATTAATAATTAAATAGAAATAATATTAGTAAAATATTAATAAAATAATATAAGTATAACAAAATACTTATTTATTAAATAATAATAAATTAATTTTAAAATAATAAACAAAAATAATAGAATAATTAACAGACTAATAAGAAAATAATATTAAAGTCATTATAAAATAACACTATATTAACAAAATATTCATAAATTAATGATAAATAATAAGATATTAATTATTAAATGCCAATAAAGTAATAATAACAAATTATGAATAACATAATAATTATATATTCATAAAATGTTAATACAAGTTTTAATAAAATAATAAATAGACTAATATAAAATTGAAAATTTCAAGTGATTCTGATTTCAACTCCAAATGAACTAAACAACAACTGGAATCTGATTCCGATTCCTGACTAAACCTAACAGACATTAGGAATAGGTGATTCTGATTCCGATTCCAATTCTGATCCTGTTTATGAAGTATGAACCAAATGAACCCTTAATTATGTAGTGTTGTCAATTGGTCAGGTCTGGTAGGGGTCTAGGTAGACTAAGGGCATGTTAGTTTGTTCTTAAGTCTGACATCTGAAAGTGTAATAATTACATTAAGAGGTATATTGGTATTGACGAACTTTTCTTTCCTCTGAACTTTGAATGTAGAGAATGTTGTTCTACATTCTAAATTCTGAATTCTGAAAACTATCAAATATCCATTTTGACCCCATATATGAAAGTTTGTGTTCGTCTTTTTGGAGTACATTGAAAAACAAAAAGTTGTATGATTGCACTTTAAGAGATAAGAGATAAGAGGAAATAAACAACTAATTTTCTCTTAAAGTTAAAGATTCCTCTTAAGAGATAAGAGCTAAGAGCTAAGAGGAAACAAACAAGCCCTAAGTCCCAACCCAATGAGTATGTGCAGAACCGATTTGGAACAACCACAACTGATGCCGACCCAATTATAATACATACCCTATATAATTGGGTTGGCTTGGTTTGGGTCTATCAGGTCTGCCCAACCCATTGACAGCCCAATAGTTATTAAAATTAATAGGCTTGAATAAGCAAATACAACGTTCTGCACTCCATTTTAATATGGCGTTAAAGAGGAAGGAAAAGGGAGTCAACATTCATTTTATAACAGATATAGTTCCATAACTATTCTTTTCCTTTATATCCATAGCTTTTTGTGAAGGGACAATGACAATTTTTTCCTTGTAATTTATTCTTCATAACCTTATTTCTTAAGTCAGGAACTTACTTTCCACTGCCTTGTTCTGTTGATGCCTTCTACATCAATAGCAAATTTAGATTTTATTTTCTTATAACCTTCAAAGGTTTAACTAAGGGGGCATTCTTTTTTTGGATTTTGAGAAGGGGGAAAGTTGGTCAATGGGATTTTGGTTTCCATTGACCAAGAATACCATGTTCATTTTTCATATTAATGTGGGGACCGGGAAAAGTTTATTTTCCTGGCAAAGTGATACCCATCTCCTAGGTGGGTAAATAACTTTTTCCACCTAGGAGGAAAGTTGCTAACATTTAAATGGGACAAAAATGCCCCTTTTAATAATTGATTTTTATGACTAAAATGGTCATTACCTTGAGAAATAAGAAAACATGGATAAATGCAATTACTTAGGTAAGTTTTTCCTGGGAAACACTTACCCGGGTAAGTGCATTTACCCGGATAAGTAACTTACCAAAAAACGAACGGGGCCTAAATACCTTTGTGTATTTGATACTCAATCCAGTGACCAAGCAAAACTAAGTGCCATTTGAGAAGTCTTTTTTACAAAGATCATCCAACAGCTCTACATGGTCAAACGATGCATTGAACTTTTGGGTCTTGTTTTTAAAGATGAAGACTTGTTTTGTAAGTGGCTCCACATACTAAGTTTTCAGAAACATGCAAGGTGGCAACCAGCTGGGTTGGGGAGACTTGGGATCGAATCCTGCCTGCACCTGGGTTGGGGGGATTACGGTTTGGGGTTGGGCTACCCCTTTGTATAGCCCTTCAAAAGACATTACAAGAAAAGCTTTCAAAAACACATTTAAAGGCTATTTATCACATGGGAAAATTCAAAAGCTTCATTTGAAATTTCCCAAAATTTGCCAATTTTGATCTTCTTGAGTCTTTTTGGACATACATCTTCTGATCTTCCCAGAAACGGAACAGAAAAGGGCCAATTTTTGGCCCTCCGAGCTTGCCAAAGCTACAAGACCACATGGAAAGATTTGCCAAATTCAGCCTAAGAATACAACCTAAAAATAATCTTAATTTCCTTAAACTAAACCCAACTAGAATCTTCAACAAGAAAACAAAAAACCAACAGAAATAAATCCAAAAGCAAATAGGTTAATAAACAACAAGTTTGCTTATTTTATCAATTATACTTAAAAGCAGTTCATCCTAGCAAATAGGAATGTCATATTAAGATTATTTTTCTCAGTTTTCTTTTCTGCTCTTGTTTACAGTCAAAAGCTGCATGAACTAAAATACTTGACCGACTAACACCCACAAACAGAACCCAACGCAAAGCAAAGATAGCCTCACCTCCTTTGAGAAGCTGAAATGAAGGCATCCACTTTGGGGGCCGCAATAGTGGCACAAAGTAAGAGAGTACCAACACCAAACCCTGCTAATTCACTCGCTGTGATATTTTCCATTATTTCCCGACCTTTGCTTAATTCCTCAACTCGTTCACAACCTTCCAACGACCAAACTGAAAAAAAGGAAAAAAAAATGTCAAAGTTGTAGCCAATCATCAATCACTAATGAATTCTCTGTCAAGTTACAGAAAAAGCAATCAGAACTCCTTATTTCCCACTCTTGACAAAGAAACAGAAAGAACATTCTAAAGAGAGAGAATGAGAGAAATCTTCAAAATCCACTGAGAATTTCAAAGCAACTAGGCTTTTTCTTTGCATATCAACTGAAATCATAAGAAATAGACACCACAATTTGCTGTGAGGGAGGGGAAGAGTATACCTGGCCGCGGGTATCAACGGACAGAGACAATCTAGTGATGGGTTCTCAAATTTCCAGTCAGATTTCGCTTCCTGCCCCAATTGGGTCCGAGCTTCCTCTATTTTTCTGATCCTCTCGGAAAGAAGAAGAAGATAAGGAGAACGGTTTCTGAACATTAACGCTGGCAACGACATTTTATACGAAAATATTGAATGAATAAGTTGAAAATTCAGGGGCATTTAGGTAAATGTATATTTTGGAAGCTCCGGAACAAAAAGATTTTCCCACCCAGTGGAGAGTAGCAAAGTAGCAAAACCTCAGAAATCCCCTAACAATGGCGATGGTGGCCGAAGGTGTAGGGACACTGCAAATCCACAGAATCTCACAACCGAAATACATAGACGCCCTTCGCTGGCTTTCTCCCCTCTCTGCATTCGAGAGATTCGCTGTTCTTGCGCTCCACGACTCCGATTCCGATGTTTCCTCGATCGAGATTCAGGCCCTGAACCGCTCGAACCCATCAAACCTCCACCTTCAATCTTCGTGGGCATCTCCCGCCAGAATTTCGACCCTCAGAGTTTCTCAAATCCCTCAAAAACCTCTCGTCGCGGCATCCACCTATATGGGTTCTCTCCACTTCCTCTTCACTGACCCGGTCGATGCTTCTCTTGAATCGGAGCTCTCACTCGCTGAGAAGTCATTCCATGCTGGACCCATTTCGGGAATTGATTTGCAAGGTACTGGTTCTGAATGTGTTAGCGTGGGTGAAGATGGGAGGGTGAATTTAGTAACTATTGGGGATTCTAAATTGAATTACCGTCGGGTCTTCGATAGCCATGGGTTGGTGTCTTATACAGCAGCCAAGTGGGCTTCACCAGCCGAGTTTGCGACTGGGGGCTTAGGATTCAGTCTTCAGTATTGGGATCAAAGGAAACCCGGTGGAGCAGTTTCTCAGTTCAAGGGCAACTGGTAAGAGAACTTCTATCGTGCTCTTAATTCACATGCTTTACTTTATGCAAACCATTAGTATATAAGTGATATCTCTCTATTTTCACATCCTTTTCATCCTTCTGCTTGTTAGTTAATTAGAAGTTCTTTACAGGCAATGGTGATCATATTTCGATGAGTTCCTCATTATTTTATTTGCTGTTGCTTTGGTCTTCATTATTGATCATGCATGTCTACCTTATTCTGCAACAATTCACAGGCATAAAAACTTCATTAGTCATTTTGTGAGTATGATCTTGGATGGGTTACACTTTCTGAAAGTCTTGTAAATCATAGAATCCAATTTTAGCTTCCAAGTTTGTTTCAGAGAATTTAATTGATAACTGATCCACTTTCTGATTGGATCATGGCTTAAAACCAACAGGGGTTAGATGTGTTATCTGTCCAGTCTCCCGAATTTTAATGGCCAATATAGTATGATCAATGGTACACTAGGTTGGTTGAGATTTGGATCATCTGGTTGCTAGAAGGGGTTATGACAGAATGACATATATAGTATGAGTAATGGTACACTGGTTTTACTTTCTAATTGACAAACCGTCAGGTTTGCGATGAAGTGAAAAAATCTCAGCGCAGGAAAGAGTTTGCAACGAAAGAAAATCATAGTTGTCAGATGTACTTCTCTGTTTTCCATGTATTAAATACAAGAGAGATTTACATATTTATAAGTGACGGGAAGGCAGATTAGTTGCAATCTTGAATCCTGTATAGCTGTCTTGCCAGGTCAGCATATTTTAGTTTTAACTGCCTAACCGCCGTGTGTCCTTGCTAACACCCCCTCTCAAGTTGGAGTTTGGTACGCCCAACTTGGAACGGAGAAAATGGAATTGGTCTGCCCCGAGAGTTTTGGTGAACAAATCGGTAGTCTAGGATCTGGTAGAAAGATGTTGCAGTTGAATAGTCTTCTTTTGTACATATTCTTGGACAAAGTGACAGTCGATGTCAATGTGTTTCGTTCTTTCGCGAAAGATAGGATTGGTGGCGATGTGTATGGCTGCTTGACTATCACAAAAGAGTTGGATGGGTTGTGTCAAGGAGAGTGTAAGGTCACAAAGAACATGTAGTAGCCAAATGAACTCGCTTGTGGCCATTGCCATTAGACCTGTTCATGGGCCGGGTGGCCCGACGGGCCGGCCCGACCCGGCCTGGCCCCCTGATGGGCTTGAACATGTTTATAGGCCCACGGGCTTAAACTCGGGCCAAAAAGCCTGACCCACAATAAATTCGAGCCAGGCTCGGGTTTTGTCAAAATAGCCCGGCCCGACCTAAAATTAGATTTAAATTGGGTTATGTGATTATGTCCATTTGAATAAATTTCTTGATTTAAGAATGTAAAACTGTGTTTTAAAACGTAAAAGAAAAGGAAAAACCCATCTTGTAGGCCCATTGTTCATTTAAATAGGAAAAAAAACCATCTGAATTTTTAATTCTAATTTGAATAGGGAAAATTGTAATTTTTTTTATTAGGTCGGGCTTCGGGCTCAGGCTCGGGCCTAGCGTATTTCCATTAATGATGAGTAAAAGCCCGGCCCGAGCCTGGCCCGGCCTGGCCCATGAACAAGTCTAATTGCCATAGCCCGATATTCAACTTCAGCAGACGAACGGGAGACTGTGGCTTGTTTCTTCGTCTTCCAAGAGAGGACAGATGTTCCCAACATAGTAACATATCCAGTTGTGGATTGACGCATTAAAGGACACGTGGCTCAATCTGAATCACAATAAGCATGAAGGGATAAAGCTTAAGAGGAAGAAAAGAAGATGGCTTGTGTTGGATTAGTTTTAATGTATCGAACTATCCTCTTGGCGGCTTGCATGTGTTCCTCCCGTGGAGCATGTAGGAATTGTGAAAGCATATGGACTGGAAAGCTGAGTTCAGGCCGTGTAATGGTCAATTTCATGAGGCGGCCCACCAATCTTCTGTATTGTGAAGGGTCTTCTAGTAATGGGTTATCCATGTCTACGAATTGTCGTTGTTGTTCCATGGGATGTGAGACGGTATTAGATTCAATCATTCCAGTTTCAGTAATGATGTCCAAGGCATACTTATGTTGACAATCAAAGATGCCTGAGTCTGTCCTCCAAGCCCAAAAAATACCGAAGTGGGCCTAGATCCTTGAGATGAAAGCATTCATTGAGGTGGGCTTTGAGGGCAGCAAACGAACTGGGTCATTGCCTGCAATGACCAAGTCATCAACATATAAAAGAACGTTCACGAAGGAATCTGGTTGAGTGGATGTGAAAAGAGAATAATCTGCCATAGACTGGGTGAATCCAAACTTACGAAGAGCAGCAACAAACTTCTCAAACCAGCAGCGGGATGCTTGTTTAAGTCCATACAAGGACTTTTGAAGTTTGCAGACTTTGTTCTTTGCTTGTTTAGGTAACCCCAAGGGAATGGACATGTATACTTCTTCTATCAAATCACCATGTAAGAAGGCATTATTGACATCTAGTTGGTGCAGAGCCCACCCTTTAATAGCAGCAAGGGCCAACAAGCAACACAATGTTGTCAATTTTGCAACGGGTGCATATGTATCATGGTAGTCTTGTCCTTCAATTTGGTTGTATCCCATGGCTACGAGACAAGCTTTATATCGCTCGATTGTACCATCCGTCCGAAGTTTTAATTTGTAAACCCATTTGGAGCCGATGGGTTTCTTCCCAGGTGGTAGATCAACAATTGTCCAGGTATGGTTATGTTTTAGAGCAGCAATTTCATCATCCATTGCTGTACACCAATTTGGATCCTTGATGGCTTGAGAATAAGAGGTTGATTCTGGGGGTAGAGAAGCAGTAGCATTCAGGGTAGTCAAGGAAGTGGGAATGTTGCAAATGTAATCCTTTAGGTGTGCAGGCTATCATCTGTCACGGTAAGGTCGTGAGGGCTGAACACAGGTGTTGTGAACAAGACTGGATTCAGATGGCTCTGTGGTGGATATGTATTATGAACCTTCAATTAATGGATCTCTGTGGGTGGCTCTCCTGAATTGATGTCGGTGAGAGAAGTGCTAACGGGCTCTGAGATGGGACCAACATCAATTGAATTGTGATGGATTGCTGGATCAATGAAGGGATCATCATTTTGTGGTAAAGGGATGGCAATACCCGGATTGTTGTCTGATGGTGATGTGTGTTGCTGTTGAAAAGGGAAAACATCCTCATAGAATGACACATCTCGAGATGTAAAGAACCTACCAGTTTCAAGGTTGTACACCTTGTACCCCTTTTGACCATAAGGGTAACCCACGACTATACAACAAGAAGCACATGGGGCGAATATGTCCTTGTTGGGAGGTCGTTCTTGGGCATAGCATAGACACCCAAATGTACGGAAATGCTCATGACTAGGGGTTTTGTCAAGTAGCATCTTATAGGGTGTTTTTCTTTGTAAAGGGACTGCAAGAAGGTAATTTATGATGTAGGCTGCAGTCAGAACGCATTCTCCCCAAAATGATATCGGCAGCGAAGCTTGGAATCACAATGATCTGGCCACCTCAAGTAGATGCCTATGTTTCCTCTCAACAATCCCGTTTTGTTGAGGGGAATCAACACATGAATGTTGATGCATGATATCATTATTCATGAAATAGGACTGCATGGGCCCTGATAGAAATTCTTTACCATTGTTAGATCTTACTGCACGTACAACTGTATTGAATTGTGTGCGCACCATATTACAGAATGAAACCAAGAGAGAGTATGTATCTGATTTGTGTTTCATAAGGAAAATCCAAGTTGTGTGGTTGTAGTCATCAACAATGGATAGGAAGTAATGAGCACCATCATGTGTTGGAGTGTGGTAGGGACCCCAAATATCACAGTGGATCAGATCAGATGGAGCAGAGGCTCGAGACACACTTATTGGGAATGGAGTGGGAGTTTGCTTGGCCCGTTCACATACGTCACATGCATGTTTTGGTGGAGTAATGTGATGAGTTACCGTTCACCTCGGAAGCCCCTTCAAGGGTGGCTTAATCTCCTGAAACAGAAGATGGGAGGGAAAGGGGAAAGGTAGGAAGAAAATGACTCGGAGAGAGAGATGAAAGGGATATTCATTCACGCCACTTATTACATGATCAGGGCCTTATATAGCTGGCCTACATGTATGCAATCATGGAGAGAATATCTTCTGGTGGCAGTGTAACTAACTCTGGGAGGCTTTACCGCTAGACCTGTTCATGGGCCGGGCCGGGCCGGGCTTTTAGTCTTCATTAATGAAAAAATGATAGGCCCGAGCCCGAGCCCGGCCCGACCAACGGGCCTAGAACTTGGGCCCGAGCCTGGCCCTGACAAAAAGCCCAAAGCCTGAGCCCGAGCCCGGGCCCGACCTAATAAAAGAAATTTAAAATTTTTCCTACATTATCTATTTTAATTCAGATATTTTTCCCTTATTTAAATAGACACAATTTTACATTCTTAAATCAAAAAATTTATTCAAATGGGCATCACATAACCCATTTTAATTTCATTCTTTTTTTCTTACAATCAAGTGAATCAATTCAATCAACAACCTTCTTTAAGGTTGTTTAATATATTCCCTGTTGTTTGGTTGTTACTATACAACCAAGGCAAATCTGAAATAAAACACATAAGAGCAAATCATATAGGTTCATATTCCTACAAATAGCATCACACACTAAAACTAAATTCATATAACTTCAAGTTCATGTTCCTCCAAAGTCATAAAAAAATAATCTGAATAAAACAAACAAAATCCATAAAACATATTCTCCATCCATTCTTGAATTCACCAACAAGATGGAATATTCCAACTCTCAAGTTCCAAGCCATTCTAAAAAATAAAATAAAAGACTTCATTGTCCATATGGCCATATCAAATAAAACATGTTCTAGGCTTCTAGCCATCTCCATTCATTCTTGAATTCACCAACAAGATTGAACATTCCAACTTCCAAGTTCCAAGCCATCCTACAAAAGAAAATAAGAGATAAATTCAGTACCCATGTCACATATATAATTTGTTATCATGTCAAATGACAAATAAATAATGGAAATATATGTTATTATAATACCTAAAACATATCATCAAGTTCAACATTTTCATCATCATCATCATTACTATTTGATTATCCATCCTCTTCTAACAAGCTTGATCCTGAAGAAGCCCCTAACAAACTTGATCCCCCTGCATACAATTGGAAAATCTATTAGAAAATTTCAATGAATCATATATTTTAATAAACAATAAATAAAAAAAATTACCTAATACAAGGCCTTGTGTATAAAGCCAATCTTCAAGACAAACCAAAGCTCGAATTGTCTTGGACTTGAGTGAACTTCTCCAAGGATTGATCACCTTCTTTCCAATGCTAAATGCAGATTCGATGCAACTGTGGAAATAGGAATAGCCAAAATATCTCGAGCCATTGATGCCAATTCAGGATACCTAAGTGAATTCTTATTCCAATACTCCAAAACATCAACATCTGCTTTGATATCAAGGTTTTGTTCCTCCAAGTAAAGGTCTAATTGAGTTTTTTCACTTTGAATCTTTCTTTTTGAATTCAAAAGTTGCTCATAATCCTCAAACCCATCACCATTATCATTTCTCTCACTCATGTCAAATTGACTAGAAGATCGAATAAAGGAGGTGGAGGAAAAATTTTCTTTGTATTCATTAAACAAATCATGGAGAGTTTTAGTTATAGCATTAACATGCTCCTCAGCTTCATCCCCATAAAGTTTATCAAAACAATACTCCACTAACTTAATCTTGCAACGAGGATCCAACACAGCAGCACCAGACAAAATCATACTATATTCAGCCCCATATTTATCAAATTTCTCCTTCATTTTTCTAACCATGTCAGTCATAAAATTCTGAGGTTCCTTACTAACATCAAATGTCTATGAATCATCCACACTCCCTTGAAGTAAATGTTTGAATTAGGGTACTTAGTGGCTGAAAACATGCAAGTAACATCATAAAAAACCTTTAAGAACTTGTGAAGCTTATCCACTTTTCCCCATTCTTCTTCCGAAAGCATAAACATTTTAAAAATATTATCCCTTTGCCCCCAATGTTGTAAGACTTGCTTATAATAAATGGCATGTTCAAGCATCAAATAAGTTGAATTCCATCTCACACACATATCTAACCTCAATCTTCTAGTTGTGTTTAAGTGAAAACTTTTTTCAGCAAGTTCATAAAACCTATGCTTCCGGGCAGCTGATTTCTTTATATTTTTCACACCATCCCGAATCTTACAAACAACATCATCAACAATATTCAAACCAGCTTGCACAATAAGATTCAAAATATGGCTACAACAACGAATTTTGAAAAAATCACCACCACACACCAAAGATTTATGTATTGAAGATCTCAATTTCAAAGAGTTAGCCATCACATCATTGTAACTAGCATTATCTAATGTGATGCTAAAAAATTTCTGATCAATATTCCATTCGCTTAAGCACATGGCTACCTCATCTACTAAAGACAGTCCATCAAAAGGAGGTGCCAAAGCTTTAAAGCGAATAATTCTTTTCTGTAACTTCCAATTGTGTTCAATCCAATGAGCAGTTATACACATGAATTCATCATCAGTGTGCTCAGATCTCCAATTATCGGAAGTTAAACAAATCCGACCAAGTGTATTAGACAAATCACTTTTGACACCCTCTCTCTTTCACATAACTAGACATGATATCTCTTTTAGCAGTATGCCTACTCACATTTTTAAATTCAGGATTTATAGATTGAACAAAGAATCTAAAACCAGGTTTTTCAACAGTAGTAAAAGGGTGTTTTCCACATACAAGAAAAATTGATAATGCCCTACGGGACTCTTGTTGATCAAATTTGTAGTTTTTCAAAGAAGTACTCCCATCAGTGTTTGATTGAATAGTTACTTTGTACTGTCTAATATCCTGAATTCTACGTCTAGGGCAACGCTCTAAATGACGCTTCAAGTGAGTAGTTCCCTTACTTGACTTACCTTGTAATATTTTCATGCAGTGCTTACATCGTGCCTTCTTCGAATTAATGTTTTCCATTTCTTCCCACACCTTAGATGTCAATCTTTTCTTAGTGGAAGTCTGGTCAAACTCTTGATAGTCATCATCAACTATATCTACTCCAGCAACCGCATTTTCACTTGCCATTGACATGACAATAATTATTAAATATGAAATAATCTGCATAATGAATTCTAATTTTATCAATAAGACAAGCATATATTAAATAAAAAACTAAAAGAAATTTCTACAATTTGTTTACATTAAAAAAGAATATAATTTTTGAATTTGCAAAAAAAACCAATTGCAGATTATCCAATATAAATTCTGAATTCAATAATCAATATAAATCAGAATTTATTTACATTAAAAAAGAATATAAATTCAATATAAATTCTAAATTCAATAATCAATATAAATCAGAATTTATTTACATTAAAAAAGAATATAAATTCTGAATTCAATAATCAATATAAATCAAAATTTATTTACATTAAAAAAGAATATAAATTCAATATAAATTCTGAATTCAATTATCTATATAAATCAGAATTTATTTACATTAAAAAAGAATATAAATTCAATATAAATTCTGAATTCAATAATCAATATAAATCAGAATTTATTTACATTAAAAAATAATATAAATTCTGAATTTATTTACATTGTCAAAATCTTTTCAATCTTTGTGTCACAGTCCTCTTTCTCGCATATGCCTTCTATGCTAAATGCTGATCTTTCCAAACTATGAAATGCAGGAAAAAAATGTCAAAATTCATCCGTACCCATAACTCAAATGCTCTTTTTCTTTTGGGCTGGTCTAGTCTCCCTATTTGGACCGTGCCCTGTAGAGGGTCGGGACAAACATGGGAATGGGATAGGTCAAATTAAACGGGTTTAGAAGATGCTCTATATGCTGTCCTGCTTCTAACTGTGAACTCTAACGTGGTTCATAGTCTCAGCCTGATTAATCCAAACAATTCAGCTCTTAAGGACAACAATATAGATATATGCCCTTCTGTGAAAAAAACCAATCATGTCCATGCCCCATTAGGTTAATGGGGGGTGAAGAACAGTTTTGGGCCCATAGATTTGTGGATCAAAGCACACAAACTTTTACAAGTGACCAATTGGCTACCTACCACACACCCACAAGCCCATATTTTTTTTTATTTAAATAGAAAACATGAATAAAGCTAATCAGTGCACACGACAGTTCTATTGTCTCTGCTTCTGTTCAGCCCTTCTTCTTCTTCTTTCCTTAGTACGGACACCCTTTTACCTTATTGGGTCAGTGTAGTTAATGTTTTTCTCTCCTTCCTGTGTTCCAAAGACTGAACTGGGTCCTAAAGCTTCTTCTGCCTGAGACATGGCTAAGCATCATTGTCAGTTGGTTACAGCAGAAAGCCATGTATTTCTGGGTTTTTTTTTTTTTCGGGAGAGGGGACTAATTATGAGATCCCTGGTTAGCTTAGCCCCCTCAAAGAGGGAAAATTGACAAGAGGAAGCCAAGCTGCAAAATTTCAAGAGAAGGTGTTTTGTTGTAAAAGTAAAAATATCAATACAAGTCGCATTCATTCAATGGGTATTACTGCTGAAATCTGTAAAAGCAATATGAGTAAGCACCATCAAGAAAGAAAACGGAGGGATGATCGGTTTGGAGTGGGGTAAACAGGTCGAAATCTCCATGTATCGGACGTGAACCCAATACAAGCCACCAACTCTCCCAAGTGCTGCCACTCGGACCGAGTGGGGTTTATCATGACATCATCTCCACTGTGTCCTGAGTGGCTGAGTCTCCTGATGTTTCTGCTTCAAGCACTAACAAGTTCTCAGTTCTCACCCCATCCCTCTTTTATGGCTTACAAGTTACAACATTTCTCTTATTTTGTTGTTTAATATTATTTGATTATTTCTGTATATTAATTGTTCCTAGACAGAGAGAAGAAACTAGCCACTTCTGCGGTTTTGCCTTGTTCAGAAACAATAGGACCAACTGTTATAAAAACAGTAAACACTAAAGAGGACTCACTGTCGCGGTGAATCGGTGACTGTGGTCTGTGAACTGCGAGCTTGACCTACGATTTTGACAAGGATCACTTGATCAGTTTGCGTTTGAGAAAGAGAGAGAGAGAGAGAGAGAGCTCACCGCCGCCGCCGGAGTTGTTGCGCCGGTGAACGTTCGCCGCCTCGCCGGTTGTGGCTGCCTGAGAGTGTGAGGATGAGAACAGTGCATTGTGGAGGATGTGGAGAACTGGAGATTGGAGATGAAGGGTCGGCTGAAAAAAAGAATGGGAAGAGACAGATGTCTCGACTAGGGGTTTTATTTAGGTTTAAGTATAGGTCGGGCCGGGCCGGGCTCGGGCTGGGCTATTTTGGCAAATCCTGAGCCCGGCTCGAATTTATTGCGGGTTGGGCTTTTTGGCCCGAGGTTAAGCCCGCGGGCCCATGAACAGGTCTATCTGCCGCGTGTCACGCTAGCCCTCTCTCTTCTAGTGAAATGCTGCTCGGTGGTGGCCTGCTCCACTCCTATAGTTGGGTTCGGAGGGAGTGTTTGGATCCCAATAATTCCTCCCCCTTAGCATTGACCTTGCCCTCAAGGTCTAGGTTTGGAAACCTCTCATTCAGCCTAAGATAAGGTTCCCAAGTGGCATCATCTGGAGGAAGCCCAACCCATTCTACCTTGGCTTTTGGCACAACCTGACTGCCTCGTCGAACCCAACGGAAATCCACAATTCTGATAGGCTTCGTGTCAATGTCCCCTTCTTCAGTGAATTGGGGTAAGTTGGGTGAGATAGGTGTATGATTTCCCACTGCCTTCTTAAGAAGTGAGATGTGAAACACTGGATGAAGCTTTGAGGTTGCAGGGAGGTCCAACTGATAAGCAACAAGGCCCACTCTCTCCAGAACCTTATAAGGCCCATAATACCTGGGTGCTAGCTTGTGCCAAGCCTGTCTTACTACTGAATCTGGCGGTAAGGTTGGAGCTTAAGGTAAACGAAGTCACCCACCTGAAATTCTAACGGGCGGTGGTGAGTATCATAACGGGCCTTCATTCGTTGTTGGGCTTTTGTCAAGTTGGACTTAAGCAATCTAAGAATCTTGTCTCTTGCAAGTAGACGGGTCTCTACTTCTACCACCTTGGATGACCCATATTCATAAGGTAATATGGGGGGAGGTTCTCTGCCATATAGAGCTTTGAAGGGTGTCATTCCAACAGCCGACTGATAAGTCGAATTGTACTAGTATGCCCACGGAAGCCAGTGAGCCCACTGTCGAGGCTTTTCCCCTTTGAAACATCTAAGGTAGGCTTCCAAGCAACGATTAAGAACTTCAGTCTGCCCATCAGCCTGCGGGTGATAACTCATGGAGGGGTGCAGTTGGGTTCCTTGCAACCGAAAATATTCCTTCCAGAATGAACTGAGGAAAGTAGGGTCCCGATCTGAGACAATGGATCTTGGGGTTCCATGCAGCTTGGCGACGTCCCGGATGAAGATGTCAGCCACCATTGCTGCGGTGTAAGGGTGAGGTAATGCAGAGAAATGGCTGTACTTGGTGAGACGGTCAACCATTACCATGATAACCTCCTTTCTTGCAGAATGAGGTAGACCCGTGATGAAGTCCATGGAAAGGTCTTCCCACACTTGATCTGGAATCTTGAGAGGTTGTAGAAGGCCAGCGGGAGACTGTGATGAGTATTTCTGCTGTTGGCAGGTTTGGCATTCGGATACATATTGTAATACATCCGTACACATTCCTACCCAATGATAGTCGCTGTTGAGCCTCTTTAGGGTCCGTAGCACCCCTGAGTGCCCTCACAAGGCGGAGTCATGAACAACCTTAGCAGTTCAGCTTTGTGGGCCGAATTCTGGGCAACAACAAACCGACCCCTAAAGAAAAGATCAGGCCCCACAACTTGGTAGCCAACAACTTGTGAAGGGTCTCGCCTCCACTTATCTCTAATGACCCGCAATTGCGGATCAAACTTGGCTTCTTGCCATATAGCTTCAAACAAAGGGAAGCTGGGCTAAGAGTAGGTCAGATGGGCCAACTCTTCTACTCGTGACAAGGCATCAGCTACTCTGTTTGCGGGCCCCGGCTTATATTCTATGAGGTAGTCAAATCCCTTTAGTTTACTAAGCCATTTTTGCTGCTCCAGGGTGTGCACCCTTTGCTCTGCTATGTACTTCAAACTTCGTTGGTCTGTCCTAATAACAAATTGGCGTCCCAATAGGTATGCACGCCACTTTTGCACTGCCATTACAACAACCATCATTTCTTTGACATAAGTGGACTGACTTTGGTGAGCTGCTGAGAGAGCCTTGCTGAAATAAGCAATGGGCTGCCCTTTCTGCATCAAGACGGCCCCTACTACACCCGACGCATCACATTCTATTTCAAAGGGCTGAGAGAAGTCTGGAAGAGTGAGGACTGGAGGGCTGGAAACTGCTGTCTTCAAGTCTTCAAAAGCCCGTTGGGCTTTATCAGTTCAACTGAAGGAATCCTTCTTTAATAGACACGTTAGAGGGGTGTCCATAAGCCCATACTCCTTAATGAAGCGCCTATAATATCCGGTAAGCCCAAGAAAGCCCCACAGAGCCTTTACAGTAGTGGGCTTGGGCCACTTCTGGATGGCGTCTACCTTTTCTGGGTCTGCCATGACCCGACCTGCTGCAACCACATGGCCTAAGTACTGAATTTGTCCTTGTCCAAAGGAACAGTTTGTCATTTTGGCATGTAACTGGTGCCCCTTTAGAGTTGTGAGGGTGAGTTTCAGATGTTCCATATGTGTGTTCCAATCCCTGCTGTACACCGGAATATCATCGAAAAATACCAGAATAAATCGCCTTAGAAATGGCCTGAAGATGTCATTCATGAGGGCCTGAAAGGTGGAGGGGTGTTGGTGAATCCAAAAGGCATAACCTAAAACTCATAATGGCCATCGTGGGTCCTAAAGGCCGTCTTGTGGATGTCAGCCTGGTAGACCCGAATCTGATGATACCCGGACCTCAGGTCTAATTTGGAGAACACTCGTGCCTCTCCTAACTCATCCAATAGTTCGTCAATGAGGGGTATAGGAAACTTGTCCTTCACAGTAATCTGATTCAAGGCCCGGTAATCTATGCAAAAGCGCCAACTACCATCCTTCTTCTTTACTAAGAGTATAGGAGATGAAAAAGGGCTGGTGCTGGTATGTATATGCCCTTTTTCCAATAGTTCTCTCATTGCCTTCTCAATTTCCAGCTTCTGAAAGTAAGGGTATCTATATGTCCTCACATTGGTTGGATTAGAACCGGGTAAGAGAGGTATCTGATGATCATGAGCCCAGGGTGGAGGTAATTGGTTCGGCTCCTTGAATACATCGGCAAACTGATCGAGTATCGATCGTAAGGCCTTGTGTTGGGCTTCTGTGGGGTGAACACAGCCCTGGTTGTCCAGAATTGGGACTGCGGGCCAAATGCCTAAGTGCATAAATATGGGTTGGCCAGCATCCTTGGAGGCCCATATCATGGAGGCTAAAGTGTCACTTTGTGGACTAGGGGCCGCACCCCTTGTAAATGACAAGACTGGCCATCCTGGTTAAAATCCATTGTCATTTTGGCCCAATCACATAGAGCAAGGCCCAGGCCATGCAACCAATGAACCCTCAAAATAATATCAACCCTCGGGAAATCCAATGGGTGGAGATCCACCACAAAATTATGGCCTTGTATGAGGATTTTTTCCTTCTTACATACACCATTACATGACATCTGACTCCCATTAGCCACATGGATTGAAAAGAGAGGAGTGGGTTGTATGGTCATACCTAGTTGCTTAGCCAAACGACAAGTGATGAAATTCAGGGTAGAGCCACTATCAATCAAAATCATCACGGTCTGGCCCACCAATCTTCCTTCTGGTCCGTCTGGAATCAGTTCACAGTCATTTAAGTGCTCTGGGTCTGTATCTTCCGGCTCTTCCTCTGTCTGTAGGAGAAACACCCGCTAGACCCGGCCGGTCCAAACTTATCATCACAGTTATAACAAGGGCCTTTCTTGCGTCGGGCTTGCATCTCAGCCCATGAGAGACGTTTGAAGGGCATAGTGGGCCGGTTTCATGGGTTGCTGATTGACCTGTGGAGGAGTCCTCAAACTTGGGTAGGTCGGTTTGCTAGCTCTACGAAGGTTGTCGATTCTTTCTTCTTGTAGGTGAGCCAATCCCACCGCAGCCATGATAGTCGTCGGACGGAGAGCCCTCACCTCCAGACGGATATCCTCTCTGAGACCTCCCACAAAACATCCTACTAAGGCTTTCTCTGGCCAGCCGTGTACCTTGGTCGCCATCCGCTCGAACTCGAACTGGTACTCTGCTACCGTTCCAGTTTGCTTCAACTGGGTGATCAGCTCGTCGTAGTCCACGAACGCCTTCGGCCCAAAGCGAATGCACAAAGCTTCAGTGAACTTCGCCCAAGTTACCTGGGGATGATTTCGGCGATACCACTGGAGCCATAGAATCGCATCTCCTTCTAGATGAATGGAGGCGATGGAGACACACTGGTGTACGGGAGTTTCGTGGTATTCGAAATATCTTTCTGCTCGGAAGATCCAAGGAATGGGATCTCCATCGGAATAGTTGGGAAAGTTGATCTTAGTGACTTTTCCGGTGGGGTAATCCCCTGTTCTTTGGCTACTGGAAGCAGAGGCTTCCGCTCCTGCTAGGTGACTGGTCTCGCCGGACTGTTGCTGAGAGACGAAGCTGGAGATGACCACTTTGAGTTCCTCGAGTTCGTTCAACACCTGGTGAAATCCAACCTCAAGCTGGTTGACCCTTTCATCCACGGTAGTGGAACGTGTCTGTGGCATCGTGAAGCCTGGGATTTGGATAGCTTGGCTCTGATACCAATCTGATGAGTTACCGCTCACCTCAGAAGCCCCTTCGAGGGTGGCTTAACCTCCTGAAACAGAAGATGGGAGGGAAAGGGGAAAGGTAGGAAGAAAATGACTCAGAGAGAGAGGTGAAAGGGATATTCATTTACGCCACTTATTACCTGATCAGGGCCTTATATAGCTGGCCTACATGTATGCAATCATGGAGAGAATATCTTCTGGTGGCAGTGTAACTAACTCTGGGAGGCTCTGCCGCGTGTCACGCTAGTCTCTCTGTCTTCTAGTGAAATGCTGCTCGGTGGTGGCCTGCTCCACTCCTATAGTTGGGTTCGGAGGGAGTGTTTGGGTCCCAACATAATGCTGCGGTCAGAGAGATGGAATAACTGTTTTGATGATGCATGTTTGAGTCTTCTGTGCCAAGTACTGTAGCTGTCTTTATTAGTGATTGAAAGAGCAACAGAGGGATGTGCAGGCTGAAGGCAGTAGATCCCATGGTCAGCACCCCTTTGCTAATCACAGTCATGGATATTGGGTCCTGAATTACACATGAAGTAGGAGAAAACACAGCAGTGCAGTGTAATTGTGTGGTGAGTTTACTTATGGACAGCAAGTTGTATCGAAAACTAGGAACACATAGTACATCATGAATAAGGAGTCTTGGGCTTATCATGGCTGAGCCTTTATGTGTGGCAGACAAAACAGAACCATCTAGCAAGTTTATTGATAGAGGGAAAGGTAGCGATTCATGATGCAGATAAAGACTTCATTGGGGTGATGTGATCAGATGCCCCACTATCAAGAATCCAATCAGAAGGACCAACTGTGGTGGAGTAACTCTTACCAGACATATTTGAAGCACAAAGAGACTGGATGTCCGTATTCAATAAACGTAAGAGTTGGTTGTATTGTTCAGGTGTGAGAGATATTGGTGTGGCTTGGGCAGGTCCAATGGTTGCTGCAGCCGCAACTTGTGAACCTCCGGCAGAATCAGCCTTCGTCTTGGTTCCACGATTTGGCTTCCGCTTCTCCCATCCATCAGGATATCCAATCAGCTCGTAGCACCTATCCTTAGAGTGGCTTTGGCGCTTACAATGCTCGCACCATACTTTGGTCCGAGGGTTGGAATTCCGATCACCAGATTTGGAGGCAATTGGCAGCAGCATCTGGAGGATACGTAGCTTTCTAAGTCATCAGAACTTGATATTTCTCGTCTTGAACTATTAGCGCATAGGCCCGATTTATGGTAAGGAGTGGTTTTGTAGCCAGAATTGTGGATCTGACATTATTGAAGACATCATTCAGACCCATCAAGAATTGGTATAGCCTGTTAGGGACTGCCTAACTCAGGGACTCTTTCGAGGGAGCCTGCCTCCTGAATGAGAGAGAGAGAGATAGAGAGAGAGAGAAAGAAAGAGAGATTGTATTCCCAAATCGATAATCCCCTCCTAGCTTCATTTCCTTATTTATATATACCGCTGTTACAATTCTGTTATACCCGCCTCTCCACTTGTCCAGTTTGTTAGTTAGTTTGTTCTAGTGGTGGCTGTTAGTTACATTCTTTAAAGGCTGGCGTGGCCTTTTCTTGTACACTTGTATTCCCTTTATTTGTCTCAACAGTCCCTCCTCCCTTGAAAGCGACCTTGCCCTCAAGGTCAAGATGTGGAAATCTATTCTGTAAATTCAAGTAAGGTTCCCAAGTTGCATCCTCAATTGGGAGACCTAACCATACCACCAATGCCTCTGGTTCGATGTGATTCCCTTTGCATATCCACCTGAAATCTGTTCCTTAGGTTCCTGGAAGATCATTGAGAACTTTTGAAGTAGCTGTTGTAGTTGTGTGCGGCCTTCTTCGGATCTGCTTCCTTGGGCTAGAATGGGGCCGTTCCCGTGGGAGTCTATCTGCATTAATATGATGTGGGCTGGGTCTGCTGCCTGTTTCCTTAGGGAGGCAAGACTAATGGGTCCTGGACCCTTGGACAGCTGCCCTTGAATATGCACCTGTGAGCTGCCCACTTGAAAATCCATGGTGAGGCGGGCCCAATCACATATCACCGGCCCTAGTTGCCTTGATCATTGGACTCCGAGAATTACATCTGCTCCACTGATTTCTAGGGGGTGCAGATCTACCTCGAACTCGTGTCCTTGTATCTTCATCTTTAATTCTGTGCACGTACTGTCGCACACCAGGTTGCTCCATTAGCTACGTGCACCCGGAAGGCTGTACATGGTTGGACCAGAATCCCTAGTTGTCTGACCAATGTTTGGGTAATGAAATTGAGAGTGCTGCCACTGTCTATCAGAACTGACACATGGCGCCCTTGTACCAGTCCGATTACTCATAGTTTGAGAAGAAGCAAGACCGGTCAAGGCTTGTAGGGATACTTCCGGGTATTCCTTTGTCCATTGCCCCCATTCTTGGTTGTTTGGGTAATGAATACTTCCGGGTATTCATTGGCTCTTCAATGTCTGTTGATTGCTCGACATATTCGGTTTCAGGTTGAAGGAAGAAAACTTGAGGGATCTTACAGCGATGGTTCGGCCCGAATTTGTCTCCACATGCATAGCAAAGGCCCTTTTCCCGTCGGGCTTGCATCTCATCCCAAGTTAACCTCTTGGCTGAGCCGGGGCCTGAACCAGAGTTGGCGTCCTTGCCTGTGATTCCTACTCTTGATCTGGGCTCTGGTTTACCCAAGATACCTGGTTCTGGGTTCGGTATACCTAGTATGACCGCAGCTCCCAGAGGTTGATTAATCCTTCTTGCCCGATTTAGTTTGTCTTCATGTAGTCGAGCTAATGCTGCTGCTTCAAGAACGGTGGTGGGCTGCATGGCTTGTACCTCCAGCCACAATTCTTCCCTGAGTCCACCAACAAAACTGCCGACAAGCGCGCTTTCTGGCCAGCCTTGCACGCGCACAACTAGTCTTTCGAACGCCATCTGATAATCTTGGACGGAGCCGGTCTGTTGTAGCTTAGAGAGGCTTTCATCATAGTTCTCAAAAGTCGAGACTCCAAATCGCATGGTTAAGGCGTCGGTGAAGTTTGTCCATGTGGCTCTTGGGTGCCGTCACCGGTACCACTGGTACCAGACGATCGCCTCTCCTTCCAAGTGTGCAGAAGCTAATGGAACACAATCAGGTCCCTGTGTGTCGTGGTAATCGAAGTATCTTTCTGTTCACAGAAGCCAGGATGTGGGATCTCCCTTTGCGAAGATGGGAAACTCAACTCTTGCTGTTCTTGATCCGCTTCGATGACTGGTGTCACTGCGCTCTTTCGATTCGGCGCAGGTGGTGCCTGTGCCAGTCGTTCAAGCAAGGATGCAAAGCTTTCTTTAATTTCTTTGACGTCAGCCGATATTCTTTGCATTTCTCCTTCCATGTTGTCGACTCTGTTCTCCATTGCGGATGACCTTGTGCTTGGCATCTTGGTTTTGATACCAACTTGTTAGGGACTGCCTAACTCAGGGACTCTTTCGAGGGAGCTTGCCTCCTGAATGAGAGAGAGAGAGAGATTGTATTCCCAAATCGATAATCCCCTCCTAGCTTCCTTTCCTTATCTCTATACTGCTGTTACAATTCTGTTATACCCGCCTCTCCACTTGTCCAGTTTGTTAGTTAGTTTGTTCTAGTGGTTGGCTGTTAGTTACATTCTTTAAAGGCTGGTGTGGCCTTTTCTTGTACACTTGTATTCCCTTTATTTGTGTCTCAACATAGCCTGTCTTTCTCTCGATCTGCCATCATTTCCTTGATCGCGCTGCAATTGCTTCCGCAATCACAGTTAGGAATGGGTGACAAATTACCTAGCTCATCCCAAAGGCCTTTCAGCTTTGTGAAATATGAGGCAACTGGAAGACCTCCCTGGTTCAGGGTGGAAAGATCTCATTTGAGTTGATAGATTCTTGCATCTTTCCCTTGAGAGAAGCATTCCTCAAGTTCTTTCCACATATCTCTAGCCGATTCCGTGTATTCAACAGTTTCATGGAGCTTCCAAGTAACTTGGACTCCGCCGATGGAGCTGAACTTTGGCGGAAGTAGTCAGGGTAACCCAGGACCGTCTGGGATTGGTGGTGTACTGAGAGATGAGAACAGCAACATTATTGCCTTTTTTTCGGGACCGGTGGGAATAGGAGACTCTGTGAGGGCTGAACTCCTAGCTGCGGCACAGGGGGTACAGATTGCCTATCAACTCGGAGTGCAAAATTTAATAATTGAAGGAGACTCCAAGGTGGTAGTAGGATGGTTGGCTGACCCCGGTACTGTCACTTGGAACTTTAAGGATATTTTAAAAAAGGTTAAATGGCTATTGAGGGGTATGACAGTTAGAGTTCAGTGGCTGGGTAGATCGGCTAATGCCTTGGCTGATTATCTTGCTAAACAAGGGGCTACTCGGGTTTCATTGTATTGGGCTTCATTGTAATTTTCTTTTTCCTTTGTTATGTTCTTTAACTAAAGGGTTGATGGTTTCTTCCATCTCCCCTCTTTAAAGGGGAGGTAGCATCTCGTGCTTCTCCCTAAGTTGTACTATCTTTGACTTTGATTTTACAAATCTGAATATTCACTGTTAAAAAAAAAAACACTTTCATGGAGCTCACGAGCCAGAGAGTTGAAGATCATTAACTTTGATCCATACCTGCTCTTCTATCGTAGACGGACTTGGCCTCTGCAATGAACCGTCCACAAATCCGTATTTGTTTTTTGCTCTCAGAGTAATGCGCATCGCACGCTGCCAAGTGAAGTAGTTGTGGGCAAGAAACCAGAATGGCTCCAGGATTATCAGAGGGATGCAGATAATATGGGGAACTTGGATCCAAATCTGTGCTCATCATTGGTTTCTTGAAAACAGAGTTTCTTGATTTCTGCAAGAACCGATAGATGTACCAGAATGTTGACCACCAGCCGATGAGAGTTTAGTCCGTCGGAAACGGGATGGAGCCTACACAGCAAGAAGAGACACGCAGTGAGTCTTGATCATTGTCAAGGCTCTGATACCATGACAAACCGTTGGGTTTGCGATGAAGTGAGAAAAGCTCAGCGCAGGAAAGAGTTTGCGATAAGGTTGCAACAGAAGAAAAGCAAATGGCGGTAAAAGGAGTTTGCAATAAGGTTGCAACGAAAAAAAATCAGAGTTGTCAGATGTACTTCTCTGTTTTCCATGTATTAAATACAAGAGACATTTACATATTTATAAGTGGCGGGAAGGCAGATTAGTTGCAATCTTGAATCCTGTACAGCTGTCTTGCCAGGTCAGTGTATTTTAGTTTTAACTGCCTAACCGCCGTGTGTCCTTGCTAACACTAATACATTGCTGGTGAGTGATGTGCAGAATGACATGTTTACCTGACATGATCCCTATGTTACCTTGAAGCATGTGCCATAATGGATCGGGTCAGGTTGGGTTTGGTCCAGGTCAGAGTAGAGCCGGACCTGACCTGATAAGTAAATGTGCAGAACCAGTTCTGAACTGGAACTTATAGGGTCTGTAATCAGGACTATTGGGTTTGACCCAATAAGACCCAGTCATAATTGACAGGTATACGTTTAACCTGTAATTTGATAATAAACCTAGTTATTTGTAGAGTGACACATTTGAACATCATTATATGATAATATTACAAGTCTATCACGAGAAAGATACATAGTATTTTATGATGAAAGAGAAAAATAGGTATTAGACGGGGGCATCTTTGTAATGTACCATTATGCATATTCATAATTATATATACAATTAAATATAGTCAGTTGGGTTTTAATTGGTTCAGAACAATGAAAGCTGATTCCCACTCAGTTATAATTAGGACACACAATACAGACCCAGATCCTATATAATTGGGTCAGTTCGGCTCAGGCTTGTCTGATCCGTTAACAGCCCTATAATATGGCACCCTTGTACAAGTATCTGGGTATCATATCCTGAACCTGGATGCACCATAAAAGCTATTTAGACTCTGCCAATTGTAATGACTAATCTTTCCTTTTGTTTTTTGCTTCTTCTTGTTTTTTCATTTCTTTTGTACTTAAAAACATCTTAAAGGCAATTGTCAAAATAAAAAAAAAAAACGCTTTAAGGCAGAATTGATCCAGCTAGATGTTTTCCGTAATTAGTCATGTTAGGACTATATTGTATCCACACTTAGAACAAATTCCAACACTTTGACAAGGCAAAACCTATTGTATCCATGCTTTTTTGTTATCATATTAAGGTAAGTGATAAAAAAATGAAGCGCCATTACTTGTCACTGGTTTAATATCAATGTTACCTCCAACCCACACCCCCAAGAGAAGGAATGGTATATTTGCTGCTTCATAAAATAAAATTGAGGAAAAGATCACGTTTTCCTTAAAGAAACTCGGTAGGCTTTGATGTGTTTTATTATTTTTTTTTTGAAGAATATAACAAGATTTTGTTTTGAGATTACCCATAATTGGGTAATTTATGTCTGGTCGATGAATCGGTGTTATCCACTGGTGACTGCCTTATGGCTATGGGTGGGATAGTGGCTAATAATATTATTGGCCAGTGGATTTGACACTCTTGTCAAGAGTAAAGTCTGTATCAGATAAAAGGGGGGGGGGGGGGGGGAGGGGGGAGCATGCCCCTACTAAATTTTCTCTTTATGAGTTTGTTGTCAACCCCAATCTGGTCTCTGGAGTTGGGGTTGTGTTTTGCCTTTTTCCTTAGCACACTTTATTCAGAGGGTAGATTAAGTAGTAAATGGTAATTATAAGCACCAAACTACCAATACAAAATTCAGGCATAGAACATCCCCTCCCACCCCCTTCCCAAAAACAAAATAAGAAAAAGGAAAGATACACAAACAGAAGCAAAGAAAAGAAAAAAAGAAGCCATGTCATATGCATATTTTATTATTTAGGGGTCATTCTGTAACAGCTGAGGTGACTGAACTTAATGACATATTGCTTTGCCTTTTAGTGAATATTTTATTGAGCAGGTTGTGAGCTCCTTAGAAGCTGAAGTTAAAGTTAGGTAGGGGTAAGCATTCGGTTTATTTGGTTAAAAACCGAGGCAAAGAAACTGAAATTGTAAGAGAAAACAAAACTGAACCGAATTTTTGATAAACTGGAATAACCAAAACCGAATTTTCAGTTTGGTTTTAGGTTAAAACTGATACTGAGTTTCATACACACACACACACACACACATATATATATATAATATATATATGTATGGAGAGAGAGAGAGAGAGAGAGAGAGAGAGAGAGAGAGAGAGAGAGAGATTAATATGAAAAAATGAGGGTGAGCCTTGGTGCAATGGTTGGGTTGCTCCATTGCGACCTGGGTGACCAGGGTTCAAATCTTGGAAACAGCCTCTCTGTATGTGCAAGGGTAAGGCTGTATACATCTGTCCCTCCCCCAGACCCCGCATTTGTGGGAGCCTTGTACACTGGACTGCTCTTTATATTACTATGGAAAAATCAATGCTGCAGGAAGGACATGATACTGGAAGGGCTTTGACCAATCAAATCCCTTCCTATGAATTTGATAAATAACCACCTGAATGGTTACCACTTTTTTGATACCTGTTGATTGGCTATTGGCTACCAGTTTTTCTGGTACCATCTCTCTCTCTCTCTCTCTCTCTCTATCTATCTATATATATATTGGTTAATTCATTTTTTCTGTTAACCGAAACTGAAAATTTTGGTTCAGTTTTTCATTTTTATCCAAATAATGCTTATGGCCTCAAATATTTTATTATTTAATTATTTTGTCCACCAAAAGAGACAGCAATAAGTCATTCAGTTCAGCCACTTTACAGCTGTTATCAGACAGACCTTTTAGTCGGTGACCTGGTAAGTGGTAACTTGTAAGCTTATCTTCCTCTCCCCTTAAGATACCTGAATACTTGTATAAGGGTGTTGTATCATGTTGAATACTTCAATTTTAGTTGAATTTTGTATCTGACACCATATCCAGTCGTACTCTCACCCCCCCTAATATAACCTGAATACCTACCTATACAAGGTTGTCATACATACACGTACACCAAATTACAACACTATTTGATAAGAGAGAAGGGAATCTTTTCTTAAGTTTAGTTGGCCTTGATATTATCCTTGTATAATATGCAGGTTTGTTGTTTCCTAAACACTCTTTTGCTTAACCTGTTTGTTTATGTTGGATTAGATGCTTATGCATCTTTCTATAGAATGTGCTTGTTATTTACTGTTATGATGTACATCAACTAATGATGTTGTTGCAGGGGTCGAGGGAATATGTCTGAAATTGTACACTCCATTGATATTCACCCATCACGAAAGCACATTCTTCTGGTAAGATGGCTGCCTACCTTAACTCATTCCTTTTTCTTATACAGAAAGTGGACTTGTCAACTTTTAGTTGCCTAAGGATTAATTGTGACAGCTGTTCTTAAGGTGTAACCTATGACCATTACCCAATGTTGGTCCCAAGACTCCCAACCATTTGGGGTCTCAGGAGCAGTAGACTGGGTACGGTCCTAACCTTTGGTACTTCTCTGTACAAAGTGGCTGTCCTCATATTCAAACCTGTGTTATCTCGCTTGTCAACCTAGGATTTTACTATTACACCAAGTAATGGCCCCTTGTTTATGTGGAATCTGAGGATATATGATTGTCTTATCACCTTTCATCTCTACTTCCTCTGAGACACTACTGGGGTTATGTCAGTGGCTGACAATCATAAATGCTAGGCTTTACTGCTCAACAATTACAGTGCCCATTTAGGAGGGCTTTCACTCTGCTACTTTTGGCTTTGTCAGTGGGGCCCACTCTAAAAGCATACAAGTAATATTTGGTGAAAATTCAGAGAGCAAACTGATTATTATTCAGTCACTTGCATGGCTCTGCGTTCAAGCTTCTTTCAGTGGCTTCTTGAAAGCAACTCAACCAGAGCTTAAATATTTCCAAATGGGGGCCAAAAACCACCAAGGTTTTTCAGCTGCCAATTGATGAAAATGGTTCAGAGCAATGTTTTTAAAACTGACCTGAAATGGTAAACCGCTTTTCTGTCTGGGTGGTGGGTCAGTGCAGAAAAAAAGTCAATGTCAAAATGGTCAACCCATGATGTCATAAATTCTATAATAAAAATTTAAAAATAAAATTACAAAAAAAATTGCAGCAAAAATGTCTCTAATATTACATATTTTAGCATACTAAATTAAGTAAGTGTTATAAATGAGAATTACTGTTATTAATGATGGAGATGTCTAAAATAAAAAAAATAAAGAATAAATGTCTTAACTCATGACCCACTGAGTCAAATGGGTCAGCAGCAATTCAGCTGACTGGGTCACCAGGTTTTTACAGGTGATGGTTTGGGGGTGAAACAGTAACCAATTACTGAATGAGAACCAAAATGATGGTTTCCATAAAGAACTAATCATCTCTCTTATTTTTTTTATTTTTTATTATTTTTTTTTTGGAGCGGATGATATCATGAAGGATACTTTAAAATCTTGGGCTGACAAGTTTGAATAACATAGGTTTGAGTCTGAGAGCGGCCACTTTGTTTAAAAAGATGCCAAAGGTTAGGTCTAAAATGTGGTAACCAGTCTGAGCTTAAGAAAATGGCTCCGGAGCACTTTCCTCTTGTCCTCTCCTACTCCCACCATCTTTGCTTCATCCAATACTTGAAATAGTCCATCGAGTTAGGCATGGGAGAGGAGAGGAAGTTCAAGCTGGCGGGGAAATGGAGACTAGATTTGTCCATTGAAGCAAAATCTTTCCTCTTTGAGCAAGGAAGGACAAAGGGGAAGGCTCTATTGAAAATCAGAGAAGGGAGCAGGGTGTCGATTCTTCTAACAGAGGAGGCCTGTGTGTGGCTGAAAGGCTTTGTAGATGGAGCTATAAATTCCTTTCGAGAAGAAGGTTGGAGAAACTCGTTGACCTGTGAGAACAAGAGGTTTGAAGCTGTGCTAAAAAGGAATGGAAAAGGGTGGTTCATTATGGTCACCGGACTCTTTGGTTTTAACAAAAAGCAAGTGATGTGTATTCCAGAAGGTCTGAAGCGAAGAGGGTGGGCTTCTTTCGCTTCTAATCTTTAGGCTTTTCTCTTGGAGGTCGAAAGTAGAGTAGAAGAAACCCTTGGCTCGAAGGTTTGTTCTGTGGTCCGCCCAAAGCTTCACCCTGAAGTTTTGGTGTCCAGCTCGTCTGTCATCCGACGAGTAGCAGTGGAAGAAGGGAGAGGGAGCTGGGAGAAGAGGGTGGTTTTAGTGGCAGAAAGGGTGATAGAAGATTGGACGAAAGTTTTAGAAGTTTTAACAGAGAGGTTGGGATCAAAGGAAGATGTTTTGTTGCTACCTTTTGCTGAAAAGAAAGCCCTACTAGATATTGGAAGTAAGACTTTGTTCTTCAATTCTTTCCTTGTAGAAGGAAGCCTGATTAAGGTCCAGAATTGGGCTCCAGATTGCAATGAAGTTGAACCCAGAGCCGGCAGCTTTTGGATTAAACTTCTTGGTCTTCCCTTCAACCTTTGGAATAACCTTATTATGGGGAAAATTGCTAGAGCAATGGGTGGAATTCTGTTGGAGGCTAACTTAAGCAACTTGAGAGCGGTGGAACTTAAGGTTGCTGGGATCAATCCGGAGAACTTGCTGCGGATCTTCGAAGTCCTCTTAGAAGAAGCTTGGCACAAGGTCTGGCTAGTTTCAGAAGTTGAAGCTTTGCTTTGGGGAAGATGACTAGAAGTTGAAGAATCTGACAAGCTCGCAGGGGGTGTACACGTGGCCTTCAGGGGCTGGCGGGTAAGTCTGTTGAGTGTGGGCGTTTTACAGAGGAAGGGGAACAATGGCAGGGGTGTTCCAAGACACGAAGCCTTCCTATTTTGGCTTCTTTTTCAAATTTTTTTGAAGAAGGGTTGTGTAAAGAGGGTGGCCCGTCCTATGCTGACGTGGCTAAGTTGGGAAAGAGCGGTTCGCGCGCTGTCTCTCTCTTTGAACCGGCTCTAAGAATGGTCGAGCCGGTCAGGCCAGTGGGTGAACTTCCTTGCGGATTTAAAAGCCCACGTGACAACTTAAGTCATCACGTGGGGCGGGGTAGGCATGGGACGATGATAGATGACCTCTTTCATCTATCATCGTCTAAGTCTCGCCCTCTCGACTGTGGAGGGGCGAAATCTGCGAACAAGGCTGGAGAGCGCCGGCCTCTGTGCTGGGTTCCGACGAGCAGCCGGCGACGAGCAGCCGGCGACGAGCAAAATCACAGCCTTTCTGATCGCCCGAACCCACGCTATTCGAGAGGCAGACCAGAAGAGAAAGAAGATGCTGATCAAGGCTGGTTGAGCTGCGGTTCAGATTCTGATCATGTTGATAGTTCAGACGATTGTGGGAGTTCAGGCAGTGCGGCAGTTGAAGCTCTACTTAAAGATCAGAACAACGATTCTTTTAGCCTGGACTGTTTGTTCTTAGGGGATTCGGTGGGGGAAGGAAAGGTGGAGGGGGAGGAGCGGGTGTGTGATTTTAACCCATTACTGGCTGAGCCCCCCCTCAGTTCTAGTGCTTTGCAAGAGGCCGAAAAGGAGGTTGCTCGGGTCTTCTCAGAGCAGAACAAGGGTACTTCACAGAGAGGTACATACTTGGGTACAGAAAGGGGTCTTTGTGTTGATACAGTGACAGGGATTTCCCTCCCCCATCTCTGGGAGACAGAGTGCTCTGTTTTCCCAAAAAAGAAAGTGACTACCTCTCCTTTGCCTGTGCTCTCTCCTCTCTTCTCTCCTTTGCCTGTGTCAATTCAGTTTTGGATACTGATGAGCGCTCTGTATCTCTTGTACCAGATTCTCTTCCCAACCAAGAGTCGGAAGCCCCTAGTCTGAAAGCCACATTGAGTCTACAAGGGGGGGAAGTGGGTGAGGAATCATGCAGAGAGACAATAATTAAGGAAATCTTAGAAAGCCTCTTGGGCGAAGTGGAAAGGAAGAATTTGCAGAGAGGGAGCCTGGAGGGGACAGACAGGGTTGTGGTCGGAGGTAAAGTGAGAAGGAACAAGAAGCTTCCTAGGAGTGAGGAGAGTGCTTCTTTAGGGAAAGAGGAAACTTTTGGGGAAGAGTCAGTTGCAGAGTTTGTGAAAAAGTTGGGGTGCAAGCTGAAGAACCCGAATGACCTAAAAGCCTACATGCAAAATAAAGAGGACAACAAGATGAAGTTCGGAAGGCTGAGTGAAGTGGAGAGATTAAAAAAAGATATTGAGGGGGACAAGAAGTTCGAAGTGAAAGGGATTAGAAGAAAAGGGTCTAAATAGTTCTTGGAGGACTTAGGGTTAAAAGCCTTTAGTTTTCAATGAGAATCCTAAGTTGGAATGTGAGGGGGTTGGGCAGCTTTAGGAAGAGAGCAACAATCAAAGAGGTAATTAAGAAGTTCAATCCGGACGTGGTTATGCTTCAGGAGTCCAAAAGAATGGATTTTGATTGCAGCTGGGCAAGGAGTGTGTGGAGTTCTAGAGGTATTAAATGGGTGGCTGCTCCTTCGTGGGGTTCCTCGGGAGGAATTGTGACCCTGTGGAAAGAAGAGATTCTCTTAGGTGTGGAGGAGCTAATTGGAGATCACTCTGTCTCCCTGAAGTTCAAACAGGTGGCCGATGGGTATGAATGGGTTCTAACAAATGTGTATGGCCCCAATGACTATATAGGCAAAGGGAGAAATTATGGGAAGAATTGAGTGACATTAGAGGCCTTTGGGATGGACCCTGGTGTGTGGGAGGGGACTTTAATGTAGTGAGATTTATGGAGGAAACCAACAACCCCAGACAGAGAGTGACAACAAGTACGAGGAAGTTCAACCAATTTGTGGACTCTTTTAATCTCAAAGAACTTCCCTTCCTAAATAATAACTTCACTTGGTCCAACCTTCAATCTCAGCCAATTTGCTCTAAGTTGGACAGATTTTTGTTCTCAACTGATTGGGAGGATCATTGGGGCAACATTTCTTCTAGGGCTCTCCCTAGACTCACTTCAGACCACTGGCCAATAGTTTTGGTCAAGGAGGAATTAAGAGGAGCAGGGCCTACCTTTTCAAGTTTGAAAATATGTGGTTGTCTCATCCGGGTTTCACTGAGAAAGTCAGAGAGTGGTGGGAGCAAGCGAATCCGGTAGTTGATTGGGAGGGAATGAGGTTCCACAAGAAACTCCAATACCTAAAATCTCAATTAAAGGAGTGGAATAGACTGGAATTTGGAAGATTAGAAGAGACAAAGCAAGTTCTGGTGGAGCAAATTGAGGATTTGGACCTGAAGGAAGAGAGAGGCCCCTTTGGAAAGGAAGAAAGGAAGTTGAGATGGGTTTTAAGGAGGAAGTTGGAGGACATCCTAATCAAGGAGGAAATCAGTTGGAGGCAAAAATCTAGGTGTAAGTGGCTAAGGGAGGGAGACAGAAACACAAGGTTTTTCCATTCAGTGGCAAATGGAAGGAGAAAGAAGAATTACATCTCTAACTTGGAAGTTGATGGAGCAGTCTTGTCTCACCCGGCTGAAATTGCAGAGGCCCTAGTAAATCACTTCAAATCTATTTTTAGAAGGCCTATAAATGAGAGAGTGTGGTTGGAGGGTTTGGACTGGCCGACTCTTAGTGCAGAGAAGAGAGAGTGGCTAGAAAAAAGATTCGATATGGAGGAGGTAAAGGAAGCAGTTTTCTCTATGGATAGGACAAAAGCTCTGGGTGCAAATGGGTTCACAATGGCCTTTTACCAAGATTGCTGGGATATCTTGGAGAATGATCTTGCTTCGGTCTTTGAGGAGTTCCACAGGAGGGGTGTGATAAACCCGGGATTGAACTCAACTTTCATTGCCTTAGTCCCAAAGAAGAAAGATGCCTCCCAACCAAAAGATTTTAGACCTATTAGTTTGGTGACTAGCTTGTACAAAATCATTGCTAAGGTGCTGTCTCTCAGGATAAAGAAGGTGCTCCCCTCTATTATTGCACCCAACCAAAGTGCTTTTGTGGAGGGAAGACAGATCACCGATCAGATCCTCATTGCAAATGAGAGCTTGGAGAGATTTAGAAAGTCAAAGAAGAAGGGAGTGGTCTGCAAATTGGATCTGGAGAAGGCTTTCGACTTGGTTGATTGGTCATTCTTGATGGAGGTGTTGAGGAGTTTTGGTTTTGGTGACAGGTGGTGCAAGTGGATCTGGGGCTGTGTTAGGACTTTCCATTATTCTATCTTGGTGAACGGGACTGTGGTGGACTTCTTTCCGGCGTTGAGAGGTCTAAGACAAGGAGATCCTCTTTCCCCTTTTCTTTTTACCCTTATTGTTGATGTGTTTGGGCGATTGATCCATAGAGCAGACTCGAGGAATCTGATAAGAGGGTGGAGAGTAGGAAGGGAAGAGGTTCCCTTAACTCTTCTTCAGTTTGCAGATGATACTATCCTTTTCTGTGAAGGAGGGAACCTCAGTTGGATCCGGAATCTAAAGTTGACAATACAACTTTTTGAGCAGATTTCTAACCTCAAGGTAAACTTCGACAAGAGTTGTGTGGTGGGAGTGAATGTGAACGAAAGAGATCTAAGGAAATCTGCAGATGAGCTAGGTTGTGCTATTATGGATTGGCCCCTGACTTACTTGGGCCTCCCTTTAGGAGATAATCCTAAGAGTGTCAGTTTTTGGGCTCTAGTAGTGGAGAGGTTTGAGAAGAGGCTAGTGGCCTGGAAGAGGAGTTATCTTTCTTTAGGTGGAAGAGTCTCTCTCATTAAATCTACCCTAGTTAACCTTCCTGTTTACTTTCTGTCAGTGTTTAAGATCCCCTCAAAGGTTTCAAACCTTTTGGAAAAATTAATAAGGAACTTTCTCTGGGAGCCTGGAGAGGAGAAGAGAGATCATAGGGTGAGTTGGGAGGTGGTCTCTAGGTGTAAAACAATAGGAGGTCTAGGGATTGGTAATTTCAAGAAAAGGAACATGGCTCTTCTGGGGAAGTGGTTGTGGAGGTTCTCTTTGGAAAGGGATAAATTGTGGACTAAGATTGTGGCTAGCATTCATGGGTTGGAAGACAATGGCTGGGATCCTGGAATCTTGGCAAGGGCTTCGGTAGCTTCTCCTTGGAAATCCATCCACAATCTGCTTCCAGTTTTCTCCCCTTGGATCAGGTATGGTCTAAACTCTGGTAATCGAATAAATTTCTGGGAACATCTTTGGGTCGGGGATTCTCCTCTGAAAGACAAGTTTCCTTCCTTGTATGCTCTTTCAGACTTGAAAAATGAACTCATTTCTTCTTTCTTAGTCCTTTAAGCTTCCACTTACACTTCGGGCTTTGGTTGGAACCTTGGCCTGCGTAGGGCAATTAGGGATACGGACTTGGATAGCCTGGTAGCTCTGCTAGCCTCCCTTGAGGGTGTCTTCCTAAACCCTGCTAAGGAAGACACCAGATTTTGGACCCTTTCTAGCTCTGGTACCTTTTCTTGTGCTTCTTTGTTTGAAACTTTAACTCAGCCTCCTACCCCCTGGGGTTGTCCTTTCCAGTTAAGGAAATTTGGAGCAGACCTATTCCTCCTCGAGTGGGGTTTTTTTGTTGGGAAATTTTCCTGGAAAGAATCAACACTTTAGACTTACTCCAAAGAAAGAGACCCAACTATTGTTACTTCCTAATAGATGTGCTCTTTGTAAAGCTGATGGGGAATCTGGCTACCACCTCATGGTCTCTTGTAAGGTTGCTAATTCTGTTTGGGAGTGGGTTTTCTCCCGTTTTGAGTGTTCTTGGTATCCTCCGAAGACTGTCCAAGGTTTGTTTTCCCCATCTCTTTTCAGTTGGCCTAAGAAGTGAGGGAAGACTATGTGGAGGTGTATTAGGGCAGCGGTTTGCTGGTCTTTGTGGGAAGAAAGAAACTCACGCATTTTTTCTGACAAGGAAAAAACTTTGAAAGACTTGTTAGACCGAATCCTTATAAGAGCGGTCCACTGGCTAAAATCCTTGGAGTCATTTTCAGATTGTCCTATGGATGACTTGCTAAGAAACTAGAAAGAGATTGCTTCCACTGCAAGATGCAAGATGACTCTTTGTCCGTTCTGGTCCCCTCCCCCCTCGGGCTTTATAAAGCTGAATTTTGATGGCAGCAGTGTAAGGAATCCAGGGCCCTCTGGGATTGGAGGAGTCTTCAGGAATGAAGAAGGGATTGTTACTGCTTTATTCTCTGGCCCTATTGGAGAAGGTGACTCTTTTAGGGTTGAGATCCTTGCAGCGCTTGAAGGAATTCGAAGAGCAAAAGATCTAAATATTAGCCGTTTGATTCTGGAAGGTGACTTGAAGGTGGTGGTTTGGTTGAAGACAGATGACAGTGGTTTGTGGAACTTTAACAATGAGAAAAAATAGTTCTTATGGCTGGGTAGGGACATAGAGATTCAGTACAGCTGGGTGAAGAGGAGTGCCAACTCATTTGCGGATGGGTTGGCCAAGCAAGGAGTGACTAGGGAGGCTGTTTTCTGGGCTAGTTTTTAATTTTCTTTGCTTTCCCTGAGTTTTCTGTTTTTTGGGGAGCTAAGTTATTTTATCTCCCTCTGTATTCCTTTCCCTCTATTCTCTTAATTTAATGAAATTGATGTTATTGATCAAAAAATAAAAAAAAGGTTAGGTCTATATCCAGTCTGGACCATCATTAGGTATGACCCTCTTACCATCCTAGGATAAGCTTATGAATGGATTTATTTATTTATTTTTAACTTATGATAAATTTTATTGTGTTGTCCTAGAGCTGTGTTATGTGTAAAGGGCTAAGGGCTACATCTGATATTAGACTAAATAACTTCCCACCTAAACACTCCATAGTGATCTATGGAAATTGCTGCAACATAACTCAAATGTGAACAAACCAGTGATAAAGTGACACATCACAGTGACGTCTTTAATGTTGTTAAAGTACACCTTGTGTAACGTGAACCAATGAAAAGTAAATAAACCATGTGACTTCTCTCACTTGATTGGTTGAAAATTTGATTTAACATGCAACCATAGTTAGACTCCTAATTTAGCCACATAATGTTTAGAAGTTGGTTATACAATCAGGTAAATTTGATTTGTAGGTTTTACATCACATGAAGGGAGATTGAATTTTAATAGGAAGCTCAATCTACCAGTATTAGTGCCCATTTGGGATGGCTTTCACGCAGCGGCTTCTGGCATTGAAAGAGCCAAGAAACCCGAAAATCATCAAGCCTTGTGTGGTAAAAATCTGGAAAGTTGAAAAAAAGTTACCATAGGCCAAAGAATTGACTTTCTGATGAGGCCATCATAGGTAGCTTATCAGAAGCAGCTCAGTCAACACAGCTCAATCACTGCAGAAGCCCTCCCAAACAGGCTAAAATTAGGTTTACTGTCGGCTTTCCAAACATCACTCCATATCATTTTCTTCTCCAGACTGATTTTGCCCACCCTTAATGGATATTTTGTAATGATCATATTGTTGATATTTCATATTTGGTGATTTATGTTTGTCTTCCAAACAAGAATGACTGTTGGTTAATAAACATTCTTCATGAAAAGCCCATGTATCTTTTTCCCGTTTTATTCCTGTTTATTTATTTATTTGTTTTGGAGCTTGTTAAGGCAGGAGGCTCCTCTGGTACTGTATTTGCCTGGGACCTTCGGTGGCAAAAACAGCCAGTTCTGCTCTCTGGGATTGTACCAGGCGAAACAGTAGTTTCCCCCTCCGAAAGTGAGGTTTGGGAAGTCCAGTTTGATTGTTACATGCAGTCTGCAACCATTGGTAACATCTCATCTGGCCAAATCTTACCTGTTATGATGTGCTCAGAAGATGGGATTCTTGCTGTTATTAAACAAGGTATGGGTCTCTATATGCTTTGATGCTTTGTTGAGGATTATATGTTACTTTAAATGGTGAATCGTTATCAATTTGAAGCAGTAGTTCATTGGTCTTATCTCAATTGATTGCTTTATAATTTAATAGTCCTTGATCATGTAAGGTAGAACTGAATGGATTTGTCTAATCCTACAGGTGAGCAACCCATGGAGATTCTGGCAGAACCCTGTGCCATCAACAGCTTCGACATTGATAAACAAAACCCATCTGTAAGTGGAAAATATTAAATTATGGGGTTGAAACTATATTTCTGTGTTATGAACATGAAATATTATAAAACTGGAATTTATGTTTGACCACCTGACATGTGATACAGGATTTGCTTTGTAGTTTGGAGTGGGAATCCATAGTCATCTTATCAAGACAATGATGTTGCGACGAGGAAACCAGATCAATTCAAGATGGATCCTGTCACTCTTTGGCAGCTTTATTCGTTATAACTATAGAACTGCAAACCATTGCTGCTACTTTAGGATGGGAGGGTGTCCCAACCACTTGGCGCGGAAGCCTGTTCCTTTACAGTCAGAGCAGCACATCGATCCCTTCAAGGATGAAAAAAAGTTTTATGTTCAGAGAATGTTGCATTAAATTGTTTTAAACTAAGGAGACGAATACTGAAGAGGTCAAAGTGCTTTTTTGTTTACCTTTCCAGCACATATAATGCAGCTGGTGTTCTTTGAAGGCACTTCACAAAGCATATTGTCTCCAATGATGAAGAAGCCTGTTCCTCCACACCATTTGCATTCAACATGCCCTTTTGAATTGCATGAAGAACAAGCAATTGGTCTTGGTTGCTGCAAACATCATGAACTGATAAATATTATGTTCTAAGGGGTAGAGAGATGATTACGAATTTAGAAGGCCAAAACAATAGTTCAATCGCAAGAAAGAGAGGTTTTCTGAAGGGTAACATGATGCATGGCATGCAAGGGTACCTTACCATTTCAGTTACCTATCAAATCCAATTCATTAATAAGGAACCTGTTGGATTAGCAGATTGTTGGGTGCCTAGAACATATCAGCAACGTACCCCATCTTGAACTGACAGTCCTAGTAGTCCACCTGTCACGGCTTTGAGCTTTTTCATGGAAAATTGTGCTAAAAATAGGTCTATTTTAGTGCTTAGGAGGCAACTGGAAAGATTGCCACAAGATTGATGTGAGCATTTGAGGCCCTTTGAGCTTCAACCTAAAGCTGGCACCTGCAAACTGCTGTAATGTTCGTCTACCTCGCCTCTAGTTCCCTAGATTTATGGAGATTAGATCACGGTAGAACCTTCCAAATTCCAACAAGATGGGCGAAACGGGCAACTTAGCATCTTCACAAGCCCCAGAAGGCCAATTTAAATTACTAAGGGCTTGTGTTGATATCAAATCTCAAGAAAAAGTGTAACGTACCAAAATAACTCATTTTTAGTCAGATGTCGAGTTTTTAACTTCCAGCTGAACCCAACCCAACCACCCTAAAAAAATGGGCTTCCAATTGTCTGTACAAGAAATAAATAACCATGACTATGTGAAATGTTGCACCAACCAAAGATGAAACCCCATTCTGAAGTCAAATTAATTGAATTAAAATCCAATAGACTCATAAGAGGAAGGATTTATTCTTCTCAATTTTGACTGGTTTTAACTTTCAAAGATGCAAAATGAAATAGGCCCATTAACCTTGTGCTTTTCTTTTTTATTTGGTGGAATAAACTTTCAATGATAGGAAAGAATAAACGCATATAGTCCAATTTGTTTCAGGCTTTCTACATTGCATCTAGACTTTAATCATTTTATATTCAGACAGTTCAGGGAATTCTCACTTACAACACAATTTTCATACATAAAACAAAACCAAGATTCATTAAAATAAAACATCTAATGCTACAAACATGTATTTTTTAGAACCGACGCATACATTGAGTTTCAAAAAGTACCCACAAGAGAAGGCTTCAACTCAGAGATACACTAGATTTTGGGTTCTCAACCATGCGGATATGTGGTTTCTCGGGTCTTTCAAACTTGTTCTCTAAACAAAACAACTATCAAATCCATTCGCTTTGTATTTAACCTGATGAAAGATGCACATGCACTAGATTTTTCTTGTTTTTCTTTTTTCTATGTTTTAGACATCCGAATTGAAGTTAATGATCAGTCCTCCTGGTCAGCATATCTTGCTTCCTATTTTTATTGCTTTTTCTCTCCTCAACCTGCTGCTAAGATATTTTCTTGTACACCACAGTCCAATCCTAAATAAAGTCATATTTTTCTTCCACACAGTAATCATATTTTTGGTCGCACAATATCTTGTCTCAAGTGCTTAACCCTCACTGTTGGAAAAAAAAAACCAAGAGCATTGAAGAAAAAAGAAAAATATGAGAAGAAAGATGAGTCGGCTACCACATTTAGTATGCTATGAAAACCCTTGCTGGAAACCATGATTGACCTATACTTGTATCTATTACTTCACAAGTAAAGCAACAATTACCAATCTTATCCTGTTCTTGTTTAGTACAGATTTCTAATCCTGATTAAATATTGATAATAGCACCTGCATTTATGCATCCCTAGCCTATAATTCTAAAAGTTTATTCTCATATTACAAAGCCAAATCTGATAATTTGGAAAGAACCCTACATCTCACATTCAAAATACCAAATTGGGAACTATAGGGGAAACATAACTAGCAGTTCCAAATTTCAGTGTTTCTTGCTCAAAATCACAAAAAAAAAGTATATAAAATAATAAAATAAATGAAATAAACAAAAAAACTAAAATATAAGAAACATTGATAATGGAAGGATGAAAATGTTTACAAGTATAACTCGCATTAGTATTTTCGAGAAATGACTACTCATTGGAAAATAAAGAGGATGCACATCAGACGGTATACAATAAGATTTATAAAAAAGCACAGCCATACAGAACCGCTCTTCATCCATCAAAATCTCATAAAGGTATACAGTTCTCACTGTTCAAATAGGTCTTTCTATATCCATTCCAGCTAGGCTATCAGCAACAGAATCAACTTACATCAGTTTAGATAGACCATAGTCCATTAAGACATGTAGAGGCCATGAAAGTCGAAAATACCACCACATAGCCTGTTTGATTATATACGATGAGGTCCATGACATGATTACACATTTATCAGTTGCTAATCTTTACAAATTCCTTAAAGCTTCACAAGAGGCATTATACTCTTTCATAATGGCATAGAACATACTACTTTTCATATTATAACCATCAGCAGCAGTAACAGTGATAACAACATTAGAACTTTATCCCTTTTATATTCACTGCACTTCATCCAAATCATTTGGACTCCAGCAAAGAAATATTTTCCTTTCATTCTGTTCTATACAACATCATATCTTTCTTCAAATCTTTTCCCACTACTTCAACCCAGTTAATTGACTTTTTCTTATCTTGTAAAAAACTTCAGCTAGCACCAAGTTATCCCTCACCAAAGCTGCCATTGAAGGGCCATTACCCAATGCTTGCCCTAGCTATCCAGGGTCTTGGGAGAGGTGGACTGGATATGGACCTAATTTGTTACACAAAGTGGATGCTCTCAGATTTGAACCCTCATATACTTAGCCTGATAATTTACCATTACACCGAGCAATGACCCCTTCACCAAATCTGTCATTCTCATCACTAAATGGTCATGATCAAACATCTTGGTAATTCCCTACCTAAATTGCCTTACCTGTTTACTCTTGCCACTTATCCATCTCAATATCCTTATTTCAGAGATGCTCATTCTATGGACATCTTGTCCTCCAACTGTTCAATTCCGTGCTTCATAAGGCACATCCTTTTTTTTTTTTTTTTGAAATGGTAACTTTCATTCAAACAAAAAAGTAACGATCTACATGAGAATGCAAGGGCTTCAAAAAACACAAAAGCCCACTCAAGAAGGATAACTGTTAGCACTACAAAAAATCCCTTCCCAACCCAGCTTTAGCAAAAGCATCTGTTTGACAATTCAAAATCCTAGGGATCCTAAAGCTGCAACTAAAGAAGCTGCAATATCATTGATTTCATTAAGGAGATGAGACATCCTCCAAAAAACAGCATTTAGCATTTTGGCCAAGCCAATTCCATTTCTAGAATCTCCTTCTGCTATAACAGAATTGAAATGTAGAGAAAAGCCAAAATACTACCATTTAGAGTTGGGGAGGAGAATTTCTTCAAAAAATTCTTTTGTTTCTCTCTTCCCATAGACTCCACATGGTGCATTGAACAGAAGCCTCCCAAAAACTCTAGCCTCCTTTTTTATTTTTTTGATCAATAACACTTTCATTAATTCATCAATAGAAGATTTACAAAAGGAAGACAAACACGCTTATCTTCCAAGAGCAACACAGAACCTCAAGAAAAGGAAAAAAGAAAGAAAACACACTAAAGTTACAGCTTGGCCCAAAAAAGTGAATCCCTTTCTGCCCCTTGTTCAGCTAGAGAATTAGCCGATCTTTTAACCCAACGTATCTTAACTTCCATCTCCTGCACCAGCCACTTGAATTTCCTCCTCTCATTATTGTACTTCCATAAGCCATTGTGATCTTTAAGCAGCCACCCTATCACCACCTCTGAATCCCCTTCAATTAAGAGTTTCCTGATGTTCAACTCCTTAGCTTTTTGGACTCCTTCCATAACTGCAAAGATCTCAGCTCTAAGGGAGTCACCCACTCCAATTGGGCCTGAGAACATGGCAGAAATGACCCCATTTTCATCCCTAAAAACACCCTCAGTCCCCGATTGTCCCGGATTTCCCCTGCTACACCCATCAAAGTTTAGTTTCACGAATCCACTAGGTGGAGGGGTCCAAGCCACACTCATTACTGACTTAGTTTGTGTGCAACTTGCAATTTCACCCCACTTCCTCAACATGTCATCCACAATGTAATCTGTGAAAAGCTCCAAAGATTTCAGCCACTGTACCGCCCTAATATGAATGATAGCCCTCAGATCTGCTGCTCCTCTCTGAGCTTCTGAGAATATCCTGTAGTTTCTTTCTTCCCAAAGTGTCCAACATACTGCAGCCTTTAGTCCTCTCCACATTGTCCTTCCCCTTTTTATCCGCCACCTGAAAAAAGAAGGGGAAAAAAGGCCTTGCAAGTCTGATGGGGGGTTCCAACAACAACCAAATAGGGACAAAGCCCATTTCCAAATTGACCTCGCAAAAAGGCAAGACACCAGTAGGTGAAAACCAGTCTCCCCATCCGCTTTACAAAGAACACACCACTGAGGTGACAAACAAGTATTGGGTCTCTTCTTTTGGAGTAAATCACCAGTGTTGATTCTTTCTAGATAGGCTTCCCAACAAAAACTACCAACCCTAGGAGGTATTGCTCTGCACCAAACCTCATCAACAGGAAAAGGAGGGAAGGTAGGACTGGTGGACTGACTTAAGACTTTGAAGAAAGAAGCACAAGTAAAAATTCCATTGGGAGAAGGTGTCCAAATTCTAGAGTCCGCCCTAGTGGGGTCTAAGACAACGTTATCAAGAATTGCAATAAGGCTCAAAATAATGTCAAAGTTTGAGTCCCTCAAATCCCTTCTTAGACCCAAGTTCCACCCAATCCCAGAAATGGAAGAGGACGGGGTGGTAAAAGACGAGATTGGCTCATTTTTCAAATCAGAAAGAGCAAACAAAGAAGGAAACTGATCCTTTAGAGGGGCACTCCCCACCCAGGTTTGTTCCCAAAATTTTATGGAGTTACCGGAATTCAAATCATACCTGATATTAGGGGAGAAAACTGGTAGTAGGTCATGAATGGCTTTCCAAGGAGAATTGCTTGTGGTCCTAGCTCTGATTCCAGTGTCCCATCCATTATGCTCCAGCCCATGAATACTTGCCACTATTCTAGCCCAAAACTCTAGCCTCATTTCCCCAATTTCCATCCTTCCATTGAAGAATAAAGTCACAAACTGAATTGAAAGGGACCCAATGGAAGCTGCAATTGTAAAACAAATTGAGCAGGAATTGCCAAACACTACATTGCAATTAATTAGATGGTGACCAATAGATTCACTGTCTTCATAAAACAGAACACATACATGGGGGGATAAACAAAGATGGCCAAGCCTTTTCTTCCGCATGATATCCAAGGTATTCAGCCTACCACAATCTGCCCCCCAGAGGAAAAAGGAGAATCTAGGAGGAGCTGTAGAGGACCATATCCTTCCGTTCGGGAAAGAAGAGGGAAAAGACCCAGCAACTAAGCTGTAAAACAATGATTTAGTGGAGAATAAACCAACTTATAAAATTTTTCCTTCAGTTTCATTGGTGATTTAGCACATGTCACAGTCGCATACCACTGTGGAAGGATGCCACTAATGCTAAACCTGTCAATTAGTTGAATCTGGCCCTGATTCGAGGTACATCCACCCCACCTATAAGGAATAGACAGACCTTGTCCCAACCCAGATCCTAAGGGTCTGTAAGTATCTATCTATCTATCTAAAAAGTAAACTTTATTACTTATTGGGCTTATCAGATCTGACCCAGTAAGAGCTGATTATAACTAAAAGGCCTAATTCCTGGTAAATTTTAATAACAAGCCTTATAAATTGAATTAAAAAAATGATAATATAATAAAATACCTGTAAAGAACAAAGACAAGTAAACATATTATTAGAAAATCTTACATGTAAGGAAGAGACAAATACAAAGGTAGGGAGTATCTTTGTCATCTATATACTAATTATATATTATATAGTATTATAATTAACACAAACACTTTGTCACATTAAGGCCTTATCAGTTTCAGAAAGGTCAGACCTGGTCTCACCTTCTGATTTTTGCCACCTAGACAGGTGCCCTTTTATATAAGCCATGGTGATCAACCATTGGAACAAGGAGTTGACCTAGACCCTGTATAATAGGATCAGATCAATTTGGGTGACCCATTAATATGTCTAGCCTTTTTTTTTCTTTTCTCCATTGACAGGTATGGCTAATTCATCCAGCGAATGACAATATCGTGGACCTTATCCATCTACATCTCTCACTATGGGTAACCAAATCAAGAACAAAGATAAATATCTCTCCCAGCTGTCAATTAAAACTAAGACCTGCTCATTTTCATTTTTTTTTCTAAAGTTTCAGCCCATGCATTTGGTTTTCCCAATTTGTTTATTTGGATCTTAAATAACCTCTGCTGTTTCAGTTTGCACTTACCTGCTATTACATCTCATCATTTACACCTATTTTATCAACATACAACATATACCAGGAGTGACAATATGTATCTTTTTTAGTCCTTCACCACACGTGCTTACATGCACGAAGATTAAATTACTGATAGATGGCTTTATGATCTCAATGTGCTTGCTTTCTTACTGCTACTTTTTGTCATGACTTGTTGAGAATTTCTGCAGCAAAATTTTCTACTTCAAACAAAAAAGGGTGCACATTGTTTAAGGATTACTACCGTCATTCCAATGTCATGTTCCACCAAGTTTTTCCTGATCCCAGGTATCCATCATACCAATCTGACATTGTTTCAGCTTGCCATTCATCAGCAATATTCCTAATGATTCCATCTCTATCACTCAATCAGCCTATTTGGTTGTAGTAGCCATACGTTGCACATCTAATCTAGTTGGTGCTTTCTCCCTAAATACTTCTTGAAACTGAATTTTCAATTCAAACATAACATATGCTCTCCTGAAATTTTCTTTTTTCCTAATAGTCTTCTTTCAAATTGTAGTTCAGAATTTAACCAAACAATCAACGACCAGATTCACTTCCTACCGGGATCTCAAAATTCTAAGAAACCCAGTTGTATAAAATACATACAAAAATATTTCTATATGGCTTCTTCCAACCCCTTCAACTAATCAAATAGTTTTACCATAGAATCAATAACCAAATCCCTGTAACTTCAAGCCATTTCTAATAAAAAATAATAAATAAATCACTAAACTAAAGCTGACAAATCAATTCCTTATAATTTAGACCGTACAAAGGAAGGAATACCTGAGAGATTAACCATGCCTGCTCCATACGCTTGGCGAAGTTGGAAGAACTTTCATAAGAATCCACTATGGATGCTCTAACACCAAAATCCCCATGAGTCATCAATCTTCCACTATTTCCACCACTGCTACGATAAGGCATCATACCCATATCGATTCGAATCTTTCTATGTTCAATCAAATAGTTTCTGTTCACAGCTCTCGCCAAAATTACAGGTCTGCCGCACGAGCAGCTCGACATTTCGATTCTCTCCTAACAAATTAAAGGTTGCCGTGTTCTGTTTCTGCTTCTGCTTGTGCTTCTATTCTTGTGCACGCAAATGCAGATATGAGAGAGAGAGAGAGAGATGGTGGGCGGGGATTGCCGCTCGTTTTTGCTTTGTTCTTTTCTTGTATGTTGTGGAGCAAACCTCTTTCCAATATAACTCATAAAATTAGGTTGTGTTTGGATAAAATTCTGCTTTTGTGTTTCTAAAAAGCCCAAAAGTAGAATCCTGCTTTTTTGCGTGTGAAACGAGTTTATATTTTTTTTTTACAATTTTTACTTTATATAGCACAAAAAAAAGCCCATAACACTTTTCTTACAACTTTTATTTTGTAAAACACAAAAGTATTTTATAAAAATTTATCCAAACAGCACCCTAACCCTTATTTTCATTCTTCAGAGATAAGTATGATGACTGATGAGTGATGAGCGGTCAATTGGTTACAAATTTGCCACAGGTTTGATGAAAAAATCATCACATTCTATGGGCGTCAACTTTCGGGTTTGGGCCGGATTCATCTTTATCTGGAATCTATATCCTATTTCCTATATTGTCGTGTTCCGACCCAGTATTAAACAAGAGATTCCAGACCCGAACCCACTAAGAAGCTGTCCGGATCTGGTGCACCAAATCAGAAAGTAGGGTTTAGTAATTACTAATTAGTAATGCCTTTTCTGTTTGTAGTGCTTTTCCGTTTTTTCAAAGTCCAAAAGTACAAAATTCTTTTTTTTTTTTGAAAGTATGGATATCCTTAAATGTTTATTATTTGCTTATTAGGTCTAAATTTAAACCTGATTCCAAACAGACCTTAAATCTGTGGAGGTAATTGCCTAGTTGAAATGGTTGGAACCATAAAATTAAAAATAAGCAGAAAAAATCTAAAAATTAAATTTCAAAATGAAAAAACACTAGATAAAAGTAAAACCAAAAAGTAAAAAAGTTTTAAGTATAGGAATATCATTTTCAAGTACAAATCTAGAACAAGTCAAAGGATTTTTTTTTTTGGAGAATTGACTAGAACAGCTAGAATGATTGCTGACGATTTTAACCTATTAATTGTTGGGTTTGATTTCAACCGAACAGGAGTGTCAAACCAACCAACTGATTAGTTGAATTGGTTGATTTAGAGGGTCAATGGGGTTCTGAATCAGACCTAGAACCAGTTCTTTTTTCTTTCTATTTCTTACTTTTCATTTAATGTTACAACTCGGTTGACAGAAGATTTCAAACAACACAAACGTTTGGTTAATGATCAGAAGCTTTGGTTATTATATCAAACAACTTTAAAATAACCACACAACAACCTTTGAATTGGAAATTTACTTCCAATGGAGTTCATTCAACAATATATTTTAATTGTCTGGCCTTTGATCGCCATTAAAGTTACATGACATCACTGGCTTTGTGAGGTTGGACGTTGGCGATGTCGGCCATGCCGGCCAGCGGCTTCAACGGAGTTAAACCGTTGCGTAGACCAGGTCATTCTTGAAACGTTGTCCAAAAGATTAGCTACGCAAAGGTTGCATGGCTTTGACCCTTTGATCCATCACCAACCACATTTGGAGCCAGTTATTGTTCTAAAAGGCCCACGGGCCAGAAGTGGATGTAGCTGAATGGGTTATGGCCCATGCTGCTCATTAGATTGAATATGGTCCAAAGGATAAAGTACCAGCTGTACCTAAATGGGTCAGAGTTTTAGGCCCAGCCCAGCAGGCCTACGGTTGGGTGATCAATATTCTCCTGCTTTCCACACTTCATGCACGTATTGTTATGAGCCCAATTTTCCTCTTTAGACACAACAATCTCGGATTCACATTTCTGAAAAGAAAAACAATTCGATCACATTTTCGGTGTCCTTGGGCCTCATTTCTTTGCGACGCAATTTCACTTGCACGTGTGCAAAAGTATAGTAGCGCAAATTCTGGTTTACTTTTGCAGCTGAAGTAGAACAAAACCTGAACCCAAATTGAAGAGGAATTTGCACTAGAGCAAAATCTGATTGAAGTGAAATGTCTCCCTGTGTCAGGTTTAGATGTTCCTGCATTCTTTTTTATCCTATATTTCTTGATTCCTGAACTATGTAAAGAGGCGAGGTTGGCATTTTGACTACTTCATAGTACATATTTAATATACTTACCAGCTGCACTGTACTTGTAGGCTAGAAATAAAGATGAATTGATTTCTTATCCATCAAGGTTTTAAATTTTGAGTGTCATGTGGCTTCTGGGTTGCTGAGATTCTAAGTCATTTGATTGTGATTTGAGTTACTACTAACCCTAAACCATCAAGAACAATTTCCAGCAGATAATGAAGAGCAATTACAGATTTTCTTAGAACTTGTTAACAATCACCAACCTCTCCAAAGTGCTTTTAGAAGCAATACTGACTCGATTGATGATTTTTTTTTTTTTTGCAAATCTCAGATGGTGTTCTTATTGTGGTATTTTGCACAAAAGAATATTATTCAACTATGATTTATCATATGTAAATAACATATATAAATAGCAGATAAGAGCTAGAAGTCAACTCATCAAGATCATGGATTATCTTTTAGTAGGGTAACGGTTCATGCATCTCTTTAGAGGACTTATCCTCAATTCATTCATCACACTTTCATTTGCATAATCCTGTTTGAACATTGTTTTAGAAGAAAAAGAAAGGCAAAAAAAAAGTAGAAATGAATAAAGCTCAAAAGCAAGGCATAATCAGCAAGAAAGGGAAAAAAAAGGCAAAATGAAAGCATTCTTTATAACAATGGGCTCATTCAATTCTCATCCTTCATTATTAAGCAAAATTCATATTCTTCCTGAATTGCAGTAATTTCCCGCAGCCACCTAGAAAGGATCCAAAAAAATACCATTCCTATTGACTTTGGAGGCCATTGACACACAGCTGGAGGAATCTGGAGGGAATTGTTCTGAATGTAACTCCATTAAAAAGTTACAAGTTTTCTGCATACATGTTATTTAATTAGTTTGTTGCATCCAAATTTGTGAACAGTCTGGTTCAATTACCTGGTAGGTAGGTTGATTTACATGTTAATTTACCAAAACCTATTGACCTTGGAAAATTACTTTTTCTCATTTTGAATTCCAAACCAAAAGAAGAAGATGGTATTTCCTTTTAAATGGGGTGGTGTAATTTTTTATTTAAATTGTCAATACTTCCATTTTTTCCCCAAATTTTAGTTGGGTTTGGGCCAACCCAATTTAAATCCCAGGGTCTTTTGGGTTGGATAATCTAAGTCCAGGCTGGGAGCTTACCAGACCCAACCCATTTCCACCCTCTAATTTATGTCAATCAAAAAATAGATTGAAACCCAAGACAGGTGGGCTAGCTACACTTAATTGGTTATTGACACAACTGTAGGGTACATGACTTGGACAAAGTTTTCCTGTAAAATGTAGAATTTAGTATGACTAGGTATCTGTTTGAATTAATCAAGTGTAGGTGAAAGTGCAAGTTATGAGCTGGAGTACTTCTCTCTTCTGGATTTCCAACTCTCTTTTAAGTTGCTTAAACTGTTGAAATAATAAAGTGCAGAACATTTATTCCCTTAGAGACCTGAAACCAGAATTCAGAAGAGAGAACAAAAGTGAGATGCTTAATTGAGTTTGAGCTTTGATCCTGGTATTACATCTATGCAGCAGTAAAAGTCTTTATAATGGGATACTCCATGATTTCTATTCTAGTGGCCAAATTGGATCTGAGTCATAAAAGGACCAATGTATAAAGATGTTGCCATCGACGACGATCAGACCGCTAATGCTGGAAAATGAGCATGAGCTTTATCTTCAATGGATTCTCTTTTGAGATGCTACCAGAAAAAGGAAATTTTCTGTAGAGGAAGATGGAAAGGAGATACTCAGTGTAAGACACATTGGTTCTCAAAGAAATGATTGCTAGTGAGACATACTGCAGCATGTCTAAAGCATGGATTCTCTGAATCAACTATGGAGGACACTTCAGAAAGAATTGTGAATTTATGGGGACCAGATTTTGATATTTGATAGAACTATAAGCAGGGCACTTGTCAAGGTGGCAGTACAGTCACATATATTCTCAGCACTATCATGTCTTCGTGTCCGCGACCGATCGGCTGGATCTGCTGGATGCCTTCTTAGGGCTTTCAATCAGTTGCTCACCTTGAAGAAGGTTGAATCAAGGTTCAAAGTATCGATACTCTTTGGTACGAAAAAAATTGCATATCAAGAGTTTCAATTAATCGAAACTCTTTTTTTATTGTTTTTTATTTGATAATTCGTGGTGGATATATTATAGTATCTATTATCTTTTAAAACCAACCTAATTGAGATAAATCAATGACCCTGAAAATTGATATATATCAATACGTTATGATATTTTGAACCTTGGGTTGAACATGATTCAAACAAGGACCACACAATATGCATGATCAATTGGTAGCTAACCAAATGAGAACATAGTGAAGGTTCTGGTAGAGACATATATATGCCTATGAAAAATAGCTTTTGACCACAAATGCTTAATCTACGTACATGCATTAAGAGAATTGAACAGTTTCTGGCCAAATTAAACCTACCGAGAAGAAGATAAGCTAATATAAATTCCTATTCATGATTAGGTTGATTATTTAAAACCATTGGGCTTAATATCAAATATTATATCAGTTAAAGAAGCTTTTAATGTGAGACTTTGTCTGGCTAGGGCATCAATTAGGCCTACAGGCACTGAGCTCTAAGCCCATGATTTCAGATCTTGAGAACAAAAAGATCCCACAAACAGTGCCTTAGTGACCAATTCAAGTGAACTCCAAATTCTCCTTGTAAAACATATTGGATCATTTCCCTATTAAAAAAAGGAAAAGAAACCCATTAGTTCTAAGACCAAGCTCTGAGATGGGATTCAAAAATAAGAAAGAACCCAAAATATGTGAGAGGTAGAGACCTCGTGCAACCCACGCAACCTTCTCTAATACATTATTAGCAACCTTGATTATTATAATGATACAAGCTTAAGCAACCCATCACTTCACTACTACAAATTTATACAAATATAAATCAAACATGAACTAATAGCATTCAACCTTTTTCCAAAAGTCCATACATCTCATCACGTTAGTGATTAGTCTCCAACTTCTCCCCAACCTTCTCACCCTTAAATTCCCAAAACCACCCTTGTCCCCACCATTCCCTCTCTCTCTCTCTCTCTTCTCTATCATGAAAATCAAACCTCTCTGAACACTTCTCACACATTAATCTCTCTCTCTCTCTAAGTCCATTAACTAGTTGCTCTCTCTCTATATAAACAAGTGGTCTTATCTGTTCATTTGTCTCTCACTTGATAATGCAGCCATGAAAATTCTCTCTTTCCATCCATAGAATAACCCACTAAAACACAAACACATACACACACTCTCTCTCTCTTAGGGTTTCTTCTGTCTTCAGTTTTCATTTCTCTCACACGCACTACTTAGATGGAGAAGCACATAAACAATATGGGATCTTCTTCGGCGATGGCAGCAACACCAACAACGTTCGTGCAAGCAGACGCGCACACGTTCAGGGAGCTCGTGCAGAAGCTAACAGGAGCCAGCGAAGACGATTCAGAGAAGCTACCCATCACAGTTCCGGCGAGATTCTCGGCAAGATCGTCGAATTCTAGCGACGTCGTGGGGCCTCGTCGGCCAGCGTTCAAGCTCCACGAGAGGAGACAGAACATGAGGAAGCTGGAAATCAAGTTGGGTCTCACTTCACTCCGGAACTCAACCGCGCTGTCTCCGAGGCAGAACCACCTGCTGGTGTCACCGATTTCGAGCCCGGTCACCCCACTGAGCCCCGACCCACTTTTCTCCGGCCACTTCCCAGGCTCTGGAAGCGAGTCTCCGTCGTCTCCGGCGGTGTCGGAGGAGGAAAAGGCAATAGCAGAGAAGGGGTTTTACTTGCACCCATCACCGTTGAGCACTCCAAGAGGGTCAGAGCCGCCCGAGCTTCTACCTTTGTTTCCGTTGTCTTCTCCCAAACAACAATCTCGGGATCCGTAAAAAGCTTCAAACAACGGTAGGTACGACGGAGGATTTTTCGGGTTCATCTTCTTTTCTATAATGTTTTTGTTCTTCTGCCATTTTTGGTGGGTTCGACGATCAGTCCAAAAACCCAATTTCTCGTTCTGGGTTTCTGTGTTTGATCTGCTCTTAGTTCGAGAGAACCTTAACGAAGATGTACTGATCATCTTTACTTTTGGAATTCGAACTGATTTTCCTCGAATTTGCTTCCAATGAGCGATCCAAGTAAATCATCTAATTAGCTTCTAGCCGATCGATTTATTATTAAAAAATTATTTTTTATACAAATCAAACGAATTCAGGAAGCATAAACCACACACTATTGGCTTTTCACTTTTCAGATTTCTCTATTTGTATTTTCGTCGAAGCAGTTCCAACTTCCAAATAGCTCTCAAATCCAGCTTATAATTGAAAATTTTCAGTTTTTAGTAATAAAAAAAATCTGAGAGATGACATCGCGAGAAATGTTAGGGATATTTTGGTCATTTAAAAATACCTGACTGGGTCAATTAATATTTGTCCCTTCGCCTTCTTTTTCTGGAAGAGTAATGAAACCGTTGAAGAAAGCCTTCAAACGCTTCTATGTTTTTGAAATTTGGAAGCCGTTGGCTGCTGTCTGGCGTACTGTCAGCCGCGGCGCAGTTTAAGAGTGAGCCGCACTGGGTGATGGGGCCCACCACCGTTTGTTTGTTCATTTATTCCACTTCCCTGGGTTCGCTTTGATGTCGCTGTCGAGAGAACGGCGGGGTAGAGATGGCCTCGACCGTTGGATGCCGGAGAGTCGGGATGAACGGTGGTGATCAAATTGTGGTTGTTGACGGATCCTCGGGTCACATCGGGAAGACTGCTTTGACCGTGGTCCCCACTCTGAGAAGTGCCACGTGGCATCATCTTAGAAAAAGGAAAGCGTAAAGGTCAATCCTTGGATGTCTTTGTCACGTGGATGCAAATATGGACTAATGATCAAGTGTGCAACGTGTGGATGATAATACATGATTTTGGGTCTCAAAATTCAGCCTTTGATTCTGATTGGACGGCGATGAAAGGAGGGATATTTGCATGTTTATCTTGACTTGTGTCAATAATGCTTTAATGATTTTGTTTTGAGAAGAATGATTGTAGTGGGCCTAAATATGGGCTCTAACTTGCCTGCTGGTCCATGTTTGAAGAATCTAGACTCACCATTGAATGGGTCCCAACTGCCAACATGCAGCCATTATCTGAATCCTGGAGGGTTTAGCTTAAAAATTTTCCTCCATGTTTTAGCAATATATTATGGAGTATAATAAGTGTGATAATCGATCAGTCACGTTTTAGCAATACAATAATTTAGGGTTTGTTTGGTGTGTCTTTTTTTAAAAATCTTTTGGTAGTTCTGATAATTAAAAGATATATTGAGCTTTTGCATGAAGATTTGAACAGCCCGAAGCTAGTTTAGTAGTATCATGTCTTTCTGTATCTTTCTGCGTGAGAATAAATTATGAAAGATGCGAAACACTTCTTTTGGAGCTTCTTGAAATCAGACCAAAATGGGTTTTTTGTCGCTCTGACTTTTGGCAGCTAAATTTTTTGTGAACCAAATGAGAATAAACTAAATTTAGTCTGCTCAGCTTATAAAACACTGAAAGACCACACAGAAAGATGCATGAAATGGATCATTTGGTTTTGTTTAAAATAAAAACAAAACAATACATGTGGAAAACAGTGATTTGAATGGGCCAAAAGAGGAGCAGTAGCAACACTAGAGAACAATTAGATATAGCCACACCGTAGCAACTTGCCAGCTAGACTGGATGGGATGGTGTGCTTAATATTGCACTCTCATACTTCAATAATGGCTATTTTATCTGCTTGAAATCTCTTCTAAAATGCCCAAATTTAAATGGCTTTATTGAAGTTACTCATCAAGTGTTTTCTTTTATTCAGCAACAAAACGTTGTGGAAATTATTTCTTGAAGATAATTGTTTGATAAAGAAAATGTTAAAATGGATGTTGGAAGTGTTGCCGTTTGTATATTTAAAATTTATGTTATGGTCAGGAGGTGGGAACTCATTAATGGGGTGTTTGGTACAGTGGCATTGCATTGTTGATTAAAACAAATTTGTGAGAAATGTGTATTGCCTCATCCATATGGGTGTGTCATTTGAATTAGACGAATGCATGTGTTGGACAAACATCAAATTTTATGTTTTAGGTAAAAATGCCAATTTATATTAATCAATTCAAAATGTTTTCAATAGACAATAGCTCAGTTGATAGGATCTCTGACTTGTGTAGCAGAGACCAGACCTTGGATCACAACACTACCATACCAAACACTCCCCAAGGGTATTTGTGAATGTATATGGTTTTATTTTATAAAATAAAAAATCTGTCAAATCAGTAAATATGATTTTACTGACGTGGCAGTTGATTTAGGTGAATCACATCATACAATTTGCTGATGTGGCAACATCATACAGTGACAATTTCATAAATCAATTCGATGCGAAACACTATCTAATCTAATTTGATGGTTTTCTTTCTTTATTTTTTATTTTATTTTATAATATGATTCGAATATATGCAAATTGCAAAAGGATTGTGAACTAGCTGCATTTGATTGCAATGCAATTTTACTTGTACTAGTATAAATGCATAAGTGTGCAAATAAAAAAAAGTGTGCCTGTCTAAAATTCCAAAATGATGATATTGGCTTAGAGCTTGGGAATGCCCAGGATTGTATGTTGGAGAATTAGAGCTGAACAGATTCAATAACAGTGACTTAGCTATGGAACATGAACTTTATCTAGGAATAGAAATCTATTGTTTGTATAAAAGATCAGCAAAATTCTTAGAATCTTGCACATAAGTTGGAATTCATTAAGGAACAGAAAGCACAACAAAAGTTTGGTAAGATGCAAACTAGATTGTAAAATCATAAAATCCAAAGAAGAAATAGAAGTAGCCTATTTGGATTTTCAATTATTGTTCTAGATGAACAATAATTAGATAGTTGCTGTTTAAAAATGAATTACAAATATAGATATCAGGTAGTTGCTATTTGATTTGAGAGCTCACTATTTAATGGTGATTGCTCTATATAGAATGGAATTAATGGTGAAACATGATTCATCCAGCTGACCCCATATAATTGGAATAAGGCTTTGTTGAGTTTTGTTGTGTTATGTGGTCAATCAAGTAAGCACTAAAAAATTCAAAAAGAATGGGAATAAAAAATAACTGAAAGAAAGTGGACAAAGAGCCTCTGTGTGTGTGTGTGTGATACTTAATGGAAAGGTCTACAATGAAGTGGCACTTGATTGCCCTTTTTATATGCTCCAATTGGCAAAAGGGTTAGTGATTCAGCACTTCTCATTAAATAGTAAAGCTCCAATAAATGAAAGCTACTTTTGTGTGGTCTTTCATATTATATTGGAACCCCCAAAAATAGATCCATCTCTATTACATTTTGGGTTTTATGTGAGATGAGCATTAGGTTAGGGTCAATTTCAATTGATTTACCCCATCAAAAAGTATGAATTGGTATGTTGTTCAATTGATTGGATCCTTGGTGCAAGAACTTCCCTCGTAAATAATTCAATTCTCAAACAAGTCTTTGTCAAAACCCCATCATCCACTTTTAATTCATCTCTTTGACATGTATGGAGTTTGATAGCTGTTGATATAAGGGCTGAAAGTGAAATGCTTTTCAACAGTCTGCTTTCAGCACCTTTTGCAGCAACCATCTAACCAAACCTCAATCCACATTTTAACCGAATTGTCATTTTTAATAATTAATTTTAGTAGGTCTTATGAAAATATTAATTACTTTAGGCCAAGTAAGGTGGACAATGTGGTAATGGATATGAGGAATTGGTGAAAAAGAAAGAGTAGGATGATAAATTTGGCCATGTCATTCTCCATACTGGGACCCATTAGCTCTGGTCCATATGGGTTTGATTTTTAATTAGCAACACACTCTATCTATAAGAATGTGACCCACACCATCATATTAATCAAAAGCCTTTCTGCTGGATTTTCTTTTTTTATTTGATTTAGGAAACTGAATTGGAATTAGTTTGTTACCAAAAAGATATGAAGAAACTTTTTATTCTGAGTCAAATTTTATTGATCTTTTTCTGAGTGAGATGTTAATTAACCACTTGTTTGAAGGAAAAGCTTTGCTTTAAAACATCTAGGGTAAATTACAGCATGTAATTTGAACTTTCAATTGCAACACTTGAATACTTTGAACTCTCAAAAATAGATACTTAAGTCTATCCCATTAATATTCCATCAATTAAATATTATATAATGCCAAAAATACTCTTTTTACGTATTTCTGAGATCATTCTCAGATAGTCAAATGTCTCCCCATGATGATGTTCTCACATGGACAGCAAATAATAAATTCAAAGTTTCCAAGGACAGCATTTGTTGGTGATGATTTTACTACACAAAATGATCTCAAAAATATATGAGAAGGGCATTTTTAGTATTATATAATGTTTAACTGATAGAATACTAACGGATGGACCCCAAGTGTCTATATTTGAGAGTTCAAATTTACTAAAGTGTTGCAATTGAAAGTTCAAAATACCTATCTGTCACTGCCCCAAAGTATAAGATACCTGTAACCACTTGATTAATTTTCACTTTTTGGAGTTTCAGTTTTGGCCTAATCTTTGTCATGGGCTTGCTGGTGTGGAAATCGTGGAGCCTATGCTGGGTTTTTATGCTAAAAGTCTTATTTCTCCTGCTCTCTCTCTCTCTCCATAATCATTAGATGCTTGGCTTAGGTGTAGCAGTCCTTGACCAGAAGTTTCAATCTATGGCATGTTGCAACAGTTCATTTTTGGACTAAAGTTCGACATTCTCGGCCTGATTATCAGGCAAATTTCAGACCAAGTCTTATGTGATACAACCCAACCCAACTCTAATGATCCCACCCACCACCCCAAACCGAATTTGGGCCTACCTTAATTGAAACCATTGAAATTTTGGGATTGGTCATTTTGTCAGGGTACCTAGAGCTGAAATGACTAGGCCAGTAGTCCAGCACTCCAGCTCACCCCCTAGAAAATTTTCCATTAAAGCATATGCTTCAGAGACTTTTCAAGGGTGGAACAAAAATCAATATATGATCTTGGGTTGTCTGCTCATGCATTTGTCTCACTTAAAGGGGTTATTTTTCAGACATCTTTGAGTCAAATAAGCTTCCAAATGTGTCAAAGGAGGACAAAATTTGATCATGATTGTGACTTTATATATGTATTAAAAATGAGAGAGAGAGAGAGAGAGGTCTGATTAAATTTGTCACTTTATAAAGCAGTAAGTAAGACATTCTCCTTGTTATTATAAGCTTTTGAAGAACTTTTGTTTGTAGATAGTGGAATTGAGCATAAGGAGTGATGACAACATTTCCTTCGAAAACTATCTAACACACTGCAACTTGCATTAGTGAAAGAATTCTTTCATAGGTAAATTAAAGCTATACGCAATAGGCCATTGATAACATCTCTCTCTCTCAAAATGGGCCAGAGACTGGGCCCAGCCCAGCAAAGTGAGGTCAAACTGTGAGAGTTATCCTTATATCATCTCAATCCATCGTGTATAATTTGTGTTCTATCCAAAGAGAGAGATGAACATATCCTCTCTTGCTTTGTTTGAGCAGTGGCCGACAGATAAGACCCTCTGGATCAACAAGCACAATCACTTGCTTATTCAATGGAGAATTAGAGATAGAAGGCACTATGCACCTTGGTTCTCCACGTTGTGACTTAATTCCCTTTACCTGTCTGAACTTCATCCCCAACTTAAACCGCATATTAGAACCTTTATTTTGTTCTAATCAAAGATTTTTTTTCCTTTCCTTTTTGGTATGATCATATAGGGCTGCAAACGAATCAAATTGAATCGGATTTAGGTAGATCCAAATTTGGTTTGTTTATTGGATTCGAATCGGATCCTGTCCATTGAATATCTATCAAATTTGGATTGAGTTTGGATTATAATCAGATATTAAATAGTATCAATAAATTAGACATTATTAAAATGAACTAAAAATGACTCTAGAATTTAAATCTGGCGTTGTAAGGTAAGCTCCACACAAAAAGCCCAAGCTGTGTTTGGTGATAAATCTGAAGAGCAAACTAATAATAATAATAATAATAATAATAATAATAATAATAATAATAATAATAATAATAATAATAATAATAATAAGAGAGAGGAATTCAGTTTTGGCCCTCATAAAACTGTCCTCACAGCCTTTTTCAGTTGTGTATTGGAAACATCCCATTGTTTGTATATTTTAGAGAGAGAGAGAGTCATTGATTGGAGTTCACATCAAGCCCCTACAAGAAGTGCCCACAACGGCAGCTTTTTTTTTTTAAGTGAAATAGTTATAAAATCATCTAAATGGTAATCTAGAATTTTTAAATGGACTGAGAGTAGTACTACGGTGCATGACCTTCCGAATTCCTGGTGTTGCACCCCAACTTTTCTTTTTTGATGTTTGGGGCAGAGCTATAACCTCATATAATCCATTTAAATTTATAAAAGTCCTAGTTTTTTCTTCTTTTTTAATTTGCTTTTTCTTAATCTCTCTCTCTATCTCTCTCCTCTCTCTCTCTATCAAATAAACGATATGAAGGATGGTATTGCCAGATGAATCCAAAACTACCACCACTGTGACAAGCTTCTGTTCAGATTACTCATAGAGGGAAAGCAATGAATGCCGAGATTCTTTGGTGGAGGAGTAATTTCAACAACCTTGTAGGAATAAATATCTTTATCTCGATCTCTCTCTTTCTTTTTTTACAAAAAAAAAAAGGTATGGTCTATTCAACTGCAAGAAGTTTAGAAATTGATTTTAATCTGGTTTCTCATTCAACAACCAATAAAATAATGAGTCTGCATGTAGATTATCAGAAAGGTCAAACTTGAAAGAAAAAAGGGATAAAAAAAAACCATCCTATGTTACAAGAGGATAATCTGAAACACTAAGGTTTATGAACCAATCTGATTCCTTGTTTTCCATGAGAAGAATGGTATATAGGCGTGAAGTGTATTAGCAACCATTGTGGGTCCTCCTATAAGTAAGGATATTAGTTTTTGTAGTCAAGCCTGACATTCCCAACTCTTGCAAATATTGTATCATTTTCCACACAAGAAACCAGCTCCAATATTTCGGCAAGTGGTGCCTCCAAAATCCAAATGAACAATGTACTAGTTTGGTGGTGATACAATTATCCAGAGATAGCAGACAATAGGAGGGGCAGCAGGTGGGGGTGCTAATTGTGAAAGCTTTGATTCGACATAATCATTCTTTGTTTGGATAATAGAGATGCTTAATGGAATGATGGAAATAAGACCTGTTCATGGGTCAGGTTTGGGTTTGGTTTTTGCCAAAATTTGAATGGGGTTCGGCTCAAAATTCGAGCTCGATACAGTGTAAATCAGGCCCAAAGTCCGACCTGTGAACAGGTCTAGATGAAAAAGAATAAATTGAATTTGCATAATGAAGATATAAGACCCATATTGAAGGATGTAGTGATAAGAATTGAAAGATGAGGATTAGAGAGGTCACAGCAAGTGGGAGGACCCATTTCTTTTTCGCATTATGAGTTCCCATTACAAAACAATGGGTCCGTTTGGTTCACAAGAATTGGGGTTTGTTATAAAAAATAGGAATGGGTCATTCCGATTCTAACTGTTTGGATGAGTAGAATTGGAATCTCATTTTCATTCTTGGTGGAATGACATTCCTCCATTTGAGGAAATGGCCATTTCTTCCCCCTTCCTTGGGAATGAAGTCCCATTCCAACTGAGTCCAATTCCCATTCTGATTCCTAAATGACTCAAACAGATTATGAGAATAAATCATTCCCATTCCGATTCCGATTTCAAAGAATTTTGATTCCGATTCTGACTATAAACCAAATGGACCCAATAACATGTGCTCTGCTCAATACTATGAACAGCTTGACAGCTCAAACTTATTCCAAAATTCTTCAGCCAATCATAGTTGCATTGATCAATTTTACTGTAAAGGAATGTTTTTACTGTTAGTGAACAAACAACAGTCATTTAAAAGAGAGATCTGAGTTCTCATTTGCATGATGGTGGGGTTTGTTTACATGTGGAGTGTCTCATGGTAGAAGATATTTCAAATCTTAATGAAGGGTAAAAGTGTCTTTTTCTTAAATCAATTTAACAAAACTCAGGGTATATTTAAATTAGTCGAACAGTTGAACCGAATGGCAGACTGTTCAACCCGTGACAAAGTCAGCAGATGGTTCTCTGTCTGGTTTGTGTCTGACTGAATCCACAATGGAGTTGTTGTTAATACTTCCTCTCTTAGATGGGGCCCATCCTCTTCGTTGTCTTATTAGGCATTGCTTTAAATGTCTATGAAATTTCAGGCTTCAATTTTAGACAATAATTGAGATTATATATGAAAAGTATCTGTAGATTTATTTCATCTGAAATTTCAAAACTTTTGTTTGAAATGTCTGGTGGTCATTTATTTTACCCCATAAATAAAAATTCAATATATTGTTCAAATAATGTAAACCTATAATATAACTATAAATATTATAATATTATATCAAATGGTTAATAAGATATTTAAAACTTTATGGACCATGTATCTGGAATGAGTCAAATGGCCAAAATTTAAATCTTTGAAAGTTGGAACCAAGATATGTCTAACATTCTCTACTATGAGTATGGCCCAGTGATACTACTTCTTCAGCATCCAAGTAGATCATTAGGTTTAGGCCCAATCTTTACGAATAACTGAGGTCCAATATATGGGCCCATAACTCAGTAATCATGCTTGATTGGGCTCACTACAAGATGTTCTGAGGCTACAAATGGACTGGATCAAATTGAGTATACCAGGAACCAAATTTCATTCACTAATATTTGGATTTAAAACATAAATTGCATCAGATGAGAACTGTAATAGATTAGGACATTTGTATCATTAAATTAAAATAATAAAAATATTATATATTTATTAATAAAATGAATTAAAATAGCTTTGATATTGTGAGCTCATTTAAGGAGGATTATGCAAGACCGGATATGCTCCTCACACCTGGCGCCTCACATGCACATCCTACCATGCATTGGGAACATCTCCCGTACTTATTAGTTATTATTCATGGGAGATGTTCCCAATACACGGTGGATGTGCATGTGATGTGCCCATTTGTGAGGAGCAGATCCCGTCTCGGATTATGCGAGGATTGAACTGTATTGACTGAGCCACTTTTGAGAAGCTACCTACCATAATTTCACCAGAAAGTCAATTTTTTTGTTCACGTAAGTCTACTTATGGCTTTACAGATTTTTACCAAATCGGAGTTCACAATTTTCTAGGTTTCTTGGCTCGTGCAACGTCAGAAGCTGTTGTCATGAGGACGGCTTCTATCGTGGCACATCCTCATGCTGCGCGAAAGGTACGCATATATACCCTGCCCTGATGCAAGGTTGAGCACTATATCATAAAGAAAAGGAAAAATTTCTGATTTAGTACCTTGTACTTTGGGCTTAGTACCACTTTGGTCCCTAAACTTTAAAATGTGTTAATTCAAAACCCGAACTTTCAAAGTGTGACAATCCAGTACCTGCCGTTAACTTACTATTAACCAGTCGTTAAGTGGCATTTGAAAAAGACAAATGCCCTTCGAATGTCATCTAATTTTCTTTATCAACCTTTTAAACATTGACAAAAAGTTAACAATCTCAAGTCTGCCTCTTCTATTCAAGAAAGTTGGGTCACCAGAATACCCACTCAAATGTGACCCCAACTTTTTTGAATGGAAGAGGCAAGGATTTAGAACTGTTAATGTTTTGTCCATGTTTAGATGGTTGATAAATAAAACTAAATGACATTTGAAGGGCATCTGTGTCTTTTTCAAATGCCATTTAACGGCTGGTTAACAACTAGTTCACGGTAGGGACTGGATTGTCATGTTTCAAAAGTTCGAATACTAAATTGTTGTATTTTAAAGTCCGGGGACCAAAGTGGCACTAGGTACAGGATACTGATTGGGAATTTTCCCTAAATAAAATGACTTGAAAATAATATCTTTGAAATTTAATCTCATGACATAATTATAATCCATCTATAGAACCTTTAAGAAAGTATCTATTGCAAATTGAACAGGCTAGAAGGTTAAAAAGTAAACCAAAAAAGACATGGGTTGAAGTCGAAAGAAATGATTTAGGGGGTGTTCGACAATATGATCGGTTTTGGTTTTGAAAATAAAACCAAATAACAGGTATGGAGACAATTGGACCTCCAAATTGCTGAAAAATTAGATAGGCATGAAGAAGATTTGAATACTTGGAGGAAAAAGTAGAAGAATTTGTCCACCGATTTTGGGAGAAAGTGGCCTATACTTAATGGTTTTTATGGAAAAATAGGAATAAAAAAGTGTTTCAAAATAAAAATAGCCTTCCCCGACAATTAGTAAATAAAATTTTGGTGACCTTAATGGAGTTTCAAGAAGCAAACTCTCCTCTTACAACTCAGGGAATTATTACCCCTCCAAACAAAGAAGTTAAATGGATTTGTTGCCTCGTTGGAACCCTCCTCTGGAAGGAATTCTAAAAATAAATTTTGCGGAAAAGTACATATAGGCCCATTGCAGATTTCAAAATGTCAAATATCCCAATTCTATACAACAATGCTCGCCCATTAATTGACATCAATTACGAACTGACCATCTACCCCAATTGTACTTTGAATCTAAAAATTCTGCCCCTGTGCTAAACCCAAGTTTTTTTTTTCTTTTTTTGGTGGAAAAGGAACTTAGTCATTTGCATTAGTCAAATAGTTGGATACAGTGGTAGTGGTTCCCCCCACACTTTCCTTGAACAACAAGTCCAACAACCAATCTAGAGGGGACCCCTGCCAAACCCCTTGGTGGTCAGTCTGGCACACCAGACAATGAGCCACTTCATAATGATTCCTTGAAACAAAGTTCCATCTGATTTCAGAAAACGAACTAACTATGATTTTAATGTCTTCAAAGACAAACCAGATGTCTATGGGGATGTTCAATAACTCTCCATTCAAAACTTGGATCAGAGTTTTGTTATCACTAAAAACCTCCACCGAGTGTAATCCCAAATTTACGGCAAGCTGACAGGCCTAAAAGATAGTGAAAGCTTCAGAGAAAACTGTCGATCTGGGGTAGCATGAGATCGAGAGAGCTGCTAGAAAACCACCATCAGCATCTGTTATAAGGGCTCCATAACCAACACAAACATTTCTGATAAAATTGCCATCCATCCAAATTCTAGCAAAACGTACGTTGTGAGTTCTAAAACAGGCTGCAGTTCTTCTACTTAGTTGAGTCCAAAGAAGGTGGGGCTCCTGAATCTGAGGCACTACTTCCTGAAACTCCTAAAATAACCTATAGGTACAATGGATAGTCTCTGAAGGCGACAAAACCAGATTTTCAAAGTCTAAGCCAAATAGCCCAACAGAGAATAATAAACATGGCACAAGTCTTGGAGGTATCTTGGAAATTGATAGAGGAATCTGCCAACTAGCCTTTGACCCAATCCTCAGCTGACCTGGGATCGGAAACTACTGGTTTGAGGTCCAATGGGGAGGCAAACCAAATGTTCTGGACTGCAGGACAATACAACAAAGCATGATTTAAAGTCTCAGCATCCGTTTCACAAAATGGACTGGAGTTATTAGCTCCAGGTAGTCGTTTTTCCAAGTTACCCATGACAAGGAGACAATTATGGATAATTTCCCAGAAAATGATTTAACTTTAGGAGGAATTTTTAAATTCTAGATGAAAAACTAGAAGGACTTTCGACTGGAATGATCCAAAGAAGGCAAAGAGACCTGCCCATTCAGCATATTGGTTTGGACCCTATAGGCCGATTTGATAGAAAATATACCCTTTTTATCTGTTGCCCAACACCATCTACCCAATTGATTAGAATAGGGATAGGGAATGTAGATCCTATTGAGCACATGTAAATTCCAAGATTTATTTTCAGGAGAAATAAGCTCAACTACAGTGGTCAAGTTACAACCACTTGGTTTATTGATTGGGACCCGGAAATTTGGAAGGTTCGGAAGCCAAGAATCCTTCCAAATGTTAACTTGCTCCCCATTTCCAATTTTTCTGTAACACCCTTTTTGGATAATTTCTTTTCCTGCACATAAACTCCTCCATCCCCAAGAACACCTTCTTAATAGTTTAGCTTCTAAGAAATCACCAGACTTGAAGTAATTTGCTTTGTAAAGTTGTGCCAGTAATGAAGAAGGATTGGTGAGAACCCGCCATGCTTGTTTGGCCAGAAGAGCAAGATTAAATAAATGGGGTTCCTTAAACCCCAACCCACCATCACTTTTGTGCTTACAAAGAAGGCTCTATCTAATCTAGGCTAGTTTGGTTCTATTGTTTGACAATCCCCGCCAAAATTTCTTTTGTAGTTTGGCAGTTTCTTTATAGACAGATTGTGGTAGGATAAAGCAAAACATAGAATACACTGGGAGGGTCTCCAACACAGATTTAAGTAGGGTCTCTTTGCTAGTAGGAGAGAGAAAATTTTCCTTCCAGCCCTCATCCCTCCTTGCTACACTGTTGATTATAAAAAAATGTTTTACCCTTGGATCTCTGAACTTCTACTGGGAGCCCAAGATAAACCTCGGGTTTACCTACTCTCTTCATCCTCAGAAGACGGGCAAGGATTCTTTGGAATTTTGGGTGGGTATTTTTACTGAAAAGGACTTCTGATTTCAAAAAGTTAAGTTTTTGACCCGAGGCAGCACTATAAATTTTAAGAATTTTTAGTATTTCACTACTCTTAGAGAAAAAAGCCTTTGTGAAAACAAAACTATCATCAACAAATAATAAATGGGTAATTGAGGGATCTTCCTTACTCACCTTGACACCTGTTAGCTTTCCCTCTTGAAGTCTGGCCTGTAAATTAGCCGAAAAGGCCTTAGAAATCAGCAAATAGCGGTAAGGGGATAGAGGATCTCCTTGGCGGAGGCCTTTGGTGGGAGTAATCTCTCTCCCCGGGGATCCATTCACCAAGACTTTGTATGATACTATGAATATACACTATCTAATCACTGTCTCCAGGTTTCCCTAAATCCCATTTTAGTTAGAGTGGCTTTAGTAAAACTCCACTCAACCCTTCCATAAGCTTTATCATGTCTAACTTCAAAGCCATAATTTTTTCTTTTTTTTTACTCTTGGAGGTTTTCATAAAGTGCAAGGTCTCATGAGCGATCAAAATATTACCTGAAATAGCCATTCCAGAGATGAAAGCACTTAGCAAAGGACTTACCAAGTCTGGGATTACTGTCTTTAGTTTGTTGACTAGTGCTTTGGCAATGAGCTTGTTGGGTGTATTACAGAGACTGATCGACCTGAACTGAGATACTATCTCGGGTTTTTCAGTCTTAGGAATGGGAGCAATGTTTCTTATTTCTCTATTTTCTATTTAGCTCCTTAGGCATCAGCCCTGTAGTAAAGAATTCTCTAATTGCTGCCACTACACTATCACCAACTATGTGCCAATATTTCTTATAGCAAAAAATTTGGGACCCCATATGGGCCTGGTGCCTTGGAGGGGGCATCTGGGCAAGTGCATCAAGCACTTCAAACTCAGACACTTCTCTTTCTAGAAAAGCTGCCTGTTCACCTGTGATTCTAGAATTTACAGGACGCAAAACATCCTCCATATGTTTAGTACTTTCACTAGTGAACAGTTCTGAGAAATAATTACTGATGTGCTCCGAGAGATCAGAGTTAGTAGTAATCCATCTCCTTTGTTCACTCTGGAGCCCTTGGATTCAGTTCTTGTTCTTTATTGCTATTGTTTAAGTGTTGAAGAACTTAGTGCTCTTATCTCCCACTTGATCCAATTAATTCTGGAATTTTGGTGCCGATGAATCTCTTGCTATTGTTTAAGTTCTAATCTCCCCACTTGTTCACAAGTTAGCGATCCGCTTTCCCTCAACTTGTATAATCATTGAAGGGGACTCTGTTTACAATCAATGCTCTTAAGGGTGTATGGACGCCAACATGGAGATGCACCCAGATTGTGAAAGACTGTTGGAAGCTCGCTTGTGACTCGTAGTGCAACTAGTATACAATCACACTTCCAAGAAAGGGAATTTGACATTTGACTGGCTCGCCAACAAAGGTCTTCAAAACGAGGTTTTTTATCTTCTTGCTTTCCTTAGGATCTTAATTATATTGCTTGTCTAGATGTTGTGGGGAAAGTATTTCTAGAGGTATAAATTGAGTCATGCTGGGCTGGCATGGTATGGCTTGTATGCGGCCTGTGCAAATCATAAGTCGTGTCATGTCAGCCCGCGGATGGAGTCGGGTCATGCTTCCCTCCTTTGGGATATTTAGGGGGGTCGGCCCGGCATGGCCCATGGCCCGAACACACATGGGTTTGTATCGTTCCACGGGTCGGGCTGGTCTATGGGCTGAGCCTTGGGCCAAGTCGGGCTGCAAACCGGCCAAGCCATGTTTTTTAAAAATTTTGAAAAAATAATGAAAATTTTAACATAAATTTAAAAATATATACACAAAATTAAAAATGATCTTAAAGTTTTATTTTATACGAATTTTGATGTATACAATTGTTTATATATGTAGTAATAAAATGAAATAATATAATAAAATTATATATGTATTAATATATTATATAATTATTATATATAATATATATACATATTATATTATATATATGGGCCATGCCAGGCTGGGTTGTGCTAGCACACAGGCCGCGGGCGGCACGACCTACTTAGTCGTGCCGGCCCATGGACCTGAAATCCTAGGCCCGACACGACCCATACGATCGTATCATGCCTGGCATGGCTCACAATATTCACGAGCGACACGACCCGATTTACACCTCTAAGTATTTTTTAGGCACCCCATGTAATTGTTTTTTTTTTCTTTTTGATCTCTTATTGTTGCTTTCCATATCAATAAAAAAAAAGAAAAAAAAAACAACCAACACTTAGGGTGCATTCTATAACTTGGATTGTTTTCCTTGTTGTCGGTTCCAAAAACAAATCAAAACCATCTAGTTTGAAAATAGATTGTTTCTCAAAACAAAAATAAATTAAAATAGTGATTATATATATATATATATAGAGGGAGAGCTGGATAAATAACTTCCCTAAAAATGATGAACAGGGCCTAATTGATTTTTGGGGTGAATACATGTTTGATCAAATGATGTAAACAGACCAAGTTCTGATTGCTTTAATCAGATCGTACGTATTTGACTTAGAATTTGGATGTACAAAAACCATTTTCAGCCCAGCCCAACTTGCAAAGGACTATCATAGACCAAACTGAGTTTAACAAATTAATCGCCAGTGTCGTTGCTTGCAACTTATGGCTCAATTAACCGAGCTAGGTGAAGATTTTCCATCCCACTGTCAAAGCTTGGAGCTTGTGACCTTTGGATTGGCTTCCAGCTTGACTAAGAGACCATTTGAACACCCATATTCGAGATGAGTTGCGTTGATTGAGCTGTGGTTGTTGAACACCCATATTCCGGCAAATCACCTGGAATAGCTTCAGGTTATAATCGTATTTTACGCATTTGAAAACACCAATATTCTGATTTTCACCAAACACAACTTTGTGCGAGTTCCGTATGAAGCCCAACTCAGAACACGAGAAGCCGCATTGCAAAATCCTCCCAAACGGCACCCAAGCTCATGATAAGCTTAAGGTGTTAGGACAGGGTCATCATTGACATACCATGATAGGACTTGGACTCAAAGTTGGGTTGGTTAGGCCCATATTAAGTGTTCACATTGGAATTATTAAATTTTAGGGCAAATAATGGTTTAGCCCAGGTTCAGAATTTGTAGGCCCAAAGTACTGTTGGATAGGTATCAGTTCCGAATTAATGCCAATTCATGGGGTGGGCGTTGGTGCATAGAATATGGATTGTTGACATTTTGATTGTTTATAATTTTGTAGTAGAAATCAGAAATCTGCATTGGACCTGTTCATGCTTTTCCATAAATTTTAAAGCCTTTCCAATCTGAAAAGCCTATTACTCCAAGGCTCAAACTTGGCATATAAATGCAGCAAAAAGAAAACCCAGTACTTTATTTGGGAAAATAATTAAACCTTTCTTGAGGTTTTTAACAAAGGTGTTCGGTACACCGGCATTGTATTATTGTTGTGTTTTGGGTCGATTAATATAAAATTTGTGAGAGAGATTTTTCTACTTGAAATGTTTTGAAAGTTCCAAATTTGATGTTTCTCACATACATATATTTTTATAGTTAAAATGAAACTCATATATGATATAACAACACATATTTCTCACAAATTTGTATTGATCAACCCAAACAAATGGCAATACAATGCCACTATACCAAACACCCCCAAATACTAAAACCTCTCCTTTGATTTCTCATAGAACCCAAATCTCCTCTCTATACCATTGGACAAAGACCATGCCTCTGTTAGCTAGAACCATTTCCATATGGCATCCCGTGAACATGATATATTTTTAAAAACCCAATTTTGCCCCTGTTTAGTAAAAAATACCCTTGTGTTTTAACTTTACCCAAATCCTTCCTTCTAATTTATACTCTTCCTAGTGTAAAACCCATTTGAGTTGAGAAAACACACACAATAGCAAGATTTAGGTGTTGCCGTGTAATTTACCATTGTCTAACAAGATTTTAGTCACCATTGAGTAGGGGTAGATTTGAGCCGATCTGAGCTGAATATTTTAGTTTTTGAGCTCAGTTAAGCAGACAGATACAAGGCTCAAATTCGGGCTTGAGCTTGATTCAAACTATAAATGCAAGCTCGAATTCAGCTTGATTGAAGAACACATATGTTCAAACTCAATTCAGCTCGAGCTTAATAATGAGCCGAGCCTATTCAAGCTCGAATTCGAGTTCCAATTGAACATACTTTTAGCTAGAAAATGGCATCTCTACATTTCCTTCACGAGCAATCTCAACATTATTCTCTTTACAAAGGGAGCCAAACATCAAGTTCATCGTTTCTATGTGTTAATTGAACCCTTATTTATTTATTTATCTTTGTTGAATTGTTGGTTCCCCTTAATTCATGGAGTTATTTATTTATTTATCTTTTCTGTTTTGTGGATAACGAACAACCTAATATAAGAATGGAATGTAATAATCAGCATCAGAAACATGAAACAAACATCAACTTTTCTATTCAGTCTTTCAAAGCACTCTCACTCACTAGATAAGGATTCGGGACTTCTAGGGTGGTGCCATGTCTAACACCGAAAGAGCAGAAATTGATTAAGGGATACTGATATTTGGAGAATAAACTGAATATTTTTTATTGAAGCACAATGAAAAATACATTAGAGTGCTGAAATTTATAGATTTAAACATAACAATTTTTCTTAAAAACAATCAACTACTTAGCATAAAAATCTATCACCGCAGAGTAACTACTCTTTTATTTGACAGTTCATACTGACTTGGTCTATGCCAAAGAAATAGCAACAGAAATTTAACTAAGTAAGATGCACTAATTTGTAACACTCCCCCTTAGTGCACGCTTACGATCAACAACTCCAAGTGCAGCTCTAAAGTGCATCTTACTGAGTAAGTGCACTAATTTAGTTGCACTTGGAGTTGTTGATCGTAAGCGTGCACTAAGGGGGAGTGTTACAAATTAGTGCATCTTACTTAGTTAAATTTCTGTTGCTATTTCTTTGGCATAGACTAAGTTAGTATAAGCTGTCAAATAAAAGAGTAGTTATTCTGCGGTGATAAATTTTTATGCTAAGTAGTTGATTGTTTTTAGAAAAAGTTGTTATGTTTAAATCTATAAATTTCAGCTGTAACAATGACTCGTTCTCCACTATGTTGATGCAACTCTAAGAATTGTGAATCATTTCCGGTCACATGATGTGAGCAACTAGAATCAATGATCCATTCATCTTTGACGTAGTTGACTGCAATTTGATTTGGTACTGATTTGCGAGCAATGTTATTTCTTCCTTCAATCACCTCAGTAGTGAAGGATTGCTCCCAGTTGAGCTGGTCATCTTCATCTTCATCACAAGCAATATTTTCTTTAGAGAGCTGCACACGACAATTTCTCTTAATATGCCCAAGCTTCCCACACCTGTAACACTTAAAAGATTTATTACCTTGTGGGCTATTTCCATTATCCTTCTTCTCATTCGTGCTGCCTTCAGAAAACTTTTCTTTGGAAAAGAGAACATCATCACGTTCTGAATTGAAATTCATAGCCATTTGCTTAGCTAAGGCCTCTTGGTTAGAGAGCAAGCTCTTTAATTCTTCAACTGATGGTTATTTTTCCCATCCCTGAATGGATGTAATGAAGGGCGTGTATTCTGTCTTCAAGCCACGAATGAGAAACCGTCATAAACGAGCATCACTAATCTTTTCTTTGGGATCTAGCTTAGAAATTTCAGTACAAATATTCTTGACGCGAAGGAAATATTCTGAGATTGACATACCTTCTTGCTTCAACATTGCCAACTCATTTTCCAAGAACTGTAGTCTTGTTGTATTCTTCTTAGAGAACAGTCTCTCAAGAGTATCCCAAACTTCCTTTGGTAAACTAACATCACGAACATGATCAATGAACTCCTTGCTGATTGATGTTTTCAGAACAAATAATGCCTTTCCACATTTGATCTTTCATTTCCTTCGTGACTTAGCATTTTCAGGAGTATCAACTGGAATTTCATCAACACTAGAAACTAGTTCCCAAAGATCTTGACCTTGAAGAAAAACCTCCATGCACATTCTCCAATACCTGTAGTTTGTGCCTACAAGTTTCTCCACACCATATTGTGTGCTAGAACTGCTTCCCCCATTGATTTCCATTTTTTGAGTTTCAATCTTCTCCAACAAGATGAACTTGATAGACAAGAAGAGTGAAATAAACAAGAACCTCAACCTGGCTCTGATACCATAACATAAAAAGAGCAGAAATTGATTAAGGGAAATACTGATATTTGGAGAATAAACTGAATACTTTTTATTGAAGCATAATGAAAAATACATTAGACTGCTAAAATTTATAGATTTAAGCATAATAACTTTTCCTAAAAACAATCAACTACTTGGCATAAAAATCTATCACCGCAGAGTAACTACTCTTTTATTTGACAACTCATACTGACTTAATCTATGCCAAAAAAATAGCAACAGAAATTTAACTAAGTAAGATGCACTAATTTGTAACAATGTCAAGCTTTATTTGCTATCAAAATCTCATTCTGCGGGAAACAAAATACAAAAGGTTCAAGTGTTGTCTAGTCAAACGCAAGACTTAGAGAAGTTAGATGATTAAATCACCGGCCAACACTAGAGCTACAAAGCTTACAAAATAAACAAACTTGGAAGCAGGGTAGACCCTTGATGTCTTCTTCAATTACAAATAACCACCTAAAAGAAACATCAAAGATAAGTTTCTCTGAGTAAAATAATATACTATTTGTTATAATGAAAAATGCATAGGTAAGAGAAATATTTTCTACTTTTGATTGTTTTCATCTTCACTCAGGTCCCTCAATATTTTTTGCATTTCTCTGCAATAAGTTGAAAGCATCAAGATAACTAAAGGCTGGAAAAAAAGCATTATCACTTTAATTTAGTAGCTTGATTAAACCATACAACCTTATACAATCATCTAATCTTTGTCCCTCCAGGGAAAGGTTTTCAACTTCTGCCTGCAACAGAAGTATAGAAGATAACTCATAAGGTCCTGTTTGTTTGGGAAATTAGAATATACTATTGATAATCAATTCATTCAGTAGGCTTTGTTATGATAAGCTGCAATGATCCAGAAATTATAAGCGTGCAGTCTTAACTGTCTTAGAACTATGGATTTCTTTAGCAAGCTTTGTGGCTAATTAGACACACATCATGGTTTGATAAATTAAAGAAAAAAATAACAAGGCAATGTCTTTAATTTTCCTAAAATATCATAAGTTTTTATTGACATGAGATTTTGAACTGGAATGGACAATCTCTCACATCTCTGAAATTTCAGTTTATGTTTAGCCATGAAACTATTAAAAGATAAAAAAGTAAGAAATAAATATATTGGTTCATACATATCTGAAAGATTTCAAAACATGAGTAAGAAAGGCAAGGCTTTTAAAAGGTGGCGACTAGCCAGTCGGTAAAGGTCTTTATTTTTATTGTTAATATTATGTTATTCTAGGAGGGGTTATTTCATACCAAACCTGGACAGGTCAAATTCGATGCAGGCCAGGCCAACCCAAGTAGGGGTGTCAATTGGACTGGATTTGGTCCAATCCGGTCCAGTCCAAGGTGTGTCCATTACAAATGGACCTGGTCCAATCCAGTCCAATGGACCATTTTGGACTGGTCTAGAGACTGTCCAATCTGTTCAAATTCCTATTAATTTAGACTGGTTTCAATTCAAACCAGGTCCATTGACACTTATGTTTTTATTTTCTATCAATGGACTAGATTTTGGGTTAATCCAATATAAATCCATTATGTCCATCCAAGTTCAAAATGTCTTACTGATCTGTCCAATCCGTCCAAATGAATTTTCAGGTTGGACGGAGTCCAACCCAAAACTGGTCCATTGACACCCATAGACCCAAGCATTACTTAACCAACATCAAACCAGAGATGAACCAACCCAAGGTACTTCTGGCCCCCAAGTATAGTGTGGATGGAACCCAACTGAGTTGATTGGCTGGGTTAGGTGTAATCAGGCTTGAGATAGGTATGGACAAGTTAGATAGGGTATTGCTTAAGATGCAATGTGACAAGTTCAAGCAATAACAAAAAATAGGCTTCAATCAAGACTAATAAAACCCAAAAAGGTTGGAGAGGGCAAGTGATGTCACAATAAGTCAGGTTGCATGAGATTTCTCAAGGAACCAAATAAACTGAAACAAATATGAAATCTAGTTTTTTATTTTATTATTGAGTTATGACTAAAAGCTGAAGTCTAGTTGGGGTTTTCAGGTCCATGCTCAACCCCAACCCCAACCAAGGTTTAAATTGATATGGAGACACTTAAACCGTGGTTTAAAATTGAAGAATATTTTCACAGTTTTTGTTTTCATATATATTCTTTATTTCTGATAACTTCCACAAGTAGTGATGGATTTCACAAGCAGAATTCAGAATAAAAACCAATTCGTAATACTAATTAATCCCAAGGATCACTATAATGAATAATGTAATCACCGTTTTAATTGTAAGTTCAAAATTTGATTTGATACTTTGTTAATTTAAGCATGGTTTAAGAGAGCTCGAACTGATTGGAAACCTGTGTTCTAGGTAAAATAACATATTTTTGGCTGCATGCAAAACTAGTGAAGGAAAATACACGATTTCTTGGGAAATCAAGATATTCAATAGGTTAATAAATCATATTCTTAATTTTTTTTAGTGTTTTGTTCAACTTAAAACAAACCTAGATGGTTGAAATTTTGAGTGTTGTAGAATGGAGATGACAAATTCTTGTTTGTAAGGTAACTTGAGGAATATTAGAAAGAATGTTGTTTTCCTAGAATTAGTACCCACTTTTAGATATACAACCAAACACTATAAAATAGCAATTTCAGGGAATTTTTTTTTTTGTTTCCCTTCACTTCAATATATAACCAAAAAAAGCGTGAGAGCAATCTAACAAAAAAGAACCAACATATTTCTACAATTTTGACAAGTCTATAATAGAGCCAACATATTTCTATGATTTTGCCGGATCTATAGTAGAACCTACATATTTCTCCATGAATAGAGACTAATGATAAGAGTTTAGAGATTTCTGTTGAGATCTATAAACTAAAATTCAGGAACTTCTGTTGATGTATATACAAGCAGTTCTTCTCACTAGCAAATTGACCAAAAGTTCAGGGAAAGATAGAATAAGGGGGGATACCTGGTTCACAATCTCTGCCATCTTGTTTAACTGGTGGTTCATGCAATTTTGAAGGGTCCCCTCCATTGGAAACTCTATCTCTCTTAATTCTCTAGTACATGTCTGTTTAAAATTTCTAGATCTTGTAGAGGGGTTCTAATCTGAAAACAATAAGGAGATTAGAAGCAAAAAGAAAAAAGAAAGCAAGAAAGACACTTGAATAGGATAAATGAGCTGAGAATTACCTGTTTCTCTAAGCTTTTCAACTTATGAAAGTTCTACAAATCCACTTAAGAACATCTAATCAACCAAACTAAGAACATCCAATTCATGGGAAGCAAACTAGCAATAGTTCAAAAAAGTAAGAAGTTCAATAGTTTGATCCGCTTATCAGTCAATAGTTCATTACTCTTTAATAGTCAAACCAAACAATCAAATAAGCATTCACAAGAACCAAAAACCATAACATTAAAAAAAAAAAAACCTATAGTTTTGATCTTCCAATGCCCATTCTAACCATAAAGCAACTAAAAGTCCATAAGTTAAATATTCTAAATAATTAAAACCGCAACCAATGATTGACATGGCCACATTCACATCTCCTTGTCTTAGCATTCAAACAATTTACCCAAAGCTAAAAGCATCATTAAGAAATGGGTAGAATTATCTCAATTGGTTTTTTGTCCACCTACAAATAGGGCTGTCAATTGGATTGGATTTGCTCTAATCCGATCCAGTCCATCATTGGTCCATTTCCAAATGGTCCAGACCAAATCCGGTCCAAATCCCATACAAACCGGATACAATTCAGTCCAATTGAAATGCAAATGGACCAGATTGGACCCAATCCAGTTCAAACTAAATGAAACTTTAAAATTTACATGAAAGTCCAGAAAATATAAAAAATTGTAGAAATATACTAAAATTTCCACAAATATATAAAATCCATGTCTCAAGTTTCAACCCTTATTTATTTATCTATCCATATTGTTTTCTCGTCCCTACTAATTGTCCTATATCGGCAAAGCTTACTTCACTCAAGTGAAGAACCACTTACATAACAGATTAATTGCATCCAACATCTGCCAAGTATGCAAAGACCACAGGGAAAAGCATAAACAGAGAAACCTAGCACAATCTAACACATTGTTCAGTTATAGTATGACCAGGTTACTGCATCCGGTTACATGTTCAAGCCTGAAGAATCCATCCACCCACAACCACAAAGGATGGTGGATTTTGGGAGTTTAACATTCTTAAAGATTAACTGGACTAAAGGACTTCGTTTTGTGTTCATGTTCTGTCTAACTGACAGTCATAAGGCTATTGGATACTAGATGCAGAAAGGGAAGCTTTAATGCAAACTTTCATGGCATTAAACAAGAACTTCAAAATATAATTTCAGTATACACTAGCCTGGAAAGAACAGAGAATCTATACTTGTCAAAAATAAGAACAAAAGAATCTACTGGATATAAAGATACAAAGCATGGAACTTCCATTAAATACATCCATGTTAAACTGCAGATATTGGTCACATGATAAAACATACTTCCAGTACAATGAGAAGATCCGGAATTTCAGCTCACAACACAGGCATGAACTACATGGACTTGTCTTCAACCGCTTGACAGAAGATGAGTGGGATTCCCAGGAAGTCCTATTACCTGTACACCGAATGAATTGAAAGTTGAAACAAATAAGTTCAATGAGTTCATGTAATTGATGCAATACCTCAGCAATGCAGCATACCTACAACTTAACTTAAACAAGTAAATTTCTTTACTTAATCTAGTTCCTATGGAGGATCAAGACAGGAACATTGAAGTTATACATGTTTTCTACTAACAAAAAAGATCACTGGTTAAAAGATAAAGAGAAATTTGAACTGGTGCTTTGGAACTGATTCTGCTATTTATTCATCGGTTCAGGACCAGATCTACCCTAATCCGGAACAAATGCAACTTATTAACAGTATGAGGAATAATGAATTGTATATCCAAGACTTGAACACAGGAGCCAACATTTGTCATCATATGCAGGATGAAATTGATTTTGAAGAATTCTGCCAAAAGTCTCAAGGTTTTAGAAATAGAGATCACCGTCCAAATCTATTTAATATCATCCTAATATGCAATAAAACATCAAAGAAACCAATTAGCAGCTTGTCACTAGATTCATGTTGAAGTTGTTCCCTTGAATACTTAGTCCATCTCCTTGGGAGCTTCTTCCATAGGCTTAAAAAGATGCTTTATTGCTTCAATAATAGGTAGCTACGCAACTGGTTCTTCAAAAAAGATACCTCTAGGGGAGGTAGAGGATCTTACATCTTTCAGAAAAGATGCTTTTGTGGCACCAGACAACATCTTTACATTTGTCCTTTGAATCTTGTCCAAAATGAATCTTCTCATCTAGACTCATTGCTGAAGAAATAAAATGCAAATGTCAGCTATCATGGAATATCTGTACACAGATTTAACTCCATTAAAAGCATGAGTGTCAGATGAAATCAATATGAATGGAAAACTTAGGAAAATGAGAAATGGAACTTTTAATAATATACTTTAGAAATGGAATTATTCCACTTGGAAGTGGAAATTAATCAACTCAGCAAACACAATACATGCACAAGTCAGATGACATCAATGTTGGTGCTAGGAGAGGTAGCCACAATATCATGATGACAGATGATATCAATATGAAATAATCATATACCTAGAGATCAAAAACAAAAGAATGCCAAACATGGTTAAGTTGGATATCTCCAGCCAGGGAAAATAATTTTTGTCTATATTTTTCTAAGTGTTTCCACTTAGAAATGCCTCTTTTTTCTTCTTTTACAATTTTTGGAAAAAAAAAATGGTAAGGTAAAGATTGTATTAATGATATCATCTAGAAAAACCTCTGCTTGTATAGCTCATGTGCAGTGTGTTGGGGTGCAAAGGGCCCAAAAGTGACGCTTATTTTTGTCTATATATTTTTTATTTAGTTCAACAGACTTTATTCGTTGTTTGGGTGTTGGTTAAATGCAAGTCCTGGAACCACATGCTTGAACATTTGCATCTCTCAACATTTTCCATATGTATGTAGTAGCAGCTATCCTTGATATTTGTATCTCTATTTTGTTTTTAATAAAGAGGGCACACTTTTTATGTTCAGGATTGTATTTTCTTTCAAGGAATCATAAGAGTATAGTCTTTTGTATGCATTGGATTGTACCAGAAAGTCCGGATTTTGTTCTTTCTAGGCATCCCCCTGAAAAGAAAAAAAAAAAAAAAAACTTCTCTAGTGATGGGCTGAGTTAGTAGCCCATTTTATAAAGTTTTGGTAGGAGAGCATTTTGGTTGACAATTAACCAAGTTAAACTTCAAATTTCTTAACTGACCTTGGTACTTGGCTACTTGCTATGTGTATTTGTTTGACTCTTGAGTGATGTTGGAGTTCAATGTCAGCATGTGCCAAAATCAACCATCTACTAGTTTTACACATCATATAATATGTATTGGAAGTTTTTTGAAATAAGAATCATCAACCACCCCTCCCCTGGGAACCCTAAAAATATTAGTTTAATTTTTTGTTGGTAAAAGAAAATTTATTTAAAATAAAAGCAACAAAAGGGAAGAATACACGATTTATACCAGGGCAATGACCAAAAAGACAGAGCCTAGAGAAGCAACACAGAATTCACAATTTACAAGGACACCACAAGCCTCAGACTTAACAGACTGAGATAAGAGGCAAGCCTACTGCCAACTACAAATAATGATGAAATACCCAACTAAGAGGGGCAACCCCAACCTAAAAATACCAACTAGTAGCAAACCCAATCCCATCCAAACTGCAGAACAGAGAATGCCATCATCTTATTCCCCTCTCCAATTGCCTCTTCATCTGGTTCCCTTTGTTACATTCTCTTGTTCTATCTACAACTTCTGCTGCTATTCAAACTTCGTTCCATCATAAAGATGACAACTGGTTTGAGTTTGATCTGATGCTAGTTCTAACACCTTGTTGATCCAAATCTGAATTTGGGTCCTAAAAATTAACACTTATCTAGCTTTTGATCCCACACCTATTAAACGAGACAAACACGAGCCAAATACAGTTTCATTGTAAGGGCTTGCAGACGCTTTGACAGACTTTACACAAAATGAACATGACTGACCATAGTCAAGGAAAGAATATTGCCCACAAACTATTTTTTATCATAGATGACTACAGAAATTGTGAAGTTTGTAGAGGTGATAAATAAATTAAAATTCATGGACATTCTACTTCAAAAAGTAGAATTTACATGCAGCAATTTCAGAGAAAGCTTAAACCCAACAAAGCACAGTAAGATTAGATGGGTGTTGTAGGTGCAACAATTGTCCACAAACTATTTTTGACAAATAGTTAATCAGAAATCAAATTTAAAGCAAAATTAACTAGAATTTACAGTTAAAATATTTGAATTCTCATTCATTTACACTAGTGGAAATCCTTACACCAGAATTTAAAGCAAAAATGTCCAACCTAGATGCAAGGCATATGCTCTAATATCCTGAAACAAATCATTTGCTTAGTCAAATTAGATAAACACGAACATTTTGCAAATCAAATAAGCTAGTTGTAGACCATTTGTCATAACTTACATGTTCAGTTAGTGTCAGTTGTAGAAGTCACACATATAAGAGAGGTAGCAGTTGCTTCAAGATCCGATTCTAAAACATAATAATGCACAACCAAAACCACATATTAGAAACAAAAACATATAGGAAAGGGAACAACTGCTTCAAGATTCAATTTTTAACTTACTTTTTGTTGTTGGAGCTTCTAACCAGTCTTACCCACAAACTAGAGCCTCCATTGTTTCTAGAAGTAATGAAGTATGATACTGATCCACTATTCTACCCCTAGTAATGAATGTTCCCTTGGATGTTATAATTGATACTGGAATTGCCAAAATATCGCGTGCCAATCTAGAAAGCTTCGGAAATTTCAGACCATCAATTCGCCAGAATCTCAAAATATCAAACTCTTCACCTCTAGGAAATAGTTTTTTTCTTCAAGATAGAGATCCAACTCTAACTTTTAAGTCCCTAGACAACATTCCGAACACTCTTTAGTCAACCATTGATCAAAACCTCTCAAAAAATCTAAAACACCACGAATCATCAATGGCTGAGATACAATACTAGAGCATACAAGTGACCTATCCTCTGTATCAAAACCCACATACTCTGAATATAGGTCATTCATTGCCTCTCTAACTCTTCTAACATGTCTCTCAGTAGTTTCTCCGTAAATGAGATTGTAGTAATATGTTACAATCTCCACCTTGAACCTGGGATCAAGTACAACGGAAATCGCAAGCACCAAAGAACATTCATCCCAATATTTATCATATTTTTGTTTCATTCTATTTGCCATTGAATGAACATACTCATGTTCGTTATTTAGCCACTAAAGAAATAGAAGCTTGATTGTGCAAATATCAAGAAAAAATATATTTGAGGTTGGGGAAGTAATACTTGAAAAGTTTTTTGTGCAGATATAAAAAACTTGCAAACAATCCTGTACCATTGCCTCCATCTCCCATTCCTCATCAGACAGTAGATTCTTATAGTCACGGTCGAGCTCGGCTAGTCGACAAAATGCTTCCTTCAACTCTAAAGCTATGTCCAACATATCATATGTGGAGTTATATCGCGTTGGACAATCACCAACCACCCCTATCTTATGTTGTACTTTTGCTTGATTTCTTGCATTGTCAAATTTTTGCTTCTTATGGGGTGTCAATCTTACATATTTAACACTTTCTCGAATCTTATGCAACAATGGTGATATTTCTATCAACCCATCTTGCACAATAAGGTTCAAGATGTGAGCAGCATGCCTCACATGAAATAAGTCACCATTTAATGGGAGTAAACCCTTAATACAAATCCAATTCCTAAGCTCCCTAACCATAGTATCGTTTGTTAGAGGCATTGTCAAATATTATAGAACATATTTTTTTTTTATCAATGTTCCAAGTCAACAACCTCTCCATAACAACTTCATATATATAGAGTGTTTCCATCATGGGGATACTCAGCTGTCATAAATGCAATTACTTTCTTCTTCAGTTCTCACTCATCATCTATAAAATGTATTGTTAAACAACAATACCATAAATTCTGTTCCAAAGTCCACATATCAGTAGTTAAACTAATCCGACAATCCAAACCATCAAAGTATTTGTACAACTTCTCCTTTTCATCCATGTAAATCTTCATGACATCATTCTTTATTGTATTTCTAGAAGCAAACCTAAATGTCCATATTGTATTTCATGACACTCTCTGTACTTTGATGGTCTTAATGACCACCATGTACCTACAAGATTATTCAACATTCAACTTGCAATTGTAGGTTGTAATAGTGAGCGCAAGTTGTCGGTGTTACTTCTATTTCCTTTCTCTCTAACATGGATGAAGGGGTATTTTTTACTATGGTTTTTCTCTCAGTTCTTCTGCAATTGGATCCATTTGTAATATATAATAATTTGAGTATTCAATGATCGCCTAATTCAAATTATAAATAAGGATTGCAATTTGAAATCCTCCCTACTCCCATTTACTTATTTTGCTTCTCCTTTTTGTTGGCTTTAAAACTATAGTGCAATAGGACACTAGTATGGAAAAGACATAAACTAGCTAGCTTGTAGGTCCTCTAAATTTGGAGAAGATTAACATACAAAGGGGGTAAAATAAAAATGAATTTATGTATGTTTTTAACAACATAGTTTCCTTTGAAAATTGAACAAACACACCAATCTTTTCTTTAGCTCAGTTTGGAAAGAGTGAAATCAATTAGAATGATTATTCCAATAACTACATATATAAAAAACATATTATTGGAAGGTGAGTAAATGCAACATGTTATTAGAAAGTCAAACACAAGATAGTACTTAAAATCAATTTAAACTTCCTACATACATGATGTATGCATTACTACAATATTAAAATTTAAAAATGTATTGCAATTATTTTTTTTTTTAAATGAGTAGATGACAACATACATAATAAAAAACAAAATGATAGGCATGTCTATATACCATAAATATTTTGTAATGTGACACTAACGTTCCACCTACTTGTGTCATTTAAAGGCAATCACCATGAATAACATAAAAAAAGCAAAAGGACGACTAAGATAAACTGGATTACTATGCACATAAGTATTTATTTCCTCAGTAATAAATACTTTTGTTTACATAGGGAGTAACAAAAGTACAGCCTTCCAACCTCATATATTTTTATAAATCCAATTCTATAAGTACATCAAATTGAAATGCATTTAACTTCCATCTATTTCCATAAAAAATTTCAACATATAAAATTATTTTATCACATACTTGTTATATAAATTTTCTAATTGTTCAAGCACACTACCACATCTATTATATTAAAGAAAACACTTGGCTAACTAGTATTTTTAATACTCAATTAATAATAAATGTTCTTCATTGATGGTGCCCATTTAGGAAGTATTCCTTTTAAACCATGTCAAGTATTCTTTTTATATGATTGTGGTTGTCTATTCTCTCAGCTTGCAGCCACACTGGTCTACTAGATAGGGAAAAGAGCAGCATGATGGGCTACAGCATTGTAAATCTTATTTATTTCTTTCTAACATTGATGTGGTTCTCTGCAAAGTCCAAAATGAATTAAGTTAATAAAGTGGTTTAGTTTATCCCATTCTTGGCCTTGTTTGTCTCCTAATTGGGTTGGGCCCCATCAAATGTTGCATTTAGATCTCATGCATGGCCACCACTAAAACAGTAAAACCAAAGCCCGGGCCCACTCCCACTTGGTGATCTAAGTAATCCCAGTGCTAGTCTAGCTCTGGATGAAAACCCCAAAAGCCATGTTATTCAAATTCATTTGAATGTTCTTGTGGTTTCCTAGTAACCCATCAAAATTCATTGGGATCTCAATATCTACTTATGTTCTAGTTGTACAACAATTATTTGCTGCAGTTTGCAGAGATTGATTACTAAATTAAGGTGGACTTTATCTGAAAAATGAAAACAACCCAATTAATGATCAAATCCTTGTCGCGGATAAATATTATGTATGAATAATCTTTAGCATTGATGGGTGTATTTGTTCTTTGTGGCCAAGAAAGCATTTCTCTGTGTCCTGTAAATAAGCCACCATGTACTACTATTGATTGTACTGTGCACACGAATTATTATAAATTTTGTGATCCTAAGAACCCATCATTTGCATTCAAATATTCAGTATAACAGTTTGTTTATAGAATGGGACTATTTGTGTGGGCTCACAATATTTTGTTCAAGAGATTCAACTTTTCCCCATTTTCTTTTTTCATGAATGTGACTGCTCTGTCCATCTCTAGAACCCCATATTTTCTGTACGTGGGCATTTGCCTTAGGATCGCCTGTAAGTGGTATTGATATAGGCACTTTAACTTTAACAGTTTATACAGGTAGTGTTGTTTTTCTTAAGACAGTTGTAGGTTCAGAATTATTTAAGTTAATTAGTTGGAAGAAGGCCTTATGAAAATATGTAGCAATAGTATGGATGGTCAAAATCAACAACAGTTGGTTTTCTAACAAGAACTGTTATATTTGTTTCTCTTTGGGGTATTTGTTCAAGCAAGTTGCATGCATGGTCAAAATCAACAGTTGGTTTTCTTGGCTTGACTGGTAGTTTGGACAGCCAAAAATAGAATTGTTTTCCAAAATCATATTAAAACCCTTGAGTGGATGCTTCAAGTATCAATGATATTTTCAACAATGTTGTTTAGACCCATTACTGACACCTTTTGTGAATCTTCTTTTGTTGCAGGTATGAAGACCAATTGCCATGGATATAGGTCTGATGTATGTAGTACTCAATGGTCATGGATGTGTGGTTCGTTCTAATAAAATGCATGTTTTGCTGCTGCTGCTGCTGCTTTGTGGCTCTTTTGTGACCATGTGTAGTGCTGTGAAGTCTGATTATTTGGGTGTAACTTGTAAATGCTTATGCTTTGAAATGGCAATAATATATTATCTCTTGAAAATATTTTCATCTTTTAAACTACTCTATCAAGTTGTTTATAAGGTTTTATATTTATTAAGTTCATTGGTACAAAATATTTGGGCTGTGTTGACTTTTATTGATGGACCCATTCAATGAAGTTCCAGCTAGGATTGTCTCCTAAGGTCAAACTTGTTGTATTGAATAGACATGAGTAGCATATGAGATTATTTAGTTTTAAATTTAGTTCCATGTATGCAATCAGATCACCGTTGATCATTCTCCATACCATTCATTGACTACTTAGTCAAGTGATAGACACTTTATCAGTTTCTAATTTCTAAAACATAGTAAATAAAGCAATGCAGCGTGTGATTACAATAATCCATGGACAAAACAGAAATAATTTAAAAAATATATATAGATTTTATGAAAAAAAATATACGTAGATTTAGCGGCAGTCGCTATTGCCGCTAAAATAGTGTCTCAGGCCTATAGCAGCAGCCAATTCATCTTTTAGCGGTAGCCATTGCATTTCTCCACCAATTTTGAAAGATTTTTCCCTTTGACTTCATCAATGTAAGTTCTGCTCCTTTCTTTAATGTTTTGCTATTTTTTTTTTTTTTTTTTTTTACATTTCATCACATTTATAGTGTATTCCACGAGTTGGGTGTTCATAGGGTTTTTCTCTTTGAAAATATAGGGTACATCTCTGTAATTTTCCTTTTTTAATGATCATATCCAAGGTCAAAGCCAAGTTATTGGATGGGGGTTCTTCTTCCCCTTCCTTTTCTTTTTTTGGATAAGAGATAAATATATATTAACAGATAAAACAACCAGTGGGACTAAGTCATGTTAATACTCGGGGGGGGGGGGGGGGGCATTCTTTTTTGGGATTTTGAGAGGGGGGAAAGTTGGCCAATGGGACTGTGGAGATCAGGGAAATTTTTATTATTACTTATTCATAAATTAACTTTCTCATATAGGGAAAAGTTGCTAACACTTGGATGAGGAAAAAAATACCCCTTTTAATAATAAAATTTTTATGGCTAAAATGATCATTGTTTTATTTAACTAGAAAATAAAAGAACATGAATAAATACACTTACCCAAATAAATGCATTTATCCAAGTAAATAATTTGTCAAAAAGCAAATGAGGCCTTGATCTCAACCATGACCCAACTCAATATGTTGAAACCCCAATTTTAACTTTAACCTAACAACTATATTTTTTGGGGGTTCACCCGGTCAATCCAATTTGTTTGGACTAGATTTTTCATATTGTAGTATTAGATTGAACAATACCTCAACCTTAGTCTAACGTGAAGTTAAATAGGATTTATATTTTTAACCCTAACCTTAAGAGAAACTTCAAATCAAACTTTTTGGGTTGGATCGGAGACTGAACAATACTTACCCTAAGTGCACCTACCCTTCATTCCCCATTCTCCCTCATCAACCGGTCTCCAAAGAGAAAAATTCCTGCAGCTTCGCGGTTGATTATAGCTATAATTATTTTTATAAGCATTTAACTTGTTGTTTTCTTAGATAAATCTACTTGCATTTATTCTCTTTATTAAAATGTTATATCTAAAATAATAATTTTAGATATATATATATATATATTAAATAATATATAAACCATGAAAAACGTGTATGAACTATACATATTAAATTATTGACTTAGGTCGTACTTGAGTCGGACACCCTTGTGATCAAAAGTCAAATATGCACTCATACCATATTACCATGCAACACGATCGGGTCGGTATCAAGTGCAGTGTTGACCCGTCCACTCACCATGGACGGTGCTGAACAGATTGATGGGGGATCCACATTTGTACATACCGGACGGTGGTGGATTACTTCTTTTGACCGTCCACCTTTCTAAATGGACCAAATATACTATCCACATCAACCGTACAGGCCACCCCTTGGTCCCCCACGGGTTTGGGATATTATGATCCGACCCGACATGCCATCAGCCCGATTAACCTTCCCCTTTCATTTGCAAGTTGCAACTAGGCATTTTTCCAGATCAAATTTGAAATTTGTTCCGAAATGACGTGTTCTTTGTTGGATGGTGATTCTGTTTTGACCGTTGGATGACGAGGGGTGGCAACCAAACGAAGGGCATAGATCATAGGATCTAAGCAGATTGTTGGGTATAAGGTCCATCTGAGGGCTACCCGAACAAATGGGTCCCATTACTTCAATTGCATTGTATGTGATTGTGAACTGCACGGTAGAAGTAGAAGTTAGAATAACATGGATGCTTTCACAGTCTTACACAACAATCACATGATCTTTGAATTGACTTGTTTCCAATACATCTGCTGATCTGCACCGTCCAAGGTATGGCCCACACGGGAAATTCCAAAAGCAGATTTTAGATCATCCATTGCAATGGTTCATGATGGGTCCCATAAAAGAAGGGCAGCTTTTTGACCATGGATTAGTGCCAGACGGGACTTTTGGGACATTACAAGGTGGGGTCGGTGTTGAATAAATTCCAATCTGATGACATAAAAGCTCTCCATATGAAAAATCTGAACCGTTCAATACTTTTTGTGGGCCCAGTCTCTAGTCCCAGACTGTAATTATTTATGAAATAAACAGACAAAATCACACCATAGTGGGATAGTGGGAGCTTTGTCTTCTCTGTTCTCTCCATGGATTCATTTAGAAAATGCACATGGCACAATCGAAGAATTTTCTTCACACCATTCCTCTCTCTGTGGTTGCAATTCCACTGTCAGATTTCATCCCAACGCCTCTCCTCTCCCTCCCCTTCTCTCTGAGTATCAACCACCTGCTAACTACCGTCTCCTGGTGTCTTTCTCCCGATAAAGTCACATCATTTCACCTTTGTTTGCACTTCCCCTTTGCCCTTTTCTACTGCATTACTTCTATTTTGTTTTCTTCTGTTCCTTCTTTGGAAGTAATCCATATTTAATTTCTTCACGACAAGGATTCCGATGGATTGATTGGTTGAGTTCCGATAGGACCTGCAATACGAAACAATGCCTACTCCAGCTGTTGCTCAAGAACCCATAAATTTTTTCGACGTTCTATGCAAGTTGGATTGTTTTTCCTTAGATTCTAGAGGGTTTTATCATTTGGGTTCTAATGGGTACTCTTCAAATTTGTCTAATTTCTTGCGTAGTGATGGATTTGGGGGTCTGGTCATGGAAAAGAAGCCCAAGGTCGTGGCTTCTTTGGGTTTGGGCGGCGGTGCTTCAAGGGTACAGAGGATTTGGAGGGAGTTTAACAAAGCTGTTAGGTTGCACTGCGATAGAATCCCCATTGGTTTTGCTTCCATTGGTGTTTCGACTGGGGAAAACGGATTGAGAGAAGATGGGTGTGGTGTCTTGGAGGAGGAGGGGATGAACATGAACGGGGTTGAGGCGGAGAATCCAAAAAAGGTGCTTATTTTGATGAGTGACACCGGTGGTGGTCATAGAGCTTCAGCTGAGGCTATCAAAGCGGCATTTGATGAAGAATTTGGAGATGAGTATCAGGTCAGTTCGAATTTGTTATAGTATGACGTTGGTTCTTATTATGTAGGACTTATTCCACCATTTGTTGATCATGTTCAGTGTGTTAGAGTGAATTGCGCAGGTTTTTGTTACGGATTTGTGGACAGATCACACCCCTTGGCCGTTTAATCAATTGCCGAGGAGCTATAGCTTTCTGGTGAAGCACGGGCCACTCTGGAAGATGACATATTACGGGTCTGCTCCGCGGTTGGTGCATCAATCCAATTTTGCTGCAACTTCGACATTTATAGCTCGGTAAGTTTCTTCTTCCCTTTCTTTTAATACTACCGAAGAATCTTGTCGTTTTCTGTTTTCTTGGCATCAATAGGGAAACCAGATTGATAGTAATTGAAGCAGAACGGTTGGTATTTTTAACATGGGTATACTAAGAATGTTAGTATCCAGGTGCTCACATCATTGGACTGCAGCTGAGAACCTTAAACCTTTACCAGTTAACCAATACCTGAGATAGTAGTTGAGGAAAGTAGATGTGACAACTGACAACACACTCAGAATTCTAAGGGACAACCCAGTAAGCAGAAAATATGATTAGAGTCGGCCATTTATCTATAATGAGTAACTTTTCACTCGATTTGTGGCATTGAGGCTGAAGTTGCAACTAGTTCTTAAGATTAGACATCAAGGATCTTTCATTTTGTTACTAAGAATGCCTTTCACAACTAGGCATATATGGTGAGTTGAGAATGCAATGACAAGACAACAATAATGCCTTAAATGATGTGCCTTGCCCCGCTATTTTTTGCCAAAAAAAGCCCCTTTTTTTGGCCTCAAACCCCAACTTTTAGCATTTTTATAAATAAAAACTAAAAACTAAAATGAAAAGTATAAATTAAACATAAAATAGTACATACATATACATATATTACATCATAGTTGTCAAGGTGACGCCTAGGCGACAAGGCACCTTTTGAGGCTCGCCTCGACTAATCACCAAGCAGTTCTTTACTTCCTACTATAAAATACTTTTTTGTTCATTATTTTTTGAGATTATAATTATAAAATAGACATTATTAAACTAAAATAATCATTTCGTGTGTTTATATACTAATTTCTTTTTATTGTTTTCTTATTTATTAGGGTTTAATCAACACAAACATTGCTAAATGCTGTATTGAACCCTCAAAGACCTCAAAACCTGAACCAATAAGTAAGGAAGAACTTACAATTTTATCTAGTCAGCACATTTTATTCTTCCGTATATTCTTCTTCTTCTTCTACTTCTACTACTACTACCAATACGTTTTCTTTTATTCTTTTCCTATAACAAAAATAAGGGTTCAGCCCCTATATTTTTTGAATTTTATTTTCCTTCTTCTTTTTCTTCTCATGAATATGTTGATTTTCTATACTTTAATATGAAGTTGATACTTTTCTTATGAAAATATGAATAAAATATTACATGTAGCCATATAATTGTAAATTATTTTATTGATAAAGCACATCTTTATACACATGCTGATATGTCACGGTCTGACCCGTTTGATCTGGATGGTTGAACTAGTGATCTATGACCAGAGGCAAAAACGGTTCAGCCTTGGGTCAGTTTTTAAAACATTGGTTTCAATCCAAGGACCATCCTGTTGAGCATATCATTAACCCATCTTTTGATTTCATTAGAGTTTGGTTGAAATATAGTAGTTATTATTGTTTTTTTAATGAGAGTAATTCCATTCTCTCTTTTTTGGCTGTGAATTTTTTTGGGTCATCTTAATACCTTGTGGATTTATGTATAGAGGGATGCAAATAAGTTTTTGATTTGAAATACAAGACTTTTTAAAAAAGGTATATTTTACCATACCACACTATAAAAAATCTGTTTAAAATGGCATTTAGCTTCAAATACTAGACACAAAAATGTAAAGGTCATTACCCAATGTTGGTTCTTGCTCTCTTTATGATGTAACTTGATCAAAGGATGCTTGCAGTCTAGTCACTTCTCAATGATTGCTAATGGTTTAGTGGTGGATTTTTTTGAAGCTTTTAGAGGTCTTAGATAGGGTGACCTCCTTTTTCCTTTCCACTATACTTTGGTGGTGGGTGGTTTGAGCAGGCAGATCTCTTGAGCTAATCAATTACAATTGTATAAAGGTTGGATTGTGGGGAGGGATAGGGTGATGGTAACCCATCTTTAGTTTGTGGGTGATATCTTGATTTTTTGTGATGGAGAATGTAGGACAGTAAGTATATATTTTCGGCAAGGTTTAAAATATCAATATGCCCCTGTGTATCTGTAGGACAATAAGTATATATTGTTTTTAGTTTTTTTTTCTTCAAGTTTTGGTTTTTGGGCATATTTTTAACCATATTTTTTATTAAAAAAAGAGTGGTTCCCGAAACCCCTTTAAAAAGGCATATCATGAAGCCACCGATATGATACGATATGCCAGGGCGTATCGTATCGAAATTTTGAACCTTGATTTTAGGGTAAAGAAGTAATTTTTCATTGATATGTATGGTAAGACCCAGAATAGATGGCTAAACAAAAGCCTCGCAGGGCAACAAAGGATCGCAGCCAAAACAGAATTGAGTTGGCCTCTTGAAGATAAAACATCCTAGCTTAACAAATTGCCTCACAAGGCTGTATCAATCGATCTCGCAAAAGTCACCTTGTTAGGCCATTAAATCTTGCCTCATGGGAGTCGTCTCGCTAAGTCATAATGATTTGCCTCGTGGAAATTGCCTCGCCAACGCCAAGTGACCGCCTTGCAAGAAATTGCCTCGTGAAACCTCAACCCCATGTTGTGACAAGTCCCTTGCTCAAACGGAACAACTTTCCTTGTGGAGGCATGCTCACTCTATAGACTCCGCAAGGCACTCTGCATAGCTTGCTAGGAAGCCTAGTGAGCGGAGTATAATGATGGTTAAACTCCGAGAGTCAAATGCGTGATCGGTGTCTTAGGGAAACCATGACTAGCTGTACTTGGGTGCTGTACCAACATGTGTTGCTCTCCAAGAAGACCTAGGGTTGTGCTTTAATCGCCTTGTGGTCCCAAAAGACACATGTTCCAAAGAGAGAAATCTATGGGATCTATCTCTTGGCATTACCTAAGCTAAGGATTATTTTAGAATTCTTACTTCATGCATGTAACCTTGTTCCCCTACTTCTATAAATAGTGAAACCCTTCTCTATGAAAGGGATTTGAACTCTAGCCCATTTGAGGTTAATTCCTATTTCCCATAACATCTTCCTTCTCTGCTTCCAAGACTCTTAAGTCCATCCTTATATCTGTTGGCTTATGGGGAGAGTAGATGGGGTTGAGAATTTGAAATTGGTGGCAAGCCTCTTTGAAAGAATGTCCAATTTGAAAGTTAATTGGAATAAGAGTATGATGGCTGGAATTAATGTTGAAGAGGTGGATTTGAGGTCTATGGCAAAAGTTTTGGAGTGTGAGAGTGGGGAGTGGCCTTTATGATATTTAGGGCTAACTTCTAGGTGACAATCTGAGATCAGTTAGCTTTTGGGCTCCGGTTGTGGATAGAATAGAGAAAAGACTAGTTCACTAGGTGGGAGAATCACTTTGATCAAATCCACTTTGGCTAATCTCCCTGTTTATTTGTGTTGGTCTTTAGGATTCCTAAGGTTATGGTGAAAATAATCGAGAAACTTATGAGGGATTTCCTTTGGGAGATGAGAGAAGTAAAAAAAAAACATTATTTAGTGAGATGGGAGAAGGTGACAAAAAAGAAAAGAGGAAGGTGGATTGGGAATTGATAATATTAGCAAAATGAACATCTATGTTTTTTTTTTTTGATAATTGAATGAACATCTCAGTGTTAAGAAAAATGAACATAGAGAATGAACATCTCTATGTTAAGCAAGTGGCTTTGGCGCTTCCCCTTGGAGATTGAGGTTCTGATGTAAAGTGGTGTCTAATCGGGTAATGGATGGGATGCCAGTATTCTGTAAAGAGCTAACCTCGCCACACCATGGAAAGTTATTCAAGGTATTCTCCCTTAATTTTTTGCTCATGTCAGGTATGATTTGGTGCCTGGTAATAGGATCAGATTTTGGGAAGATGTTTGGATTGGGGAGTCCCCTTTGAAAGATGTGTTTCCTTCTTTGTTTGCTCTTTCAAACCTCAGAGAAAGACCTGTTTTTTATTTCATTGTGTCCCCCTCCTTGACTAGGTTAAATTGGAATTTGGGTCTAATAAGGAATCTTAGAGAGTAAGATTTCTTCAGTGTCTATCTTGTTAGGCCTCTTGGACTGTGTGGTCTATGATGATTCTGCAACTAATAGTTGGGTTTAGTCCCTCAACCCTTCTGGTTTGTTTTCTTGTAAATATTTTTTCTCCTCTCTTGTTACCACTTCTCCTTTCTTTCTTGTAAGAGAAGTCTGCTGTGTTCCAACTTCCAATCCCCCCAAAAGTCATTACTTTTTGCTAGGAAGTTCTCCATTGGTGCATCAATACTTGTGATAAGCTGCAAAGGAAAAAACTAAACTGTCTTGTTCCCCCACTGGTGTATCTTGTGTAAGTTGAATGGTGAGACTGCTTACTATCTCTTAATCTCTTGTCCCTTTATTTGCTGTATTTGGGAATGGTTTTGCTCTTTTTTTGGCTGTAGGTGGACCCCCCTGCTAGTTTGGATAGGCTGTTCAGCCCATCCTTTCTGAGGAGCACAAAAAAGGGGCAGAATTATCAGGAGATGTACAAGGGAAGCAATGAAATAGTAAGGATACAATTATTGAATTAGTAACCTTAAGAGTGGCACATTGGGTAAAGACTTTGAATCTGTTTTCAGATTTTACAATGGAGGACATCTTTAGGAATTGGGGGACAATAGCGGACTCCTTGAGGAAACAAAAATTCCTTGAGGTTTGGTCACTCTCAATTGGTGGTTGATGGAGTTAAATTTTGATGGCAGTAACTTGGTCAATCCTGGTCCTTCAGGAATTGAGGGTGTGCTAAGGGATGAGGGTGGCAACATATGGGGATTGTATTTGGGTCCAATTGCAAAAAAACTAAAGAAATGGGATTTACAAGGTTGGTGATTGAAGGGGATTCTAAGATAGTAATTAGGTGGTTGAAGAAAGGAGAGGGGGTGGTTTGTTAATTTAGAAAATTCAGGCAATTCAAAAGGCTGTCAAGACTCAAGAGGTATGAATATTATAGTAAGTTGGGTAAGGTCATATAATGGATTGGTGGATGGTTTAGAGGAGTTCATAAACAGTAAAGGTATTGGGTTCAATTGTAATAGAGTGGGGTTGCTTACTATTTTTTTTTTTGTTTTGAGAAAAAGTAAGGTAATTGTATTAATGAGTATAACTGTAACACATTACAACCTTTGGTCCACAAAACTCCATGTACAGCCAACAACTATACAAAAAGTCAACAAAAAACCGGTCTCTCCCAAATACATACAAGAGACCCCCGACTAAATCAAGTAAACAAAAAATCCAAATCAAAGTATTGTAATGGGTTGTCAACACACAACTCAGACTCAAACCCATGTTCTCATGCTTGTTTGCCCAAGAGTTTAGTATAACATCAAGCAATGGACTCGCTATACATAAAAATATGATATAGTTATTATTTAATGGGATACTGTACCAATGTCCATGTCCAAGATTTTAGGAATGGGGATTTTATCCTTGTATCTTGCATTCTGCTGTTTCTATTTGTATCTGGGCACCATGGATGCAGTCTATCAGTTGAAAATTTTATTTAGTTCTGAACCAAGATGTTAGCTTTTCATGGTATGGAGCAGTTCCAAAGTTCTGTTTAACGAGGATACTTTTTCCATCTCCAAATACGTGATCAAAAAGTGTAAATTGTGAAAGTAGTATTTCTGTTGAAAGTTTTCCTTTGACCTTCTCACTAGGACCTCTTATTTCAGTTCTTGAAAGTCAGATCTGGGCTTCTGGCAGTGATATATTACTAAGTTCCATAACCCATTTTATAAATGTCTGTTGATTCTTTGTTGTATATTTACAGGGAAGTTGCAAAAGGACTGATGAAATACCAGCCAGATATTATTATCAGTGTGCATCCTCTGATGCAACATGTTCCTCTTCGTATACTGAGGGCAAAGGGTCTTCTGAAGAAGATCGTATTTACTACAGTTGTGACAGATTTATGCACTTGCCATCCTACATGGTATGATCTACATTTGTAGTTAGTGTTCCTACAACCCACAACCCAATTGCTTATTTGTCTTGTGATGTTGTATATCTCGTATCTTTTCACTGTTCTTTTTCAGGTTTCATAAGCTTGTCACAAGATGCTACTGCCCTACGACAGAGGTGGCAAAGCGAGCAGAAAAAGCAGGACTTCAACCTTCCCAAATTAAAGTTTATGGCCTCCCTGTGCGATCTTCTTTTGTCAAGCCTGTTCGACCCAAGGTTGATGATCCTTCTTTCTGTATGCATTTGTTGCTTTTATTACCACTGTATTCTAGCTTTCTTGCATGCAGTGTCTTAAGAGGAGATCTAAGGTCCATGTTGGGCAGATCATAAGAGCAATTTACTGCTTATGTTCAACACATGGTGTCTCTTGTTAATATACCCAGATATCTCAGTATGTTCAGCATACTCGTGTCAACATGATATAATACCTGAATATGACACTGGATACTGCATGGATACTTTTATGTAACTTAAGTTGTTATTTTCTATCCTGCATGCTTGCTTTGCCAACAAAAATACATGAAACCTATACCAATTTTGAACTTTCACTATATAACCTTTATAAATGTCAGAACATTCAATTGAGTGGAGCATAATCATCTAAGAGATAAATAGGTTTAAAACTAAAAGCACAGTATCAGCAGAATAGATGAGATATTCACGCTCATGTTTTGCCTTGGACTTTGAGAAGTGAAGAGTCTTATCCACTTTTCCCATATTAGTGTCAGTTTCATTGTCCTATCTGAGCTAACAAATTGAACATGTTACTCATTTGGATTCTTACATAGGCTAGTTCAATTACGATTAGCTTTTGCTAGAGAAAGTTGTCAAACATCTTGCCATAGTTTTCAAGGTCCCAAGGTAAGCCTAGGTAATAGGGGTGCCTTGTTGCCTAGTTGCACTAGGTGATAGACTTTTTAAATAAAAAACTATGAATCTAGGGTAATTCCCTAGGTTCCATAGCAACCAGTAATCTTTCAGTAGCAATTTTCTATTATCTTCATAAAAAAATGTATAAACCATATTAAAACATAGAAAACCAACATATTTATGAGAAGAAAAGGAAGAAAGAAAAGAAGGGGCTGAGCCCTTGTTTTTGTCCTAGGAAAAGAAGAAAAGAAAGGGTGAAAGAAGAAGCAGAAATTTGATGATTGAACAAAATGTTAAGTTCTTCCTTGCTTATTGGTTCAGGATTTGAAGTATTTGAAGGTTCAAGACAGCACACCAACATGTGTATTGATTGAACTCTAACAAATAAGAAAATATTAAGAAGAAACTAGTATTTTAACTCACAAATAGAATAATTTAGTTTGATAATGTCCTTTTTTTTATTATAATCTCAAAAAGTTAAGAATATAAAAGTATATAAGAGCACCATGTACAAATTACAAAATAGAAAGGTGACCCTCCATAGGCACCTTGTCACCTTGACAACTATGGATCTTGCTCTCCAATGAAGTATTCGGCTTTGTGGTCCAATACAGGTATTTCCTAATGATAACTATTTTGGAGTCTCATACTATGGTTCTCTCAAAACCATGGAGGGAAAATAAAGGCCTGATAACCACCCTATAATTAACCTGCTTAGATTAATCATACTACCTGATCCATCGCATACTTCTGGTTGTAGAATCGGTTGGCTATGTGATTACATTAAATTTTGCTCAGATTTTGTTTCTTCAATTTTTACTTTATATTTGATTGAATTTAATGTTGAGCTTCAGTGTATTTTCTTGTTTGTAACTAGGTTGAATTAAGGAGGGAACTAGGAATGAATGAGGATCTTCCTGCTGTGTTACTTATGGGTGGTGGAGAAGGCATGGGCCCTATTGAGGATACTGCTCGGGCTCTTGGAAATACATTGTATGATGAGAGTCTTGGGGAACCGGTTGGCCAGATTCTTGTGATTTGTGGCCGTAATAAAAAACTTGCAAATAGATTGCTTTCAATTGACTGGAAGATTCCTGTTCAGGTATGTCTAAGATCAACTTTCATAAACATAGCAGTTCCTATGTTCCCACTTGATATTATAAATGACCTCAACTTTGAATTTTAATTTTAATTTCAATTAGAGGTGGTAATTGGTTAGTCAAATTATTTAAATATTGCGATGTGTTGAGGTTGACCAACGAGAAACTTACCTGAATTTAAATTGGGTTGAGGCACCGTCAACCTGAAGCCAGTCCTTTCAGGTTTACATCTTTTTCTAAATGCCGATTCAGGTTCAGTTAGGTCAAAATTTCAGACCTAAAACCAAGGAAGATTTAAACCATATTTAGATTGTTCACTCTGAACCATGGACTTTTTTTGGTTGGGGGGGGGGGGGTGGGGGGGAGGTACAGACCAATTTGGAGATACCAATTAGAACTTTTATATCTATTTACATTACCCTAATTGCCAACTTATACATTAGATCTTGCAAAGTCCCATGTTTTTTTAGATAATGCAACCTTAGTGTCTACTTGGATAGGGTGCTGATGCTAGAGCTATCTCTCTATGTTACCTCCACGATACAAAAGGGAAAGATGGATTCCACAGAGGGCACAACTGCTCTCTTAAGGAATCCTTTCTTTCTATGAAGTTTTAATCCCTCATCCCCCCATATGAGACTGATAGAACAACCATCTAAGCCAGGATATGATTAGACCTATTCATGGGCCAGGCCGGGCTTGGGCTGAGATTTTGCAAGAATTTGAATGGGCCCAGCCCAAAGCCTGAGCTTGAAACACTGTAAAATGTTATGCTGAGCCCGAAGCCTGGCCAGTGAACAGGCCTAGATATGATGGTGGACCAACTTATAGAATTTGTAATATGGGAAATTAAGATAGAAACGTAATGATAAATGGTTCATTATTATCTTATTGAATTAGGTGTTTCATATATTACCTCTTTTTGTTGCAACAAGTGGCTGCCTTACACTAGAAGATGGAACTCATTTTCAGGTTAAGGGATTTGTTACTAAAATGGAAGAGTGCATGGGGGCCTGTGATTGCATTATTACAAAGGTAAATTCATCATATATTTGGAGTTTTTTTTTTTTTTGACATTTTGTCCATATTGTAGTTATATTTGTGAACTGTTATATCTAGGCGGGACCTGGAACTATTGCAGAAGCTATGATACGTGGCCTGCCTATAATTCTTAATGATTATATTGCTGGGCAGGTAAATTTTGGTTTTACTTTATTACCTTTACATTACTTAGGGTTCTATTTGGATTCTGGGATGGAGTTGGAAATCAACACAAAATTCTAGGCCATCAAAATGGTCTCCCAAGAGGAAAGAATTAATCATGGTCATCCAAGCAATGTACCAAGATTTTAATTAATCTGTCATTCAAGTAAACTACCAAGCTTTCTAAAAAATCTAAGCTAAATAAAGTAATGTACCATATGACACCTGAAATCTGGGCCTCAAGGTGGCATCCTAAAATCAATCAACTAATTCCAACCATCCAAATGATGTACCAAAATTTCATCTAATCAAACCCAACCGAATGATGTAACCAACAAGGCCAAAGATCTAGTCCATCAAAGTGGGTTCCTATGATCAGTGAACTAATCTCAACTATCCAAGTGATATACCAAAGTTTCAACTAAATTGGGTTGTCCAAATGTTGTATTGAATCAACCCAAAAATTCAGGCTATCAAACTGGTCTCCCGAGAGCAAAGAATTAATTTTGGCCATCCAAACACTGTACCAAGATTACTAATCTTGGAAATTCAAGTAAACCAAACTAAAATTTCCAAAAATTATAGTGATGAATGAAATATAAGCCAAAGATCTGGACCATCAAAATGATCTATTATCAGTCACATAGTTGTGAAGGCAACTAGGTGCTGACAAAGGGTTGTCCTGCCTAAATGCCATGAAGTTTTCCATATGGTGCATGCCCAATGAATTCGGTGCTTCCCTAGGCAATAAGGCAGGCACCTAAAGCCAAGCTGGGTGCTTCATAAATTTTTAGTATTTTTATATTGCAAGTTTATAATTAGAATAGGTCCTGCTACACTAAACCATTTTTACATCTTATTTACTACCTAGTTTTTATTATTGTATTTGGTTAGGGTTTAATCAATGCTCAGACTATAATAGAAACTCAATTAATTGAACTTTGGATACTTGGTCTTTCTTCTTTTCTTGGACTAACACAGGGGCACCACCCATTTCCTGCATTTTTGAGTATTTTTCTGAGTTCTCTTCTTTTTCTTGGATTGAAACAAGGTCTCTGCTCTTAATAATCTCGTTCTTCTTTTCTGGCCTTGCTCCCTTCTTTTTATAGGAAAAATATGGTGGCAGACACCCCTTATTTTCTGGGACACAAACAGGGGTTGCTCTTCGTCTTCTTTGTTCTTCACTAGTTTATTTTTTTTATATAGTTGCTTTACTGAATTCTTATTATTATATTGCAATGTTATATGTAAAATATTGGAATTCATTATTATCATCTAAGCCTTTTCCCAACTATATGGGGTTGGCTTCATGAATCCTGTTTTGCCATTCTAGTACCATGTCTTTCAGGCAGCAATGTCTTTCTTTTCATGGTTATGATAATTTTCTATGTTTCAATATGAAATTTGTAGTTATTTGATGAATAGTTTTGCTAACTGCTAGTATAGATGATAGTTCCATGCAAAACACCATTGCTTGGTAATAATGGTAAAATCTCAGGCTGATAAGTGTAATGTGTGTTCAAGTCTGCAAGCAGCCACTTTGTGCAAGAAATTGTCAACAGTTATGTCTTCAGTATCCCGTCCCAAGACCCCACATATCTTGGACCAACATAGGTTAATGGCCTTTTATTTTCAAAATCCATTGCCTTGACACCTTGACAACTATGATTAGTCAATTAATCTGGAACATTTGCCCTGTCCTGTTAATGCTTCAATGTGCATGCATTCTGAAATATTTGCCCTGCTAAGTTAAAGCATTTAATACTGAGATTAACTTTTAATTTTGCAGGAAGTTGGAAATGTGCCATTTGTGGTGGAAAATGGATGTGGGAAGTTCTCGAAGTCACCAAAACAAATAGCTAATATTGTTGCTGAATGGTTTGGTCCAAAGGCTTATGAGCTCAAGGCCATGTCTCAGAATGCATTGAAACTAGCACGACCGGATGCAGTTTTTAAGATCGTTCAGGATCTTCATGATTTAGTGAGGCAAAGAAGTTTACTTGTACCCCAATATTCTTGTACAACTTAATTACCCCCCCCCCCTCCAAAAAAAAAAAAGAAAAAAAAAGAAAGAAAGAAAGAGAAAGAAAAAGTCAATTTTGTTGATCTTCTAGGTGGAATGTTACTTGTCATCAAACTAATTTGTGTTTCTTAATCTTGTTCTGAGCCTCTACTTTTCTTCTATTCTGAGATCTGTAAAGTTGTTTTCTGCTTTGTGCATGTCGAATACACCATCTTTGTATCAGCTTGCATGCTTAAAACATCATCAGTTTTCTCGAACTCTGAAATAACAATAATTTTCTGAGCGAAACTATAATCTGAATAACTAGAGTGAAGGGGTCAAAATTCAAGACTCTTGGATGAAGCCAAGAAGGCAATGTCTCTGGCTTTCTGCTACACATTCTCAAATGTGATTGAATGCTTGGTCAAAGGTGAAGGCATTTCAGTTGTTGATGGAGGCCAAAAAGTTTGTGATCATGGTGTATGAAATTTGCTCTGGAAAATAGAACATGGTCATTTAACTGTAAGTCTGTAACAGTGTAACGTGTTGCAGAACTCCAAAGAACATGGTCATTAACTTTTAAGTTTCCTAAATTTCAATGTAGCAATATGACTGTAAAAAGATGGCAAGAGAATAGCCCACATGCGTATTTCTTCCACCAATAAAGCTTAACAACACTCATGAAATTTCCTGTCCAAATTAATTGCTCCAATTTTTTAGCTCCTGCTCACTGGAGTCTAACTTGGCATCAAGTGAACCATACCCAAGTGGTTACATTTCTGCAGCAACGATTACCAAACGAAGTCGACATTGTGAGGTCTCTGTGTTTTTAACAGTTTAAGATTGTCTTAATGCAGCCAAGTGAACTCAGACCCAAATGCCCATAAGGTCATCCATGCTAACACTCAGCAATAAACCAGTTTTTCTTAACAACTTTCATGAGATAATTAGAACTCTGTAATAGAGAAAATGCTGTGTGCAGGTAAATTCATGAAGCATGATACTAGAATTAATAGTTTCATTTTTCTATTGTATTAGATTTATCCATGGTCAAAAGCAAAAGCTTATCCAAACATAGTTCACCATTTGACAAAAGAAAACTGCTGTTTGTTTCTCAAATTTAGAATATTTTATTAGTGTTTCCATCTAAATGGGAAACTCTTGGGTGGCATTGACAGTCAAAGACGGGTCATTTTTGACAGGGTTGTAATCCCACATCAGGTCTAATTCTAAGTTTGGATTTGTGATTTTAAATAGAGTAGATTTAATGATGGGCATTAGTTCACCATTTATGCTCAATGGTGCAATGGTGGGTATTTTTGAGCAGTAGAACCTCCTCCATGCTTTTTACCAAGCTGCAATAGACACAAAGCTTGCTTGGTAAGACTTTTGTTGAATTGGGCCGATTTCTAGTTATTGGGCCCAGTTATTTAGCTCTTATTTTTTAAGTTGTTAAGTTAGGAAGTTGTTGGGCTTTAGGCCCATTAGCTTATGTTTTTAAGTTGTGACTGTTCAGCTACTTTAGTAGCTGCCCTATTAAGGGCATTCTTGTAATCTCTTATTCTTTCAAGTTAAGTATAAAATAAAATGAGGGGTTGGTGGTCATACCTAATTCAATTTTGGTTGACATCCTACTCTTTTTTTCTTCTCTACTGTTGAAACTATTTATCTTCTTCTTCTTTCTCTTCACAAGGAATTCATCTAGATTTCCAAACAGTGATTTCTACTTGGTATCAGAGCAGGCTGAAGGTTCCTTGAACTGTTCTCTCATGCAGTCATAGATCTGTTGACTACATGGTGATTTAAGAGGATGATCAAAGATCTCAGGTAAGCCTAGTTTTTGGATTTTTTGGTGGATCTGTTTTGCCCTGTAGCTGGTCTAGGGTTTCTTATCAAAATCAAGAAAAACTGGAGAAAGGGGGAGAGTCATGTTTCTGTTGGACTCTTCAGTTTTGACCTATGAAGTGGCACCCTAATTTTTTAGGGTTCCTTGGAGTTTTCTGTAAGGGGTGGTTCAAGTCTTGCCTGATTTGGAGGTTTTTAGAGAGAGCGGTTGCTTCTTCTTTCTCTTCTCTCGTTTTGTAAAAAAGGAATCTTTTGTGAGAGGACCATTTAGGGCACCAAAAGGGTGTCGTTGGTACCAAAAGTGATTTATTTGATATTCTTGCATATTACAGTAATCTTTTATCCCCTTTTTGAGAAGTATGGAGGGTAACGGAGTTGAAAACAAGCCCGAGAGTGAAATGAGAACAGTGAGAGAAGGTGTTGGAGACTTTTTTGGGGTTGGAACCATTATTATAGTTAAGTTGAATGGTTCGAATTACTTAGAATGGTCACAATCTGCAAAGATGACCATTGGTGCTCGTGGGAAGTTAGGGTATATCACTGGTGAAGAAGTGAAACCCAAAACTAACATCTCTCGGTGGGTACAAGAGAACTATATGGTGATGACTTGGCTATGTAATTCCATGCTGCCTCATATAAGTAAAAACTTTTTGTAGGCAAATACAGATAAAAAAATATGGGATGGGTTGTAGAAACCTATTCACAAAGTGAGAATGTTGGTAGGACTTATCAGTTGAGAAATCAAATTATTGCTACAAGGTAGGGAGATAGACTTGTTAAATTTTTAGCCCTTAAAACCCTATGGCAGGAGATTGACCATTTGGAGACAGTTGTTTGGGAAACCACTAAGGATGCAACTACCTACCAGAAGCTCTTAGAGAAGTATAGGGTGTTTGAATTTCTTGTTGGCCTTAACCCCGAATATGATATTGCAAGACAACACATTCTTTCCAAGGATAGTGTTACTCTCTTCCAGGCATATGCCTTTGTGTTAGGGGAAGAGAACAGGAGAATGTGATGATGAAAAATTCTAGGTTTGATCAATAAGTCATGGTTAGCACTGTGAGACCTAAACAAGGTGGAGACCAGGGTGATAGTGAAATCAAGAAGGAAGACAAAAATGATTTGACTTGTGACTATTGTAAGAAGCCTAAAAACACAAGAGATACTTGTTGAAAGTTTCATCCCCATCTTGTGCCGAATAGACTCAAAAAATAACAAAGGGAAATGCTCACATTATAGTCACTGGTGACATTCCGGCCCCTCCTACTATAACTACTCTGGAGTCTATTGCAACTGTTGTAGTAAGGGCCGAACTTAAGAGGAATGGGTAGTTTCTGAACCAGCGGGATACAACCAGTTCTAGTTTAGCAACAGATGGACAGCCAAATATAGGTAGTTTTGGTGGAGCACACTCTACTTCCTTTGCTCACACAGGTAGTTTACATGCCACTACAAATTATGTTTCTACTTCAGGTAAGGAGGGACTTCCTTGGATTATAGATTTTGGAGCCTTAAAGCACATGACCCATAGTTCCACTATTTTTTCTTCTTACCAGTTTTGTTTTGGAAGAGACAGGGTTTCCATAGCTAATGGATCTCATGTTTCCATTGTTGGGAAAGGGGTATGTCATGATTAGTAATTCCATTTCCCTTCCCTTTGTCCTTCATGTTCTCAGATTGAGTACTAATTTGTTATCTATTAATAGTTTGATTAAGAACCTAAACTGTTCAGTAATTTTTTCTCCTAGTCATTGTATCTTGCAGGATATGGATTCAGAGAGGACAATTGGGAGTGGTCGTGAAGTGAATGGAATCTATCTCCTGGATGTGCTTCCTCATCCGAGTCATCATGTCAGCAGGGACAGTGAGTCGGGGTCTGTGAGTTAGATTATGCTTTGGCATAATCGTTTAGGTCATTTGCCTTTCTCTTCTTTGAGTCTTTTGTTTCCAAAGCTATTTGAGTCTGTTAGTTTGTCAAGTCTGGAGTGTGATGGTTGTCAACTTGGAAAGTATTGTAGACATTCCTTTAAAGTAAGTAATAAAAGATGCTCATCTCCTTTTGATGTTATTCATTCTGATGTGTGGGGACCTTATCATGTTCCTTCTATGAGTGGTTATCGATATTTTTTCTTATTTGTGGACGATTTCTTTCGATATTCTTGGATTTACTTGATGAGATCCCGAGATGAGGTACCATTCTTGGTAAGGCAATTTCATCAGGTGGTGCTAACACAATTTGGAAGATGAATAAATGTGTTTAGATTAGACAATGCTAGGGAATATTTTGAAAAACACCTTGCTTCATATTTATTAGAATATGGTGTTGTCCATTATAGCAGTTGTTCCTACAGTCCGCAACATAATGGTGTTGCAGAAAGGAAGGACAGACACATCGTTAAGATTGCAAGAAGCATGATGATCACATCTACAGTTCCAGTTCGGTTTTGGGGTGATGCAGTTCTCACAACAGTATTTTTTATTAACAGGGTACCTTCCCATATACTTGGATTCAACACTCTATTTAGCTTCATTTTTCTTGAGGGCGAGATGTTCTATATTCCTCTCAGAGTATTTGGGTGTGTTTACTTTGCACATATTCTTGATCCTCACCATTCCAAGCTTGATCCGAAGGCAAAGAAGTGTGTCTTCGTTGGATATGCAGAAAATCAGAAAGGGTACTACTGCTATGATCTAGTCTCTGGGAGTCGGTATATTACTATGAATGTCACTTTTTTTGAGTCCACATACTTCTTCTCGAAGAATCCTTATCAGGGGGAGTGTTTTGGGGAAGTGAGTGAGCAATCTCCCTCTTCCAGTTCTTGTGTCCACTCCTGTGCCTGATCCTCCTATGTCACCTACCTTACCACCTCCCTTATGTCCTACTTCTCAGCGTTACTCATGGTAGAGACTTCACAGGGTGGTTGATTCCACTATGGCAGAACTCACATCACTTCTTGTCGGTTCCTTGGAGACTCTAGATTCAGTTGATACGGATTCAGGTATTCCTCTTGATCCCTCTACTATTTCAGTTCCCATTGATTATACTAACCCCATTATAAATAACCTAGACCTTTCTATTGCTCTTAGAAAAGGAAAGAGAAAGTGTATTGCTCATTGTATTTTACAATACCTATCCTATAGTGGACTTTCTCCTTCCTACCAAACTTTTCTTTCCTCTCTTGACTCCGTGTCTATACCCAAGGGTGTCAATGAAGTTCTCTCCAAACCTGAATGGAAGACAACTATGCAGGAAGAGATGGAAACTTTAATTAAGAATCAGACATAGGAGATTGTGGAACTACCAGAGGGCAAGGAGACTATTGGATGTAGATGGATTTACACAGTCAAATATAAGGCAGATGGAAGTATAGAAAAGTATAAGGCCAAACTTGTTGCAAAAGGGTACACACAGACCTATGACATTGATTACTTAGAGACCTTTGCACCAGTTGCAAAGATGACCTCTGTTCAAATACTTATTTCTCTTGTTGCCACATACTCTTGGCCTATGTTTCAACTTGATGTGAATAATGCTTTCCTAAATGGAGATCTGCAAGAAGTGTATATGGATCTTCCTGCTGGTTTCTACAATGATGCTGAAAAGGAAAATGTATGTAGACTTAAAAAGTCACTTTATGGCTTAAAAAAGTCTCATAGAACATGGTTTGACAGGTTCAAGAAAGCATTGGTTGCTTTTGGCTACACTTAGACTCAATCTGACCATATATTGTTTGTGAAGCAGAGGGGATCCTTGGTGTCAGTCCTAACTGTTTATGTGGATGATATTGTTGTCATAGGGAATGGCCTAAGTGAGATTAATTGTTTGAAAAAGAATCTACACAAAGAATTTGAAATTAAGGATTTTGGAGAACTTAGATACTTCTTAGTCATTTGAAGTTGCAAGATCAAAACATGGAATTTTTGTTTCTTAGAGTAAATATGTCTTGGATCTTCTACAAGAAACAGAGAAGCTCGGAACAAAGGCAATCAATAATCCTATTGATCAGAATCACAGAATTAATGCATCCGAAGGTGAGCCAGTAAAGGACATTGGGAGATATCAGAGATGTGGGGCGGTTATTATACTTGTGTATGACAAGACCAGACATTTCCTATGCAGTAAGTGTGGTAAGTTAATATATGCATGCTTCACGAGTCCAGCATTGGGAGGTTGTTGATAGGATTCTTGCTTATCTGAAGGGACAACCGAGCAGAGGCATAGTGTTTGTTGATCATGGACAATTGAAACTAGAGGCTTATACAGATGCAGATTAGGCAAGATGTCTTGATGACAAGAGATCTTCTTCAGGAGTATGCACCCTTGTTGGGGGTAACCTTGTCTCGTGGAAAAGTAAGAAACAAACAGTGGTGGCAAGATCAAGTGCTGAAGCTGAATACAGGGCTATGGCTCGTTCCTTATTAGGAGAGATTGGTGCACAGGAAGAATAACCTATGATATTGTACTGTGATAACCAAACAACAATCAACATTGCCCATAATCTAGTTCAGCATGATCGGACAAAGCACATTGAAGTGGATAAACATTTCATCAGAGAAAGGGTGACTTCTGGGGATGTTTGTCTGCCATATATTGCTTCTGATCTACAACTTGCTGATGTTCTTACAAAAGGTGTTGCAATGAACAAGCTAGAGCATGATTTATGCAAGTTGGGAATGTGTGACATTTACTCCCAACTTGAGGGGGAGTGTTGAATTGGGCCGATTTCTAGTTATTGGGCCCAGTTATTTAGCTCTTATTTTTTAAGTTGTCAAGTTAGGAAGTTGTTGGGCTTTAGGCCCATTAGCTTATGTTTTTAAGTTGTGACTGTTTAGCTACTTTAGTAACTACCCTACTAAGGGCATTCTTGTAATCTCTTATTCTTTTAAGTTAAGTATAAAATGTAATGAGGGGTTGGTGGCCAGACCTAATTCAATTTTGGTTGACATCCTAATCTTTCTTTCTTCTCTTTTCTTCTCTACTACTGAAACTCTTCATCTTCTTCTTCTTTCTCTTTACAAGGAATTCATCAAGATTTCCAAACAATGATTTCTACTACTTTCATACATGTAATTGATCCATACTGGATCGTTGTTGTTATTCAGAAAAAAAAAGCCTCGAAACAAACTTTCTTAAGTCGATATTCACCCACACTTAAACCATTCTTCCTCTTGTTGGTTTGAATTCATAATTTTCTTAATTTCAAGACCTCACCAAACCTTTTGATGCCAGATTTTATCCTTTTCCCTCTCTTTGCATTCTTCAATTCCATTTGTAGCAAAAGCAACCGAGAATTAGTAATTCCTCATCGAAGGTTAGTTATAGTTTCTTGTCGAAATCAAAACTACCCTTTTCATTCAATTTCAACCTTGGCAAAGTTGCCTCCTACTCCTTTCTACTCGTTAGATGTTGTTGTTAAGTAGTTCAACTTAAGCTTGAGCCTTCTTAAACAAGCCCTAAAACTCTGAGCTTTTGCTTTTGAAAGCCCAAACTCTTATAGTCAAGTATTTTTCTAACTTGGGCGGATTGGTTGGTTTGAAAGAATTTTATGAATATATTTTTGTATGACCATCTTTTATTAGGCTTTTATGGATCAATTTAGGAGTGAAATTGATTAAAAGTATGTAAAAATTTCATTTATAAATGTATTATATTATACATATATACATGTATATATAATTATATAAAAAGATTCTTTTGCATGTATGCGTTTATTTGTTTGGGTTGGCTTGGGTTGGGTTAGACCAGGCTTAGATTGGGCTTCAGCTACCTGAGACCTCAACCTAAGTCCAACCTAAGTTTAGGTCAGCCAAAAAACTCAAGCTCAACGCATGCAAAAGATTGAGTTCAGCCTGCCTATGTTGCAACTTGCAACCCTATTCCACATTGTATGAGGGCCAAGAGTTGCAAAAACAAAATAGTACATAGGACTATTATTTACTGTTTTATTTAAGGCCATTATCCAATGTTGGTTTTAGCTATCTGCGGCTTTATGAGGATTTGATTGGACATGGTACTAATTTTTGATATTTTTTGCACAATGTGGCTACTCTCAGACTCGAACATACATTTTTACCCTTGACAGCATGGGATTTTACCATTTACACCAAGTAATGGCCCCTATTTACTGTTTATAAAGTATAAATTTAAAATTGTCACATGATAAAATTAAAGAGGGCACTTATCTTTACTAGTGTGATGCTGATGATAGTCATGATACTTTTCTTTAACTGCTTATTCAATAAGTGCTTATTTCCTTTATAGCCTATTTTGACCTACCACATTATTTTAAAAATACTTATACTACCTCTGTATAAAATAAGTGCTTTTTCACCAAATGCTCATAAGTACTTATTAGAATAAGCACTTGATTTTAAGCATTTATTCAATAAGCACTAATTTTTTAAATAAGCACTCCTAAACTTCGCCTTAGCTTCACGTCCAAGCCACCATACAAAATAAATAACTATTTGTCTTGGCTTGACGTACCGCACTGTCTCCTTGCTCTTGATGTGCATGCATTGTTTAACTAGTGGCAATATAGTAGGGTGTCATTTTGTCAGAATTTGTTTAGCAACAAGAACCAGCACTTGTTTTGTTAAAAGGAGCTCTTGTTTCTTTTTTCTTTATAAAAAAAGCAATAGTTTTTACATACAGGTCTATTAACCCTTTTAAACAATTGCACTGGATTTGGTCCAATTGGATCTGGTTCAATATAAGTCTATTATAGATCGATCAAGTCCAATCCAATCTGATGAATATTTTGGACCATTGTGGACTGGTCCAATTCAATGTTTGGATCATATAATTTGTTCAAATTGGTTTTAATTTAGATTGGTTCCAATTTAATCCCGGTTCATTGACATCTATATTCTTATCTTCTATCAATGGACTAGATATTGGTTCAATCCAACCAAATCTAATATGAATCCATTATGGATGGACCAAGTCCAATCCAATCAAATGAATATTTGGAACCATTAAGTTTGGATTGATCCAATTCAATGTCTTATTAATCTGTTCAATCTGTCCAAATTGATTTTAATTTGGATGGGTCCAACCCAAAACTGGTCCATCATAGAGGTGTACTATATTGCTTCTGAAGAACATTCTAGCATGAACACGAAAAGATTCACGAGGGAACATAGCAGCATTACTTAAGATCCATGATATAAAACAAGCTTGCACTAGCAGTATTACTTGAAGTTAGGGCTCTATTTTTAAAAGAAAAAAAGAAAGAAAAGACAGCATTCAAATCCAACTTTACTAGTTGTTCATAAAAACCAACTGTACCAATAAAAAAATACTAATTTTATTTACATACAATGGATGGATCCGGAGCTGGTTGGATCCAGATACAATTTAATTGTAGTAGGTTTGGGCAGAAATTTCGTACAAAGTCCAGCCCGGCCTCGACCCACATCAAGCCTGTACATAAGGTAAGACAGGCCCAATATCTAAAATCTTAGGTCCAGAAAGCCCATACCAATTCAGAAATTTAATATATAATACTAATATGTATATGACAAAATTTTCTATACAATATATTACTTATTTATTTATTTTTTGAGAAAAGCCTGAAGGCTAAATTCATTCATCAAGTCTCGGTTAAGTTGTCTTTTACAAGAGTAGGAAATTGAAAATCTGGGATACGAAACCCATAAAGATAGAATTGAGTGTCAAACAATGTCGTGCTACAACATGAGCTGCTTGATTGGCATTCCGTGGAACATACCTAACCAAGGAAGGCAGTGAAGTAAACTCTGCAGTCGGCAACCAGTAGATGAAGCCTTTATGGTGGAATCAAGGCCCCATTTGGTTTGTAGGAATATGAGGTCTAGAATCAGAATCCAAATGGGCAATTCCGAATCAACTGTTTGGTTGGGCGTAATCGGAATCTCATTCTCATTTCCCTGTTTCTCCCTTGGGGATGAAATCTTATTCCTGCTGATTTTAAGTTTCATTCCCATTTCTGTATGAACCAAACAGACTATGGGAATAGGCCATTCCAATTTTGATTTCGAAGAATTTCGATTCTCATTCTAACTCCAAACCAAACGGGCCCCAAGTTTTCCACCAAGAAAAGTCGAACAATTGATTGAGCATTGCCTTCAAACAACACATGAGAGAAACCCATGTGGGAAGCAAAAGTAAGACCCTCCTTAAAAGCAACAACTTTAGCATATGAAGGGTCACGCAGAGGAATCCAATTAGCTGAGCAAATGGAAAATTAAGCCAATGATCTCGTACAAACAAGTCCAATAGAAGCAGCATTGGTTGTGACAACATCAACATTCATCTTAATACTAGTGGCTTGCACGTGTGTTGCACGTGTAATGTTTAAGTAACAATTCAGGTAAAGATGTAATGTTTAAATTCAACATTTTTGGAGTATATAGGAAAGAAATTTCAAAATTCAGCATATGAAACTCCGCTTGTATAACATGCAATTCAATTTGTTAGGGGCTATGCAATAGCTAGTTGCTAATGTTAAACTGCAAGTTCCTTGAAGTTCCTATATTTTAACCAAGCCAAAAATTAGTGTTCAAGAAATTTTATATAGAATTAATGTCATTTGATTTATAAGATAGTTTAGCCACTGAATATGGCATCAATGCACTTTACATTTTAATAATATCCCTATTCCCATATTGTAAGTTTTTAGTATAAATACTGGAAATCTGGCTTTTCTACCCAATATAAATTATCCAAAAGAATCTTCATCAATCAGTTTGGAATAGGTAGGGGTGCTAACTGAACAATGGGGTGATCTTTTGGACCGAATTGATATGTTCACTTTTTACATTTAACTGAAACAAAACTGAATTGATGTAACCGGTTAACCGTAATTTGGTTTTATGGTTTTTTTATACCCTCAAAATTAAAAAAAGGGGAAAAACACAGTCGAAGAGAACTGGGAGATGTAGTAGAGCCTCTAACCTGTCGAGCAAATGCAGCCGAGCCTCTAGTATTGTAGAAGTAGGAGGGATTGCTAGTGTCGCCGAAGCAGGAGGGCTTGCCAGTGTTGAAGGCCGCTGATGATTCGGTTGGAGGGCAGAGCGTCGAAGGCCGTCGGTCTGTTAGGGAAGAAGAGAATTGGGAGAGAGAGAGAGAGAGAGAGAGAGAGAGAGAGTTTGTTGGGGAAAAGGGAAAAGGGAAAGAAAGAGAGCTCAGAGAGAGACTAAAAGAGAGCTTAGAGAATTGGGAGAGTGAGAGTCCGAGTGAGAGAGAAAGAGAGAGAGAGCTTAGATAGAGAGATGGAAAGAAAGGGAAAAGTCCCTGTGTGGTGGGTGTCTGACACAGACAGGCTGTTTGCTTGTTTGGCTGCCAGTTTGCTAGATTGGCGAACTGAAACCTGAAAGTCTCAGATTTTCAGTTCGGCAGTCTGAACACTCTTAGACTGCCGAACTTTTTTATTATATTTTCAAAATAATATATATATATATATAATATTATATAAATATATATTATTGTATATATATTGGTCAGTTCGGTTAACCGTCGATTTTTTTAAATGGTTAACCGATACCGAACCAAAATTGTCGATTTTTGGAAAACATTGAACCGAAACCGAACTGACCGGTTCGATTAATCAAATTTTCAATTCGGTTTCGGTCGATTCAGTTTTTCAATTTTTTTTGCTCACTAGGAATAGGGAGTTTAAAAATAAAATGAACTAAAATTCATAAAAGTGCCTCACATTTGTCCTGATATGAGGTATTTCCCAATTCATTTCCATGTTTCAAAGGTATGATAATAAGCAAAGAAAATGAATCCCTACATGATAACTTATCCAATTAGTTAGGCTCACGAAATGATACAAACCTAGATTTTTATGTGTTTATATATTCACTTGTTTGACCCCAAAACCTTTTATATATAATACTTGTTTTCTTCAGTGAGAGACTTTATAATACCAATTACCATTTTTTACTAATAAATATATTTTTGTCAAGTGAAATATTTGTAATATGGAAAATGAAATAGAACATGACAATAAAATACTTAAAAAGAAGAATATTGGCATTCTTTCAAATGGTATTTTCTTTTTCAAAGGAAAAAATTAATCCATCTTGTTCTACTTACTGTTTTAGTGAACATTATATGGACATTCATTTCATTGATTATTTTAGAGACTATATATAAGCTAAGTTGCATATAATACTTGATTTTAGAAGGCAAGCACCATAACAGAGAAAAATGAAGGAAAATGTGGTAGTTGGTTATTTTTTCACCATCCAACACCTCCTTGGGTTTGAGGATGTGACAAAGGCACTTTTATTAATCATTTGCATTTGGTCTTTAGTCACTAGAATTTTGTAATCAAATGAGAATTATTAGATGAATTAAGGGAAATACCCCATTTGCACCAATTGATCCCATGCCAACAAATGATATATATTTTTTTCTGTCACCTCACCTCTATACATCCATAAAAAATCCCTAAAAATTTAATTTTATCCAATTGATTGCAAATAGTTTTAAATAGTTTTTGGTAACAAATATGATTGCATATGGTAGGCGGGAATAGATTCTAATGTGGATTTAATGAGTGTAGCATCTTCCATGCTCCACTAGTTCAGCATTCTCCAAATGAGTAGTAAGCATTCGAGACAAGATTTCTATGCACATTGAAATTATATAAATACATGGGGATAGGGGGCAACTTTGATGTAGAACCCTAGATGGATGAAAGACTCTACCAGATACACCATTAAGTAACACAGCCATACTAGTAGTGGATATATAATGGTAAATTGGAGAGGAAGGGAAATGTAAGAAACCTTTACAAACCTTATATAGGTTTTTTTATATTTCCCTTTCATTCCCTACTTTTTCCTTCAAACCAAACACAGGTCTTATCTCACAGTGTGTGAACCATCTCTTGTGCTATCACTGTATTGTCATTTATATAGCGGCCAAGGGTAAAAGTATTTTGGTTGCAATGCAAATGCAAATATGTATACTACATACTTACCCATTTTTCAGTTTATGAATGCAAACATGGTTCACATCTTAAACCGATTTTGCATTCATCTTGTTTCGTTGAAATCGGTGTAAAAGTGTGGGTCCATCATTAAATACTTCAATGCCTTAACTTAGGTCAAAAAGTTAATTATTAAAAGAACACGAAATTATATAAAAAAATAGGTACAACAATGCTCTCTTTTCAGAGTACAAAAGTGTCAAAAAATATATTTTTACTCTAATAATCATTACTTTTTTATGTATCAAACAAAACATTGGCAAACACGACTCATATAGACAAGCTCAGGCCCGGATACATATTATCAAACCCGAAGTGAGGGCTGGGCTGGGCCTAGGCGGCTCTGCTACGTCTGTCGGGCAAACGGATCTTGTTTGCGGTTTACCCATCCGCCCAACCTGTGTTTAGGTGGTAATTAAATAGAAAGAAAAGGATACTTTTACAATTTTAATGTTGCCGTGCATAGAACGTTGGTGTTGGCGACTTGTCAATTAACTTCTACTCTGCTGCTGTGAAGGACGACGAGAGATTTCACGCGTGTTCGGCAGCTGAAATCAATTTTACGGTTTCTTCCAATTCGTCCACCTTTGTGCACCGAAAATGAGAAGGAAGACAAAGAAACGGAGTTCAGTTTGTTTGGAGAACAGACGATTTTTTTTTCTTGGAGCAGAGGATGGAGAACCTAGAATTTTCACATCTTAAAGTAATTTAATTTAGTTTTTTCGAATTTTTCTGTGCTTTTTGGGTTGAATTCAGTAATGGGTTGGAGGTACAGAGCTGGTTTATGCTTAATTGGTGTCGTCGTTTTCATTTGGGTTACTTGTTTAGAGATTACACAGGTGAAGTACCATATGTCGTTGATCTTCTTAGACTTTATTCATTTTTCTTTCTTTTCTAGATTTGTCCGTTTAGTTTGTTACTTTCTTTCCTTTTATTTGATGGTCGAGTTGGTTTTGTAACCTGCGTTCTTTTTTTCCCTCCACAGCTCCACTTATGACAATTTAATTAGTTTTTCTTTCTTTCAGTTTGTTGTTGATTTTTTAGTAGATGAATTTCAACATGAAAACTGTATTTTGGTAATGAGATTTTCTCAGTGAAAGAAAACAGGATTGAAAATTTTTAAGCAGAACGAAGTAATTTTAAGTACAAGGAAGTCCAAATTCCAAATCAAGAATGATAATTGATTACTATTTTTTATCTTATAGGATTTTCATGGGTAATTCATGTTATGGGTTTGTTCTCTTAACTCGTAGTATTTGAGAGGATGATCAGTTCGTAATGTTTGACACTCATGTGTTTATTGATCGTATAAGTTCTATTATACTTGAATTTCAGAGTTAATTATTTCTTTCTGTGCAAATGCCTGTTTTGTATATTACAAGCATTTTGGAGGCAAAATATTGAGCTTGAGCTTCAAGTGTTCAAAACTTCAAATCATTTTTTTTTCTTTCTTTTACAGTCGTGTTTTGTCAACGTTGATAAATTATTTATTTCTGAATTAACACCGTACATTTGATTATTACAGTAGGGACTCGTTAAAGCCATCTGGATAACTCTCATCTGTTGAAATTTTAGAAAGCTATAGCTTTAGGTTTTGGGCATCTCTTTTTCTTTTCCCTATTATTAGATTTTCCTTCTGTATAAATAGCAAATAGCGAATTATGTAGACCTATAACTTTCTTTTTCTATATATTTTGTTGCAAACTTTTCCAGATGTTACTATTTACCCTTAAAAATATACTATTCTTATTTATTCTACTGCTTTATTCCAAGAATTTAAACATTCTCTTTTATGAAACATGAAATATTTATCTCTTATAGTTGACCAGATAACCTTGTATCTTTGTTTCTGGATTTGTCTGTTAATGATTGCAAAATGAATGTTTTTATTTGGTGATGAGTCTTGCAATTTCCAAAAGACTTCCATCTTAGATCCAACACTCTTTTCAGTACAATCTCTCTTTTAATTCTTTTTTTTTTTTTTTTTTTTTTTTAAAGTAGGAAGCTTTCCATCCCGTCTTCACTCTTCCCACCCCCACCCTCAATAAACTCTTCATGGTTTTAGTTGCTATTCAAATTATTTTCCCCTATAGGTTACTTGTGTGATATATTATCCTTGTATAGATATGCTGTTGGATTGTGCCTTGAATTCCAGTTTGGCGGCCTGCTCCATGACCTGATCTGACATTTGTAGAGAACCCGAAGGGGAAATTTCATTGAGGTACATCTCTGTGGTACACACCTGACCTGTTTTTCTGTTTATCAGTCTGTGTATGTCATGCATAGGGTTTTCTCAAAATATGTATCTCATTGTATTGGGCACAAATAGAACAGGGAAAGAGTGAGAGTTTGGAGTTTTGGGTGGTTTGGGGTTTAGGGCTTTGTGTGTTAGAGCCATATCATTTCTTTAGTGGATTGCTCATGGACGTAGGCCAAAGGCCAGGCCAAACCACATAAATCTGTGTTTGTGCTCTTCTTTTCTTCTCTTGCTTCTCAGATATCTATTTTACTTCGTTATTTTGTGCCATTCAAATCAGTTGATTCTGGGTTTTGAAGAACATATCTTTCTATGGAGGTACTTAGGTTTGGATACCCATGTATCTGAAGTTTTTGTTTCATACATGTACTCACATGGTAATGTTTGAGGGTTTGGACTGCCTTTTGATACATCTAGATAATGAAATCTATTATATTCTTTTGGGTGATAATTATTGTAAAATTATGAAGTTGTTCACTCCTCAATTTTGTTTATTGGGAAGTTTAGAGCATAAATATTACAAGTTCTTTTCATATTTGAAAGGTTGTCCATTGTAAGAATGCTATTTAACTGAATGGATTATTCATATCAAAGGCCAAGTTGGTGTTAAATGACATTCCATCATAACTACTAGACAGGAAAACATAATTTGTATTATAACTTGTTTTAGGTTGATTTATATGTAAAGTTCCTCCAAATTTATATATCATGATGAGGTTTTATTTTATTTTCTGGGTTTAGGATGTGCAACTTACTAATGCTCATTCCTGCAGAGAATATTTACAGAGTATAAACAACCATTTGCAATCACTTATTTGGGGGTATCTCTTATGGTGATTTATCTACCAATTTCGTTTCTGAGTAACTGGATATGGAACTTCATAAGAACCAATTCATTTAAGAAACTTCTAGATGCAAACACAATGATGGCCTCCTCGATGGGTCTGAATACCCCACTTAGAATTAATGAAATGCATGATGGTTTCGAAACAGAGATGAGAAACTGCTTGATTGGGGACATGTATCTTAGTGAACAGGAAGAAGGTTGGCCTTTGATTGACAAGAGCAATGAAGATGAATTTGATTTTCTAAGACATGATTGTGAACAAAGCTCATGGAGAATGGCGAAGAGCATCTTTTGTCTTGCTGTTATATGGTTTACTACAGAGGTAATAAAATTGCATGCTGAATTCTTTTATGTTTCCTGGTACTGGACTAATTTTTGCATGGTAGACCTAAAAAATCCATAGAAAAGTGATGGGGATGAAGGGGTATATGTAATAGTCCACAAGAGAAGGGAAAATCTCTAATGTAAGACAGTGACTGGATGATCCTATATTTTTGAAGTCCCAAAGGAATGTGATAAACTGGATGACTAGACTAACATGGAGATCTCTAATGTGAGACTTATCATATGATGTCTTTCAGATACTGCACACATTACCAAGCAATATAATTTGTAGGCTGGCAATCTGGAAAATTACATTCATAGTTCTTCCTTGCCCTTTTCCCTTCATCTGGTACATCTGGATTTCTTTTAATTTTTGCACTCTATTTTTTTTCTTTGGTACAGTATTTATCGAATGCTGCGCTGGCGAACACAAGTGTTGCAAGTACTACCGTCCTAACTTCTACATCTGGACTTTTTACACTTTTCTTTGGGGCATATCTTGGTCAGGACTCCTTAAGTATAGCAAAGATTGTTGCAGTATTTGTTAGCATTTCTGGTGTTGCCATGACCACAATAGGAAAAACTTGGGCAATCGATGAGCCACAGAACATCTCTGAGTAAGTCTAGTTTGTTTCTTATTTATCTGTAGAGTTCTAATAGAACATAAGTTCTGAGTCTGACTGTCTGCTCTGTTTACTATCATATTTCTGCACATGGGTTGCCTTAATTTTTTGTCAAAGCGGATGAGGTCTATGGGTTACCTTCTCTCATGGTGTTGACTCCTACTACATCAAAGTATGAATATTCTAATTGCCTTATTTTAAGATTCTTATGATGAAAAGACTAAACTGCTCTCCTTAATTTAATTTTGTAATCTACTTTCTCAAATTCAAACTATCATAGACAAAAATTAGTTTGAAGTGTATTCATGAAATACAACTACAATGAGGTGGTTGCATGTAATTTCCAAACTTGAAGCAATGGGGTCCTAGAACTTGCCGGGCAGAGCAGTCTATGGTCACTGCCCAACCAACACTGACAGGCACACACAAATGAAAGAACAAGAAAGAAAGAAAGGAAAGAAGAAAAAAAAAGAATTTTCATGTACAATAGAATCTTGCCTCTATATAGATGTTAAATAAGAGACTATATAGGTGCTTCATAGATTTTCCACACAAATCTTATTGGTTGCACCTACACAGACAGTCAGACACACAAAGAAAAGAAAACAGAAGAAATAAAAAGAAAAATATATTTATATACAATAGAATCACAACTTTTTAAAGATGTTAACTACAATGCTATTAGATGCCTCAGTTTCTACAGACAGTTCCTCTTGTTTGCACCTATATAGCTTTATTAGAAGGTGACTCTGTTTTTTCTGTTTTACTAATTTACTTCTTTGTTTTAATGTCTTGTAGAGGTGCAAAACACTCCATTGCAGGGGACATCTATGGTCTTCTTGCAGCAGTAACATATGGCCTCTTCACTGGTGAAGCATTTTTATTTCATCAATCTGTCATATTTGCTTTTTGGGGCTTACAGGACTTAAGTTAATTTCAATATCAGAAGTCTGTTTTGGAATAATCTTCTTGACTTATAGATTATTATATTGTTTATTGCAGTGCTACTTAAGAGATGTGCTGGATCAGAAGGAGAAAAGATTGATGTGCAAAGGTTCTTTGGATATATTGGATTGTTCACCCTTCTTGGCCTTTGGTGGCTTGGTAAGAGATCAATAAATCTTTTTATTATTTTATTATGTATAGCTGGATATATTACATTTAATTATTTAATCTAGAATTAAAATGATCAGGAGTTCTAGAAGGATTTCTATGTACATATCCTAAGAAATGGAAGCAGTGGTGATGGGAATCCCAAATAGCCAGTTAAAACTTATAGATGAGGAAAAGGCTGGCATGGTGGTTTTCATATTGTTGCATCATTGTGGAACTTGGGGATTAAAATTAGATAAACCATTTTTTGCTTTTTAATTTTTTTTCTATTTGCACAGAAGGGGTAGTGTTTGTATTTTTACCATAGATCTCATGTGGGTTAGCTATAGAGGTATGTTTGTTTGATCTGTTTCATTTACTTTGAGTTTGTTAAAGTCATGGTTTGTCTTAATATACTATTTACATGCTTTCAGAGCTTTATGTAGTTGGCAGAGGGGGATGTTCAGAAGTTGAACCAGAAAATTCCACCTTAAAAACCCAATAAAATACTTGAGGAACTTAATCCAACCAAGCTACCCCATATATTTAATCCTAATACATTGTTGGTTCTAGCTGTTTTGGTTAGATCTTCCTCTAACCCTTTTTATCCCAATTTCTATCAATTGTCTTTTGAAGTTTCAAATTTCATAAAACCCTAATTGTAGCTGCTTGACCAGAATTAGCCCCAACTAGGCATTAATACTAAACTTAAGCCATTCTTTCATTCCCCGATTGACCTATTCACTCTTTCATCTTAACCTTCAAATTTTCCAAATTTCCAAATTCCATACTCAGATTTGTACCAGGCAGAGAAGCTATCTTGACAAGCTTGTGAAATGTAGGCAAAACAGGCTAAGAAGAAGTGATGAAGTCATCCATTAAGGGAAGAGACTGGGATCCATTTGGTCAGTTGTCTTCCATTATTTAGATTTCCAAAAGGAAACCAAAGGGTTCTAGGTTGGTCTGCAAATTCCTTGGTTTTGGAGATTTGCTTTGTCTTTAAAACCAAACACCTAATTCCTTTAGTGTCTATTGCAGGAGAGAGACGACCAAGAAGAATAGGGAGAGTTTATCTCCTAGGGCCTGCACATTTTCTATATACAAAAGGGAAAATAATTTCAGGGTGCAACTGGATTAGGTTAACCTTGGGACTCCTTATTGGGGAATATAAATATCTGTCTCGTGGGTGCATTTGTTTTAGCATATGGTCAGAATCATAATCTTCATCTTTTAGTCGTATTGTTGTTGAATTTTAAGTCTTAATACATAGCAATAAGTCTCTCCGAGGCATAGTGTTATTTACTAGCTTTCATTTTGCCACATTGCTCTAATTTTGTTCAGGTTTCCTAATTTTGCTTTCACTATGTAGTTGACCACTTTTCTTTGTATATGGATCTAAGTTGAACTTTTTTACTGAACAAGTATATTTCTTGGGTTGTAAGACTGTGGCCTTGGAGAACAAGTATATTTTTTCTTGTGTAGTTGAACTTTATCCTGCTTTTTGGTTTCTATACATTACCTTGTCCTCAAAAAAAAGTTACACTAAACAGAACAGAATGGTGAAACAAGACTCGTATCACCTACCCATATAATTGGGATAAGCTTAGATGATGATGATGATTTCTAGTTGCTGATTCCAAGAGAGCCCTTTAAAGATGACTCCGTTGGTGGATCACATGGACAAATATGATGTTTTCGTTCATTTATTATTTTAGAGTTATTCATCTATGAAATTGAATATGAAAGTGCACAAAATTATGGAACCTTCAAATTGTCTCATCATCATCATCATCCATGCCTTATCCCAACTGTATGGGTTGGCTACATGAATCCTGTTTTGCCAATCTATTCTATTTAAATCCATACCCACTATTAAATCATTAGTGCTAAATCATTTATAGTACTTCTACCTATGTCCTAGCTCTTCTAGCACCTTCCACTTGTAACAAATCAATTCTTCTAACTGGAGCTGTTGGTGGTTTTCTGTGCACGTGATCAAACCATCTTAGTCTACTCCCTCTCATTTTATCACCTATTGGAGCTGCTCCTAGGTTTCTATTGATGGTTTCATTTCTGATCCTATCCTTTCTAGTTTTTCCACTCATCCATCTTAACATTCACATTTCTGCCACACTCATTTTCTGAATATGTTGTTTCTTGACTGCCCAACACTCTGCTCCATACAACATAACTAGCCTTACAACTGTTTTATGAACCCAGTTATTTGTTTTAATAAAAAATTGTTACTTTTGCTTTAAGTGCCACTAGGAGTGCTATGATCTGTTTAAGTCCTAGTCATGGTTCCAAGTAGCCATTCATATAGTACCGTATCATAGGATATGTTTCTGTTTTCAGGCTCACCAAATCACTAAATACTGGGAATTACAGCTTGTTAACAGGTTTAAACATTAATGCTTATCCTAATCTCTTTACCTATGAACTTATCAAACTGAATATAAAAAGAAACATTAACCACTTTTAAGACAACATTAATACTTATCCATATGTATATTTCATTATGGATAATTCATTCAAGGTAATAGAAGTGGATTGTTTGGGGTATCTCCTGGTCATCAATCTTATGGTTGAAATATACATATGGTTCATAAAATAGAAAAGCATATGTGTGCTTAACCACTATTTTTATTTGCACCTTATGGCTGGTTGAAATATACATGAAGTATATATAACGAGGATATCAAAGATTAGTGGCTGGCTTGGTGCATGAATGGCAAGGAGACTTCAATTCAAGGTAGTATTCAAGTAACTTTTGCATCCTAATTATGAGAAAATTGATGGTTGGGCAGCCTCAAGGATCTAACTTATGTATATGAAGATTCAGCTTATCACGCAGGATAGGTTAACTAGTTGGTTACCATCTTGTCTGTTATGGTCCCGCACGTAGGATCCCGTCACGGGTCGGTCCACGGTGCGAAAGCCCTGCTTCCCCTTGCGCCTTCCCTTGCTTGCAGACCCGATTACGGAAACTGAATGGGTGATTTGTCCAAGAGACCACCCGAACTCTCCCTTGGGGTGATTTGTCCAAGAGACCACCCAAACTCTCCTCACTCTTTTCTTGGCTGAAAAACTGAATAATGTTTTATTTCAATTCGTAGCTCCTTAAATAGGAGATTACAAAAGGAAATTCCTAATTAAACTCAAACTCCTAATTACCTACTCCTAATGGTAACTTACTCTTACTTAAGATAAGATAAAGATAAGATAAGATAAGGATAAAGGTTAAGATAAGGAAGGCTGGTGGCGAGTTCTCTTTGATGTGTCCTGATAAGGGTGGGCCCACCCCTATGAGCTGTCATGTGGGCCCCGCTCTGCTGTTGCTGCCCGGGTGCGTGCGCGCGGCTCATGGTGCTGCCGCCGCGCGGTGCGTGTGCGTGGTGCCGTTGCCGCGCAGTGCGTGCGCGCGGCTCATGGTGCCGCTGCCATGCGGTGCCGGCTGTGTGCGCGGTCGGTGCTGCCGTGCGGTGCGCGCTGCTGCCTCTGTTGCTGCCGTGTGGTGTGGTGTGGTGCACGCTGCCGGGCGGTGCGTGCGGCTGGGCGGCCCGCTGTGCGTGCTGCTGCCTATGACTACGTGCTGCTGCCTCTGCTGCTGCCGTGTGGTGCGGTGCGCGCTGTCGGGCGGTGGCCCATAACAGGTGCGTGTTGCACGCTACCAGGCGGTGCGTGCGGCTGGGCGGCCCGCTGTGCGTGCTATTGCCTTATGACTGCGCCGCAGTGTGCTTCCGGCTGGCATGCCCATAACATTACACCCCTCCCGGACTACGAGCTTGTCCTCAAGCTCGTGTTCTGAATACATGGCTTGGAATTCTGCGAATGGATCAAACGGCTGCACACAATTTCTCAGTCCACCAACAGTATGAACAATAGGGACTGCCCCATCTCTCAGTGCATAACGCTGGATTATTTGATGCAGACCCCAGCCAGGTTCTTTTATTTCCCGCTCCCAGGCGTAGCCATGGCTTACAGTGACTGCATGCTCTGCTGCACTCAGGCCAGCCGCAAGGACATTGAAGTGTTCCCTACCTCCTGGGTCATATAGTTTGAAGTAGTTTTGTGGAAGGTCCACATAACAGAAATCACGTACTGAACCACAACCCCGGTGTGCTATGTTGTGGATCATAAGAATGCACCGGGTATGCGTACAGTAGAGGACCTCAAAAGCGGCCTTACCGAAGGGGACCATGCGTTTTAAAATATCCTCTCGGCCTTCCCCATATATATTTTCCTCAATATTACGAAACATAGGGCTGTCCATGAACACAAAATCTATGCCATCAATATAAGCTTGGAAGAAAATTACCTCTATATCTTGTCTCTCCTGGCGTCGACAGCAGGATTCGAACCTGCGCAGGCAAAGCCCGTGACGGGATCCTACGCGCGGGGTCACTATAAGCCATGGTTACGCCTGGGAGCTGGAAACTAAAGACGGTGGCGGGGGTCTACATCAAATAGTCCAGCGTTATGCACTGAGAGACGGGGCAGTCCCTGTTGTCCATACTGTTGGTGGACTAAGAAATAGCATGCAGCCGTTTGATCCATTCGCAGAGTCCCAAGCCATGTATCCTGAATACGAGCTTGAGGACAAGCTCGTAGTCCGGGAGGGGTGTAATGTTATGGGCATGCCAGCCGGAAGCACATTGCGGCGCAGTCATAAGGCAATAGCACGCACAGCGGGCCGCCCAGCCGCACGCACCGCCTGGCAGCGTGCAACACGCACCTGTTATGGGCCACCGCCCGGCAGCGCGCACCGCACCACACGGCAGCAGCAGAGGCAGCAGCACGTAGTCATAGGCAGCAGCATGCACAGCGGGCCGCCCAGCCGCACGCACTGCCCGGCAGCGTGCACCACACCACACGGCAGCAACAGAGGCAGTAGCGCGCACCGCACGGCAGCACCGACCGCGCACACAGCCGGCACCGCATGGCAGCGGCACCATGAGCCGCGCGCACGCACTGCGCGGCAACGGCACCACGCACACGCACCGCGCGGCGGCAGCACCATGAGCCGTGCGCACGCACCCGGGCAGCAACAGCAGAGCGGGGCCCACATGACAGCTCATAGGGGTGGGCCCACCCTTATCAGGACACATCAAAGAGAACTCGCCACCAGCCTTCCTTATCTTAACCTTTATCCTTATCTTATCTTATCTTTATCTTATCTTAAGTAAGAGTAAGTTACCATTAGGAGTAGGTAATTAGGAGTTTGAGTTTAATTAGGAATTTCCTTCTGTAATCTCCTATTTAAGGAGCTACGAATTGAAATAAAACATTATTCAGTTTTTCAGCCAAGAAAAGAGTGAGGAGAGTTTGGGTGGTCTCTTGGACAAATCACCCCAAGGGAGAGTTCGGGTGGTCTCTTGGACAAATCACCCATTCAGTTTCCGTAATCGGGTCTGCAAGCAAGGGAAGGCGCAAGGGGAAGCAGGGCTTTCGCACCGTGGACCGACCCGTGACGGGATCCTACATGCGGGACCATAACATTGTCTAAGGTTTAAAGTCAATATTCTCATAAAAATAGGTTTGACGCTATGATTGTTGACTCTTATGGATTTTTTGGTTAGCCATTTCCAGTAGATAGTCTTCTGTTGAATAATTCATATATTGAGTTGATCAGCATCATGCAAGACATAGTCCGTATATAGTTCCTATGAACTTTCATGGATTAGGCTTGATTCATGAGTTAAAAAGTAATGTATGTCAGAAGAAGCAAAGGAGTGAAAACAAATATGCTTAAGTTGTACGAAAATTGTATTGTAATAAATTGTTCTGTTTGTAAGTTCAATATGCCTCTATTTGAACTCTACTACTTGCTAGAAACAGGGGAAAGATTTGAAGGAAAAGGAAAAAGAGAAGATAAGTTTGCAATTCTAAGACATACACCCAACCTTTCCTCATTTTCTGAGAGATTCTTCTTGTGAACATTTTACGATGCAGTTTGGCCATTGATGGCTGTGGGAATTGAACCCAAGTTCAGATTTCCACACTCGGCATCCATTGAAGAAATTGTATTGCTAAATAGCTTAGTAGGAAGCGTTCTTTCAGATTATTTTTGGTATGCAAGGCAGACACCTTATCAATAATTCATTATTTCACGCTTCCTACCCTGAATTTTCTATTCTCACCGAGTGTTTTTTCTCTAATGGAAATCAAAGCAGGGCCCTGTCTGTGGTCTGGACGACTCCATTTGTTGCAAGCTTGAGCATGTCCCTTACCATACCTCTGGCAATGGTTGCAGACATGGTCATCCATGGGCGCCAGTACTCTGCCTTGTACATATTTGGATCAATTCAGGTGCCCTGTTGTTATTTTTATCTCAATTCTTGTTCATGATTCTAGAAAGTCTATCCACAAAAAAGACTCATAAAAGTTCACCTGATTCAGGTTTTTGCAGGTTTTGTTATGGCTAACCTCTCAGACAAGTGCTCATGCACACTGTAGGCTTGTAGATTCTCCGGTTGAAATCAAGTCGGAAAGCTCAGAACTTTCAAGAGTAACCATGCTATTCCAAGTGGATACGATACTGTATTAGTGATTTAGTTATGATGTATGAAGGCTAATCAATGCATAACCAAGCTAATATACGAATAGCTTAGGGGGTTTACTTACTAATATCAATATCTTACAGTCTTGTCCTTTTGTAGTTTCCCAATCATGAAAAATAACTGCTGGGAGTTTGGTTCACATCCTGAACTCTAAGAGTTGATTATAAAAATTATATAAATGGATGGATGTATTTCTTGAAAGCCAAATCTTTGTTGTATTTTAAATTTTTAATCTTTATAGCATTCAAATCACGAAAGATCTTGCTTGTATTTTAATTTTTATAGCATTCAAATCTTCAGTCACTGATCATGAAAAGATTATTTATTTACATTCGCATTCAGCAAAGGCGACTTGCAACAGATCGAACCAAAATTTCAATCTATGAACTTGGGTAGGATGAATAAGCCCCCGACTCAGAAAACGAATTCAATTCAATCAAACCTGCATATTTTAAGCCTTACACTTGCTAGAGGACGATGTCATCTGTCAGACCCTATTGGCTATATCCGGATTGACTTGGATAATCCATGCTCCAAATTGGGTTCCATGAAAGAACTACCTTTAATCAGTTTAATGGATCCAGAGCACCATGAGATCTTCAAGATGGGACCCGTTGAAGGGTGCTCCGAAGTTCCAAATCCTTGACGTCACATCTCTGTCGTGCATCCGGGTCCGGTAATAGAGTACAGAGTACAGACCATGGTTCGTCATAGACATCCTCCGCTGAGGATAATGAAGAAAGCTTGCTCGAGGACTCTCCAGTCTCCACTCTCTGCTATTGAACTTTCCTATCCACACAGTAATTTGTGTTTAAAAAGGTTGACAAATGAACGGATAGATTATTTGGACAGAAACTCTGGCTTCTGCTACCATGATGTCCATATGTTTCAGGATCTCTCACTCATTTCCTTCGATTCAGAGCTCCAATTGCATTACCCTTTCTCCGTTCAACAAGCCAACCTCCTTGAAGCTTAATTCCAATTCCGATTCCAACTGCGAACCAAACAGACCCTAAGAGTCAAAGCTGGATACAAAAGAAAATGAACTTAAAAACAAAAGAAAAATATTAATTTAAGAATAATGGGGTGATATATGAGACATCTCCTCCATCTTCTGAGATTTATAATTCTTTTTCTTCCTTTTTGTTTCTACCATCACTACTATGACTCAATCCTGATTTGAGTTATTTATCTCCTTGGGTATAGCAATTCCAACTGGGTTCTCACTTGTAGGATCAATTTTCTTTATAGGAGTGGGTCCTCATGCATATGTCATCCATAGCTCTATAACGACGAGATCTATGAAAAAGAAAGTTGACATTGTCATGGATCCCAATCTCCTAATCGTCATGACTCCATTGATTTACCCCTTTGCCAAAGAAAATATAACCTGCCATCATCACACTTTTCATCGTTTGCTTGTTTTATTTCTATCGTCTCTTGTGATTTTGTGTTAGAAAGCATCTATTTACCTTCCTTCGCTTGATCTTCTTGTTCCTTCTTTGTGTCCCTATTGGCATTTTGTTGAATACTTTTGGCTAATTCCATCTCGCATTGTTCTCGGACTTGCATAGGTGTGTCTTGATCTGCACCATTGTTCATAGAGCCATTCCTGAGCACCTGTTATGTCCCCAAGAATGGCAGGCTTAACATCAGGATAGAATCCCAAATTAGAACACTATGACCGCTCTATTGGCTGCTCTGCACTCACCACAATCGTAGGTTGCCAATTTGAGAACACTTTGTTATTGTCAGCACTTTTTTGTTGAAGAACTGTAGCAGTGGCAATCCTCTTATTAGCCTGAAAATCATCATTTTCATCTTCTTGGGTGGATTGGGTTTCACTTTCTAAAGAGTTAGATTAGAAGGAGAACCAGTGTACTCTATCTAGTCTTCTGCTGCTATCTTGTATGTTTCACTTATGTAACCGAAACTCTCCAATGAAATCTATAAATACCATTAACTTCAGTGATCAATGACATTGAAGTCGATTCCCCTCCTACGTGTTCCTCTATTTTTCTTAATAGTTTCTTAGTTCAAACTGGTATAGACTGAATTGTGGAATGTGGACAGACGAAGTTTTCCTGTGTTTTGTGAACTTATGCTGAATAAATCCAAATCATATATCCAATCATCTATTTAGTCCAGCATTCAAGACAATGAAGACACAAGTTCTAACAATTAGAAGCTCTGAAGCTGACAATCAAAAATCTAGCCTAATTTTTGTACAAACATAGCATAATAACAAGAGTGTAAAATAGACTCTTTAACACAACCTAAAAAGGAAAAGGGCTAGAAAACATTTTGAAATGAAAAGGAAATAAATAAGAGGGAAAAAGTGAAACTTGAATTAGAGAACAAAAAGAGAAAAATAGACCCAGACTTCCAACAAGAATAAGTGAAGAAACAGAGTTGAAAGTTAGAAATCTTTGGAAGAAAAGAGAGGTTTTCACAAAATTCTTTTTGGAAGAAGATGAATAGAAGAAATCAAGAATGAAATTCAAAATCATTTTTGGTCTTATGCCTTGGACTTGTAATTGTATTTCAAACCTAGAATTAATTAGAGAGGGTTTTGTCTCACTAAGCTCAACTGGTTGATTTCTTCAATTTTGAAGATACGTCTATATATGAGAGATTTCTAATCTATTTGTACTATTATATGAAATATTTCTTTCTTGAAATATCTCTAGTGCTTGAATTGAATTTTTTACAAGTTACTTGAAACCAAGTTTAGTTCTTAGAAATCTTGAGCTTAATCTGTTTTTATATTTGGTGTTTGATTTGATTTTCTAGAAAGGCTGAGCTAATTATCCTTTTTTTCTAGAGAACCCATGAAAGAAGAAGAGAGAGGTTTGATGAGTATATATGAAATTGAAGCTTTAAAATGGTTGATTCAATATGGACTAAGCAGAAATTCAGTCTGCTGTTACTGAATTTTGAATTGAGCAAGTCCGACACCTAGATCTACATTGGGATTGGAAGGAGCAAATCAAAAGCCTGACTCAGGACTAATTAACCCTTGTCTTCCAGTTGAGTATATAAACAAGGTTTTAAGTGATACTGATCCTTATCTATTATTTTGTCTCAAGTGTTTCAAATTCTACACCATTATATTAGACAGATTTTTCTTGTCTGGTAAAGAGGCCCTACTGTGGTCATCCCATCTGAACTGCCTTTTGTCCCAAGATTAGCCAATGTTTTCAGAGTTACTAGTCAGTAATGGTATTAATGGGACCACACTGCTATCTGGGCTTAGCATTTGAATTCAACTTTCATATAGTTCCGTGCTTTGCATTGCTATTTTTAATGCATAGTTCAGTCTTTCTCTTTAAACAATAGTGCATGGTTGAGTGTTTCACTCCACAAATCAGGGGTCTTTTTCCACATGTTTTAGCTGCAACAGCCAAAAATATATGTTTAAGCATTAGATTTCACTGAAATTATTTGAAATTCTTATACTTTCTCTAGAGTTAATACCTATTTCTCGTAAACGTGTCTCACCATATCATCTACAGAACCCAGTTAGCCGGAGAGATTATAATAATGTGATTGGTGCCTTTCCATATGTAAAAGTGAATCAACAAGCAAAATGAGCTGATTGTTCTTTCATATAGAAAGCTTAGTGGAACAATCCTCCAATATCTTTCTTTCTCTCTTTCTTTTCCTTGTTCTTTTTCTTTTTTTCTCTTTAATTTCATGCTTTGATGTAATTAAACTTTCAGTTGAGGCCTCAGTTGTTTTTGATCAGCATTAACATTCAAGAATGCAAGCATTGCACTGCTTTCTTCCACTTTGTATGTTTGTCTGTTGTTGTATTCTTTTTGACTTTTTGATCAAATTTCAACATTCAAGAATGGAACTCCTTTTGGACATTTTCTAAAGCCATCGAATTCAGCTTCCCCGTTTTCCTAACTTTTACTTTAAAATTAGACATTTTCGCTCTAAAAACACCAGACCAGTGAGAAAGTGGTCCATAGAAATAAAATTGTTTCTTTAGGCATCATTACTATTAGGAAGTTGCAACTGAATGAGCTGCCCCATTTTAACTTGTAGTTAAAACATTCAATCAATAGGTCTTTGAAATAGATAATTAAACAGAAAATGCTCTCCAACAGTGTTAACCCGTCTGCTTAGACTGCTTGTCACTGGTAGATATATTCTGGTTTTCACTTTTAACAGAGAAATATTGTAGAGAATGAAAAGCTTAATATATGGAGAATATCCCATCCTTGGGCTACTCAGCACTGGCTATGGCTCTGAGTCTTTTACTCCCTCTTGTCAAAGTATGGTCTTCCCTCTGTAATGATGAATACACCGTGGTGGGACAGGAAAGTCATCCAAGTCCAGTGCTAAAGGAAGCAAAAGAAAGAATTCAAAATTAAGATTACAGTAATCACATTACCCTTCTGCAGTTTCTGGGTCAGAGTTTCACAAATTATGCTTCCACAAGCAGTGTGAAATAGTATTAATGATGTGTAGTCTTCCTATAGGAAAGGAAACAAGAGAAAGCACACACCAGCATGATAGTGTAACAGAGCTGGGATGAGAATGATGGGTTTAGGTTGAATTGCTGACCCACTACCTGAAGGCAATCGGAGGAAAATTAAGAACGATTCAGCTTCCAAATTGGTTTTAAAAACACTAGGAATGACCCCTGAACTAAGTATGGGACCATTAATCTGAATTATTTCATTTTTTAAATTATTTATATTAGACATTTAGGTTAGGATTTTTATTTGATTTAAGAGACTTACCATGTTTTATCTAAAGAATGACCCCATACTAAGGGGCAACTACAGTATCATTTAATTTGAAATTTACTATTTAACTATAAAAAATTAACATGGGTCTTACATCTTTGTAATTGACAATTTATTCTGACCTACTTTATTTGAAAATCACTATTAATTTATGTTGTTTTCAATATGATTCAAGAGATTAAATGAGGTCTTATTTGTAAGTAGTGACCCACCTTAATTGGTATTTACTATTTATTTGATAAATTTATTTTTAAAATCCAAATTAGGTTACACTTCCAAAAATAGTTAAATCCAGTTTGCAATTAATAAACTATTTCATCTAAAAGAATGAAACTCACACCATTTGTATTAATTGTTTAGTCATTTTTATGAATTTCATTTATTTTTATTTTTATCTATTTAATATTTTGAATATTTTTAAGTTAACTTATTTGTTTAATCATTACTTTTGAAATTGTTGTGTTTGAATAAAATTCAGTTACTACCATAATATTTGAAGTGGTATATATATATATATATATATAATAGATTTGAATGTTGATAAACAATGTGGCCGAATGGCCTTTGGCAAGCCATAAGACATTGACCATATAGTGGGCCCTATTTGCAAGTTTCAACACCTTCCCGTTTCCCACCCTGGTTGTTCTCCTAAATGGGACCCATTACATGGCGGGTCCTGATAAGAAAAGAGAGTAGGTAAGTAGTCGTTCAGAAGCTCACGGTTGTAAACCAGACTATCAATCCATCGGTTTGAAATTCATTGGGCTGAATCTTCGTAAAGGAAAAGAGAGAAAAAGCTAAAAGAGAAGTAGAGAACAATTGAACATTCTAGACAGGATTATGCTTTCTATCTCTTACTTTCCTTTCAATTACCTTCATTCTAGAAAAAGGTTCAATCTTCAGCACAGAGCACTCACCTCGATCAAGAGAATGCTGCTTGTAGGAAAAATCCTTTTGCACATAATACACTCTCTCTCCCAGACCTTGTCTCAAAGTTAGAAAAATTTGTGCCTCAATGGAGGTTATTTCTGCCTAATTGCTACGTAGGACTATCATGGGTTGGGTTTGGATCAGATCAGGGTACAATACATCTGATCTCCACAAGAAAATACAGACTTAATCCACCTACAGGGTTTTAAGTATTAGACCACCTTATTGTTAGTGGGGTTTATCAAGTCTGATCTGACAAAGTTTGGAGTATGGTTGATAAGCCTTTTTGGTCATTGGTTTGACAAAAGACCTGTCATACTTCTTGCTCTCTCTGTTCAAAATGTCTTATATGCCCCCAATTATTTTAGTAAGGATGCAATTTGGATTGAATAAGATCCACTGAAATTTTTACAAAATCTCAACCCTAATCTATTCAAGTTACACCCTATAAAAATGCACCCTATATGAAGTTATTTTAGGTAAAGAAATGTGCCTTTAAATTCCTGGACAGTCTTATAACCAAAATACCCCTATTGTGAGGGCAAAATGATAAGGAAGTGTCTAGTCTGGTCCTGTGTTTAGGGTAGGCTTGGTTCGCAGGAATAGAGGTCTGGAATCGGATTAATTGGAATGGTTCATTCCAATTCTACCCGTTTGGTTGGGTGGAATCGGAATTTGGTTCCCATTGAGGTGGAATAGTATTCCCTCATTTGAGGGAATGGTCATTCCCGACCCACCCCCTCGGAATCGGATTCCCATTGCAGCCATTGTTCAATTTTGGTTTGCTTTTGTGTGTTACAGAAACCTGACATTGCGGGTCTGGTACAATTTCTCAAGCCTTGGTCATCATGAAGGCAAATGCATTGACCGAAGGACGGCCTGATTTCTTCAATCACTTGAAGACTGCTGCTGACAGTCTCACAGCCTTGGGTTGAATTTCCTAAAATTGTGGTGAGAGATTTGTTTACTAATGTTTTTGAGGTTCTTGAGCAGAATTGGAAATTTTGATAGATTCCGATTCCAGCTCCTAGTTGAACCAAACAGTAACAATCGAAATTCAATTTCGACTCCTGACTAAACCAAACAGGTGTTAGGAATAGATGATTCCGATTCCAATTCTTGGGAATTCCGATTCTGATTCTGATTCCGATTCCAATTCCTGTTCTATCCGCCAACCAAACACACCCTTATTGTGCATTATTATGAGGAAGTGTTGTCGATCATATACTTTGGGCCTAGTCACTCTAGTCCCCAAATTTTAAAACGTGTCAGTCCAGTACCAAAACTACAAACATTAATTTTGTTTAGAATTATATTATATAAATACTGCAAACATATTAATGTTTTTTTTTATAAAAGATTTTATTATTAATAATAATTAAAAAGAGGGGGAATTATGCCTAACCCTCGAAATAAAACTAAGGCCCTGTTTGGTTCGCAGGAATAGGGATTTGGAATTGGAATCGGAATGAGGTATTTTGATTCCAACTGTTTGGTTAAGTGGAATCGAAATCCCCTTTCCTATTCCTGCTGGAATGAAATTCCCCCATTTGAAGGAATGACCATTCCCTGCCCCTCCCTTGGGAATAATGAAATCCCATTCCTACTGATTTTAATTCTCATTCCCATTTCTGTTTGAAGAAACAGATTATGAGAATGGACCATTCTGATTCCGATTCCAGAAGATTTTAATTCCAATTCCGATTCTAACTGCGAACCAAACGGACCCTAAGAGTCAAAGCTGGATACAAAAGAAAATGAACTTAAAAACAAAAGAAAAATATTAATTTAAGAATAATGGGGTGATATATGAGACATCTCCTTCATCTTCTGAGATTTATAATTCTTTTTCTTCCTTTTTGTTTCTACCATCACTACTATCACCCAATCCTGATTTGAGTTATTTATCTCCTTGGGTATAGCAATTCCAATTGGGTTCTCACTTGTAGGATCAATTTTCTTTATAGGAGTGGCCATATGAATAGAGGTCCTCATGCATATGTCATCCATAGCTCTATAACGACGAGATCTATGAAAAAGAAAGTTGACATTGTCATGGATCCCAATCTCCTAATCGCCATGACTCCATTGATTTACCCCTTTGCCAAAGAAAATATAACCTGCCATCATCACACTTTTCATCGTTTGCTTGTTTTGTTTCTATCGTCTCTTGTGATTTTGTGTTAGAAAGCATCTATTTACCTTCCTTTGCTTGATCTTCTTGTTCCTTCTTTGTGTCCCTATTGGCATTTTGTTGAATACTTTTAGCTAATTCCATCTCGCATTGTTCTCGGACTTGCATAGGTGTGTCCGGATCTGCACCATTGTTCATAGAACCATTCCTGAGCACCTGTTATGTCCCCAAGAATGGCAGGCTTAACATCAGGATAGAATTTGGCTGCTCTGCACTCACCACAATCGTAGGTTGCCAATTTGAGAACACTTTGTTATTGTCAGCACTTTTTTGTTGAAGAACTGTAGCAGTGGCAATCCTCTTATTAGCCTGAAAATCATCATTTTCATCTTCTTGCGTGGATTGGGTTTCACTTTCTAAAGAGTTAGATTAGAAGGAGCACCAGTACTAGTACCGGTATTTTCATTATTTTCCTTCTCACTAGTTTTCCTTCTTTTATCGACGTACATCCTCTTCATGCCCTATTTTACTACATAAAGTGTAATAATCCGAAAGATTTTCATAAATAATTTCCTACCAAAATCCACCCCAGCTAGTTCTTATCCACAAATGTTGGAGGTTGTCCTTTAACAAATCCACTTCATAAAAACAAGCTTCCATTATGCGAGTTAAATTCAGAGTAGTAGCATCCACTTTCAAAACTTTACCTGCAAATTGGGTGATAGACCTCATATAGATGGTGTTTGGAGGCGTGGGTGTTTCTTGGGACCAATTTAAAAAAAAAAAAATATTGATGTTTGCTAAACCCCTTAATCACAAAAAAAAAAAAAAACGCCTTGATATGTTTGGGAGTGTTTCTGCCACATAGGCAGTGAGCAACACTATGCAGTTGAGATGGGATCTGCTCCTCACAAATGGGTGCCTCATGCATATCCATTTTGCATTGGGAACATCTCTCGTGAATAATAATTAATAAGTACGGGAGATGCTCCCAATGCGTGGTAGGATGTGCGTGTGAGGCACCAGGTGTGAGGAGAAGATCTAGTCTCTATGCTGTTTGGTAAGATGATTTTCATCACCGTTTTTCTTCTACGTATTCGCCATATTAGTCAGCCGTCGGGGGCAACGGTTCACCGAAGCATGAAACGCCAAATTTGATGTTTCATGCAATGGTTGGGTCCCGATTTACGAGGCATGCCCATTTTTCAATGTTTTTTCAAAAAACGCTTGAACCAAACAATTATGTATGTGGGTGTTTGTTGAACCAAACAATCTGACGTGACACCATTTTTCAGAAAAACGGCCATGCTTTCAAACACCCCCATATATAAGAGTCATTTTATAAATTAACAAGGAATTTGGAGAACAAAATCCATACCACAATAGATGGTTCAAGTCCTAGGTCAAATGAAGGAGTCCATTTAAGCAACCAAAAAAGTAAATCCCTTATATGTACCATTTCTCGCAACCAAACTCTCAAATATTCTCTTCATAAGCAAAACTAATGAGAACATTGCCAGAGTCCATAGTGGTAATTATCAGATTTCTCTTCAAATGAAAAGCTCGAATCAAGAGCTCTTTTATCTCCTACATTGGATGATGGACATGAACACATTTACCAATCAACGCAAACTTCAACGGCCAAAGACTACTAGCATTAAGACACTAAATGATTGGCAATAGGTATCAACCAGTGGGTTGGTAAGTTCTCCTGTTGGTCATAGCGGATACTTGGGATCGAATCCTGCCAGAACCAGGGTTGGAGGATGGTCTATCGCTGTTGTGTAACCCTTCAAAAGAAAAAAAAAAAAATGTAATTGATGGAAGAATCCAAGCGAAGGAGGATCCGACAGCTTCTCTAGGGTTCCCATCCGTTCTCTCATGTTACAAGCATATTAATGTAAAGCCACCACAAGAGAAAACAAATTGATTTCAGTTTTAATAGCATCTAAGTTGGATTATATTTTCTCAATTGGTTAGTAATAAATTAGATGTTGTCTTTCTAAAAACTACAATTTTCAATTATTAATATATTATTATTTTATTTTAAAATTTATCATGTATCGATACATGATACATTTCCCTTTACAAGTATGTATTACATCTCAATATATCTTAATTAGACCCGATCCCCACCCAACACATTGCTGGCTGAATAGTCCCACAGTCCACACTGAAACCTAAATTTGGGAGCATTGTTGCAAAGGCTCTTAGAGATTGCATTCTCTCTCCTTTAAATAGCTTCTCTGATCTGTATGCCTCCTTTAACAAATTTTTTCGTCCTTCATGCATCCTCTCTTGCTAGAAACAGTAAAAGCTGCAAGCTTACTGGCATGAACCATATAGCTTAATAGCATAAATTAGACATTTTTAGCAATTCAATATTGACATCACTTGTAGGGGAGTGCAACTACATTGAGTTTTTCAATACTTTACCAACTGATCAATGGAGAAGCAATTTGGTAAGGAATATTCTCTTCCACATTAAACAAACCATGGAAGTAGTAGTAGAAAAGCTTGTCTGAAAAAACAAACCATCCAATAAACAGAGACCACACAAAGTATATATCCCAAAGAAGAAAAGGCTTTATGTGAAAAAAATAACTGAGGAATCCCAAAGTCAAAACAGAAACCAAGAAACATATATAAAAGGAAGTCTGTGATAGCAATCACTAAAACCATGGCCAGACAAGGTGGGTTTGCTTTTCTTAAACCAAATTCCACTTGAGTGGCCACAGCCCAGATCAATTAATTGATTCAAAATTAACATGCATGATCCTTTCTAGCTTGGGTAAACATTATTATCACCCCATTCATTAAGTCTTTGAGATTTAAATTGAAAACCCATGTATAGAGCTCCTTCTTTGATGTCTATATAACCCAACCAAAGCAAACAGTCTGACATGAGAGAAAGAGATTTAAAACAAGAGAGAAAGGGAGATAGACATACATATGACGATGAAGGGGATTTTGTATTCCTTGATAGTAGTAATGGTCCTTCTGAGAGGTGTAAGGTCCAAGGATCTCAGTAATCCTTCACTCAACGAGGAGGAAAAAAGATGGTGTGTGGCAAAGAATGGCGCAGACGATGCAGCACTACTTGATGCTATTGATTATGTATGCGGGAATATGAGGATAGACTGCAGTCCCATCAAGGAAGGTGGTATCTGCTATCTTCCCCCAACACTGCTAAACCATGCTTCCTTTGTCATGAACAGATACTATCAATCGAGAGGGCGACATGAGTGGAACTGTGATTTCAATCACAACGGAATTATTACCATTACTGACCCCAGTGAGCTCTCTCTCTCTCTCTCTCTCTCTCTTGCTCTATAACATTGATATATATTCTCTTATTTTTCAGGTTATGGGAGTTGCATTTATGACCGGGCTACATGAAGCTGCATACGTTGATTTTAGAATAAATTGGTCTACTTTATGGGTTTTCTTCAGCCTTGCCTACATGGAGAAACTACAGAAAAATCTACAAAAAATAAAGTGAAATAACATGTTTTACATTCATGAAGCACCAAAAAAAAAAGTGTTACATTCTGTGATTGTGTTGTGGCTACAGCATTTTGTATTTGCAATTCAATTTCAAGTACCTTTACTAAGAATCCTAAAATTTCGTGATAACTGTCCAATCTAATGTCTTTTTTTGTTAGGGTGAATATAAGAGAACAACTGATTGAGTAGATCTATGTTCAACCATTAATATGGTTTTCATGGTAAGCCCCCCAAAAGAAATCAAACTCAACTGGAGTTCTGAATTGTTCTTTGTTAATGTAAAGGAGAAGCATTAAATTGAAACGACCAGATGATGAGGCTGATGATGTTGGAAGAGTGTATTAAATATCTTTCCTACTACAGCACCGATGAAGCATTATATGTCATTGGATACCTCTTGCCCTCTTCTGAAGAAACATTACTTCATCTTCTTTTTCAATGCCCTACCGTAATCCCCATGTGGTTTAATTTGGCTCTGAATTGCATTTTCGTCTAGATGCTCTGCCAAATTTTGATGTAATCAGTGATTACATGTTAATATTATATATGTGCCAGATCTGCCATGCTCGAAACTCTTATGTTTTTTAAATTGTCCTTTTTGATCCCAAACGAGTCATCACAAAATCCCTTTCCCAGATTCAATTGCTTCTAAGAAGCGTGTGGTACCCGACACTACCATACTTTTGTTCCTCAGGCCAGGCCTCAATTCCTACAGGGCATAAGATAAATATTGATGCTGCTGTCATAGCCACTGTTTTTTCAGACGGTCGGACCGTTCGGTTTGGATATCATTCAATCATTCGGTTTCATTTTGTCTCAAACCTAGTTTGGGATCATTTGATTCATTTAATGGTTTTTGGCCATTTTTTTTAATTACTTTTGTTAGGATGGACTATTCATTGAGACCAGATAATCAAACTATCGACTTGGAAACTGATGGCTAGAATGGGGTTCCAAATAATTTTTTAAAACATTGCTCTTAAGTGTTGTTAGAAGGTTATGCTTAATCAATTCTTCGACTTTTGTTGGTGGAAAATTTGATTCCACTATAGTGGCTTCATCTATTAGCTGCTGACTAGAGAAATTTACTTCACTGCCTTCTTACTCAGTTAAGTATGTTCCACGGTCTGAATCAAGATTTTCTACTTAGATTTTCTCATCACCATCGTTCATCCATCCTTTTTTCTCAAAGAAAAGACAACACAACAAAATACACACATTAAACCCAAATCTAAAAGACCTCGGCATCAAGAAAGACTTAGCCACTTCAGTGTCGAAGGCAAAGTATGAAATATCAGAGGCGTAAGCAACTCAGGTTTAAACCTTACGAAGCATGGCTCATCTCAGTACGTTGGTCGACCTGAGGAATAACCAACAAATGTATAGTTCGGGCATACATGGTAATCACTTCGCGGTATACCGTAGAGATGCCTTAAATGTTAAGGGTAGCCTGGGATAACGATTACTGAAAATTCCTACTTCGGGTATGCAATTCTAATAGCTCGGGTGATGAGATCGCTTTGGCAAAAAATAAAGGGAGCACGCCATACTTTGAAGAAAAAGAAATTTCATTACCATGATATAAAAAAAAACCGAGCTAAACAGCTCGAGAAAGTTCAATAAGAGATATAAAAGGGAACAACCACCCAAGAAGATCTTTCAAGACCGGGTTCTGGCACCCGGGAGCCACCAGCAATCAGAAGAACAGAAAAGCAGAGCCGCTAGCCTCAGGGGTCCACCTCCTCCACCTCATCCTCGTCCTCTAGGGAGTCAGGCTCTTCCTCCTCCGCCTGGTCCGCCGTCTCAAGAGCCAGGCCCTTCATTGCAATGCCGTCAATGTTGAGCCCAGAGAATTTCTTTCAGACCAACCAGTGGTAGAGCTTGAATCCGGAGCGGTACGAGCTCGAGCCATACTCCACTTGGAGGTCGTGATACTCTTGGGAGTCCTTGAAGTCCCAGACCGCCCTCTCCCGCTCGGCCTCCACCATGGTGTCGAAGTTCTAAGTTCGGTCTAGAAGTGTGGACTCCAAGTCCCGAACCTGTTGGCGAAGGAGCTCCCTTTCTGCGGAAACCCTCGACGACTCCTCCCTCTAGCATGCGCTCTCCTTGGAAGCCTGGCGATTTGTGCCTCCTGGTCCCGGGCGAGCTGCTCCTGGGACTCGCTCCCCTTGCGATTGTGAAGGAGCTCGCCCCGGGTCCGGTCGAGCTCGTCCTGGAGCTTCTGAACGATGACCCTCTGGTTGTGAGCGTCGCCGGAGTGGATGTTCGTCTAGAGGGCCATGGAGACTAAGGTCAGAAGGCAGCAAAAGGAAGCAAAAAACAAGGAGAGGGGAAGGACCACTTACCACCATGCAGTGAGAGGCGGTGAGCGCGGCGAGATCCCCAGGCTCCATCTCCCCCCACTTAGCGATCTCCTCGTTGCAGATCGCCCTTCAGCTCTTCTGCCTGGCCACTACATAATCATTAACACCCTCCCAATTCCCCGCTGGGAGCCGCAGGTAGGGAAATGGATGAGAAGGACTAGGAGGAATCACCCCTTGCTGCGGGAGCTCGCCCTCCTCGAGGCCAACTCCGCCAGCACCTCCTTCAGATGGAGGCAGCAGAACTTCAGGAGGTGGAGAATTGAAGTCTGGCTCCGCAGACCCGAACTCAGTACCCCCAGAGGTGGGAGTCTGGTCAGGACGTGATCTCTTCACTTTGCGCTTCTAGTTGCTTGAGAGGAGGCGACGCGCATCAACACTAGACATGATGGCTGCCAAAAAACCACAAGATATTAGTTCGGTAAGAAACAAAATGTATATATACACAATATTGTTACAAGGCACTACGCGACCTAAAAGGCAACCTACCCGGGCTCAAGCCGGCCTGCGCGAGCTTCTCCTCGGTCAAGTAGTCCGAACAGAGGAAGCCTACCGATGCCCAGGACAACATCGTTTTCCAAATTTTAGGGTCCATCTCGGCCCCAGGGTCCTGGATGGCGCCTCTCCAAGAAGTTGGGAAGGGCCACTCCTCGGGGTTACGGACCACAAAATAATCCCGCTTCCAGACGGGAATCTTGTTTGGTAGCTCGTACAAGAGCTTATAGCCGCGACAGGGAGAGAGGTAGTAAAAACGCCTTTCCAGAGGAACTCCAGGAGTGACTTTTTTGATACAGAGAATAGAAGCAAAAATGTCAAGGTTCAAGGGGAGGCAGTACTCATAACACAAAGAAATGGTCCCAACCATGTTTCGGATAGCGTTGGTATGAAGCTGATCGATGGTAACATTAAAGTGGTTTAGCACCTCCACTATTAGGGGGTGTAGGGGAAGATGCAGGCCAGCCTCGAGCTGTTCTTGGAAAATAACTATATCATCGGGACCATGCTCTCAAGGGAAGTTACCAGTGGGGAGACTGTAGACGAGGTCTCCAGGAAGGTGAAAAATAGCGGATTAGAGACCTGAGTCTCTCCTCCGTCATAGAGGAAGGACCGAAGGTGTCAGGCTCTCTCCCTCGAGAAGTAGTGGCCACATCACTGGAGGTCTCCCGAGCTTCCGGAACCTGCTCCCAAGCTCCCCCCAAGCTCGAAGGAGCATCGTCATCCTAGTTGCCGTCCCACACCATTCAGGGGTAGTTTAGTCATGAAATATGCATTTAGGTTGACATGGACAACATGGATCATTCAACTTTAATGGTGTTGTAACGAATGGTGAGTTTTAGAAAATAAAATCTCACTGACATGGTGAGTTTTAGACGTTTTCAAAAGTTTTGGTGGGTTTAAGAGAATTCAGAAAAAGTGATGGTGGGTTTTGGACAATTACCCTTTCTTAAAACATTATTCCTAAGTGTTGTTAGAAAGTTATGCTTAATCAATCCTTCGACTTTTGTTGGTGGGAAATTTGATTCCACCGTAGAGGCTTCATCTATTAGTTGCTGACTACAGAAGTTTATTTGATTGCTTTCCTTCTTACTTAGTGAAGTATGTTCCACGGTCTGCCAATCAAGATTTTATACTTCCTGGATTTTCCCATCACCATTGTTCATCAATCATTTTTTTCCTAAAGAAAGACAACATAACAAAATACAACACATTAAACCCAAATCAAAAAGACCAAATAGTAAAATCAAACTACTGGTGTTTTATATTGGTTAATTGAAACATAATCAATACCTTCGGGTTTTTAAAAACACTGAACAAAAACCAAACTGATCAGTTCAGTTGGTTCGATTTTTTTTTTTGCTCACCCTACTTGGGCTGCGTGGGAGGCCCATAGTAGATCATCAAATTATCATTGAAGGTGATTTGAGTGTTGTCATTGCTTGCCTCAAGGGAAATGTTAAGCCCCCTGGTCGATTAGAAATATTGTTATAGAGTGACAACTTGGATTTAGAGTAGAGCATAGACATGCGTTTAAAGAAGCTAATAAAGCGGTTGACTGGATAGCGGGCAAGGTTCATTGGGAATGAACCTTGGTAATCCCCCTTGGAATCTCAATGTTATTTTCTAGACGATCTGAGGGGGAGTGCTACCCCATCTTGTTTTGTGTAGCACCTCTTTGTTTAAGAAAAAAAAAACTAGCGGGGACCCGTGTGATGCATGGGACTTATTAAGCGAATGCTAAATAATAGAAATGGTCACTTACTAAAATACCCTTTATAGATTCATGGATTCACTAAAATCTACCCTATAGTTAAAATTTTACTAAAACACAATTTATAATTTGCAATGAATTTAATTGATCTCCCATTAAATTAAAATGACAGTGTTGATCCTAATGTTCTATTTAAATAAATTTAATCAAAACAAAATAATTTATAATAAAAATATTGTGAATTCTGACTTGAAAGCATGGTGGATAAAATTATGAGGAAGATAAAAAGAATAATAACAATTTAGTGGAAATCAGTGTTTACTAGCTATGGCAGATCTTCAAGAATAGAAACCATAAACTTTTGTGGGACATGGCTTCCCCCCCCAAGTGGTGGTGTTGCAAGCTTGAAAAAACTTGGAGGAGTATGTCTCTATTTTGTAGGGTTCAAGCACCTCGAGACCGGAGAAGAAATGGGTGGATGTTTATTAGCGCCTACTGAAACATGACACGGTCAAAATCAACTTTGATGCGTCTCAATTGAGTGATGGTAGATGCTCTATTACGGCGGTGGTGAGAAATCACCTTGACAGAATGTTGAACTACAAGGGGTACAGCATTGGCATCTCTTCAATCAATAGTTAAACTACTCGGATCATATGGTTTTTTACCCATCAGTGGATTTCAATAGAATCGGACTCAAAATACCTAAAATAAAGATTTAGTGACGATTCAAATGGTCCAAATAACAGGATCAATTGCTGGTTGAAAACACTGCTTTTGATTAACTATTCCCTGCTTCCTATTAAACAAAAATAACATCGATCCATAACAAAAAAAAAGACGCAGAGGTCGATCTCCCTTTGTCCTTTTAAAGACATGAATACATTCATGTATTGAGAGAGAAAGAACGGCTGGGAGAGAGACATACATTTTGGATATTTGATCATTTCCGATCTATAAATTGTTAGACAGCATATAAACTTTATTACGAGGTATTGGATTTAATAACCTTTTGAATTTTATGTAAAGGATAATTGATAATTTATATGCTTTTTATATGGCTTAACTAAATAATTAGAAATTTTGTTGTTTATGTTATTTAACTAATTTATTGCTTATATATAACACGAAAGAATATGGAATTATATATGAGTTCTAAACCTATCTAGTTTCTATATCCCTGAATGTAGGGAGAGTAGGGTTAGAGAGGGTTTTTCATTTTCATGTGCAGGAAGGATTTGGATTCTCAAAATCTAACCCATTACAGATTTTGGGGCTGGTACAGGTTGGGAGGTTTAAAGTGACGGGTAGGGTCTAGAATTTACAAAACCCTCCCTGAAAACACCCCGTTGCCTTCCTTAAGAGTAGGAGGTTTTCACTACTTTAAGAAACCAGCCTAACAGCTGATGTAGTGCCCTTCATTCTAAGAGGGACATGGTGATCAGATTGGCTGCCCACAGAATGCACCCCACAACTCATCCCCTCCGTGCATTGGGAATATCTCCTGTGCTTGTGATGGGGAGATATTCCCAATGTACAGAGGGGATGGGCGGTGGGGCCCCTATGGGGTGCGCTATGTGGGAAGTTGATCCCGTTTTAGGGATATGACCCAAGCCTTCGCAAAAGCCACGTGACTCACCTCTATATTTGAGACGAGCATGACAACAAATAAGTGCCGATTGGAGTTAAGATTGGTGGCCAGCAAAGAGCGCCCCACATGCACATCTTAACGTGCATTGGGAACATCTCCCATACTTGCTTTGGGAGATGTTCCTAGTGCACGGTTGAGATATTTTGTGGGGCACATATGGGGTGCCCATGCAAACTCTATCGATTATCCATACCTGTTAGAGTCGGGCCAACGTTTGACTACCTTATGCCCCTGCTCGATTTACAAGCAAGGGTGGATTCGAGCTGAGCTGAGCTGAATACCTAGCTATTAAAGCTAGGCTCACAAAATACCTATAGTGATTGTGCTTGAACTTGAGCTCAATTCAAGTTAAAGGATTGAGCTTGAGTTCTATTCAACTCAAAAGCTTGAAGTTTGAGCTCAACTATAGGCCAAACTTTCTATAAAAATAAATAATTATATACATATATATGGGCAATTTCATTAAACTATCCCTACTATTTAGCTAATTGACTAACTCTACCCGTACTGTTTACATATTGCCTTAAAGTAAAAAGAAACCAAATGTCAAATTTGCCCTGCACTATTTCTCAAATTTCAAAATAAAACCCAATTGACGAAGAGTTCTGATGATGTTTCGGAGACGGTTTGAATTTGCCCTTCCTCAAGATGACTATTGCAAATCCCAATCTCCATTCTCTGTCATTGTAGGGGAAGGATCCACCTAAGTCAAAGAAAGTTGTCACTGTTGGGGAGCTTATGAGAGTCTAGATGAGGGTTTGGGAGTAGACCTAGTTTCTTGTTTTTGGGTTTTGTCTTTTTACTTTTCTAGAGATGGGATTGTATATAGGGGTCCCGTCCTGTGACGGAGCCTAATGAGTGTTTCAAAAACAGATCTAGTTTCCTGTTTCTGGGTTTTATCTTTTTTTTCCTAGAGATGGGATGGTATATAGGGGTCCTGTCCAACGACAGAGCCTAACTCGTTTCCACTGCTCATAGTTCCCCGTCTCCTCCTCTTCCACTGAAAGAATGCCGCTCTCCATCGCTAACAGTTCCCACTTCCCAGTCTCCTCCTCTTTCACCAAAAGAACGTCTTAACACACCACCGTTGTATCTCCATCCCTGAAGTTGTCACCTCATTCCATAAACCCTTTCCCACTTAGATCCATCGTCCTGGCCGCACCCCCCCCCCCCCCCTCTTAAATTAAATATCAATTCAAGATGAAAATTCTCTTCAAAAGAAATATTAATGATGCCTTCTTCATCACTCATTCATAGTGATGAGGAAGTAATAGTTGATGTTGGAACCCAAACCATAACACAGGAAGACACAGTAAGAGAACCCATTTGTCTATTTTTTGTATTTGTTGGTTTATAAAAACAAATGTAAACACCACCGTTGAAGAAGCAAGAGTGATCTTGCTAAAAACAAATGAAAATGAGAATGAGGCAGAATGAAGGCTGTTAGATATATGACAGGCAGCAGGGATGGCTAATTCAGAGAAATCTATGTGGAGTGAATTCTTGAGGCCTTCCCCTTCACTTCAGTGAGTGTTGCTTGCCGGTCTTGGAATCCAATGTTTCCAATACATGACAAATGGGAAAATGGTGGGAATGAGGTCGGTGGTGGTGAGGAGCAAGGAAGAGAGAGAGAGAGAGGGAGAGAGAGCAAGGTCGGTGCTGCTGCCGCTGGTTATAATTTCTATTGCTATTTTTTTTCAACTATGGCTGCTTTGCCTGGGCCACCATTCCCGACAAAAGCTAAAAATACTAGAGCTATGCTCTCTGCATCAACAATCCTGGGCACCAAAAGCCAACGCTGGTAACCGAAGGATAATCTGACATTGCTCGTCAGAGAGCTGATCGGAGAGCCGCCAACGGTGGCAAGCAAGTGATGGTAGTGCCTATGTCTATAATGGTCACAGAGGAGCTAAGCACTGTTGAGGAAAATGACATGGAGTCTAAGAGATACTCAGATATGAGATTTGGACTGGATCTGACTGCCGAAGGATCATGTAGCCTATGTACCAGATCTAAGATTTTTCAGTTGATCTCTAGTCCGCTATCCGGGGAAAGAGATCAGGAGAGAGAGATTCGAAAGGGTATTTTCAGAAGTTTTGAAAAAAAAAATATTGGTCATGTGATGTTATGCGACTGAGTGTGATGGAAAGTTAAGGATAAGGGAATGAAATGGAATGGACCAATCACCTTCGTCTTTCTATTTCGATGAATACTGGGTATCGCAGGTAACTGGTTTGAACAACAATTAAAATCACATTTCAAAAAAAGAAATTCATTTCAAATAATAAAGACGTTAACGTCTTTCCGTTCATTCTTCCTCCTTGGATGAATCTCTCCCACAGTCATCTCTTTCTATCTCTTATCAAACTTCACATCACCGGCGAGGATGGAACCAGTGGCGGCATCTAAGCACCGGTAAATCTCTATCTCCTCTTTCTCTGTCATTCTCTCCATCTCTCTCTGTATTCGATATCATATTTGATTTTCTTTATGTTCTCCATGGACGACACCAATCGTAAACGGCAAACACATTTTTAGGTGTTATCTCATTCGCAAGACACTATTATTAATTAGATCCCTCTTCTCTACATTTGTGTATATGTTGGAGTTGGAATGACGAGTCTTGTTCTCTTGTAGGTGGCTTGTGGGCCATATTGACAGACCAGAATAAGTGCTGGAGTGACAGAACTTGCAGCAGGGATCTACACAACGAGGTATTGGTGGAATTGATGAAAAAGAAACTTGGAATACATGTATATTTGTAGGTTGATTCTTGATTCTTAGGGTTGCTTTTTGGCTGCTTGGAAATGAATTTCATTGCTCGTTTAATGTTAATTTCATGCAGTTGTCAAAATTTAATTCATACTTTGTTAATGTGTAGTAAATTTATAGAATAGAAATTCATTAGTACCTATACCCTTCAGGATGAAACTTGTCATGATCAAATACTGAATAATTCAAGTGTTCATTTATTCAGCTAAAAATGTTTGAACCTGATATCAAAGGGCAAAACTTCTTAAGAATGAATTAGCCACTGATCTTTAGGCCAAAAAACGTATTGTAAATTTTTTCAGAGCAAATTTGTTCCCTTGAAGTTCGACCAGAAGAGGGAACTTGAAGGAGAAGTTCAACCAGAAGAGGGAGCTCAAAGAAGTTGACCAGAAGAGGGAATTTGAAGGATATAAGAATGGGTAACGGAAGATTAGAGATTAACGGATAGGTTAAAGTGTTAAATTTTAATTAACATATAAAAATATAATTACCAGTTACTTCTTACATAACTCAGGTAGCTGCTGTATACGTGGCAGTAGCAGAGGTTTTAGATATTATATGGTTTTCCATATCATAGTAGGACCCTTTAAGCTATCAATCCAAAGCAATTTAAGTGGGAATATATGCAGAATATTAGACATTGAACTCAATGTCCAATGTGGCAAGATATAATTTTATCATCTGGGCCAATCTGATTCAATGGGTGTGGACATAACCGAATGTCATTGTTCCAGGCCTCCCCACTAATGAACCAAGGCTCTACCACTAAGCTGCAATCATCTGAAATGGTGTCCGATTGGGTGGACATTGGTCATGGCGGTACCCTGGTTCTAGACTCCTAGAATTATATATTGAAACAATTATTATTTTATTTATTATCATTTGTTTATTTACGGATAAGAATTGAAAAATGCATGCCCTCAAATCCATTAAGGCAATAAGACAAACTTCAGTAGATAATGATATCATCACCAACCTTCACCAAATTAGGATTTCCTCCATTTTGATCACTTTAAATTCAAACATTGAAAGGCAAAATGTTTCCATTTGTAGGTTTCCAGAATATCATATATCATATGATGTAATAACCAAACCTAGTAATTCCTGCCTGAAAATCTGAAGAAAACTTGAAAAGCAATAGTGAAAAGAGTAGAACAAGTTCGATCTGCTTGTTTTTCTCTCCTACCCAATTTTAAAGAACAAGAGTTTTTACCATTTGTTTCTCTCTTCCTTTGGGTCTTTTAAGAGTTAATTTTTAGTCAAATTCCAAAGAATGGAAGGACACAAGAATGGACAGTTACAAAACTATTCAGCCGTGCGCCTTCCTTAGTGGTTCATGGACGCATAGAACTATAGGAGTATCTAAGCAAATTGAGAAAGAAAAGGGAAATTAAATTGATCTACAAGATTCCATAAAAACCCAAATCTCTTCCCTTGAATGAATCCAGTAGCTGTTACAGACTTACAGTAAAAAAAAAGAAAGCAAAAGGTGATTGTCCGATTAGGCTCGACTCTTAGGGCAATTGTTGGGACAGGGAAGCACTAGTTCGTTGTCCTTCCACCTATAGGAGCGGGAGGTTTTCGCTGCTCTGTGAAGCCAGCCTGACGCGGTGCCCTCCACTCTAAGAGCCATATGACCCAAGCTTTTGTTCACGTCACATGGTTCAACTCCCTACTTGGAATGGGCGTGCCAGCAAATTAGCTCCGACTGCTCCTGCTTGCAAGAATCGAGCCAACGTTCAATCACCTTGGTGCCCTCGCTTGAGTTACAAGCTTGTGCTACCAAGCTCGGCAACATCTAATGGACTGATGGATCTAATAAGGAACAAGAACTTCTTATGCTTTACCAATATGGGACTTTTGCCATACACGTGGTGTTCATCTCAAGTTCTCAATCTAAGAATATTGTGGAAGTTAAAGGTTCTTGTTTGGAGGGGTTATTCAACTTTAAAGCTATTTATCCAAGTTACAAAGCAATTGAGGTGGGATGGGAAATACTAATAATTTCGAATTCTTGTTGATCTTGATGTCCATTTGGCAATAAACTAATTATTAACTCTAAGTAGGGGTGGGTTCGAGCCGAGCCGAGCCGAGCTTGAATAGCTAGAACCTTGAGTTCGAGGTCGACTCAAGTCAAAAGTTCCTAAGCTTAAGATTGGTTCGGCTCAAGCTTGATTTGAGAAAAATGTTTTATCAAAATAAAAAAAAAGTTATATATAAAAAATATTTTTTATTTGATATTTAAAAATTAAGAATTATAATAATTAGTTATTATTATATATAAAAATAAAAATATTATATATAATATTTTTATCATATATATTATTTTCTATAATTTTATTACTATTATTATTGTTATTATTATTATTATTATTTTGTAGCTATTCGAACTCGGCTCGAAGCTCGGTTGAAACTGAGTCAAGCTTGAATTGCTTGTAAAGAGCTCGATTCGTGGCCACCCCTAACTCCAAGACATAGTAGAAATAGTATTCCGAGTGATCCCACTGGTGAGCCAAGATTCTACCACTAAGATCCAACCACTTGAAATAGTATTCCGTTGGTGGCCATGGTGGTACACTAGTTCTAGACTCATAGTATTATATATTGAAACAATTTTTATTTTTATAGTTATCAAAATTTTTATTTAATGGATAATAATTGAAAAAAGGGAAAATTCCCAATAGGTACCCTATACTTTAGGTCGAGTGCCAATTTAGTACCCAAATTTTAAAATGCGACAATCTAATATTCAAACTCTTGAAATGCGACAATCTAATACCTACCGTTAATGGACAGTCAGTTATGTATATCACCTGACTTCATGTGTGATTTAAGAAATTTTAAAATGTCAAAATTACCCTTACAAATAAAATACATTGTCCATCATCTTCTTTCTCAAGAAAACAAAATAAAACCGAAACGGCTCGCCGCTGGCCACCACCGTAGCCTACGGGAGGGGTGACGTTCTCAGTTCGCCACCGTAACCGCCACCATGGCCCATGCTTGACATTCACGCTTTACGTCAGACTGGGAGATGAAGAAAGATAAAAGTAAGTCTAAATTAAAAAAAAATCTGAATCAAGAGATTTTCTTTTGCCATTAATGCCTTTCTGTGTCTAGATATCACAGCCACCTGTGCTTCATTTAGGCTGTATTGTGTTGTATTCCAAGCTGGGGGTTTCTATTTCATTGTTATTTTTTCTTTTTTTTTTTTCCTGTTGTTTCATTCATTTGTAAAGTAGTCGATCAACCGTCAAGCGATAAGGGCGAAGTGTTGAAAGAAATCCAGTATAGAGAAAGAGATCTGACTTTGCTTGGAGTTTTATTCACAGGCATGTTGCCTGCAACCATGTCCAATTCAACCTCCTTGTCCGAGGAAGCTAGTGTCTCTTCTGGTACTAGAGTTCAGGACTTAAGTAGCTTGAAACCTATGTTCTCTGCCATTTCTCAGCAGCTGCAACAACAGAAGATGAAGAAGAAGAGAAATCTCCCCAGAAACCCAGGTAAATGTCCCTCCTTGTTTTCCATTTTCGTTACTATTGTGTTGGATTTCTTGCAGCTGATTCTAATTAATCTCCCTATATGCGTCTTTTATTTTATTGTTTCAAACCCAGATGCTGAAGTGATTGCTTTATCCCCTAAAACTCTATTGGCAACCAACAGATTTTTGTGCGAGATCTGCAACAAGGGTTTTCAGTGAGATCAGAACCTTCAGTTTCACGGGAGAGGCCATAATCTTCCGTGGAAGCTGAGGCAGAGAACCAGCAAAGAGAGTCTATGTGTGCCCCGAACCTTCATACGTTCATCACCACCCTTCAAGGTCTCTCGGTGATCTCACGGGAATTAAAAAACACTTCTGTAGGAAACACAGATTACTCGACTGGAAGGTTCCGTCTTGAGATGTAGAACAACGGGAACCTTGTTCGTAAACCTAAGGGCGATAACAATCCTTACTAGTCTTCCAAAACCAATGAATAACAAGGTTCCAATGGCTCGTTCTATCTATCGGTAACTCCGGTCACCTATTTTGTGTCCTTTTTCATTAACACTTAACGGTGAGTTAACGTCAAATACTAGATCGTCGCAAAATGAAAGTTCACATATTAGATTAAGTTTGGATATTAAATTTTATATAAATAAATACTATAAAGACATAAACACCATAAAGACATATTCATATATAGTATAGGCCATTCTAGCCTCGAAATGTTACACCTTAATTTTAATCGACTACCCCCCACACTGGGTCTTCCCAACGAAAAAAATGAAAATGCAAGATGAAAAATAGCTAGTTGGTTGTAGTAGAGACTTGAGATTAAAGGTAATCTATGCAAGATGAAAAATAGCTAGTTGGTTGTAGTAGAGACTTGAGATTAAAGGTAAGCATAGATTGATTGTATTGGGTTCCAAGGCAAACCCTATAACCTGCTTTATAAGAATTGGTCAGAATTCCATTGGTTTTATTCGGTTCTAAGGCAGAACCTATAACCTAAGGTGTTCAGGTGGTACCAGGTCCTATCTGTTCAGTTGATACCAAACCCTTTTGGGTTTGTGGTTAGTCTCCTCTATTACTGTTCGGTCCACGGCCTTGAGATCACCCTGCTGATGTTCGCCTAGTTCCTTCAACTGAAGCTTCACCAGTAGGGGTATTACTATTTCTCGGCCCGATAGTGCAATAAGGTGTTGGTTGGGGCCCCATCTTCAATGAAGCACTGGAAGGTGAAGTTTTTCTTTGTGTGCTGTCTTGGAGGATGGCCTCTACCAGCATAGCTTTGAAAGCCGAGGACAAAAGTAAAGGCGCCGAGTGCAACTGAGCTCACCGAGGAGGAGAAGGTGTCGATCAAGATGATCAAAAGGATTGATGTGATGGAATGCACATCCTTCTCGATGAGATCACTAGTCTGTGCACCGTTCCGATTTTTCCGAGCTCTTTCACTTGGTGACTGACTCGATGTATGGCTTGTGCATGTGTTGAAATGTCCAGTTGTGAGGAGATGGCTTGATGCATGAGGGCCATGGCGAAGAGGGTGCGGTCTGGAAGGACCCAAGGGACTCAGCCCTAGGTTGCTGAGATGCAGCCGAGGTCTACAAAGCGCACGCCCCGACAATAGAAGAGGTCGAGACACTCCGAGGAAGAAATGGTGGTGGTCAACTTGAAGGAGGGTGCTTAGGGCGACCACTCCCCTACCCCGTAAGAGAATGTGCCGGAGAGCGGCAACATTGTTGTCTACATGCCACAGTGGACTATTCAGCCCGAAGACGGGCTGGAGATGAAGGGCGTCCCCGAGCAACTAGTTTGGGGTCTACTGACGCCGGCCTTCTGGCATGAACTCGCCAGCTCAACAAGCAGTTCTCTGGAGAGCATGGCTCTGCATGAGAGCAATTTTTTGGTTACTTTTCTTTGGTTGATTACTGCTTTTACTATACTAATAGTTGGTTTCTTTTTGCAGAATGCTTGCTCGGCGCCTTTACAAGGCACGAGAGGCGAAGGCCGAGCAGATGAGAACTCGGGTGGCTGAGTTCAAGGCCGAGAAATCGGAGCTGAAGCACAGCATCAATGAACGTAGCGGCACCATTCGCAAGTTGAAGGGTAATGTCTCCAAGATGAAGGATGCACAGGAGGCCTTGAAGAAGAGGCTGAGGAAAAGGTAGCTCGGGTAGAGGAAGAAGGGGTCACCAATTTCGAGGCCTCAGTGGCTTATCAAAACGAGATGGATGACTTCGCTTCTCAGTCCTGGGCAGAGGGGTTCCACTTTTGCTGGGAGAGGATTTGTGCATCGGCTCCCCGACATTGCCGAGGTCGTGTAGGGTATGGACCTGTTTGATCCCCCTACGCCTACCAAGGATGGAATTGCTGCTGTCGAGGTGCCCGAATTGGTTGAGGAGCACCCGCCCAAGGAATGAAGTGCTCGTCCAGCGCCAATGCTTCCATCTTCTCGTCTTGTCTCACTATCGCATATTCTTGTCTTTAAATGATCATTATATGTAGATGTAGTCCCATGAGTTATATAGTAATAGGTGGCAATTCGTCCTAGGTTAGTGTTGTTGCTGCTTTTGTTCTGGGATGTATGGCTTTGTCGTAAGCCTTTTGCAAAGTATACGGCTTGGAATGAAAAGATGCTTTTTGTTCCAAGCTATGTGTCCTTCCTCTTTCATCTCCTTTTATTTTGTTGAACTTAAGCGGGTGGGTAAGCCTTGGTCTTATCCTAGCCGAGGTCTAAGGTAGCTGAGATCTTGATGTCCTTAGTCTTCGGCTTTGTATTGGCTGAGGTGTTTTTGAGCTCTCGTCGTTTGGGGGATGCTTAGAGGCACCTGGTCTTGGAGAGCTTTATGCGCTTTTTGGGCAAGCCGTGTTCCTTAGCTAGCTCTGTTTTGACATGCTATGAGTTGGGTGTGCGGAGTTCGATGGCCGCCCTCTAGCCTTAGGAGGTGGGAGCGTCGTTCCCACTTCAGGCTCTGGCCGTTGTCGGCCGAGTTAGCTAGTCAACTTGGTCAGTCACACATTGCCAAAGTGTGATTGTGTGTGTAGTAACGAGTGAGAGTTGTGCGCGGGTGCCACGGTCATTTTGTCAATGTCTTCTAGCTTGTAGGTACCAGGTCCAACGACTTCAGTCACACTATATGGTCTTTCCTAGTTTGGTCTGAGCTTCCCTTCTCCTAGTGTGGGTACTATGACTTTGCGAAGGACGAGGTCATCTATCTTGAATTGTCTTCTTCGAACTTTTGAGTCGTAGTACTTAGCCATCCTATGCTGCTACGCTACCATCTTGAGGTATGCTCGGTCACGTGCTTCTTCTACTAGGTTGAGCTCTGCACATAGTCCTCATTGTTCTACTCGTCGTCGTAGAGCTTGGTCTGGAGAGTTGGGGAGCCTATTATGGGCCCGAGCGTAGGATCACGTCACGGGTCGCTCCACCGCAGGAACCTTAGACCTTTCCTTGCCCTTGGCCTTGCATACAGGCTCTATTTTGACTATCTTTAGGGTGATTTGTCAAAGAGATCACTGAACTCTCCTTTACTCTCTTTATTGACTAAATATTCGATATCCTTATTCAATAATGGCGTCTCCTTAAATAGGAGATTACAAGAGGAGGGTTCCTTGTTGGATTCGGCTAGGTTAGTCCTAAATGGACTCAAACTCCTACTTCTAATTAGACTACTTACTTTTAATGGTACTACAATTCCTTCTAAGAATAGGGGATAAGATAAGGGAGAATGGGATAAGGGATAAGGCGTGTTCTCTTGACGTGTCCAGATAAGTGTGGGCCCACCCTATGAGCTGTCATGTGGGCCCCGCTCTGCTATTGCTGCTGTTGGTGTGCGTGCGCGTGGTGCTGTTGCCGCGTGGTGTGTGTGTGCAGTGCCACTGCTGCGTAGTGCGTACGCACGGCTCATGGTGCCGGTCGTGTGCGCACTACTGCCTCAACTGCTGCCATGTGGTGCGGGTTCTCATAACATCACTCCCCTCCTGGACTACGAGCTTGTCCTCAAGCTCGAGGTCGGGATAGGCATTGTGGAGATCGGTCCAAGGGATCCAGGTCGCCTCTGCTGGAGGTAGTCCCTCCCATTCGACTAAAACCTCGAAGGTGACTTGATGGATGCGGGACTGGATGAGGGCACGGGGCTGGAGGATAGGTCTGCCGTCCTGCAAAGGGGGTAGGGGAGGCACATGGTCGGGAGGAGTGCCAACATAAAGCTTTAAGAGGGACACATGGAAGATGTCGTGGATCCTACTGTGCTCCGGGAGCTCGAGTTGATAAGCTACCTTTCCTATCTTCCTTAGAATCTTGAAGGGCCTGTAGAATTTGAGGGCCAGCTTAGAGGGCCCCCAGCGCCTGAGAGACAGCTGCCTGTATGGTCGGACTTTCAGCCAAACGTACTGCCCTGGTTCGAAGGTGACTTTGCGGTGCCGCTGATCGTAGGTGTGTTTCATACGTGCCTGCGCCTGCTATAAGCGTAAGGAGACTTCGACCAGGAGGGCATTGCGAGCTTGGAGGCTGCGGTCCACTTCTTCCAACCGCGTTGAGCCTGGCTCGTAGGACAGAAGGCGTGGAGGATCTCGACTGTACACAACTCTGAATGGAGTCATTCCAAGGGAGGAGTGATAGGATGTATTGTAGCAGTATTTAGTCCATGGGAGGTACTCCACCCAGCGCCGCGGCTGGTCACCCACGAAGCAGCGAAGGTACATCTCAATTGTCTGGTTACCACCTCTGTTTGGTCGTCTGACTGTGGATGGTAGGCTGAGGAGAAGGCGAGGGCCGTGCCTTGTAATCTAAAGAGCTCCTTCCAGAATGTACTTGTGAAGATCGGGTCCCGGTCACTGACGATAGACTCGGGGAGTCCATGTAGGCGAAAAATGTGGGTGAAGAAGGTATGGGCGACCGAGACTGTGGTATAAGGATGGGATAAAGGGAGGAAGTGAGCATATTTGGAGAACTGGTCCACTACCACGAACAGGACTGACTTCCCCCGACTTTGGGCAGCCCTTCGATGAAATCCATGGCAATATCAGCCCAGATCTGCATTGGGAGGGAGAGGGGTTGGAGCAGGCCTGCTGGGTGCAGATTTTCCCATTTTTGCTGTTGGCAAACTGTGCAGTTCTGGATAAAGTCCCGCACCGAGGCCCTCATAGCTTGCCAGTGGAAGTCAGCGTGAATGCGATGCAGCGTTTTTTGAATGCTCTCGTGTTTCGAGTGGTGTATGCTGGCGATGATGGAGGGGATTAGGGGGCAACCGGCGGGTAGGTAGATCTTCTTTTTGTAGAATACCAGCCCATCGTGAAGAGACCAGTTCGGGTTAGCAGACCCAGACTATATTTGTTGGACCAGGTTGTTCCATTCTGATGATTGTGGCAGTGTGTTCCGAATGTCTTCTAGCAGGGTGGCTCGTGGTTGGGAGATCGCATGGAGGAGCATACTATCTTCTTCTCGTCGGGACAGGGCATCTGCTGCACGGTTCAGGGATCCTGCCTTGTAGTCCACTCGGAAATCGAAACCCAGAAGCTTGCTGACCCAATGTTGCTGTGGGGAGGTGGTCAGTCGTTGTTCCAGCAAGTATTTGAGGCTGTAATGGTCTATTTTGACGACGAAGGGTCTGCCCCACAAGTATGGCCTCCAGTGTTGTACTGCCTTGGCTAGGCCAATGAGCTCGCATTCATAGGCAGGTAATTTGAGATGGCGGTCAGCTAGCTTGCGGCTGAAGAAGGCTATCGGGTGCCCTTACTGCTGAAGGATGGCTCCTATGCCTGTGCCGGAAGCATCACACTCGACTGTGAACTCAAGATCAAAGTTCAGTAGCTGGAGGACTTGTGTGGAAGAGAGGGCTTCCCTTAGGCTTACGAAGGCTGCATCGGCTGTGCTATCCCAGTGGAAGGCATTTTTCTTGAGCAGGTTGGTAAGCGGGGCTACTAACAGGCTGTAATTCTGTACGAACTTTTGGTAGTACCTTGTTAGCCCTAGGAACCCACGGAGGGCCTTGGTGGACTGTGGCCGGGGCCAGTCCTTGATGGCCTGAATTTTGGAGCTGTCCACCGTTACACCTTGCCCGCTGATTACATGTCCAAGGTAAAGGACTTGGTGTTCCCCAAAGGAACACTTGGATCTTTTAAGGAAGAGTCGGTGTTGCTTTAGGAGCTCGAGCACGACCCGTAGGTGTTGAATGTGTTCCACCCACGTCTTGCTATAGACCAAGATGTCGTCGAAGAAGACCAATACATATTTACGGAGGTGGGAGTGGAAGACTTCATTCATCAGGGCCTGAAATGTGGAAGGGGCATTGTAGAGGCCGAATGGCATAACTAGGAACTCGAAATGGCCATGATGCGTCCTAATGGCTATCTTTTCTACATCTGCGGAAGACATCCTAACTTGGAAATAGCCTGACCTGAGATCTAATTTGGAGAAGAATTGTGCGCCGTGGAGTTCATCCAATAATTCATCTACGATGGGGATCGGGAACTTATCTTTGACGGTTCGGCTATTGAGTTCCCTATAGTCCACACAAAATCTCCAAGTTCCATTCTGTTTGGGTACCAACAGAACTGGGGAGGAAAAAGGGGAGTGGCTAGGCCGAATGATCCCTTGCTGTTGCATATCTGCGCATTGCTTCTCTAACTCATCTTTCTGTCGGTGGGGGTAGCGATAGGGTCGAACCATGACCGGGTCTGACCCTACAATTAGAGGGATCCGGTGGTTGCAGGCTCTAGGAGGAGAGAGGCCCTTGGGTTCTTGGAAAACGACTGAGTAATCGGTGAGAAGTCTCTCCACATCAATTGCGCGCGGATTCTCCCCCTGGAGTGCATGTAGTTGTGTCTTGGTCCTTGTCTGGGTTCCCTGCCAAGTAACCGGTTTGCCATCTAACTGGAAGGTCATGGTCAGGGCAGCGAAGTCCCATAGGATTGGGCCTAGCGTGATCAGCCATTTGACGCCTAGGATGATGTCAAATTCGTCTAAGGATAGTACAAATAAATCTGCTCGAAAGGACTTTTTTTTAACCTGAATTCTGGTGTTCTTGCAGATACCGGGGTTGTGGACTCTTCCCCGTTCGCCACGGCCACCTGTAGTTGTGGCCTGACCTCCATGGGCAAGTCTAACTTGCGGGCCGCCTGATTGCTGATGAAATTGTGGGTGCTTCCAGAGTCTACCAGAATGCGCACGGGTTTCCCCGTCACTAGCGCCCCTTAGTTGCATTGTCTGGGAGGTTCTGATCCCTGTGATTGCGTGAAGTGAGATCTCGGGTTCAGTTAGTGATGGCTCTTCCTCATCCTCTTCAGTCTCGTCTACTAGAAGGCAGAATAGTTTCTTGCATCTATGCCCTACGGAGTATAGATCATCACAATTGAAGCACTGCCCCTTCGTGCGCCGTTCTGCCATCTCGGCTCGGGACAGACGCCGGATGGGGGGTGACACCCTGCTGCTCCCTATCTGTGATACTGATCTGGAGGGGTTACCGGTGTGGGTCCTCTGCTCCCTGTTGGGTGCAGGGGTAGACACTCCCGCTGGCCTTGACGGTGCCCAAGTCGTGGCTGGCCGTCCAATGCTGAAGGGTCCCTGAGTAAGTTGCATCTTCCATTCAAAGGCGCAGGCGAGGTTCATTGCCGTAACCAGATTTGGGGGGTGCTGCATCTCTACGTCTACCCTTAAGGGTTCTATCAGCCCTGCTGTGAACATGTCCACTTGCTGATCTGGTCTAACCGTGGCCGCTCTAGCAAGCAAGGTTTGGAACTGGCGTTGATATTCAGCCACGATTCCCATTTGCTTGAGATTGATTAGCTCACCCAGCGGGTTGCTCGTCATCGGGGGTCCAAACCTGAGGAGGCAATAGGACCTGAACTGCTCTCAACTGAGCCCGGGTTCTTCTTGCTCCACGTGATAGAACCAGAGTTGTGCCTCTTCCGTAAGGTGGAAAGCTGCCAGGCTAACCTTGTCTCTGTCATCCGTGCGCTAGTTGTGGAAGAACTGCTCGCAGTGGTACAACCAACCTAATGGGTCTCCGGTGTCGTCGTAAGATGGAAATTCAAGCCGGCTGTACTTGGGGACAACTGCAGTCGTCGATGCGATGGCTTGATGTTCGTTGGCTGATTCTGTCCCGTCCGTGCGGCAACTGCTAGTAGAGGCTAGTCCCTTCGAGTTCTTTTCTTTGTTGGAGAGGAATGCTTCTAACAGGCGACGCAGCTCTCGAACGTCATCTTTGACCTCTCGGACCTCCATACTGGTTTCTGCGAGCCTATGCTCCAGTTCATGGACTCTGAAAGACAACGGCTCCTGTTCCCCCATGACGGTAGGCTCTGATACCAAGATGTTATGGGCCCAAGCGTAGGATCGCGTCATGGGTCGCTCCACCACAGGAACCTCAGATCTTTCCTTGCCCTTAGCCTTGCGTACAGGCCCTATTTTGACTATCTCGTGGGTGATTTGTTCAAGAGATCACTGAACTCTCCTTTACTCTCTTTCATGACTGAATATTCGATATCCTTATTCAATAATGGCGTCTCCTTCAATAGGAGATTACAAGAGGAGGGTTCCTTATTGGATTCGGCTAGGTTAGTCCTAAACGAACTCAAACTCCTACTTCTAATTAGACTACTTACTTTTAATGGTACTACAGTTCCTTCTACGAATAGGGGATAAGATAAGGGAGAATGGGATAAGGGATAAGGCGCGTTCTCTTGACGTGTCCAGATAAGGGTGGGTCCACCCTATGAGCTGTCGTGTGGGCCCCGCTCTGCTGCTGCTGCCGGTGTGCGTGCGCACGGCTCATGGTGCCGCCGCTGCGCGCAGTGCGTGCGATGACATTGTTGCGCAGTGCGTGCGCGCGTCTCATGGTGCTGCTGCCTTGCGGTGCCGGTCTTGTGCGCGCTACTGCCTCAACTGCTGCTGTGTGGTGCGGGTGCTCATAACAGAGCCTATCTCCACGGGGATTATGGCTTCAGCCCCGTACGCTAGGTTGAATGATGCCTTTCCTGTAGCTATCCACGGTGTGGTCCTATATGCCTAGAGAATGCTCGGTAATTTCTTGACCTAGCTTCCCTTGACCTTGTTAAGTCTGGTCTTTAGGCCGTGTAGTAGGGTTCGGTTGGTCACTTCAGTCTGTCCATTGCTCTATGGTCGGTGAACAGTTATAGTCCGGTGATCTATCTTTAGGTCGGTGTAGAAGGCTTTGAACTTACGATCAGTGAATTGAGTGTCGTTGTTAGTGATGAGGATTCAAGGAATGCCGAAACGACAAACAATGCTCTACCAAAAGATGTTTCGGGCATTCTGTGCAGCGATGTGTGCCAGGGCTTTGGTATCCACCCACTTGGTGAAGTAGTCCACTACGATGAGGAGGAATTTGTTTTGCCCGACTTCGGTAGGGAAAGGTCCAAGGATGTCCATTCCCTACTGAGAGAAGGGCCACGGACTCGTGATCAGGTTCAGAGGAACTACTCGCTAATGAAGGTTGGAGTGCCTCTGACAAAAGTTGCATTTTCTGACGAGTCGAGCTACGTTTTGCTTCATGGTCATCCAGAAGTAGCCTTTTTGAAGTGCCTTATGAGCCAGGGTTCGAGCACCGAGGTGGTCTTCGTAGATACCTTCATGTATCTTCCTATGGACATAGTCAGCCTTAGAAGGGGAGAGACACCTCAGGTAAGGGAGAGTGTGTTACTGGTGGTAGAGCTGTCCCCGGATGAGCTAGTACCAGCCGACCTATGTACGAGCCTCTTGGCCTCAATTCAGTCTTTTGGTAGCGTGTCATCCAAAAGGTATTATGTTATGGGGTCCATTTAGGATGGGCCTTGCTAAACGGGGAGGATGAGGAAGGCTGTTGCTGAGATGCTTGGCTGAGCTAGTGTATCCATCTGGACCGTTAGGTCGAGGTTTGCCTACGATGAGCTAGCAAGCTTTGAGAGTGCGTCAAACTGTACATTCTCAACTCGAGGGATCAATTCGACGGTGAAATGTTTGAGCCACTAGATGAGTTCTTGCACCCTTTGTAGGTAGCTCATCATGGTTGGTGTCCTTGCCTCAAATTGGTTATAGATCTGGTTGATAACCAATTGGGAATCACTAAAGGCTTCGAATCGTCGGGCACCAAGGTCTAGGGAGAGGCGAAGTCCAGCAATCAGAGCTTTGTACTCAGCTTCATTGTTGGATGCCTTGAATTCGAACTTGAGGGCATGCTCTAATATGGTGTTGTCTTGGTTGAGGAGGATAAGTTCGGCTCCGCTGCCTTGTTAGTTGGATGAACTGTCCACATTTTGATTCCAAACCGGTGGTGGTGCAACTGGATCTTGTTCTAAGAAGGTGCACTCAGCCAGGAAATCGGCCAAGGCCTGGGCTTTGATGTCAAAATCGCTTAGTTTTGTGCTCTATTTGACTATGTGGTCAGATGCTTCCAACCTTTGTAGACTTATTTGAGAGACTGGTCGGAAAGCACCCAGACGTTGTGGATTTGGAAGTAGGGCCTGGGCTTTCTTGCCAAGGTGACTAGGGCTAGGGCGACCTTTTCTAGATTCTTGTACTGGGTTTTTGTGCCATCGAGGAACTTGTTGGTGTAGTAGATCGGCCTTTGTGTCCAGTCTTTCTCCTTTACTAGTACCAAGTTGACCACCTCATCTCCAGTCGAGAGATAGAGCAGTAGCAAATCTCTGAGGCTCAACTTTGTGAGTAGAGGTGGCAAACTCAGATACCTCTTCAGTTCCTAGATGGACCATTTGCATTCCTCGGTCCACTAGAAATCCATAATCTTTTTTAGGGACTTGAAGAAGGGCAGGCATCGATCTAGGGACTTTGACATGAACCTACTGAGGGCGACCACTCATCCGGTGAGACGTTGCACTTCTTTCTAGGTCCGTGGTGATTGCATATCGAGGATGGCCTTGATCTTCTCAGGATTGTCTTCGATTCCTCGCTGCATGACCATGAACCCCAGGAATTTGTTTATAGTTCCTTGTCTCCTCTTCCACTAAAAGAATGCCTCTCTCCATCGCTCACAATTCCCAGTCTGCTCCTCCTCTTTCACCGAAAGAACGTCTTAACACACCACCGTTGTATCTCCATCCCTGAAGTTGTCACCTCATTCCATCAACCCTTTCCCACTTAGATCCATCCTCCTGGCCGCACCACCCCCCTTAAATCAAATTTCAATTGAGGATGAAAATTCCCTTCAAAACAAATTAATAATGCATTCTTCATCACTCATTCACACTGATGAGGAAGTAACAGTTCATGTTGGAACTCGAACCATCACACACACACTAGGAGAAGCCATTTGTCGGTTTTTTGTATTTGTTGGTTTATAAAAACAAATGAGAACACCGCCATTGAAGAATCAAGAGTGATCTTGCTAAAAACAAATGAAAATGAGAATGAGGCAGAACGAAGGCTGTTAGATATAAGACAGGCAGCAGGGATGGCTAATTCAGAGAAATCTATGTGGAGTGAATTCTTGAGGCCTTCTCCTTCACTTCAGCGAGTGTTGCTTGCCGGTCTTGGAACCCAATGTTTCCAATAGATGACAAATGGGCAAATGGTTGGAATGAGGTCGGTGGTGGTGAGGAGCAAGGGAGAGAGAGGGAGAGGGAGGGAGAGAGAGCAAGGTCGGTGCCATTGGTTCTAGTTTCTATTGTTGTTTTTTTTTTTTTCCTATGGCTGCTTTCCCTGGGTCATCGTTCCCGACAAAAGATAAACATACTAGAGCTATGCTCTCTGCAACAACAATCCTGGGCACCCCCAAGCTAACATTGGTAACCGAAGGATAACCTGGCATTGCTTGTCAGAGAGCTAATCGGAGAGCCGCTAATGGTGGCAAGCAAGTGATGATATTTCCAGTGTCTATAATGGTCCCAGAGGACATGGAGTTTAAGCATTGTTTAGGGAGATGACATGGAGTTTAAGAGATTCTCAGATATGAGATTTGGACTGGATTTGACCACCGAAGGAGCATGGAGCCTATGTACCAGATCTAAGGTTTTTCAGTTAATCTCTATTAGAGCAGTCCATCATGTGGGGAAAGAGGTGAGGAGAGAGAGATCGAAAGGGTATTTTCAGAAGTTTTGAAAAAAAAAATATTGGTCACATGATGCTATGTGACTGAGTGTGATGATGGTAAGGGAATCAATCCAAAGCAATTTAAGTAGGAATATATGCAGAATATTAGACATTGATCTTAATGTCCAATGTGGCAAGATATAACTTTATCATCTGGGTCAAACTGATTCAATGGGTGCGAACATAACTGAATGTCATTCTTCCAGGCCTCCCCACTAATGAACCAAGGTTCTACAACTAAGATGCAATCACCTGAAAAGGTGTCCAATTGGGTGGTCATGGCAGTAACTTGGTTCTAGACTCCTAGAATTATATATTGAAACAACTATTATTTTATTTATTATCATTTGTTTATTTATGGATAATAATTGAAAAATGTATGCTATCAAATCCATTAAGGCAATAAGACAAACTTCAGTAGATAATGATATCATCACATACCTTCAGCAAAGTAAGATTTCCTCCATTTTGATCACTTTTAAATTCAAACACTGAAAGGCAAAATGTTTCCATTTGTAGGTTTCCATAATATCATATATCATATGATGAAACAATCAAACCCAGTGATTCTTGCTTGGAAAGCTGAAGAAAACTTGAAAAGCAGCAGTGAAAATAGTAGAGCAACATTCTGCAAGGAAAGTTCGATCTGCTTGTATTTCTCTCCTACCCAATTTTAATGAACAAGTTTTTCCATTTGTTTTCTCTTCCTTTTGGTCTTTTAAGAGTTATTGTATTATGTTTTAGACAAATTCCAAAGAATAGAAGGACACCAGAATGGACAGTTAAAAAACTATTCAGCCGCGCGCCTTCCTTAGTGGTTCATGGACGCATAGAACTATAGAAGTAGCTAAGAAAATTGAGAAGGGAAAGGGAAATTAAAATTGATCAACAAGATTCCATAAAAACCCATAAGAGATCTAGAGAGAGAATGAAACCCAAGAAGCAAAGAACAGAATCTCTTCCCTTGAATGAATCCGGTAGCTGTTACAGACTTACAGTAAAAAAAAGAAAGCAAAAGGTGTTTGTTCGATTGGGCTTGACTCTTAGGTGAATTGTTGGGACAGGGAAGCACTGCCTCGTTGTCCTTCCACTGGTAGGAGTGGGAGGTTTTCCCTGCTTTGTAAAGCCAGCCTAACGCGGTGCCCTCCACTCTAAGTGCCATATGACCCAAGCTAATGGATAGCATGCTAGCCGATAAGGCCTATCGTGTCCGTCTAATCTGGGCACGATGTGGATAAGTCCTACGGTTGTGCAGCATGATCCTGATGAGCTCGGAGATAGCTGGCATGCTTCTAGAAGTCTGATGTGTTACCTCGGTGAGTTATGCAATCCTGAGCCACCCATACCTCAGTCATTGCCGAGGTGCTTGAGACGCCTGAGGTGGCTTGGCCCACCGAGGTGGAAAGTGGTGCTAAGATGGCGGTAAGTGCTGACTCACAGTCTAACTGACAGGTCACGTCCACGTGTCCTCTGTTTACTAGGTCAGGCCAAATCACCCTTCATCAATTATTATTATTATTATTATATGTATTTATGTATGTATGTAGCTTTTTGAGCTCGACTCGAAGGTCGGTTGAAACTGAATCGAGTTCGAATTGCTCGTAAAGAACTCGACTCATGGCCACTCCTAAATCCAAGACGTAGTAAAAATAATAAAAATTTATTATAGGCAAGATGACTTTTATAACCCGGATAATTGAAGTGGTATCCCATAACCCAAACTATTTTTCCGGATCATCCCACGAGTGACCCAAGATTCTACCACTAAGATCCAACCACCTGAAATAGTATTTCATCGGTGGCCATGGTGGTACACTAGTTCTAGACTCCTAGTATTATATATTGAAATAATTTTTATTTTTATTTTTATTTTTATAGTTATTAAAATTTTTATTTAATGACTAATAATTAAAAAAATAGAAGTAAATACCATAAAGACATATCCATATTTGTAGTAGAGACTTGAGATTAAGGGTACGCATGGATTCGGTTTCAAGGCAGAACCTATAACCTACCTTATAAGAATTGGTCAGAATTCCATGGGTTTTATTGGGTTCTAAGGCAGAACCTATAACCTACTTTATAAGAATTGGTTAGAATTCCAGAATTCAGGATTATGTGTGACTAGTTCATCAAATCAACAAAGCGTTTGTAGTCCAACGGTTAGGATAATTGCCTTCCAAGCAATAGACCCGGGTTCGACTCCCGGCAAACGCAATCTGATGTTACTCTTTGAAAACTATTTAGAGGCCTTTTTGAGGGGTTCATGCACGCATATATCTAACGAATTGAGAAGTAAAAATAAAATTAACATGGGAATGTGGGCTGAGTTGATTTACAATACAAAAATGCAAAAGTCAACTCCATCCATAACAAATAAGCATTAGTTCAAAAGTCAATATTCAATCAAATTGTGTTAATCAGTCAAACTTTTGGCATCTCATAACGACACAACGGGCACAAGTTGCTCGTCTGCAACCACTTAGAAATGCAACCTCCATGATAGACATGCGAGTGATCTGCGATCCGATCGGAAGCTCTTCCAAACAGATGGCACGATTCATGGTGGAAGTGGAAGCGGAAGCCACACCATCGACGTCCAGTCTCGCCACTTCCAACGCTTCAATGGCGGACGCAGACGCAGGGACAGCTCCGAACTCACCATTGCCGGCATCCATTGATTCCATGAAACAACCGGTGAGTGAGCGTCTGGAATATATGGACGGAAACAACCGCAAGTGAAATGTGTGCCTGATAAGTTTTTCCGGCAGGTTTCTTGGTTTCAGAATTAGCAAAATGGATAGTTTTTGAATTTTTGAGCACAATATTTTTTATATTTCTCTAAGTCCCAACAGAGTTGGGCTTAGATCCCATTCGAACAGTCTTTGTAGCGTTACATTGAGAAAACCTCTGTACTGTTGAGATTTATTTTATGGGAAGATATTTCTAATGCACGTTGCAAAAGGTTGTTTGTTCATTTTATTGCTTTGATCGAAGGATCACCATTGAGTAAAAACATTATGACTGGATTAATGTTTTAAAAGCCCATTTGGGGCCGATCCACTTTTGCCTCCGGGTCAAATGGGTCAGACCGTTTCAGGTATATATATATTAAGCGAGGACCCGTGCATTGCATGAGATTTATTAAGCGAAAGTTAAATAATAGAAAGTGTCATTTACTAAAATACCCCTTATAGTTTCATGAATATACTAAAATATATCCCATAGTTAAAATTTTACTAAAACACAACTTATAATTTGCAATGGATTTAATCAATCTCCCATTAGATGATAGTGGACAATGATAGTGTTGACCCTAATCTTCATTTAAATAAATTTAATCAAAAGAAAATATAAATAAAAATATGGTGGATCCTGACGTAAAAGCATGGTGGATCAAAATTATATGAAGAAGATAGAAAGATTAATAACAGTTTAATGGAAATGAGTGTTTACTTGCTATGGCAGATCTAGAAGAATAGAAACACCCCCCCCCCCCCCTAAAGTGGTGGTGTTGCAAGCTAGAAAAAACTGGGAGGAGTATGTCTCTTTTTTGTCGGGTTCAAGCACCTCAAGACTAGAGAAGAAATGGGTGGATGTTTATTAGCGCCCACCGAACCATAACATGGCCAAAATCAACTTTGATGCATCTCGGTCGAGTGATGGTAGATGCTCTATTGCGGCAGTGGTGAGAAATCACCTTGACAGAATGTTGGACTACAAGGGGTACAACATTGGCATCTCTTCAATCAACGCTGCAGAGGCCTGACCTTAGGGGTGCTCACGGTTCGGTTAACCAAACTGTAGGTATTTTTTTGAACCGAACCTATAGTACCGGTTTTCAAAAAGCCAATATCCGAATTTGAACCAAAGCTTGTCAGTTAACTGGTTGACAGGTTTAGTTAACCATCGGTTAGGTTCATCGCTTCATCGGTTTTTTGATTTGTACAATATATTATAAAAAATAAATAAATATATAATAAAAAGATATAAATATATATATGAAATATTATATTTTAAATAATAAATAATATATCATATATTTTAAATATATATATATATATTTAATATATAGAAATATATGTATACTGATCGATTTGGCTAACCACCAGTTTTCTATATTGGTTAATCGAAACCAAATCAATACTTTCAGGTTTTTAAAAAAATCGAACAAAAACCAAACTAACCGGTTCAATTTTGGTCGATTTAGTTTTTCGTTTTTTTTTTTTTTTTTGCTCACCCCTACCTGGGCTGCATGGGAGGCCCATAGTAGATCATCAAATTATCATTGAAGGTGATTTGAGTCTTGTCATTTCTTGCCTTAAGGGAAATGTTAAGCCCCCCTGGTCGATTAGAAATTTTGTTATAGAGTGACAGCATTGATTTAGAGTAGAGCATAGACATGCATTTAAAGAAGCTAATAAAGCGGTTGACTGGATAGTAGGCAAGGTTCATTGAGGAATGAAAATGAACCTTGGTAATCCCCCTTGGGATCACAATGTTATTTGCTAGACGATTTGAGGGGGAGTGCTACCCCGTCTTGTCTTGTGTAGCACCTCTTTGTTTTATAAAAAAAAATATATATTAGCGGGGACCCGTGTGATGCATGGGATATATTAAGCTAAAGCTAAATAATAGAAAGGGTCATTTACTAAAATATCCTTTATAGTTTCATGGATTCACTAAAATCACTCCTATAGTTAAAATTTTACTAAAACACCACTTATAATTTGCAATGGATTTAATCAATCTCCCATTAGATGATAGTGGAAAATGACATTGTTGACCCTAATGTTCAATTAAATAAATTTAATCAAAAGAAAATAAATATAAAAATACCATTTTTGCCCTTTATAAGACACGAGCAACCACTCTATTGGCTATATTTGGTTAATTTTGTTTTCTGTACAAAAAAAAGTGTTAAGGTTATTTTTGGAATAAAAAATTGTGGGCTTAATGGCAAAACAAACACTCCTTAATGAAAGGTTGATTAAGTAAATAAGTTGTAAAATATATGGGATGTTTTAATAAAATGGAAACTATGTGGTAGGTTTAAGTAAATTTGTAAAACTATAAGTATGTGTTCTAGTAAATGACCCTAATAGAATCACATAAGAGTATACAATTATTTTATATTTTTAACTTTTTAAATAATTAATAATTATTCATATTTTATATATTACTATTTATAATTTTTTTATAATACAAAAATAACAATAATTAATTTCAGTTAAGTTTATTCATCAAACTGAAGAAACTGACCAACCCGATCAACTCGACCCGAGTTGGTCGGTTTTCTAGTATTTTAGGTCTGTTTTAGTTCAACAATTTCCCAATTCAACTAAGTTGGATCAAGTTCACTTTGGCCATTTGTAAACCAATCAAAATAGAACGATCTAACCATGGATATATATTTTAAATATAATTTTTGATATGGAAAAGTGGAAAATTTCCCATATTTCTTAGTCGAAAATGTTTTATATCATAAATCTAATTTTTTAATAATTGTACTATAACTTTTAAAATTAAATTTAGTTTTTAAGTTTAAATCTTTTGAACCAACTTACAAAACCAAAAATTCGACCCTAACCGATACAGTTTGAGTGGGTCAGTTTTCACAAATGGTCAGTCGATTTCAGTTGACCAACTCCCCAACCTGACCAGGTCAATTTCGTTGGCCAAATAGCCTACTACCGAACCGAAACAACTCATGAACACTCATAATTCCAACTAAACTAATAGTCTCATATTTGATAAATAACAATAATTTAATTTTCAATAATTACTGAAATTTTATAGCAAAAGTACACAATTATTGAAAAAATATTGATAATGAAAAAATACAATAAATACAAAAATACAATAAGTACTAAAAATATATAAACTTAGTCAATCAATAGTATATTATCAAATAATAGTTTAATCTGTAATAAATATTAATAAATAAGATATAACAAAAAGACGCGGAGGTCAATCTCCTTTTGTCCTTTTAAAGACATGAATACATTCATGTATTGAGAGCGAAAGAAAATATTTAGTAAGTAGCACTCTATTACCATGCAATAATGTTCTATCTATAATTTTGAAATTTCAAGAAAAAAACTAATAGCTGAGATATGAGATCTGGGCATGAAACCCACTCTTGAATAACACGGAAAATTGAAATAGGGAATATGCAAGTCTGTTGATTAACCAACAACCAAAACATCTGAAATTTTAAGCGTGGTTTAATTTGTAACAATTTGAGATAAAGAATAATCAGCTCAGCCACCTTAGTTATAAAATATTGAGGGGTTGGCATAGCCAACCTATATGACAATCCATATGACTTGTTTGGGCTTTTTATGCTTATTTCAACAAAAAACAAAATGCAAAATGTTAATCTTCAGGCTGGTAATTTGGCCAAAACAGAAAAATAACAACAATACTCTCAGAAGATTCCCAACATTAGTATAGTAGAACCATCAATCACAAAAAGAAGCAACAGATTTCCATCGATCAACAATACATAGAAAATGAAAGAGAGAATGTGTTACCTCAAGCCAAAATCCCCTATTTTATTGTTTGCGATGATACAAAGAAAAAAATAAATAAAAATCATAACAAAAAACAGCATATTTGAGATCAATAGAACAAAAAAATGGTTTGAATCAAAAGCTGGACACTAAGAGGAACTCCATATCTGAAACAAATATATGCTAGAAGCCATATCTAAGTTCACCTTAATGTTCGGTGATAAGACGAACTCCAAATCTGGAACAAACATATGCCCAAAGTCATCAGATCTGATGGAGCTCTGATGAATGAACTCAAATGGTCGTCCATAAAGGAGAAAGGATGGCATTGAAGAGTATATCAAACATGCCAAAAGCCAGATCTGGATGACCGAGTACGGAGGGAGCTGGCGGTGAGATTTGGAGGGGAACCCATCCAATGGAACAAGACAAAAATGGTATAGAAATGAACGAAAATGACGAGAAAATGTCAGATCGAAGCTTACCATTCGACAAAAATGCTAGAGATGGTGTCGGTTATGTTACTATTGGACGACTCGAAGGAAGGAGACAAGATCTGGTCGGATAGCTCTCGACAATATTTTCTCACCACTTGCTTATTTTTTCTTTTCTCAATGAGGTTTCACCATTTTGCTACAGCCCCACAAAGCATACAAAAGGGAATATTCCCCAAAGATGCTACCCTTCCATGCATTTCTCAGCAACCAAATGGACCGTTAGGTTTTTCAGATGGTTACCTGCCTTGATAGCTAATGTATTGGATGGGCTTCTCGTCTCCACTGTTATCGAGGAGCTTCTTGATGGGTACATGGACTTGATCGAAATATTTATCGCCAAGTCTTCGATCACATTGAAGTTCAAAGACGAGCATTAGATAGAGGGAACTTACATGGACTTGCTATATAGGTTTAATCTCGATTAAATCTCTGCAATCCAGTAAATACTTTCTATGAAGAGAAGTTAAAAAGAGGAGGGAACTTACAATGTGCAACTTTTTGATGTACAAGACAAAGTAACGCACGTTTTGATGTTTTGGAAATAGAGGGAAGTTTACTTCATACTGGCATGAGAGCAAGTCATGAGCGATTCAATCTAAAAACGCTAGACTAATTAATTGAACTGCCGCTCTCCTTTATATTAACCCTCGGTTTAGTTCACTAATACCAATATACCTCTTAATGTAATTATTACAGTTTAAGATGTCAGACTTCAGAACAAATGAATAGGCCTGTACGAGAGTCTTGAACTCCAAAAACATTGAAATTTTTTATCCCGCCTTTATTCCTTCCTACGTTGTTTTCTTTTCCTGCTTCTCTTTCTCATTCAGTCGTCAACCCAATACTCATGCCCAAACCACTGCTACCACACAACTGTTGCTGGCTTGAAGACCACCAGAGTTTCTCTCTCTCCCCCTTCTTTCTTCTCCATTCTCCATTCACCTCATCACCGCCCCAATCATTACAACACTGTTGTTTCTCTCAATATTCGTATAGGAGCAGCACAAGTTGAATGGGGAGTACGTGATTTAGTCTCTTATACGAAGGAGAGCATTTTGAGAACCAAAGCTCCCAGTCATGTATGCTTATTCTTTGAAAATCATCTTCTTCATGTCTTTCTGATTTGATCCAGACATTCAAAATAGCAGAATCACAAATAATCATGTTCTAGGATGACTGGTGAAGCCTATTTTCTTGTTGAATTAAGAAGTTATATATAAGTTGAAGTACAACTAATTACAGGATTGGTTCTTTGGTTTTGTTGTTAGAACTAGGGTGTTTCATGTTTTTGTTGTGCTATGTTGGAGAAAGAACATAAGTTATAGGTGAACTTATTGAGTAGTACATTCAAAGAATAATATTAATCCTTTTTTCATAAAAAAGAGAACCAATGAGTATTAAACTATAATCCAAATCAGTGGAAGATTAAAGGTGATGCAAAGCAAGCCAAATCAATGGGGTCTTTATGTACAGGAGGCCATCTTGTCATTTTCTATTTTCTGTTGTAAATAAAAATAGAATAGAAAGGACACTAGTCCTTATTGGCATTACAAACTTCACTAGTTCGCTGTTAGATCTTGAATTCTTTAAGTTGAATGATCTTTCAAGGAACATTAAAGAGCTAGATTAGCATTACATAAAGAAGTGGGGAGACAAGTGTTTCTAATGAACTAGCAAATTTTGCTGCTCATGGAACCCCAAATGAATCCAAGCAAACTACATTTATTCTTGTATCTTTTGGGTACATCCAACTGTAAATATTGGTAACTATTTATATTCTTCTTTATCCTTGGAAGTTTGTTAAAATTGGACTGTAGTCATCAAGAGTTTATGATAATATCTGTCCTTCATAGCTCTTTTAAGTGTGAATTACCTAATTATCAGTAGTAGATAGGCCGGGTGGTCCATTAAAAGCAACTCCATTTCATTTAAAACCTCAAAACTGGGCTAACACAATGACATGGGCTTAAAAGTGAATATGTTGCACTTCTATTTGCCATAGAAGAACAATAAACAAACTTGGGTTTTGGTTGCTCTTTGGTTTGATTTCTAATGACCCATCACTAGAGAATGAAATATCTGTTCTTGAAAGGCCCGGCCCCAAACAAAATATCTGTTCTTGAAAGCACCTGTGCCCTTCTATGTTTTTGTTCAAGTAGAAAGCAAGTTACAGAAATTGCTAGTTTCTGCCAACAAATATGACACATCATGTCTGTTTGGTTGGTTCTAAATCTACTCCACTAAATATTTCTTCACCATTTTGCAACCTGGCCCACCTCCTGTTATCCATAGGATTGGGCTCTACTTAGGCCTCCAACAAGCTAATAATTTAGACTTTGGGTACATTTCTTACATACAAAATCATGCTCTCGGGTTAATTCTAAGATTGTTAACAAACTAAGAGACCCTTATGACCCTATCCTGGTCTATTTGCACCTTTAGTTATTTTATGTACTAGTTAATGAACCCATACACAAAAAAAAAGTATACAAAAAAAGAAAAGAGAAGAGAAGAGAGTACTACAAGCGGGTCCGTCCCACCAAAAAAGAGCCCACCAACTTGACGCAGCGTGGAAGCAATGAGAACCGGAGCTGGCTATGCAAGCACCGGGCGTTCGCTAGCACCTAGCGAATAACACGATTTCTCTAGGAGAGAGAAAAGGTGGCGAAAATAGGAAGAAGAGAACTTGAAGAAATTCTGAAATCTGAAGTATGAAATTGATGAATAACTTTGGGAAAATAGCAGTATTTATAATACATTTGGGAATTGTAAAAGAACTAGGAAAGAACATGAATCTTGATCTTGATCTTGATCTTCTTGGGCTGTCTTGATAAGGTCGAACCCTCTTGGAATTCTTGGGCTTGATCTTCCACCGTCCGATCTCCCTTGATCTTATCCATGCATGAATCTTGGATTATCTAGAATTCTTGAATTCTTGATGGATCTTGAATTCTTGAATTTTGATAATTCTTGAATTCTTGAATTATCTTGGGATAATCTTGAATTCTTGAATTATCTTGGAAGAGTCTTGATAAGCTTGGATTCTTGATAAGTCTTGGAGTCTTGGAAGAATCTTGATGGATCTTGAATTATCCTTCCTTGGCTTATCTTGGACTCTTGGCCTTATCCTAGGAGCTGCCGCCCCTAGGAGTGAGATGGGCCTTGGGATGGGCCTCCATCATTCTCCCCCACTTGGAGAGAACTTGACCCCGAGTCGTGACGAGGATAGGCAAGTGTTATCTCTGGCAGGTACCGGTGAAGGTCAGCAACGTTAAAGGTCTTGGATATACCCATATGATCTGGTAGGTCTACTATATAGGCATTATCATTAATCTTCTTCACAATCTTGTATGGACCATACTTCCGAGGCTTCAACTTGTTGTAGGTACCTACGAGAATTCTTTCCTTCCTTAAGAAGGCCATAACCTCATCACCTACATCAAACACTTGAGGTCGGCGGTGCTTGTCTGCGGCCATCTTGTACTTGGCGTTGGATTGCTCTAGCTTCTGCTTCATGGCGTCTTGGACGGACCGGATTTGTTCTGCCATCTGCTCTGCTGAGATACTGGCGCTGGGTACCTTGGGTAGTTTCACTAAATCCAGTGCATGGTTAGGGACCTTCATGTACACGATGGAGAATGGGGATCTGCCTGTAGAACTATGCACTGCATTGTTATAGGCAAACTCAGCCTGGGCTATGGCGAAATCCCACTGTTTCGGCCGTTCCCGGCATATGCTGCGAATTAAATTCCCTAAGGTTCGATTTACCACCTCTGTTTGTCCATCTGTCTGCGGATGGGCTGTACTGCTGAAATTAAGTGATGAATCGAACAACCTCCACAGGGTCATCCAAAAGTGACTGAGGAACCGTGTGTCACGATCTGAAGTGATGGTCTTGGGTACCCCATGTAAGCGAACAATCTCCCTGAAAAATAACTTGGCTGTTGCGGATGCATCTGCTGTTTTCTTGCATGGGAGGAAGTGAGCCATTTTTGAGAACCTATCAACCACCACGAAGACGGAGTCCATGTTCCTCTGGGTCTTTGGCAAGCCTAGCACAAAGTCCATGGACAAGTCTTCCCATATAGCAGTAGGAACGGGCAGGGGCATGTAGAGACCTGTGTTCTGGGTTTGTCCCTTAGCTGTCTGACAAACATAGCACCTACTTATGATGGTAGAGACGTCCCTTCTCAATTTCGGCCAGTAATATCGCCCCTTAATAGCTTCTATTGTTTTGTCCCTTCCCAAGTGTCCTGCTAGTCCACCCCCATGCAAATCCCTGATGATCTTTTCGCGGAGGTAGGTGCAAGGGATACACAATTGTTCCCCTTTCATAAGGAACCCGTCATAAATAAAGAAGTCTTCTGCTAACTGCTTATTCACACATTTCTCCCATACCTGTTGGAAGTCTTCATCTTGGGCATATAAGTCTCTTAGGCACTCAAAACCCACAATCTCAACGCTGAGGGTCTTGATGAGAGCTACACACCTACTAAGTGCATCAACCACTTTATTTTGTTGTCCTGTCTTATACACAATTTTATATGGGAACTTGTCTAGAAAAGCAGACCATCTGGCATGTAAATCACTCCTTAATTGCTTTTGCCCACTAAGATATTTTAGGGCCTGGTGGTCAGTATAGAGAACAAATTCTTTTGCAATTAAATAGTGTTCCCATGTTTTCAAGGCTCTTATCACAACATAAAATTCCTTGTCATAGGTAGACCACTTTCTCCTGTCTTCACATAATTTTTCACTAAAGAAAGCAATGGGCCTTTTCTCTTGGGACAATACAGCCCCTATGCCAACTCCACTGGCATCACATTCAACTTCAAATAATTTGTTGAAGTCTGGTAAGGCAAGAACAGGAGCAGTACATAACCTTTCTTTTATGAGAGCGAAACTTTGCTCTTGTTCTTCCCCCCATTGAAATTTTCCCTTTTTCAAGCATTCAGTAATGGGAGCCATGATACTACTAAAATTCTTAATAAAACGCCTATAGAAGGTTGCCAACCCATGAAATCGCCTGACATCTGTGACAGTGGATGGGGTCGGCCACTCCCTAATGGCTTTCACCTTTTCCTCATCTACTTTCACACCATCCTTGCTTATAATAAATCCCAGGAATAATAAATTATCATTCATAAAGATGCATTTCTTCAAATTAGCATATAATTTATTTTCCCTCAATGTTTTCAGGACTTCCCTTATATGTCCCACATGCTCAGTGATAGATTTACTGTATATCAAAATATCATCAAAATAGACTACCACAAATTTACCAATGAAGGGGCGCAATACCTGGTTCATCAGCCTCGTGAAAGTGCTGGGTGCGTTGGTTAGTCCAAAGGGCATGACCAACCACTCGAACAAGCCATCTCTAGTCTTGAATGCTGTCTTCCATTCATCTCCGGGACGGATCCTGATTTGATGATATCCACTCCTGAGATCTATTTTTGAGAAAACTACAGTTCCGCTTAGTTGGCCCAGCATGTCGTCCAGCCTAGGAATGGGAAATTTGTACCCAATGGTGATCTTGTTAATGGCCCTGCTGTCGACACACATTCTCCAACTGCCATCCTTCTTAGGTGTTAATAAGGCAGGTATTGCACAAGGACTCATGCTGATTTGAATGTGTCCCTTTTTCAATAATTCTTTTACCTTTTCTCGTAAAATTTCATTCTCCTTGGGACTCATCCTGTAATGTGGGAGGTAGGTAGACTAGCACCTGGAACAAAATCAATATGGTATTGTATATCTCTCATGGGAGGGAGTTCATTTGGTAACTCCTCTGGAACTACATCATTAAATTCATCCAGTAGTTCCTGTATTTCAGCTGGAATTGTATTTTTATCATTAACATCTCCTTTTACGACTAACAAATGTATCTCATGAGTATCCTTACATTCTTTAACAAATTCAGCATGATGATGGGTGATGGTAAGGAAATTTTTCTCATGTGCCTTTGGAGTATTTGTAATATTTTTTTCTGCTATGAGTAACAAAGTATAACGCGTACCTTCTTTTTCAAGTTGGTAGGTATTCTTCCTACCCATGTGCCTTGCATCTGTATCAAATTGCCAAGGCCTCCCTAACAAAATATGGCAAGCATCCATATCTACAATATCACAATATGCTTCATCATGGTACTTACCAATTGAAAAAGGTACCTTGCAGCGTTCTTCCACTCGTACGCTGCCTCCTTCCTTGATCCACCCAATTGTGTATGGGTTTGGATGTTTTTCAGGAATCAGCTGTAACTGTTGGATGACATCCCTGCAAATAATATTTTCCTGACTACCACTGTCAATAATTAAATTAAATAATTTTCCCTTGACAGTACATCTGGTACGAAATAATCTGTGCCTTTGAGAAGTATCCTTATTTTTCTGGGACAACATTAATTTTCTTACCACACAAGTATACTCCTCATGTTCATATGGACCATCTTCATCTTCCCCATCAGGTCCACAATATACTTCATCCTCAATATCTTCTTCCTCCTCCCTTTCTACCATATTAACTACCTTCCTCCTAAGACAGTCACTGGATCTATGTCCAACCTCATTACATTTAAAACATTTAATAGGAGCAGGCCTTGCATAAGGGTTACTGGGTTTTGGAGGGTTGGAAGGATTACCTCGAGTATGTCCTCCTGTAGTAGCCTTACCGGCGTTACTTGTACTTGCCGGGTGAGAAGGTTGCACTGCCGGAACTAATTTGTTCCTGTCGACAGTTGCCGGTCTGTTGTCGCTCCCGCTGTACCGGCGATAATTATCACTGCATGCCTTGTCATGGAACATTAACTCTGCTTTCAAGGCTAGGTTCATTGCTTCCTGCACCCTAAGAACCATCTGTACACCAATGTTATCTCTGATAGACGGTCTTAAACCGCTTAGATAACGGGCTGCCTACTTACTGGTTATCACTTTCAGATAATTGATTTCTTTCAGCTAATCACAAAAATTCAGATGTATATTCATTAACACTACGAGAACCCTACGCACACCTCTGATAAGATTCAAACATATATTGTTCATAGTCAGGAGGTAAACATCTACCTCTGATTAATTGTTTCATGCGCCTCCAGGTTCGAACAGGACCCCTTCCTTCTCTCATCCAGGTCTCTCTCATCCGTTCCCACCAAACAGATGCGCCTCCCTTTAATCGGAAAGCTACTAATTTTACCCTTCGTTCCATGTAATCAAAGAACCTATCAACTTCTGTGATCCAATCCAGAAGTCCCTCTATCCCAAGATCTCCACTAAAAGTAGGAATATCTACCTTGAGTTTAAATTCATCATTATTCCTACGGGGGTTGAAATTACCTTGATTGTGCCAATTTCTACCATTTCTGTCGTTGCCGGGAAGAACTGGAGCACCACCAAATTCGAAATCGTCATCACTGTCATCGTCAAGAACTGGGCGTCGGGACGCAGTAGCGACGGGTGGTCTGTCGTGGTCGTCTCCTGCGATCTGCTGTGGATTTTCCCGGATTCGTGGGACAACCTCTCGTAACAAGGTTTGCAGTTGTTCAGTCACCTCTGCCAACTGCCGTTCAATGTTACGTGTGGCTATACGCTGCTCTTCGATTGCTCTCCAAACAGCTGGGAACCCCTGATCTCCGTCACGGGGTGGGTTGCGAATGCTACCGTCTGAGGTTGGACATGACTGGCGAATTCCCTGCTCTGATACCACCTGACGCAGCGTGGAAGCAATGAGAACCGGAGCTGGTTATGCAAGCACTGGGCGTTTGCTAGCACCTAGTGAATAACACGATTTCTCTAGGAGAGAGAAAAGGTGGCGAAAATAGGAAGAAGAGAACTTGAAGAAATTCTGAAATCTGAAGTATGAAATTGATGAATAACTTTGGGAAAATAGCAGTATTTATAATACATTTGGGAATTGTAAAAGAACTAGGAAAGAACATGAATCTTGATCTTGATCTTGATCTTCTTGGGCTGTCTTGATAAGGTCGAACCCTCTTGGAATTCTTGGGCTTGATCTTCCACCGTCCGATCTCCCTTGATCTTATCCATGCATGAATCTTGGATTATCTAGAATTCTTGAATTCTTGATGGATCTTGAATTCTTGAATTTTGATAATTCTTGAATTCTTGAATTATCTTGGAAGAGTCTTTATAAGCTTGGATTCTTGATAAGTCTTGGAGTCTTGGAAGAGTCTTGATGGATCTTGAATTATCCTTCCTTGGCTTATCTTGGACTCTTGGCCTTATCCTAGAAACTGTCGCCCCTAGGAGTGAGATGGGCCTTGGGATGGGCCTCCATCACAACTAAATTCAACAAAAGGAGGCCACACAAAAGCACCTTTACAATACTTCCATTTGGCCCACACCTTACATATATACATACATATACATACATACATACATACATACATATATACATACATACTACTTACGCTATGTTTGGTTTGAAGGAAAAAGTAAGGAAACCTATACAAATCAGCAATTTTGTATAGGTTTCCTTACCTTTCCCTTCCTTTCCCTACTTATTCCTTCAAACCAAACATAGCCTTATCGTTTGAACAAATACCATCATTAGCAATTTTGTATAATAACTTTTGAAATATGTAGAATATACATACATAAATAAATATATATATATATATATATATATATTGATTTATTTATATTTTATTTTAGTTTTTCATCTTTAACAAATAAAAAAAGTTAAAAATTACACTTTGAGGCAAAAAATTAGTAAAGTGGTTGAAATAAATTATTAGTTATTATTTAATTAATAAAACAATAATTAATAATTATTTATCTATATTAATAATTTATTTATGAATTTAAATAATTTAGTTTAGTTATCAATATTATTTTCATTCATAGGTAATTAATTAATTTACTATTAGTGGTTTTCATATTTAGTTTATTATTTTATAATAATTATTAATTTACTTAAATAATTAAATTAATTTATGATGATTAGTTTTAATTAATCAAATAACAATTAATACTTATTTATTTCTGTTTTAGAAATTATTTTCTTTTTATTAATATACTAATGAAATTATTATTAATTTATTTTCTAGTTTAATTATTATTAAATGGAAATCATTAATTATTATTGTTATGCAATAGTAATGAGCTAATAATTTTAATTATATTCATTTACTTTAATAAATTCTTAATTATTAATTTACTGTAAAATAGTAATTAATAAATAGTAAATATTTAAAATTAATATTATATGATTATTATTTATGAGCTAGGAATAAAATGATTGTAGCTAAAGATGATTAACTTCGTAATTATAGCCATGAAATTATAGTTATCCGTGGCTATAGTGATAAATAGATCTTTAGCCACGGACAAAATAACTTTTAACCATGGACAAATTATTCGTAGCTATAGCTCAACTTCTGCAGCCACGAACACATTATAACCGTGGCTTTAAATATATTTTAGCCACGGATAGAATAACTTTTAATCACGGACAAAGTATCCGTAGTTAAAGCTCAACTTTTGCTTTTGTAACTTATAGCTACGAATATATTATAACCGTGGCTATAAGTATCTTTTAGCTACAAACAGAATAACTTTTAACCACGGACAAAGTGTCCGTAGCTAAATCTCAACTTTTGCTTTTGTAACTTATAGCTACGAATACATTATAACGGTGGCTATAAATATCTTTTAGCCACGAACAGAATAACTTTTAACCACAGACAAATTATACGTAGTTAAAGCTCAACTTTTTGCCACGGACAAATTGTTCATAGCTAAAGCTTAACTTCTATTTTTGTAACTTATAGCCACAGATACATTATAACCGTGGCTATTAATATCTTTTAGCCACAGACAGAATAACTTTAACCATGAACAAATTGTCCGTAGCTAAAGCTTAACTTTTTGCCACGGAAATGAAATTGTCTGTGGTTATATTGCATGTTTTAGCTACAGTTTTTTGACCGTAGCTAAAGTACCATAGTTATAGCCCCCCTCAAGCCTCTATTCCTACATGGCATCATTCGTGGTGTAAACCTCCTCCAACGGATATAATTAAGATAAATATTGATGTTGTCATAGCCACTATTTCTTCAGATGGTCGGACCGTTTGGCTTGGAAATCATTTTACCTCAAACCTGGCTTAGGACTATTCGATTCATTCAACAATTTTAGGCAATTTTTTTATTTTTTAATTATTTTTATCAGAACGGGCCATTCATTCGGATCGGATAGGGGCATGCCTTGTCTTTTCAAAATTATTCATGGGCACTTTGGACTTTGGGCTAGGTCTAAAAAGTGTCTAAGTGTGTTAAGTGTTGGTCCACGGTTTTAGAATTTCAGATCTGAAAATACATTTTGGATCATACTTTCAGACTTAAACACAAACACATATGGCGTCTGAAAAGTAACATTTTCAAACTTCTATCTCCACCTTAATTATCAGGCACAATAAGCTAAATCCGACCCACCCTTCTATCTCCAGGTTCAATTTGGAATTTTTTTTTTAAATTTTCCAACCGCTCTCAAGCTCTTATAAGCAACCTTCTAAATTCCATTTCGTGAAAACTCAAGCCATGCATGTTAGGTTGATGATTAATTGATTATACCTAAGTTTCATTAGGTTCTAGAGCGCTATACAAGTGAATGTGTTTGATAAGTTTTTGTGTTTAAAGCCCATTCGAGCAGTCTTTACAGGAAGAATATTTCTTTACTTATGAGATTTATTTCATGGGAACATATTTCCAATTTAATGCGAGATTGCAAGAGGATGTTCGAACAGTGTGAGCATCGGCTTATACTGATTGAAGCCGACCTCGTCCAAACCAGGCTATGACAATTAGATGGTTCATTTTATTGATATGATCGAATGATCACCATTGAGTAAAAGCATTATCGCTGGAGTTATACCTTGGCTTAGGCCAGATTCGATTGTAACATATCTGCTACAACTAGACAGAGACCGGATCAGATAGTTTTTAATCAGTTAATGGTTTTTAACCGATCAACGAATTTCAATAGAGCTGACAAAAAATCAAGACTAAGAGTAACGGTTCAAACGGTCCAATTAGTCGGATCAACTACGAGTTGAAAAACGAAAACACTACTTCTGATTCACTATTCCCCCTTTCCTATTAAACAAAAATAACATCGATCCATAACAAAAGAGACTCGAGGTCGATCTCCTTTTGTCCTTTTAAAGGCATGAATATATTTACGTGCTGAGCGAAAGAAAATATTTAGTAGAGGACAAGTGTCCATTTCCTACTGGAAATTGGAATGCAAAATGGAAGCACCGAGGATCGTATCCCCCTAGACGATTGTTGTTACCGACGGGTTCTACTTACGCTATGCTTGGTTTGCAGGAAAAAGTAAGAAAAGAAAGGAAAAGATAAGGAAATTTATACAAATCAGCAATTTTGTATAGATTTCTTTACCTTTCTCTTCCTTTCCTATTTTTTCCTTCAAACCATACATAGCCTTATTGTTTGAACAAATACCATCATTAGCAATTTTGTATAATAACTATTGATTGTCACTAAACCGTCGATCAAATAAATAAATGAAATACCTGACTGCTAGGATAATAAAAGTATAAAACTGTGTGCGTTCATCAGATCAAACAAATAAGCATTAATTCAGAAGTCAATGTACAATCAAATTGTGTTAATTAATCAAACTTTAGGCATCTCATATCGACACAACGGGCACAAGTTGCTCGTCTGCAACCATTTAGAAATGCAACCTCCATGATAGACATGCGAGCAAGGCATGCGAGTGATCTGCGACCCGATCGGAAGCTCTTCCAAACAGATGGCACAATTCATGGTGGAAGTGGAACCCACACCACCACCATCGACGTCGAGTCTCGCCACTTCCAATGCTTCAATGGCGGACGCAGACGCAGGGACAGCTCCGAACCCACCATTGCCGGCATCCATTGATTCCATGGAAGCTGCGGCTATGGCAGCATTTTCGTCGTAGCGTTCAGTGAGCGTCTGCAATATATGGACGGAAGCAAGCGCAATGGGGGCTCCATTAGAAACAGCAAGGGCCACCTCTCGGGCAAATGGAGAAATGGTTGGTTCCAGGATCTCATTCGCCTGCTCAGACAAGCCCATCTCGGAAAGAATGTAAGAAACCAACCTTGGACGATGGAGGTCGGATAGTAAGCAGCGAGTATTGAACCTGAAGCTCTTGGTGATTGTGGGACCCACCACCTCAATCGTCCTCGCTAATGCATGAGCATCGTCTCCTTCGTCATCCCCCGATTGCAGAAGCCAGGTGGTAGTCTTTAAAAACTGGATTTCGATGGTGAACCTATCGAAACCATCTTGGTCCCATGGCTTCCAAGAGAGCATATAAGCAGACAACTTCATGAATGGCGGCATCTTGAAGGCTGGAATGAAGATTGAGTAGTGAATCAAAAACTCGAACTGGAAGAAGAGTGGAAAATTAAGCAGAAATTAATAAAGCTAGCTTGGTGTGCGAGCATTGATGAGAATGAGAAAATGAGAGTTACAACTGGGTTTTTATAATTAATGCAGTAAGAGTAGTGTAAAACTGGAAGACGATAGCTAGTTCTTGAATTAGAAGTTTCTAATTCCCAAACGGGATTTCCTACTTGTTCTTGAATTACAAATAGGAAAACACTAAAGGTGTGACGTGGTCATGAGAGTGGGACCCAAGCCCCTAATTCTAATCAGACGGTGGAAAGAAGTTTCTACCTATGAAATGAATTAAGAGAGATCGAGAGAACTTTCCAATCCTTTGCTTAAGTCATCACTCATCACTTTTTTTTTTTTTCTTTAATTACTTGGGTCACAAAATACTGCCATTGTATTTTGTTAAATTTGAAACTCTGTGACCGTTTCCTTTCCTAAATCAGGTAGTTGAATAGGACTGGTCTGAAAACCTTCTTAATGTTTTGGTAATGTAATCGGGAATTTTGTCATGGTTTTTAAAACCGACCTGCAGAACGAACGGGTCAGGTCGAATGGTCTGACTGTTTCGAATCGAATTGTCGGACCGTTCTAACAAAAAAAATTAAAATTAAAAAAAACGGTTAAAATCATTCGAATGATTAATCGTTTGAGTCAGCAGTTTATTGACCAAAATCAACGATTTTGGGGAAAAAGAACCTGGTCACCTGACCGGTTGCCAGATTTTCCGGTCCGACCATCGGGTCTGTTTCAATTTTGAAAACCATAATTTTCATAATGCAAGAAAATAGGAAGGCTCAGTTTGAAAGGAATACAAAACCTTATATTTTATATTATTTTGTATGTATTTACAGTGTACATATATGTATTTATACTCCTTCCAAATTGAACCGAAAGAATTTTGATTTGCATTATTAGGATTCTAGATTGCTGCATTAATTAAGACTCCACCGACAAACTTACGTGGGTGGAGTTCCTGCTGTTAATGCTCTAAGCCCAACAAATGAAGTTCAAGGTTGCATGGTAGAGTTGGATAATTGGATTGGGCTGTGGCATGTAGTACCGAACTAGGCTTTGATCAACATTAGCCCATATATATAGCTCATGGTGCGGAATTGACCCTAGGCTTAAAATGTATGAGCAGAATTTGGGGAGCCCAGAAGGGAGAATATGTATAACTGATCAGACATGAGTTGGCATCGTATCAATGGCCGGCCGTTGCAAGTTCCTTAGAGGCCAAGGCCAAGTACTTGTTGGGGATAAGGAAAGTTGTCACCCCTACTTTGTAATTGGTGTGTATTATCCAATTTCCTATCATATGGAATTTCTCAGGAATGTACTAAATATGATTGATGAATGAAATGGGTCACAATGAGTGAGCACGTAATAGCTGTATGACACATGTCCCAGTTAATGTGTCTTTCATTCAAACTTTTTTGTTCCGTTAGATAGAAATTATCCATTATTTTATTATTTTTATCAAAATAATTAAAAATAAAAACAATGGAAAAGGAAAACCTAAACATGTTGAGATTTGGGATTCATTTACGTTTTCCTTTTTCATTGTTTTTTATTTTTAATTATTTTGACAAAGATAATAAAATAATGGATAATTTCTGTCTAACGTAACAAAAACATTTGGATGAAAGGCACATTAACTGGGACATGTGTCACATAGCTATTACGTGCTCACTCATTGTGCTTACCTGACGTGCCTACTACATCCAGTCCCAAAATGAAATTGCCAACTTTTGGGCCTAGGTCGAGTCCATTGTAGGCTGGTCACTCCTAGCTCAGGTTCAACTTGCCCAAATTGCCCCCCTATATTATATGAACTTTCTTTTCCTATTTGAGTTTTCTCTCATGAATTCTGATTATTTATGTTTTAATATGAAGCTTATACTTTTTTTTTATGAAGACTAGTAAATGTTCAGGTGCATGACAATTAATTTTAGATAAAAATAATTGTAACAACGGTAATAATATTAGCAAGATTTTTTCTTGTAGTGTATTGATGCTGCTCAAATAGCCACTGTTTTCTTAGACGGTTGGATCGTTTGCCTTGGAAACCATTGAGGCAATCATTTCCATTTTACCTCACACTTGGCTTGGGACCATTCAATTTATTTAATGGTTTTTGGTTATTTTTTTATTTTTTAATTATTTTTGTTAGAACGGGCCATTCATTCAGACCAGATAGTCGAATTGTTAACTCGGAATCCAGTGGCTAGAACGGCGGTTCTGAATCATTTTTTAAAGGAAAATTGTTCAAAACCCACCATCACTTTTTCTAAATTCTCTTAACCTCACCACAACTTTTCAAAATGTCCAAAACTCATCATGTCAGTGAGATAACGGTAACTTGACTAACAGGCAGCATTAATTTACCAATTTATCCTTCATTATATTCGACCCATTTTGCAATATACCAAAATTACCCCGTCAATTTATAATCCAAAACCCAAGCATTAGCCACTACTTTCTTTCTCCATCGGCCGCTACTTCCACTTTGTTTGAGAGCTTGAAGAAGAACAGGATCAATTTGAAAAGGACAGAGAAGAAGTATGGTTGGATGCTCCTAAAGACCGTTCCCATCGTCTGAGAAGAAGAGCAGTCGGAGTACAGTCTGCAACTTCTCACCGACTGCTGCTTCTCCTCATCGTCTGAGAAGAAGAATGGTCGATTATTGCCTCTCTCATCATCTGAGAATAAAAGCATTCGGAATATTGTTACTCGTGTTTATGCACAGACACATACACCATTAAGGTTCCTTCACGGGATTTTTCCTTCATCTGACAAACCCAATTCGGTAACATTGTGCTTCAGAGAACTACCAAAGCCACGGTTGTCTACCATCTTCATCAGTGAACCAACATCAAAATCTACCATCCTGGAATTCTCAATAGAAGACAATTACAATATTGCAAGAGGTTGCAAGAAATTAATGCGCAGTAGAAGACAATTACGATATTGCAGCTGCACTGAAAACTTGAGAGCAAAAACACTGGACAGAGAGAAGACAGAGCAAATTAATGGGCAATGACATCTCTGTCTGCAAAGGAAGAGAGAGTAGGTTACCTAGCAAGTGGAGGCCTTTCTGTAAGTGAGCATATGAACCATGGAAGGTATGATGTATACGGTGAAGCTGACCAGGAGAGCACCGACGGCGGAGTTGATAGGATTGAAGAAAGGGAAAATAATTACCAAGAACCAAATGGGGATGACCACCGGCAGCTTGGCCAGTGCCCTCAAGCATATACTCTTGGTATAATGCATCCCCATAACCTTCTCCCATATGAAATACAGTGGCGTGCATGCGAACCCAAACGCTATGAACTGCCATGCCCATGGTGAACAAAGAAACCAAAATGGCAGATCGTTGTAAATTCAATCATTCAACAAGGATAAGTATGTCCAAATAAAATGAAAACAAGTGCACCAACGGGAACAGACCAGATGAATGAGCATTAAGTTAACGGCAATGTCACGCCAACCGTGCGCCAATGGTGGGTTTGTCTCCTTTTAGGAATAACTAGCTCACCAACCGTATTATTAAGGATGCTCTCACTCTTCTTTTCCTGCAACATCTTGCTTTTCTCAGAAAGAGAACTCTGTTTCTGCAACCTCATTCCCTAAACACTGAAATCTTCCACTTCAGTAGGAAAACCTCCAAACTTGGATTCAGAAGACACCAATTCTTTCTTCTCTACTTCCTCTATTTTTCTAGGGAAAGACATCCATTGAGATTGAGAAACCAAAGAACTACTGTCAAAGATCTTATATTGAGATTCAGATGCTGCAAGGTTTGTTGTTTTAGTGCAACTTCCAAACCTATCCAAAACCCAAGAGTTCGGTAAAAAAATTGTTCAACAGGCCCACTCACCATTCAGGGGTAGTTTAGTCATGAAATATGCATTTAGGTTGACGTGAACAACAAGGATAATTCAACTTTAATGGTGTTGTAAATGGTGAGTTTTAGAAAATAAAATCTCACTGACATGATGATTTTTAGACATTTTGAAAAGTTGTGGTGGGTTTAAGAGAACTTAGAAAAAAGTGATGGTGTGTTTACAATTACCCTTTTTTAAAACATTGCTCCTAAGTGTTGTTAGAAAGTTATGCTTAATCAATTCTACGACTTTTGTTGGTGGAAAATTTGATTCCACTGTAGAGGCTTCATCTATTAATTGTCGACTACAGAAGTTTACTTCACTGCCTTCCTTCTTACTCAGTGAAGTATGTTCCATGGTCTGCCAATCAAGATTTTCTACTTCTCGGATTTTCCCATCACCATTGTTCATCAATCCTTTTTTCCCAAAGAAAGACAACACAACAAAATACAGAACGTTAAACCCAAATCGAAATGACCAAATAGTAAAATCAAGTCGATTCTGAACTCCCGTCATTTTTGTTCTTCTTACATTGGATTGAGCATGAAGTTGTGAAGAGATCCAAGTATCAAACCAGGAACACCGGTGCATACAGTTCCTACATCTTAAGCAAAATCCCTAATTGCAACAACAAGATACAAGAACAAGAAGAATTCAATTCTACCACCTGAATAACTTAACAAAAATCTTAGAAAATATTGAGGAATTTCACTTTGGGAAAATAATTTATCTACTCCAAAAGGAAAAATTTGCATCACTTGAACACGACAATCGTCGCTAATGCATCGTCTCCTACAAGTCGAAAGATATTCATCATTGTAGAGATTGAACCAACTGATTTTGTGCCCTAGATTTTAAAATTGGAACTGAATGAACAAAAAACATCAGAAATGAGGAAGATTGTGAAATTGGATTGAAGAACTGAAAGTGCAGAATGGCAAGAAAATCAGATGCAGCAGATGCTTTTCTACTTTGTGAAACCTTGGACTAAAAGTGTAGTGTCGCAAGTCACTTGTCGTTCAAGAGGAAAACTCGGATGAGATAATTTTGGGTTTAAAACAGGGTCATACCTTGTCTTCTTGAAATTATTCATGGGCATTTTGGACTTTTCTCTAGATCTAAAATGCTTCTAAATGCATTAAGTGTTGGGCCACAGTCTTAGAATTTCATATTCCAGATCATCCTTTCATACTCAAACACAGGTGGCATTTGAAAAGTAACATTTTCAGACTTTAGATGTCTAAAAAGTGTTATCTAACGCCATCTTAATTATCAGGCACAATAAGCTGAATTTGACCCACCCTTCTATCTCCAAGTTCAATTTGGATTTTAAAAAAAAAAAATTCCAATCTCTCTCTAGCTCTTATGTGCAACCTTCTAAATGCCATTTCGTGAAAACTCAGGCCACGGATGTTTGGTTAATGATTAATAGATTATAGTTACGTTTCATTGGATTGTAGAGCACAATATTTTTATAGCTTTCTAAGTCCCAACCGAGTTGGGCTTAAAGCCCATTCGAACAGTCTTTATAGGGTTGCATTGAGAATATCTCTATACTTATGAGATTTATTTTATGGAAAGATATTTCTAATGCATGTTGCAAAAGGTTGTTTGAATGGTGTGAGCACCGGATTACATTGATTGAAGCCAAACTCGTCCCAACATGGCCACATGGTTCACTTATGTAAATATGACATGACAATTACATGGTTCATTTTATTGCTTTGATCGAATGATCACCATTGAGTAAAAACATTGTCGTTGGATTTATTCACATGCTTAGGCCAGATTCTATTGCAACATCTCTACTACAACCAGACAAAGATATTACCAGTTAGGCAATTTGGCACCTTGTTATTATTTAATTCAATTGTCATTTTGTAAAAGACACTAGCTCAAGATCTTTTAACCACAAGAACTTTACACACTCTACCCACAAAACACTTTCTCTATGCATTGAAAACATCTCCCCATGCTTAATAACATGTAAGAGCAGATTTCACATCTCCTCCCCACAAGGGGTGGCCCCACCACACCCCATAGCACATCCATGCCGTGTGTTGAGAATATCTTTTGATGATGATATTATCAATTCTGATATTTTATCGGGAGATGTTTTCAATACACGGCAAGGATGCATTATGGGGTGTTGTGGGGTAATCTTTTGTGGGGAGAAGATGTTATCTCATAAGAGCATTAGATGTTTTTCATGTGTGGCTGTGATGTCTTGTGGGTTGGAGTGGGTACAATTGTCATAGTAGGAAATTAGGGCTCGATTTTGACACCTTGGGTAGCTTACGTAAGCACATGCATGGGACCCACACTTATTGTATTGAACACTACACTGACGTTTTGTCACTCATAACCGATTACGTAGCCATATTGCACACAACTTGATGAGCAACAGATCGAGACTTGATAGCTCAAGCCAAACATAGCCTTATTGTTTGAACAAATACCATCATTAGCAATTTTGTATAATAACTATTGATTGTCGCTAAACCATCGATCAAATAAATAAATTAAATTCCAGAATAGAATAAAATTGTAAAACTGTGTTCATCAGATGAAACAAATAAGCATAAATTCAGAAACCAATATACAATCAAACTGTGTCAATTAATCAAACTTTAGGCATCTCATAACGACACAACGGACAAAAGTTGCTCGTCTGCAACCATTGAGAAATGCAACCTCCATGATAGACATGCGAGCAAGGCATGCGAGTGATCTGCGACCCGATCGGAAGCTCTTCCAAACAGATGGCACAATTTATGGTGGAAGTGGAACCCACACCACCACCATCGACGTCGAGTCTCGCCACTTCCAACGCTTCAATGGCGGACGCAGACGCAGGGACAGCTCCGAACCCACCATTGCCGGCATCCATTGATTCCACGAAAGCTGCGGCTATGGCAGCATTTTCGTCGTACCGTTGAGCGAGCGTCTGGAATATATGGACGGAAGCAAGCGCAATGGGGTCTCCATTAGAAACAGCAAGGGCCACCTCTCGGGCAAATGGAGAAATGGTTGGTTCCAGGATCTCATTCGCCTGCTCAGACAAGCCCATCTCGGAAAGAATGTAAGAAACCAACCTTGGACGATGGAGGTCGGATAGTAAGCAGCGAGTATTGAACCTGAAGCTCTTGGTGATTGCGGGACCCACCACCTCAATCGTCCTCGCTAATGCATGAGCATCGTCTCCTTCGTCATCCCCCGATTGCAGAAGCCAGGTGGTAGTCTTTAAAAACTGGATTTCGATGGTGAACCTATCGAAACCATCTTGGTCCCATGGCTTCCAAGAGAGCATATAAGCAGACAACTTCATGAATGGCGGCATCTTGAAGGCTGGAATGAAGATTGAGTAGTGAATTAAAAACTCGAACTGGAAGAAGAGTGGAAAATTAAGCAGAAATTGGTGTGCGAGTATTGATGATGTGAATGACAACATGGGAGACGAAAGCTACTGGGTTTGTTTTTATAATGCAGTAAGAGTGTAAAACTGGAAGACGATAGCTAGTTCTTGAATTAGAAGTTTTTATTTCTAATTCCCAAACTGGATTTCCTACTTGTTCTTGGAAAGAGTAAAGAGTTCACTTTCAACAACGACAGCGTTAAAAGTGGTCATGGGACCCAAGCTCAAAATTCCAATCGGACGGACGGTACGTGGAAAGAGTTCACTTTTTTTTTCTTTAATTACTTGGGTCACAAAATACTGCCATTGTATTTTGTTAAATTTGAAACTCGGTGACCGTTTCCTATCCTAAATCAACGGTAAGTTGTAGTAGTTGAATAGGACTGGTCTGAAACCTTCTTGTTTAGGTAATATAAACAGGATTTTTGCAACGCAAGGACAGAAAATAATTTTGATTTGCATTATTAGGATTCTAAATTGCTGCATTAGTTAAGACTCCACCTACAAACTTACGTGGGTGGGGTTCCTGCTGTTAAGGCCCTAAACCCAACAATGAAGTCTCAAGGTTGGTAGAGTTGGATTAGGCTGTGGCATATAGTATCCAACTAGGCTTTGATCAACATTAGCTTATAGGATTAGAAAGTATGAGCAGAAATATTTGGGGAGCCCAAGCTGGGAGAATATGTTTAACTGATCAAACATGAGTTGGTTTCGTATCATTGGCCGGCCGTTGCAAGTTGCTTGGAGGCCAAGGCCAAGTACTTGATGGGGATAAGGAAAGTTATCATCCCTACATCTCAACGTGCATTGGAACATCTCCCATACTTGCTTTGGGAGATGTTACTAGTGCACGGTTGAGATATTTTGTGGGGCACATATGGGGTGCCCATACAAACTCCATCGATTATCCGCACTTGTTAGAGTCGGGCCAACATTTGACTACCTTATGCCCCTGCTCGATTTACAAACAAGGGTGGATTCGAGCCGAGTTGAGCTGAATACCTAGCTATTAAAGCTAGGCTCACAAAAAACCTATGGTGCTTGTGCTCGAACTTTCTATAAAAACAAATGAAAACACCACCGTTGAAGAAGCAAGAGCGATCTTGCTAAAAACAAATGAAAATGAGAATGAGGCAGAACGGAGGCTGTTAGATATACGACAGGCAGCAGGGATGGCTATACGAAACAATTATTATTTTACTTATTATCATTTGTTTATTTATGGATAAGAATTGAAAATTGCATGCCATCAAATCCATTAAGGCAATAAGACAAACTTCAGTTGATAATGATATCATCACCAACCTTCAGCAAATTAGGATTTCCTCCATTTTGATCACTTTAAATTCAAACACTGAAAGGCAAAATGTTTCCATTTGTAGGTTTCCAGAATATCATATATCATATGATGTAACAACCAAACCTAGTGGTTCCTGCCTGAAAATCTGAAGAAAACTTGAAAACCAGTAGTGAAAAGAGTAGAACAAGTTCGATCTGCTTGTTTTTCTCTCCTACCCAATTTTAAAGAACAAGAGTTTTTTTCCATTTGTTTTTCTCTTCCTTTGGGTCTTTTAAGAGTTAATTTTTAGACAAATTCCAAAGAATGGAATGGACAGTTAAAAAACTATTCAGCCGCACGCCTTCCTTAGTGGTTCATGGACACATAGAACTATAGGAGTAGCTAAGAAAATTGAGAAAGAAAAGGGAAATTAAAATTGATCTACAAGATTCCATAAAAACCCAAATCTCTTCCCTTGAATGAATCCAGTAGTTGTTATAGACTTACAGTAAAAAAAAAGAAAGCAAAAGGTGATTGTCCGATTAGGCTCGACTCTTAGGGCAATTGTTGGGACAGGGAAGCACTAGCTCGTTGTCCTTCCACTGATAGGAGCGGGAGGTTTTCGCTGCTCTGTGAAGCCAGCCTGACGCGGTGCCCTCCACTCTAAGAGCCATAAGACCCAAGCTTTTGTTCAAGTCACATGGTTCAACTCCCTACTTGGAATGGGCGTGCCAGCAAATTAGCTCCGACTGCTCCTGCTTGCAAGAATCGAGCCAACGTTCAATCACCTTGGTGCCCTTGCTTGAGTTACAAGCTTGTGCTACCAAGCTCGGCAACATCTAATGGACTGATGGATCTAATAAGGAACAAGAACTTCTTATGCTTTACCAATATGGGACTTTTGCCATAGACGTGGTGTTCATCTAACTTCTCAATCTAAGAATATTGTGGAAGTTAAAGGTTCTTGTTTGGAGGGGTTATTCAACTTTAAAGCTATTTATCCAAGTTACAAAGCAATTGAGGTGGGATGGGAAATACTAATAATTTCAAATTCTTGTTAATCGTGATGTCCATTTGGCAATAAACTAATTATTAACTCCAAGTAGGGGTGGATTCGAGCCGAGCCGAGCTTGAATAGCTAGAACCTTGAGCTCGAGGTCGACTCAAGTCAAAAGTTCCTAAGCTTAAGATTGCTTCAGCTCAAGCTTGATTTGAGAAAAATGTTTTATGGAAATAAAAAAAGTTATATATAAAAAATATTTTTTATTTGATATTTAAAAATTAAGAATTATAATAATTAGTTATTATTATATATATAAATAAAAATATTATATATAATATTTTTATCATATATATTATTTTCTATAATTTTATTACTATTATTATTATTATTATTATTATGTAGCTATTCGAACTCGGCTCGAAGCTCAGTTGAAACTGGGTCGAGCTTGAATTGCTCATAAAGAGCTCGATTCGTGGCCACCCCTAACTCCAAGACATAGTAAAAATAATAAAAAATTGTTATAGGCAAGATGACTTTTATAACCCGGACCATTGAAGTGGCGTCCCATAACCCAAACTATTTTTTCGAGTCATCCCACCGGTGAGCCAAGATTCTACCACTAAGATCCAACCACTTGAAATAGTATTCCGTTGGTGGCCATGGTGGTACACTAGTTCTAGACTCATAGTATTATATATTGAAACAATTTTTATTTCTATAGTTATCAAAATTTTTATTTAATGGATAATAATTGAAAAAAGGGAAAATTCCCAATAGGTATCCTATACTTTAGGTTGAGTGCCAATTTAGTACCAGAATTTTAAAATGCGAGAATCTAGTATTCGTAACTTTTGAAATGCCACAATCTAGTACTTACCATTAATGGACAGTCAGTAATGTATATCACCTGACTTCATGTCTGATTTGAGAATTTTTAAAATGTCTAAATTACCCTTAAAAATAAAATACACTGTTCAACATCTTTCTCAAGAAAATGAAACAGAACGGAAAGGGCTCGCCGCTAGCCACCACCGTAGCCTACAGGAGGGGTGATGTTCTCAGTTCGCCACCGTAACCGCCACCATGGCCCATGCTTGACACTCACGCTTTACGTCTAAATATAAAAGTCTAAATTAAAAAAAAAAAAAAAAATCTGAATCAAGTTGCTCGTCTGCAATCATTTTGAAATGCAACCTCCACGATAGACATGCGAGCAAGGCATGCGAGTGATCTGCGACCCGATCGGAAGCTCTTCCAAACAGATGGCACAATTTATGGTGGAAGTGGAACCCACACCACCACCATCGACGTCGAGTCTCGCCATTTCCAACGCCTCAATGGAGGACGCAGATGCAGGGACAGCTCCGAACCCACCATTGCCAGCATCCATTGATTCCATGGAAGCTGCGGCTATGGCAGCATTTTCGTCGTAGCGTTCAGTGAGCGTCTGCAATATATGGACGGAAGCAACCGGAATGGGGGCTCCATTAGAAACAGTAAGGGCCACCTCTCGGGCAAATGAAGAAATTCTTGGTTCCAGGATCCCAATCGCCTGCTCAGAGAAGCCCATCTCGGAAAGAATGTAAGATACCAACCTTGGACGATGGAGGTCGGATAGTAAGCAGCAAGTATTCAACCAGACGTTCTTGGTGATTCTGGGACCCTCCACCTCAATCGTCACTAATGCATCGTCGTCTCCTTCCTCATCCCCCGATTGCAGAATCCATGTGGTAGTCTTTAAAAACTGGAATTCGATGGTGAACCTATCCAAACCATCATGGACCAATGGCTTCCAAGTGGCCATATAAGCAGACAAGTTCATGAATGGCATCTTGAAGGCTCGAATGAAGATTGAGTACTGAATCAAAAGCTCGAACTGGGAGAAGAGTGGAAAAGCAGAAATTAATAAAGCTAGCTTGGTGTGCGAGTATTGATGAGAATGAGAAAATGAGAGTTACAACTGGGTTTTTATAATTAATGCAGTATGAGTAGTGTAAAACTGGAATTACAAATAGGAAAACACTAAAGAGTTCACTTTTAAGTTTTAACACGACACACACGGTCGTAGACTCGTAGCAACTAGCAAATTTGGATTATTGAAACAAAGAGCGCCACAAGGTGTGACGTGGTCATGAGAGTGGGACCCAAGCCCCTAATTCTAATCGGGCGGTGGAAAGAAGTTTCTACCTATGAAATGAATTAAGAGAGATCGAGAGAACCCGAGAATACTTCCATTGTTTTCTCTATATATTGGTTCGCCATAATTCATTTTGACATAAGAATTGGACGATCGAATTGTGACTATAGAGACCAATAATTTCGACTCTATCTTAGAAAATTAAGATTGGTATATTGTTACAAATATCTTGATTAATGTTTTATAGAATTATGAGAAAAACATGTAATGTTGAAAAAAAAGGACTAAATTCTAATCAAATCTACTATGTAGGTTTCACCTAGTCAATGTATAAATGACTCACTCACACTCAGGTTGTGACATTGTGAACGTATGATCCACTTTGCAGGGCTGAAAATCCCTTCCCTTCTCTAAACAGGTTAGGTTAGTTTGTGCTTTTAGAAAGTTTAATTAAATTTGCTTAAGAAAGAGGAATTATAACCGGGTGAGGAATAAAGAGGAGAGAGAGCCACAGTATCCTTTTGATTAATGTTTTAAAAAAGCCAATCCGGGGCCGACCCACTTTTTCCTTCGGGTCTAATTGGTCGGGCCATTTCATGAGGAATAAAGAGGAGAGAGAGCTACGGTGTCCTTTTGATTAATGTTTTAAAAGCCAATTTGGGGCCAATCCACTTTTGCCTCCGGGTCAAATGGGTCAAACCATTTCAGGTATATATACTAGCGGGGACCCATGCATTGCACGGTATTTATTAAGCAAAAGTTAAATAATAGAAAGGGTTATTTACTAAAATACCCCTTATAGTTTCATTAATTTACTAAAATCTACCCCATAGTTAAAATTTTACTACAACACAACTTATAATTTGCAGTGGATTTAATCAATCTCCCATTAGGTGACAGAGGACAATGATAGTGTTGACCCTAATGTTCATTTAAATAAATTTAATCAAAAGAAAATATAAATAAAAATATGGTGGATCTTCACGTGAAAGCATGGTGGGTCAAATTATATGAGGAAGATAGAAAGAATAATAACAATTTATTGGAAATGAGTGTTTACTTGCTTTGGCAGATCTAGAAGAGTAGAAACCATAAACTTTTACGAATATTACTGCCCCCCCAAGTGGTGGTGGTGTTGCAAGCTAGAAAAAACTGGGAGTATGTCTCTTTTTTGTAGGGTTCAAGCACCTCAAGACTAGAGAAGAAATTGGTGGATGTTTATTAGCTTCCACCGAACCATAGCACGACCAAAATCAACTTTGATGCATCTCGGTCGAGTGACGGTAGATGCTCTATTGTGGCAGTGGTGAGAAATCACCTTGACAAAAATGTTGGAATACAAGGGGTACAACATTGGCATCTCTTCAATCAACGCTGCGGAGGCCTGACCTTAGGGGTGCTTACGGTTCGGTTAACCAAATCGTAGGAATTTTTTTTGAACCGAACCAATACTACCGGTTTTTGGAAAGCCGATAACCGAATCTAAACCGAAGCCCGTTGGTTAACTGGTTGACCGGTTTGGTTAACCGTAGGTTCAGTTCATCGCTTCATCGGCTTTTTAATTTTTACAATATATATTATAAAAAATATATATAAATATATAATAAAAGATTATAAATATATATGAAATATTATATTTTAAATAATAAATAATATATCATATATTTTAAATATATATATTTATATATAATGCATATTTATTAATTTATTATATATAAAATATATATAATATACATAAATATATATAAAATATATAGAAATATATGTATATTGATCGATTCGGTTAACTACTAGTTTTCTATATTGGTTAATCGAAACAAAATCAATACCTTTGGGCTTTTAAAAACACCAAACGGAAACCAAACTGACTAGTTCGGTTAATCGATTTTTTAGGTTCAGTTTTGGTCAATTTTTTTGATGGTTCAGTATTTTGTTTTTTTTTTTTTTTTTTTTTTTTTTTTTTTGCTCACCCCTACCTAGGTTGCATGGGAGGCCCATAGTAGATCATCAAATTATCATTGAAGATGATTTGAGTCTTGTCATTGCTTGCCTCAAGGGAAATGTTAAGCCCCCCTGATCGATTAGAAATATTGTTATAGAGTGATAGCTTGGATTTAGAGTAGAGCATAGACATGCGTTTAAAGAAGCTAATAAAGCGGTTGACTGGATAGTGGGTAAGGTTCATTGGGGAATGAACCTTGGTAATCCCCCTTGGGATCTCAATGTTATTTGCTAGACGATCTGAGGAGGAGTGCTACCCCGTCTTGTCTTGTGTAGCACCTTTGTTTTTTTTCTTAAAAGAATACTAGCAGGGACCCGTGCGATGCATGGGATTTATTAAGCGAAAGTTAAATAATAAAAAGGGTCATTTACTAAAATACCCTTTATAGTTTCATGGGTTCACTAAAATCTACCCTATAGTTAAAATTTTACTAAAATACCACTTTTAATTTGCATTGGATTTAATCAATCTCCCATTAGATGATAGTGTTGAACCTAATGTTCATTTAAATAATTTTAATCAAAAGAAAATAAAAATAAATATACCATTTTTTTCCCTTTATAAGACACGGGCAACCACTCTATTAGCTATATTTGGTTAATTTTGTTTTTTATACAAAAAAAGTGTTAAGGGTATTTTTGGAATAAAAAATCATGGGCCTAATGGCAAAACAAACACTCCTTAATGAAAGCTTGATTAAGTAAATAAGTTGTAAAATATATGAGATGTTTTAATAAAATGAAACTATAAGATAGGTTTAAGTAAATATGTAAAACTATAAGATGTGTTCTAGTAAATGACCCTAATAAAATCACATAAGAGTATACAATTGTTATATATTTTTCAACTTTTTAAATAATTAATAAATATTCATATTTTGTGTACTACTTTTAGTAAATTTTTTGTAATACAAAAATAACAATAATTAATTTTAGTTAGGTTTATTCATCAAACTGATGAAATCGACCAACACGATCAACTTGACCCAAGTTGGTCGGTTTTCTAGTATTTTAGGTTGGCTTTGGTTCAAAAATTTCCTAATTCGACTAATTTGGATCAAATTTACTTTGGCCATTTATGAACCAATCAAAATAAAATGACCTAACCATGGATATATATTAATATTTTAAATTTTAAATATAATTTTTAATATGGAAGAGTGGAGTGCTCGGTCGAGGCGTAGTGCTGCTTCCTTTGGTTGATGTCATTGTCGAATGCCCTGGCAAGACCCAAGGAGTTGATGGACCAGCAGTCTTGGGCGGACCTCAGGCATCTGCAATGTTGGTTCGATCGGTGCTTCAGGGTGGACTGGGGTAATAAATGTCTTCCACGTGGCTTGTCAATATCGACGCTTTGGTTCCTAAGGCCTCGCGCATGCGCTAACAGGCATGTCGGTTGGTTTTCCCACACTTTGCCAGAGCGGCTCTTGATCACCATCGTCGATCTTGCTTCGATTGGGGCTCCTTGGGGTTATAAAATGGGTGGACAAGCATTTCTCCTTTGCCATTTGCGAGGGGAGTTGCCTGGATAGCTCGGCAGAGGGTTGTTGCATTGCTCGAGTTGTGTTTTTGATTTCGTGGCTACAAGCTCGGTAAGATGTCTTCCCTGTCTTCCCATTCTTCTTCTTCTGGTTCTAGTTCTTCGAGTTCTAGTAGCTCTTATTATGAGTCTGAGGTTGGGGATTTTGAGAGTGTCGAGGTTGAGGAGGCCAATGTTGATCCTTCTAGGGTAGAAGTGGAGCGTCCCTTATGGGTTGGTCGTCGGTTCGGGACCACCCCTAGCATTTTGGCTCCTGGGGATATGGCTCAGACCCGAGCCATGTATGACATTCCCGAAGAGTTTGGGATGAGGTGTTTGCAGCTTGGTGAGATGCAAACAGATGCTCGGCCAAGCAAGATATGCATGTACGAGAGCAGTCTGGAAGCCGGGCTAACGTTTCCTCTGAGTGAAAGTATCGCCAAGGTATTTGGGTGGTACCGAGTTTTGCCGGTGCAGCTGATGTCAAACTCCTTTCGGTTCTTGTTTGGCTTCATGTCTTACTGTGCGGTAAATAACATTGAGTTGACCCTGGGTATGGTGAGCTTCCTTTTCCAGCTGAAACATCACCAACAAGGCTATTTCTATTTCTCGACTAGGAAGAATGTCAAGCTACTGGTCGGGGCTCCCTCTTGTGTGAAGCATTGGAAGGAGACCTTCTTCTTCGTGCACTGTCCCAAGGGCCTCCCTTTCCCAACCAAGCAGTAAGTGTCAAGGACGAAAGTGCCACAACCTCAGAGGTCCATGCTCACTTGGGAGGAGAGGTTGGCCGTGAGTATGATCAGTGAAATAGACGTGATGGCGTATACTTGTTCTGAAATGTTGATGCTTGTCAGACTAATGTGTAGGGCAGCCAGTCTATTTTTCGCTACTTTAGTTTACTTTGTCAAATCTTCTTTTTTCCTTGTCCTTATACTTACTGCTATAGTTCTTCGGTGCAGGTGTGGAAATGGCGAGCCATGCAGAGATTGTTCATCGGATGAAAGAGAATCGGCAGAGGCAGAGCCAAATTGGGGCTCGTCCGGAGGTGGCCCCCCAACCGCGGTCCTTTGACTGGTCGTCTTGTTGCTAGAAAAGGGTTCAGCAGCGGGGCAACGATGACAAGGATGTAGTGGTGGTGGACTCGGATGAAGTTCGTCGTGTTGCATCCCACTCATAGACTGAGGTTGGGGGTAGCAGCTCGGGCAAACATGTGTCACGGTGGTTGGCCCATAACGAGGATGACCTTGAGACGCCTGGGGTCCCCGAGCAATTGCTCCACGGGAATAATAATGATGTCCATCACTCGATAGGCTGCGAGCGCTGGTAGCGGTGTACTAGAATGCTCGCTTATCCGCGGTGTGGCTCAGGTAAGCTTGTTCTTGCATTTCTTGAACTTTCTTAAGTCATTTCCTCCTATTCTAACCTCGGTTCTTATCCTCAGAGTGCATGCTTGGTGATTACCCTGATTGATTGGCTTCGGGACCTATGGACCGTGTTTGAGAAGGAACATGCCGAGTACTTGAGCCTGAAGACTCATCTGATCGAGCTCCAAGCAGCCAGGGAGAGGACGGCCATGCTAGAAGTGGAGGCAGTCGAGTTGAAGGCCCAGTTGGCGGAGCAGACGAATGTTGTGCGTAGCTTGAAGCAGCAGATCACTGAGTTAAAGGCAGAATAGGAGTGACTAAAGCAGGAGGTAGTGGCACAGTACAAGAGCTCAGAGGAGCTCCGTCAAGAGATGGATCAATACGCCTCAAGTTCCTAAGAGGCGGGGTTCTGCGTTTTTCGGGAGAGAGCACTGCGTCACTATCCCGAGCTGGCCGAGGCTGCACAGTCCTACAACGCTTATGATGACATGACGCCTCCCACCATAAACAACCTTGCCAATGAGGAAGGGGAAGGGTACGAGGACGGCGAGGAGGGAGATGAGACTACTAACCTCCCTGCCGAGGATTGAACTGTTGTGGGTTGCATCGAACTCTCTTATGATTCTTTTTTTTTTTACAGCTCTGTATGCCGAGCTTTTGGACTATGTACTGGGTATATTTAACTTAATGAAAAAATCTGCTCATTTTTTATCCGAACTTGTGTACCACTTCTCTCCCCTTTGTCTTTTGTTGTGCTCCTTAGTCTTGTTGTGGCCGAGGCTTGGGGTTGGCCGAGATCCTTAGTCAACAGTTAGCGGGACCGGAGTGCATTCTGAGCCCTCACCTTTGGGGTGCTTAGTTAGTGGTCTCGGGAGCTTTTGGGGCTCTTCAAGGGCTGGCCATTGCTCAGCTAGCTCTAACCAACTTTTAGTCAGTGCACGCCTGGAGTTTCATGACTGCCCTCAAGCCTTGGTGGGTAGGGGCATTCTTCTCCATCCTTGGCTCGAGCCATTGACAACCGTGTCAAGTTGCTTGGTCAGCAATATGCTACCGAGCTATGCGTTGTGGGCTCAGGACATTTGAAGATCAGTCGAGTCAAGGTGCCGAGCTACGGCGGTGTTGAGCAGCGTGCATTGTGTGTGTTGCATGTACTGTGTGTGTTGTATATTGTGTTGCGTCGTGTAGTGTGTGTGTGTGTGTGTGTGCAATATGCCGGGCAATCAACTCGTTGCTTGGATAAAGTGCTCTTCATTATCAATAAGTCATTGGTAGTACATCCTAAGGTTTCCTATGTTCCAACTCTATAGTATTGGTTGGCCATCAAGGTCTTCAAGTCTGTAGGTGCCCGGTTTGGTAACTCTGGTGACTTTGTATGGCCCCACCCAATTTGGCCCGAGTTTGCGGCAGAGGGCGACACCTGTCTTGAACTCATGTCTTCGGACCTTAGAGTTGTAGTATCTTGCTATCCTCTCCTATTGTGCTACCATTTTGACGTGTGCTCAGTTCCAGGCTTTTCTACCTAGTCTAACTCTGCGCAAAGGTCCTTGTCATCCTGGTCTTCATCAAAGAGCTTGGTCCGGAGAGTTGGGGAGCTTATCTCCACAGGTACCATGGCCTCGGCCCTGTAGGTCAAGCTGAAGGGTGTCTCTCCAGTAGTCGTTCGCGGAGTAGTCCTATATGCCTAGAGTATGCTCAACAGTTCCTCGACCCACCTTCCCTTGGCCTGGTCAATCCGGGTTTTCAGGTTGTGCAATAAAGTTCGGTTGGTTACCTTGATCTGCCCATTACTCTGTGGTCGATGTACAGTAGTGGTTTGGTGATCGATTCTCAGGTTGGTGCAGAGGGCCTCAAACTTTCGGTCGGTGAACTGTGCCCCATTGTCTGTAATAAGGACCCGTGGAATGTCGAACCGACATACAATACCTTGCCAGAAAAATTTTTGAGCATTATGCACGGTAATGCGTGCTAGTGCCTCGGCTTCCACCCATTTGGTGAAGTAATCCACCGCTACTAAGAGGAACTTTTTCTATGCAATGGCGGTAGGGAAGGGGGCCAAGGATGTCCGTGCTTCACTGTGCGAATGGCCATAGGCTGGTGATCGGCTTTAAGGGGACCACGGGCTGAAGATGAAAAAGTTGGAGAGTTGCTGACAATTGTCGCATTTTCGGATGAGTTGGGTTGCGTTTTGCTTCATCTTTTGCTAAAAGTAACCCTACCGGAGTGCCTTGTGCACCAAGGTGCATGCACCGGGGTGGTCTTCGCCAATTTCTTCGTGGATCTCCCTGAGGACATAATCTACCTCGACTGGGGAGAGGCACTTAAGGTAAGGGAGAGAATGTGAGCGGCGATAGAGTTGGCCCTGGATGAGGCAATACCGAGCTGATCTGTGCTAGAGTCTTTTTGCTTCTACCCGATCATCTGGAAGTATGCCTTCCCGAAGGTACTGCATGATGGGGTTCATCTAGGATGAATTGTGCTTTACCGGTAGGATGAGGAGGGCTATCAATGTAATGCTCGGCTGAGTCAATGTGTCTAACCGCGCTGAGGCATCGAGGTCGGTCTTTGAAGAGCTAGCTAGCTTTGATAGCGCATTGGCTCACATGTTTTCAACTCGAGGAATCTACTGAATGTCAAATATTCAAGCCAGTGGATGAGATCTTGCACCTTCTATAGATAGCTTTCCATTGTTGGCATCTGTGTCTCAAACTGGTCGAGGATCTAGTTGGCTACCAATTGAGAGTCGCCAAAGGTTTCAACTCACTGAGCTCATAGGTCTAGGGTGAGATGGAGTCCGGCAATCAGGGATTTGTACTCGGCCTCATTGTTGGACACTTTAAACTCAAACCTGAGGGCGTGCTCTAACACTGTGTTGTCTGGGTTGAGTAGGATGAGGCTGGCCCCGCTGGCCTACTAATTTGACGAACCATCCACATGTAGAGTCCACACCTACAGGGGTGGGGCCGGGTCATCGATGGTAAATGTGCGTTCGGCAATGAATTCGGGCAGAGAGTGGGGCGGAGAGTGGGCCTTAATCGCAAGACAGGGAGCGTACTCAATGTCAAACTCACTCAGCTCTATGCTCCATTTGACTAAGCGCCCAGATGCTTCCGGCCTTTGGAGGATTTGCTTGAGGGGCTGGTCAGTAAGCACTCGAATGTTATGGGCCTAGAAGTAGGGTCTGAGCTTTCTAGCCAAGGTGACCAGTGCTAGTGCCATTGTTTCCAGGTTAGAATATCGGGTTTCCATGCCGCTGAGGACTTTGCTAGTGTAATAGATCGGCCTCTGTACCCGGTCTTCTTCTCTAACTAGTACCGAGCTAACGACCTCATCCCCAGTCGAAAGGTAGAGTAGTAGCTCATCCCTTGGGCTTGGTTTGGTAAGGAGAGACGACGAGCTCAAGTACTGCTTCAGTTCTTGAAAGGACCGTTCACACTCCTCAGTCCATTGGAAGTCTTTTGGTCGCTTAAGGGTTTTAAAGAAGTGCAAGCATCGGTCCACAAATTTGTACATAAATCTACTAAGGGCAACTATTCTTCCGATGAGTCCGAGGTGATTGCATATCGAGGATGGCTTGTATTTTCTTTGGGTCAGCCTCGATCCTCCTCTGTGTCACCATAAACCCCAAGAATTTGCAAAAACCGACCCCAAAGGCACATTTGGTTGGGTTTAGTTTCATCCTGTATTTCTTGAGGGTGCCAAAGACTTCCTTTAGCTCGGCAAGGTGATACTCAACCTTCTTGCTTTTCACTAGCATATCGTCGACATACGCCTCAATATTTTGGCCAAGCTGATCCTTGAATACCTCATTCACCAGTCGTTGATAGGTAGCACCAACGTTCTTGAGGCCGAAGGGCATCACCTTGTAGCAATACAAGCCACGACCAATGATGAAGGCCATTTTCTCTTGATCATCAAGATGCATTTGGATTTGGTTGTATCCCAAGAAGGCATCCATGAAGCTCAGGAGTTCATGCCCTACCATTGCATTGACAAGCTGGTCAATCCTCGGTAAAGGGAAGCTGTTTTTGGGGTAGGCTTTATTCAGGTCGGTGAAGTCGATACATATCCTCCGCATCCCATTGGCTTTCTTCACCATCATCATGTTGGTTAGCCAATCGGGGTATTTGACTTCCCGAATGAAACCAACATTGAGCGGCTTTTGTACCTCATCGGCGATCACCTGCCACCGCTCTGTAGAGAAACTCCTCTTCTTTTGCTTGATAGGTCGGTAGCGAGGGTTGACGTTCAACTGGTGTGTGATGGTTTCAGGGTCAATCCTCGACATATCTACAACCGACTAGGCGAACACGTCGGTGTGATCTATCAACAACTATATCAGCTCTTCCCAAAGGTGGTCGTCAAGGAGGGATCCAACCTGGACCGTCTTCTCGGGGTCTTCTTCATTGAGTGGCACCTAGATGAGGTCTTCTACAAGTTAGCTATGTTGCATCCTAACCTTGTCTCATAGGTCGTAAGCCTTGGCCATCAGTGTTTCCACGGCTGGGCATGGTCCTTGGCAAGAGGTCAGGTAGCACTGTCATGTGGTCCTCTGGTCCCCACGTGTGACTCCCACACCATATTGGGTTGGGAATTTTACGGTGAGGTGGAAGGTGGAGATGAAGGCTCACAAAGCGTTAAGGGTCGGCCTGCCGAGGATGGCATTGTAAGAGGAAGGGAAACGGACCACAATGAAGTCCACCATGGACGTTGTGGTGATGTCACCATCTCCTATCAACAGGGGAAGGGCTATCCTCCCAATTGGCATGAGAAACTCCCCAGAGAAGCCCATTAGGAGAGTATTGATTGGGGTGAGGCGATCCCTATCTATGCTGAGCTTGTCGAATGCTTCTTCGAAAAGGATGTCTGTTGATTACTAGCGCATTGTCGTATGGGGTCTGCACTCCTTGGAGGTCGTCCTCTCTGAAGGTAATCGGATCATCTTGCCTCTTCTTTTGTTCACAATGGTCGACCTCGCACAACTGAGCATACTTTTTGGACCCCGAGCTGCTTTCTCCCCTGTGGCAATACCTCCGGATATCACATGAATCACGCCAGCAGGAGCTCGCGGAGGCGGCCGAGCATTTTCAATGTGGGGTTCTTCCTGTTCTTGCTTCTCATTTTTGTCGACGAATCCACCGAGGTATCCACGCCTTATCAGATCTTCAATGTGGTTGCACAAGTCAAAGCAATTGTCTGTATCATGGTTGTGGTCTCTGTAGAACTCGCAGTACTTGTTACGGTTCTTCTTGTTGCTTTGAGTTTTCATCTTCTCGAGCCACCGGACATAGTTGCAGTCGTGGATCTGCATGAAAACTTCAGACTGCGGTATACTCAGTGGCGTGAATTTCTGATAGGTCGGTGGAGGTGTCCGCGCTCTGTGGTCGGGCCAGCGATCTTGCCTCTTGTGGTTCCAGTCTGACCTTTCTAACTTTTGCTCATTTGTATCCCTCCTCTTTTTGTCAAGCTTCTCGTCCTCTTCCCCCATCTAGGCCTACGCTTCTTCCGCATTAATGTATTTTTGGGCGTGCGTCATCAGCATGCCTATGGTTTGTGAAGGGTTCTTAGAGATGGAGAAGTTGAAGGGCAAAGGGCGGAGCTCGTGCTGAATAGCGGTGACGACTACTGATTGGTTTAATTTGCAGACCTGTAATTCCTCAGTATTGAACTTCGCTAGATAGCCTTTGAGAGATTCCCCTTTCCTCTGCTGCACTTGCATGAGACTAGCCAAAGTTTTCCAATGCTTTTGGCTGGCTGTGAACTGAGCCAGGAATTGGGTCTCTAGCTACTCCCACGACGCGATAGAGCACGACAGAAGGGATGAGAACCACGTCAGTGCCGGGCCTTTGAGACTTGCTACCAACGCCTTGCACATCAAGGCTTTTGACACCCCATGGAGCATCATTTGGGCCTTAAGTGCGTCGATGTGGTCAATAGGGTCTGTTTTCCCATCATATCTATTGAACTGCAGGGCGCACCACCCTGTGGGAGGCACTTCTTCCACTATCTCTTGGACGAAGGGCGACTCTTTGACGGGTTGAGTTGCTGGTCGCACGGGCTGATCTACGGGTGGTGTCATTCTCCTCTGGCTGCGTTCTAGCTCCTCCAATCGTCACTAGAGATCCCGAATTTCTTCTTCTTTATTGTTGTCCTGGACCGCGCCGTGCGCTGCCCTTTCCTTGGTCTGCAAAGCGGTCTTTTACCGAGCTTGACTCAGCGATAGAGACCATGTAGGGCGGCAGCGTCCATTTGCCGAGCCTTTCCTTGGCAGGGACCTAGGCCGATTGATGTGTTCTATTGCGGTTCTCGTGAGAGCGGACGCAAGAGGCGGATTTTCTTTTCATGTCTTGCCTTTCTTGGTGGGACCGTGTTCCTCTTCTCTCTGGTCGGCGCGTTTTGGGGTCCTCAGGGTGAGGATCGTCCTTCGTACGTGTTGAGGTGTGAGAGGGAATGGCCTAATTGGGTGGTGCCATGGACCCTAGTGTGAGCATTATCTCAAAGATCTCATCGACCTTCTCTTGCATTGCTCGGAACTGCACAAGATCCACTACGGTGGGAGGCTGTTGATTCTCTTGCCACGGGCGGTTGTGTCGGCAAGATTCCCAAGATGGGGATCGCACTACGGAACGTTCAGACTGGTTCTTGTGCATCTTGGTCACTTTCTTGGTTACGCAATAAGGAAGAAAAGATTTCAGGAAAGGCTTTTTGTGTGTATCATATAGACGACGCCGATATGATGTTGCTCGATCCAAGGTAATGCACGAATCGAGGAGGGCAATCAGATAGTCTTTGCCAATAGGGCAGAGCCGAGGTGGAAGGACGAAGTCGTGCTTTAAGACCTGTGATCAAGAAAAGATGTCGGAGGCCCAATGAGGAGCTATCCCTAGATAGATACTCCGACACTCAAGTCAGTAGGGGGGGTAATGGATGGTCGGGCCGAGAAATGAGAGAGCTGGTTCGAGTAGAGCAATAATAGGTGTGCTAGAAGTTGGAATCCCTTACCTTGAGCGTGGAATACTCTTTTGTAGCTGAAGGTGCCATGTCTTGGTTAGACTAGGCTTCCGGGGTTACTGGGATGGGATTAACCGTTGAGGTTCTCGGGAGAGAGTCCTGTCCCCAATGGAGTTGTCTTCCTCTTTCTTCTTATCCGCAGTGGTGCTTATCTGTGTGAGGTGTAGTAGTGTAGTCCGGTTTGGGCAGAACCGATATCCACTGTGAGGTCAACCGGGGTCATAGTAGTAGCATAGCCCGGCCTGGGTGGAGCTGAGATATACCGACGTAGCCCCAATGGTCTCACAATAATTGGGCAGCCACGTGTCTCTTATGTCCAGCTCAGCCATGATCTGCCCAGTTGGTCTCATGTTTGATTAAGGAGGTTCAATGACTATTGTTGGGTATGCTAATATGGATTATGTATGCAATTTAATAAAAAGAAGATCAATAATGGGCTACTTGTTTACTTTGGCAGGTGGGTCCTATTAGTTGGAAGTTAACCCTTCAGTTCACTATTGCCTTTTCTTTCATAGAGGCAAAATATGGTTATGGTTGAGGCAAGTTAAGAAGCTTTGTGGTAATGTTGCATTTTGATAATCAAAGTGCCATTAACCTCGCAAAAATAAGTTTTTCAAGCAAGGACCAAGCATATATAGGTGAAGTATCACTAGATACGGGAATTGTAATTAACATGGGAAAGCTTACCCTTATCCCCAAGCCCAAACAAATATATTGTGCGCCTGATTGGGTTAAGCAACCTTAAAATCTATTAATATACCATCACAATCTGATACAAGATCTTTTAATTTTGGTTCATTGGGCTATACAATGGGGGTAGCCCATCCTCAATAGGTAATTTAGCTACAATATTAATAATTTTAGTCTAAAAGAAATTAAAAACCCAAAAAAATGCACACATGGGCCATACTCGGTTTGGTTCAGTCTAATTACGAATATCACATTGATCTTAGGGGTATAACTTGGATGGGTTGGGTCAAATTATGGAACCAATTATAATGTTCCACGCATTCCACAGCTCGTTAAAAAATCATTGCGTTTAGCTAATTTGAATTTCTAAAAAGGTTAGTCTATACATTAATTTAATTATGGCTATAACCTAATTTTATATAATTACTAATATTTAAAAAAATTGTAACATTTAATCATTAATAAGGTAAAATAAATAAAATTGAACACTAATAGGTAATATGGAAAATTAATTATTTTGTGAAGTAATTAACAATAATTTATTATTTTTGTTAAAAATCATTTGTATAATTAATCCAAATTATTAAATTATTTTTATAAAAATTTAATAAAATAATGATTAATTATTTTAAACAATATTGCATTACTCTTATAATAATTATCCGTTTCTATTGTTTTACTTTCCCTCGACAAATTCGTATAAGAACATGTAGGGCTATCATGACTTGGCGGGTTGGGAAGCAGATCCCGAACTTGAGTGAAAAACCGAAACCCTAACATGATCCTAAACCCGACGACCCGAATAAGCCTAACAGTGCTACACTAACCTACCTATATAGGAACGGATCAATCCGGGTTTATAATTTAGCTTGATCCCACCACCTGTGCCCTAACTGATAAGTTGTGAAGCACGTGATTGATTAACTACCACTTCCACCAACCCTGTTAAGTGAGTTTCCATATTTGCCCTTTAACCCTCTCTCTCTCTCTCTAGTAGGCGAGTGAGAGCCTCACAAATCACCATTACCAAATAAGAGAGTAAAGTCTGAGATTTCCCTTGCAAACATCGAATAAATCTTGTCTCCCTCCTAACTCTGCAGCGCAGTGCCGATCTCTCGTTTTTCTTCGTTGCTTGTAATTTGTCCAACTCTGAAAATGGAGTTCACAGAGCAGCAACTGAAGCAATTCAATGGCTCTGATTCGAGCAAGCCTATTTATGTGGCTATAAAGGGGAGGGTTTTTGATGTCTCCACCGGCAAGAACTTCTACGGTCCAGGTGGGTCCTACTGTATGTTCGCCGGAAAAGATGCTAGTCGAGCTTTGGCCAAGATGAGCAAGAACGAAGAAGACATCTGTGCTTCTCTGGACGGCCTGTCTGAGAAAGAGATGGGCGTTCTCAACGACTGGGAGAAGAAATTTGAAGCTAAGTATCCTGTTGTTGGCAGCGTTGTCTAGACCTCTTTTCTTTATCTTTCAGATACATATAGATGCTTTGGTCGAATTAATATATATAGATATTCTGATCGAATTAATATTCTGGGTCTTACTTGGTTTGTGGGTTTATCCTTGTTTGGTGAAGTGGGTCTATGCTGGTTAATATCTATAATGGAGTAGTGAGATTTTGGATCAGAATGGTACTGAATTTGAATGAAACTTTGTAGATTAACAAATAAATGAAGGTCGTATGGCTTTTTATTAATTTTTTCCTGTTTCTACTTTTTGTGACTTTTGAATGCGGTATGGGTTCCATTAATTTTGCTATGTTTCTATTTTCTGTGACTTTTGTTGGGGTTTTCATTCTCCTTAAACACCGCAAGATTTTGCTCTCAGGAGAAAACTATAGAGGGTACAGTAGATTTTCTGTAGAATAAACCAAAAGGAAGATGGGTTTTGTCAGAACTCAATTACTTCTAGAGGTCTCTCTTCTCAAGAGAAAATTTGGCTTTTGAATTTGTTATGGTGAGATTTTGGGATATTCATAAGCGTGGAGAAGCACTTCCATAGAATCAGAAAGAACTGTTTGGATGTTTATTGGAAAGAAATGAATTCTGAGGAGCCAAGGAAGCTTCTTTAGTTGTGTTTGGTTTGAAAGGAAAGGTAGAAAAACCTATATTAACCAGGGTTACTTTGACTGCTACCACCAAAGTTCTTATTTTGGAAGCCATTTCATTTTTTTTTTTTAATGTTTTCGTTTTTCCTGGGGCAATGCTTTCTTGGCTCATCTGATTGCGGGCTGTTATCTACAGTAGGCCAAACAAATGGTGATGTTCTCACTCTTAGTTTTTGTGATTAAAATTTAGGTTTGTCATCACAGTGGAAAGCAAATTGTCTAATCAGTAGGGCTACATCTTGATTTTTTATGATTTAGACTAAACAATTCTGGACAAGTTCTAATTTTATGTGACTCATAATCTATCTTTTTCAAGAAAAAAGCAGTCCATCCATTCAATAGCTTCCTCTTATCAGCAAAGTAGGAAGAAGGAATGTTACATTGAGTGTCTCATAGCACTGCATAACCATTAACCACTACACGGGGGGGTTTTTTTGTTATCAGGTCCCCAGCATCATCACTAATCCATGCTTAGTGACCAAGTATTCCTCCTTCTTTATTACAATTTTGTTTCTATTATATTAAGTTCATTTAAGAATCATAGATCATTGTTCCAACTGCTGACATTCTCTTGTATCACGGAAGATGGACACAATCTTTCTTTCATGGGGATGGCTGTTAGTGCCAGGTTAAGGCATTTATTCATTAAGGCTCAGTTTGGAAGGAGTACAAATACAATTATGTACGGTAAATACATACAGAATAAAAGGTTTTGCACTCTACATATTTGTATTTGTTCTCCTTCCAAATGGAGCCAGAATTTGGGAAGAGTGCAAATGAAAATATGTACAGTGCAAAGCCTTGTATACGGTATTTCTAAACTTTTTATTTGCAGTCTTCCCAAATTGAGCCTTAGGCTGTGTTTGGTTGCATTGAAAATGTAAACCAGATATATTTATCAAAAAAAAAATGTAAACCAGATATAAATTTTGCACCCTGTTCAGTTTTCATTTATTTGTTTGTAGCTATAATTTGCAATCTTACATGACAAATTTGTACTTTTTGTCTCATGTGCATTCATTAGAAGTGTAAATTTTGCATATCAAAAACTGATGCAAAATTTGCACCACCTTCCTCCTACCCCAATTCTCTCTCATATAAAGTGGGGACCACATCTTCTAGCATCCTATGTCGCTCAATAACCCTCCTGCCTCTATTCTCTTGCACATAAGGTGGGACCATAGTATTTTACTTTTCACAGAAAAGAAAAGATAGTCAAATCTGAAGCAACAGTAAACCAGAATTTACACATCCTATATTGATAAAAAAAAAAAAAAGAATTTGCACAGCCTATTTGCACTCCCATGCATTTACACCAGTTCAAATGAAATTTGTACTGCAGCCAAACACAGCCTTAGCCACAGACTCTGCTAGTTATTTTGTTTTTTAGTAACAGATAACTTCATTAAATGTATTTAAAAAAACAAAAAGCAAGATACAAGGATGAAGCTAGCTTCAGCTAGCCAACAGTATTGCATCACATTGTATAATCATCGCCCAAAACAATTCTTATCTTTTTACCCCTAACTTAGCCAGCCCATTTGTCATAGAATTTGCATCCCTTGGAGACCAAAGAAACCTAACATTTAAGTCAGAAACTAAATGATTCATTCTCTTCTGCGTATCTGTAATTCCAAGCCCCTTCTTCCTCATTCTTCAGCCACCCTATAATGACTTTTTGAGTTGCCCACTAAATATGTTATTGAAATTAGCTGCTCTATCCAGTTTAAGGCCCTGCAGTATATTGCATCCCTTGGAGACCAAAGAAACTTAACATTTAAGTCAGAAACTAAATGATTCATTCTCTTCTGCGTATCTGTAATTCCAAGCCCCTTCTTCCTCATTCTTCAGCCACCCTATAATGACTTTTTGAGGTGCCCACTAAATATGTTATTGAAATTAGCTGCTCTATCCAGTTTAAGGCCCTGCAGTATAGCATTCTGTTATGGGCCAGAGAATAGGATCTCGTAACGGGTCGGTCCACGGGGAAAACCTCCTGTTTTCCCTTGTTCCTCCCTTTTCTTGAGGAACCTATTTTGGTGCTTTAATGGTGATTTGTTCAAGAGATCACCAACTCTCCTCATTCTTTTCTTGACTGAAATTTTCGATGTGTTTATTGAATAATATCAGCTCCTTAAATAGGAGATTACAAGAGGTAGAATCCTACTTTTAGGAAGACTCCTTGCTAATCTACTACTCTATCCTATTAAACTGATAAGATAAGACTGAACTGATAAGATAAGATAAGACTTCCTTAATCTATCCTACTGAACTGATAAGATAAGATAAGAACTGTAATTAGATAAGATAAGACTCCCTTAATCTATCCTACTGAACTGATAAGATAAGATAACTGAATAGATAAGACTCCTACTAATCCCTGCTACTGAAAGCAGATAAGGTAAGAATACTGAATAGATAAGATAGGATGAGAACACTAAATTGCTGCTGCTGAGAACACTAAATTACTGCTGTTGCGGTCGGCGCCCACATCACATTCACATCTACAGTAGCTTTAGTCTTCAATGCCCAAGGGACCTGAAAACGTACCCAAAATGTTGCATCATCCCTGAATACTCCCCCAATGCCTGAGGGTCCTGGATTGCCCAAGCTACTAACTCCATCAACATTTAGCTGTCCAAGCTTCAAGTCTTCTGTTTTCTTTTTTCCCTTCTGCTAAGTGGTAAGCCAATCATGCTTCCTTTTACCTATTCTCTGTCATGGTGAGGTTTTAAACTTTTTGCCACCTGAGATAGAGGTACATGGTGTTTATTATGGATATTGAGCCCACGCTGCACCCATATTTTGTTGTATCAACATGGATTTTCTTGGAGAAAAATGTATATCTTGGAACCAGAAGGTCTCACTTAGTGATTCTTATTTTCCCAGTATCCAATCGATGTTCATGTGAATCAACCAAATAACAGAGATGTAGTCCATCCACAAATACAAAACTCTGTTGGATTTGGATAGGTCCCTAGATGGTTTAAGCAGGACTCCCAGAATCACAAGTTTTGGCTCTTTAATACTGCTAGATCTTACTCAGGTGAAGTGAAGATGATTTTGGTGGGATTTTGTGGAATAGCCATGAAAGACCCCCGTGGCATATATGTAATGTGGCTTATTTGCAGCCTACATTGATGATATTCCATGAGGCACAGGTACTGCATATGATCTGTTGATTAGAAAGCAGTGTTGTTAGAATGGGACCAGAAGAAAAACCGAAGATCTCCCTAAGTCACAGTTATACTGGTTTTATCAGAACATAGAACCATAAAAAAAAAAACTGAGGCGTGGAAACCATGGTTCAAACTTCAAAGTATTGGTATGATACGTATTGATTTTCGGGGTCACTGAAACTCTAATTATTAGGATTTAGTGTTTGAAATGCGTGATACACAATTTTGAACCATGCTATAGAAACCTCACTAGATCACTGGTTTACTGGTTCAAGCATCTGGTTCGATCTGAGCTTGATAACATTGACTAGAGGAATCACTGTGGCAATCCTAACTCCATGAAACTCCGGATTATTGTGCCCATTGGACAGACCATGATTCTAATCTTCTTGAGCCATCTCTCATGGTTGGACAGTTGGGCTGCAGCTCATTTTGCAGCATTTTGTTCTCATTCATCTCTTTAGCTTTCTTTTTGTGTTCCAGTGCCTTCTTCCTTGAGTTGTTTGCCTAGATGGGCTCCCCCACCTTTTAAAATAATCTTGAAAGAAGTCGGAACTGAATCTGTAATCTTGAGGGTGAAGGAAGATACAATTGCCATTTCTACCTTAAACGTTTGGAGTTGGCCAATATAAACTTATGAAACATAATTTTTCTACCTGAAACTTTTTTGGGTTGGTGACACAAATTGCTCTTTTTACTTCACTGTCAATTTTGACATTTCAAACTCTAAACCGTAAAGATCAGTTCCACACGCATTTTTATATGATGTGATAATACTTATTTTTCGTCAATTTGTATTGATCAACCCTGAACATTTTAGGTACAATTCTGACAAGGTTATGGATAGACTTAGGCGGTGTTTGTGATAGATGCTGTTTCCTGAGAGGCATTTTCTCAGAAAATGGTGCATGCTGTTTTTTTAGCAAGCGTTTTCTCATATTTTTCATTTTGGCATCATTGCTTTTGCTGCCATATAAGTGTTTTTCAATGTCACATTACAATACTATTGCTAGCAACAGTAGAAAAGCAGACCAGATCTTTCCCGATTTTCAAGGTGTGGTCTGAAAAACGTTTTTCAGAAAAACGGCCAACCTAACAACAGGTTTTTCTCAGAAAATGGATTTCTGATATAATGCTGATGTGGCATTATTTTCCCAAACACCTACTTGATTGTCTAAAATCTAAATAGAACTAAAGGTAATTATTTAAAATTTTATAATGAACTAATTTTAATTTACCATAATGTTCATGAAATGAATCCACCGTAGATGATTAGTCGTGGCCTCATAGATTATAGCACTGAAATAGGGATGCAAATGTATCCATCTGCCTGCATTCAAATTTGAATCCAATCCAATCAAAGTCATTTGAATCTGATTGGTTTGAAAGTAATATATTTAATATAAGTCATAGATTGAAGTCTCATTGAAGCTATTACGTCAAAGTCATTTATAGTTTAGTTTATAATTGGTAAGTTTTGATAATTTTTGTTTAATTTATTAATGGTATATAATATTTGAATCTAATCTTAACCCGACGGTGAGTTTCAATTTGAATTTGAGGCTTAGTTTGGAAAGAATATAAAATACAAATACATAAAAATATAAGGTTTTGCACTCTACATATTTGTATTTATATTCCTTTAATTATATATATATCAAGATTCAAAATATCGATACATTTGATATGTTGGTAGAGGCATATTGGGTAGTATTAGTGATTTTTTTTTTTAAATCTGGTTTAGAGGGGCCGGTATAAGGTCTGTCCACCCCTGAATCGGTCAAAACCCCGATACACCCTTTGTAGGAACAAATAAAGGTTTTGCACTCTACATATTTGTATTTATATTGACTTTCTATTTTTAAAATGGATTTAAACCTTCCTGTCCAATGAAATTATGGGATAGAGATCTCCCTTCCATAATAATTTGTCGAGATCTATTTGTACATTATATCACTTATAGTTTATCTTTTTAAAATCCCAATTTTTCCCTCCTATAATCATGGTTCAAAGTATCGATACGCCTTTGCATATCGGTACTTAGAAACACATGGAAATACATTTTTTTTTAATTTTTTTTTCAAATTTTGGTTTTTGGGAGATAAAAATGGATTTTTTATTAAAAAAATGGGGAGCTAAAAGTTGGTTTTTGGTGTTTTAGGACTCAAAAGATACGATATGATACATCCGATACAAGGCGTATTGTATTGATTTTTTGAACCTTGCTTATAATCCTTTTACCTTGACTCATAAAAAACCACTGGAAATCAATTAAAACATGTTCCAAGCATTTTTTAAAAAAATGGACATGCATCGTAAATCACATCCCAACCACTGCATGATCAGTGAACCGTTTCCCCCAATGGTTGAATGATGTGGTGCTTACATGTATGTGCACATACATAAAAAGTGGTGACGAAAATCATCTTACCAAATAACATTAGTGTTACTCAATGCCTACATGGCAGAAACACTATCAACCATATAAAGGTGTTTTTTTGTAAAAAGCGGGTCTAGCAAGTGTGGACATTTTTTTTTTAAATGAGTCCCAAAAAACGTCTATGTTTCCAAACACCATTTTAGGAAAGTGTTTTGTATTTTGTTTGGTTTGAGTCAAAATGATTTGAAATGATTTCATGTCAGCACCATATAGGCATTTAATTAGATTTGAACGGCCAAATTTCTAATTGGCTGGAGATTGTATTTGGTAAAAACACTGCATTTTGATGAAAATTCATGTCAAGGGGTGTTTAAAAGCCAAATTACTGTGGGAGGGAGGCAAGGTCTCAAAGCCTTTAGTGGTTTGGTGCTAATGTGGTTTGATATGGATGAAAAAACACATATTTCCTACCAAACAGAGTCTAAGTATATTTATACTTAAATTGTAGTTGTCGACGTCAGATTCCTCACGTTTCTTCCTAACTCCTTTAAATTTTGTATATTTTTTGAATTTCTAAAATAAAAAAAAATTAAATATGACATATCCAACCTCACCCACAACCAATTTGGTTAAGAAGTTGAATGTAACGTGGGCATCTTTTTACAATTCAGATCTCATACTCATACCTACCCACAAGACTCTACAACTGTACATTAGGATCATTTCTCATGAATGATAACATATAAATACGAGAGATGTTCTCAATGTATGGATAAGAGATCCAAACACATCTTTTTGAAACCAGCTCGATGCAGAGGTTTCTTCTGGTTCAAGCATAAGTGAAGGCACTTCTGTTTGGAAGAATAAACAGTTTTTCAAACCAAAAATGCTTTGATTGAAACACCTACGGTACCAAACACAACCTAAATTGGTTTGACAAAATTGTCAAAGTAAATGACTAGACTAAAAGAAAGTCATAGCAATGTACCAAAGAACGGATGGATAGGCTTGTTGAGTGAATGATTATTAATAAATAATATCGTTGAAGCGATAGCTGGAAAAGTCCAAAAGATACCCTTTTTTTTATTATTTGTGGGGTAGCAATAGCGTTGGATAGTCTTCCTTGCTTCCAAGCTAAGAAAGCTCTCTTGGTTCCCCATTGTTTCATATGTTAGTCTATAGTTATTAAATTCTCTTATGCATCCGCCATTAAAACAGAAATAAGCACTTTTATGCCTTGTTTGTTCTTGAAATCAGCAATCAGTCTCAACCTAAGATGGGGTTCTATCAGACTCAGACCAGATTAGACTGTTGAACCAGTGACCCAGTGAGATTTTGGAGTCCCCGGTGAATTTTCGAATTTTCTGTCCGCTCCAAGTCTGTCAAAGTGTCAAGCTTTACTTTTTCAAATTTGCTTTTTATACATCCATGAGCCATCAAATTATCAACTAAATATAGAAAATAATTGCATGAAAAACTTTTCTCTGATTCATGGCGCTAGTTTTATGTAGTCAACATCTGTTTACATCCTATATTATCTGGCAGCTTCTTCTTATTGGATTTAATTTGGCCCACAAGTCACATCGATTTGGTTTTGGATAATCCAAACCATTCCACATGCCTACATTATTCACTGAGTAATATAGAAATATTTTTCTTCCAAGTTACGACAGTGATTGGTTGGCTAACGGCCATGAGAGGAACTATTCTCTCTAATAAATGATTCATTGGAGGCTCCCATTGAAACTCCTCTTTCTGTAAGTATACAGAATGATGAAAACAGTGCAGCTCCAAACAATAGTTCACGATTGATTGTATGATATTTACAGTTCAATACTTCCATTCCAACTAAGGACTATGCATTGTCTCGCCTTAACAATGAAGAATTGGCCTTGAAGAGTGAGAAAGACCCAAGAACTCACATTTTAACACAAGACATGGCCCTTGATGAGTTTAGCATTTACCTTAGAAACCATTAATGTCAAACCGTCTGAAGTAGTCTTGATCAGTTTATTGGGGGATTATAAATAGCATTCAAGCTGGTAGGATAGAAATTAGTGAGCAAAACAAGTAATGCTTTTGATGGGGATTAAGCTGTTGAAAGCTGAAGCCATGATCAAATGTTTTAGTTTTGCCAGGTGTCCTGACTTCTCCTACCAGTGTTCAAATTTCTTACCTAAATTCAATGATTCAACTGGTCCATGGGAACAATTGGAGCAATGGGGCTTTGCTAACCCTTAGAATATAAGCCATTGTATGATGATTTGGGCTCAGCTGGATTTAGTCATATTGCTCTAGTCTTGAGTTCGATCTGCTTGGAGGCCAAGCTAGCTTGCCCATTGATGATGTTCACCACCAAACACTGCTCATTTTGACATGGGTGAAATGATTAACCAGTAATCATCAAAGCAATACACTAAAACTCTTGTAGTGGGTATGTTCTTCATGATTTTATGGATTGGAATGATAAAACTCTATTAAAGTAAAGAAAAGATTGGTTTCAAAGTGCACCATTTGAACTAAATGTGTGCTTGTGCTCTGCCATTACACTCCAATGAAGTTGGTGGAGTTGGTCATCTAAGCAGGCACAAGTGGCCCCCCTAACCCTCAATTAATCAATGATTCAACACCCCAAACCAGTAATTTGGTAGAACATAATCAAATACTGGATGTACCAAATTCAAACATCATTATGACTTGCAAATTTCAACCATCAGATTCATTGACGTTTGACTTGAATAATGAACAATACCTAAGATGACCCACTTAATGAATGGATTAGATTGTTATACGTGGCACTGATTTGGACTACCAAGATTCAAGATGCTTTACCTTAAGAGAGATGTAGAATGAGATTTGTCATCCACTGTCTCTAATAACAACTGAACACAGAGAGCGAGCCCAAGTCTCCTGTTCCACATTGAGACCACGCTGGTCGATTAGTCTGAACTTTCCTATTTAGCAAATCAACCACAACCGACTAAGCTGTTATTAAAACTAATAACAACCCATTTTTCTCCTCTCCCCAAAACCCGCAAATCCAAGCTCAAACCCTGTGCCTTTACTACTTGATTTTGCTTTTCGGCCTGAATCTTGGTAGTTTGATAAATTTAGGTACGTTTCTATCTTATTAACATGTCTGGAAGAAATCCCACGTATACCAACCCAAAACCCTGCAAACATCTTGCAGATTACAAGCTAAAACATGGTTTGGATGGGTACAACTCACTTCAGAAGAGCCTCAAAACAACCCCAAATGGAAGAACTGCCATGAATCGAGACCAGAGCAAGATACCCAGATGCAGTTTTTGTTCTGGGTATGAAGGGAGGCTTTATTTTTGTCTGATCTGTTCCTCCGTTTCATGTTTTAGCTCGCTTGAATTAAACCACGCCTTCTTGCATTCCCAATCTGTGAAGGGTCATGAGATTGCTGTGGACATGGAAAGAGCCGAGCTCTTTTGCTGTGTATGCTGTGATCAGGTCTATGATCCCGATTTTGATAAGGCGGTGATGTGTAAACAGATTATGGAGATGCCCTGTAACAACAATGTTGTTGATGTTAGTATAGAGAGTTCAAATAAGAGGAGAAAGGTGGCTCCGAAGAAGACCGCCCTTGATTTGAAGAATTCAAGGGATTTGGTTATGAGGTTGCGTCGAGAATCAAATTCATGCTTTCTTTGGGGCTTGAGGGGATTGAACAATCTGGGCAGTACTTGTTTCATGAACTCGGTGTTGCAAGCATTGCTTCATGCACCCCCATTGAGGAACTACTTCCTTACTGAACAGCATAGCCGGGAAAGTTGCCGGAAGAGTTCATTTGATGGACTCTGCTTGCGCTGCGAAATTGCCACTCTCTTCTCTGCTTTCTTTTCTGGGGATCGGGCACCTTACAGTCCTGCCCGGTTTCTTTACAGGTGAGACATTGATTTATCTCTGCTATTTTCTGTGCTAATTGTTAATTGTTATTTCCAGTGGTTTCCATTATCAATTTCAGTGGAATCTGTACAATAGGCAAAAATATTGGGTGCGGACCGTGCGGTTTCTCACCAAGTGTTTGTAAGATAATGTATCGTCAGCTGTAATTATTGCTTACAGAAATCACTATCTTCTGTACAATAGGCCAAGAGTATTCTGTAATTCTCGCTTAAATAGTATTTATGTTTATTAGTCATCTATCTAATTTTTATGACAATCCGTCAGCTACAAAAATCACCATCTTCACTTGCATTTCAGTACACTAATCTGATAATCGAGATGTCTTTCATAAATATTTCTTATGGTTTATGCGTGTTGTTAAAGATACAAAATTACATTTGCAGCTGTAAACTTCAAAAAGGATTTTTCCCCTGCAGCGATTTTCTACCATCTTCTAAAATGTGGTCGAATTGAATAGATTCAATTGTTGATGGCAGGAAAAAGTATTTTGGTGATTGCTTTACTTTATTGAATTAGGCATTTCAAACTCATCTTGTTGTCCAATAACGCTGGAGATCTCCTGATCTTGTTACTTTGTTTGCCCTTACAAAATGTCTAGGGAGATTCATTACAAGCAGTCACTCAGTATGAGCTTCTTGATTGATTTCAAAAACACTGTTGTTATTCCTGCAGCTGGTGGAAGCATTCAGCAGATCTTGCCAGTTATGAACAACAGGATGCACATGAATTTTTCATCTCACTCCTTGACAGAATCCATGAAAGGGGGGAACAAGCCAGACCCTCAAACAAAGGTATTTGAAATATCAAGGTCTAGCATTACTTACAAGTATCAAATTCTAGAATGTTGTTCCATATTTTCACTTTGACATCCATTTTTAGGCCCAAAATGAGTACAATGGCGCCCATAAGTAGTAACTTGCTTTTCTAAATTTAGCCCAGTTTATGATTCTCTATAAGCTTTTTCTTTTTTTTTTTACACAGATAATGGAGATTGCCATTGTATTACTCATAGAGTATTCTCTGGGGTCTTGAGATCAGATGTTACTTGTACAACATGTGGGTTCACTTCAACAACCTATGATCCCTGTGTGGATATATCTCTTGATTTAGACCCAAGAAACGGCTGTGCAATGGAGGTAGCTGATGGGTTCATCAAACAAAGTGAAACCAAGGACATGTCTACTCTTGTTGGTTGCTTAGACCTCTTCACAAGGCCAGAAAAATTGGGCTCTGACCAGAAGCTATACTGCCAACACTGTCAAGTAAGACGAGACTCATTGAAGCAAATGTCCATCAGACGGCTTCCATTGGTCTTGTGTTTCCATATAAAACGATTTGAGCATTCCCCAATCCGAAAAATGTCAAGAAAGATAAACCGGTACTTGCAGTTCCCTTTCACATTAGACATGACCCCATATCTATCATCTTCAATCGTGAGGAATAGGTTTGGGAACAGGATATTTGCTTTTGAGAGTGACGAAGCAGATATTTCTACAGAATTTGATGTGTTTGCAGTTGTTACTCATTCTGGGAAGCTTGAATCTGGCCATTATGTGACATACTTGCGCCTGAAGAACCAATGGTACAAATGTGATGATGCATGGATTACACAAGTTAGTGAAGGGGTGGTGAGAGCTTCACAAGGCTACTTGATTTACTATGTGCAGAAAATTCTTTACCACAAAGCAAGTGAGGATATGCTAGCTCAACCAATTTCGCCTCATAGAGATTCATTTCTTTCTACATCTGTGTGTTGCTAAATGGAATGTCTTACATGGAATAAGGTTAAACACCAAGCTAAATCAAAGAGACATGGGTTTTCTCTCATCTGTGACCGGATAATGCATGGACAAAAAGAAACAGAAGTTTAACATTTAGGAGGGTCTGAGAATCATCCCCTGCAAGCCATAAAATAAGACAGGCTTCAGTTGTAAATAGATAGAATGCAGAGCATACTAAGAACAACCATGCTGTTGAGCTCCAGTACTTAGCATAACCTTTCCAGAGAATATCAACCAAAACTTACTCTTCAGATTCAACAAAACATGTTCCAGATTTGACTCTTATTGACTCATGAGTTTCCTGCTCAGGTATTTGACGAGTTCAGGAGCTTCAGAAACCATTCTGTTTCCTACTTACATGGATATAATTTCAAGTGAACTTGGCCCAAGTTTCTCTTTGTGGCCTTTTAGATCAGACATGTACATTTTATTTTCATTGAAGCATTGATGGAATTAATTATTTTGACTCCTGTTATTAACACAGTTTCAATGAATATGCAACTCCTGATTTCTAGTGGCTCTTCCATCTTTACAGTACCTTCAATAAACAACGAAACCCTAATGCAGTCTTATCAAATTATGATAATCACCTTAGCTGTCTATCCTTTTATGTTTTTCTTTTTTTTTTTCTTTTCCCCTTCTGTTGTTATCAATTTTTAGGCTGTTGTACTAGATCTGGGACCCTATTGGTGCTTTATGGTGCTGCAGCCAAGTGAACAGAAGAGCATCTTTTAGCTCACCTCTCTTAGTAAAATAATCTCAAGGAATGCTTCATCCGCCCATGGCCCACTCTGGGATAAACACCATTTATGCGACCTTGGGCCAAGTGTTGACTGATAATTTCTGATATTATACCAACCAAACTCAGTGCGACCACCTGGGCCAAATGTACACTGCTTGTGCTGCATGTGAATGCTGCCACCTTGACTCTAAAGGTGTTTGTTTGATAACCAAGTTTACATCTCCAATTCAAGGCAACTTCATGTGGAACGTGTAAGTGAACCCTTGTACCTACATGTCTTTGCCCCATTAAGAGCGCCAAGGCTACATGCCAGAGAGGATGGTTGTTGGCTGGGGTTGGCATTTGTTTGGAATCCCAACCGCCCACCTTCTAAATGGAGCGGTGTAGCGGGTAGAGAAAGTGGGAAACAAATAGAAAATAAAAAGTAAACGATGAATCATTCCTGTGATAACTTCTATAAAAATTTCAGAAACCTTTCCTGAATACTAAATTGTGGAAGCTTTATAGACAACCATCCATCAGCTATGGGGTCCTTTTAATTTAGATTATTTACTCGTGCATTTCCTCTTATCTGTATACTCTATACCTTGTACTGGAGCTTTATCTAACCAGTACAAACCATCTCGGGTTTTAAACTTCTTAGTTGTGATTGTGAGTTTAAAGAACTTATCAAGTATAGAATGTAATGTCATTAGTCATTATTCGAATACTAAATTGCAGTTTTATGATACTTGGAATTGAACCCAATAAACTGTTGAATTACCTAACTGACAGTTTCTGTTTTTTGACAGTTTTTCTTTACAAGTTTAGAAAAGCACTATGAGCTTTACAAGTTTACAAGTTTCGAATTAAAGAACTATGAGCTTTCCAAGTTTCTGTTTTTTGACAGTTTTTCTTTACAGACTGAATTACCTAACTGACAAATGACAATTTTATTTATCCTTTTTTTTGGCAATTACTAACTAGGGTTATAAGTGGATTGAATCAAATTCGGGTAGGGTATATCTAAATATGATCCGATGAAAATCTGATATCCGAATTCAATTTGATATCTGATTAATATATAATGTATGGACTAAAACTCCATTCATTTGCATCCCTCTTCTTCCAGTAGGCATTAACCAGTCTAGAGGGGTCCCCTCAGATAAAGCACTTGCAGTTCAAGATTTTGAACGTGGAGCCATTACATGATCTGTCTGATTAACAGAATGAGGGATGAAATATAAATAAATAGAAACTAAACACATTATCTAATACTATCTTCAATATGAAGACTGGTCCATGAAATATTTCCTTCATTCTTCTTCTGAAAATTGATTGCCAATAAAGAGTCTGATTCAATGGTGACTGCAGACCATTAAAACCATTAAAATCAAAAGAACCTGAATTAGAATTTGTGGTTCCTCCATGGCAGTTGATTTTTGATTACTCGTATTTCAGGGATGCTCTAACCTAATTCCCCGCTTCTCTCAGTTGCTGCAACACCGGAGACAATACTACCTTTGCAACTTGCAAGTTGCAACCCGTTACAGAATTACTTGGTCCTTTGCCACTTGAATTGGGCCAACTTGAACCTAACTCAACCTAAATGGACAAATGTAGGGTTTGGTTAGGATTAGAAAATGGTAACTTTGTGTAGAATAGGGTGAGTTAGGTTAATGCCTCAGGCAACCCAAATAGGGCTGATTATTCGTAGCACGGCCCAGGCCTGGACCCATTACTTTAGACCAGGCCTGACCTGTAATTGGAGTTGATTTGTGATCATAGCCATCAAAGATCCAAGATTGAACCATGTATATTTCACGACCTGGATCCGTTTAATCAGAATTTAAGCCCAAAAATGCTGGGCCTATGTCCTAATAACTTACAAAGCAAGAAAATTAACTTGACACATCCAGTGCAATGGAGGTTATTGGGTGGGCACCCCTCTGGGGGTTGCCAAATTAGGCCATGGGCCTTCTTGATCACCCATTTCCCCGTCCAGGTAACTATGTTTTCCATTTTATCTATTCCTCTATTTATACATCCCTTTACTCATAATTTTTCTTACCTATGTTGGATTAGATTTAGATAATGCATTTTTGAATGAAAGAAACCTTTACATCGTTTTGGGTTGTTGAAGTTCTTTAGTTTCATATCTCTCCCTCCCTATGGGAGGCCTCACCTAGCATCCCATTTCTCAATTAATGCCCCAAACAAAAGACACATGACAAAAGCTTGGGTCTGGGGACACAGGTTACAGGATCAATAAATTTACCATATGTTCCATTTTAATTTAGGAGTATTAGAATTTATCCATGAGAGATTTGTTAACTCATTAGAATTTATGTCTTTTATCTTACTAGTAAATGTGCATGTGTTTTGCATATAGCAATTTTTTATGATGATGATAGTATTTTATATTGTTAACATTTTTTTTTTTGCACTTTTAGGTAACTTATTAGATTTAGATTTCGTTCCTTTAATTATTATTTCTTGTCATATACTTATAATTAACTTTTCTGTTTGTAAATTTTGTTCCCTTGAATAGGAGGTAACTTTACGTTTACAATGGTGTATGTGAAGTTGAGGATACGTTTCTTTTTGATTGGGTGAATTTTAATGCGAGGACGAGGTGGATGTATCCACATAAATGGCTTCTATGGTTCAACAATGGTTTTTGCAATATTAAATTTCTTAATTATGGTGTTTTGTCAAAGTGTACATTTATCCCCAAGAAATTATGATGATCAAGGGATACTTTATGTCCAATGAAAATTCTAGAAAAGCAGACCCTATTCTCACTTTATAAGCAGTATAGATTTCTTGTATCAAAAAAATTAAGAATTATTTAAATATTTGTCAGATAGCTTATTGGTGCTTTAACTAATTAGTAATCGGGCACGTGCGTTGTACATGAGAAATTTCTTTTCATATTAATTACTTGAATTTTAGATATATCATAGTTAAGATAGAAATTGAAAATTAACAAAAGTAACAATATGATTAAAAATAAACTTAAATGCTTGTAGTAAATGTACTCATGCATCGCACATGGAAAATTTAAATTACAAAAACAATTATTATTATTATTTTTATTATTATTATTTCTGCATTATATTTCTGTTAGAAACAAAAATAATTTTTATTTTAACAATTATTTTTGTTTAATATGATGAATATATAACATTCGAAATGTTCATAGATGTTTTCAACAAAATTCTGTATTTTTCCATTTTTTGTGTTCTGTCCTTTTTCAAATATTTATTATTCAATTATGACATCATGAGTTTCTTTGAAAAGTTAGATCATTGACCCACCATCTAGATAAGAAAATAGTTTTGCTTTATGATCAATTTTATATTATATATTTCATCTACATTATATAAAGATTTTTTTACTTATCACAATTAATTTTTGTTTAACACAATTAATATATAATTTTTTATGTATTCTTTTGATTACTTGTACTTATTTTTATTTTTTAAAGATTTCTTATTCAACTATCATATCATTAATTAATCTATTTGATAACCCACTAACCAAAAAGGAAAATAGTTTGATTTTTAGGTTGACATTAAATTTTGTATTACATTTCCATCAATGATAAAAAAAAAATTTTATTTATAATACTTATTTTTGTTCAATATAATGAATATATAATATAAGAGATGTACCCAATATTTCATCTTTTATAAATATATAACATTACATATATGCCCAAATTTTTCTCTATTTTTTTTATTTTTAAAATTTTATTATTTGATTATGACATTATTTCATTTCTAAGTTGATTTTGATTTTGGCATTCAATTTTCATCATAAACAAGAATGCTTCTTACATTTCATAATTGTTTTTGTTTAGCATAACAAATATACAATATTAGAGATATGGCCAATTATTTTTTAACTTTTTTGTATTATATTTTATTTATTTTAATTTTTTATTATTTAATTATGTCATTATTTATTTAACCCCTTTAACTCCAAATGGTTAAATTTCTTACCCACCACCGAGAGGAAAGAAAATGGTTTTGTTCTAACTTGCTTTTTAAAATATTTATGTTTATACTATTAAAATTGAATATTGTGGATTTAATTAATAGAAATTTATGATGAGAAAAATATATCTTAAATATATGATTTAATGAAATAATATACCTTAGATATGAGATTTAATGCGAGAGAATAGGAAAATAGTTTTATTTCCAATTGGTTTTAAATTTTATATTCCATTTCGATCATTAATAAAAGCCGTTATTATTTATCATATTTATTATTGTTTAATATGTCGAATATATGATGTTAAAAATGTTCCTAGTTTTTTAATTTCTATATTTTTGCATTTTATCTATTTTGAATTTTATTGTTTAATTGTGGCAACATGGATTTGACCCATTTAACCCAAAATGGTTTAATTTCTTACCACCACCTAGATGAAAACACTAATTTCCAATAGATTTTAAAAGTATAAGCTTTTGTTGTTATTGAAATTATTAATTTATTATGTATGGATTTAGTTAATAGAATTTAATAATAAGAAGAAACAAAAATGCCTTAAATATATGGTTCAATGAAGGTGAATGCAAGTTAATAACTAAAGTGTTGGATTTAATAAGAATGAATTGAATGCATTGATTAACTTAAAATTACCTCTTTTCATCTCATTTAATGTCAATAATCGATTACCTATTTATCCTTATTTTTTATCAATAAATTTAAATATGGAGGGATAAATTTTGTCCTCAAAAAATTCCAGAAACATTCTTGAGGCTATTCATACTTTTTAAAGTAGTATGGATTAGTATAAGAGCATGTGTTATGCATTTATGCAAGTAAGTATTAACCATATATGATGCATGATATTTAGATTTAACTTTTATCACTAATATACAACAAAATTAATATAAGTTTAGAATAAAATTATGTTTATTTTTAAGAAAGATCAGATTGTCGAAATTTTAGTTGATTAAAGCTGTTTTTTTTTCTATTCGAAAATAAGGTTCTTTGGCTATGGGCAAATCTGGTTGGGACCAATGCAGTGGTTGGTCAGATCCTCGACTAAACATAGACTAGGTGGCAAGTTTTGATATGAGAACCACAACTAAGGTCCAATGGTTATGAATATATAATAGAAAACAAACCCTGCACTGGTCCTACTAAATTGACAACCATGATAAATGTTCCCTACTCAGAAATGACACAAACACATCAAACATCAAGGTGATCTAAATTTAATGGATCAATTTAACCAATATATAACTTTTCAAAAAAAAAAAAAACCAATATATGCTCTCCTATCTCTCTAGAGCTATCATATTCATGAAGTTTCAAATTGTCTGCCAAAACCATATTTCCTTTCAATTAAAAACTAGCCACACCATTGTGTTTCTTAGTTCCTAATAAAATGATTTGATTAGGATCAGTGGCTAAACTTGGTTATGTTTGGATAAGCTTCTATCTTTGTGTTTTGTGGAGCATATTTTATTGTGTGCTTTTTCGGTTTAAGAAATATTGTTTACAAAATAAGTTTTTGAAATGAATATCATAAGTATTTTATTAATTACACCATGATGCTTTATCAAATGTAAAAATGATTCCACGTTTTAAATTGTTATTTATTGAAATTTATAATATAAAAATGTCACATGACCCATAATTATAATCAAACACTTAAAAACCTTAGATATATTTATCTAAAAGTTTGGAACCTCTTCCTTTGGCTTTCAAAATAGATTTTTTTAGATTGTAAATACTTGTTTAAGCCTAGGAAAGCTTAGGAACCAAACATATTTTAGCCATTGGCCTCTAAGGTTGCCTAAGTTGAGTCTGGTCTTCTTGAGCATCATAGAGATTGCATCCTATGCAACTGATTACACATGTAGGTCTTAAATGAGACACTTTGAAACACGACTTGATGTGATCTTCCTCCTTGTTGAGTTGTTATTATAGTAGTTAACCTTTGAACAACTCCAAAACCATTTAGATCTCTAGTAGCCTAATCATGCTTGAATTTCTTGGAACTTTCCCAATGGAGAGACATGGAGATGGTGTTGAGAATATTAGGCTTAGGCATCTAATTCAACAAGAATTCCATTTCTTCATCTTTGGTAGCATATTTGTTTTATTACAATTTAGGCTTAGAGAATCTTACTTAAAATAGCCACATACTTTATCACACCATTAGTATTCTCAATAAATTTGTTATCATCAAAACTCATAGAGTCAATAGAATATGCTCCTTAAATTCAAAACTCTTGTGTCTAATCCTATGGCCTTATACCATTATAATAAAGTTTTTATTAGTATTCTTCACGACAGAACAAAGCATACTAAAGTGGGCAAGCACTTCATTAGATAGAAGTTAGAGATGGATGACATTTGTAATCCTTACATTACTTCCACAAATCAATTTGCCTAGATTACTAGCTATTTGAGTTAAGAACATGTTAATTCTTGTATAATAAAATTTAAACTTGGTTCGAAGATGGGCCACATGAACATGTACCTCCACTAAGGATGTTAATGAATTCTAGAAGTTTGATACCCGATTTGACTTTGAATCTGATTATTCATATTTGTATGTTTGAACTTGTATTTGATTAATAATCAGGTCAAGATGTAGATTTAACCCCATTTGATCGGATTAAAATCTGAGTCTAATAAAAATTTATTATTTTATCTATATATGTGGTATAATTATGTATATATATAAATTTTTTTAAGTTTTTGGTCATTTTCAGCACAATAAAATTGTTACAGATTAAAGCTGAATTCAATCCAAAAGAAAACATGATAATTAGATAAAAATTATTATTTTATCTAGAGGTTTCATAATCAGTTGCAGATGTGAATGCAGTTGGATCCAATTCAAATTTGATTTTATAGCCATAATCTCCACTACCACAAATTATAACAAGAGATGTTAGGCAGGCAGCCCCCCTAAGTGCAATGAAGGTCACTAACCTAGGTCAGGGGCCTTCTTGATCACCCATTGATCCCATCTAGTTATGTATGTTGTTTACTTCCTTTACATTGCTACTAATTCATTTCTATCTTATTCTTTTTCTTACTTAACTTCAGTAAGACTAGAGAATGTACTTCAGTTAAATGAGAAGCTTTCAAGACTCTTCAAGTCAATAACTTAGCAAAATTTTAGGGTCCGTTTGCTTCCTTGGAATAGGCCCCTGGAATCAAAATCGAAAAGGCCTATTTTGATTCTAGTTATTTGTTTGGCTGGAATGTGATTCCAATTTCCAATCTTGATGAAATGGGATTTCCATTCCAGTGTTTATTAGAAAGTAAAGAACTTCTAAGAGAAAAACCCAAACCTTAATATTAATAAAATATTATGAAGTAATAATAAGATAAAAATAATAATAATAATAATAAATAAATAAATAATAGCAATACAAAATATTAATAAGGGAATAATAAAATAGTAATAATAATAATGTACAAATAAAATATAAAAATGCAATACTAATAAAATACATTGTAAAATAAAAAAACATAAAATATTAATAAATTAATACAAAACTGAAATTTTTTTGTTAATTCCAATTCTACCTCTAGATTAACCAAACAACAATGAATGGAAATTACATGGTTTCGGTTGCTGTCTAAACCAAATAGGCATTAAGAATAGGAGATTCAGATTCTAATTCTAATTTTGATCCTAGCCGCAAACCAAATAGTCCCTTAGGCTTCATTTGGATCCGGTGTAAAACGCCATCATTGTAAAAGTACACTGATGACGTTTTACACTGAATCATATAATAGGTGTGTTAGACAGTTATGCCCTTACCTCCAATCAAATTGATGTATCTTTTGACATTTATTGTAAATGAATAAAGTACATAATTGATTCATGTCATTGTGGTGTGTTTCTGTGTAATACCCTTAAACTGGACACTTATGAGACTCGTGTTAGTTTAGAAACTTCACAGTCGTTGGATAGATCTAGGGAGATTTATCCTGCCAATGCTAAAACTGATGTACCGCCAAGTTGGTTGAGGTGGCTTGTCTCAGCTAGCAGGGTGAGACTTGAGGTACATGCAGTGTGAGTTTTCTTGAAACCCTTAACCAGACCAAAATTCTAGTATTGCCCTGGACCTTGGAGATAGATGGGTAAAACTGGAATGTTACACCTGACCCCTAGACTTGATTATGGTACTGCACTAGGTGTCGGATTGGGCTGTCTTTGATATACCAATCAGTGAAATCCTTAGAGGGGGTCAAAACCTGGGTATGTTGGGACAGTCCGAGAATTCATCTAAGTGGGTAATCATAGTGACAGGATCAGCCCCTTTGTTGGACAAAGTGAATGATCAGGGATGCACTCTCTCTAATGGAAACCTAAACTGCCGACAGTTGATTTCAACCGTTGAAATTTGTTTTTGCAAAATATATATATATATATATATATATATATATATTATGTTTTCAAAATGTTTTAATTCTCGGGATCCATGTGTTAGAGAGTGCAACACTGTTCCTTACAGCCGAGGGAGAGGTCTCCTCTTGTCGAGCAGTGTTTGATCATTATGGGCTGAGAGGTTAATTGTAAGACCATTGAGGGTAATACCTAATGGGCTAATCTTGCATCTACTTACAGTCCTTAGGTTTTCATAAGGTGGCTAGACCCAAGGAACATTTAGTGTAAATGTTGGGTCCATTAATAGTCCATAGTGATGGGCTCAGGGGTTCACTATCTCCTACAGTGAATTTGGTCAGGCCTTGTAACAAAGGTTGGGCTGAACCCATGTGGCTGATGTGTAAATCAAAGTTTGGGTCCCATGCCATACAAAGAGAGTCAACTGGGCAACAAGTTAAGAGGTTAAGTGAGCACATAAACTTAATGAGCCTAAAGCCCAATTCAAACTGGGTTAATTAAATTAATTAAATAGGGGTTGATCTTGGTTTGTATCAGTAGATAAGGATAAGAGGATAAGTCTTATCCACTTAAAGAGTCCAGATCCAAATAAAGATTTGGATCAAGAAACTCCTAATTTGATTAGGATTAAGCTGATCTTAAACTGCAGATAAGATAAGGGATTATCCTTATCACTTAAAGAGTCCAGATCCAAATAAAGATTTGGATCAGGAAACTCCTAATCAGATTAGGAGGTTGTCTCCTTAAGGCTATAAATAAGAGAGCAGGGCAGACATGCAAAACATACCAAACAAGACACAACAAACTGCAGAATTCTTCCCTGTTCTTGCCGTCCCTACCCAGTTTGATCTCCACTTGTGGGAGTGATCAAGAATTGTTCTTGATATTGCTTCTTGGCAGAAGAAGCAATCTGAAGTCGTGCTCACCAGCCCTCTACTCCATTCTTGCTGAAGAGTCGTCTTATTGATCCTGCTTCACCTCATATTATGTCATCTTCAGTGGAAGTAGGTTTTGGTTTACTCCTTGGGTGTGAACACCTTCATTAGGAGTTACTGCTACTCCATATCAGGCATATCCCTCTCCTCCCTTTTGGTTTCAGATCTGGTCTGGTTTGGTTCAAGATTGATCTTTGGAAATGCAGTTTTCTAAAATAGGGAATGTGATTCCCTGATGGGTGAGAGAGAAATTTTTGAAATTTTGCCCAACCTTCCTGTAAGGTTCAGCCATTCATATGATGGATCTCTCATTCCTTCAGTGGTATCAGAGCCAGGTTCAAATCTTGAACCGAATTAAACAAGATTTGAATCTATGCAAATGGGCAGAAGGAATTCTACCCAATTTGCGCAGTTAGCGTTTTTCTTGGAAATCGGTTCCTAGTTTTTGGGCAAATGATCTGAAATTAAATCTTTATTAATCTGATTTATATTTAAAATTGTTCTATATATTTTTCTTGGATTTTGGGTTGTTCGTATGGTGCAGATCGAATTCTTTTATTGGCGCAAGAAATTTGCGCACCTGTTGATTTCTTCTATTCATTCTTGGTCTATAATTAATTTTATTTTTTTTAATTTTTAGACGAAATGTATAGGAATTCGAATATGATGTAATATTAATAGAAAAATTAGGTTTTCTATTTTTATTTCATTCGAAGATGAAACAAAAAGCGCAAAGGAGAGAATTCCGCAGATTTGGGTTCAACGATCTGCGATTTTTAGTTTTGGAAACTGCATACTGCAAAATGGTCTTTGTTTTGCAGGGTAGCAGTCTTACGAATAGCCCTATTACTGATTTTGGATTGTCATATATCAATTGTTTAATTTCATATCATCTTCTTGAATTGAATCTTGAATTAAACATCAAACCCTAGACCCATTCAAACCAAATTAGACCAAACTGGTTGGACCGAATCTGTGATTCGATGGGGGCTGTTCTCAACTCTAAAATTTCCTTCATGGGCCAAGGGATTGATGGTTAATTGCAATATGCAATTCAGCCCACATCTGTAAAACCCAGTTTTAATCTATTAAAATTGCTTTAGCCCAATTTTAATCTATTAAAATTACAGTTCAGCCCATATACCTAGATGATATTAATTGGTAATATTATGGAATTAAATGGGTTTTATTTATGGGTTTTATAGTTATTTAATTGATTGGATCAATTATGATTTTCATGCATGTGATGTATGGATGTGCGATGTGCTATGTTCATGGGTCATAAGCACTTGGCCCATGCTGATTCGATAGTGGCTCTTTCGCACACCATGGCTGAATGCACATCATTGCCATAGTGTCCTTAAGATCATTGGAAGATCTCCCTGCATGGTAGTCCCCACACCAGCTTCCTCCCCAAGAGGAACCATGCACCGTAGCCATTTAGGGCCCATCTAAATCTGCCTTTATGAAAGTCAATGGGAGCCACTTTGGTTTGACCTAAATTAACCTATGGTGTAATTATTCATTCCCTCCTGAAAATATAAGTGCATGTGATAGGGAGATTCATATGATGAAACTCTCTAAAGGCCTTCCATCATTAGTATGAAGATTGGTTGTATTGGTGGGTGGAGATGCATCAAAAAATTGGGCTATCCATCTACTAATGCAATCGGCTGGATTGCTTCATAAGATGATAGGGGCATCATAGACCGATGTTGGAGGGGCCTATCCTAAAATAGAAGACTCTCTGATGGTACCTTAGCGTTCACGAACATGATGGGTGAGCACTTACTGGACAGAAAGGTTTAACCTAAAATGGCTATGAACCTTGTCTGACAAAGGCCAAAGGGAAAACTCATAAGATGAGTGGATGATATCCTTCACAGAAGGTGGTGGAATTTTGTAGCTGAAACAGTTGGCTCCAAGCACCCTATGTGGTTTTCCACATTTCTAGAGACACAACTGTCTCCACCATTGAGATTGGAGGGAATCTCAGAGATGCCCAAAATGGAAATGAAACATAGATTAAAAAGCCTTTCTATGTGATGACATGAATCAATTAGGTTGTGGACTTACTAATCTGCCTTGCCTTTACCAGAAATGGCAAACGGAAACTTCACCAAACTATTGGATGATAACAAACTGAAGGGCCCCCTAATTATGCTGACTGGTTCCGAAACCTTAAATATCTAGAGACTAAGAAGCAAGGTAATTTCGAATCTTTTATCATAGAGACCAATTTGTTGGTCACTTCTGCTTCCTGGTGTATTGACTACGAGGCTTCAACTCATGCGTGTAACTCACTGCAGGAATTCAAGATAAGCAGAAGACTGAGTGACGGAGAAGTGACGCTCTACTTGGGGACTTCTGCAACAGTTGTAGCTGCAACCATAGGAATTGTAGAACTTGTTTTCAGAGAATGAACAATTGTACTTAAAGATTGTCTTTTCATACCTAATTTAAGAAGAAATTTGATTTCTATCTCAAAATTGTGCATGGATGGTTATTCTATCTTATTCAGTAATGTGATTATTATTAAACGGAATAACAAATTTCTCGCATATAGAGAACTTGAGAGTAGTCTCTATGTTCTCCATCCTTCTCTGGAAACAAACATTATCGAAACTACGTCGAAAATAATCACCAAGAAGAGGACTCATGATACAGTTAATCCCATGTGCCTGTGACATTACTGACTTGGCCACATAAATATAGATTGTATTACAAGATTGGTAAAGGATGGTTCGTTGGATTTTCTAACTGTAGAATATCTTCTAACCTGTGAACCTTGCCTTCAGGGTAAGATGACGAAGCGACTATTTACCAGTAAGCCTGAAAGATCTACAGGCACACTTGACCTTATACATACTGATGTATGTGCTCCCCTGAATGTTAGGACACATAACCAGCACGCTTATTTTATAACCTTTACATGATCACTCACAGTATGGTTACGTGTACCTAATGAGACATAAGTCTGAATCTTTTGAAAAGTTTAAAGAATTCAGACAAGAAATTGAGAAACAGTTAGGGAGAGAAATTAAGACCATTTGATTAGATTGATGCGACGAGTATCTCTCTAACGAATTCAGTGACTACTTAAAGGAAAATGAGATTGTATCACAACTAGCTCCTCTTGCTACATCACAATTAAACGGTGTATCAGAGAGGAGAAATTAGACTCTATTGGATATGGTCTGATCACTTCTCGTCCACTCAGAGTTACCTACATCCTTTTGGGGTTTCGCATTAGAGACTACAATTTACGTGTTGAATCGAGTTCCAACCAAATCTGTTCCTAAGACTCCATATGAGCTATGAAATGGTAAGAAACCAAGTGTAAGACACTTGAAAATTTGGGGTTATCCGGCACATGTTAAAAGAACTAGTGCTGACAAATTGGAATCTGATGGAGAGCAATCCGGTCGGTTCTAGCTGTCAATGATCTTGCCTCTGACTGGAGCAAAAGGTGCCTGAAACGGGGAAGAAAGCGAGTAGTCTCTGGGGAGGAACCCGGTGAGAGTGCTCCGAAGTTCAAGTTAGTATTCTCTCAAAGGCAAGATAAGAAACCAGATGGCGCAAAGTTATCACATACCTCTATTCTTGGGGGGAAGAGGGCCTTTCATAACCACTTCGCGCACTCACTCCCAAGCTCCTGTCAGGTCGGGTATCATTACCTCTACACTTCTGCCAGTTCGGGTGTCATCAACTTTGCTGGGGCAGACAACCGCCACTGCTCTCTTTGTCGGAGCCGTCTCTGTAACTGGAGGTGGCGGTGGCAGGTAGACGTTAAAGTGCAGCTGTCAAGTGTCAGATCCTAAGTCAGTCAGGTGCGTCGCCTCAGGATACGGACCCCATTGGTGTCAGGTACGGTTGTTCAGTTCGGCGGCTTGGAGACGAAGTGTTGGAGTGGTGTGCGAGGTGAAGTCTTGAGTTCGGATAGAAATGTGGCTCGGATTGCCCTGGGGTGGGCCAGTTTGGGTTGTTGCCCTTTGCGCTCCTCGTAAGGCTCGGGTCGAAGGGAGAGTTCAGGCTCCTCTTGGAGAGCTCAAACCACTGGTTCCTCCTCTCGGAGCTTGTGCCTTGAGCGTACTGCCGTGCCAAGCTGTTGATCCTTCCAGGTCACCCTCGATTGCTTCCACGTGTTGGGTGGCCAAGAGGTCGGGCCAAATCATCCTCCATCAATTGCCCTCCACTCCTCGCGCTAAGGGTCTTGCCCTGGCGCGGGGAGTTCGCGAGGTGACGGGTGGATTTGACCCGTACTTTAAACCGGTTGATTGATGGCGCGAAGTGGGCGTATGTCAGAAGATTTCCGAATTCCTTGAGCGCCAAAAAGTCAGAAAACGTGTCAATCCATCTTTAAATGCTGGGAGACGTGACAGCGCGCGTTATTTCAAATTCAAAAAATGCGCCACTGTTGCCTTAAATGCTGGGAGACATGACAGCGGGCGTTATTTCAAATTTGAAAAATGCGCCACTGCTGCCTTCAATGCTGGGAGACGTGCGCCGGCGCTGCTTCAGTTTCAAAAGACGTGCAATCAGTCATGTCTCGTTCTTAGAAGGCGTGCAGTCAGCTTGATCGTGGGCCGTTGGATTTGCCTTGATCAGAGTCATCGGTTTTCGGTTACTGTGGGTATAAATAGTGGGGGACCCTCAGTCGCTTTCCATCGTTCTCCTGCGTTTGCTTCTTGAGCTCGCGTCTAAGTTTTAGCTCGCGCCCGAGTTTTAGCTCGCATCAACTTTCCGTAGTCCGTTAGCTTATTTCGGGTGAGTTAGTACTTTTTTTTCCGGTATTCTTTTCCTCCCGATGTCTAGCTCGGATAGCTTAGACAGTTTCTCGAGGGGGTCAGATGCAGGTTCTACGAACTGAGTTGCATCCCCCGACAGCCTTAGTGAGCCCAAGGTAGAGCTCGAGGAAGAGTTCGAACCCGTAGGCCGAGTCGCCTCGGGTAGCTTGGTGTCCTCCTCCCTTCGAGATCAGATGTTAGACAAGTTTGGGCCCTCAACCATGACGCCTGAGGGGCTTTACTCCCTTATCACCCAGTTCAACCTGCCTAGGGAGTATACTTACTTTATACCCTCGGGTGACTTCCCTTGGGAACACGGTCCTGACGTGATCGTGGAATTCTGGGAGCAGCTCGTCGCCGGGCTGCACCTACCTTTCCACCCTCTCATCGTCGAGATTATGAACCACTTCGGCGTCACCGTTGGTCAGCTCCACCCGAATTTTATCCGTAATTTGGTTGGGACTATCTCCCTCTTTTGCGAACACATTTTTCCTTTAGACTTGGAGATCTTCTCTTCCATTCTCATGCTTAAGAAGCTAGCAGGTCCCCTTCCTGGGCGTAGGTGGGCGTACTACCTGTCTCCTCGCCCGGGGTTCAAGCTTTTACACGATCTTCCCAACAAGGTCCCGACGTGGAAACATGACTACTTTGGGGTATGAAGTGCAACGGGGTGGCCGTTCCAAACCGGGTGGGGGTTGGCTGCCCCTGACCCCGGTGTTACGCTAGATAGAGAGACGACGAAGGGCCTCCAGGAATGGGCCCGGCTCGGGCTGAAATGCTACCATTATCTGACGGAGGCCAAGCTCATCCAGGTTGGCCTGAGTTCGGGTTGGTTCCTTGCTCAGAGGCTTGTCTTTTCTTTTGCTTTTCGTTTTTTCGTTTTCCTGATGTCGAGCTCCTTTTGCAGGTGTGATGGACAAAGAAAAGACTCGTGGTGGGAACCTGTTTCATGCTATGAAGAGGAGGAAGTGAGTTGCAAAACGGACTCGTGCCGAATTGCCCCGAGATGCGGAGCCCGAGGCACCGAGCTATCCGCCAATGGATCCACCCAGGGAGCCCGAGATGGCCCCTCCAGTACAAGAAGCGGCAGGGGCCCCTTACGCCGAGGCTGCTTATACGGGGGCTCCTTATGCTGAAGCCACTTATACGTGGGTTGGGCCTTCAGGCTCGGGAGGCCAAGGCGAGTTCAAGAACGTGTTGTCGCCGAACCACACTCTTCAAAAATGTAAGGAGGTCGTTTACCCTGAGGAGATCGCGGCGTGGGCCGAGCTTCCTTTGAACCACGTAGCGTGGCGTGTTGCCTCTTATGCCATGGTAGTAAGTCAGTGACCTCTTGTCGGGCTCCTTGCCATTCCCCTTCTCGTTTATTACTCTTTTAACATTGTCGTTACTTTCTTTTCGACAGGTGAATTCCTCCATCCATACCTTGGCGGTTCAAGCGGAAAGGAGCTCGAGGCGGGCACGAGCTGCCGAAGAGGCTTCCCGCGCTGCCGAAGCGGCTTCTCGCGCTGCAAAGGCCAGACTGGCGAGGTTTCAGAGAGATACTGAGGACATGGGAGTGGTGGTGAAACACATGGCGGACCTGAGGTTGGACTTGCAGCATCAGGTCGAATACCTTCAGGAGGATATTAGGGAGAGGACGGAGATCTTTTCTCAGGGTATCGAGGATGCCAAGAAGAAGGCTGTTGAAGACTATATCGCCTCGTCGCGCTTTGACGACCTGATGGTGGGCTCGTACAGAAGGGGTTTTAAACTGAGTCGGTGGATGATCAGGAATACATACCCCGAGCTCGATATCAACGCCATAACTACTTTGCGTATTACTCAGGAGTTGGCCAACGCGACTGATGGTGAACCGGATTCTAAGGATGAGGCAGGGCCTTCGGGTATCGTTGAAGTGCCTTTCGATGGCGAGGAAGATGTACCTCCGGGCCTGTGAGCTCGCTTCTGTGCTTGTTTTCTTTTTTTTTTGGAATGTACACAGAGTATTCTGCAATAAAATGTCCTCCTTTCGGTTCAAGTGTTGTCTTCTCCTTCTTTGTCGAACTGATTATATTATCGGACTACTGAAATTAGGGCCTAGGGTGAATTAGCATAAGGCTAAATGCCCGAACTGACTCCCGATTTTGAGATACCGAGGTCCTTATCAGCTCGCTGTTAGCACTTTGCCTTGTCAGCTTGGTGCTAGCATTTTGCCCTTGCTTACCCACGCCGAGGTCCTTGGTAGCGACTTAGTCCACCTCGCTCGGTGATTTATACGTAGTATCGTCTCAAGTTAACAACGTTCCACGCTCGGGGTACTTGTTTGCCCTCTAAGGTTTCGAGCTCGTATGCTCCCCCAAGTGCTCTCTTTACTCGGTAGGGCCCTTCCCAATTCGGTCCAAGTTTGCCCACGCCGGGTTCAGGTGCTATGATCTTACGAAGAACCAGGTCACCGATGCAGAAGTTCCGCTTTTTTACTCTAGCATTGTAGTACCGAGCTACTCTTTGCTGGTAAGCTGCGGTCCGGATGTACGCGAGGTCTCTTACCTCATCCAGTAGATCGAGGTTGGTACATAGCTCGTCTCCGTTTGTCCGATCGTCGTATGCTTCTAGTCGTAGTGTAGGTACTTCGATCTCCGCCTGGATTACCGCTTCAGTGCTGTAGGTGAGGTTAAAGGGGGTCTCTCCCGTGGCGGTTTTTTCTGTAGTTTGGTGAGCCCATAGAACACTTGGTAGCTCATCCGCCCACAACCCTTTAGCTCGGTCTAGTCGCGCTTTCAACCCGTGGAGGATGGCTCTGTTCATAACTTTTGTTTGACCGTTTGCCTGCGGGTGCGCGACCGATGTGAAGTTCTGCCGAATCCCCATATATTGGCAACAATCCTAAAATTTGATGTCCTCGAACTGCTTGCCATTGTCAGAGATCAGTACCCAAGGTAACCCGAAGCGACATACTATGTTCTTCCAAAAGAAGTTCTGTACGTTTCGAGCTATGACTGCTGCGAGAGGTTCAACTTCTACCTACTTTGTAAAGTAATCTACCGCCACCACTAGGAACTTCCTCCCACCTGTTGCTGGCGGGAATGTTCCCAGGAGGTCGATGCCCCATTGCGCAAAGGGCCATGGACTGGTGAGATACTTGAGGTCGGTGATAGGCTGATGGTGGGTATTGGCATGCTTCTGACACTTGTCGCATTTTCTAACGAGCTCGGTGGCTTCTGCCTTCATCGTTGGCCAGTAGTACCCTTGTCGAAGTGCCTTCCGGGCGAGGGCCCTGCCCCCCAAGTGTCCACCGCACAGACCTTCATGAGTGTCACGGAGTACGAGCTCGGCTTCGGCAGGTCGCAAGCAACGCAGGTAGGGGAGAGTGTAGGATCATCGGTACAGCCGTTCGTCTATTATGACATATTTGGCTGCCTAGCGCTACACCCTTCTGACTGCAATAAGATCTGCAGGGAGGGTCCCATCTAGCAAGAAGCTCACGAGTGGGTCGATCCAGCTTGGCTCTGCTTCAAGAACGGGAGCGACCTCCTCTGCCCCCCCGAGAATGCTAGGCCGAGGTAAGTCCTCTATGTACACGGTTCTCATGGCGTTGTGACTGGTGTTGGCTAACCGGGACAGGGCGTTGGCCTCAGTGTTCTTTGACCTCGAGATTTGCTTTATGAAGTGTGACTAGAAGTTGAGTAGAGTCTCCTTTACCTTTGCTAAGTAGGCGATCATAGTTAGCTCACGTGCTTCATACTCGCCCGTAACCTGGTTGACCACAAGCTGGGAATCGCTGCAGATAACTATGTGTTTTGCTCTTACCTCTTGTGCTAGGGCCAGCCCGACTATCAATGCCTCGTACTCTGCCTCGTTGTTGGATGCCGCGAACTCAAAGCATAGCGTGTATTCCAATTTCGTGCCACCCGGGCCGCGCAGGACTATTCTAGCTCCGCTGCCCTGTTGGTTCGAGGAGCCATCTACGTGAAGGATCTAGGGCTCCTCATCCCAGTTCGCGTTTGGCCGAACTAGGAGAGATGCCACCCTGGCTGCTACCTCACGGGGTTCGGACTCTATTGGCTTGGGAGCTCTGGGCTCACCTGAACTAGGGATCTCGGGCTCAACCGACCTGGGGACTTCGGAGTTGAACGTGCACTCAGCGATGAAATCTGCTAAGGCTTGGGCCTTATTAGCAGTTCGTGGCCTATACTGGAGGTCATACTCACTGAGCTCGATGGCCCACTTCGTCAGCCGACCGGAAACCTTGGGCTTGAGTAAGACTTGCCTCAGAGGTTTGTCAGTCAAGACGATGATAGTGTGCGCCTGAAAATATGGGCGGAGTTTCCGAGCTGCAATTATCAGTGCGTATGCCAACTTTTCTATCTGCGGGTACCTTGTCTCTGCTCCCTACAAAATTTTACTAACATAATAGATGGGTCATTGGACCCGATCTACTTCTTTTATTAGTACCGAACTGACCACCTCGTCACTTGCCGAGAGGTATAGTTCTAAGACATCGCCCTCCTCGGGCCTAGTTAAGACCGGCACACTGGCGAGGTACTTCTTGAGCTCGCCGAACACGAGCTGGCAGTCGGGGGTCCATTCGAACCCTTTGCCTTTAATTGCCTTGAAGAAAGGCAGGCAACGGTCTGCTAACTTGGACATAAAGCGGCACAGGGCGGTTATGCGGCCATTTAGCCTCTGAACCTCTTTTACTTTTCGGGGTGGTCTCATGTCTAGGATGGCCTTTATTTTGTCCGGGTTGGCCTCAATACCGCACCGGTTGACGATGTACCCTAAGAATTTACCCGAGGCGACACCGAAGACGCACTTGTTTGGGTTTAGTTTCATGCTAAATTGACGCAGAATTTGGAAGACAGAGTGCAAGTCTTGTATTAATTCATGCGAAAACTGTGTCTTGACGACCATGTCGTCTACATAACATTATATTTTCGTGCTAATTAAGGGCTGAAACAACTTATTCATGAGTCTTTGGAAGGTTGCCCCAGAATTTTTTAGTTCAAAGGGCATGACCTTGTAGCAGTACAGGCCGAACTCGGTTATGAAGGTGGTCTTTTCCTCATCGGACTGGTCCATCCTGATTTGGTTGTAGCCTGAGTAGGCGTCCAAGAAATTTAGCAACTCATGTCCCGAGGTCGCGTCCACTAGGCGGTCAATTCTGGGGAGGGGGAAGCAATCTTTCGGGCAAGCTCAGTTCAGGTCGGTGTAGTTGATGCACATGCGCCACTTGGGTTGGCTACCCAACTCGGGTAATGAACTTCCCTTATGAAGTCTACTGCAAGGAGCTTCTCGACCTCCTCGTCGACCACCCTCCAACGTTCTGGGGCTAAGTTGCATTTCTTCTGTCTAATGGGTCTGACTACAAGGTCAGTATTAAGTTTGTGAGTTATAAGACTGGGGTCAATACCGGTCATATCGGCCGCGGACCATGCAAAAATATTTAAATTTTGAAGTAGGAAACTTACCAATTTGGATCGTAGAGGTTCCTGGAAGGAAGCACCGATCTGTAGCGTCCGAGTTGGGTCTGTAGCTGAAGTTGGGATTGCGACCATTTCTTCTGTGGGCACAGATCGCTCTTCGCCTTACTCCGTAGGTCGCTCCAGTTCGAGGTCGTCGACTACCTTGGTTTTTCCCTTCAGGGCAACAACATAGCACTTGCGGGACTCGAGCTGGTCGCCCCGCGCTACTCCCACACCGAAGTCTGTAGGAAACTTCATTGCCAAGTAGTAGGTGGAGACCACTGCCCGTAGGACATGAATGATTGGCCGCCCTATTATGGCATTGTATGGGGAGGGGGTCGCGACCACCAAGAAATCATGGTTGAGTCTGACCGAACAGGGCCATGTGCCGACTTCCACAGGTACTGTTATTTTCCCGAGGGGCCTGACTTCCTCTCCGCTGAAGCCCACCAGAGGAGTGTTTGCGGGCTTCAACTCGCTTCTCTGCAACTGAAGCTGGTCAAACGCCGACTTGAAGAGAATATCCACCAAGCTGCCTGAATCAACAAGCACACGCCTGACTTCGAAGTCACTGGTCCTTAGTTTTATGACAAGCGCATCATCGTGGGGGTAGTGGACCCCTCACGCATCATCTTCCGTGAAGAAAATCAGTTCATCCGCCTTCGACCTCTTCGGAGGGTTCTGCTATTCTTGGGCAGCTTCGCGAACTGACGCCTGGGCCGCTGCCAAAGTACAACCCGCTACTACCGAACCTCCCACTATCACGTGGATGGTTCCCCGAACTGGCCTCTCTTCCGGAGGCTGTCTCTGCGGCTGTTCGGCCGGCCTGCTGCTGGACTCAGGAGCATCCTTACCGCACTCCCCTTGCTGACCTATCTTATTATTATTATTATTATTATTATTATTATTATTATTATTACTATTATTATTATTATTATTATTATTATTATGCTGTACAAAATTTCATAAGTAGCCACGACGGATGAGTCCCTCTATCTCGTCGTGGAAATTATTACAATGTTTGGTACTTTGACCATGGTCTCTATGGAAACTGCAGTACAAGTTTTTGTTCCTCTTGTTTGGGTTCCCTTTTAGGCGAGGTGGCCACTTTACGTACGGGGCGTCTTTAATCGTCATCAGATCCCAGCCCGCTTCGTGTTCAAGGGCGTGTAGTCTGTCCGACTTGCCATGGGAGCTCGGAATGGCTGGCTTGGTTTCGGCGCCCGAGCTGGATCCTTCCGGCTGTCTCCTTGATTGGGGAGTTCTTCTCTCTTTCTTTTTTCAAACCCGCCCCCAGTCCTTTGGTTGATCTCCTCCTCCGTCCACATGAACTTGTCCGCGAGCTTAAGGAACTCAGCAATGGTCGTGGGCTGGTTGGCCACTATGTGCCACTGGAATTCCTTGTGTGTCACCCCCATCTTGGCCGCTGCGAGCTAAACTACGGGGTCCAGGTGTGGGATCTGTAGGCATGCGTCGTTAAACCGCTTAATGTAGTTGTGGATGGGCTCTCCTTCCTTCTGGACCATGCCGAGGAGGCTCTCCTCGGTTCGAGGGGACTGCTTGCTGGTGACGAAGTGCGTGGTGAAGACCTGCACGAACTGGGCCCAGCTTCTTATTGACCTGGGGGCTAGGTTTTTGTATCAGGTGCGAGCCACTCCTCTGAAGGTGGTAGTGAAGGCTACGCACATACAGGACTCGCTAGCTCTAGCCAGGTGCATCTGGGACTAGAAGGCATCGACGTGGTCGCTGGGGTCAAAGGACCCATCATATTTGTCGAGTGGGGGGAGCTTGAAGTCTATAGGCATGGGAACTGCAAGGAGTTTTGATGACAGGGGGGAAGGGACCGAGAGGATTGGGACAGCCTTTACCTCTTTCGAGCTCGCTTCTTCACCTCGGAGCTTGGGCAGGATGCGGGTTGCAGTTCGGCGGCTTCACCGGCAGTGCCTTTGCTGCTTGGAAGGCTCGGTGTTGGCATTGCTCGCCTCGGTGCTCCCGAGCTCGATGGGCCTGGACTGCCGGAGGTAGTCCGCGGCTAAGACACTGAACCGGTTTTCAGTGTGCAGGGGCCGTCCCGAGAGCGCCGTGGTCAATTACCTAATTGACCAACTTACCCTTGCTAAATGAACGGGCCTTTGGTATTTTGTGTTTTGGTGACCTTGGGTACGGATACAATATGCACGATACCATGTTATAAGTATCAATAGTTTAATCCTTGAAAATACAAGCCAAAAGCTTTGGTATAAGAACACATGATCAATAACTTGCCATGTGTAGGTATGGCGATTTTCCCCACCCCCAATGGAATCCCAACTTCCCTGACCCGATATGGTCAGAGATGGGGATTGAGGTCCCTACCCTACCCTGACCCCAAGTATATATATTAAATATGTATTATTATATTATTTATATATATATATATATATATATATATATATCAAAATATATTTAAAATATTATTTATAATTTAAAATTCTTATTTATTTTAAGTAAATTTATTTTTCAAAAGAACACTATTATCTAAAATAATTTCAAGTATCGGAGATGGGGATGGGGTTAATTTCAGAATTGGGGTTTTTTTGGTACTAATTCAGAAATTATCTCCACCCATTGCCATTCCTAGCCACGTGTCTCATTTTGAAAGTATTAGAATTTAGAACTTAAATGAGAGGTCGAATCTCTCAATAGTTAAAATACATCATTAGAGGCATTCCTTTGTTCTGTATTTTTGAAACTAAAAGAATTAATAAAAGTTAAAGAAATTATGAGTATTCTGAGGATAAGAATGACCAAACTATTCGAAGCAATGCATTTTTTTTAATTCTGTTCTTCATACCCTCGCACAGCTTAGAAGACTTTTGCACATTATGTTAATCTTCATCTTCTGAGAATTAGATAACCTCGATTGTATTTTTTGTTTTCTTTTTTGGATGGGTTTGAGAGGGTGGTGAATGAGTGCTTTATTTGTACTGGGCATGGATCAAGGATTTGGGATTAAAAAAATAGCCCTATTGGAAGCAATTGAGTTTTGGATACGGGAAAATCTTTGGCAAATTATGAGAACTACGACACTCCAATGGTTAAATGTCTTCCACCAAATAGACAGTCTTGACAGAGAAATCACCATTGATGAGTGTTCCTACTTGTCAGACATAGCACGAATGATGCCATCAAGTATAAATCTGTGACTCTTACTAGAAAAATTTGCTTAAACACTTTGAAATTATGTGGGCTGTACTGGTCCCATGCAATAGTGTAACGCATGAACCACTCTCAAGAGCCCCAATAGTTTTATGTAAAGGATCAATTTTATATAATAAAATAATTTTTTTAGATATATTAAAATATTTTATAAATAAAAGTCATAGGCTTAGGCCCTGGCCCAGGTTATTAGCCCTTTCCATATTCCAGGTGTTAAGTCGGGCCAATCAGCCCATGATCACCTCTAGATGAGTAGGGACACAATGGGGGAGAGGAAAATAAATGAAGAAAGAAAGAGTATATAATTTTGTTTTGGTAAGATGAAGCTTCATTCAAACTGAAATAAGTCGAAAAAACTACACACAGAACCAGATATTCGAGTTTGAGTGAGTAATTATAAATAAATAAATTCATAATCAAGTTTCCTAATATATTTTTATTTATAATACCTATAACATTAATTTATTTATACTCAATTGGGCTCGAATCAAGTCTTTGAGCTCAGAAATTCTGAATTGAGTCGAGCTGGAGCTGGGTAGCCCAATATTTGACTCAACTTGGTTCGATTAAACCCCTACGGGAGGACCAAATTTGTGAGCTGCCGAATTACAAGATAGGATTAGTTAAAGTGCTAAACTTAATAGCTGTTTAGCGGGCGGTAGAACCAATGATAATTCCCCACACCAGTCATAAAAGACATGAGGCCCACAACCATTCAACCTCTCACTGTGGTCCCTATGTATCTTATGACTGGTGTGGGATGTTATCATTAATTTTACAGCCCATTATATAGCCATCACATTCAACTAATCAGAATTACCAAAATTACCAAATTACACTTTCTTGGAATATAACAAATCACACAATTGTTAAAAAGGGGAATAAGTCTCCTGTAGTCTGCAATCAGTGAACGAGTACGCCTAAGTGGGTTAGAGGATTCTACCAACAGAATATTGAAGATCGGCTTTATATTACCTTCAACAATAAAGTGTGATAAATCAAGGTCCTAAGCCATTCTAAGCCCCTTCAAGAAAGCATATGCTTCCATGTTCAACTCTACTGACACCGGCTGTGGTTGATATCATCGCTGTTTCTTCTCGAAACGTTTGGGTTTATCAATACAAATTACAAATTGGTGAGAGATATATGGTGTCGCATCACATGTGAGAATTATTTCAACTAGAATGATTGGGCTTCATTCCTTGGAGAATTATTTTTAAAAACGATCTCTCATACATAGATTTTTAAGATATATTTATTTTAACCATAAATAACTTCAAATAATAATTATATATCAATTTATATTGATCAACACAAAACGTTTCAGGTAAAAACAGCAATGGTACCAAACACTGATGAGGTTTTTGCTAGCTAAGTACCTCCTTGATAGAGATCGGTGCTCCATGGGGCCTCTTAGTAGTAATTTCATGCTTTATAGCCTCCTACAATGCATATGAGCTCCAGAAATAATAATGGTAGGGTTCACTTTCTTTTTCTCAAAAACCCATAGGTTTCTAGCCCGCCAAATATGCCAAAGCATGAGTAGGCTCAAGGCCCAAGTGGGCCTTGTATTTTCTCCATTAGGTCATCCACGTACCACCAAACGTTCAGCCATTTTTTAACGTCCCATTCTCAATAAATGTCAACTCTTAGGCTATGTTTGGTTTGAAGGAAAAGGTAGAGAAAGGTAGGAAAATCTATATAAGCTTTGTAAAGGTTTTGACAGTGGGGCATTGAAAAAAGAGATGAATTAGTGTTTCATTTGTGTAGTTACACATGAATTAGTGTTCCACCCTTGTAGAAAACCCTGAGAGAGCATCCCTTAGGGGTGCAACTTGAGTTGGCCCAGGTGAGCATTTTACATTGCTCAGGTTTGGATCTTCAGTTCAGACCCATTCAAATTTTGACAAAAGCCCAATTCAAGATTGCCCAAATTGCACCCCCATCCCTTCGTTAATGCATTTCATGCAAATAGGAATAGCTGTTGTAGGAAATATTTCATGGCCCAAAACTCCTTCCAAGTAAGATTAGATACATTGAGTGGGCTCTGAGAAGAGGAAGAGTAGGTATTACATACCACCAAGGTTTAAAATTTCGATATAATATGCTCGATACAGGGTGTATCGTATCGTATTGTATCTTTGAAAAATCGATACAAGATATGCATGGAAATCGGACATTTCGTCTTTTTTCATGTGTATCAGACCTGTATCGGGGCATATCGGTAGTGTATCGACGAAAAAGATACAACCAAAAACTAAAAAAAATTAAAGGGGGAAAGCAACATTCTTTTCCCCAAAATAAGCCTTCTTTCACCCCCTAATGATTCTAAAACTCCAAATTTCATTCTTAGAGTTGTAGGTTTGCAAAAGTTTGCAAGAAACAAGTGTGAATTGTTATTTTTTTAAAAGATTTTCCAAATTTTGAAAAAATATGGAAAAAATAGGTAAATTTTTTCAATCTTTTATAATATCTTGTGATTTATTTTGTTTCTTGAATGTTTAAATTTATGTTGATCTACATTTCTTACATTCAAAATCACAATTCTTTTTTGTCTTATCAGTAGATTTAGGGAAATTTCATGAAGATTTGGGGAAAATATAAATTAACAAAAAATTTGAAAATGTATTTTTTCTCTACTTATAAAGACTAAATATGCTTTAGATCTATGGATTTATCTATCATATCCATAGAGCAATTGAAATTTCTTCTTTAATATTTTTTTATTTTTTATATTTTTAGATTTAAAAATAAATAATAAATAATTTATTATAATTCTATGGACAATCTATCATATCCACAGACTAATTGAAATTTCTTCTTTAATAATTATTTTTTTATTTTTTTATTTTAGAATTAAAAAATAAATAATTACTAAATTATATTTTATCATTTAATCACAATGATTGAATATATCATAATTCTATGGATGGTCTATCATATCCACAAAGTAAATGAAATTTCTTCTTAATAACTATTTTTTTAATATACTATATAATGTTTATTTTCTTTTTATAATTTTTGGAAATGAATAATAAATAATAATTATTAATTATATTTTCACATAGAAGTTGTGTCAATGCATGTTTTATGGTTGGATACGAGAGATGGTATTTTTTCATCCCATAAAACATTAAAACTTAAGAATTATAATTTATAAATTATAGTTAAGCATAGGATTTTTAATGAAATTATAATTAGCTATAATACATTTCTTCATAAAACCATTAAAATATATTAATTTAATGTATATACACCTCAATGAGGTCTTATATTTAATGTTGTTGATGTATTTTTATGATTTATTAAAGTATTTATAGTGTTTCCAAGTGTATTTATGCGTATCTTAGTTTTTCTCCCATACACATGCATATCCAAGGCGTATCTCAATACGTCTCTTAAAATTGCCTTTCCAATAAACTTGGCGTTTTCGATACTTTTAACCTTGCATACCACTTTATAAGCTGAAGCGGATGTGATGAGCCCCCACTCAAAGTGTAAGTCCAAATCAGTTTGCCCATTAGGGGTGATGAAAGAAGAGAACATTAGTAATATTGCAAAAATAAGTATGAAAAATAATAGGGAAAATTATAAGGTTGTATCGTGTAATTTGAGGCATTGTGTAAAAGGATTTAACCCTGAGATATGAAGAGTACACCTTGAGGTTTAACCCTCACAATTTCGATGTGAGGTTAATGAAGGAAGGGGAAATCCATTATATGGATGGCTGAACCATGCTAGATGGTTGGGCAAAATTTCAAAAATTATTTTTTATCCTTCTGGAATCGTATTCCAGGTTTTAGAAGAAATGTTTTTTCTAGGATCATTCTTGCATTGAAACCAGACCAGATTTGAAACCAACAGAAAAGGGAGAAATATACCTGATACGGAATCCACAAGTGTAGCTCCCAAAGTGGTAGTTAACGCCCAAAGAGTGTACCAAAACCAGCTTCCACTGAAGATGGTGCGGCTTGAATTGGAGTCGGTTCAGCAACACAGTTTTTCAGCAAAAACTGTTACCCAATAGCTTGGATAGAGCAAGGGAGGTGAGAATGAATTGAATATGATATTTTCTTGTAAAAATCAGAAATCAGAACTGAACTTTATCAGTTCAATAACTAGAGGTCGAACTAGGGTTTCTGGGCGGCAAGAGCAGGAAGAGAGAAATGAGAGAAAACTGATAACTTGAGCAGTTCACCCTCCTTCTTTTATAAGCCTTAAAGATCAGCACTCCTAATCGAATTAGGAGGATCCTAGTCCAAATCTTTATTTGGATTTGGACTCTTTAAGTAGATAAGATTTATCCTCTTATCCTAATTGCTAATCCAAACCCATATCCATACCCATATTCACCCATGTCACATGACTGCTTAAGTTGTCATGTGACCACTTGATTAATCTAATTAATCATGGGCTTCAGGCCCATTAAGTAAGTGGCTCACGACCCTAGATAGTTGTTGGCCCATTTGGTTCTCTTTGTATGGCATGGGACCCCAACATTGACCTCACATAAGCCCATATGGGTTTGGCGCTTCTGTGAAAAATTCTGGCTGAATTCACTGCCAAGTACAGTGGACCCCTGAGTCCATTATTATGGGCTCTTAATGAGCCCAACATTTACACTAAATGATCATTGAGTTCAGCCATCCTATGAAGGCCCAAGGATAATGGACTTAAGTGAGATATAGCCCATCAGGTAAAATATCCCTAAATGGTCTCTTACACTTAACTTCTCAGCCCATAATGATCGCACTCTCTACTTAGATGGGTCTCGGGAATTAAAACCTTTTGCAAACATTTTTCTTAAAACATTATATATATATATATATATATATATATATATATATATCAAACAAATTTGAAATCGATTGCCGACAGTTTTGGTTTCCATCAGAGAGAGTGCAGTCCCGGTCATTCACTTTATCCGGCAAAGAGGCTGATCCCATCACTATGATCACCCACTCGAGTGAATTCTCAGACTACCCCAACATACCCAGGTTTTGACACCCAAAGGATCTCACTGATTGGCATATCAAAAATAGCCCTATCTGACACCCAATGTAGTATCATAATCGAGCCTAGGAGTTATGTGTAACTTTTAAATTTTGCCCACCAGTCTCCAAGGTCCAGGGCATAACTGGAAATTGGTCCGGGTTCAGTGTTTTGAACAAACACACACTGCATGTGCTTTGAGTTTAACCTTGGCAACAAAGACAAGCCGCCCCAACCTTCTTGGTAGCACACCAATATCAGCCTTGGCAAGATAAGCTTCCTTAAGTCTGTCCAATGGCTAAGAACATTCTAAAATAACACGAGTCTCATAAGTGTCCAGTCTAAGGGTAATTACACAGAAACACACCAATTATAACATGAAACAATTATGTACTTTTATTCATTTACAATAAATTGATATGTATATCAATCTGATTGGAGTACTATCCAACAGTTATGCCTTTGCCAGACTGAAGTGCATATTTTTGTTGCAAGTGAAAGTTGAGGCCCTTAAATGTCACTAAACCCAAATTACAAGATACCTCCTATAATTTTTCACAAAATAATATTTTCTAAAATTCTTGTCTTTGAGCAAATGGTGCATGCCAAGATGGTCACTCTGAAAAAGGAGTGTGGGATCAAATGCACACCGAACTGCAAGTTCTCCATGACATGGATAGTGGGCCTTGTTTGGAGTCTTGATTTCCTGCCCACGTCTACCCACATAACATCGCAGTCACATATGGAGAACATCTCATCCTCCTACTACATGCTATTATGCATGGGAAGAAGTTACCAATTCATGGGAGTAGTGCATATATGTACTATATAATGTGTATATAGTACTATATATGTACTATATACACATTATATAGTACTATATAATGTGTATATATGTACTATATAATACCAAAAAAAAATGACACATTATATGGAATGTTGGTGTATTAATTTACTTGTGATTGGTTACATAGCAAGCCATACACAGCAGTGTGAGTAATAGATTCATGCTCACCCTTTTGCTTCACCATCTATATATCACATGCTTAATTTAAAACGTAATTTATTGTGAAGTTCATGCCTATTGTCATTACTAATAATGCTTTATCCCAACTATATTATGGGGAAGTTAATTTCTTCAAATATCAGAAATTAAAACCAATTATTTTTTTTAATGTTTAACATTGTAATAGCAAGGAAAAGACCCAAATTTGAAAACCTTTATTAGTGAAGGACTAGGGTTCATATTCCAAACCTTGATACATTGTATTTGTATATATAATTAATTTTATTCATGGGCATAATATTATCAAATTCTAAATTAAACTTTTTTTAAGTTACTCTCAAGTACTATCTCGTTTTTATTAAGAGTTTAAGAAATTAACCAAAAAACGTTTTAACATTTCTGATAATCCTTTGTCTGCAAACTCTCCAGAACTAACATGTAATAACTACATGGGGAATATGTTGTTTGCGGCATATTAGTATTTCTTTGGTATTACAAATATTACTTTATATTAATTAATAAACTATGTTTCTAATTATACATACACACATATTAGACAGACCACGTACATGAGAATATTTTAGCAATAGTGCATAGTGATCATATACTGCATATCCCGGTTGTAAGGGGCCAGCATTTTTTTGCTCTCTGGGCCAAGACAGCTGATTAGATCTCCATTTATTGACAAGTGTCTGGGGAATTGGTCCATCCAACTTGGCACGCCGAAGTGGAACAATGGAAAACAAATCATTTCCTAGATGTGTATTCTCAATGAATCCTCACTACCACAGACCAGTGGTCCCTGCCAAACATGACTTTCTTGAATAAACTCTTTCCTCTGAAATAATTCAGAGAACCTAACTGAATCCTTCAGTTTTCATATCTACATTACATAAGTAAAACAATATAAATTCAAATGTCACCAAACACACATACAATGAATTATACCTCCCTCTCTCCATAATAATTGATGAAAAACAATATGAGCTAATAACAGTTTAACAATATTATCCCTTCCATGGTAATTTAGAGTAATATCAACCAAGGAATCTGGTTAATGATTTAAAGGCAACCATGCTTTGATGCATTTGCCCATGGACCTGATTGCCAAGTACACATTGATTTTGTCTCAGCAGGATAAATATATTCACAACTATATATATTCCCATTCCTTTCAGTTTCTCTCTTAAGTAAAACTGCAAATCTCTTCTGCAAATCCCAACCTTGTCTGTTCATTGTCATAAACAACTCTCAGATTCTTCTGCTGATAGTTCCCAATAATCCCAATCTCGTCTTCATAGGTAAGGCTAGCCACAGCTAGACAGACCTGAGAAGCATCAAGTTTAGCAAAATAAAACATCCCTGAAACATCCACATTCACCTGAACATCACCTTCAAAATGCATCTTCATTGTGGGGATGTTCACTTCTCCAAACCCACTGAGGTTAAAGCATGTATTCAAAATTGAAAAACCTGGAGCTGAAGGGAACCCAGAAAACTGTTTCAGGAACTCAGTTCTCACAGCCTTGTAAACAGATGGCACAAGCCGTGTAATAACAGTTCCAGAATCAATGAGCATCCCAGCTCTTGCAAAGCCTGAAGCTTCCAAGGCTACCCCACCGATGCTAATACCAGTGAGGTTAAGAAAATAAAAATTGGAGAACTGTGGGTTTGGAATCATTTTTGTATAGGAAATGGGAGTAGAATTCTTGTAAACAGAGGAATCTCCACCCAGAGTAAGTGAACCAGAAACATCTCCTTCCGTTGAAGGTAAGCAGTAGGAGAAAACTCCGCCAAATTTACTGCGAGTTTGAGAAACCAGGGAGAGCTCGGTCCTGCCTAAACCCATGAGACCAGAAGCTCCACCAAAGAGACCTTTGTTGTTTCGACCACAGCCAAAGACAAAATCCTCCACAACAACGCCACCAAGATCAAGTCGCTCTCGGCCTAGCTCACCTCGAGTGTAGGACCCGTCGCCATAGCTGACAACATAGTTGCAGGTCATTTGGTCAAACCCGCACACACCTGAATTTCCGGTGGCTAATTTCAGAGACTGGCAGGTGGATGTGTTACACAAAACTGATCGATACGAAGGGGAGATAGCAGGCTTGAAGATTGGGTCTTGTTGGCTATAGCATGATTTGCAGGGATCGCACTGGATCCATGTGAGATCGCTTCCTGTGTCTACGATGACTGTCATGTTCTTACTACCCAGTTCCACAGTGACGATGTAGTTTAGAGTCTGAAGTTTTATGCCAGATGTCAGAGGGAGTTGAGCTGCAGAAAGGCCTTCAGTCCTTATAAAAGCTGCTCTTCGGATTTGGGATTGCAGTGACCGAACTCGCGAGTCATCCGCAACCAACCGCTTCTGAAGCTTTTGCTCCAAGTCTTTGGCCAGTCCGGCCGAGCAGTAATCCCAGTGCTTCATTTCCAGTATCGTTGCACCGTTCTCTTTTCCTGAAAAGCCCCAAAAAGCAAAGCAGTCGCATAAAAAAGCGCTTTCATAGGAAGTTCTACTCACAGTATGTCACATTCAGAGAGGAAGAGAGATTTCAATATAATAAGGGCCTTTATTTTTCATTTTCTATGCAAAACAAGTGGGTTCTATCTAAAACAAACTTGAAAAGCATAAATTAAAAGCAGAAGCTAAGAGTCTAAGACCCAAATGTACATAAATCAATAATAATTCATACTTCGCAGAACCAATATTAAAACTCAGACCTCACGGGACATCCAAAATCCTTGGGTCGATCTCCATTCAAACAACCCCAAAGCATATATAAATGAACAAAAACAATGATAGAACACAGAACCCAAAGTGGATGTATCTTGAAGAAAAGCCAAGAAAAGCTGGTACCAGCCACACCCAACGAGACTATATATTGTTTTCTCCTAGCTCAAACTCACTTGATTTCTGTGGTTGACAGCTTGGGACATTGCTCGGGCCTCTCCATTGAAACTTCTTCAAGTTGAACACTTTCTTCTCCTCAAAACAGTGAACCCCATTACCAACATTGAGAAGCAAGAAAAGAAGAGAGAGAATCAATGGCAGAAAAGTAGTCACTCCTGCCATTTTTAGTTTTAATCTGCTGGAGAGAAGTACGGAAATTAAGATGAGAAATTAATGGGTTGCAAAGAGAAAGAAGAGAGACACAGAAATAAGAGGAGGAGAACTAAGAAGAAGAAAAAGAAGAAAATGGGAGACTGGAGAGATTCTCGAGTATTGGAGTTTGGCATGAGAACAAAGGGAGAAGGGCTGGCCATAGGACCCACAAGTGCATGAGAATTATTGGTGTTTCACGTGCACATACTCAACAAAAGTCAGCTGCTCTCTTCTTCTGGTTAATGGGCTCGTAATTTCGATTGGATAGATTAAATGGATCTTCCAAAGATAAGAAACCAAGGCTCCTTCACGGAATCAACTGTTGCAGCCAACAGCTTACAGGGAAGAGCGCTCATTTCTTCTGTGTAATTATGATTTGCACTACATAAATATATATATATAAAACTATATTTTCAATTTGCTTAATTTATATAACCAGAGAGCAGGTTTTGCTGGTTGAAAAAGAGATCTAGACAACCAACAATCAGGGAATCTTACACGTGAAACTAAGACTATATTTCGTTTGACAGAAATTAAGGAAAGTTCTTAAGAAATTTTGTGAAAAAATTACTTATATTGAGAACTTTAATTTTTCAACTTTCTATTTAATTTTTTTCTCTTATTTTCTACCAAACCAAACACAGCCTAAGGTGCATGGATGACTCCGATTGGTTCATCAATCATGGCCACTTCATCTGATGCTCACGTGGCAAGCTTCAACCTGACAAAGCATCACACATGGAGAAAGAGAGCTTTATTTCAATTAGCGTAGGGGTTTTCTTAATAATTAAGTTGCCTTGAGAAAAAAAGTTGAAACTTCAATGGTTGATGTTTTCAGTAGTGGAGTCCAATATATAATGCAGTACGGAGTTCACATGGAGATGGGCCATGAACATGCCTACAGTTCTTGGATATATCACTTGCCCCATGACCATGAGTCCCCTTGGCCGAAAGACAATGGTTGTATAATGAACAGATTCTGACGGACCCTAGGAAACCCTTTAAAACAATTACTTTAATTTCTGTTATTAAATCTGATGTTTGATATTGGATGATTCTATGAGAGAACAGAAGAGGTATTGATATATCAAATAGCAAGTAGGACTACAGACATACAACGCCCAATAGGGCTTTAGTGAAAATTTCATCAGCAAACTGACCAAACAAAACATTTAGGTTGTGCTTTGGTTCACAGTTGGAATTGGAATCGAAATTCTCCAGAATCAGAATTAAAATAATTTATTTCTATATTCTGTTTGGTTCAGATAAGAATGAAAATGGGAATTAAAATCAGTAGGAATGGGATTTCATTCCCAATGGAGAAGTAGGGAATGGCCATTCTCTCAAATGGGGGAATGCCATTCCAGCAAGAATGAAAATGGATTCTAATTCTGTTCAACAAAACAATTAAAATCAAAATAATTCATTCTGATTCCAGACCCCTATTCCCAGAAATGAAACGAGGCCTTAAATTAATCTGTTATATATAACTTACTTGCAATACTGATTTGACATATTTTAATTCCTAATTGGCCAACTTGTCCAAAACCACAAAACTATGGGCCAATAAGTCTTCAAGAAAATATTGGGAAGCGGTTAGAAGCTAATAATTTTAATTAAATAACATGCATGCAAACAAATTATCAAGTTCAATGTGTAGTTTGATCTAAATGAAAATTGGAATCCATATCCATTTGGGTGGTGCTAATATTATTTTATGAAGAATAATACAAATTCAATAGCTAGAATTGTTATTTTATTGCAGTATTAATTCAATGTTAATTACTCGTAGCTAAGGGAACAAATTTGTGTTGTCTTCTGGCTCTTCAAGAAAATGGGTTCAGTGTTAAGAAAGAAAGATCCTGATCGGAATTGTGGAGAGACTACTATATAGAAAACAGAAACTAATTAGAACTGGAATAAACAAATAAGTCAAGGATGCAGAAAAATGCAGTAACGGTGATGTCGAGTCTATTGATGATGTATTGAAGAATCTTCCATTGTGGTAAGTGGAATCCATCTGCACTCATAAAAATTTTTCAATTTATTCACCATGAACAAGAGACTGAACTAGTTGTGGTTATATTCAAACCGAAAAGTTCTCATAAACACAACACTAGAAATTTAATCCAAGTGAAAATAGATCAAATCATTACTATCTCATATATGATGCCAGAAAGACATAATACCGGAAAGATTTTGATCAATCAACCCCATGAATTTTGATGAAAATTAAATCCACCTGATTGGTTACCCCTTTTATGATGCCGGCTGATTGGTTATAAGTTTTTCTGGTATCATATCTTTCTGGCATAATAGTTGAACCCCTTCTTTATTTGTAAAAAAAAAAAGGAAAATAGATCATATAAAATCATGAAACTAACTTATCAAGTTTAATGTATTTATTCCAGATAAAAAAAAAATGAATTTGAATGGAATGAGAAAGAGAGAGAGAGGACACATTTGGGTTTGACTACTAAGAGAAGCCATGAGAGAAAACTGAACCAAACAAGAATAGGGAGTTCACATGCAACAAGGGGCTGGTGCAAAAGCTTGTGCTGCTTTGTATTACCAGCACTAATTATAATCTAATTTCATGCCCAGAGGAGAAAAAAGAAATTAATTAAAAAGAAGAAGGCTTCGATCATTTCAAAGGATTAGGAAACACTAGTTCACATGCCATTTGTTCTTGGTTCTTGTCTATATACTGATTAGCATCTAAGTTCGCAAAAGCTTTGTGCAACATCCTTGACCCCACAAAGAATCACATTAACACAAACAAGTGAGACTAATTGCCTAGATCTTGACAATCTTATTTTTGTCTTCGTCTTGGGGAAAAAAGTACTAATATTTGGAATTTTATTGAAATAACTAAACGATGATAAACACTTAAACAGATTTCATATAGATAGCAACAATTCTTCACCCATAAATAAACTCAAGTCCAATTTGATTAAGCATAATCTCAGGGTCCTGTCAAAGTATAAATGGAAACTTCATGATTACACCAAATCAAATGATTTTAGTATTTGTTGTTCTCAAATATTCAATCCATATTTCTGTCCTACTATACATTGATATTACCTTTCTTGACCTATTGATATGGTGTGATCTTCAGTGTCAATCAGGATAGGGATGTCAATGGGTCGGTTCAATTCTATCCGGCCTACTGAATCGGACCAAACAGATTTTATCAGTTTTAGTATGTATTTAGTATAGCTTCTGTTTATTAAATGAATGTTTGTATTTGATTTGTCTTTAAAATAGAGAAAAGTACTTAATAAATCATTTATGGACAACTAGATACTATTAGGCATCATATCAGCGGAATAGTGAATAAACGCTCAACCGTTGGGAGAAGCGTTAAAATGGAGCTTCCCCCAATGGTTGGTGTGCATATAAATCAAAACCCACTTTTGTGAATATCAATAAATACGGATGAATATGATGAAAAAAAATGTTGATTTGGCGATGACATAGCGGCATTTTGATAAACACCCACAGAACAATTGGATTGGTTCTGGTTCTTTCTTATTTTGAACCAATTTAGACCTGAACTATTTATTTTATTAATAACATATAATGGTTTTCTAATTTTTCTTATAATTTTTATTATATTTTATATCTAAAAGGGTAAATTTGATGAATAATATAAGATAATTTTGATTAAAATGCTTGATATGTTAACATATAAGTAATTTACTATTTTATTGTCATTTTTACTAAGATTATATTATCAAAAATTACATTTTAAAATGTTATTTACTTAAAATAATGTCAGTATGATCGGGTCTATTGGGTCAGACCTAATTATCCCAATTATTAATTGGGAGGGTTCGGATCCATATTTTGTCCTGATTAAGTAATCAATTCAGGATTGATGCAGGCTGCCCCGAACCAGATCCGACCAATTAATTGACAGCCCTAAATCAGGGGATATCTGGTTGAAGGTCATAAGAAAATTAGCCTGATAGATGGTAGATCAGACTGATGATCTTTATTAAAAGGGTAAAATACAAAATCTCCACTGAACTTTCTGATAATGATAAAAACCTCCCTTATAGTTTTATTTTAATAAATAATTTTCTTGAACTTTTGAGAAATTCAACAAAAACCTCCCTTTTGTTATTGTTCAAAACGGAAAACGTTAGATTGATGCACCGTTTTTTTCCAAATATCCATTCTACCCTTTTATAACTTATTTTACATACAGAATTACTGCAATAATTTCATTTTAACTCAACAAAATTTCAGTAATTTTATATGTAAAATTACTGAAATGATCATTAAAAGAGGTTTTTGTTGAGTTAAAATGGGATTATTTCAGTAATTTTGTATGTAAAATAATTTATTATTGTCAGAAACTTCAATGGAGGTTTTTGTATTTTACCCTTATTAAAATAGCACCCCAGCTAGGGGTGAGCATAGTTCGGTTGAAACCTAATAACCAAACCGAAATTTCACTTTCGACTTGATCGGTTTGGTTAGTCCGGATAAACAGTTCGGTTCGGTTTTTCAATTTTGATTTTATTAAGATCGATTTTCGGTTTCGGGTACGCTATTTAGAGGTTCGGTTAACCGAATTAACTGAACTATTAGGGGTAAACCCAAAACCCTCGAGTCTTTGTCTTCCTCTTCGTCAGTTTTTTGTTGTTCTTGTCTTCTTGGCTTCTCTTCGTCAGTTCATCTTGAATCTTCTCTAATCTCTTTGTCTTCCTTCCTCTAATCCTATTCTCTTCTTTAAATTAATCCCTACGTTTTCGATTTTCCTCTGAATCTGAACTGTCTTATTATTTGTTTCTTCCTCCTCTCTTCGGTCTGGCACTGGCAATTTCAGTTTGGCACCACCGCGCCACTCACCAGCAAGGCAGCAAGAGCGGCAAGCCGGCAACACCGGCAAGTGATACTTCAACAGGTGGCGATGACTCTGCAACTCAGGTACAATATTTTTCTTTTGTTATTTTTCTTTTTCCCCTTTTATTCGTCATTAACCAATCCCCCTTGAACAACCCCCTTGTTATTTTTAATTTTTTATATAGTTCCGTCTTCTCTTCATCCTCTCTTCGGTCTGGTAGATTGGTAGGTCTTTTTTCTTTTTTATTTTTTATTTTTTCCCTTCTCTTCGTCCTCTCTTCGGTCAGGTAGATTGGTAGTTCTTTTTCACCTTTTTTTTTATTTTTTCTTATACAGTTCGGTTTCAACCGAACTAACAGCAGCATTGATCCCTATATCGGCATGATGGAATCCCCACCCCAGATCCAGAATAGATAACAGTATTTTTGCAGGAAGTCACCAAGTCAGCACACACAGTGTCAATGAATTTCGGTTACAACCAAACCAACCAAAATAATCGAAATAAAATTTTGGTTCGGTTTGTTCGGTTTTAAGTAAGTTCAATTTCGGTTTGATTTTCAAAAATACTAATCGGTTTTTAAAAGTTCGGTTTATTCGATTCAGTTTTTAACCAAATAAACCGAATGCTCACCCCTAACCCCGGCCCTTGAATCTAGTTAATCAACTATATCATGGAGAAAATCTCTAATTAACTCGTCACGAACTCACGGTTTGTTACACCTCTCCCTTAAATAAGCATTTGCAAAGAATCAAGGTAGTGTTTTCCGTACCAGTTTTTGACTCAACATACACTACTAGTTCTTCCAGAATAACTTTGGCTGTTACGGGCCAACAGCATAGGCTGTTGAGAGTGTTTTCCGGCTGGGCACATTCACCTATTCACAGTTTTAATTTTTAATATAAGACTTATCATAAAAAGTATTCTCTCTCTCTCTCTCACATGAAACAGGGGTTGTCCCATCCCTTCTCTTATAGTGTATGTTTAGTTGGCATGAAGGATGTTTTGTTTTAAGAGGCTTAGTGTTTTGGGCTTTTTGTCCTTTCGATGTAGAGCTGATAGGAAAAAGAGATTTAACTATCACATAGTCACCAATTCTAGTTTTCTTTTACCTCATTTGTATTCATTTGTGGCATCCAATGCCAAACAGGGAACCATTGTACATAGCAGTGTTCTCATATGTGTGTCTGTGCGTAAAAAGTTTCCTTCTTTCTCCGATTCTTTCTGTGTGTTCTATATGTAATAATGTGTTCATGTGTGGAGCATGCTTTTGTATTTTCTTTCTTTAATTCTTTCTTCTTTTTTGCTTTTGCCGGCAAAGGCTCATTCTTAATTTGTTTACTGATTAGTAAGGGTTCAATTCGGGTCAGATTAGGCTGGGTTGAGGTCGAGGTGTTGAACCCCACCTCTACCCTTCTGGATTTTCAGAGGGGAAAAAATTGGTCAATGGGATTCTGGGTGAGTGATACCCATCTCCCAGGTGAATAAATAATTTTTCCACTTGGGGAAATTGTCAACACTTTAATGAGATAAAAATATCCCTTCTAATAATAGATTTTTATGGTTAAAATGATCATTACCTTATTTATTTAAAAAATAAAAGAATATGCAAAAATAACTTACCAAAAAATAAACAGGGCCTCAATGCAATATAGTTACTCCGATCCAAGCCATTAAAACCCACAAATGACATAAGGCTGGATTAATTGGACTTGGGTTTCCTTCAATTGGCCTAGTTTCTCCATTTCTGTTTGCTTAACTGTTAGGCTGCTAAGCTGCAATGGAATAAACATGGTTTGGCATGGATCTCCTTTAAGAGATCGGATATAGCTGATAGTTGCTTGTCAAGCTGTGAGATCAACCATTTTACTCCATGATAACTTATGGTCCATATACTGAAAAGAAAACTTGGCTTTTAATATAGGGGGTGTTCAACAACATGAATGGTTTTGTTTTTTGAAAACATAAACAACTACCACCTTTTTGTTTTGAAAAAAAACAAAACCATAGACATTGGTGAGCACCCCCCTTAGTGAATGACCCTGTACCAAGAGGCAAGTTTTAAAGAATTCATGATTAGTTTTCTATTTGATTTATTAAAAAAATTAGGATTGATTTGTATTTGACTATTAAATGGGATTTGTATTTGAGTTAAGAAAATAACATTAAATTTGATTTTGATTTGTTATTTAGGCTGTGTTTGGTTGCAGTGCAATTTTATTTGCACTAGTACAAATGTATGCAAGTGCAAATGAAAAAGAAAATGCAAATTCTCATTTAATTTTGTTTTGGGTTTTACTTTATTCTTCTTCATGTCTTAATTCACTTCATTATTACTACAATCAAACAACTAAATTTTGAAACAAAAATAGGTCAGAATCTACACTCAAATCATTTGCACTGTCATAGTTTTGCACCAGTGCATATTTATTTCCATTGCAACCAAACATAGCCTAAAGATATGAACTAATTTCCTGATTTGAATTAGGAAATGACACCATTTGAAAACTAGAGTGGAACCCACCTCACTCTGCATTTTTTTTCTTTTGACTGAAAATTTATCTACCCCTTTCGGGAGGGGCAGGGTATGGCCATTCCCTTAAACCGAGGAATGCCATTTCCGTTGAAATGGGAATGAGACTCCGATTCTGCCCAACCAAATACTTAAAATCAGAATAGCCCATTCTAATTCTAATTCCAAACCCCTATTCCTGCAAACCAAACGAGGCCAAATATAACTTCTTTATAAGTTTTTATCAATGAACATAAGTTAATGGACATAGACATATGAACATAAATATAGAATTGCGATGGATTCATATCCAATATGAGTATAAACAGATCCCACATTTTGAGATTCAAATCCAGTTTAATTGATTGGACTACTAACTTGGTTGGACTCGAATAATCGGGTATTATTGACAGCCCAAGCTGTAACCGATCAAAGTCATGAGCTGAAGACAAACTTGCATACTTTTAATTCCCCAATCAGAAACTGTCTTCCCTAAGCCAATTATCGAATATACTTACCTGATTCAAACTAAAAAACCCAATGGTTAGACATGAATTAATATTTAGTTTCTTCTTTCTATCAGTACTGATTAGAAAACATTCTTTCTATCAGTACTGATTAGGAAGCATTCAAGTACCAGTGGTTATCCAAATCATGCTAATTATAATGCAAAGAATAAGAAACAAGCATACACACACTAATGATCATATATAGTCCCACAATGCCTTTGAATGGTATTTTGAGGTCTCTCAATCTACTCTATTTCTTCTTTAAATGGAGATTTCTCTTTAATTAATTCCGTTGTTGTATTTGGTTGCAGTGCAATTTTATTTGCACTAGTAGAGATGTTAGGGAGTATAAATGAAAATAATGTAAATTCTGGTTTAATTTTGTTTTGGGTTTTGTTTTATTCTGTTTGAGGTCTCATTTTATTTCATTTATACTGCAATCAAACAAAATAAGGTAAAATTTGAAACAAAAAGTAAATCAGAGTTTACGCCCAAATCATTTGCACTACCATAGTTTTGCATCAGTGCCAATGAATTAATTGTAGACAATAGGTTCTTGCTTTGAAAAGCCAAGCTCTACCTAGAAATTCCATTAAAACCAAACATACCATTTAGTGATCATGAGTCATTTAATAACTGAGAGTGAAGGAATGGTGGTTCAAGAGACCATATACAGATGTTACAGATCTGCATGAATGAATGGAAATTGCATGAGCTACCATGTGTAATAGCTTCTTGGAGAAAAAGCGACTGGGAGCTCCCATGAGTTACCTGAAATCTGCTATAGTCATGCGAATCTGCCAAGGAGGTTCCATTGAACCATTCGATAGGTATTTTGTGATTTTTTTTCTGAAAACCCCTTAAGAAGTTAGATAGAGAGATTGCATATCAAGGTCTTTAATCAGCAGACAATAATCCTTCCTTTGCTTCGTTGGCATTCATTTTAGGAAAATCAGTTCAGGGCTTGATCCATCTTGGGGCTGAGATATTCTGTCTAGATGTCTCGATGATGATGTGTTCCTATTCATCAACTCATGAGTAATTGTGCCATAGTGACAACTTTGGGTAAGTGTTGGAGTCGTTTTCTACTTTTCTTAGAAATCTGCTTAAACTACACCTATTCCTCCATATGTGTTTCATCACACTCAATCCAAGCATACAACCATCCATCCAAACGCGCTCAGCGCCCATGTAAGAGAACAATTATTGATTTTGATTTTTCAGACACCCAAAAGGATCCATGATGCCAATATTTTGATTTAAGGACATCAATCCATGCTCCTAATAAAGCTAAGACCTCCCAAAGTTGTATTGAAAATTTGTTCCGAAGTGTGTTTTATTTTGTGGACATTTCATAATAGGTGTTTATTAAAATGTCACCATGTCATCGTCAAATCAACATTTTTTTCATTAGGCTGCATTTGGATGCAATGTAAATCAAGAATCGATGTAAAATTTTACATCGATTTGGTTTTGTATGCATTTGGAAAGAGGGTGTAATTATTATCGACGTAAAACTATACTTCAGTTCAGTTTTACGTGTGTTTGGAAAGAGGGTGTAATTACTTCAGTTCAGTTTTTTCTAGTAGGCAGATACTCCTTACTGGCGGGTTGTTCCTAGCGGAGGACCAGCGAGTCTTACGACGCCGTCATTGCTATTTGTTTACTAACTCCACGTTGGTGCTATTGACTTCTGTGTTATCGGGTATTCTGGTCCGCTCCCACTCCCGAACACTGTTGCGAGGTGGATCTGAGTTTTTTCCTTCTGCTTCTTCTTGGTCGCGAGACCGGTGTTGGCTATTACAGGGTGCTGGAGGTTCTCGTCTCGAGCCCACACCTCGGGCCCCAAATTGGCAATCGTTGAGTCATGACTTGCAACTCTCAGGCCGTGAGTGTTGTTGCTGATTGCTTCTTTCATGCTGGCTGACCTCAAGCCCATCTTTCCGGTTCCCCCTTTGAGAAACTGGGGGTGTGTGTTGGCCACCAGTCCTACCCCGAGGTGGAGTCTGGCCCCTAGGAGGGACCGGAACCTGTGAGTTTCTCTCACCCCAATGGGGAGATCGATGAACACTTTGATGAGGTTGTTGGTTATGGATTTGATTCTAGTACTGACCTGGTTGCTGGTTCGGCTACAGTGGTGGAAACTACTACTGGTACTACTAATAGAAGTAGTACTGTTGGAACCGATGGATCTGCTGCATCTAAATCTACATGGATCTAACACTCTGAACTAGATCATCGAACTGGTGACGCCTAACCCCAGGAAGAATCACCGAGGGTTCCGAGAAAGTGGTGTTTACCTAGGGCAACAAGATGTTTATTTGCTGACTCGTCTGCTGCATCGACACGGTGGGGACCCCCGAGGCAGTGAGGGGGATGGTGAACTGTCCGATAGTCACTGAAGGGCATTGAGGGAGTGATGTTAGGTGGTCCTGCCCCTTGGTGACATTCATGTCGATGCCCTTGTCGTGTTGCTTGAAGATGCCATTAAGAGAGAATAAGGCAAAGAATGAGGTGTAAGGTTAACCTTTTGATCAGTTCCCACAGACGGCGCCAATTGATGGTGTGTGATCTAGAAGCTCCTAGTTGGAAGATTACCTAAACACTAGTCACGTAGCGAGCTGGGCCAAGCTAAAAGACAAAGGATTAGAGAACCCGAGGTGGCTAACCCGGCAAGGTTGCTCCGATGCTTAAGTTAGTATTGTACTCTGGTTGCGAGCTGAAAGTTTGAACGTAAGTAAGCTCGTGAGCAAGTAATTGCACATACCTGAGTTTTGGGTGTTGATGCTCTTATATAGCTGGGTTGCCGTAGGTCTCGCAAAACGCTCCTGGAATCCTCAGCCCATGACATAGGGATCCGTTCCACTTTGGAAGGAGGGTAACGTACTAGTTAATGAAGCTTACCGTTTCCCTCCAATTCAAGCGAGGCGAGGATAAGGCCTATAGTTATGTGACATGATCCCGAGAAGTTCGGAGGCAACTGGTCGAGCTTCTAGGTTCGGTTATGTGCCACCTTGGTGTATGTGGGTACCGAGGTGCTTCGACTCCAAAGTGACCGAGCACCTAAGGTCCCGCGATTTGCTGACGTGGCACCACATGCTGATTTGTTATCTGGCTGGCAGGCCGCACCCACGTGTCCTTTACTTATTAGGTCGGGCTAAATCACCCCTCATTAATTCCGTCTCCGAGTCGTTTTTCAAAACCATGCTTAAATATGTAAGACGATATTAGTTAAAAAATATTTAATTTATTAACACATAAATAATTTAATACTTTATTATCATTTGTATTAAGGTTACGTTATCAAAATTTAAAATTTAAGTTATTATTTAAATAAATAATTATAGTTTTTAGTATAATCGAGTCTATCATGTCCAAACCTAATAAACATGACTATGAATTGTGATGATTCTAAATCAGTGATTTTGTCCCAATTAATAATCAATTTTGGATCCAGTAGAATTAGAGTTAAGGCAAAATAGTTCTGATGGATCAGTCGACATCCTATCTCTCTTACTTATGGCTGGCATGCCGCGCTATTGTTGGTTCGGCACCAGGCTACACACAGTACACAGCTATCGCTTTCAGCTAATCCGAATTTGATAGAATTCAGGTTGATTGTCATAGCTAAATCTGTATTCAAATCCAAGCACGTAGAAAACCAGAAAACATCATTCAACCACACAATTGAATCACAAATCAGGGACCATCTCTTCATCCACGGGACCAGAAATCCATTACAATCCAAGTAGCGCGTATACATTTCTCACTACAGAAATCTATACTACTTTAAAAAACGCCAATAACATCAAGAGTATTTCTAGAATTCTTTAAGAACAAAAGTTACCCTTCTATATTTAAATTTATTGATAAAAAATAAGGGCAAATAGGGTAATCGGTTATTGATATTAAATGAGTTGAAAAGAGATAATTTTAAGTCATTCAATGCATTCAATTCTCTCTCATTAAATCCAACATTTAAGAAATTAACTTACATTCACTTTCATTGAATCGTACATTTAAAACATTTTTGTTTCTTTTCATCAATAAGTTCTATTAATTAAATCCATACATAATAAATTAATAATTTCAATAAGATAAAAACTTATACTTTTCGAATCTACCAGAAAAAATAGTGTTTTCATCTAGGTGGTGGTAAGAAATTAAACCATTTTGGGTCAAATGGGTTAACCCATGCTGCCACAATTAAATAATAAAATTAAAAAATAGATAAAAAGAAAAATATAAAAACTAAAAAAATTGGGAACATTTTAGCATCACATATTCAACATATTAAATAATAATAAGTATGATAAATAAGAAATATTTTTTAATGATGAAAATGGAATGTAAAATTCAAAACCAATTGGATATATTCTCTCATTAAATCCTATATTTAAGATATCTTTTTTTCATCATTAAATTTTATTGGTTAAAGCTATAACTTTAATTTTAATAGTATAAAAATAAATATTTTGATAAATAATTTGGAAACAAAACTATTTTCTTCCCTCCCGGTGGTGGGTAAGCAATTCAACCATTTAGGGTCAAATGAGTTAATAAATAATGCCATAATTAAATAATAAGAAATTAAAATAAATAAAATATATAATACAAAAAAAAGAATTGAACATATCTCTAATATTATATATCCATTATACTAAACAAAAATAAGTATGAAACATAAGAAGTATTTTTATTAATGATGAAAATGAAATTCCTAATTTAAAATCAACATAAAAACAAAATTATGACATACTCAAATAATAAAATTTGTAAAAGTAGAAAATGCAAAGAATCACAAAAATAAAAAAAATAGAGAAAATTTTTGATACATATCTAATGTTATATATTTATAAAAATAAAATATTGGGTCTATCTCTAATATTATACATTCATTATATTGAACAAAAATAAGTATTATACATAAGAAATAATTTTGTCAATTATGGAAATGTAATACAAAATTTAATGTCAACCTAGAAAGCAAACTATTTTTCTTTTTGGGTGGTGGGTTAGTGTTTGGGTCAAATGGATTAATCGACGACATGATAATTAAATAATAAATATTTAAAAAAATTAAAAAGTACAAGTAATCAAAAGAATAAAATAATTATGTCAAACACAAATTAAGTGTGATAAGTAAAAATTATTTATATAATGTAGATGAAATATATAATTTAAAACTAATATGAAAACAAAGATATTTTCTTATTTAGATGATGGGTCTATCATTGGATCAATTCTTCAAAGAAACTCATGATGTCATAATTGAATAATAAATATTAAAAAATGATAGAACAAAAAAAAATAAAAAGTATAAATTTTATTAAAAATATTTGAGAACATTTCTAATGTTCTATATTCATCATATTAAATAAAATTAATTGTTAAAATAAAAATTCATGTTGTCACAACTAAATAATAAAATTAAAAAATAGATAAAACACAAATAATGTATAATTAAAAAAATTGGGAACATTTTTGACATCATTTATTCGTCATATAAACAATAATAAATAGGATAAATAAGAAATGTTTTTCTTAACGATGAAAAATGAATGTAAAATTTAAAACCAATTGGAAATGAAACTATTTTCCTATTCTATCTCATTAAATCTCAAATCTAAGGTATATTCTCTCATTAAATCCTATATTTAAGATATATTTTTCTCATCATTAAATTCTACTAATTAAATCTACAACATTAATTTTAATAGTATAAAAAAATATTTTAACAATTAATTTGAAAGCAAAACAATTTTCTTCCCTCTTGGTGCAAGGTAAGAAATTCAACCATTTTGGGTCAAATGGGTTGATAAATAATGTCATAATTAAATAATAAAAAAATTAAAACAAATAAAATATATCATGCAAAAAAAATGGGTATATCTAAAATATTGTATATTCATTATATTAAACAAAAATAAATGTGAAATGTAAGAAGTATTTTTATTAATGATGAAAATGGAATTGCAAATTTAAAAAATCAACCTAGAAATGAAATGACATCATGGTCAAATAATAAAAATTTAAAAAATAAAAATACAAAGATTCACAAAAATAGAAAATAGAAAAAAATTGGACACATATCTAATTTTATATATTTATAAAAAATAAAAAGTATTGGGTACATCTCTAATATTATGCATTCATTTTGAACAATAGTAAGTATTATATAAGAAAAAAATTTATTAATGATGGTACAAAATTTAATATTAATCTAGAAATCAAACTATTTTTCCTTTTTGGCTGGTTTGGGTCAAATGGATTAATTGATGATATGATAGTTAAATAGTAAATCTTTAAAAAATAGAAAAGTACAAGTAATAAAAAATATATATTAATTATGTGAAACAAAAATTAAGTGTGATAAGTCAAAATTATTTATATAATGTAGATGAAATATATAATTTAGAATTGATCTGAAAGCAAAACTACTTTCTTATTTGGATGGTGGGTCAATTATCTAACTTTTCAAAGAAATCCATGATGTCGTAATTAAATAATAAATATTAAGAAAAAGATAGAACACAAAAAATGAAAAAGTATAGAATTTTGTTGAAATTGTAAGTTAGTTCAGCCAATTGTTATTGTACTTTAAAATTTTCATGTACAATGCACATGCATATTTACTACAAACATTTAAATTTATTTTTAATAATATTATTACTTTTTATAAATTTTCATTTTTTATCTTAATATATCTATTCATTATATGCAATCAAGGTTTTTAAAACCAAATCGAACAATGAACCGATCAAGGGTTCAGTTCCCGAGTTGAATGGTCCGACCATTCGAATTGAATGAACGACCTATTTTGACAAAAAATAAAAAAATAAAAAAATAAAAAGAAACAGTCAAAACCATTAAACGGTTCGATCACCCAGGTCAGCGGTTTACAGACCAAACCAACGTTTTAGGGCAAATTAATGGTTTTTGGGTAAAATGGAACCGATCACCTGACCGGTCCCGTTTTTCCGGTCCAACCGTCCGATTCGGTCCGATTTTGAAAACCATACATGCAACACACGTACTTAATTAATTATTAGTCTAATAAAAGCATATTTCTCCAACTTTATCCAAAAGGCAATTTGGATTCCCAGTTCTAAGTCTTACGTGTCAGACAGCTTACGTCAAATTCCGACAACCAACCGCTCGGTTTAACGCCACGTGTCAACAGCAACCTATGATCGGTTGGCTCCAAGAAAAAGGAAACGAGTCACGACAAAAACGTTCAGATGGTTCACGAACTGGGTCCCACATATATCCAGATTTGCCATACGTGTCCGTACGCACGTGCCGGAAGTCCTCAAATGGAAATGCCGACAAACTTGGTTTGATGATTTCTTTTCCTTTTCCATCCACCAATTTGAAGAATACTTTAAATGACTTAATTGCCCTCGATCAGATGTAGAGTGGTGCTTTGAGTTTTGAGCTGGAGGATGGTTTAGTAATTTCAGGACGCCAATATTCGTCCAAGTTCTCGGAATCTGTACACTTCGGAATTCCCGTCTTGTTCGTCATACCTGCACGTGCGACGAGTCGTCCTTCGGCACGTGTAATGTCACGTGCTTGCCGTCAAGGTTGTCCACTGACTCCGTTAAAGATTTCTGATTCCGTCTGTGTAGAGAGAGAGAGAAGACTTCGTAGGGTCTTCAGAATCTCCGTTCTCCGATCCTTCACCAGAAACGGCGAGTAGAGTAGGATTTTTGGATAGGGTTGGGGTTTCGAGGCAATTTTATCAGGGTTTCGTCGTTGGAGGAATCGAATCAGATTTGCCAGGGAAATTGAAGTTGAGACGTTGGGACTGCAGTGTTTTTGTCCTATTTTAGGGTTTGGAAAGACCTTTGTTTCGATCTCTTTGGTTTTGTGTTCTGTGTGGTTGGGAGTTTGATGGTTCAGCCAATGAATTCCGGTGATATCCGACCGGAATCTGAGGCGTCATGTCGGAATAAGTTGCCGGTGAAGTTGGAAATTCAAGACACTTTAGACGAAGAACACGGTCCGCTCGAGAAGAAGCCTAAGATCCCCCCGCCTAACCAGCAGGTTTGATTATCTTTTCTTTCTGTTGGCTACTTGGCTCTGTTTTGGGGTTTCTGTTTATCTCGAGATTCAGCTTTCTGATCCATTTTTGAGGGCAAAGCTTACTGTTTCCCCTTTCTGCTCTTTGTTAACTATTTGGCATTTAATGCTGATGTTTCTTTCTTTAGATTGGTAGTGTGGATTATATGTGTAACTACTTTATGCAGTTGCATTCAGTGAAAGCTATTTTAGTTTCTAATGAACCGACGTCGTTATTTGTTCTGATCTGATTTGTGACTGTTTGGCTTTACTGGTCATTTTGGGATTAAATCTTTATATAATTGACCCTTAACCCCATCTTTGCGTTGTTTGTCGGCTGTTGCAGCAATGGAGCTCGGGAAGCAGCGCGTGTCCAATCCCTCCATCACAATATAATCCACTTGATGAGCCAAGCCCATTGGGGTTACGGCTGAAGAAGAGTCCGTCGCTTTTGGATTTGATTCAAATGAAGCTCTCTCAGGGAAATGCTCATACATTAGGAGATGGACCAAGTGAACATCTTGAATTGGATAAAAAGATGGACTCTAAGGGCCCAGCTTCAGGTGCCACTGATAAGCTGAAGGCTTCCAACTTTCCAGCGTCACTTCTGAGAATTGGGACTTGGGAGGTATTTTCCAGTAACGTTGGTCTACTAATAGTTCAAATAGATGCAACCTTTTGGGGTTTGTGCACAACATGAAATTCATTGAAATTCTATTATGTCGCAGTGTGTTTCGAGATATGAAGGCGATTTAGTGGCAAAGTGTTACTTTGCCAAGCACAAACTTGTATGGGAGGTTCTTGAAGGAGGTCTCAAGAGTAAAATAGAAATCCAATGGTCAGATATCATGGCTCTGAAGGCAAATTGCCCTGACAATGGACCTGGAACTTTAGATATATTGGTAATTTTATGCACTTGTTGTTATTGTTTTTTGATGTTCGCTTTATTTTATTTTGACACTGTCATTTGTTTGAATATTTTAGCTCGCCAGGCAGCCTCTTTTCTTTAAGGAGACTAATCCACAGCCAAGGAAGCACACCTTGTGGCAGGCAACTTCAGACTTCACTGGTGGACAGGCAAGCCTACACAGGTACAATAGAATGAAATTTTCTTACTCCTTTTGCTTACTAGATCATTCAGCATATTACAGTGTGCTCTTTACCATCCATTATTCAATTGAAGAAGCTTTAACTGTAAGCTCTTTGGCTACTTTTTCTTCATATTATAGGAGTGTGGTTTCCAAGATGGGCTTTCTTTGCTAACAACTGCTTTAGCATCTCCTTTTTGTATTTTATAGTTGTGGTTACCCTTCTCCTTGTTTGTTTGTTTTTTTTTTTTTTTACATTTTAAGAAGGATATGATGTTATCTTCAGTTGTAGGGGAACATGCATTGTATTGGAGTGCTAATTTTTTAATTGGAGGGCTTGAAGAGAATTTTGAAGTCAGATGAGAAGTGGCCATACAAAGATGAAATTAGATGAAAATTGGAGGAAAAATAGACAAAGGGTCATGTGCTGGATACCTATTGGGAACAGCATTTAGGGGTTGTTAAACTGATGGAGCAGAAGAAAATTTTAAGGAGTTTATTGAAGTTAAGTAAGGAGATCAAACAAGCATTTTAGTTCTAACTCTTGATTTGTTGACCCTATAACTGATTATTTGGAAGAGTCATGTTGCTTTGGCTCCTTTGCATCTGTTGGATCTGTCCAATGAAGGGCCTCAGCATTTTGAGAAGCATTTTTCCTTAATTTGACCTTGTGCACATAAAGAAACTTTTGAATGGAAAAGTCTCCCTACATTGATTCTTTTATCTAAGATGTCACCATTATGGTAATGATAGAAATACCATTTTGATTTCTAAATTCTCTTGCTCACCCACCCTGGATGGTCCTGGGTTGCCTAAGGCACATACATTGAAATTCAATTGCCAAACTTCATTTCGTGCAGAACCATCCCATTCTTGAGTCTTGACATGAATGCATCTAAAAGCATTGGTTGGCCTGGTTGTCTCTGTCTTATTTATTCCTTGGGTTTGAGTCTGCTTAATTAAAAAAGTTTAGAAATGTTAGCAATACGTGGGACTGTATAGTCTGTATTTAGGATGATGGTGAAATGAAAACCAAGATTTATATGGCCTGTTTGAGGGTGGGGGCCTAGGAACCTTATTTTTCATTATTTAAGTCATTTTTTGACTGTGACTCTGTACTTCTGTAGCTCAACACAGACCACCAAACATAGGCCCACTTTGGAGGGGCCAGAGGGCTTAAGCTTTGGTTGAGCTGCTTTAGCTAAGCTGCTTTAAGCCATTTAAAAGAAGCTTCAATGAAGAGCTATGTAAGTGGTTGAAAAGTAGTCAATTTGGGCTTTCCATATTTCTCACAAAACATTGTTTGTGGTCTTGCTGGGTGGACCCTACTTTGCAATGCTAAAACAGCAATGTGAAAGCCCTCCTAAATGGGCATTTATAAAGTCCTAACCTTACTCAAACTAGGTTTTTCTTGAATTGAGGAATTAGTACCTTGGGCCGGGCTGTGCTATCTATTATGTCCTTAGGAGTGAGCATTGGTTGGTGGTAAGGTTGACCTAAAGTGTCCATTTTGAACCTAGAAGAAATCGTAAGATAAGTTATAATTAATCATGAGAAAAGAAGGGATGTATTTTCTTCCCCCTCTGAGTGTGTGATTCCCTTTCACTTTCTTCACAATTTGTATTGCAATTTTTGTTAAAAAGATAAGCTCTTGAACTGTGCTCTAGAGAAGGGGAAGGCATATTACAAAGGCTTTTGTACTCGTGTACCAAACATGCATATAAAAAGTTGGTAGTTGATTAGTTACCTCTGATATATTAACTCATTTGTTGATTCTCTTTTTTTTTACTTCTTTAACTGCAATAGTGTCCTTTGATAAAGCAGGCCTCTGGGACAAGTTGAGTTCATATAATGGTGGAGGCCTGTACATTTTGGCGGGAACAGGATCGCAATTTCCTATGGAGCATATTGTTTCTTGTAGTAATTTAGTTTTTCTCTCTTTACTTATTCTTTTCTGATTTTCTCAGGGTAGCTGGGTTGGAAGTGGGGGCAATTTCTTTCTCTTTCTTTATTGGAGTGGTTAAGTAAATTCCATTGTTGAATATTTTTTCCTTCGTCTCTATCAGTTTATCCTTTCCCCTCTCTTTGTCTCTCTAATTCATCTCACAACAATGAGCACCTGTAATCCATTTGAATAGAATATTTGATTATGAACGTAAGTGAAATTTTTCTAGGTCTATCCATTACTTTGGTCCAAGTGGTCTATAGTCATTGAGCTTTCCCTCATTCTTTCACAATATTTCAGTACCTTATCATTGGGAAGCATTGATGTTATAAATGTTATACAGACAAGTGATGTTAAGCTGGGTCCTGGGGTTTTTTCATTTGCAATTACAGCTTTTGAATGTTATTTAATTTTGTGGTTGCAGGCGACATTTTCTGCAGGTGCCACAGGGGTTGTTAAATAAGCATTTTGAAAAGCTTATCCAGTGTGATCTCCGATTAAACTTGCTGAGTCAACAACCGGAGATAGTATTAGATTCTCCATTTTTTGAAACAAGAGGTTCTGTTTTTGAGGATCGACATGAAAACAAATGCCATGGTTTTGATGCTTTGAACAGTGATTATGCAACCCGGTTCTCTGCTCTCCGGGACACACCATCTCCATCTGCTGTTCAATCTTCTGTGAAGAGTGAACTACTTGATACTGTTAGAAGAACACCAGAGCATTTATCCAGGGAAACACCTTCCCCCAGCTCAGGTACATTCATGTATCTTTTATATATAAGTCGTTGGAATTTGGAAATATGGAGCTTGATATTCTGTAAACCTTTAAGCATTTCATCTATATGGGGCTTATTTTGTGACTCAATTTCCATCTTCCTGGAAAGTATCATTCTTCTACCAAAATAACACACACATACATATATTAAAGTAGTGTATTCTCATTCTCACTTTTCCTTGTCCTCCCTAATATATATATCATTATCTCTGGTGACTGGTAGAGGGAATATGTGTAGTTTAACTAATGAAGATGGGACTAGTTATCTTTCACAGAACTCGATTTTTTTATGAGATACTGGTAATGGCAAGAGTTTATTGTTTCAGGAAGTTTGGTAGTATTTGGTTCATCAATCTATTACATGTAAATACATGCATACATGCATGTGTATGTACATAATACATTTGTTTAATCCATGTGTTTTATTTCTGTGGATTTTGTGGGCAACATCAATTCATCTCTTTAATTTTTTCCCTTTCTTCTGGGAACATTGAGTTTAAATCTTATCTATTTTGGATCCATGTGAGTAAATAGATAACTAGTTCTCTTTCATGCTTCAATTTATAGTAGATCTTGACATTATAACATTGAAGTTAAACTTATATTGTTACATTTTGTTAATTGTTTGCTCAGTTCTGTTACCATGAATACCCATGCCAAGTTCCGAACATCATCATGTTATCAATCTTCTTATTATCACTTTCTGTTTTTGCGCTTCAGTTATCATTGTCATTGTTATTAATGTTATTGTTATTGCTGTTTTGAAACGTTGACTTTTTAATGCATTTTAAACACGTTGTATCCAAATGAGTTCATAGTGAAGGCTCACCTTCCTGAAGCCATTTCCAAGGTGTTTTAAAGTCTGTCTGTTGTTGACACACGACCGGATTTTTAAATTGAAAAAAACCATCATCCAATCTTCTTGAAGCCATTTCGACTGCAGGGTTTAATTATAGATGGGATAGACCAATCATCCAATTTCTTTCCCGTATTATTTGGGGCTTTCTATTATAATCTTCAAACCTCCAAGAAAAATCTGTTCATATGGAGCCTAAGCTGATGATGTCATAGAGCATAACCTAATTGACATGTGTAGCTTTAGATCTAAAAGTGTATAGAGGGGTGTATCCATCAAAATTTATGTTGTGATGGTCCCCCTTCCCCTTTCCTTTCCCTTGTTGGGGGCCGGATGTATTTATTGGGTTGCAGACGTCAATACTTCACGGTGTCTTACCAATCAAAGAAAGAAAAAAATACTTTGCGTCTTACTTCGTCTGTAACTTGTCTTATTCTAGTGATGGATGCCCATGCAATTGAAGAAAACAGCAGCGGTCAGGCTGAAGAATCAAGGGAGATAATCCAGTGGGATCAGATCAAAGTGCCTGGAATACATCCGTCAATGTCAATGACTGACCTGGTGAACCACATCGGCAATTGCTTATCTGAACAGATGACATCTGGAAATTCACTTTTCTCTGATGAAGAATTGCAAAACAGGGATGTGCTCGAGGAGATTGCACAATGCCTACTTGGTGATTCTCAGCTTGCATCAGGTTCTGATGATCAATCCCTAATGTCAAGAGTCAATTCTCAATCCCTCATATCTAGAGTCGATTCTTTTTGCTGTCTGCTACAGAAGGATCCTGCGTTTGCTCAGAACAATCAAGGTAATGATGACTTAGATGGGCCTGATGATGGCAAAGATGGTCAACCTATTTCAGTCCCTGACTCGACCTGCGAGAACAAGGTTCTCGGTGATGATACTCCAGCGACCAAGGGTGAGTCCAATGATGTCTCTGGATGCAAGCAGCAACCATCTATATCAAGGAAGGACTCGGTTGGTGATCTGCTGCTTAATCTACCCCGCATCGCATCTCTGCCACAGTTCTTGTTCCATATCTCAGAGGATGGAGAAAATCAAGCTAGATAGCGATCTTTAATCCCACCGTGGACCATACTTCGTTATGTAAAAGATGTATTGGAGGCTTCATTTTCTCTCCCGGAAATGGAAATATGCATGTAGCCCATCATAGTTCTAGGATTCGGAGATTTATTTTGATGATGAATCCTGATTTCTCTAGGGAGCTAGTTGTTAGCAGTAGACTAGTAGTTCCATTTTAGTTTGTTTCTGCATGTTCATGTATAATAATAAATCAGGGTTCTCAACTTCCCATTGTAACAATTGTGTATCTGCCCTTAGAACTTTAACTGAAAATTTCTTTTTGTGGTTTACCATGTCATGAATCGTCTGATGGGGAGCAGCACCATAGAATTCATATAAATAATCAAATAATCCAAATAATAATTTCATTAACTGTTCTTGTTCAAATTTATGTAGAAACACATACTAACAGCAAGATGAAGTATTCACAGAATGAATTACAGCCACATACACGCCAATTTATGCACATATGAATTTAACAGCATACAACAAATTAATCTCTATCTCATCTAAAGCCTCATCCCAACTATTATGGGTTGGGTTGGGGATACAACAAATTAACTAATAGATATTTATTAAGAATCCTCTGTCCCTTCATCAACAGCTTCACTCTCCTGCAACATGTTCATCAGCATGGAGATTTGGTTCTTCAGCATGTTATTCTCTCTATCCACATCTGCCCGTTTGCTCCGTTCTTGCAGCAGCTGAAGTTGCAAATGCTCAAGGCATCGTGCATCCTCTTCCAATTGCTCATTCAACCCATCAATCTCCCTATCCTGTATTTCATAACCAGGCCAAGAATCACTTAAAAAAATTACCCATTTTCCATTCCTGTCCATTCATAAAGGATGATAAGCTACCCACCTTTCTGTTCATTTCCTGAACTGCAATCCTGCGCATGATCTCGACCACATCCACATTTACGAGCTTCCTTTTCTTCCCAATCAACCAGCCTCGAGGATAGGTCGTGGAATCAAAATCAGGTGGAGGGAGTAACATCTCAGCAGAGGGTCGACGGCCATTTATATTCATTGTTGGCTCCAGTGGTTCGAAGAGAGCCTTTCGACGCTTTGAAAGAACTACAGTGGCTGTAGGCGAGTCCTGAACTGGGGCATCAGTGGTCTTTGGAGGCTCCTCAGCTTTGTTGGGTGCTTCTTCTGTTGCCTTATCTAGACTCCTACTACTTTCTGTTGGCAAATGGCAACTGCCATCATGTTAGATTTCTTTTGTGAAGTAAAGACTTAGAACCAATGGTCTCTAGTCTACTGGAAAAGCAAACAGGACAAATCAAAATTCAGAAACCGTTGTGTCAATGGTGGTTGTGAGTTTAATAGAGGAGCTTCTGCTTCTGGGTATCTTAAAGAAGATAAAATTTGAGCATCAGATCCCAGTCATCCCATGTTTTTCTCTTGGAGAGAAGAAAGAAAGTTTTAAGAGCAATGGCTCTGTTTGTTTGCATTAGTACAAACTACAAATGCATGAGTGCAAATTTTGGTCCACTTTTGCTATGGCTTTTAATTTACTTTGCATCCGGTTTTTGTAGGCAAATTTACAAAATACAAGCAACATAAAGCAAAAGTGGAAAGTGGAAAGTGGAAAGTTGAAAGTTGAAACAAAAGTAAATCAGAAATTGCATTTAATCATTTGTAGTTCCATACTTTTGCACCAGTGCAAACGAACTCACGACGTCAACGTCTATTTATGAAAAGACAAACACTGTAAAACGAAGGACGAGTGTTTTGAAGCCTTTCGTATTACGCACCATGGGTTGAAGCAACCAGCATTCTAAGTAAAATTGTCACCAAACAAACGGACAATTTTGGAGTTCTGCACAAGAAACTTCAATCTACTCTGGCTTTTCCAAGTAAAACTGTCACCAAACAACCGGACAATTTTCTAATTGGCTACAAACGCAAAAAATATACAGAACTAAAGCTCAACAGATCTTGGTCTCATCTCTCAGACTAAACTCTAAAGTTCAGCCAGAAACCCATCACAGTTCCAAAATGAACTCTGATCAATCCCAACAAATGGACATATGGGTATCTCTAAATCATGCAAATTTTCACAAACAGAGAGAGAGAGAGAGAAGAAAAATTAGAAGGGGGATTTAAAATTACCGGATCTTTTCCTAGAATTCCAGAAAATCCGCGTAGGAGTAATTGGAGAGAATCCATCCAATGACCCGTCACTCTTTTCCCTATCCGAATTCGGTGCTTCCATCTGAAAAAAAAGGGGTATCTACTCCAGCTCCAAATTCGAAAGAAACTCCACAGTTCACATTTATAACAAACAGAGCCCCGTAGAGAGAGAGTCTCTCTCTCACTCTGGCAATCTTCCTCTCCTTTCCTTCTATTTCCTTCTTCCCGGCTTCGATGGTCGTTATTTATTATGCAGAGGCAGAGAGAGAAAAAAAGAGAGGAAGAAGATTAGATTTCTTTCCCGAGTTCCGGACACGCGACTTGACAAGCTAACGGGCGTTGGCTTTTGGTGCTGAAAAAAATATAAAATATCTGATTTGAGCGATGATGAGTATTGTCTCTCTGTCTACCCCTCAGCGGGTCCCACTCTCCCCTTCCTTCTGCTGAACGACAATTTGAGAATGACGTGCCTTCATCCCAACCGTTCATAATGAAAAAAACACGTGCTTATTTACTCTTAGCCTGAACTTCGATCTGAACCACCAATCTTGCCACGTGGGATGGATAACAATACATCATGAATTTCGTACGTTACGCTTCGTGCTGGACACGCGTGGCTACAAGGGTATTATAGTCAAATAACGCATATCTATACATCTTATGGGATCATGTTCATTTGGTCAAGTTGAATTCTGCGATGTATAGTTGGGTTGTAAGTTGTAACCGGATACGGAGGTGGAAAATGACGCATAACACCCTCCATTATGTTCATTGACCCCCCAAACAAATGAACATGATTGGACCGTTGGACTTAGAGATGATACGGAGCCGACTCTTTTTTCCGTTGCAACAACTTCATTGAACAATAAGCGACCCGAGTCCGGATATAAATTCTACGCACGTCTATCGCTCGTGTTGATTGAGAAATTTAATTTCATCATTTATCAACAACTAAAATCTTACTAAAACCTATCCTATAGGTTTTTCTAAAACATTCAAGGAATCCACCTTCCATTAATGAAATTGAAAAATTATAGTTTTAATCTTAACATTTATTCGAATAAAAATTTAATAAAAAAATTATAACAAAAATATTATTTTTGCCCCTATGGACAACCACTTTTTTTCTCTATTCCATCAATTTTATTTTGGGCACTTTCTAAAATATCCTTAAGGTTTAATAAATTGACTAACTCTACTTTTATTGTTTATATATTATTTTAAAGTATTCTTAAATTTTTTAACAATTATTTATAATCTTCCTGTCACATTCCATAAGACATCACGTAATTGATATATTTTTCAAAAATTCTAAAAATACTCTTTTATAATAAAAAATATACTTTAGACGGGACGAGTTTGGAAACAGTGTAAATACAAATATATACAGCATAAATACATATAAAATAATACAAAATATAAGATTTTACACTCCTTCCAAACTCTGCCTAAACTTGGATCATGTCTGATATCTTCCACGTTAATGTCACAAATCTCTCTCTCTCTCTATATATTCTCTCTAGGATTCTTGTTTCTTACTCGCTCTTCGAAGACTACAACTAGAAAAGCACGCCTCTCTGTAGAAGCTTCAAATGTGAATTTGCTCTTGTAATAGGGTTTAACGACACTGAGGATGTGGGTGGCGTAAACAATTAATCGGTCAGAAGCTCAGCGGGGTCATGAAACAAATGCTGAGACGAAAGAGTTTTGACCAATCAAAACCCACAGGAAAGAAACACTTCAACTGTCGCCGGCGCCAAGGGGACAATGGCTTTAGATTGGGGTTTTCCAGCAAAAAAGGCATGGAAATGGGTTTGGAGATGGTGTCAGCAACAATGTCTCGGAGAGATTTTGAAGGAGGTGGAGGAAAAACAGAGTTGGTTTAGAGAAGATTCAAGGGCACCAATGCCACGGAAGAGGGGGCGATGAAAACAGAATTTACCTGTGAGATTCTGGCCTAAGTTCGATTGATGGAGGGGCTTCAGTCTCTGCTGCGATTTGAATTTGCTAAGTGGGACGGAGATGATCCTCGTGGAATCAGAAAATAAGATAGACGATCTTGTTGTGTCAATGGCGTCCCTACAATCAAAAAATAAGAGAGTGATATGCCTTCAAATTTCCGAGTCAATACTTCAATCTAGGTTGATAAGGGTTGTGAATTTTTTCGGGAAGATCTTCACCGCAGCCGAAGTCCCTAATGAGGAACGTGATTATCTAATTATCTATAGTGGTCCTCGGAAGTCAGAATTCCACTCATGCCAATGGAATATTTCTCTTCTGTTGCCTCTGTCAGTTGCAAGCCACCAGCAGTCTTCTCTTTAACTTCAACGACCTTGATTAGAAGACAGTAATTCAAATGTTTCAAGAATGCCCACAATGTCATCCGAACGGAGATGACAAAAACTGAGAAGAAAAAGAAGGGGAAGGAGAACGGAGATGACGGAACTGAAAGGAAGAAGAAGAAGAAGAAAAAGAAGGGAAAGGAGAGAAGAGGAAGAGAGAGAGGGGGTCGGAGAGAGAACTTGTAGCCGCCGCCCCTATTCGCATCACAAAGTTGAAGAGATGAACAATGATTTTGGGTGGATTAGATCACCATTTCTAACCTATTAAGATCCTTCACTCCCCTTTGTGATCCTTCCTCATTGTCCTCGAAAACCCTAGTGAATCCCCCAATTTCTTCAACCTCCCTACTTAGTCCCTTTACAAATTCTAGAAGCTCATAAATTTCTTTGCTTTAGAGTTTAGAAGAACAAAGCCGATGCCCTTTTATCAGAATTCCACCATAATTGATATTTTTGGGTTTCTCTTCATCGTCACCATAATTGAGATTTCTGGATTTCTGGGTTATCGAGGTTTTGCAAAGACGTGATGTTTCAGTGCGCTCAGAGATTTTTTTGCCGGGATTTGAAGCGGTAACCGGAGATCTTGTTGGAATTTGCACCAGTAATCGGAGATCTTATCGGGATTTGCAGCTGTCACCTTGTTTGGTGTGTTTTTTTTCTCTTTCCAAGTGTTTCATAATTTTTACATGGACAAAATGATCATTTTATCTTTTCCTTCTTCACCATCTTTTACCAAAAAAATTTCTTCTTCATCGTCATAATATTGGTTGCAAAGTTGCCATGCTAACCGTTGCAGGTAATGGAGTTTCTCCTTTTTCGTATATTGCAGCGGATATTTATTTGAAACATAATTTGATGGAAGGGTAAAATTGATATTTCATCATTTTTGTTAGCATTTACCACAATTGTTAGAAAACCTGGGAATACTTTAATATAATATATAAACATTAATGATAGAGTTCATTAATTTACTAAGCCTTAGAAATTTGACCTTTTATTTTCTATAAAAAAAGTATTAAAGATTCTTTTGGAATAAACAATCATAGATCCATACTCATAACCATGTGTCTATTCCTTAAAACATTTTCCACTCAGTTTAAGTGATCATATTGCGCTTTTCATATGGAAAAAATGAATAGTTTTTAATGAAAGGTTGATTAAGTAAATACATCTTATTAAAAGTATTTTAGCAATTACCTAAAAATACATCTTATTGATATGGGAATTTGAGGTATCTTAGGAATTGGATTATGATAATTTGGGAATATTATAAAAAATGAAATTATGGGATCTTAAGGTTTTAAAAATTTAGGGGTAACTTATAAGTATTTTAGAAATTAATACTAAACCCATGAATTAAATGCAAATCTCATCCTTGCTCCGTCCCCAGTTTGGGGCAAGAATATTCTCCCCTTTCGTGCACCATCCCTATTTAAGGTGGGAGAAAACCCACCCCATTCGGAATAGGGCAGGGCCCTGATTTTATGGAGAAAATTGTCATCCCTACATTATTAACTATAAAAGGTGTTTTAATAAATGCAAATTATAGGGTTTAAGTAAATCTGTAAAACTATAGAGGATATTCTAATAAATAACCCTTGATTATAACCCAGTTTTAGCCATTGCACTTTGCAGATCTGTTCCAAAATGCTCCTCGAATCCTGTTATATAGCAAATTCCAAAACGTCAGGTTTTTGGGAAATCTGACATCGGACACGTCAAAGTCAAGTTAGTTCCATGACAAATTCTTCCTCATCAAAATTGATGCATCTCTAGTGAGCTTGTTACCTGACATAGGCCGTCACAGTTCAAACGGCAGAAAAATTTAGGAATCTTACTAGAGGAGAAGACGATAAAAGTGTTAGAAACAAAAGCCCTGGTCTTGGTTGGATTGGATGCCATCCACTACTCCTCATGTCCAAACTCGAAACAACTGAACAAGGTCGGGATTTGATAATATAACCACCCCTTCTAGTTCTGTAAACGCTTTGGTTCAGTGGATTCTGTTCTGAGGTTCAGTTGGTTCAGATGGAATTCAAAGCGCAAGAAATCATCTCAACATCCTTGTCATCACCGGTTCCTTATCGCTAGTAAAGCAAACCATCATTTTGAGAGCTCTCAAAGCAGCTGTAAACCTGGGAGTTGGAGATAGAATGTATTTTACCAATCATTTTGAACGTTCTGTGTTTGGTTGCAATGCAAATAAATTTGCACTTATGCAAAACCATGACAGTGCAAATGATTTGGGTGTAAACTCTGGCCTATTTTTGTTTCAAATTTGGTCCGACACAGCCCATGGCCCAAGCTCGAGTTGGGTCAACCCTTTCCAACCAGACCAGAAAAAAAAGTTTGGTTGACAGTTGAGTTAAAGTTGCTGGAAAATGCTAATCCAATGGAAGGTTTAAAGTATCCATACAAAATTACATCACCCAAGGATCAAAGAATCGGTATGATACATTAGTTTTCAGGGTCAATAATACACTAAATAAGAGTAACCATCACAAATCAACAACCTTCATGCATAATGTGTCGACCCTAATCCAAGGTTTCTACTAGAAAAAAAGAGAAATTTGGATATTAGTACCATATACATTAGGCCTAGTCTCACTTTGTTCTCCGAACTTTAAGACGTTGCCAACCCAGTACCTAAACTTCTAAAATGTGCCAACTTAATACCTACCGTTAATCAGCCATTAAGTGGCATGTGAAAAGACAAATGTCCTTCAAGTCTCATCTAATTTTCTTTATCAACCATCCAAATGCCCTTCTCCTAAGAAGTTTGAACCCAAGGCTCAAAATATCGATACACTTGATATGCCGGTAGGGGTGTATTGGGCGAATTGATACCTTGTTTTTTTCCCGAAACTGGTTCACGGGGGCCAGTTTAGGACTCTTCCACCCCCCCGAACCGGTCAGACACCCGATACACCCACTATAGGGGCATATCAGAGGGGTCCTGGAATGATATGTATCAGCCGATACAGGTTGATACATGTCTATACTTTGAACCTTGTTTGAACCATCTCTCTTCTTCTCTTTCTCTCTTTCTCTGATCTCTATTTCTCAACTCATACCATTTCCTTGAAAGGTAATTTTGACATTTTCAAAAATTTTAAGTCAAACATGATGTCATGTGATACACAACTGGCAGCTGATTAATGATGGGTACTAAACTAGCACGTTTTGGAAGTTTAGATACTGGATTAACATGTTTTAAAGTTTGGAGACTAAAGTAAAACTAGGCCCAAAGTACATCGTACTAATCTACAATCCCCCTCCCCCCCAAAAAAGACCCTAATCCAAGCAAAGAACCCAATATTTCAGCCAGGGTTGAGGGCCTGAGAGGAAATGGTGTCACAAACACGGTTCTTTGCCAACTTGGCTTTATGTGTAGACTATTGTAACTGTATTACCATCAAAATTCCACACAATTACGAGAAACAGAATTTCATATTCCACAAGGATATACTTACAATAAGCTAAAGAGACAACCATTGCTCAGCAGCATCTGTGCGCCCCTTGAAAGGTAGAATTGTCTTGGCTCAACAATTTTCTTAATTAGTTACATATTTATTTAATACTCGACATTGACAAAAGACTGCTTGCATTGGATATCTAGAATCATTCAGAAACAAATTACATATTCAGAAAAAAATTCATAGTATAACAATTACACTTGTGTGGTCTCACTGATCATTTCTATGCTGATAAAAAAGTTTTGTATAAATTTGCTCTCTCTGTAAGCTGAATCTATTCCCAATTAATCAAGAGACTCCTGGTATAAGGATTTACAGATTATGTACACACTGTTATCAGACTCAATTTCAATATATCACCTATCTACATTTGTTGGTATATCCTTTCCACCACTATTCAGCTGCTGCCAACAAACTACAGAACAAAATTTTCATAAGAGAAACAAAATAAGTGAATGAGTGGGCAGTCATTTGGGAGGGCTTGGGACATCGCCAAGGGCACAAGAAATGCATGAAGGGTCTTTTGACTGCTCCTTGGTGGTGATGAGCTCTAAACAGTCAGCATGAAAAGTATGCCTTCATGGCAAAACTGCAGGTTTTTGATGACTGGAAGCTTGGGACTGAGAACCTATTGGTACAAGTTCGATATTCATTTTGCATAAACCACATTTCTCTTTCTTTGGTTAAGGGGATTCTTCCATGAAACCTGTGAAAAGTTTATTACCACAATCAATTCATCATCATCCCTGTCCCAACTATCATCACAATCAATTATTCAAACAATAACAAAATCACATAATCATAATAGTATAGCATTTATGTGGAACGGATTAAGCTAGACACTTCCAGTCATCTGCGACAGTCGCCCCAGAACCTCATTTCGGTCAATTGATGGAACGTCCTGGCTCAAGTATCTAACCAGGCTTAAGCAGCAACATTCAACATCTGGTTTGACAACAGCCCATAGTTTTTAAGGCACCAAGGCGAGGCTAGGCGACAGGGGGGCACCTTGTCGCCTAGTCGCCTAGGCGATGGATTTTTTTTTTAAGTAAACTCATATATCCTAGGGTAGTTGCCTAGGTTCCATAACCATCTTTCCCATAGTTTTCAAGGTGCCAAGGCGAGGCTAGGCAATAGGGGGGTGCCTTGTCGCCTAGGCGATGGATTTTTTGTAAGTAAAACCATAGGGTAGTTCCCTAGATTCCATAACCATCTTTCCTTAATAATTATTCATAATTTTCATAAGATAAGTATAAATTTCATGTTTAAGTCTAGAAAATCAACATTTTATGAGAAGAAAAAGAACAAAGGAAAGAAAATTCATAAAATATAGGGGCAGAATCCCTATTTTTGTTATAGGAGAGAAGGAAAGAAAAGGTGGAAGAAGAAGATGTGGAAGAAGAAAATGTGTTGATTAGACAAAATTTTAAGTTCTTCCCTTGCTTATTGGTTTAGGTTTTGAAATTTTTGAGCGTTAAATCAAGGATCAAAATTTTGATATGATACGCCTTGTATTCGGTGTATGTATTGTATCTTTGGGGTCTCGATACACCTGTTTATAGGTGTTTTCGGGGACCCATTTTTTTAAATAATATATATATATATATTTAAAAATGAAATTGAAAAGCAAAGAAATAAAAAAATAGGGGGAGTATTGTTACAAGTACTAATACACCTCTGGATACACAAAGGTGTATCGATACTTTGAACCATGGATTCAATACAGTAGTTAGCAATGCTTGCATTGATTAAACTCTAACAAATAAGAAAATAATAAAAAGAAATTAATATATAAACACATAAAATGAATATTCTAATTTAATAATGTCTATTTTATAATTATAATGTCAAAAAATTAAAAATATAAAAGTATTTTATAACCCAGTGCACAAAACTGCTAGGCGATTGGGCGAGGCGAGCCTCCATGGGCACCTTGTCGCATAGGCGTCACCTTGACAACTATGATCTTTCCTTAATAATTATCCCTAATTTTCATAAGAAAAGTATAAATTTCATGTTTTACGTTTAGAAAATCAACACTTTATGAGAAGAAAAGGAACAAAGGAAAGAAAATTAAAAAAATATAGGGGCTGAACCCCTACTTTTGTTATAGGAAAAGAAGAAAAGAAAAGGTGGAAGAAGATTTGTAAGAAGAAAATGTGTTGATTAGAAAAGGAACAATGGAAAGAAAATTCCAACACTACTTCTTTTCTTATAGGAAAAGAAGAAAAGAAAATGTGGAAGAAGAAGATCTGTAAGAAGAAAATGTGTTGATTAGACAAAATTTTAAGTTTTTCCCTTGCTTATTGGTTCAGGTTCTGGAATCTTTGAGGATTCAATCAAGGATCAAAACTTTGATATGACACGCCCCATATCGGGTGTATTGTATTGTATCTTTAGCGCCCAAATACACGTCTACAGGTGTTTTCAAGAACCCAATTTTTTAAAATAATATATATATATATATTAAAATGAAATTGAAAACCAAAGAAATAAAAAAAATAGGAGGAGTATTGTTATTAGTACTGATACACCCCTGTCGATACACAGGTGTATCGATACTTTGAACCATGGGTTCAATACAGCAGTTAGCAATGTTTGTGTTGATTAAACCCTAACAAATAAGAAAATAATAAAAAGAAATTAGTACATAAACACATAAAATGAGTATTCTAGTTTAACAGTGCCTATTTTATAATTATAATGTAAAAAAAATACATATAAAAGTATTTTATAACATAGTACACAAAACTACTTGGTGACTGGGCGAGGTGAGCCTCCAAGGGTGCCTTGTCGCCTAGGCACCCGCCTTGACAACTATACAACATCCCATAAGTTCTTTATTAAATGCTTTCATTCAACATTCCCAAAAGACAAATTGTACATGCAAGTATTCCTTTTACACAAGGACTGAAGTATAGATATGATCGGGTGTATCGTATCAATATTGGTGTGTCCAGATACGATTGGTTACACCGATACACACATTTTTAGAAGTTTAAAGGATCTAAGACTTTTTCTAGGACCCTCTAATTATTATAAAGAAAAAATTAAAATGGAGTATTGGCCATACCGATATTAAGCATCGGTGTGTATTGATATTTTAATCCTTGCTCTTCCATCAAAACCCAAAACTACCCCATTTTAGAAATTCTCATCCTTTTGTACCATATATTTTGGATGCATTTATGTCATCAATCCAGATCCTTCAAATACCATAGAATTTCACAAGCTGAACGATAACAAATTTTATGCTGTTTTGACAAACCCAGATTAGCTAGAAGGCTGTGTCCATAATCACTCAAGCACTTTCAAGACCATAGCTGGAACCCGCAGAGGGAAAATTACCAATGTTATGACAAACACAAATAACCTTATATAAGCCTTTGTTTGGATAAACATCCAAACTGTTAGACTTGGCAGTTAATCAGGTAAATAAAAAACAGCGTAAATCCTTGGCTTCCCTCACCAAGGGATGAGGCAATTTTGGATTGTCCAAATTGGTGACCATGTGTACCACATGGAAGAAGAAAATCCATAAGACACAAGAAAAGGAAGTTTAGGCTTTAAATCCAGAAATCTATTCCTGTATGTGAGCAGTTTTTAAAATCTTAACATGCTAGAAACCTGAAAAAGGAGATGATGGAGAGATACCTTTCCACTTGATATGGTGGACGGGATCAGTCTGCCTTACAGACAAGGATGGAGCAGTGCAAGATTGAGGAGTGATCCTTTTACTTGTAATCTGGGAAGTAGTTCCTGTTGGTTGGCTATCGCCCTTCCTACCTCGCCGTCCTCAAGGAATATTGGTAGTTCGAAGAAGCTCACTTATATCTGGTGTTGGGTTGGTTTGACTGCAAGAAGGCAATACATGAGTAATTTCATTTCTGAATGGAATCTACATTCATATTTGGAAGTGAGCAAAAGTGAGGGTATGTTATATAATACAACTAACAACTTTTCCAAGAAGATTATTAGTGGACTGAGCAGGCTGACTTTCTTGAGCTTGAGCAGGCGCTACAAGTAGTTACAACAAGCCATTTGAAAGACAAAGAAAGCATGTCAGGACCTAGAACCTTCCAGTAGATTCAATAATTTGCAACAGTCAAGTAAGTAAACACAAAATCAGACAATTCATGAACTTTATCTGGAAATTTTATATGTTTTGCAGATAGGGTAGATGGACAATGGAAATTTGATTGGTGGTTTTGTCCCAAAATCGGGGAAATAGCTGCAAGGAATTGGTTCTCATCAAATGGTCCAACTGGATAGACTGTGAACAGTCAGCCCAGCTATCTTTTATATATAAAGTGAAAATTATCTTAAAATAAGCATAACTTATATATTAGACATATTTAAGACAAGAATAAATATAAACACTGTAATATCTAACCTTTTCTTGAAAAAAAAAAGAAAAAGAAAAAGAAATCCTGGACCTGACTTGTTCTTCATCTGGTTTTGCTGTCAGGTCTCAGGACAGAGATCATCCAGGTCAGGCAGGTCTTGCAAGTTGCAAAACTGGTTTTGCTTTCCTCTTACCTGGTGGTAGTGGAGGATTCCTAGAAATAGCTTGAGTAACTGCTCTCTTCTCTGCCAGTGAGGTGGGCCTAACTGCAACTATCCACGATATGAGTGCCATAATCACATAATAGACTATTTTCTAATATGTAGTAAGTTACAGCCAGTGTGTCAGATAGATGTACCACTGTTAAGTGCTGGTCCAAGAAGATTATTAGCAGACCGAACAATCTGTCTTCCTTGAGTTTGATCTGGGAAAGAGTCATAAAAATCATTTTTAGACTGACAAAACCATAGTGGAACTAAGAGTTCAAGTACTCTCATGGTTATGGTAAATTTAACCAACTAAATTAGAATAGTCATGAATAGTGTATGGAAATCCTGTAATTATAAATATTGAACTCCCTCCCATCTATGCATTTATTATGATTGGTAATATATCATATATGTATTGATCAATTGAGTCCATTTTATTGTGGAATCTAACTTTGAGTGAATCCATGACCAGTGAGCTATAGTGACAGCCATACAAGCAAGAACATTCCATATAAGTTGTATAATTTTTTCCATCTTGGATAAATCACTGCTCCTTTAAGCCCTTCCTAATCAAATTTCTTTTTGGATGTGAGGCACAAAATCACCTAACCTGATATAGTGAAAATCAGAATTATCTTTCATCTTTTATTAAAACATGGGAATTAGTAACAATACAGCTAAGTTTTTGGAAGACATAACACGTTTTAAAACATCTAGTCTTGGTAAGAAACGTGAAAGATACCATCATTAGGTGGTTGAACCCGCCTCCTCTTATCAGCTGGACCATGAAGACCTTTGTCATATTGAACAATACCGCTATCAGTAAATTTTAATGATTGACCTGCAAAATAAGTTAGCAGAGTCACCCTTATAATGAAACATGGCATTTAACCACTTTCTGCTAATTAAAGGAATTTAAGCCAAATCCAAAAAAAAGAGGGGTAAAAGCCTTGGAACAAGCTATTACAGAAATTTGAAAATTGAAGGCCATCAAAATCCTTGAGGATGGAAACTCACTCAACAATAGTTCTTTCACTATGACCAATCAACACCTGATTCACACATGGATTTTGTTCTCAAAAGTTCTGTTGTTTGTTTCTTTCAAAAATCACCAATAGATGGAAAACAGAGCCAGATTCTATGACTTGTTACCCCTTTTACTATAATTTTATATGAAAATTTCCAATGTCAAATTAATAATTATTATTTTTTAAGTTTTTTAGATTGATAACAGAAGGAAATCATCAAAAGAATGATTTATGTACAATATATGCCATGCATCCCAAAGAGATTGTAGGCTTAGCCTACTACCCAAAATGCTGATGATTACATTACATTTGTGCCCAAAACAATTGACTCCTTTTCAGCCCTTTCTTGGCTAGAGCATCTGCCAGGTTGTTGTTAGATCTAGGTACCCATGAAAAACTTGCTTCAATTTCCCTCGCTAAGTGTTTTATTTTCCTCATAACATGTTGGTACTGCAATGGCCACTTGACAATTATCTTTTCTCCATCCCATCACAAGCTTTGAATACCCTTCTATTATTACATGCTTGAAACCCAATGGTTTTCCCAATTGCAAGCTGCACAATGCTGCTAATAATTCAGATTTATTAATTATTTTAAAGCTATCATAATTATTTACAAAAAAATAGCTATAAAATTACAATTTCCAATAGAATGAATATTTCATAACAAAATGCAAGACTAAAGAACATAACAAAATGGTATGATGGATTTTTCTGAAAGAGGGAAAATGGAAATGTAACACTTCATTTCCCAAGAATTAGTACAAGGTTATGGGTGCTTTCGTCCCACAGAAAATTTTGATATCATGCTTTAGCTTTTAGAAAACGTTTGATCTAGGTTTTTTCCCCTCAACTCAACCAACCTACACCTTGTCCCAACTATATGGGGTTGGCTACACGAGTCTTCTTCCGCCATTTGACTCTGTTCAATGTTGTATCCATTGTTACAGTATGGGCCCTCAAATCATTTCTCACTATTTCAACCCCTGTCCTGTGGTCTGCCCTTGGCTTTTCTAAATCCTTCAAATTGGAATAGATCACCTCTCATTGGTTCTGTAGATAGTCTCCTCTATTTGTGATCAAACCATTTTAGTGTACTTTTTCTCATTTTGTTACCTATTAGGGCTACTCCCAGGTTCCTATGAATATCTGGTACTGGGATTGGTTTGACTGCAAGAAGGCAATACATGAGTAAATTAATTTCTTAATGGAATCCACATTCATATTTGGAAGTGAGCAAAAGTGAGGGTATGTTATATAATACAACTAACAGCTTTTCCAAGAAGATTATTAGTGGACTGAGCAGGCTGACTTTCTTGAGCTTGAGCAGGCGCTACAAGTAGTTACAACAAGCCATTTGAAAGACACAAAGAAAGCATGTCAGGACCTAGAACCTTCCAGTATATTCAATAATTTGCAAAAGTCAAGTAAACACAAAATCAGACAATTCATGAACTTTTATCTGGAAATTTTATATTGTTTGCAGATAGGGTAGATGGACAATGGAAATTTGATTGGTGGTTTTGTCCCAAAATCTGGGAACTAGCTGCAAGGAATTGGTTCTCATCAAATGGTCCAACTGGCTAGACTGTGAACAGTTTGCCCAATTATCTTTTATATATAAAGTGAAAATTATCTTAAAATAAGCATAAAATTATATATTAGACATATTTAAGACATGAATAAATATAAATAATGTATTATCTAACCTTTTCTTGAAGAAAAAAAAGAAAAAGAAGTCCTGGACCTGATTTGTTCTTCATCTGGTTTTGCTGTCAGGTCTCAGGACAGAGATCATCCAGGTCAGGCAGGTCTTGCAAGTTGCAAAACTGGTTTTGTTTTCCTCTTACCTGGTGGTAGTAGAGGATTCCTAGAAATAGCTTGAGTAACTGCTCTCTTCTCTGCCAGTGAGGTGGGCCCAACTGCAACTATCCACGATATGAGTGCCATAATCACATAATAGACTACTTTCTAATATGTAGTAAATTACAGCCAGTGTGTCAGATAGATGTACCACTGTTAAGTGATGGTCCAAGAAGATAGTGTACAGCCAGTGTGTCAGATAGTGTACTTTTTCTCATTTTGTTACCTATTAGGGCTACTCCTAGGTTCCTATGAATATGTTCATTTATTGTCCTATCCTTTGAAGTTTTCCACCCATCCATTTCAACATTCTTGTTTCTTCTAAACTCATTTTAGACATGTTATTTCTTGATTACCCAATACCCTTTGTACAACATTTCTAGCTTTATACACATTTTACAAAATCTTCCTTTTAGCCTAAGTGGTATTCTATTGTGCATTGGAGTTACAGTGAACCTCTCCATTTTACCTGTAATCCCCTAATTCTATGGGGAAAATTCTCCTAATATCTCCCTATTTATGCCTAACCAAGGTAACTAAAAGAGGTCAAATTAAGATATCTTTTGGTTTTAGTCCTAATATTACCTTGATTTCCACTCCTATTACTATTAATTTTACATTGCCTATATTCTGCTTTAATCTTAGTTTAAAACCTCTTGTCCCTAACATGGTTTTAAAACTGCTGTTGACCAGAGCAGTGAACTGTTCTACCTGAAAACCGGTCAACTGTTTGGTTCCGTTTTATACTTGGCCCAAAATTTACAAAAAAAAAAATACTTGGTCAACAAACTACCAACCCAGATGGTTGAACCACTAAACCATTCGAACCGATGAATGGTTTTTTGTCATTTTTATTTTTATTTTCCAAAACGTCACGGAAGATCCATTTGGACCAGATAGTTGAACTACTGATCTGAAAACCAATGGCCAAAGCAGTTCCTTTTCCACGTAGATTTTTAAAACCTTGGTTCTGAAGATGCTAGTGAAAAAAAAAAAAAAAAAAACTGTTGAGAATGCTTGGGCAAGGGTTTTTTTTTTTGGTTTTTTTCCTTATCATTTTGTATTTGGGGACCCAAGTAAGGGCTTTCTTGTAATTTTTTCTTCAAAATATAAATATCAAGTTTAAGGGTGTGAACAGTAACGCCAATCTCATTCGAAAGAACTCTATCCTTCCTCTCTCTCTCTACAAACCCTAGATTGACATTTTGGTATCAAAGTAGGTAGAGGCTCTTGGGCACTCTTTTCTACTAATCTTCTCCTATAGGATGACTTGCTGATGTCAAACTGTCACCGAATGACATTCATTGGATGGTGTATAGGGATCCCCTCCACTGGCAAGGGATCCTATCCTGGTATCTCGTCTTCCCTAGGATATTAGCATACAAGGGCAGGAAATCACCAGGGAGGATTGCTTCGCAACACCAGTAAGGGGAAAGCCACCTAAGGTCATTTCCAAAGCTCAATTATCATAAGTGTCCTCTTCTCGTACAACTCCTTCACAACAACAAGCAAATGGAAGGGTCTTGCTTGGGATTTCCAATGTGGGGCTCCCAACCCTTATAGTTCACCTCTTGATTCCTGTGTACTCGCGTAACCCTGTAAATTCAATTTTTGCTACTGATACACGTTTTATGCTTGTTATAGGTTATGAAGAAGGGAGGGGTAGTGTGATTAAAGAAGGAAAACAAGGGGAGTTGGAAAGAATTTGGAATCAAATTTGTGACGTATTGGAGGAGTACAAGCAGAAGGAAGAATCTATTGAGGATCTAAAAGCTCGGGACAAAGAGGTTGGTGAGGGTGTAGAAAGGATAAGCCAAAAGAAGCCCAGAACCCCATCAAAAAATAAGTCTTTAAGCTTGTCCAAAGCAATGGGATTGAGGTTGAACCTACAACTTTGACTAGATAAGTGGAATGAAAAAGGAAAAGAAAAAAAAAACTTAAAGAAGTTTGAGGTAAAGGGATTGATTTCAAATATTGAGGGCAACATTAAATTTAGTGGCAGAGGGGAGAAAAGGGTCCTAAATAAGGAGTGGTTCCTTGAGGGGGATGAAGGGTTTTTTGCCATGAGTGCTCCCAAATGAAAATCGTAAGTTGGAATGTGAGGGGTTTGGGTAGTGCAAGAAAGAGAGGGTAATAAGGATTTACTTAGAAGAGAACATCTTGATATAGTGGTGATACAAGAAACTAAATTGGCAGTCAGATAGGAGGTGGGTTAGAAGTGTGTGGAAAGCAAGAGGAAAGAGTTGGACTTTGGCTCCTTCTTAAGGATCCTTGGGAGGTTCGATTATAATTTGGAGGGAAGATGTGGTGGAATTAGTGGAGGAGTTGATAGGTCGGTTCTCTATGTCAATAAAATTAAAAAATGTGGAGGATAGTTTCACTTAGGTGCTAATAAACACATATGGGCCAAACAATTACAGAGAGAGAAATGAGATGTGGGAAGAACTATATAACATACAAGATCTCTAGGATAGCCCCTGGTGCTTGGGTGGAGATTTTAATGTAATTTGGTTTTGTAATGAAACCAACAATGGACAACACTCAGTCACAACTAATTAATACTTGTAACAAGATCCCTTTGTTGCAAGCCAATTTTACTTGGTCTAATTTCCAAGAAAATCCCCTTTGCTCGAAGTTGGATAGGTTTTTGTTCAATGAAGGTTGAGAGAACCACTAGAGGGACTTGATAGCTAGAGACTTGCCTAGAGTTACTTCTACCATTGCCTAATCAAATTAGGCTCAGAACCTTTAACTATATAGGACCTTGACCTTTTAGATTTGAAAATATGTGATTAACACATCTGAATTTCCTAAACAAGGTTAAGGATTGGTGGAGTGAAGAATTGAGGGGGTGATATTTGGGGGTAATTTCACAAAAAAAAAATAAAGAAAGAAAGAAACTAAAGTCTAATTTGAAAGAATGAAATAGAGACTGGTTTGGGAGATCGGAGGAACAAAAAGTTGGTTTATTGTCCTAGATTGAGACTTTATATTTAAAAGTCTCAAAGTGCTTTGAATGAACAAGAGAGAGAGTTGAGGTGGAAACTTAAAAAGGAATTGCAAGAAGTCCTTTAAGGGAGGAAATTTCTTGAAGGCAAAAATCAAGAAATAAATGGATCAGAGAAGGGGATGGTAATACAAAATACTTTCATGCTTTGGCAAATGAGAGAAGGAGAAAGAATTCTGTGGCCAAGTTAGAAGTCAATGGGAAGAGCTTACCACATAGGATGAGATACCTAGGGCTTTTGTGGATCATTTTAAATCTATACTTACAAGACCTTCAAATACTAGGTTGAGCATGGAAGGCTTAGTCTAGCCAAATCTAAATAAGGAAAATGCCAATTGGTTAGGAAGGGATTTTGAGGAGATAAGACAAGCAATGTTCTCAATGGATTGATCAAAGGCCTTGGGTCCGGATGCGTTTACGATGGCTTTTTATCATGATTGCTAGGATGCGGTTAAAGAAGACTTGCCTGAGGTTTTTAGTGAGTTTACAACACTACACAAAGTCAGCCCAGGAGTAAATGCCACTTTTTTTAGCCTTAGTCCCTAAGAAGGTAGAGACTAGACACCCAAAGGATTTTAGGCCTATCAACTTGGTGACTAGTATCTATAAAATCTTTGCTAAGGTTTTGTCTTTGAGGACTATAGTGCTACTCTCCTCGATTATTAACCAAACTCAAAGGGCTTTTTTTATCAATAAACTCAAGGGGCTTTTGTGCAAGGAAGACAAATAAGTACCAGATTAGCTAATGAGTGTGTAGAGGATATGAGAAGATCTGGTCGAAAAGGGTTTGTGTGCAAGATAGATTTAGAATAGTGTTGGAAAACGTGGGATTACTGGTGCAAATCTATATTTGGTAGTTGTGTAAAAATAGAATTGTATATATTCCTAGGTTTGTGGAAGGATTGATTTAGAAAGTTTTTCTTTCTATTCTTGTACTTTCTATTTTCTTTTCTTTCTATTTTTCTACTTTCTATTTTTTTTCTTCTTTCTATTTATTGCAGCAGCTTACTGTATAAATATGCCGATTGGCAATAGAATGAAACACATCAGTATTCTACCATTCCAAAACATGGTATCAGAGCTCTAGGTTTGTCAACCTTGAGATTTTTTTTCGGCCTTCATTGCCAGTTTTTTGTGTCTTTCTCTTCTGGCCTTCAGTGTTGATCTGTAACTAGAAGTGTTCCTTTATTCTCCTTTATTCCGGCCAGTTCTTCCCTCCTTTATTCTCCTTTCTTTCTGGCCTTATTTTTCCTCCATTAACAATGTCTGACATGAGTGCAACAAATTCTCATCCTCACACTGATGATTTGCAGAATATTCAGACAACATATAGACTGAATGGCCAGAACTACTTGAAGTGGTCACAACTAGTGCGTACCTATTTGAAGGGAAAAGGAAAAATTACTCACCTTCTTTGAACAGGACCAAAGTTGGGCGAGCCAAATTTTGATGCTTGGGACGAAGAGGACTCCATGATTATGTCATGGTTGTGGAGTTCAATGACACCCGAGATTAGTGATACTTGTATGTTTCTTCCCTCTGCAAAGGCTATTTGGGATGCTGTCCGACAAACCTATTCCAAAGCCCATGACGCTGCTCGTGTCTATGAGGTCAAAGTGAAGACAGTGGCAGCCAAACAATGGAGCAGAAGTGTTACAGAGTATGCAAATCTGCTGCAAAATTTATGGCATGAGCTTGATCATTATTGGGTTCTTGAGACAAAGTGCCCTGATGATGCTGTGATCTTAAAGAATTTTATTGAAAGAGATAGGGTGTATGATTTTTTGGTCGGACTGAATGCTGAATTTGATCAGGTCCGAATACAAATTATTGGCAAAGAAGAAGTGCCTCCATTGAATGAAGTCATAGCCCTTGTCAGAGCTAAGGAAAACCGTCGTGGAACCATGCTTGAGCCTAAAGATCCCGAAGGCTCAGCCATGGTGGCAAGGGGAGGAAGTTACAGTGGTTCAAAGGGTGAGAACAATCACAACTTGGCTCATGACACAACTACCCGTGATTCTAACGATAACCTTTGGTGCACCTATTGCAAGAAGCCCAAACACACAAAAGATCGGTGCTGGAAACTTCATGGGAAACCTCCAACATCCAGCAAGGAATGGGGAAATCGAGGAGTTTCAAAAGGAGTTCAACAGGACCATAATGTCTCCACAACACTGCAACAAGAACACTCAAGTCAGGGACCATTTAATGATGAAGAAATTGAAAGGCTAAGGAGCTTCCTGAAATCCTTGAAACCAGGAAGTGGTTCTACCTCTCTTGCTCTCTCAAGTGAGTCTTTATCTCTAGGATTACATGCCTCGGCTAGTGTTTTTCCATCGATTCTTGATTCTGGAGCTACTGACCACATGACACCCTCTTCACTACATTTTCTCACCTATACACCCTGTCCTAGTAATAGAAAAATTTCTGTTGCTGATGGTTTTTTCACCACAGTGGCAGGGATTGGGAATATTCAAATTACTCCATCCCTATTGCTTAAAAATGTGCTTCATGTTCCTAAGTTATCCACTAGCCTTATCTCTATACATGAACTCACCCAGGATCTGAACTGCAATGTTGTGTTCTTTCCTTCTTACTGTGTATTTCAGGACTAGGTTTCGGGGAAGAAGATTGGACTTGCTAAGGAAAGGGATGGACTCTACTACCTTGAAGCAACCAGCAAACCATCGCACACTGTTATGCATGTCACACACGAGTCATTCTTATCTACCTCCAATAAAGATTTATTTTGGCGTCATCAATTCCATTTCGGTCATCCTTCATTTCCTGTTTTAAAAACAATGCTTCATTCCTTGTTTAAAGGAATTGATGTTGAAACCTTTCATTGTGATGTTTGTGAACTTGCTAAGCACAAAAGGGTTTTTTTCCCAATCAGCAATAAAAGATCTTCAACTCCTTTTTATTTGATTCATTCGGATATACAGGGCCCTTCTAAAATTCCCAACATTACTGGTTCTAGATGGTTTGTCACCTTTATTGACGATTGCTCTAGGGTCACATGGATCTTTCTTCTTAAATCTAAATCTGATGTGGGTACCATTCTTCCCAACTTTCATAACATGGTCCAAACTCAGTTTGGTGTGAGAATTAAAAGGTTTCGATCTGATAATGCTACAGATTATTTTAATCAGAATTTGTCCCCATTTTTTCAAAAAGAAGGCATTGTGCATGAATCCTCCTGTGTTAACACTCCCCAACAGAATGGGATAGCTGAGAGGAAAAATGGCCATCTTTTGCAAACCACCCGAGCCTTTCTCTTTCAAAACCGGGTGCCAAAACAATATTGGGGGGAAGTTGTCCTTACTACTGCATACACCATAAATAGACCACCATCTAAAGTTCTTGACAACCGAAGACCAATACAAGTCCTTTCTCAATTCTACCCTAATATTCGAACCTCAAATAATCTCACACCAAGAATTTTTGGCTGCACTGCCTTTGTTCATGTCCATAATAAGGGAAAATTGGATCCACGAGCAATCAGGTGTGTCTTCTTGGGATATTCCCCAACTCAGAAAGGTTATAAATGTTACCATCCAACCACCAGAAAATTCTACACCTCCATCGATGTCACATTTGAGGAGGGACAATCCTTTTTCACTCAACCTTATCTTCAGGGGGAGCCTCATTAATGGAAGATAAGGCCTCGGATCTACTCTCCTTAGATGTATTACCCTCCTCACAGTCATCCAACCGTCAAGAATCACATCCCTCTGATTCACAATCCTCTGAGCCCCACATTCCCGAGTCTCAACAAGAGTCAAACAACCCGACCATTGAACCAAATTCAGGCACTGTTAACCCCACCAATGATGTGCATGATGATGTGAGATATATGCAGGTTTACTCTAGGAGAAGAAATCCAAATCCTCAACTTGTGCAAGTCCAAGATTCAACTCCTAATCCTGGAACTGAGGGATATGCAGAACCTGAACCTGCACCTTCACAGTCTGAGTATGACCTACCTATTGCACTGAGAAAAGGAACCAGAGAATGTACCAAACGCCCATTGTACCCTTTAGCCAAATCTGTGTCGTTCCAAAGATTCTCTAAATCCCATAAAAGTTTTCTAGCCAGCCTTAACACCATTCCAATTCCTAATACTCTAGCCGAGGCACTTTCTAATAAGGAGTGGAGAAAAGCCATGAGAGTGGAAATGGAGGCACTAGAAAATACAACACATGGGAAGTTGTGGATCTACCAAGAAATAAGAAGACTGTAGGTTGTAAATGGGTGTTCACAATTAAGTACAAATCTGATGGGTCGTTAGAAAGGTACAAAGCACGACTGGTAGCCAAGTGATATACATAGACTTATGGGGTAGATTATCAGGAAAATTTTGCCCCAGTAGCTAAAATGAATACAGTAAGGGTGTTGCTGTCTTTGGCTACTAACTATAATTGGGATTTGCAACAGTTTGATGTAAAGAATGCATTTCTCCATGGTGATCTAGAAGAGGAGATATACATGGACATTCCACCGGGTTTTGGAGAAGGCATTAAGGGGAACAAAGTTTGTAGGTTGAAGAAAGCACTATACGGCCTCAAACAATCTCCGAGAGCATGGTTTGGAAGGTTTACAAAGGTAATGCTTAATACAGGTTACAAGCAAAGTCAAGGTGACCACACATTGTTTATCAAACACACAGCCTCAGGGGAAGTTACTGCACTATTAGTCTATGTGGACGATATAATCGTTACTGGGAATGATAAAAAGGAGAATGAAGCATTGAAAAACTGCCTTTCCAGAGAATTTGAGATAAAAGACTTGGGGAGACTAAAGTATTTTCTCGGAATTGAAGTAGCACATTCTAAACAAGGCATCTTTATCTCTCAACAAAAGTATGTTGTTGATCTTTTGAGAGAAACAGGAAATATGGCATGTAAACCAGCTTCCACGCCTATAGATCCCAATCATAAACTTGGAGAAGCCAGCGAGAATGCAAGTGTAGACAAGGAGATGTTCCAAAGACTAGTTGGAAAACTCATTTATCTTGCACATACACGGCCAGATATTGCATACGTTGTAAGTGTAATAAGTCAGTTTATGCATAATCCTAAAGAAGTTCATCTGTAGGCTGCTCATCGAATTCTGCACTATTTGAAAGCCAATCCAGGAAAAGGAATTTTATTCAGAAGAAATGGGGGGCTGGCTCTTGAAGCATATACAGATGCCGATTATGCAGGATCTCCAGCAGATAGACGGTCCACTTCCAGTTACTGTACCTTCTTGGGAGGAAACTTAGTCACTTGGAGGAGTAAGAAGCAAAATGTAGTGGCTCGATCAAGTGCAGAGGCAGAATTCAGGGCTATGGCACAAGGAGTGTGTGAATTACTCTGGTTGAAGATAATTTTAGAAGACATGAAGATTCCACGAGAAGAGCCTATGAAACTATATTGTGATAACAAGTCAGCCATCAATATTGCTCACAACCCTGTTCAACATGACAGGACGAAGCACATCAAAATTGACCGACACTTTATAAAAGAGAAACTGGACAGCAAGTTGATTTGCACTCCCTATGTGTCTACAAAAGGACAACTGGCCGATGTACTTGCTAAAGGGCTCAATAGTACAGACTTTCGAAGAATTAAGCCAAGCTGGGAATGGAGGATCTCTATTCACCAGCTTGAGGGGGAGTGTTGAAAAACGTGGGGTTACCGGTGCAGATCTATATTTGGTAGTTGTGTAAAAATAGAATTGTATATATTCCTAGGTTTGTGGAAGGATTGATTTAGAAAGTTTTTCTTTCTATTTCTTTCTTTCTATTATTGTACTTTCTATTTTCTTTTCTTTCTATTTTTCTACTTTCTATTTTCTTTTCTTTCTATTTTTTTCTTCTTTCTATTTATTGCAGCAGCTTACTATATAAATATGCCGATTGGCAATAGAATGAAACACATCAGTATTCTACCATTCCAAAACAAATAGACTTATAATTTGGTGGATTGGCATTTTCTACTAGAAGTGCTCAAGAATTGTGGTTTTGGAAAGAGATGGTGTAACTGGGAGTTTGGTTGTATAAGTTCTTGTTGTTACTCTATGTTAGTTAATGGAATGGTAAAAGACTTTTTCTCAATTTTTTCGAGGCCTTAGATAGGGTGATCCCCTCTCACCGGTCCAATTCACACTTGTAGCTGATGTGTTTAGCAAGTTTATCTCAAAAGCTTATAGGGATGAGGTAATAAGTGGCTAGAGAATAGGTAGGAATGCTATTCTAGTTTCTTATCTCCAATTTGCTAATGATATTATAAATTTTTGTGAAGGAAATGACTTAGGTAAGGTGAGGAACCTCAAAGCTCTACTAGAATATTTTGAATGCATCTCAAACCTAAAAATAAATTTGGATAAGAATTGTGTGGTGGGCATTAACTTGGGTGACCAGACCATTGGTTCTATTGTAGGTTGTTTAGATTGTCCCATTTTCTCTTGGCCTCTGTCCTACTTGGGTATCCCATTAGGTGGAAACCCCGAGGCAAGTTATTTGGAAGCTAAATTACTGTAGCCGAAGTAGCAGAAAAGAGAAGAAGAAGAAGAAGAGATGCTGGAATGTCGAACTCTTTTGCTCAGTCAACAGTACTATTATTTATATTATGGTGTAGTACAATGATACAGGAAGTTACTAGAATGCCCCTGATTAGTGATGGGACACCTAGACAACTTAAAACATTAAACAGGATTAGGCCCATTAACAAAGGCCCAGTATAGGACAACTTAAACTTAAGTATAGGCTAATAAGAACTCTTATCAGCCGAATACTCATACAAACAAAGACTTCAATCCAACACTCCCCCTCAAGCTAAGCATGGATATCAATCATGTTTAGCTTGCCAAGCATGTCCCTAAACTTTGCTGCTGCCAGCCCTTTAGTCAGTACATCCGCAATTTGCATCTCAGATGGAGTATAAGGCACACAGAGTTCACCCGAGACAATTCTTTCTCTAACAAAGTGCCGATCAATCTCAATATGTTTTGTCCTGTCATGCTGCACGGGATTGTTGGCAATGTTGATGGCAGCTTTATTGTCACAATACAGCTTGAGAGGACCTTCAGCCTTAATGCCAAATTCATTAAGAAGAGTTCTAAGCCATAAGAGTTCAACAACCCCGTGGGCCATTGCTCGATACTCTGCTTCTGCACTTGATCTAGCCACTACATTCTGCTTCTTACTGCGCCATGTGACTAGGTTTCCTCCCACAAATGTACAGTAACCCGAGGTTGACTTCCTGTCTCCAACAGACCCAGCCCAATCTGCATCAGTGTAGGCTTCAATTTCAATTCTATTGTTTTCCTTGAAGAGAATTCCCTTCCCTGGGCAAGTCTTCAAGTACTTGAGAATCCTTTCAACTGCTTTCATATGAGGAATCTTTGGAGAGTGCATAAATTGACTGACAACATGCACAGCATAAGCAATATCTGGCCGAGTGAGGGATAAGTATATCGGCTTCCCTACCAATTTTTGGCATCTCTCTTTATCACAGTAGTCCTCCCCTACTGATTCCTGCAGGCCATGGTTCTGTTCCATTGGAGTATCTGCTGGCTTGCACCCCATCATGCTTGTTTCCTCTAGGAGGTCAAGAACATACTTCCGCTGACATATGTAGATTCCCTCTCTTGACCTGGCAACTTCAATCCCAAGAAAATATCTCAAATGACCCAAGTCTTTGATCTCAAATTCAGAAGCTAGAAACTCCTTCAATCTTTTTTATCTCTTCCAAGTCATTCCCGGTAATTACCATATCATCCACATAAACAATGAGTGCAATAAGTTTGCTATCCTATCTCCTTATGAACAAGGTATGGTCTGCACCACTCTGAGTGTACCCCACTTTCTTCATGGCCCCACAGAGCCTCTCAAACCATGCACGGGGAGATTGCTTCAACCCATATAAATACCTCTTCATGAAGGTCACCATTTAAGAAGGCATTCTTCACATCCAGTTGATGAAGTTCCCATGAAAAATTTGCTGCTAGTGACAATAGAACCCGAATTGTGTTGAGCTTTGCTACCGGGGCAAAGGTTTCTTTGTAGTCAATCCCTTCTTTCTGAGTAAACCCCTTCGCCACAAGTCTGGCCTTGTACCTTTCAATGGACCCGTCCTCCCGGTGCTTTACAGTAAACACCCACTTGCACCCAACAATGGTCTTCCCCTCTGGCAGATCCACTAATTCCCAAGTTCTTGCTTTCATTAGGGCTTTCATCTCTTCATTCATAGCTTCTTTCCACCTTGGATCAGACACAGCCTCTGAGTACCTAGAAGGAACACACATAGAGGAAAAAGCAGACACAAAGGAGTGATAGGCAGGAGATAAATGTGAGTAAGAAACAAAATCAGCAATGGGGTGTCGGGTGGTGCAAGAGCGGATAGGCTTACGGAGAGCAATAGGAAGATCCAAATCAGAAGTATGAGAGTTGAAATTACCTTGGATTGTAAAGACAGATTGATCCGAGTCCAACTGGTTGCTGTCATGAGGTTGAGGATCCCTTTTTCTTCTGTTGTATGTAAGTATCTCTTTTTGTTGCCTACTGGAGCCTTCAAGAACATCTGCAGCATCAGGAGAGGTAACTGGCATAGTGGGAGCCTCAATGGGTTGACCCGGAATGTCACAACTAGGAGTAGGAGGAGAGGATGGAAGACCCGAGGCAGATAGGGGAACAAAAAAGGAGGGAGAATGAGAATCCTCTTCCATCCCACTAGTCTCCCCCTGGAGAGGATTCTGAGAAGACTGAAAATAGGGTTGAGACTCAAAGAACACCACATCTCTGGTGACATACTTTCTCTTGGAGACAGGGTCATAACACTTGTAACTCTTTTGTGTAGGAGAGTACCCCAAGAATATTCCCTTTGTAGCCTTAGGATCCAGCTTAGTCTTCTTTGGATCCTTCACATGTATGAAACATATACAACCAAAGACCCGAGGAGGAAGGGGAAAGTCTGGAAGAGTGGGGCACAAAACAGAGAAAGGGGTTTTCATACCCAACACCTTAGATGGCATCCGGTTTATCAGATATGATGCAGAAAGTACAGCTTGAGACCAGTATTGCTTGGGGACTTTGTGTTGGAATAGTAAGGCTCGAGCTGTCTCCAATAGATGTCTATTCTTGCGCTCAGCAACCCCATTCTGCTGAGGAGTATAAGCACAGGATGACTGATGTAGTATGCCAGCATCTTCTATGAATAAGTTCAAGGATTTTTCAAAGTATTCAGCAGCATTGTCTGACCTGAATTGCTTAATCTTCTTATTAAACTGTGTTTCAATCATCTTGCAAAATGCCATGGTTATCTGTGGTACTTCATCCCGTCCTTTTAACAGGTAGATCCATGTACAACGAGAGTAGTGGTCAATAAAACTGATAAAGTACCGGAAACCATCAAAGGAAACAATAGGTGAAGGGCCCCAAACATCAGAATGAACCAAATCAAAAGGAGCACAAATTTCATTGCTGGAAATTGGATACACAGTTCTACATTGTTTTGACATTTGACATACTTCACAGGTTAGACTCTGACTTGGAATGCCCTTAAACAACTCGGGAAACAACATTTCTAATGAGGAGAAAGACACATGACCTAGCCTAGCATGCCAAAGATGCAGCTTAGCTATTGACTCCATACTTTCCGGATTACTAGCAGCAGATGCTTGTAAGGCTGAGCCGATGTCTGCATCAAGGTAGTAGAGGCTTCCATACTCATGACCGCACCCAATCGTTCTCCTTGTCAATCTATCCTGGAAGACACAATGAGTAGGAAAAAAGGTTATACTACAGTTCAAATTTTTGGTAAGTTTTGAAACAGACAAGAGATTTGAGGTAAGACTGGGAACATGTAAAACTGATTTAAGAGAGAGGTCCTTGCTTAGGTCAACAATTCCCTTTCCAGAGATAGTGGAGAAAGACCCGTCAGCAACTCTCATCTTATCCTGACCAGACAACAAATGATATGAATGTTAGACAGTTTTGTATGCCCTTAGCTTCAATCATTTTGATGTACTTTTGTTATTTAGTGGAAATAAATAAAGTGCATGTTTGATTCATGTTGTTTGGTTTAATTCTGTATAAAACCCTAAAACTGGACATTTGTAGAGACTCATGTTAGTTTTAAATGTTCACAGCCGTTGGATAAGTCTGGGGAGATTTATCCTGCCAAGGCTGATACTGGTGTGCCACCAAGTGTTGGGATGGCCTGTCTCAGCCATCAGGGTAAGACCCGAGGCACATACAGCATGGGATTACTTGAATCCTTGAACCGGACCAGATTTCCAGTCTTGCCCTGGACCTTGGAGATAGATGGGCAAAACTGGAAAGTTACACCTGACCCCTAGACTCGATTATGACACTTCACTAGGTGCTGGATCAGGCTGCCTTTGATATGCCAACCAGTGAGATCCTTAGTGGGGATCAAAACCTGGGTATGTTGGGGCAGTTTGAGAATTCATCTGAGTGGGTGGTCATAGTGACAGAATCAGCCACTTTGTCGGACAAAGGGTAATGATCGGGAATGCACTCTCTCTGATGGAAACCAAACTGCCGGCAGTTGATTTCAATCGTTGGAATTTTGTTTTTGCAAAATTAATATATTTACATATATATGTACGGTTTCAAAATGTTTGCAAATGGTTTTAATTCCCGGGATCCATGTGAGAGGAGAGTGCGGCACTGTTCCTTGCAGCCGAGGGAGAGGTCCTCTCTTGTCGGGCAGTGCTTGATCATTAAGGGCTGAGAGGTTAAGTGTAAGACCATTTAGGATAATACCTGATGGGCTAATCTTGCACCTGCCCACAGTCCCTGGGTTTTTATAAGATGGCTTGGCCCAGGGACCACTTAATGTAAGTGTTGGGCCCATAGGGTTCATACGATGGACTCAAGGGGTTCATTGAGATTTTCAGTGAATTCGGCTGGGCCTTGTATTAAAGGCTGGGCCGAACCCATGTGGCTGGTGTGTAGATCAATGCTTGGGTCCCACGCCATACAAAGAAGCCCAACTGGGCAGCAGATTGGAAACTAATTAAACACTGAATACTTAATGGGCCAAAAGCCCATTTCGAAGTGGGCTGATATGATCACCCATCAATGGGGCGAATTTGAGATTGAAGTTAGCAAAAAGGATTGGGCTCTTAGCCTTATCCACTCTTAGAGACCAAATTCAAATCAGATTTGAATCTGGTAACCTCCTGATAAGATCAGGAGTAAGCTGACTCTATCTGGGAAAGGGATTAAGATTATCCCCTATCCAAATACTGATTTGGATTGGGATAACTCCTAATTAGGAGATTTCTTAATCAAGAAGAAAAGAGAGGAGATTTTTCGAATGAACCAATACAGGGAAATCAGATTTCGATCCAAGAGGTTCTGGTAAGCAAGAAAGGTTCCTGCGAATTGAGATTAGATCTCATTCTCTCCAGAAAAGAAAACAATTCAGCTTTTTCGTTTCTGAAAATCTCCTCCTGCCGCCGCCATCTGCATTGTTGCAAGATTTGATCTTTGCAGAAAAGAAAGTCAAGAAACCAGTTCTTGACATCAGTCTTGCAAGAAAGACTGAAAGAATTCAGTGTTTAGTACACCCAGGGGATTCTTGTGAAGGATCCAGTGTGTAGGACGCACCCTGCTGGTTCTGTTCCATCCACAGCTGTGTCATCTTCAGCAGGGACAGATCTTGGAGCATTCTTTGGGCGTGAACACCAACTTTGGGAGATACTGCTTCTCCGGATCAGGTATAATCCTCCCATTTATCTTTTGGTACAGATCTGGTTTGATTAGGGTTCAAGTAGATCCTTGAATATTGTATTCTAAATTCAGGGAATATGATTCCCAGTTGGGAGAAGGTAGGAAATTTTTGAAATTCGCCCCACCCATTCCGCAACCTTTATGGCGTCCATTAGATGGATCCTACCATTCTTTCAGTGGTATCAGAGCCACAGGTTCGAATCTTGAACCAAAAGAAAATCAGATCTGACCCTGCGCAGATGGATAGAAGGTGTTCTTTCAAGATTTGCGCAGATTGTTTTCTTTTTTTCAAGAAACTGTTTCTTGTTAAGGGCGATTGATCTGAAATTAATTTCTATTAAATCCAAAATTTATTTGGAATTGTTCTTTATTTATTTTGATTTAATGGACTGTTCAAACCTGGAGATCGCAGTGCAGTTTTAGCGCAGATGGTCTGCGCACCCTTTTTCTTTTCTATTTATTTATTTCATTCAATTCGGTCTGTAAATAATTTTTTTTATTTTTAGACTGAATGTATAGGATTTGATCAAGAATGTAATTAATAGAAATAGGATTTCTGTTATTTTTCTTGATTAAAGAAGATGGAAGAAGATGGCGGCGCTGGAGATTTGCAGATGGAGAAATCGTTTTCTGCGATTTGCAGTTTATGAAACTGCAACCCTTGTGATTAACCTCTGTTTTGCAGGTGGTGCGAACAGTCCATAATTGTTTTGTGTTTGCTAGAAATCAAAACTATTAATTTTAGATCATTCAATAATTAATTCTTGAATTGAAAATCAGTTTTGGACCATTTCGGACTAGATTGGACCAAAACTATTTGGACCAAATCTGGGTTTCGAAAGGGGCTGTTCTCAGTCCAATTGTCTCACACTTTTGTTCCAAATCTGATGTTCAATTACAGGGATTAATTCGGCCCACCTGTAAAGCCCAGTTTTAAAGGGTTAAAACTGCAAAAGCCCATTATTGTGAGATAAGCTGTATGGGCTGAACTGCTATCTGCGATTCAGCCCATACACCTAGTGGACATTAATCGTTAATGACTTGGTTTTTAAATGGGCCGTTGAATGGGCTTTACAGCAATTAATTGATTGGATCAATTCCTCCTTTACATGTGATGTTTGGATGTTTGATGTGCTGCGACCATGGGCCATAAGTACTTGGCCCGTGATGACTCGTTAGTGGCTCTTGCGCACACCATGGCTGAATGCACATCATTGCCATGGTGTCCCTGAAGGTCATTGGATGACCCCCTCTTTGCCTGGTGGGCCCCACAACCCTGAAAAGGGATGCGTACGGAACCCCTAGCCGATGAAGGCCCACCAGAAATCTGACTTTATGAAAGTCAGTGGGAGCCACTTTGGTTTGACCTAAATTAGAACTAGGCCGTAATTTTGTTCCCTCCAGCAAATATGAATGCAAGTGATAGGGAGATCCATATGATGGACTCTCTAAAGGCCTTCCGTCATTAGCACAATGATGGGTCCATCAGTAATGAGGAAACGCACCATAAAATTGGGCTATCCATTTGCTGTTGGATCTGTTAGAGTGTTTCATAAGATGATAAGGGCGTCATAGACCGATGTGGGAGGGGCTTCACCAGAAAATGGGAACTCTCTCACGGTACCTTGGCGTAACCTGAATATGATGGGTGTGCACTCACTGACAGAAGGGTTTACCTGAAAACGGCTCTGAACCTTGTCTGACAGAGGCCAAAGGGAAACTCATTTGATGAGTGGAGATGATCCGTCACAGAAAGGTGGTGGGGTTATGCAGCTGAAACAGTTGGCTTCACGCACCCCATGTGATTTCCCACATTTCCAGAGACATTTCGTCGTCTCCGTCACTGAGATAGGAGGGAAATCTCAGAGATGAACAAATGGGAATGGAACATAGATTAAAAGCCATATCTATGTAGGTAAACATGAATCAAACTAAGGTTGTGGACTAATGATTTTGCTGTTTTATCAGAAAATGGCAAACGGTCAATTTGCAAAGCTTCTAGACGATAACAAGCTTAAGGGCCCAAACTATGCCGACTGGTACAGAAATCTTATGCTGGTCCTAACTTCTGAAAAGTTAGACAAGGTAGTGAAAAGTCCTGCCCCGGAACGTCCGGGTGATAGGGCTTCTGAGGCCCGTAGGAGGGACTACCAAGATTGGGAGGATAAGAACTCCCTAGCCCGCTGCTTTGTCATTGCCTCATTAGACAACTCAATACAGAGGCAGTTCGATCAGATCGAACTTGCCAAGGACATATTGGACAGTCTAAGGACAATGTATGAGGAGCAGAACCGTTCTACTCGACAGAAGGTCCTGAAATTGTTCATGACCGCGCAGATGACCAAAGGGCAGAAAGTTCATGACCATTGTCTTCGGATGATGGGATACATCAACGAACTTGAAGCTCTTGGATCCGGGCTAGATCTTGGCACGCAAGTGGATGCCATCCTAAATTCTTTGCCCTCTTCCTTCAATGCGTTCACTATGAACTACAATATGAATAAGCTGAATGTCAGCGTCCAGGAACTCAGCAATATGTTGCAGAGGGCCGAGGATTTACTCAAGAAGGATGAGCCTGTGGTTATGCTTGCTGAAGCTAACAAATCGGGCAAGAGAAAGAGAAAGGCAAAGAAGCCCCAGAAGAAGACTACCAAACCCAAGAAGCAGAAGAAGAACAAGGCATCTGATGTCTGTCACTTCTGCAAGCAGACCGGCCACTGGAAGAGGAACTGTCCTACCTACCTGGAATCTAAGAAAGGTAATATCGAAACTTGTGTCATAGAAACTAATATGTTAGTTACTTCTGTGTCCTGGTGTGTTGACTCCGGGGCTTCAACTCATGCGTGTAACTCACTGCAGGGGTTCAAAGTTAGCAGAAGGCTGAGTGAAGGTGAAGTGACACTGTTCTTGGGAACAACTGCAAGTGTTGCAGCTGCGGCAATAGGAACCGTAGAATTGGTTTTTAAAGAAGGAGTCCTTGTACTTAAAGATTGTCTTTATGTACAGAACTTGAGAAGGAATTTAATTTCTGTTTCAAAATTGTGTGCTGATGGATATACTGTTTACTTTAGTAATATGATTACTGTTAAACGGAATAATAAATTCATCGCATGCGGGGAGCTAGAGAACGGTCTCTATGTTCTGCATCCTTCTTTGGAAACTAACTTAACCGAAACTACGTCGGTCGAAAATCCCAAGAAAAGGACTCGTGATACAGTAAATCTCACGTGCCTCTGGCATTACCGACTTGGCCACATCGGTGTCGACCGAATCACAAGACTGGTAAAGGATGGTCCTTTGGATTTTCTAACCGTAGAAAATCTTCCCACTTGTGAACCTTGCCTCCAAGGTAAGATGACTAAGCGGCCATTTGACGGTAAGCCTGAAAGATGTGCAGGCACACTTGACCTAATACATACTGATGTATGTGGTCCCCTGAGTGTTAGGACACGGAATCAACACGTGTACTTCATCACCTTTACAGATGATTTTTCACGATATGGTTACGTGTACCTAATGAGACATAAGTCTGAATCATTTGAAAAGTTCAAAGAGTTCAGACAGGAAGTCGAGAAACAGTTAGGGAGAGAAATTAAGGCCCTTCGATCAGATCGAGGTGGCGAGTATCTCTCTGACGAATTCAGGGAGTACTTAAAGGCCAATGGGATAGTGTCACAACTAGCTCCTCCTGCTACACCTCAACTCAACGGTGTTTCAGAGAGGAGAAATAGGACCTTGTTGGACATGGTCCGGTCACTTCTCGTACGCTCAGAATTACCCACATCCTTTTGGGGATACGCATTAGAGACTGCTATCTACGTGCTGAATAGGGTTCCAACCAAATCAGTTCCGAAAACTCCATATGAGCTTTGGACCGGAAGGAAGCCAAGTGTGAGACACTTGAAGATTTGGGGTTGTCCTGCACACGTTAAAAGAACAAGTGCGGACAAGTTGGAATCTAAAACCAGCCGTTGCCTGTTTATAGGCTACCCAAAGGATTCGGTGGGTTATCTATTCTATGACCCAAGTGAGCAGAAAGTGTTCTGCAGTCGAAACGCCCGATTCTTAGAATCCGATTACATCCTGGACACCCATCGTCAGGAAATAGTTCTTGATGAGGAGAGCTCAGGAGCAGTGGGAGATGACCCACAAGTTCCAGGTAATGACCAACCTAGAAGGTCCACCCGGGTATCCAGACCAACAGTCCGATATGGTTATGACCAGGATAGTTACCTGGTGGAAGCCTTGACTAGTGAAGAGGATCCCGTGTCTTACGCGGAAGCTATGTTAGACATAGACTCCCAGAAGTGGGTGGAGGCCATGAGAGCCGAGATGGACTCAATGGAGACCAATGGAGTCTGGACTCTAGTGGATCCGCCCTCCGGGGTAAAAGCAATTGGTTGCAAATGGATCTACAAGAAGAAGAAGGGCCCCGATGGCAGGATTGAGACCTTTAAAGCTCGTTTGGTGGCGAAAGGGTATACTCAGAAAGAAGGCATCGACTATGAGGAAACCTTTTCACCGGTGGCCATGCTTAAATCCATTAGGATCCTGCTAGCTGTAGCAGCGTACCATGATTACGAGATTTGGCAAATGGATGTCAAAACAGCGTTCCTGAATGGAGATCTTAGTGAAGATATCTACATGCAGCAGCCGCAAGGCTTCATTGCTGCTGGTCAGGAACACATGGTATGTAAACTTAATAGATCCATATATGGACTTAAGCAGGCTTCTAGGAGTTGGAACATCCGTTTTGATTCTGCAGTCAAAACGTTTGACTTTGAGCAGAATCCGGATGAGCCCTGTGTTTACAGGAAATCCAGTGGGGATAAGATCACCTTTTTAGTCTTGTATGTGGACGATATCCTACTCATTGGGAATGATGTAGGAATGTTGACTTCGGTCAAGGTATGGCTATCACAGCAGTTCTCCATGAAAGATCTTGGAGAAGCTTCATACATACTGGGTCTTCGACTCTATAGAGATAGATCGAAGGGGATAATTGGATTATCCCAGGCTGCTTACATTGACAAAATTGTCAAAAGATACAGCATGGAAAACTCCAAGAAAGGAAACGTTCCTTTCAGGCACGGAGTCACTCTCTCCAAGAAGATGTCTCCCAAGACTTCTGAGGAGATTGAGAGCATGAGAGACGTTCCCTATGCCTCAGCTGTGGGGAGCATCATGTATGCCATGTTGTGCACTCGCCCGGACATAGCTCAGGCGGTAAGTGTGGTAAGCAGATTCCAGGCAAACCCAGGACAGGAGCATTGGACTGCTGTGAAAAACATACTCAAATACCTTCGAAGGACGAAAGAGTTTTGTCTGGTATTCGATGGTAGTTCACTGCAAGTTCTAGGGTATACCGATGCCGATTTCCAGTCGGATCCAGATGATAGAAAGTCTACATCTGGGTATGTTTTCACGATAGGATCGTGTGCTGTTTGCTGGAAAAGCAGCAAACAGGGGTCCACTGCAGACTCCACAACCGAGGCCGAGTACATTGCCGCAAGTGAAGCTGCCAAGGAAGCCGTGTGGATGAAGAAATTCATACACGAATTGGGAGCGATTCCATCCAGCACATCACCCATCCCGTTGTTGTGTGACAACAATGGAGCGATCGCCCAGGCTAAAGAGCCTCGGGCCCACTCGAAGTCAAAGCACATCGAGAGGAAGTACCATGTACTGCGGGAGATCGTTGGTAGAGGGGACGTCCTAATTCAAAAGGTAGAATCAGCGGATAATGTGGCAGACCCATTGACTAAGCCACTGACACAGAAGGTGTTTGAGAAACACGTGGAAAGTATGGGACTCCGGCTTGTACCAGATTGGACCTAAGTGCAAGTGGGAGCTGTTAGACAGTTTTGTATGCCCTTAGCTTCAATCATTTTGATGTACTTTTGTTATTTAGTGGAAATAAATAAAGTGCATGTTTGATTCATGTTGTTTGGTTTAATTCTGTATAAAACCCTAAAACTGGACATTTGTAGAGACTCATGTTAGTTTTAAATGTTCACAGCCGTTGGATAAGTCTGGGGAGATTTATCCTGCCAAGGCTGATACTGGTGTGCCACCAAGTGTTGGGATGGCCTGTCTCAGCCATCAGGGTAAGACCCGAGGCACATACAGCATGGGATTACTTGAATCCTTGAACCGGACCAGATTTCCAGTCTTGCCCTGGACCTTGGAGATAGATGGGCAAAACTGGAAAGTTACACCTGACCCCTAGACTCGATTATGACACTTCACTAGGTGCTGGATCAGGCTGCCTTTGATATGCCAATCAGTGAGATCCTTAGTGGGGATCAAAACCTGGGTATGTTGGGGCAGTTTGAGAATTCATCTGAGTGGGTGGTCATAGTGACAGAATCAGCCACTTTGTCGGACAAAGGGTAATGATCGGGAATGCACTCTCTCTGATGGAAACCAAACTGCCGGCAGTTGATTTCAATCGTTGGAATTTTGTTTTTGCAAAATTAATATATTTACATATATATGTACGGTTTCAAAATGTTTGCAAATGGTTTTAATTCCCGGGATCCATGTGAGAGGAGAGTGCGGCACTGTTCCTTGCAGCCGAGGGAGAGGTCCTCTCTTGTCGGGCAGTGCTTGATCATTAAGGGCTGAGAGGTTAAGTGTAAGACCATTTAGGATAATACCTGATGGGCTAATCTTGCACCTGCCCACAGTCCCTGGGTTTTTATAAGATGGCTTGGCCCAGGGACCACTTAATGTAAGTGTTGGGCCCATAGGGTTCATACGATGGACTCAAGGGGTTCATTGAGATTTTCAGTGAATTCGGCTGGGCCTTGTATTAAATGCTGGGCCGAACCCATGTGGCTGGTGTGTAAATCAATGCTTGGGTCCCACGCCATACAAAGAAGCCCAACTGGGCAGCAGATTGGAAACTAATTAAACACTGAATACTTAATGGGCCAAAAGCCCATTTCGAAGTGGGCTGATATGATCACCCATCAATGGGGCGAATTTGAGATTGAAGTTAGCAAAAAGGATTGGGCTCTTAGCCTTATCCACTCTTAGAGACCAAATTCAAATCAGATTTGAATCTGGTAACCTCCTGATAAGATCAGGAGTAAGCTGACTCTATCTGGGAAAGGGATTAAGATTATCCCCTATCCAAATACTGATTTGGATTGGGATAACTCCTAATTAGGAGATTTCTTAATCAAGAAGAAAAGAGAGGAGATTTTTCGAATGAACCAATACAGGGAAATCAGATTTCGATCCAAGAGGTTCTGGTAAGCAAGAAAGGTTCCTGCGAATTGAGATTAGATCTCATTCTCTCCAGAAAAGAAAACAATTCAGCTTTTTCGTTTCTGGAAATCTCCTCCTGCCGCCGCCATCTGCATTGTTGCAAGATTTGATCTTTGCAGAAAAGAAAGTCAAGAAACCAGTTCTTGACATCAGTCTTGCAAGAAAGACTGAAAGAATTCAGTGTTTAGTACACCCAGGGGATTCTTGTGAAGGATCCAGTGTGTAGGACGCACCCTGCTGGTTCTGTTCCATCCACAGCTGTGTCATCTTCAGCAGGGACAGATCTTGGAGCATTCTTTGGGCGTGAACACCAACTTTGGGAGATACTGCTTCTCCGGATCAGGTATAATCCTCCCATTTATCTTTTGGTACAGATCTGGTTTGATTAGGGTTCAAGTAGATCCTTGAATATTGTATTCTAAATTCAGGGAATATGATTCCCAGTTGGGAGAAGGTAGGAAATTTTTGAAATTCGCCCCACCCATTCCGCAACCTTTATGGCGTCCATTAGATGGATCCTACCATTCTTTCAATGAAGAGAATAGGGAAGACATATGTGTCATATGGTCAGTAGCACCGGAATCAATAACCCAAGAAGTAGAGTCAATAGAGCCAGTGGCACTGAAGGCAGAGGCTGTACCTGATCTAGCAAGAGATGTAGAAGCAAAAGAATTATTTCTTAGACGGGCTAATGCCCTGCTAAGGACCTCAACCTCACTAGCAGTGAAGCCCAATGTACCAGTTCCAGAGGAATCAGCAACCTGTCCCATAGGAGAAGAAGACACTGTTGGTGTATTTTGTGAGTTGTCATCATTGTTGCTGGCAACAAAATTCCCACTTGCCGCAGGCCTGTTATCTCTAGAAGAAACATCTCTGGGTATTGAAGACATCTTGACTACAGCCACTGTGTAGGTGACACTGATTAAGACTAGCCGAAGCAGTTCTGAAGGTTCTGAACCAGTTCTGGAGCAGATCTGATTAGCTGAAATGATCACAGCAGGTTCTGACAGCACTCGACACAGTTTCAGACTTGCCGAGACTGTCACAGTTCTGAAACAATTCAGTTACAACAGCAAGCAAGGAGTTCTGGGCTGGTAACCGACCTGAAGCTAAGGGTTCTCAACTATTGTGCTATGCAGACTCCACTTGAACTTTGAGTACTGCAACTGTAAAGAGAGTGCCCTTCCTTGCGGCCAATACTAGGACTGCTGACATCAGTCCTCAACTAGGGTTCACAGTGCTAAACAATCTGGAGCTGGCAGCTCCCTAGGTAATCTCACAGCAGTGGTGAGGGGTTTCGGACTGATAACCACCCTGAACTTGGAGCTGTTTGCCACATTGCTATGCTGGTAGAAGTGTTCACAGTGCTGGTAGAACACTAGATAGACTTCACTTGGGCTGAACCAAAAAACTGCAACAGTTCGGGTACAGTAGCGAGTGAACAGTTCGAGGCTGCAACAGTAGCAAGTGAACAGTGGGCTCTGTAGAAGAAGCTAAGTCTGTGCGAGTCTTGCTGGAGCACCGAAGCTGCAACTGTAGAAGTAGCTAAGCCCCTTTCGGCTAGTGCTAGGACTGCTGAAATCAGTCCTCAACTAGGTCTGTCCTACACAGACCTCTCTTAGTAGCCAAATAGCTACTATTTGCTGGAAATAACCTAGTACGACATCTACTTCTGGGTTTTACTTCCCTTGAGTCCTACAACCAAGAGAAACCCTAGGTTTGAACTTGCTTTACTCTCTTACACCCCTAGGTCTTCACTACAGCAACCCAGAAAAGGAAGAGAGAAGATGAAAAGACAGCAAGAGAAGAGAGTGTGTGCCGGCTGAAACCAGGAAGAAGCTAATGCTCTGATACCATGAAAGCTAAATTACTGTAGCCGAAGTAGCAAAAAAGAGAAGAAGAAGAAGAAGAGACTCTTTTGCTCAGTCGACAGTACTATTATTTATATTATGGTGTAGTACAATGATACAGGAAGTTACTAGAATGCCCCTGATTAGTGATGGGACACCCAAACAACTTAAAACATTAAACAGGATTAGGCCCATTAACAAAGGCCCAGTACAAGACAACTTAAACTTAAGTATAGGCTAATAAGAACTCTTATCAGCCGAATACTCATACATACAAAGACTTCAATCCAACATTATTGTTGGACACCAGTGTTGGAGAAATTTGAAAATGGAAGAGAAACTTGGAATAGGATTTTTTTTTATCAATAACAAAAACTTGATTAATGATGTGAAGATTTATGAAGCTTTAGATACAATAGGGGAGGTAAAATGTCTTAACTCCCCATCAATAGAAAACAATGACAAAAAGTTACAAATTAGCCCAAAAGATAGCCTCCCTATTCACCCCTACTTGGTTAGCTCATCTGCAAATGAATTAGCAGTCCTCTTCACCCAGCTATATTGTATCTCAATGTCCCTACCCAACCAACTGAATTTTTTCTTTTCATTGTTATAGCTCCACAAGTCACTGTCACCATCCTTCAGCCAGCTAATCACCACCTTCAAGTCACCTTCCAAGACCAATCGTCTGATATTTAGTTCCCTTACTCCTTGAATTCCTTCCAGAGCTGCAAGGATCTCAGCCCTAAGAGAGTCTCCTTCCCCAATGGGGCCAGAGAACAAAGCAATAACAATCCCTTCCTCAATCCTGAATACTCCCCCAATCCTAGAAGGCCCTAGATTCCTCAGACTACTGCCATTGAAATTGAGTTTTATAAATCCAGAGGGAGGAGGGGACCAGGAGGGGCTAAGAGTCCTCTTACACAAAGCAGAGGTAGCTATCTCTTTCCAATTTCTTAATAAGTCGGCCACAGAAAAGTCTGAGAACAGCTCCAAAGATTTTAGCCAATGGACCGCCCTTAAAAGTATTATGTCTAATAGGTTTTCTAGGGTTCTTTCCTTGTTTGAGAAAATTCGAGAGTTTCTTTCTTCTCATAGGGACCAACATAGCCCTAATGCTCCTCCACATAATCTTCCCTCTCTTCTTAGGCCATTTGAAAAACGTAGGAGAGAACAGACTTTGGACACTCTCGGGAGGATTCCAAGAACACCCAAAGAGGGAAAGAGCTCACTCCAATATAGTTTTAGTGACCTTACAATAAACCATAAGGTGGTAACCATTTTACCCATCAGCTTTACAAAGAGTACACCTATTAGGAAGTAAACAAGAATTGGGAGATAGAGTTACCTTGATTAGGACCACACTAGCAAACCTACTAGTTTACTTCCTCTTTAACTTTAGGATCCCAACTAGAGAGGCAAAGAAATTAGAGAAGCTAACGAGAGACTTCCTCTAGGAGTTGGGGGAAGAGAGGCAAAGAAATTAAGAATTTGGCCTTGTTGGGTAAGTGGTTATAGAGGTGGCCACTAGAGAGAGGTAGACTTTGGCATGAGGTGATAGTATTCATGGGATTGTGGAGAATGGCTAGGATGCCAGTGCGTCTCATCAAGCTACCATGGCAACTCCTTGAAAAGCTATCCATAGTATCCTTCCTCAATTCTTTGCATGTATTAACCTATCAGTCTAGTCACGAACATTTATAAGGTTATGTGTTGTCTTTGAGGATTAAGAAAGTGATCCCCCCATTGATTTCACAATCTCAAGAGGCCTTTGTGCAGGATAGGCAAATCATTGACCAAATTCTTATTGCTAATGAATGTGTGGAGGCTCAAAAAAGATTAAAGAGAAGGGGAGTGGCTGTCAAATTGGATTTGGAAAAAGCCTTAAAGCCTATGACTTGGTGGATTGGAACTTCTTAATTGATATTATGAGGAGGTGTGGATTTGGAGAGTTGTAGTCTAAATGGATGAAGGGTTGCATGCAGTCTACTCACTACTCAATTATTATTAATGGGACAATGTATGATTTCTTTGAGGGTTTTAGGGGATTAGACAAGGTGACCCTCTCTCTCCTTTTCTGTTCACTTTGGTGGATGAAGTACTAAGCAAACTGATCTCAAGAGCAAATTGCCTGCAATTGTTCAAGGGTTGGCATTGAGACTGAATTGACCATATTCTGTTCATTTTGGTCACTCATGCACTTGGCATTGGGACTGAATTGACCATATTCTTCCTCCACACATTATGTCTCATTTGGCTTATCTCCCAATTGTTATTGTTGAAATAATTTAGTTATTTGTGTTAGGGTCTGTTTGGTTAGTCAAAGCCTTTTTTTTTATTTTCTGTTATTGTACTCACTTACAGCAGGGACACAGGAGTCTTTTCCCTTCTTATTTCTGCTGCCCTATATAATATAATAGAAGCTGGCGCCGCCAGCACTGTTCCATTGCTCCAAACCTTCTCTTCTTCCTTTCTTTCTTCTCTTCTCTCTTCTTCCCTTCTCTTCTCTACTTCCTCATATTTCAATCAGATTTATTGCCAAGATGGTATTAAAGCAAGGCTGTTGAATCTGGGCGACCAAGTTTTCTCTTCAAGTTGCTGAATCTGGGCGGAACAGAGGATTGAATCTAGGCTGATCAAATCGGATCTGCAACTGGTACAACCCTAAAGTTTTCTTTCTTCTTTTATTTATTTCCTTGGTCATGTACCAAGTGGAGAACAAATGAATCCAAACCAATGAATGTCGGCAGACTTTTGTGAGGGTTATACCTCTTTTATTTGTTGGATCGTGTGATCCTATACCTGTGAAAAGGTGACTGTAGGTCAACGATGACCTGTTTTCTCTGCTTGTTAGTCTGATTTCATGTGTGTTAGGATCTCTCTTATTGATTAATGTTGTGGTGGAACTTACTAGAAAACCAGTAGGCTGGGACTGTTCTTCATGCAGATCTGAAAATCAGTCTCGTCATAGTTCTTCTTTGGAAATTGGTGCTGTTTTTTGTGCTCAGATTAAGTCTAGAACTGAATTGTTGTGTGTGGAGCTTTTGTCGATATAAGGAGGGATCCTAAGTTGAGAGTTTAGATAAAAAAAAAACTTTGTGTTTACCATGTCGTCTGAGAATTCTGCTACTTCAGAGATTTCAGGGAGCCACAATGGAGTGAGTGGGGGAATGGATATGAATTTCCACATGGTTGTTATTCCCTTTGATGGTCTGAACTACCTTGAGTGGTCTAGGGGAATAAAACTTTACATCACTACTAGGGGCAAAATAGGATACATCAATGGGAGAGTGAAGGAACCGAAGAACGGAAGTGCTGAATATGATACGTGGAACCAAGAGAATAGTATGGTGATGCCATGGCTCCTGGTTTCCATGCTGCCATAGGAAATGAAGACTTTTATGTGGATTGAAACTGCTTGTGAGATATGGGAACAAGCAAAGTCCACCTATTTGGAGCAGAGACACTACGCCAAGATATACCAACTGCAAGCTGAATCCTCTACTTGCAAACAGGGAGAGAGGAGTCTCTCGATGTACTATTCTGATTTGACATCGATATGGAAAGAACTTGATCACTACCAGAATGTGAATTGGAAGTGTGATGAAGATGCAAAGGCGTATAAGTCACTTGTATCTCAGCAACGGGTCTTTGCCTTCCTCCTAGGGCTGAATCCTTCATATGAGTCCATCAGGGTGTAGACCTCAGGTAGTAAAGACTTGCCATCAGTTCAGGAGGTGTATACTTTAGTGCAATCAGAACAGAGTAGAAGTGTGATGAATTGTGTAGAGGGAGAGTCAGTTGCCCTAGCTGTCTGGGGAAATTCATATACAAATGTCGGAAGTGCTTTTAAGAAAGGTGACTCTCAGAAGAGAACAGATGATAAGAGTAGACTTTGGTAAACTCACTGCCAGAAGACAAGACACACCAGAGATACGTGTTGGGATCTCCATGGAAAACCTAAATGGGCACAGGATTTGGGTAAGAAGTCAACACCTGATCAGGGCAAGAAACCAAGTCAACAGAATCAGAAAAAGTATAACTTAGCTAATATGGCATCTCCAAAGACTAGTCCATTGGTAACTCAGGAGAGGCATCATAGTTCTGACCCTAAGGGAGAAATTATCAACTCCTTTCGTGGCCATTTGGAATTGTATGGTAGGACTCTCCACCAGATGGATTCTGGTCCTACACCCTCTACCTCTTTTGCGTCTACATCGGGTAATGCTGCCACTGCCTTCCATGTGTCATCTCATACCACTGATTCTCCTTAGGTTATTGACTTCGGATCCTCAAACCACATGATCGGTAAGTCAAATTTATTTCAGACATATAACCTTCTCTCTAGGAAAGATAAAGTGAGACTAGCTGATGGTTCTTTCTCTACCATAGTTGGCCAAGGTACCATACCTCTCCCACTCGACCTTACCCTTTCTAATGTATTGCATGTTCCGAAATTACCTATAAATTTGTTGTCCATTAGTAGTTTAACTCACTCCTTGAACTGTTCAATCACTTTCTTTCCGTCTTCATGTGTGTTTCAGGATTTGGCCTCAGGGAAGACGATTGGTAGAGGAAGCATGGTGGATGATCTCTACATGTTGGAGAATAAAGCTAGTCTTGTGGCTACAGAGTCCATGAGTTTGTCTAGTGAGAGTCAAGCCTATTTATGGCACAATCGTCTTGGTCATCTTTCTTTTGAGTCATTAAAAGTTATGTTCCCAAAGTTGTTTGAGTCCTTGTCAGTGAGTCAGTTACAGTGTCAGACATGTCAATTGAGTAAACATTGTAGAAGTTCTTTTCCTTTGAGAAATAAAATATCTGAATTTCCATTTCATATTGTTTATTCTGATGTTTGGGGCCCTGTTACTCTACCTACTGAGGTTGGATATAAGTACTTCATTACCTTGATTGATGATTACTCTAGATACACTTGGGTTTACCCTATGTGATCTAGAGATGAAGTGCCAAAAATTGTGAAAGACTTTCAACGCATGGTGTTCACTCAGTTCCAAACTGAAATCCATATCTTCCAGTCGGACAATGCGAAGGAATACTTCCATAGTGATCTCACAAAATTTTTTGCTTCGAGTGGGTCACTTCAACGAAGCTCTTGTGCTAGGACACCCCAACAAAACGGTATTGTTGAACAAAAGAACCATCACCTTCTCGAAGTAGCTCGTGGTTTATTAATTCATATGAATGTGCCAAAACATTTTTGGATGGATGCAGTTTTGTGTACTACATACATCATCAACTGTATGCCATCTCGGTTACTAGAGTATAAGGCCCCACATCAGCTTTTGTTTCCTACAGCTCTGTTGTCCACCATTTCGATGTGTGTTTTTGGGTGTCGTTGCTTTGTCCATAACTTGTCCCCTACTTGAGGTAAGCTTGATCCTCGGGTTATTCCTTGTGTTTTCCTTGGTTACCCTTTATCTCAAAAGGGGTATCGTTGCTATGATCCTACCTCTCACAAATACTATGTCTCCATTGATGTATCCTTCTTTGAGAATCAACCTTTCTTCTCGGTTTCTCCTCAAGGGGAGAGTAGGGTTGAGGAGAAACAGGCGGCTCAAAATCAACTACCTCCTTTACCCGATCCTCCTCCATTTTGTGTCTTTCATCGTCACCATAAAAGCCAATAGAGTTCAAGAGCCATGGAACCTGACACTATGCAACCAACATCATCGAATTGGCCAGAGGCAGATCCTTCTCATCAACCAGGTACACTTGCTCCTATTGATATGCTTGTTCCTCTCAATGTTGATTCCCCTGTCATCAATGATCTTGATGTTCCTATTGCTAAGAGGAAGGGTGTTAGATCTTGTACCACTAACCATCCTATCTCTAATTTTGTGTCCTATGATCACATTTCACCTTCATTCCGTGCATTCCTCTCTTTTGTGGAGAGATGCAATGCAGGAAGAAATTGATGCATTACACAAAAATGGCACTTGGGAGTTAGTGGATCTTCCTGAAGGGAAGGAACCAATAGGTTGCAAGTGGGTGTTCATAATGAAACACAAGGTTGATGGAACTGTTGAAAGGTACAAGGCTAGACTGATAGCAAGAGGTTTTACATAGGTATATGGGGTGGACTATGCAGAGACTTTTGCTCCAGTAGCCAAGATGAACTCTATCAGGATTCTTCTTTCAGTGGCAGCAAATCTTGATTGGGAACTTCACCAATTGGACATAAAAAATGCTTTCTTGAATGGTAACTTGGAAGAGGAAGCGTACATGACCCAACATCCAGGTTTTTGTGCCAAAGGCAGTGATCAAAAAGTGTGCATGTTAAAAAAATCTTTATATGGGTTGAAACAATCACCTTGGGCTTGGTTTAGTAAGTTCCACTTAGCAGTTCAACAGATGGGGTTCAAACAATGCCAGTCAGATCACACTCTATTTGTGAAAAAAGGTGAAGGGAAAATTGCAGCTCTAATTGTGCATGTGTATGACATAGTGATCACAGGAGATTGGGAGGCTGAAATACGAAGACTAAAAAAATTCTTAGCTACTCAATTTGAGGTGAAAGATCTAGGCCCCTTACATTATTTCCTTGGAATTGAAGTTGCCCGCTCTCACAAGGGCATCTTTATTTCCCAACAGAAATATGTACTAGATCTACTAGAAGATACAGGCAAGTTGGGGGTAAAACCAATTGATTCACCAATTGAATCTAATCATCAGTTGAGAGATAATCAGGGAGAGTTTTTGAAAGATGTGAATAAGTTCCAGAGACTCATAGGGAGACTTGTATTTGTCTATGACCAAGCCTGATATTGCTTATGCAGTGGGTGTCCTTAGTCAGTTCATGCATAATCCTAGGACAACTCACTTTGAACCTACAGAGAGGATCCTTAGATACCTCAAGAAGTTTCCTGGAGCTGGTTTGTTGTTCCAGAAACATGGACACTTAAGTAGAAGATCAAGACTGTAATCAGTCTTGAATCCTAATAGATTTTAGGTTTACAAAACAGAAGAAAAGTGAGAGAAAGGAGAAGGAATAGAAGAGAAACAGAAGAACACAAGGGGTTGAAAGGAGGGACAGATTCTGACAGATCTGCCGCTGCCACTCTCTTATTATTTATAGGTTATGTTCAGTACATCATGGAAAGGACAGATCTGCCCTTAGTACTTACATGATAAATAAAGTAAATAACAACTGAATTAACAAATTGACACTACTATAACTGAAACAAATAACTACACATGTTGTCCTACGAACACAGTGGGGACCACTGCTGTGGGGCCCACATCAGTGTTCTCTACACTCCCCCTCAAGTCGGGAGTTGATATCTATCATTCCCAACTTGGATAGGTTTGTCTCTAACTTCTTCCTTGGTACAACCTTGGTGAGAATATCTGCGAGCTGCATATTAGATGTGATATACGGAAGACACACTTCTTGTGATGTGACCCTTTCTCGCACAAAATGTCGATCAACTTCGATATGTTTAGTTCTGTCATGCTGCACTGGGTTGTGGGCTATATTAATAGCCGCCTGATTATCACAATACAGCATTAAGGGCTTTTCATAGTCAATACCCAACTCTTCAAGTAGTGACCTCAGCCATAAGATTTCAGCCACTCCGTTAGCCATTGACCTGTATTCCGCTTCAGCACTGGAGTGGGAAACAACACTCTGCTTCTTACTTCCTCCAAGAGACAAGGTTACCTCCCACAAGGGCACAATATCCAGAGGTAGACCTTCTATCATCAACACTCCCAGCCCAATCGGCATCTGTATAGACCTCCACCTTCATGTGATTATTGTTATTGAGCAGTATACCTCTACCCGGGCATCTCTTCAAGTATGTTAATATTCTCTCTGCCGCAAGAAGATGAGAAGTTCTAGGGGAGTGCATGTACTGGCTAACAACACTAACTGCATAACTGATATCTGGCCGAGTGAGGCAGAGATATAGGAGCTTTCCAACCAACCATTGGAACATAATTTTGTCTTCAAGAGGCTCCCCGCCCTCTGCACTAATCTTGTGATTTTGTCCAATGGGTGTATCAGCAGGCTTAACACCCAATTTTCCAGTTTCCGCCAACAGATCTAGAACATATTTTCTCTGAGAGATAAAAATCCCCTGCTTGGATATAGCAACCTCAATACCCAAAAAGTACCGTAGTGCACCAAGATCTTTCACCTCAAACTCTTGATGGAGCTATTTGAGGGACTCAATCTCATGGCTGTCATTTCCTGTCACCACAATATCATCAACATATACTGCAAGTAGTGTCAGAGAGGACTCCACCCTCTTGATGAATAGTGTATGATCTGACTGGGACTGTACATAACCAAACTTTCCAAGGGCTAATCTGAACCTATAAAACCAGGCTCTAGGTGACTGCTTCAAACCATACAATGCCTTGTTCAGTCGGCAAACCTTCTTACCTGTCTCTGTATCATAGAATCCAGGAGGCAACTACATGTAGACCTCTTCCTGTAAGTCTCCATTCATAAAGGCATTTTTAACATCCATCTGGAACAAGGGCCAAGAATGATTTGCTGCAAGGGATAACAGAACTCGGATGGTGGTCATCTTGGCTACTGGGGCAAAGGTCTCCAAGTAGTCTATACCATAAGTCTGAGTGAACCCCTTTGCGACCAGCCGGGCTTTGTACCTTTCAATAGAGCCATCAGCATTATGCTTCACAGTGAACACCCATCTGCATCCCACCGGTTTCTTTCCTTTTGGTGGGTCAACCAGTGCCCAAGTATTATTCTTCAACAGGGCATCCATTTCAACTTGCATTGCATCTTTCCATTCTAGAACTGATAAGGCTTCTTGCACTGTTCTTGGAATAGGGACATCGGCAATGGAAGTGAGATAGGACCGGTAAGATGGAGATAGACGATCATAGAATAAGAACTGTGAGATGTTGTGAGCTGTAGAAGTGGTGCAATGTCGTTTCCCTTTGCGAATGGCAATAGGGAGATCAAGGTCATCCACAAAAGGGGAAGTGGCAACAGTGGGAGGTGTCTCAGTAGGCTCTGGATCTGGAGCCGCAGAAGGAACTGGAGCTGGCCAGGACTGCCGATGACTAGGATCAACCTGCCTACATCGCCTGTGATAGACTCTCAACTCCTGCTCCCTCTGACCACCCTCACCACTACAGCCTTCATTACCCAGTGGAATAGGTAAAGGAACAACCCCACTTCCACTCTCACCGCTCTCCCCTTGAGGAAAGAAACTCAAAATAGCCCCACTCTCACTACTCTCCCCCTGAGGAGAAACCCTAGGATAATAGGGTGTCTCCTCAAAGAAGGTGACATCCATGGAGACAAACATTTTCCCTAAAACCGGATCATAGCAACAATAACCCTTTTGAGTTTGTGCATAACCGAGGAAAATGCATTTGGAGGCCTTAGGTTCAAACTTGGAATGATGAGGCCCGAGAAACTGAACAAAATAGGTACAACCAAAGGTTTTAAGGGGAACAATGAACAACTCCTCGTCTGGGTATAGAAGGGAAAAAGGGGTTTTCATATCAAGAACCCAGGAAAGAACTCGATTAATGAGATAAACTGCCGTGAGGATAGCATCACCCTAGAAGCGAATAGGTACATTGGAGGTAAACATAATGCTTCTAGCCACCTCCAAGATATGCCTATTCTTCCTTTCGGCAACACCGTTCTGCTGTGGTGTATAAGGGAAAGTGCTCTGGTGAATAACTCCATGAATAAGAAGGTAGGAGGTCAATGGCTGAGCAAAGTATTCCTTTGCATTATCAGATCTAAGGACTTGGATTTTAGCCCCAAACTGAGTGAGAATCATCTGATGGAAGTTTTGGGTTAGAGCAGGAACCTCATCCCAATAATGCATAAGATAGACCCAAGAAAAGCAGGTATGGTCATCAACAAACAGTAGAAAATATCTGTACCCACCCATAAAAGAGATATGATATGGCCCCCAAACATCAGTATGCACAATATCAAAAGAGGAATTACTCCTTTTATTACTTAAAGAATAAGAGGTTCTACAATGTTTGGCAAACTCACAACTCTCACACCTCAACTTTGATAACTCAACAGACTCAAATAAAACAGGAAACTGACTCTTCAAAGACTTAAAAGACAAATGACCTAATCGATTATGCCAAAGCATAACCGGACTCACAGACTGGGAAACAAAAGACTTCTTATCCACTGACTCCTCCCGACGAGAACTCTCTCCAAGCAGATAGATCTCGTTCGTCTCATGGCCAGTCCTAATCACCTTCCTCGTCTCCAAGTCCTGAAAAACACATCGGTCAAGGAAAAAGGTTACTGAACAGTTCATGTGTTTGGTAATACTACTAACTGAAAGCAAGTTAGTATCAAGCTTAGAAACATGCAAGACAGAAGATAAAGAGATAGTATCCGATAGCTTGAGGTCCCCCTTGCCCGAAATGGGAACAAGAGAGCCATCAGCAATGGATACTCTATCTCGGCCAGAGGACAAGTGATAAGAAGTGAACAATGATGGCAAGCTAGTCATATGGTCGGATGCACCTGAATCTATTACCCAGTAGTGGTCAGTATTACCTGGAGCTGAAGCATGGTAAGCTGAGGCTCGAGTACCTGAATGTGCAAATGCAGATGTGGTAGGAGCTGATGGTGACTGAGATGGCTGAGCTGAACTCCCAACTTCCTTTTCCAACTGTATGAGGGCAGCCCGAACAGTGGCTAAAGTCTCTAGGGATGTGCCTGATGAGGATGTTGAATCAGTGTTCACAGCCACATGAGCATTACCCTTCTTATTTCTTAGTTTTGTTGGGACCAAGTGAGAACGTAGCTTCCAACAAGTATCTTTTGTGTGCTTGGGTTTCTTGCAATGTTCACATACCAGATCCCATTTATCTTCCTTCTTCCGGTCCCTTTCTAGATCACCCCCTAGCTTAGGTTTAATAGTTGTCAGGGCTGGGAAAGGGGGCTGAGGCTGCATCATGACTTTCCTCCTGGTCTCTTCACTATGCACCAGGGAGTATGCTTGAGAAAGGGTCACACTATCTCTTGTCAATATCTGTCGTCGCACAATGTCATATTCTGAATTCAAACCAGCCAGAAACTCAAATACCCTATTCGTCTCGACTTGCTTTCTGTGAGTCAGTGCATCTTTGGGACTCTCCCACTCAAGGGTCTCTAAATGGTCAATCTCATGCCACAAGGATTTCAAGGTAGAGAAGTACACAGAAACTGGCTTCTCTCCTTGTTTAAGGTTGTTCACCTCACACTTCAATTCATAGGCTCTGGCAACACTAAGGGGTTGGGAATAGGTTTCTTTCACAACATCCCATATCTCTTTGGTTGTCTTTGCCCACAAGTAATTTCGGCTGATATGTGGCTGCATAGAATTACACAGCCATGCCATAACCAAATAGTTCTCTTGAACCCGCTTGGTGTATGTTGGGTCCTCCTTGGAAGGTTCTTTCACATCTCCCAAGAGGTAACCCAGTTTTCCCCTTCCTCCAATAGCCATCATAGCTGATTGAGCCCACTCCAAGTAATTTGACCCATCAAATCTCATAGTTGTAATCTGAAACCCGGTTTCAGATACACTACCATAACTGTTGTTTCCAAAACTACTTTCTCCCTGACCCTTAAACTCCATCTTTGATCAAGAATCAGTGGCTACAAACTGTTAGAGCCACTATACCAGAAAACAGAGTAAAATCAAGCGGGTCTGAAATCTGATTTGAAACCAACACAAATCTGATCTAAAATCTGATCTGGTCTGAAATCTGATCTAAAACCAACCCAAATCTGATCTGAAATCAATCGCCTATCACAGTATATGCAAGAAATCAACTCAAATCTGATCTGAAATCAATCGGCATGCACAATACCAGGCAGCATGTCAATCTGAGATGCTATTTTCTGAAATCACTACTGTGGGGCCCACTGCTGCGAGAGCAGAATTAGGGTTTCAACTATAGGTCTGAAATAAGTGCTCAGCTGCACTCTCCAAGCAGTCCGCACAAGTGGGACTTGTCGTAGGGTCAATATGAAACCCTAAAACTGATCACCTCTGAGAAGGGGGGGGGTTCAGCCCAACAGTCAAACCCTAGAAACAAACTTAAAATAGTTCGGCCTCTCCTTCTAGATAGGTCCAACCTATCTCGACTGATTGCAGTCTCTGAGACTAAATAAAAAAGACTTACTTATGGATTTCGGTTTACTGCCTTCCAGGGTTACCTGAACCCTAACCTTCGCTGTTTCTTCCTGATTACCAACTCTCTGCAAGCCGCGGCAAGTCCTCAACTACTGAGAACCTCTCCTGGTAATCTCCAAGATTCAGCCGCCGAATACTTCTTCATAAGCTTCCAGCCCTAGCTAGTCCTCATGTGGTCGGCTGGACTAGACACACATGAGAAGCCCTAGATAGGCTCTGATACCAAGTAGAAGATCAAGACTGTAATCAGTCTTGAATCCTAATAGGTTTTAGGTTTACAAAACAGAAGAAAAGTGAGAGAAAGGAGAAGGAATAGAAGAGAAACAAGAGAACACAAGAGGTTGAAAGGAGGGACAGATTCTGACAGATCTGCCGCCGCCACTCTCTTATTATTTATAGGTTATGTTCAGTACATAATGGAAAGGACAGATCTGCCCTTAGTACTTACATGATAAATAAAGTAAATAAAAACTGAAATAAATAACAATTGAATTAACAAACTGACCCAAACTGACACTACCATAACTGAAACAAATAACTACACATGCTGTCCTACGAACACAGTGGGGACCACTGCTGTGGGGCCCACATCAGTGTTCTCTACAGGTGGAAGTATATATTGATGCTGATTGGGCAGGAGCAGTTGATGACCGAAAGTCTACCAATGGGTATTGTGCCTTTGTAGGAGGAAACCTGGTCACATGGAGAAGTAAAAAACAAAGTGTGGTGGCTAGATCTAGTGCTGAAGCAGAATATAGAGCGATGTCTCATGGGGTTGCTGAAATCATGTGGATAAAAAATCTATTAGGTGAACTGGGTTTTGTAGCGAGCAACCCTATGTCACTCTACTGTGACAATAAAGCTGCCATCAATATTGTTGCTAATCCAGTCCTACATGATAGGACAAAACACATTGAAGTGGACAAGCATTTTATTAGAGATAAACTTGTAAATGGAGAAGTGTGTACTCCATATGTCAACTCAGAAGAACAACTTGCAGATATCTTCACCAAAGGTCTTCATCATGTGCGGCACAATGATTTGTGTGACAAGTTGGGCACGATTGACATCTATGCTCCGACTTGAGGGGGAGTGTTGAAATAGTTTAGTTATTTGTGTTAGGGTCGGTTTGGCTAGTTAAAGCCTTTTTTTTTATTTTCTGTTATTGTACTCACTTACAGCAGGGGCACAAGAGTCTTTTCCCTTCTTATTTCTGCTGCCCTATATAATATAATAGAAGCCGGTGCCGCCAGCACTGTTCCATTGCTCCAAACCTTCTCTTCTTCCTTTCTTTCTTCTTCTCTTCTCTCTTGTTTCCTTCTCTTCTCTACTTCCTCATATTTCAATCGGGTTTATTGCCAAGAGTAATTAAAGATGGTATGGATGCTAGAATTTGGCAGCTTACTTCAAATGGTTCCTTCTCTTGCCGCTCAGCTTGGAGAGCTATCTCTACATGAGGGGCTCCTTTATTCTGGCACTCTTTAGTTTGGAATAAAAGAATTCCTCCAAAAATTTCGTTCTTTGCTTGGAAGCTTTTGAAAGGGGATATTCCTACTGATGAGAGTATAAGAGGACTTTGCATCCCAGTAGTTTCAGCTTGTGTTTATTGTGCTAACAAGAAAATTGGAACTACGAATCATTTGCTTGTTTTTGGTAAGATGGCAGTTAAGGTGTGGACAAAATTTAGCTCTTTGTGTAGTGTTCCCCTTATTCACACGCAGTCGGAGAAAGACAGACTTCTGTACTGGTTAGAATTGGGCAGTGGCAGTCATTCTCAAATGAAAGAAATACTTGCATCGATCCCTCTCTTTATTATGTGGGAGTTATGGAAAGAGAGATGCAAGTGTAGGTATGACAAGCACACTAAAACGGCAGGTTTGATAATTGCTAAAGTCCTGAAATGGGTGCATGAAACTTGTTGGTCAATGCCGAATCAGGACCCCAGTTTTGTAGACCACTTGACCCTGGCAGATTTAGGGGTTCGTCCTATGCAACCTCGCTGTCCAAGGACTAGGCTGGTGCTCTGGAAATTCCCAAGTCCAGGTTGGTGAAAGGTGAATGTAGATGGAGCCTCCAGAGGTAATCCAGGTATCTCAGGTGGTGGAGGTGTCTTCTGCTCTGACCATGGTAAGTTTGTCCTTGTTTTTTCTTCATTTTATGACTGTACAACGAACATAGTAGCAGAATGAAGAGTGATCCGGGATGCTATATACTATGCCAAGGCATTAGGAATCTTGAGATGTGTGGTAGAAAAGTGATTCCCTGACGATGGTCCAGGTCCTAACTGGTGAGTCATCTCCCCCATAGACCACACTTCCATGATTAGATGACATAACAGAACTATCCAAGGGCATTCAGGTGCCCTACACTCATATTCTAAGAGAGGGGAATACAGTGGCAAATGGTTTAGCTAACCTGGCGTGTGACAGTTCAGAAAACCTTCAAGTGTTCACTGCCACAGAACATTCAGCTTTTACTTTTTGATGATGCTTTATTGCTTTCTAGAATTCGTTGTAAATAGATTTTGGGCTTGGGCTTTTGTTTCTTTTTTGAGAGCTTCTTGCATTGTTCTTGGGCTTGGGGCAAGGCGAGCTATGTCCTCCCCTGTAATCGTTGATTTTCTGATATTGATAATAAAATCTTAAGGTGACCCCCCTCCACCTGGAGTAAATTTTGGGGTTAAAGAAAACAATTAACTCAAAATACATTCCTAGAAGATGCAAAAAGGAAGAAATAAAGGCTTGCATAACTTCAAAACAATCAAACAGAGCATAAACATGACAGACACATGTATGTGTGTCTGTGTTTGTTATACAATGCTTTCCAATGGGTATTGATTAGCCATAGTCTTCCTTTGTCTATGTCTTAAGGTGAGGAATAAAGCAAGTACAATTCTATGGTTTTAAGCTTTGAGTGCACTACATGTAGTAGATTGATTGGTTGTAAGTTTTAATTGGATGACATATTGTACCAGAACCATGTTCAGAAGGTCATTCTGAGCCTAGAGATCTAAACAGTACCATCATTCTGCCTGCTTTACATCACCCAAATGGGGTGACAGAATAAATCCTTTTCTCCATTCAACTCTATCAGAAGTCGCATGTTTTTATATAGAATGAAGTAGAACATCTTTACTCAATTACCAGTCTACTAGACCCATTTTCTTTTCGGCCTTCTTCACATCACTTATTCTAAATGGTGCATTCACTGGTCTTGATTTCACAAATGAAAATGATTGTAGTCTACTTTCCCTTGTTGCCTAATTCTGATACCTAAGTTTTCTTTATGCTTATTTTTAGTTTCACTACTATGAATCTGGGATTCGTCCAACTCAAGATCCCATTACTGCTCCTTTTGTTTCTACTGCACAAAGAGCAAGCTTATAGCCATCTTTATCCACTTAGCATAATGATACAGGATGCTTCAGGTAACTTATTTGGAGCAAATCCCTTTAGTCCAATTTGCTGACGACACCACCTTTTTCTGTGATGCCTCATTTGAGCAGCTAACTTATTTGGATTATGTTCTAAGGTGGTTTGAAGCTGCTTCAGGTCTGAAAATGAATTTATCAAGAAGTGAAATAATGCTATCTGGAGAAGGTAATGTAGCAGGACATTTGGTGGGTAACTTGGGCTGCAAAGTTGGGAAGTTACCAACCACTATCTTGGCCTGCCCTTTGGTGCAAAAAGCAATTCCAGAAGAATTTGGGACACAGTCCTTGAGAGGTTCAACAGGAATCTTGCCACATGGAAATCTAAATATTTAACTAAAGGGGAAAAGCCTACTATGTTAAAAAGTGTTCTATCCTCCCTCTTTATTTACTACCTTTCCTTGTTAAATACCTGCTGGGGTGACCAAGCATCTGGAGAAGAAGATGATATCCTTCTTATGGGATGGGTGGAGAAGTAGTTTCAAGTTCCACTTGGTAAACAGTAAACTGTAAACTGGAACATTGCTTGCCAGCCTAGGAAATTAGGTGGTCTAAGTATCAGAAACCTTAGGCAAGTCAACAGATCTCTCCTTGGTAAATGGTAGTGGATAAGGAAAGAGAAAGTCTATGAAGAAGGGTTAAAGCTGGAAAATATGGGCTCTCATCCCTTGGGTCAGATTCTGGCTGGCCCTGGCCTTTCTCCTCTGGGGTGTACAGTCTAGAGCAACATCCACAAAATTCTCCCTGATTATTTGAAAGGAAGCAGGCTGCAGGTCAGGCAGAGGAAACCAGATCCAGTTCTGGAAGCATGTTTGGTGTGGAGACCCCACTTTGAGAAAAAGATTCCCTTCCCGTTTTGATATTTCCATTGATAAAGATGCTGTGGTGGAAGATTTCTATGATCAGGTTAATGAGAAGTTTATTTGGGCCCCATCCTTTAGAAAGAATATAAATGGCTGGGAAGTGGGCCCTATGAATGATTTGCTGAACCACCTTCAAAACTTCAATCCTAACCCCCTCTTGGAAGATGAAAGAATCTGGTCCTTTGATTCTTCTGGTGAGTTCTCAGTCAATTTTTTCTTCGGCTGTCTCACCCTACAGCAAGGATATTGTTTCCTGATTTCCCTTTAGATAAAATTTGGGTTCCCCACATCCCCTCAAAGATGGCTTTTCTGGGTTGGACTGCAGCTCATGGAAGATGCCTAACTTTAGAGAGGTTATTGAGAAGACAAATTCCCCTGCCAAGCTCTCTTGCTCCCTTTGAAATGATGCTCCAGAATCCATAAACCAACTCTTCCTCCATTGCAGATTTTCTCAGCAACTGTGGACACTATCCTGCTTTGGTATTCCTTTTGTGGAACTGGAATCTGTTATCCAACTATTGCAAGGCTGGGCAGCTAGGGATCTGAACAGGAGGGCAAACTTTTGTGGAACACCCTCCCAGCTGCTATCATTCGGTTAATTTGGAGGGAAAGAAATTGTCAAATCTTTGACCATAAAGTTTCAAGCATTGAGGATGTTAAAAATAATCTTATAGGTTTACTTTGTTGTTGGCTGGGTTAACATGATCTATTTAAGGACATCCAACTAATCTCTTTTTTGAGAGTTGGACCTTCTTTTTGACAAAAGGTAACTTTTTTAATACAATCCCTTTGTATTAAAAAAGGTAATACACAATCCCTTTTTTAATACAAAAGGTACCTTTTTTGAGAGTTGGACCTTGGACCTTCTTTTGTATTACCTTTTTAATACAAAAGGTAACTTTTTTAACACCCTCCCTTTGTTGAGCTTTCTGTATATTCCCATTGTACAGACCCTCATTATACATGAGTTCTTTTTAATACAATCCTTTACCTTAAAAAAAAAAGCTATTTCTGCATGTCTACTCCCATATTTAATAGCATCAAATATTGAGATTACTTGAAAGCTTTAGAAACTAAAGGATTCCCCAATATCACTAGTTTTGCATTTATGTCTTCTCAATCTTATCAGTAACAGCTATGCCATAGCAAACCTCATAAGCAGATGCCAATAGACCCAATATTAACTCTATCAAATTCATGCTTTTGTTTCACAATTGAAACTTCAGTACAGGATAAAAGAGAAGGTTTGTCTGAGGTTCACTTTTTTTATCAGATTATCAGCTTGTCTGATGTTCAGATTGGGCATAAAACCATTACTGTATCCTCTTAAGAATATCTGATAATTTTGTTCTCTCTGAGACATAATTAGAATGAAAAGAAAGACTATGATTTGGTCAGCTGACAATGCTCAGACAGAATAATATGATGATGATCTGTCAACTGTTCCTACCACAGTTTATTAGCATATTAGTTTGCTGATAATTAATAGTCGGTGAACAGTGTCATAGATAATGACAGTGCATTGCAATAAGACCAAACATCCAGTAACAAGCCCTCATGACTATCTACTCCAACATGTTTATGCTATTATATGGAATCTAAATTAGTTTGATAAGATGATGCTAAAATCCCCAAGCACACTGAAAAACAGAGAAGTGTTCAGTAAGTGACAAAATGGCTGAATTGAACAATTGTAAATAGCAGTGTTTATAAAACTGGTCTGGACCATCCGGTTGGACCAGTTGAACCATAACCGGGATCTTGGTCGGGGTCAACACCCGATTTTTGCTCGATCCGCCATCTGAGCCTCCAATTCACCCTAAACACCCGATCAGACCCTTCCAACCTCTCCGAAACACCCAAAAACCCAAAAAACTCAAATTTCACTCTGAGAGCCCTCAAATCCACCATTAAACCTGCCCTATACCTATCCGATGGCCCCAATCGACCCCTACTTACACCTCAACCACTAGATCCAGCGCAACCATCATACTCAAGATCTCCCAAAACACCTACCCGTAAAATTTCAATTCAAGATTCCCCCGTTTACCCCTTCATCCAACAAGGATTCCATTTCAACCCCTCTCGCTAGCTCACACACTCAGAACCCAGATTACCTTGATTTTGACACATCTGAACCGATCAAACCACGCCATTAGACTCCAGACACACCAAAACACCCACCTATGAAATTCCATCCCAAAACACCTTCATTTACCCTCGATCACACAAAGATTCCATTTTGAGGCTCCAGATTAACCGGATTCCAAAATAATATGTACATAAGTAAAGGAGAGGGGAATAAGCTATTAAAAAAAGAAAAAAAGAAATGAATAAAACAAAAAAATAATAAAATAATATGTACATAAGTAAAGGAGGAAAACTAAAAAAAAAGGAAAAATATAAATAATTCAAAATAAAAGATTTTTTTATTATTTAGAAAATAAAAAAATATAATAATAAAGTTGCATAAGAAAACAACAAAAAAATATAAAAGAAATAAAATTGATGAAGGGGAGAGAAAATAAAAATATATAAAATTAAATAAAAATAAGTGATGAAAATAAAAAACAAAATTAAAATAAAAAAGTAGATAGGGAAGATTGAAATTGGTTTTTTTTTATGTTGCTCGGTTAATTGTGAATTTGTGATTATGCTTGTTTGGTATCTCATGTGGGCCCCACCTATTGGACCCGGGAGAAGGATGCCTAATCCCTTCACTCTCCCATCCAAGTCTTACCCAGACTGGTTAGCAGGTGCCTCAGGCTATTGGAGTCACTAATGAACCAAAATGCTTTCTGATATAAATCCCGGAGGTCCCATCACCTCCCTTTCATTTGCTTGATGGGTGGCGACTCCATTTCCTACCTAAGTGGTAAGTGAGCTGGTTTTCTGATGCTCACAATCGGTTCAGTCATACACCAATAACAGCACTTTATCAAAACTAGTGAAAAACAGCTGACCAGACAGTTTAACTAGAAAACCGGTGAGCCGACCACAGTTTTGTGAAAACGCCGGGGTCTTTAACAATTGAAATTTTAAAATGTGTTTAGTAAGATTTGAACCCATGACTTCTAATTTATATGTATTGCTTAATTACCATTAGTCCACCTCTTTACTTGTGTTAATTAATGACTCTTTATTATACATATTACTTTATTATACATGTATTTTAAAGAAAATGTAAATTAAGAGACTTGACCCTAGTCATTTGCTTTACAAATTAAGGAACCTGCCATCTAACTACCATATTTAATATATTACAAGTTATAAAATATACTATATGTAGTATTTATATGACCCGTAGTATATATATATATGTATATGCCACATCATCATGGTTCGACCCCAGTTGAACCTCTGACCCGTGAACCTCTCCCTTCTCCAGTTCTATGCCCAGTCGGTTTTCTGAACATTGATTAATAGGCCATCCCTCCCAATACCCCAGATTACTAGGACCAGCATTGGGTAATGGCTTTCTACAAGTACATTTATAACTTCATCCTGGTACTAAAAGCCATTTAGAACAAGTAAAGATAAAACGGGATGGCTGACACGCTGGCCAAGCAAGTGGTGTCTAGGGAACAGTTGTTCTGGGCAGAATTGTAATCGGGATTAAAACAATCTTTCATGGGGGCTAGATCTTTAGCCCCACCTTTGTAATTTGCCATTTTAATATCTAATGAAAAAACCTGCTTACAGATAAAAAAGGTGGTGAAGAAGAAAAAAATGTCAAACTCGGTAGCCAGTATCTACAATCTCCTACGAATTGAGTTTCAAGCACTAATCTGGAACAGGATTCCTTAATTTGAATTTTGAACTGCTGAAGCTATTATTTTAAGATGATAAAATAATCATTAGAAGATTAAGAAAAAGGCCATCAATCAATGTTGGTCCCAGCTATCTGTGGTCTTGGGAGGGGTAGACTGGATACAGTCCAAACCTTAGGCTTTTCTTCTTTTTCTTTTTCTTTTTTTTTTGGGGCACGAAGTGGCCACTCTCAAACTTGAGCCTGCGTTCTCACGTTTCTCAGCCCGATATTTTACCATTATACCAAGTTAGGCCCTAATCATTATAAGATAGATGAGTGAAAATAAACATAATATGAAGCAGGGGATTCCATGTTCACTAATAGCAATACATGGTCAAACACAAATGAGGCTAGATTGTCAACCACGCACCTGACTGATCATGGATGGCTTTGTGTTTTACAGTCCCAACAGCAGGAGTAACCATGGAAGACTCTAAAGGGAAGTTAATGTTATGATAACCTTGGTGCAGTTGAATAGGATCTGATCCACTGGGTCTTTGGATTGAAGTAGTAGGTCTTGGCACTACTCTGAATGGCCATCCTTGTTTATTATCCATAAACCCAGCCGGGGTGCTACTGGCAGGTCTTGAAGCAATGACAGCAGAAGAAACCATGGAAGATTCAGCCGGGGCTTTATTGAAATTATTCAGAGAACTGTGGGCGTGTTGCATTGGAGATTCATAAGGTCTTGAAATAACACTAGGTGGTCTAGGCAGCACCCTAGATGGACAGGCTTGTTCATTTCTTGAAACATCAACTTGTATGCTACTACAGGATCTTGTAGCAATGCCAGAATAACCATAGAACCCACTGTAAGGATCAATGTTTGCATATCTTGCATTACTGTTATGTCCAACACCTAAGATATTGTCATTTGGCATCCCAAGAAAATATTGCATGTAACCTTGTGGTGTTTGCAACATATTGAATGGACTTGAACTGTTGCTGGAATTGATTACATTGCTGTCATTGTTGGACCAGGTCCAACCACCCATGTTGTGGCTAAGCTTAGGAAGGTCCTCACTAGCTTGTGGTACAGAGGAGATATTTGTATGGGTGCCAGTATCCACACCATCATGATTACTAATTCCTCCGCCTTGGACATTAGAACTAGATTGAAAAGCATCCGTTGCATCAACACCTAACCCAAGTTTCAAAAAACTGCCATCAAGCTTTTCTGAAGAATGAGGGATATCAGGCTGAACTACATTGGTCATGATATTGTTGCCAATCATTGAATCACGATGATCTGATGTACTAATTCCATGGTGTACAAAATTTCCATGAATCTGTTGCCCATGAAATTCATTGAAGAGGGGTGAACAAAGGCTAAGTTGAGTACCATCAGCTGGGCTGACCTGACTGCTAGATTGTAATTCTCCAGTAATGTTACCTCTGGTGTGTAAAGGAAGTCTGTCAACTAGTGAGCTCTCAAAGCTATTGAATTGAGTGGTACCAGACACAGTACTATCACTGTTTACCGCAATGGTTTGATCATGTGACAGAAATGCTCCTGTCATGTCTCTTGCAGTATCTGGATTATCTTGGAGATTTCTGCACAGTATGGGCACATGGCTGATGCCTGCACTTCTCTTATCAGGTGTCATCCTGAGATGAATTTGAGAAGGTCCCAAATTCTCTGCAGCTTCAGTTTCCAGTGTACGGAATCTGGAACCTTCAACATGATGGGCTGGAGAAGAAGCTGGTGATGAGTTTCTCTCCCGATTAGGATCATTGATATCCATAGAGTAATCAACTTATGAGTGTCTGGAAATCAAACTCTCTACACAAATACAAAAATGGCTTGAACTGTAGGGTGGGTATTAAAGAACTCAAGTCTTATATGCATTTGTCAGCTTCAAGCTATTTCTGTGACAGTCCTGATATGCAGTATTTCCTCCTGACCATGGTGTAAAGATCCAACTACTAGTCAATCCCTTGGTTCAACCTTCAGAAATTGTTACTAAAATAAGAATACTATAAACCATAAGAGTAAAACTTCCAAATGGATTATGTCGCGTACTGAAGTAGGGGAAAGGGGAACATTAATCAAAATCCGGTAGTTAACAGAATTCAGGCTTTGGGATTTGTGCCATCACTAGATATCTGTATGTTAGTATTGATCAAATATCTAGGAAATGTTGGTTATAACACACAAGATGGCCACTGAAGCATTTCTCCCCCTAACAAAGTTCTTGTAAGTAGGTTTTTGAAAAGCAAAAAGATTCAAAAAATAGGTCTTGATCATTGAAAAAGAAAAAGTAGCTGCGCCCGAGTCCTCAAAGAATCTTACCTATAGAGAATACAAAGAACACAATACAAACATAAAAAAAGAAGTAACCAGCAATCAAGAAGTGAAGATGTTGTTAGAAGGGAACCTAGTCCATCCATTAACAGAAAAAAGAAGAAAAGGCAAGACTATAGTTATCTCAAGGACAGAAAAAAGAACATATAAACGGGAAATGGAAGAGAATCAGACACCAGAAAATCGTCAATGACCTTACGTAGAAGATAAACACAGTTCCAAAACAGAAACCGAAATCAAGAAACTTTCACGAAAAAGCAGAAATCGCTTCAGCGTATTGGCTTCAACTTGAGAGAGAGAGAAAATGAGAACGAAAAGGGGTTTTGGCGCTTCAGCACAAGGCATGAGGCTTTTAAAGGCTTCGGTTTGGCCCACGACGATTTGCCACGTCAGAGTAAAAGAACTTTTTGGCGAGGAAACTTCTCAATAGGAATTAAAACCCGTGTCATTTTGTAGGGTAGTTTCGTTGCTTTAGAAATTAAATAGCTACACATTTTCCCACTGTACCCCTCTATTCGTCTGACTTAAGGTATAAGGAACCTGGTTCTGACGTGTCTTTCAACGTCGAGAGTCTCGAGACGAACCTGTCCCACGCTTCGACACCGCTGGATCAGAATCAGCATCGTTCTTTGAATCGTCAAAACCCTTAATCTTCTCCATTAGCGGATTCAGGCGTGGACCAACCCGAGGTCAAGCTCAAGTTGGTAAATTCAGGCCTAATCCAATACGATTCTGATTGGATTCGGGCTCAGGAAGGGTTTGATCGGATTTGCGTAAATTGATTTGGTTTGAAAGAATTTGTATAATTTTGTATAGTTATTTTTTATTGGGTTTTATAATGAATTTAAAAATAAAATTAATTGAAAATATATATAAATTTCTTTTAGGTTGAGTTTGGAAGGAGTACAAATGCAAATATGTAGAATGCAAAACCTTAAATCTAGAAGTTGAGTTGTATTAGTTATCACTAGACCTGTTCATGGGCCGGGTGGCCCGACGGGCCGGCCCGGCCCGGCCCGACTCTCGGACGGGCTTGAACAGGATTTTTGGCCCGCGGGCTTAACCTCGGGCCAAAAAGCCCGGCCTGCATAAAATTCAAGCCGGGCTCGGGCTTTGCTAAAATAGCCCGGCCCGAGCCCGGCCCGAGCCCGGCCCGGCCCGACTTATAGTTAAACTTAAGTAAATCCGGCCCGACCTATAGTTAAACCTAAGTAAAAACCCTATGTGATGTCTATTTGAATAAATTTTTTGATTTGAGGTCATTGATTCACTTGTAGATCCATTTTTCATTTAAATAGGGGAAAAAACATTTAAATTAAAATAGAAAATGTCAGAAAAATTTTGAATTTCTTTTATTAGATCGGGCTTCGGGCTCGGGCTCGGGCTTCGGGCTTTTCATCAGGGCCGGGCTCGGGCCCAAATTGTAGGCCCGTTGGTCGGGCCGGGCTCGGGCTCGGGCCTAACAGTTTTCTGTTAATAAAGAGCCAAAGCCCGGCTCGAGCCCGGCCCGGCCCGGCCCATGAACAGGTCTAGTTATCACACATGTCATTTGCCAGTTGTACTTCTACAGTCGGTTGTAATTTTGATTATCTATCTTGTATAACTCCCCACTTGTATATTGAATAAAGATAGTGGTTGCTTTTCTCTTTATGGTATCAAAGCGACGTCTGATCCTATCTCTCTGTTACTTGCATGGTGACTGAAACTAGCCCCTCTTCCCCTTATTTTCTGCAGCCATCATATAATATAGGAGTGGTGCTCGTTTCAAATCCTCTCATTGGCAAGAACTACTTGACATGGCAATGAGCAATGCGCAACGCCCTACAAGTAAAGAACAAATATGCTTTCGTTGACGGTTCATTGCCAAGACTAGAGGATTCTAAAAACGAATAGGCTTGGGTGAAATGTATTTCCATGGTGATCTCTTGGATCTTCAATTCTTTGGCAAGGGATCTCCATGAAAGTGTTGTTTACATCGAAACTACGCAAGAAATTTGGAAGGATATTAAATATCGCTTCTCTCAAAGCAATGCACTGCACATACATCAACTGAAATGGGACATTGCTCTGTTATAGCAAGGTAGACAATCAGTTGCAACCTACTTCACAAAGCTTAAGGGGCTTTGGGACGAACTCGCTGTTTTGTCGTTACTACCTATGTGCACATGTGGTGCTGCGAAGGAATTTGCAGCTGAACATCAATGAAAGTGGCTTCATCAGTTCCTCATGGGACTAAACAAGAGATTCAATACCATCCGGACTAGCATTCTCAGTATAGCCTCGCTGCTTGGAATCAATAAAGCCTACAATCTGATTGTTCAAGAGGAATGACATCAATCTCTTGTTGGTGTGCAATCTATTCACACCATAGATGCAACGGCCTTGAATGTCGTTACAAAATCAAATACAAAATCAGGAGAATCATCATGGAGGTAAAAGCTCAAATGCGACTATTGCAAAGAAAGGTAGACACCCAAAGGATCATTGTTATGAGCTTCATGGTTATCCTATTAATTGGAAAAGGAGGCATAACTCACGATCCAAGAAATCCGGTGACACTCGAATTGCAGCACAGACGTCTGCTGAGACAAAAGAAATTAAGCAATCTCTTTCTGATAATGCATCTCCAATCATCCGACTAACATATGAACAATAGCAGAACTTGATCAACATTCTTGGACCCGAAAAGACCTCATCAACAAATCCTATAACTTCATCTAATTTTGCCAGTATGATCACTGAATCTTCATCCCTCGCATAATCCTAGATTCTAGATACAAGTGCATCAAATCATATGACACCATATCTTGATCATATGAATCCGTTGAAATCATCTCGTCCTGTGAAATTACCGGATGGTACAATCTTACCATTTACTCATCATGGATCAGTGTCTCTTACACCTTCCCTCACCATTGATAAAGCGTTGTGCATCTCACAATTTCAATGCAATCTTTTATCTATGAGCAAGTTAACCTTACAACTTCACTATTGTGCTATATTTCTTCCGGAATTTTGCATACTGTAGGACCTAGTCTCGAACAAAGTGATTGGAGTGGGTAGAATGCATAATGGAATCTATCACCTGTACACTCCCAAATCCATGCCATCCATAACCTCTCCATTGCTGACCACTAATGTTGATTCTTTAAATTCATCTACCATAAATAATTGCACTATTGTTGATTACTAGTTGTGGCACAGATGAGTAGAACATGCATCTTCCAACTAAATTACTTCATTGTTTGGCTACTCCCCTAGTGAAAATCATTGTTGTGAAGGTTGTCACTGAGCAAAATTCACTCAACTACCTTTTCATCTCAGTACTTCCAGGGCTATTGCACCTTTTGATTTACTGCACTGTGATATTTAGGGTGGCACTTCCAAGGCTGGTGCTCATTTTTTTTTAACAATTGTAGATGACCATTCTTGGTGCACTTGGGTGTATTTGATGAAAAATAAATCAGAAACTTTTCTCTTTTGACTACTTTTTGTGTTGTGGTCAACAATCAATTTGGAACCTCAGTTAATTAAGGTCATCCATTTTGATAATGGGTCACATCTAGACCAATGATGTAGTTTTGTACGAAAAATGGCATTATTCATTAATGTTCATGTGTTGACACTCCTCAACAAAATGGAATTGTTGAGAGAAAACATCGATGTGTCCTAGAAGTGGCACGAGCTCTTCTGTTTCAAGCATCGTTGCCCTTGTGTTTTTGGGGTGAGTGTGCCCTAACAACTACTTATCTCATAAACTTTACACCCATATCTACATTGAATGGGTGCACATCCTATGAGACTATATTTCACAAAATCCCTTCATATGATCATATTTGTGTTTTTGTATGCTTAACCTTTGCTAGAGTCATTCCAAAACCACATGATAAGTTTGTTGCAAGGGCACGAAGATGTATCTTTGTCGATTATCCTTTTGCGCAAAAGGCTTACCGTTTATATGACCTTAACACATCAAATATTTGTCTCATGAGATGTCACATTCCATGAACCTGTCTTCCCTTTCGTTGCCATCACAGATCAGAACAGTTAAGTCAAATTTCTGGTTGTGCCATTACCTAGTGTTGATGATGGCCTATCTATAGTTGCTCACTCTCCATCGGAGCAAATCTCCAATTGCAATACGAAATCCTCAATAGCACCAACACTCCCTTCCAACCCTGCCCCCGTCATTAATCAACCTACTAAACCTAGGCCAACATGTGCTCGATGCACACCATCTCATCTTCAAGACTATATTTGCTCTTTCCTTGCTTCCTTGCATTCTACCTTCTACACCTGTATCTCATCTCACATTAAACCCCAAAACTACCATCAAGTTACCAAGGACCTTAAATGGCAGCAAACTATGGCATATGAAATAGATGCTTCGGTACGGAACAATACTTGGAGTATAGTGGATTTACCCCCAAGAAAGCGTGCCATTAGCTCAAAATGGGCATACAAAGTCAAATTTAAAGCAGATGGCTCTATTGAGCGATATAAAGCCCATCTTGTAGCAAAGAGTTACAACCAAGTTGAATGGTTAGACTATCACAACACCTATGCTCTTGTAGCCAAATTGGTCACTATATAGGCTCTTATTGTTGTTGCCACAACAAAACATTGACATTTAAATCAATTAGATGTAAATAATGCTTTCTTACATGGTGATTTGCATGAAGATGTTTAAATGACTATTCCTCAAGGGTTCGAACAAGATCAACATAATAAGGTTTGCAAACTATATAAGTCATTATATGGGCTCAAACAAACCTCCTGAATGTGGTTTGAGAAGTTCACTATCGCCTTGAAGCAATATGGATTTCAACAACCCCTCAATGATTATTCTCTCTTCACTCTTCATCGTGATGGGCATTTCACTGGTGTACTTGTGTATGTGGATGATGGGTTCTTGAGATCTTAAAGAACTACCTTCATAGACTTTCTCATAGACTTTCATCGTGAGAGCCCATATTTTCAAGATGGGCAACTCTTCATCGTGAAGGTAGTTCTTGAGATCTTCATCGTGAAGGTAGTACTCGTGATGGGCAACTCTTCATCATATATTGAAGATCTCAAGAACTACCTTCAAACATGCTTTGCTCTTAAAGATCTTGGTCCACTAACTTACTTTTTGGGTATTGAAGTCATCATTACTCAACATAGTACTTTTCTTTGCCAACAAAAATACATACATAACATTCTTCAAGAAACTAACATGTTGGAGTGTCGATGCCCAGTCATATTCCAATGGAGCAACAAAAACATTTCCATGGTGACAATAACTCATTAATTTCAAATCCAACTCAATATTGATGCTTAGTTGGCCACCTAGTGTATCTTATAGTTACATGTACGATTAGATTTATGCTATTAAGTGAACATCCTAAGTCACAAGCATCAACCACGACAAGAACATATGGATGCTGCCATGGAAATTGTTCGATATCTTCAGGCCACTGCCAACCTAGGCCTCTTTTTCTTAACTACTAATGACCTATGTCTTATTGGATATAGTGATTCAGACTGGGCAAGTTATCCCATCACCCGACATTCCACCATAGGTTATGTTGCCATGCTTGCTACATCCGCCATATCTTGGAAAACCAAGAAACAACATATAGTCTCTCGTTCTTCAGCTGATGCTAAATATTGAGTTATGGCATTCACAACAACTGAGTTGATATGGTTAAACTGTATCTTACAAGAGCTTATAGTTTTATTTTATTAGCCCATCAAACTTTGTTGTGACAGTCAATCTGCTCTACATATTGCGATCAAGCTGGTATTTCATGGACATATCAAACACATTGAATTAGATTATCATTTTGTCCGTGAGCAAATCATCAAAAACACTATCCACACATCCCATTTGTGAAGTGCGCAATAGTCTACTGATTTGTTCACAAAGGCACTTGGCACTGATTAATTTCATTTCCTAAGAAGCAAGTTGGGCATTCAGTTTCTTCCCACTCCAACTTGAGGGGGCGTATTATCACACATGTCATTTACATAGATAAATCTAGAAGTTGAGTTGTGTCGATTAAACAACTGGAAGTTTGCTAGTTGTACTTCTACAACCAACTATAATTCGGTTATCTATCTTGTATTTGAATAAAGATAGTGGTGTTTTTCTCTTTAAGATAGGCTAAAGTTGGATCATGCCACAATTGGGTCCGACCAAGTCGGGATTAGGTTATGCCCACACAGTTTGCAACCTTACTTTTGTGTATGTGTGTGTGTTTGAGTACAACAACAAAATTCTTTGCAAGTAAAAGTTGTATACATATTGTGGAAGCATGAAAATCCTGCTCTACATTAAAACATCTTTCTATGAATTTAAAATAATTATATAGAAGATATTCCCACTGTATGGTCGGATACTATATGAGAAAAATTTTTTACTTATAGGAGATCCGAATTCATCAGGGCAACCCTACTGTTAAGTGTAACTAATAACCAGTTTACACTATCGCTGTGATTTGTTAATGCTAATCCCCACCACTATGATTTTAGGTTATGTTTGTTTTGAGGGAAAAAGTAGGGAAAGGAAGGGAAAGGTATGGAAACATAAACAACTTTTGTAAAGGTTTCCCTGAACAACCTTAAGGTCTTAAGGGGAAGACCCAATATAAGATTGATTGGATTCAAGCTTGAGCCAAGTCCAAGACTATGACCTTAACGAAATTGAGCCCATAACAAATTATCAATTATGCTAATTTTTCTTGGTAAACAATAGGACTAGACACTGAATGCTAGTAAGAAAGTGGTTATTAGAAACAAGTGCTCAAATTAGAAATGGTTGTTGAAGTAACTTAGGGTCCGTTTGGTTCGCAGTCAGAATTGGAATCAAAATCTTCAGAATTGGAATTAGAATGGACTATTCCCATAGTCTGTTTGGTTCAAAGAGGAACGGGAATGGGATTTCATTCCCAAGGGAGGGGCAAGGAATGATCATTCCCCCAAATGGGAGAATGTCATTCTAGTAGGAATGGGAATGGGATTTTGATTCTACCCAACCAAACAATTGGAATCGGAGTGACCCATTCCGATTCCAATTCTAGACCCCTATTCCAGTGAACCAATTGGGCCTTATTTAGCTATGGATGGTTGGAGTAATTAATTTATTAAAATCATTTTGTGATGAGTGATTTTGAAGGATTAGGAGAATCATTGATTTGCATGAAAAAATGACAAAAATGTATGTGATATCTCCAAAAGAACAATCAACTATGATGGTATTATTGGTTTGTATACTATTGGCATAGACATGTTACTGCCACATCAGAACATCTCCACTTTGATTTCCAAAATTTCTCTTCTACTGGCTACAAACCAACTTAGAAGTTAGTTTGGGCTCCAAACCTTTCAAGTTTGAAGCCATGTGGTGTCTTGACCCTATTGTTTTGGATATGGTTCAAGTGCATGGGAGTGTGATGTTTCAACAAAATCAAGGATTGGAATAAAATTCATTTTGGAAATATTAAGCATAGAAAAGTTGAAATTCTTGCTAGACTAGAGAAAGTCCAAAAGGATATACTAAAGATAATAGTCTGGTTCACATTAATCTAGAAAATGCGCTTCAAAGGCAATTAATGAACAATATCCTAGCTAGGGAAGAGATCTTCTAGGCCAAAAAATGCAGGATTGATTGAATGAAGTGTGGGGATAAGAAAAACATGTATTTTCATACAGCTACCACAATAGAAGATGTAGAAACCAAATCCATGCAATAAGAGATAAAAATGGGGAGTAGATTGATGAGGAAAATCTTATAGTTGATCAATTTTGCAACTTCTACGAGTTGAAGTTTAAGTCTGAGGGTACCAGGGGAACTAAGGAATTCATTGATAACATAAATTACAATATTCCAAATGAGATGGATCAGTCCCTTACTAAAGAAGTTACCAATATGGAATTTCTGGATACCCTCAAAACAATCCCTAATTTAAAAGCCCTCATGCTAGATGGGTTAAATGCCTTACTCTTTAAAACATTTTGGCTAATAATTGATGAATCTGTATGTAAGGCCGTTAAGGCTTTCTTCCATTTGGGAAAAATTAATAAGGCTATCAACAGAACTTTTATTACCTTAATTCCAACAAAGGGGAATGGCTTTAGTCCCATTAGATTATGTAATGTAGTTTATAAAATTATTTCAAAAATTTTGGCTTAAACTATACTTGGACAAAATAATTTCCCCATTCAAAAGTGCTTTCTTGCCAAATAGACAAATTATAGATAACATTCTCATTACTCATGAGCTTTTTTCATTCTGTGAGAAAAAAAAGGGGAATTCAGGAATTATGGCCTGTAAAATTGACATGGAAAATACTTATGATAGGCTTGAATGGGACTTTATTGAAAAAGTGCTTATCAAAATTGGATTCTACCATAAGGGGATTTCTCGGATCATGGAATGTATCCGAAGTACATCCTTCTATATTCTTATAAATGGTACTCCAACTAGTGAGATTTTCCCTTCTGGGGAGATTAGACATGGGGACCCCTTGTCTCTTCATACTTTTGCATTATGTGTGCAGAGGCATTATCTTCCAAACTAGAAAGAGAATCTCTCTAGACATAATCACATAGGATGTAAAATTTTAAGGGGCAGGCCCACTATCTCAATTATGCAATTTGCAAATGATTGCTTGATTTTTTCCAAAACCTTTATCAATGCTTGTCTCAAAATTAAGGAGATATTAGGGAACTTTGCTTTAGCTTCAGACCAAAGTCCTAATTTTTCGAAATCATTCATCTATTTCTCAAAGAATATTCTAATTAGACTTAGGAAAACAATGACATAAATTCTCAAAATTCCAATGGAGTCAAAGAATTCCAAGTATTTGGGAGCCCTATTATAGAGGAAAGGACTAACAAGGAGATTTTTAGTGATCTTAAGGATAAAATGGTTAACAAGCTTGTAGGATGAAAGAAGATTTTGTCCTTTCTTGTTGGCAAATTAGCACTAGTTAACTCCTTCACGAGTATGATCCCTCAGTTTGTTATGGGATCTTCAAAATTCTGAATAATGTTATAAACAATTTGGAAAAGATTCAAAAAGATTTATTTGGTCTAAATCAAATGACCAAAAGCCCATTCACTTGATTAAATGGAATTAAGCATGCACTCCCAAATTGTGGGGTGGTTTGGGAGTCAAAAATCTTTGTTGGGTTAATAATGCCTGCATGGCAAAACTTGGACAATACATTTTAACAGATCATGATAATCTATGGGTCAGAATTATGAGGAAAAAAATATTTATCCAATTAAAACTCCTAGGAAGCTAAAGCAAGACAAGGGGTGTGTTGGGCCTGGAGAGGTATTTTCTTGTCTCAACATGTGGTTAAGAAGGGAATTGGTTGGAGGATTTGAGATGGTAAAAACGTAAGTTTCTGGTTAGACATTTGGGCGAGAAACTCTCCTCTCAGCGATGATTAATCCCAAGATTATTGAAAATATGTCTCTTAAGGTAAATGAGGTTATGGTTGAGGGGAGAAGAACGTGGAACAAGGGTCTAGTTGGATCATTGGTTGCATATACCTTGTGGCAAAAAATCTAATTAATCTATTCTTATCCCTTCAGGACCTAAGAGAGATGAAGTTGTGTGGGGATTTACAACTAGTGATGGTGGATGTGCCATTTGTGGTGAAGAAAAAGATCTGGATCATATGGTTTAAGCTTGGGCAGCATGGGAGACACACAACATGGCTCTCAACTTCAAGGATTTTGTGATTGTCATTGTGGGTGATCCGAGACCGGTCATTGATTGCCTTATGAACAAAGGTACCACCCCTTGGAATCTCAATATGGTCATCAAAGAATGTGCCCTCCTTCGCTCCAGGGCTAGGTTGCGTTTCTTTTGTTTAACGGGCCTAACTACAGGATTAGTATTAAGTCTATGAGTGATAATGCTGCGGTTTATGTCGGGCATTTCTGCCGCTGACCATGGCAAGACATCTAAATTTTCGAGTAAGAAGCTTACCAGTCGAGTCCGCAGGGGCTCCTCATTGGAAGCGCCGATCTGAAGTACCCGAGTTGGGTCTTCTGTTGAAGCCAGGATGGGGATGGTGTCCTCGGTAGGAGTAGTTTGCTCCGCGAATTGCTCTGCAGGTTGTCCTAGCTTGAGGTCGTCAGCTACCTTGGCCTTTCCTTTGAGGGCGGCTACGTAGCACTTGCGGGACTCGAGTTGATTGCCTTGTGCCACTCCAAATCCAGAGTTTGTAGGGAACTTCATCACCAGGTGGTAGGTGGAGACTACTGCTCGCAGGACATGGGTGATGGGCCGACCTATTATCGCATTGTATGGAGAGGGGGTCGCGACCATCAGGAACTCGTGGCCGAGCCTTACCACATTGGGCCAGGTACCGATCTCCACCAGTACAGTGACTTTCCCCAAAGGCCTGGCTTCTTCACCGCTGAATCCCACTAGTGGAGTTCTTGCGGGCTTCGGGTCGCTTTCTGGGAGTTGAAGCTGATCGAAGGCTGCCTTGAAGAGGATATCCGCTGAGCTGCTAGAGTCTACTAGGATGCGCCTGACCTCGAAGTCATTGATTTTGATATTGACGACGAGCGCGTCATCGTGGGGGTAACAGACACCTCGTACATTGTCTTCAGTGAAGAAAATCGGTTCCTCCACCCTTGGCCACTTTGGGGGGTTTAATTCTTCTCTGGCGGCTTCGCGGGCTGATGACCAAGCTACTGCCGAAGTGCAGCCCGCGATAATCGATCCTCTAATGATTACATGAATGGTCCCCCAGACTAGTCTCTCGCCTGGAGGCTGCTTCCGTGGCTGCTTTGTCTATCTGCTGGACTCAGGGGCTTCTTTATTCTTTTCCCCATGCTGACCTTCTTTATTATTATTATTGCTATGCTGTACAAAATTTCTCAAATATCCACGATGGACGAGTTCTTCTATCTCATCGCGGAGATTCTTACAATTTTTGGTACTATGACCGTGATCTCTATGGAAACTACAATACAAGTTTTTGTTCCTAACATTAGGATCGGCCTTGAGCCGAGGTGGCCATTTTACATACGGGGCATCCTTGATTGCCATGAGGATCTCGACCCATTTTGTATTGAGGGGTGTAAACACCCTTTCTGCTACTGGAGCTTGGAAAGGCTGGACTGGTTTTGTCCCCCGAGCTTGGTCCGTCTTCCTGTAGTCACTTGGAGCCAGGGGTTCCGGTTCCCTTTTTCTTTTTTCGAGGAAGTGCTCGCCCTTCTGGTTGATCTCCTCCTCTGTTCCTATGAACCGATCTGCAAGCTCGAGGAACTCGATCACGGTCTTGGGTTGGTTGACGACCACGTGCCATTTAAACTCTTTGTGGGTGATGCCCCGTTTGGCTGTAGTGAGCCAAACTGCAGGGTCCAGGTCGGGTATCTGTAGGCAAGCGTCATTGAACCGCTTGATGTAGTTCTGGATAGACTCCCCATCCCTCTGGACTATGCTGAGGAGGCTTTCTTGAGTCTTCGGGCACCTCTTACTGGTGACGAAGTGGGAGGTGAAGATCTGCACGAATTGTACCCATCTCCCTATTGACCCCGACGCGAGGTTTCGGTACCAAGTGTGGGCTACTCTCTTGAATGTAGTGGAGAAGGCCACGCACATGCAAGATTCACTTGCCTTGGCCAGATGCATCTGGGACTGGAAGGCGTCGCGTTGGGGTCGAAGGACTCGTCGTACTTGTCCTACGGGGGGAGCTTGAAGTCCCTAGGCATGGGGACGACGAGGAGCTCCAAAGACAGAGGAGAGGAGACTGAGAGAAGTGGTGCAGCTCTTACCTCTCTCGAACTTATTTCTATTTTGCCCTTGAGCTCGGGCAGATTGTGGGTGGTGGCAGTTCGGCGAGCCCGACGGTGTCTCCGCTGCTTCTTGGTCGGCTCGGCGTTGGTCCTGTTGGCCTCTGTATTGCTGATCTCGATGGGCCCAAGGGGAGGCAGGGATGATTGTCGGTAGTTGCGGACAGAATGACCTTGTTCCAGGTCGTCGGCTAGCACTTTGAATATGTTCTCTGCAAGCAGAGGCTCGAACTGCGGATGCTGAGGTGACGCCGGCCTAACCGGCTGGGAAGCCCCCGACCTGACTACGGGCCGCGAGGCGGGGGTAGGGAGTCTTCCCTTCCTTCCATGAGATGATGCTGAAGTCTCTTCCCAGTGGGAAGGGAGTTCACTACGGCGATGAGACTTAGTTGGCTGTGTAGCCGGATGCTGGGGAGGGAGTGATGGGAATTGTTGCTGGTACTAATACTGGGACACTTGGTGCAACACTTGCTGCTGGTGGAACTGAAGTTGTTGAAACTGTTGCATCTGGGCCTGCATGGCCCGCATGCACTGCGTCAGGTCTTCAAGTTGACATTGGCCGGCCACCAGAGGGAGGATGGTGGGTTCAGCGAAGGTCGTCCCGACTGCAGGGGGCAGCAGAATAGTCATGGGTGCCACCGTCGTAGGCACGTTCAGGCTAGGATCCCCGTCCACAGAGAGGGGGATGGTGAACTGCCCGATGCAGACAGTGGGCAGTTGGAGTTGCTCCTCTGGGGTGTTCCGGCGTCTGGAGTTGTTGGAAGAAGCCATGGGTGTCGGTGATGCCAATGAGTTAAAGAGAGGGAAGTTTCACAGAAGTTAGAGGGAGGCTTTTTGAAGCGATCCCACAGACGGCGCCAAATGATGTTGCACAATCTGGGCACTCCTAGCTGGCTGTGACTTGGCTTCTAGCTCGGACGGGCGGCACCTAAGAGGAAGAAGAAGGTGAAGGATTCCCGCGGAGCTCTTCCGGTGGGAACACACCGATGACTAAGTTAGAATTGAAGAAATCTCAAAGGAAGAATAGAGAGTAAGAGTGCTGAAAGTGCTTAAGCTTCAATTCCTTTGCTTTGTGAGGGTCAGAGTCTTTTTATACCGGAGCTCGGTCACATCAGGCGCAACTGTCACTGCCCTACTATGACAGGTAGGTGTATTGAAGGTGTAGGCTGCTACTACAGGGCATGGATGTCAGGCGGGCCATGCCATTTAGAGACGACAAGCAGAACGCCGCCTGGCAAGGGATCCGAGCATTGGCACTAGATCCGGTAGGTATGGATGTCAGGCAGATCTCCCTGTAGTTTGCCGAGCTACCATGCACCGAACCACCTGGGGCAGGTTTGCCTTGCACTGAGGCGCCGAGGTACACTGAGGTGCCTGTACTGGAGGCGAGCCTTAAGCAAGTACAAGCATAAGTCTTGATGGTGTTGTCCCGAGGTGTTTCTCCCTCAGGACACTTAGCCAAAAGTTGGGGGTGCTTCCTTCTTAGGAAGGGAGAGCTCGGAGTCCCTTAGGAGGAACTCGGGTCCCATGAGGAGCTCGGGTCCCTTTGCACGGGGGAGCTCGGGGGCTCCATCCTCAGGTTCGGGGCGAGCGGGGCCCAACTTCTCGATGAGCTGTCACACCCGGTGAGTTGGTTGACCAGGCCTTGGCGAGCTTGCTGTGCCGAGTAGTGGCCAGGCTGTCACGCTGAGTTGTCACTTATGCCTGGTCATGTCCACGTGTCCCCATGCTACGAGGTCGGGCCAAATCACCCTACATCAGTTCCAAACATCCCCCTAATTTATATCCATACTTTATTAAGGGGGGGTTAAAATAAAAGAAGAAATTTAATGAGGGAAAATGTTACAAACATTAAGCATTAGGGGGAGGGGGGAGGGGGGAGTTTAAAAGGAAATAAGGGATTTAATGAGAGAGGGAAAATGTTACAAACATTAAGCATTAGGGGGAGGGGGAGTTTAAAAGTACATAAGGGATTTAACGAAAGAGGGGAGATGTTACAAACATTAACTATTGGGAGGGGGAGTTTCAAGAATGATTGATTGTATTAGAGAGTAATGCTGGATTTTATCAGAAAAATTAATACCTAAGAGATTTTTCTTTATAACTTCTTATATTTTTGTAATTTAATTTGGATCTGCTCCTCACAGAGTGTTACTCACACCAACCTCACAACATATTTGGCCATGCTTTGGGAACATCTCTCTTACTTGTATGTTGTCATTCATGGGGAAATATTCACAATACATGGCTGCAACATTGTGCTGTGAGGTTGGTTTGAGGAATGCTCTATGAGGATCAAATCTGATTTCTTCTTTCTCCAGAGTGTTTCTTTTCTTGCCTTTTCTTTCTATCATCACCAGTATTGTACCTCTAATCTTGCTAACTCATTTTAGTTTGATTAAATGGATCTGTAGGTATGTCTTACTTATTAAAACCAAACAGAATCTCCTTAAAACATGTAAATATATTTCTTATATAATTAGCAAGATGAAGAAATGTCCTGCATTGAACTCCAAAGTTTGTCACTATTAGCAACCACTTTCTCAAGAAGCAACTTTGTTACTATTATTAGAGACTTGGAGTCAAGTTGTTTGCATAATTAGTAGTAATTAAGTTATTTTTGCTTTTTCAAAGATAATATCATGAGAGCATGATTTATCACCTGGGTTCTAGGACTACTATTTCATATAAATTAGCATCACCACTTTGCATTTTTTTTTCAATTGTATGTCTTGATATAAAACCAAGTTATTTGCTTAATATGTCCAAACCCCATAACCAAACAACGAGTTGAAGGTCAGGTTGGGTTAGGCTTGGGATTCAACAATCAGACTGGGTTAGAATCGAAATAATCTAAAACCAACCAGATTGTTTCCCCTCTTCTTATATATTGTGTTGTAGATGTTCATGTGAATATATTTTGAATATTTAAAGAGAGATATTTAAAATTGACATTGCATGCATGGGTGCATGTCTGAAGTTCATCTAGGTTAATTAAATAAGATATCCTTTTTTTTGATAAAAAATGTAGAAATTTAATCATAATACATCTCTATTCCCGTGCATTGCACGGGTGTCTAAATCTATTTCCTAATTAATTATCATATCATCTTTTTTAAGGAATTATTCACATACCTAACCGCAAGATACAAAACATTTATTTCTAGGCTGAAATCTATATTGAAAAAAAGAAGCTTGGCAAGGTGATCAATCTAGACATACAAATTTTAATTAACTTAACGTGGGTTTAAGATGGACGTACTAGGAGGAGCAGTTGCAGAATAAAAGGCACCATCAGAGGATGAAGTTGACCTACCAGAAATATTCTTCAATGGAGGGGATTAATAAGTGGGCATGGGCATCTTGGATGGGAGAATGGGCAATGGAGCTTCAAAACTAAGGGTCCGGTTGGTTTGTAATTGGAATCGGAATCGAAATACTTCAGAATTAGAATCGGAATGGTTCATTCCCGTAATCTGTTTGGTTCAGATAGAAATGTGAATGGGAATTATAATCAGCAGGAATATACCTTATACGAAGTAGCAATACTCCTTTAATCCTTGTTTAGACCCTTTAGAAACCCTTTTGACAGCAAAATCCACTTTCAGGTCTCTAAAAAACCCTCTGTAAGCCCTGAAGGGGTGAGAGATCCATCATATGGATGACTGAACCCTGCAAGGGAGGTTGGGCGAAATTTCAAAAATTTATCTCTCTCCCATTTGAGAATCGCATTCCCTATTTTAGAAAACTGCATTTTCAATGATCATTCTTGAAACAAAACCGGACCAAATCTGAAACCAATGGGAGGTGAGGGATATACCTTATACGAAGTAGCAATAACTTCCAATGAAGGTGTTCATGCCCAAGGAGAAAACCAAAACCCGCTTCCACTGAAAATGACACAGTGTGTGGTGAAGCAGAATCAGTAGGATGGCTTTTCAATAAGAACCGAGATTCTTCAGCAAGAATCGAACAGGGGCTGGTGAGCACGATTTTAAATTGTTTCTTCAACCAAGAAACAGTATCAAGAACCTTTGTTGATCAATTCCACAAGTGGAGATCGAACTGGGTAGGGATGGTAAGAACATGAGAGAACTCTACAGATTACTATGTATAAAACTAAGGAATTTGCCCCTATTTATAGTCTTCTTTGGATCAGCCTCCTAATCTAATTAGGAGAGAGTTTCTTGATCCAAATTTGATATTTGGATATAGACTCTTAAATGGATAAGACTTATCTTATCCTTCATCTAATCCTAATCAGATTATAAATCAGATCTTGCCCCTTTTAATTAACAAACTTAAGCCCATTTTGAATTGGGATTTAGTCCCATTAAGCTTATGTGCTCACTTATTTCTTAACCTGCTGCCCAGTTGGCTCTCTTTGTATGGCATGGGACCCTTACATCGATCTACACATCAACCACATGGGTTCAGCCTAGCCTTTGTTACAATGCTTGGCCAAATTCACTGTAGAAGACAGTGAACCCCTGAGTCCATCACCATGGGCTCTTCTTGGGCCCAACATTTACAGTTAATGGTTCTTGGATCCAGCCACCTTATGAAAACCCAAGAACTGTGGGCAGATGCAAGATTAGCCTATCAGGTATTACCCTCAATGGTCTTACACTTAACCTCTCAATCATTAATGATCAAACACTGCTCGACAAGAGAGGACCTCTCCCTCGGCTAGATGGTACAATGCTGCAATCTCTACTCACATGGATCCTAGGAATTAAAACCTTTTTGTAAACATTTTGAAACTATATATATATATATATAAATATATTTTGCAAAAACAAATTTCAACGTTTGAAATCAACTGCCAGCTTAGGTTTCCATCAAAGAGAGTGCATTCCCCGGTCATTCACTTTGTTCGACAAAGGGGCTGATCCTGTCACTATGATCACCCACTCAGGTGAATTGTCGGACTGTTCCAACATTCCCGGGTTTTGACCCCCTCTAAGGATCTCACTGATTAGTACATCAAAGACAGTCCAATCTGACAGCTAGTGCAGTATCATAATCGAGTCTAGGGGTCAGGTGTAACATTCCAGTTTTGTCCATCTATCTCTAAGGTCCAGGGCAATACTAGAATTTGGTCTGGTTCAGGGTTTCAAGAAAACCCACACTACATATACCTTAGGTCTCAAACTGGCAACTGAGACAGGCCACTCCAACCAACTTGGCGGCACATTAGTGTCAGACTTGACAGGACAAATTTCCCCAAATCTATTTAACGACTATGAAGATTTTAAACTAACACAAGTCTCATATGTGTCCAGTTTAAGGGTTTTACACATAAACATACCTCAATAACATGAATCAAATATGTACTTTATTCATTTACAATAAATGCAATAATGTACATCATGCTGGTTGGAGCTAAGGGCATACACTATCTAACAAACCCCTCTAAACCCTCCATCTCCAAGTTTTTGTTCCTCTGCAAAGTTATTTGTTGCCTGAGCCAATTCACGATACAAGAACCTTTTGGGTCCACTTCCCTTTTCAAATTCAGCATTTATGGGATTATTCACAATGATATCATCTTATTCTTCCTTTTTATCCCTTTTCCTTTTCATCCACGAGATGAAACATACCAAACCCAAGCCCAATGCCAAGCAACCTCCACCAACTACCACTCCACCACCAATCCAATAATCTTTCTATTCCGTATAGTTGAGTTGGACTACTCCATCTCTAAGCACTACGAGAAAAACGGTCTAAGCCAGTGGTTTAGACCCGGTGGTCTAAAGAACCTTCTCAGGAAAGATGTAAATAAGTGGTAAGAGATTGCATAATGATGAGGGTGATACATTGGCTTAAGATCTTGGATTCTTTGTCTCATTGGTCCTTTGATGATATATGGAGAAATTGAGTAGTGGTAAGAAGTTCCTCCACAAGAGCAAAAGAAAAAGTTCTATTGAAACCTCTAGCTAAGGACTTTGTGAAACAAAATTTTAATGGGAATAGCCTATGCAACCCAGACCCCTTAGGCATAGGTGGGGTGTTGATGGCTTTATTCTCCAGTCCTATGGGAATGATGGACTCTTAGGGGTGCAAATGGATCGGATCATGGTCCGATTCGATCCTATCCAATCCAAAAGGATCGGATTCAGATTGGGATTCGGATCACCCCTATCCAATCCAAAAGGATTTGATACGATACATATATAATCTGTTATTTATATTATTTATTTTTTATAAAAAATGTATATATATGATAAAAATAGTTTTTTTTTTTGTTTTTCTTTATTTAAACTATTATATTTTCTTTTACTTTTAATAAATCATTATTTTTAAATGAAATTAAATCAGATTAAATTTGAATGTCCGAATTTTGATTGGATTCAAATTCGAATCAATATTTATGAGATCTGATCAAATCTTTGGGTCGGATCAGATCGTATTGGGATATACCCTTTGCATCACTAGGGACTCTATTAGGGTGGAATTTCTTGCTGTTATGAAAGGGGTACAGATTGCAAGCAAACTAAGCTTGATAATTGTGGAGATTGAAGGGGATTCAAAATTGGTGATTGGTTGGTTGAAAGATTCAGAATCGATAATTTAGTGTTAAAGGGATGAGATGAATAAGTTTAAATGGCTAAATAGGAACATGGACCTGAGAATACTTTGTGTTAGGAGAATGGCTAATGCTATAGCAGATGGGTTAATTAGCTAAACACGAGGTAAACAGGGACAGCTTGTATTGGGCTCAATTGTAATTGATTTTTGTATTATCATACTTGAATGATAGTACCATCTCGTGCCTCCCTGTGGGATGCTTGTATTGTTTACTGTTTTTGATCTTTAATATACAATTATTTTACTTATAAAAAAAAGAGAAAAAGATTAAGTAATCATTTCTTAACAAATCCAAGCCTCCACCATAAATCATTATATTATAATCAATAGAGGTTACATTCTTAGCAAGGGTATCTGTTGTGTTGTTGGTGGATTTTGTAATTGACCTAAACAAGCAAATTAGATTTATTCCCATGGCTCAAACAAATTAGACTGATTCCCATGGCTCATGAATGTCTAACCAAGAACTGTATAGTCTAGTCTATGGCTATACCTGTTCACAGACCGGGCTTTGGGCTCGAGCTTCGTGTTGGATGCATTCATACTTTGTCCAAAGGTAAGCCCAAGCTTGGCCCATGAACAGGTTTATCAATGGCATACTAGCTTAACATTAGTCTAGATTATGACTGGTTCAAAGTCTCCCTCTTCTTGTATTCTAGTCTAGCCTGCTAACATAACAAACCCTAAGCCTTGTAGTACAGCCAAAAGTTCTGCCCTTAATTCAACTAAACATATTTCTCATAACTCTTATTCATATAAGTATTTCATACATTGTTGTTGTTTGTTTCAATTTCTAATTTATAATTTGATGCCTAAGGAGCAGTTTATGTTTGAGAAGATGAGCGAACGTAATTTTTGTAATGGTAATAGGTCGCACTTGTTAATTGATATTTGAATTACATTTGTTATTTATGTAGGTGCATGTGCATGTTATTTGGGCTTTTTTACTTGGGTTTAAACCCAATAGAAAGGTCCAAACCGGATTGGTTTCTATACTAAAACAGTTTGGTTTGGTATGAGAATTTTTAAAACTATAATTTACTTTTACTATTTTGGTTTGAAATCTTCTCAAAACCAAACCAAACCAAACTGTGAACTCCCTTTATTATTTTGTCCCAATCACCGCATAAGCCTAATACGGGCTGGATGGGCTCGGGTTAGAAAGATTGGATTTGACTCGGGCTTGGTCAGGCTCAAGCCTTATGACCAAACCTTTAGATTGGGCCTGGGTTGACAATAAACCCAGCCCAACCCTCTCGACTTGGACCCATATTGCAGTTGGTGCAATTCTATGATTTGCATCATAATGCAATTTAGTCATAATCTGTTAAGTCGTCTTAACGAAACCTGATTGGGAGTTTGAGACTGATGCATCAAAAAATCATTTTTTCCTACATGTAAGGAATTTGGTAACTTTCTTCTTATATGGGAAATGATTTTTGATGGGAAATATATGGTTGTGTTTGAATCATGAGTGAATCTGAGAATTAGAATTTGATTTTATTCTGAGAATTAAATTCTATTGATTTGGTTTTCTTATTGAACTTACTCCTACTAATTTGTAGACTTTATGTGTTGATATTGTTTTTGAAACACATGAAAATGTGGGAATGGACCAAAATTTGATAGAATTATATTAACCAATTGAATAATTTTTAATGCTCTTTTTCTTTTGAAAATGCTCGTTTAATCAATTGACCCCACATAAGCAATGTCAAACCTTATTCACATCGGACCGATATGCTCAACCTTAACTGAGCTTACTAAATTCAGCCCTAAATTAAAAAAAAAAAATTCTTTTAGCATGTAGACGGACCTAGGTTGAGCTAAAACCTAGCCAGTCTACTCACTTGCACCACTAATCAACTATAATAAACTAGAAATTAAAATGAATGTTGCCATAGTTTTTTTTTTTTTTAAGCTTTATGGCAATTTCATTCATCAACCATGTTTAGTACATCCCTGAGAAATTCCATATAGTAGGAAATTGGGTAATACACACAAACTACAAAGTAGGGATGTCAATTTTCCTTATCCCCACCAAGTAGTTGGCCTCGCTACTTGGCTCCCCAAATTCTGTTCATACTATCTAAGCCTAGGGTCAATTCCGCAGCATGAACTATATATATGGGCTAATGTTGATCAAAGGCTAGTTGGGAACTATATGCCACGGCCCAATCCAACTCTACCAACCTTGAGAGACTTCATTTGTTGGGCTTAGAGCCTTAACGGCAGGAACCCCACCCACGCAAAGTAAGATTTTGTAGGTGGAGTCTTAATTAATGCAGCAATCTATCCAGAATCCTAATTATAATGCAAATCATAATTCTTATTGCAAAAATCCTGATTATATTACCAAAACAATTAAGAAGGTTTTCAGACCAGTCCTATCCAACTACTATAAGTTACCGTTGATTTAGGAAAGGAAACGGTCACAGAGTTTCAAATTTAACAAAATACAAAGGCGGTATTTTGTGACCCAAGTAATTAAAGAAAAAAAAAAAAAGTGATGAGTGATGACCTAAGCAAAGGATTGGAAAGTTCTCTCGATCTCTCTTAATTCATTTCATAGGTAGAAACTTCTTTCCACCGTCCGATTAGAATTAGGGGCTTGGGTCCCACTCTCATGACCAAGTCACACCTTGTGGCGCTCTTTGTTTCAAGAACAAAGTGAACTCTTTAGTGTTTTCCTATTTGTAATTCAAGAACAAGTAGGAAATCCCGTTTGGGAATTAGAAACTTCTAATTCAAGAACTAGCTATCGTCTTCCAGTTTTACACTACTCTTACTGCATTAATTATAAAAACCCAGTTGTAACTCTCATTTTCTCATTCTCATCAATGCTCGCACACCAAGCTAGCTTTATTAATTTCTGCTTAATTTTCCACTCTTCTTCCAGTTCGAGTTTTTGATTCACTACTCAATCTTCATTCCAGCCTTCAAGATGCCGCCATTCATGAAGTTGTCTGCTTATATGCTCTCTTGGAAGCCATGGGACCAAGATGGTTTCGATAGGTTCACCATCGAAATCCAGTTTTTAAAGACTACCACCTGGCTTCTGCAATCGGGGGATGACGAAGGAGACGATGCTCATGCATTAGCGAGGACGATTGAGGTGGTGGGTCCCACAATCACCAAGAGCTTCAGGTTCAATACTCGCTGCTTACTATCCGACCTCCATCGTCCAAGGTTGGTTTCTTACATTCTTTCCGAGATGGGCTTGTCTGAGCAGGCGAATGAGATCCTGGAACCAACCATTTCTCCATTTGCCCGAGAGGTGGCCCTTGCTGTTTCTAATGGAGCCCCCATTGCGCTTGCTTCCGTCCATATATTCCAGACGCTCTCTCAACGGTACGACGAAAATGCTGCCATAGCCGCAGCTTCCATGGAATCAATGGATGCCGGCAATGGTGGGTTCGGAGCTGTCCCTGCGTCTGCGTCCGCCATTGAAGCGTTGGAAGTGACGAAACTCGACGTCGATGGTGGTGGTGTGGGTTCCACTTCCACCATAAATTGTGCCATCTGTTTGGAAGAGCTTCCGATCGGGTCGCAGATCACTCGCATGCCTTGCTCGCATGTCTATCATGGAGGTTGCATTTCTAAATGGTTGCAGACGAGCAACTTGTGCCCGTTGTGTCGTTATGAGATGCCTAAAGTTTGATTAATTAACACAATTTGATTGTACATTGACTTCTGAATTAATGCTTATTTGTTTGATCTGATGAACGTACACAGTTTTATACTTTTATTATCCTAGCAGTCAGGTATTTAATTTATTTATTTGATCGACGGTTTAGTTATTATACAAAATTGCTAATTTGGATGGTATTTGTTCAAACAAATAATTCTCTAACTAAATATGTTCTTTCGCGCTCAATACATGAATGTATTCATGTCTTTAAAAGGACAAAGGAGATCGATCTCCTTGTCTTTTTTTTTTTATTTTTCTGTTATGGATCGATGTTATTTTTGTTTAATAGGAAGCAAGGAATAATAAAGCAGTGTTTTCAACCCACAGTTGATCCAGTTGGTTGGACGGTTTGAATCGTCATTTAATTTTTATTTTAGGTCCGATTCTATTGAAATCCATTGATGGGTTAAAAACCATCTGATCCGAACAGTTTAACTATTGACCCGTTTGATTCAATTACTGGGTTGTGAGTTGTACATTCAATGTATGTACAAATTTTTGGAGGCCACAACTTTATATTCCAATGGTTAATTGTGATCTATGGGTCCCAAGGGCTGTTGGTGTCTTGCCCCACTATTTTTGCAGTAAAACCTCCTTTTGACCTCAAATCACAATTATATATATATATATATATATATATATATATATATAACTGAATTTAAAATTATAAATTAAATATTAAATAATATATATATTATATGTAAAACATAATTATACACTAATTTTATATTTATATATATACATATATACCTGCAATGGTCTGACCCATTTGACCGGAGGCAAAAGTGGATTGGCCTTGGCTTTTAAAACATAATCAAAAGGACACCATGGCTCTCTCTCCTCTTTATTCCTCACCCGATTACAATTCCTCTTAAGCAAATTTAATTAAGTAAACTTTCTAAAAGCATAAACAAACCTAACCTGTTTAGAGAAGGGAAGGGAATTTCAGCCCTGCAAAGTGGATCATAGGCCCACAATGTCACTACTTAAGTGTCCGAGTGAGTCTTTTATACTTTGACTAGGTGAAACCTGAAAAGTAGATTTAATGAGAATTTAGTCCTTTTTTTTGACTTTACATGTTTTTCTCTTAATTCTATAAAATATTCATCAAGATCTTTATAACAATATACCAATCTTAATTTTCTACGATATAGTCGAAACTATTGGCCTCTATAGTCACAATTTCAACCCAACTCATTCAATTCTTCTGTCAAAGATGAATTATGGTGAACCAATATAGAGAGAGAACAATAGAAGTATTGTAGGGTTCTCAGGTAATTTACCAAATAACTCGTTCTCATCATCTTCAAATCCTTCCTTGTTACCTGAAAATGGTGTTCTATTGATTATAAATCAATCTGCTCAGACATGGGGTTGGATTGGGCTCACTCTGGGCCTGAGCTATCAAGTTTCGATCTGTTGCTCGTCAAGTTGTGTGCAATATGGGCTACGTAACAAGTTATGAATGACAACGTTAGTGTAGTGTTAATACAATGTGGGTCCCATGCATGTGCTTAGGTAGCCCATTACACAGCGTGATGACCATCTGATTTGGCCTGTCAGCTATGCAAGGTGTCAAAACCAAGTCCTAATTTCCTACCACGACAACTCTACCCACAGCTACCCATAGGACATCGCAGCTATACATGAGAAACATCTAATGCTCTTACATGTTATTAAGCAGAGACCGGCTCTGCTCCTCATTGGCGCCTCGCACATACATCCTATCATATATTGGGAACATCTTCCATACTTATTTGTTATTATTCATGAGAGACGTTCCCAATGCACGGTGGATGTGTATGTGAGGCACCCATTTGTGAGGAGGAGATCCCGTCACTATTAAGCATGCAGAGATGTTTTCAATGCACAGAGAAAGTGTTTTGTGCGTAGGTGTGGGCAAACTTCTTGTGGTTAAAGATTTTGAGCTAGTGTCTTTTATAAAATGACAATTGAATTAAATAATAACAAGGTGCCAAACTGCCTAATTGGTAAGGTCTCTGTTTGGTTCTAATAGAGTGTATAAATCCAGTGATCAGGGACGGAGTTAGAAATTTTTTGTGAGTGGGGCGAAAACCTAAAGTGGAATGGGAGAGGGGGGATAAATATAGATGGGCCCATAAGGGGGGCCAACCATTGGGGTGGAAGGTTTAGGAGGGGGAATTTTACATGACAAGCTCTATTCTAAGTGGAGAATTCTGGACCATAGTGGGGGGGCCATGGCTTTCCTTGGTCCCCCCGGTTCCATCCCTGCCAGCAATCATGTTTTTACTCAATGGTGATCATTCGATCAAAGGAATAAAACGAATCATGTAATTGTCATGTCATATTTACATAAATGAACCATGTGGCCTGGTTGGAACGAGTTCGGTTTCAATTAGTGTAAGCCGATGCTCACACTGTTCAAACAACCTCTTGCAACTTTGCATTTAAAATATCTTCTCATTAAATAAATCTCATAATTAAGTACAGAGATATTCTCAATGCAAGGCTATCAAGACTAAAGACTGTTTGAACGAACTTTGTATTGACTGAAGCCCAACTCGGTTAGGACTTAGAGGGCTATATATTGTGTTCAAAAATTCAAAAAACTGCCCATTTTGCTGATTCTGAAACCAGAAAACCTGCTGCTAAAACTTATCAAACACACATTTCACTTGTACTGCACTCTACAACCTAATGAAGTGTAACTATAATCAATTAATCATGAACCAAACATCCAGGGCTTGAATTTTCCTGAAATGGAATTTAGAAGGTTGTTTATAAGAGCTTGAGAGTGGTTGGAAAAATTAAAAAAAAAAAATCCAAATTGAACTTGGAGATAGAACGGTGGGTCAAATTCAGCTTATTGTGCCTAATAATTAAGGTGGCTTTTCATTACACTTTTCAGACCTCTGTAATCTCAAAATGTTACTTTTCAAACACCACCTATGTTTGTGTTTGAGTCTGAAAGGATGATCTGAAATGTATTTTTAAATCTGAAATTCTAAGACTGTGGCCCAACATTTAACGCACTTAGAAGCATTTCAGATCTAGAGCAAAGTCCAAAATGCCCATGAATAATTTCAAAAAGACAAGGTATGCCCCTGTTTTAAACCCAAAATTATCTCATTCGAGTTCTTCCTCTTGAACGATAAAGGGACTTCCCACACTGCACTTTCAGTCCAAGGTTTCACAAGGTAGAAAAGCATCTGTCGCATCTGATTTTCTTGACATTCTGCACTTTCAGTTCTTTAATCCAATTTCACAATCTTCCTCGTTTCTGATGTTTTTCATTCCTTCAGTTCCGATTCCAAAATCTAGGGTACAACATCAGTTGGTTCAATCTCTGCAACTATGAATATCTTTCGACTTATAGGAGACAAACACATTTGTTCGGTATCCTAGTGTTGCTTTTCAAAATCTACGCTACCAAATCGTGTTCAAGTGATGCAAATTTCTCCATTTGGACTAGAGAAATTGTTTTCCCAAAGCTAAATCCCTCAATGTTTTCTAGGATTTTTGTTAAATTGATTCAGGTGGTAGAACTGAATTCTTCTTCTTCTTGTATCTTGTTGTTGCAATTAGGGGTTTCGCTTAAAATGTAGGAGTTGTATGCTGGTATTCCTGGCTTGATTCTTGGATCTCTTTACAGCTTCATGCTCAATCCAATGAAGGAATGAAAGTGACCAGAATTCAGAATCGACTTGATTTTACTATTTGGTCATTTTGATTTTGGTTTAACTTGTTGTACACTACAAGAAAAAAGGGTTATAGTGACAGACCAAATCCGTCACTATAGATTACAAATCCATCACTATAAATCTATAATGACAAACAATTGATGAAATTTCATCCATCACTACAAGTGGGATCACTATAGCATATAGTGACGGGTTTCAAAATCCATCATTAATGTGTTTGGCCTATAGTGACAGTTATATTCGTCCTCACTATAAAGTTTTTCTATAGTAACAAACATCATATAACCACAACTATAGGGTCTTCCTATAGTGATGGATTTTAAAATTCGTCACTAATTTTGTGCTTATAGTGACTGTTGTATTTGTCACTAGAGAGTCTTCCTATAGTGACAGAAAATACATGACCATCATTATAGATATGTCTCTATAGTGATGATTTTGTTTGTTACTAAATTGGGTTTTGGTTATCTATATTGACAACTTTTATACCACTACAAGTTTTTAAATTCTCTAACCTGTAACACATTTATATGAGAAATCATATGTTTTATTCATTTTCGCATAACAAGAAATTTACAAATAAATTTTCACAAAAGTCTAATATATTAAATAAAAACTAAAAATACATGAAAAATATAATATCCATACATCAACATGCAAAAGTGTATCACAAGTGACACTTCTCTACATATAATAAACTACAATAAAAATGAAAATTATTGATCTCAAATAAATTAGTGTATCACAAGTGACACTTTGCTAAAAGGCAAGTAAATAAATTAAAATGGAAGCCAAGATTGAGTAGGTAAACAAAACCAAGTGATGATAAACTTTGAGCAAATATAAATCTAAAATTCAAGGCTTCTAGAACTTGGTTCCATCACCATTCAATAAGAGAGGAAATGCCAAACACTAAACTCCATTTGTGTGAAGAATCTTCTGATTAAGTTCAGTCCTAGTAGTAATATTTCCCCATTGATGACTATCCCTAGTAGTGACCGGGACAAACCCAAGGATGAGTCCCTTGCAACTGCAACAAAGCTATTAAATTTTTGAAAGTAGCTCTTAACTTGTAACTAAGAAGGTTGAATCACACAATTTTAATTGCACAAACAAAATAAACACTTCCATGAATGTTTAGGTAGAAGGTAAGGAACTTTTCCATTGTAATAAAAGACAAAACAGAGTCATCAAGAACATTAGAATAACAATAACCTTGAGGTAAATATACAAGTGAATTATTTGCAACTTATTCAAAAATAGAAAAGATAAAAAAATGATACCTTAGATGTGGCTAAAGAACCAATGGCTCCTTCACTAGAGAAGAGAAGGTGCAGCTGCAATGGCAAGCTTTGAGAAATTAAATAAAAATAAAAGCTGTGATTAAATGGTTATAGAGAAACCAGGTATAGTAAAACAAGCTCATTGGAGTGAATAAGAATAATAAACATTAACAATAAGAGATTAACAACTGCTAGCATGAGAAAGACATGCAGATGAGAGATTAAGAGTTTTGTGTGATTAGCAGTTTCCATCTGTCAAAATCAGGCATTATTTATTGGAAGATTAAGAACACGATCAAGAGATGGATTCCAATGGTGGCTTTTGGTGAACATTCTTGCTGGAGCACCATGCGACTTTCCAAGGAAAAAGTTGTGGCTCTTGAGATTTCTTAAACTAATCGTCATAAATCAAGAATCTAATATATTGTTGGTTTTCAGACTTGCAAGGACAAAGTTGAGTCTGAGGTGTGGATTGCAGGTCTCAAAGCACTGATTTCTTCCGGTCAATGTGGACGTTCAAAAATTGATGGATGGAGTGATGGACTTTCTTTTGATGTAACTACACATATTGGAACCTCTTGTGGTCTTTAACTTTCAAAATTGTTATGTTCTTTACTCTGCATTAAGCTACTACCTCTTGCAAACACTGTAATATTTCTCCAACCATTCACCATCTCAAATTGATAAATGATAAAACATTTAGATGCTGATTTTCATGCCACAACCTTTCAAATCTTAGCATTTTCAGGTGTGATTGGCCCAAGCCAAATGTAGATCAGGTCTGGTTGAGAATTTATTCAAAAAAAAAAGAAGTGATTAAATTTTTAATGGGTCCAAGCCAAATGTAGTTCAAATTCTTCAAATTGGGAACCCTGAATTGCACCTCTACTAAATTCTTGAAATTTAGATACATCTTGCAGACATTGTAATATTTCTCCAACCATTCACCATCTCAATTTGATAATGATAAAACAATTAGATGTTAATTTTCATGCCATAGCCTTTCAAATCTTAGCATTTTCAGGTCTGGTTGGAACCAAGCCAAATGTAGTTCAGAATAAATTTTGAATGGGCCCAAGCCAAATGTAGTTAGATTCTTCGAATTGGGAACCCTGACTTGGAAGTTGGAACATCAAATGCAAAGATATTGGAGATATCAAATTACTCAATGTAAAAGCAAGTTTGCCCCCAACATCTTCCCAAAAGTGTGAATACACACCATTAGTCTCCATAAACCTCAAATAAATCCAGGCAATGCAAATGCAGAATAAATAAGTTAAGGTATTCTCATATGGAAACACCATAGAGAAGATACAATTCACCTTGGTTAGTTGGTACCCACAAAACAATCAAAAAAGTTCCAAAATACAGGTTGGGCAAAAAATCCGAGATAAACAAAAAGAAAAAAAAAATCTACATCTAAATCACTCCAAAATGAACAAGTCTCATTAGACTTGTTTGATTCATTTACCGTATGGCCTGAAAGCAGGCGACCGAGATCAGAAAGCTCACCTCCAATCAAAGATAACTGAAGAAAACCAAATCTGTAATTTCCACAAGAGAAGTTTTGAAAAAAATAGTAAATGGATCTAAACCAGTCTATAACCAGTAATTAAAATATGCATAAATGAAGATCTATCAAGTAGTAGGGTTTTCCCTATCTTCTACAGGGACTAGGTGTAAACCTTCTGACATTATCAAGCTATACACAGATGATGTCTGCTAAATGGTCTGTTAAACCTGACACAAGGAAAAGACTGGTCCTCTAATATATGTGCTCTGATAACAAGTTGTGTAGATTGATTCTTGTCTAGTGATGGAAGAAGTACGATAAAAAGAAGAAAGGGGAGATAATCGATTAGAAGCAATACCTCTATACAAAATATTTGCAGAGAACTAAAGAACAGAGGCAGAGATTAGAGAAAGAATACCAGAACACAATTAGAAGTAATACCTCTATACAAATTTCATTTTATTATTCATTTAATTATACATTATTAAATGAAAATATTCATTTTATGTGTTTATATACTAATTTCATTTTATTATTTTCTTATTTGTTAGGGTTTAATCACACAAACATTGCTAAATGCCGTATTGAACCCTCAAAGACTTCAAAACCTGAACCTATAAGTCTATAACTAAGGAAGAAGTTAAAATTTTGTCCAATCAACACTTTTTTTATCAATAAAGTAGTGACTTTTACAACTGATTGGGAAATTGCCAAATCAATCTGCACCAGGTTAGAATTTTTCCTAGAATAAACTTGGTCTTCAACTCCCTGCTTTGCTAAAACATGTGCCATTTCATTTGCTGTTCTCTTATCCACCTAATAGAAAAGATAATCCTTCTTTGCAAGGGAGTCTATTTCCCTGAAAGCATGTTATAGAACCAAGGAGCAGAATTGACTTTCTGAGTCCATGAGATTATTAGTTGTGAGTCTCCTTCTACTTCCAATTCTGTGACACCAAGGAACAGAATTGACTGGTTGAGTCCATGAGATTACCAGCTGTGAGTCCCCTTCCATTTCCAACTCTGTTCTGCCAATCTTAAGCCTTGTAATTGGGCCTGAATTTCAGCCTTTACTAAATTCCCAACACCAATTGGACCTGAATACAGAGCTACCACTTCTCCTTGGTGATTTCTAAAGACCCTTCCTATTCCTGCGCTTCTTGAATTCCCCATTGAGCTGCCATCAAAATTAAGCTTTATTCAATTTTGGATGATCAACATTTCCATCGACACTGACATTTTAAACCTTGCTTTTCCCCCAACTCACTCTCAGTCGTGATTTCCTTTGGAAAACCTCCACCAACTCCTTTAGATTCCTAAATTGGATATATCACCTTCCTCACAGAGAATGATTATATCATCAACAAATTGCAAATAAACTATTGCCACCTCATCCCATCCTAGCCTTTCTTTTATGATCAGTAACTCATAAAAAGGAATTTATTAATTTTAAAAGAAAGCAGAGACACAAGACATTGTGGAAAACATAGAAGACACAAGTGTCTAACATAGTTGTCAAGGTGACTAGGCGAGGCTAGGTGACCATGGGGCGCCCAGGCACCTAGGCGATGGAATCTGACCTAAACTATTTTATAGGTTTAGCCTTTAGGAACTAGGAAGGGAGTAGGTTCGGTTGTTAAAAATAATAAGTGCAGGAAGGCAGGAACTAGGAAGGGAGGAAGAAGAAGAAGATGAAAAAGAAGAAGGAGGAGGAGGAGGAGTATAGGGGCAGAGCCCCTGTTTTCTTGAAGAAAAAAAGAACTGAAGCTGGGCTGGAAGAGAAGATGCCCCTGTTTTTTTTCCAAAAAAAGAGCACTGGAGCTGGATTTAGATGCCCGCCTAAGTCTCTGGGCGGACGCCTAGTATACAAAACTATAGGCATTTGGGCGAGGCGACATTGTAAAACTACCCAGTCTTCTAGGCGCCTAGGCATCGCCTTGACAACTATGGTGTCTAAACCCCCAAACATATTACAGTTGAGCCCAAAACATACTCTCTCTCTGAACCCCTTGCTTAGCTAGACCATTTGCCAAACTATTGGGAGATCTTCTAACCCAATTGACCTGAATAAACATGCCCCTAGAGAGCCATTTGAAACACTTAAGGGAATTCCTTAGATGCCAAGATACTCCTTCTCCCTTCTTTAGCCATTCTTGATTTTACATTTGTTTTAGAGTCGCTGTCAATAGTTAATCTTTCAATATCCAATTCTTTGGCTTTCTCAACTCCAAAAATAGCTGCCAAGAATTCTGCAGATGCCACATCACCTTGCTCAATTGGACCTGAGAAGAAAGCACATATATTTCCTTCCACATCTCCGATTACACCTCCAATCTCAGAGAGGCCAGGATTTCCCACACAACTCCCATCGAAATTCAGCTTCAGCCAACCATTTGATGGAGGTGACACTGTAGCTATATATCTTCTCATCCCATCCTAACCGCCAACCTCTAAACAAGTTCATTGAGTCAGCTCTGATAATTAGTTCCAAGCACTTCAGTGGTGAAGGTGAATAGAAAGGGGGAAATGGGATCACCTTCCCTCAAGCCTCTCTTGGTAGGGAAGAAATCTCTAGCAACTCCATTTATTATAAATTTTATAATTGAAAAGTGGATTGAACTGATGCACCCATTTATCCATTTCCTCCAATTTTCTCCAAATTCGATCTTTCCCAACATGCTTATTAGGAAAGACCAATCCACCATATCATAAGACTTTTCCAAATCTAACTTATAGGTTAAACCTTTCCCTCCCTGCTTCTTTTTATCTGTCACACATTCATTTTCCACAAGAATTTGGTCTATTATTTGAGTCTGGATCTCCTGCCCAAACAAACTCTGCTCACGTTTACCCACATAACATCGCAAACATACATAGAGAATATATCATCCTCTTACATAGTATTATGCGGGGGGAGATATTTCCAATTCACGGGGGTAGTGTGTTGTGGGTAAACGTTGGTAGAGTTCTTGTAGGCAGGATATCCAGAGTCCTATGATTTGTCTCCTTTCTATAAAGGCTCCTTGATTTTGTGATATTACAAAGGGGCAAAACAATTTTATCCAACTGCCAAGACCTTGGCTAATGAGTCTATAATCTTTTGGGGATTTGGCTGTGAAGTGTCGTATACATCACCACAGTCCTTTGCACCAATTCCTTCCCATGATGTATTGTTTAAATGTCAACATAAGTTAACCATCCACACTGTTTATTTAAGGTTTCGGTGACATTTAGGTCAAATGTCACAAAAAGTCATTTCCCACCATCCCTTCCCTCCCCTTGTGTGGTTTTTCTTTTTGTTGTAGGTGAGGATGGAGGCATATGTGACTGAGCGAGTAGAACTTGGCACCCAGGTCGAACTCATGGGTACCCATAATGCAGTAAGAGAAGTCTTGGGCAAGGAGCATCCTTCACAGGTTGTCTGCTTTTGAAACCCCCAGGTCCAGAAACTCCATTGCGGCCATAGCTGCCATGTCGCATAGCCAGCTGGAGCAGAGATTTCAAGAAATTAAGTTACAACTGCGGGAATTGCGGTCCAGCATTTCGTGGATGAGGGCCATGTTGCAACAAATGGGCTTGCCTGGTTTGTGTTTGTTCTCCACTATGCGATCAGCTTTGTGTTGAAATCATGCATGTTATTGAACTGTGTGAACTATATTACTATATGATTCCTTATATATGCCTCAGTCACTAGCTCAAAAACTAAAAAGCTAATATATTTTAAAATCCTCAACTAGTGGATGATAAACACATTAGATTTCACATGGTTTATTCAATGTGATGTAATAAAATGATGATCATGCTTAGCTTAAATGGTTGGTTCTCGAATGGTGATTGTGGTTGATGTCACTTATTGTCATTAATGTTGGTCATGCAATGGATGTGGTGGAAGTTTGCTATAGTAGATCATCCATTTCGTCTTTATTCCATTTTTTTGGCTGCTGCAAATGGCATGGTAAATCACACCGTTTTAGCCTCCATTCCCTTTTCTTTTACTAGTACAAGTGGCAGTGGTCAATCCCTCATTTCAGCCTTCAACCTATCTTCAGTCCCCCTCTCCAGGCCCTCATCTCCCATTTTCTACATACTTTGCTTAAGCCGAACCCATTTAATCTACTCACACCTTAATTAGTTACCCAGCCCACTGGAATCCCCCTAAAACCAAATCTACTCACACCTTAATCTACATACTTTGTTGAAGGAAAACAAGATTGAGCTTGTCTTTTCCTCAGCTTATAAGCTTTGACAGCAGCTTATAAGCTTCTTTGCTTACTATCGATAGTTGGTTTTATATTTATTCATGTTTTGCAACAACCAGATCTTATGTTTTTATCTTAACAACAATAATGCTATTCAGTTGGAAAAATTAACAAAAGAAAGGCATCCTTTTATCTCTTATTATGCCTAAGTCTTCATCATCAACTCCTCTTTATAGGCCTCTTTCTTTCTTAAACTGAATAGAGACAATGTTAGTTTGAAGCCTGCTTCCTTTTGTATTGGACTTTCGTGGGTCTATTTTCATGCAAGGTTCTAAATATCGATACGGGCTTATACGCTGGTAGGCTGTATCAGCCTGTGTTGGTGCTTTTTTTATGTGTTTTACTTTTTTATTTTTGAAATCGGTCCCAAGGGGTTGGTTTAAGTCCCAACTACCCTTTGAATCAGTGGCTGACTCGACACACCCCCTGTAAGTGCGTATCAAAAATCCATCGGCACGATATGTATCGGACAATGCGAGCTGATACATGTCGATACTTTGAACCTTGTTTTAATGTCAATGACTTTATGCTCTTCAATTATTGAAGAAGATTTGAGAGGCAGTCTATTGATTTACCGTCTTTCGTTCTAGGACTGGAGTTTTAATTTCTCTGACACTATTGCAACTACGATTGAACTCATTTTACTTCTTCCACTTGTTCAACTGTTATGTCTGCAAAATGTAATCTTCAACTATTTTGCTTTCTTCATTTTGTGGGTTCTCTTGCTTTTTATGCCCTTTTTGCGAGTTCGTTTAACAAAGCTAGGTGCTGTATTGCTTTCTTGTTGTGGCGCAAGCTTGATTATCAAAAGAAGAGAAGGAAATATCAAAATAATTAGATACCCAGATGGTGGGGGAAGAATTAGTATCTCTTAGGGTTTTCAAAACTGGGTCGGATTGTCAAACCGTTTAGTTATTTTAACATTTTATTTTATTTTTGTCAAAATAGGCCGACCATTCGGTTTGAATAGTCGGACCGTTCGACCTAGTAACTGGACCCCTAATCAGTTCTGCCTCCGGGTTGGTTTTAAAAACCTTGGTATCTCTTGGTCCTTTGTTGTGACTTGTGAGGGTATTATTAACAAAATTTGAATAAAGGATTTTCGTTTCTTCGCAATATAGTGTTTATTATTTATTATTATTATATATATTTGGATTGTTTATAATATCCACATGGCAATTCACATGTGAGCCCACGTGGACTAAAATTGTCAATATAAGCACTTATGAGGAAAGTAGGTTACCAAACATCCCCATCCCAATAAGCGCTTAAAAAACATCATAAATGATTTCGAAAGTGGATTACCAAACAACCTTAAGTGGTTGTTTTACCAAACAACCTTAAGTGGTTGTTAAAATAAGTACTTCTTTCTTTTAACAAATACTTAATCATCAACCAGGGCTTAAGTTAACAATTGCAATATAGCTGAACATTTAAGTACTTGAAATCTGTGATCTTTCAATCGCCATTTATTTCTTACCATCTACTAAATTAAAATCACCTAAAATTTCTCTCTTTCTAAACGATCACTATTATATATTTTCGGGAGAATTACGGTTCAGCCCAGGGTCAGGATTCTTAGGCCCAAAGTACAATTTGAGTAGGTGCCAGCTCGGAATTGATGCCAATTCATGGGTGGGCATTAGTGTATAGAGTGGAGATGTTTGAAATTTTGAATGTTCATAGATTTGCATTAGAATTCAGAAATTTGCAATGGGCATGTCTGTACTTTTCCATATATTTTCTTTCACTAATTTAAATCTGCTCCTCACAGAATGTTCCTCACACCAACCTCACAACATATTTAGCCATGTATTGGGAACATTTCTCTTACTTGTATGTTATCATTCATGGGGAAATATTCACAATACATGGCTGCAATATTGTGCTGTGAGGTTGGTTTAAGGAATGCTCTATGAGGATCAAATCTGATTTCTTCTTTCTCCAAAGTGTTTCTTCTCTTGCCTTTTCTTTTTATCATCACTAGTATTGTACCTCTAATTTTGCTAATTCATTTTAGTTTGATTGAATGGATCTGTAGGTATGTCCTACTTATTAAAACCTATAACAGCATCTCCTGAAAACATGTAAATATATTTCTTATATAATTAGCAAGATGAAGAAATGTCCTGCATTGAACTCCAAAGTTTGTCACTATAGCAACCACTTTCTCAAGAAGCAACTTTGTTGCTATTATTAGAGACTTGGAATCAAGTTGTTTGCATAATTAGTAGTAATTAAGTTATTTTTGCTTTTTCAAAGATAATATCATGAGAGCATGGTTTATCACCTTGGTTCTAGGGCTACTATTTCATATAAATTAGCATCACTTTGCATTTTTTTTTTCAATTGTATGTCTTGATATAAAACCAAGTTATTTGCTTAATATGTCCAAACCCCATAACCTAACAACGAGTTGAAGGTCAGGTTGGGTTAGGCTTGGGATTCAACACTGGGCTTAGAATAGACATAATCTAATACCAACCAGACTGTTTCCCCTCTTCTTATATATTGTGTTGTACATGTTAATGTGAATATATTTTGAATATTTAAAGAGAAATACTTAAAATTGACAGTGCATGCATGGGTGCATGTCTGAAGTTCATCTAGGTTAAGTAAACAAGATATCCTTTTTTTTTTTATTAAAAAAGTAGAAATCTAATCATAATACATCTCTATTCCCGTGCATTGCACGGGTGTCTAAATCTATTTCCTAATTAATTATCATATCATCTTTTTTAAGGAATTATTCACATACCTAACCACAAGATACAAAACATTTATTTCTAGGCTGAAATCTATATTGAAAAAAAGAAAGAAGCTTGGCAAGGTGATCAAGCTAGGCATACAAGCTTTTAATTAGCTTAACGTGGGTTTAAGATGGACGTACTAGGAGGAGCAGTTGCAGCATAAAAAGCACCATCAGAGGATGAAGTTGACCTACCAGAAATATTCTTCAATGCAGGGGAGTAATAAGTGGGCATGGGCATCATGGATGGGAGAATGGGCAATGGAGATTCAAAACTAAGGGTTCATTTGATTTGTAGTTGGAATCGGAATTGAAATACTTTAGAATTGGAATCAGAATGGTTCATTCTCATTGTCTGTTTGGTTCATATAGGAATGTGAATGAGAATTATAATAAGAAGGAATGATATTTCATTCCCAAGGGAGGGACAGGGAATCATCATTCCCTCAAATGGGGGAATGTCATTCCAACAGGAATGGGAATGGGATTCCGATTCCACCCAATCAAACAGTTGAAATCGAAATAGCCCATTCCGATTCTGATTCCATACCCCTATTCCTGCAAACCAAACGGACCCAGCACCTGCATTTCTTGCCTTATGAAAGGTTGGAACTTGCAATCTGGGTGGGCACACCATAGCCCAACAACCATAAGGCACTCCATCTGTTTCTGATCGTAGCCTGTACCACTTCAAGAAGGTTTCCACTGCCATAGAGCTCCCATACCCACTCTACCAACCTTATCTTTCTTGCTTCTAGTAATGTTTCAATGGGTCACCTTCCACAAGCAATTTCCAAAGCAACAATTCCATAGCTGTAGACATCAGACTCCTTGCTGGTCTTACCAGTTGTAACACATTCTGGAGCCATGTAACCCAATGTACCAGCCACTATAGTTGTCTGTGACCCCTGTCCATGGTCTACCCTGTCCATGGTCTACAAGTTTGGCTAGCCCAAAATCCCCTAGCTTTGCATTCAAGTTAGAGTCCAGCATTACATTGCTGGATTTAATCTCTATGCATGACACACTGTTCACATTCTTCATGCGGATAGAACAATGCCGAGGCCAATCCAAGAGCTATCTTGTACCTTATCTCCCAAGTTAGCAGTGATCCATTCTGTCCAAAGAGATGGGTATCAAGGCTTCCATTGGGCATGAACTCATATACAAGCAGGAACTCATTTCGTTGGTGGCACCAACCAATCGACTAATGATCTTCACCTCAGACATATTCTCCTTTAATCCTTGTTTAGACCCTTTGGAAACCCTCTTGACGGCAACATCCACTTTCAGGTCTCTCAAAAACCCTCTGTAAACCCCTCCAAACCCTCCCTCTCCAAGATTTTGTTCCTCTGCAAAGTTATTTGTTGCCTGAGCCAATTCACGGTACAAGAACATTTTGGGTCCAGTTCCCTTTTCAAAGTTATTTCAAATTCCACAATGATATCATCTTGTTCTTCCTTTTTATCCCTTTTCCTCTTCATCCACAAGATGAAACATACCAAACCCAAGCCCAATGCCAAGCAACCTCCACCAACCACCACTCCAGTATTCTTTCTATTCCGTATAGTTGAGTTGTGTGACTTCTCCATCTCTAAGCTTGAATAAAAATCCCAGGAGTGGATTCGATGAAACTCGCCTGTCGTACCAGTGGATCCAGCAAACCCAACAGTAACCATTCAGGTAAGATTTGCTTCAGATCAACTTCATAAGAAAGGCTTAGAGTCGGATTGTTAGCATATGTCCAAGAAACACTCAACCTTTTTGTAGTAGAACTAAAGCTAATCCGAGCCGTAGTTGTTTTGCCATCCTCAAGATTTGTAGTCCATCTACCAGTTACCACAGAATCACTAGAGTTTATTTCAATACTACATGATAGGGCTTAAGATTCCAATTGGTTAGAGATTGTATTGGATCCCAAGAGTTTCCATAACTATCAAACTCCACTGCAACAATTTGATTTGCTGTTTTCTGCACTTCACTGCCGCATTTAAAAATGCCTATGTTGCAGCAACTAGAAGGCAAGCTAAAACCATAGGGAGCGAGGAAGAAAGCCAAACCATCTGCATATCTTCTATCATTCATGGAGTCGACGGTAAAGGAGAACTGAGCGGTGAAATCTGTGAACTTTCCTGTTGTGTTGTCCCAGAGGCGTACTGGGTTTTATATGAGGCTTGACCACTGCTCCATGTGAGTTCATCAAGTTCGATGAGTCCATTGCAGAAGGGATCAGCAACAAGAAAAAGATTGAGATATAAAAGAAATGAGAAAGTAGCTTTGGAGATTGCAGAAACATGTTAATTTATTGAATAGCAGAGTGCGAGTACTAAAGGCCTGGTTCGACTTTATTTTGGGAGACTGATTACTGAGATAAAAAATGATTTGCCATTATCAGCTATAGTCTAGAAATTAGCAATGGACAATGGTTGAATAGTTCTAAGCTGATTATTATCCAATCTGACTCACCCCTACCAATTGCCCCGGAGCGTTTGTAAAGAGATCGGCCGGCTGTCACTTTGTAGAGATATGTCAGAGGTGTACGGTTTTGTTCTGAACTTGTTCATGCACAGAATGGAAATCAATATCGATTGTCACCGAAAAGCTCCATAGGACCAGAAATGGGAATGTCTAAGTCTCGGAGCAGACGTATAAACCATAATAGCTCATCAGTGGCAACAGCCATGGCCCGATATTCAGCTTTTGCAGATGAATGTGACACAGTTGTCTGTTTTTTAGTTTTCCATGAAATGATGGCGCTGCCGAGCAATGCAACATAACCTGTAGTGGACCTCCAAGTTAATGGGCAAGAGGCCCAATCAGAATCACAATAGATTTGGAGCAACATCTCATTGTTTGACGGAAAGAATATTCCATGACTGGGATTGGCTTTGACGAATCTTACCACTCTCTTAGCAGCTTCCACATGCTTTGCGTGCGACTTGCTTAAGAATTGTGACAGTATGTGCACTAGAAAGCAGAGTTCTGGTTGAAAGCAGAGTTCTGGCTTGGTGACCATCAAGTAAACTAGCCAACCTACTAAGTGCCTATATTGACTTGGATCATCTAGTAGTGGGCTATTGTTGTCAACAAAGTGTTTTTGTTGCACCATAGGATGTGATGCGAGCTTGCAATCCTCCATCCTTGTGTCAACAATGATGTCCAAAGCATATTTATTCTGACAAACGAAAATTCCAGAGCTGTTGTGCATAATTTCTAAGCTCAGGAAGTATTTGAGTAGGCCTAGGTCTTTCAAGGAGAAGCATTCATAAAGATGTAGCTTGAGTTCACCTATGCGGGATGGATCATTTTCGGTTATGACCAGGTCATCAACATACACCAAAACCATAATGAATGACCCATTTTTCTTTGATGTGAAGAGGGAGTAACCTGTTGTGGACTAACTAAACCCAATGCATGTCAATGCATTTGCAAACTTCTCATACCAACATTTGTGAGACTTGTTTAAGCCCATATAAGGACTTGTGCAACTTGCAAACCTTATTCTCCGGTTGCTTGGGAAAGCCAGGAGGTGTGCTCATGTACACATCTTCTATCAAATCCCCATTCAAGAAAGCATTGTTGGCATCCAACTGGTGGAGTTCCCAGCCTTTTGATGCCACTATAGCTAATAAGCGTCGAAGTGTGACTAGTTTCGCCACAGGAGCATATGTATCATGATAATCATATCCCTCTACCTGGTTGTATCCCTTTGCTACTAGGCGGGCCTTGTAGCGCTCTATCGTGTCGTTGACACGATGTTTTAGTTTGTATATCCACCTTGCTCCAATGGGTTTCTTTATCGGAGGAAGGTCGACTATAAACCATGTTTGATTTCTCTCGAGCGCTTGTATTTCTTCATTCATGGCTTGTTCCCAATTTGGATCATGGGCCGCCTGAGCATATGATTTGGGCTCAGTGGGTTCAGTTGAGGCTGTGGCAGGTTACAGATGAAGTCCTTGAGGGTGGGTGGGTGGTCTCCTAGCACGTTGAGGCCGGGACGGTTCAACATGCTGGGGAGGTGGGTGTAGGTTTGTCGTGGCATTATCTTGGGGTATCACAGATTTAGTGGGCTGGTCTGAATGGTTAAGCACAGTGGGATCTATTTGTTGTTTAGTCTGAGGGAGTGGAAACACAATGTTTGGATTCTGGTTTTGGTTAGAGGGATCATTGGCATATGGGAAGATATCTTCATAGAAGCTTACATCCCTCGAGGTGAAGATTCAATGGGTCTCGAGGCTATATACTCGATACCCCTTCTGTCCATACAAATAGCCAACAAATACACACCGGGTTGCCCGAGATGCAAATTTATCTGTGTCTAATGGTCGCTCCTACAAACATCCAAAGATGAGCAAATGATTGAAGGTGGGAGGCTTTCCAAAAAGTAACTTAATTGGGGACTTACCTTGAAGAGGAACGGTTGGGAAATGATTAATTATGTATGCTGTAGTGAGCACACACTCACCCTAGAATCTGATTGGTAGTGAAGCTTGAAACCGCAAAGCACGGACAACCTCTAACAAATGCCTGTGTTTTCTCTCAACACGATCATTTTGTTGTGGGGAGTCGACATAGGTCCTTTGATGCATAATCCCATTTTGAGCAAAGAATAACTGAATGTGATCAGAAAGGAATTCTTTGCCATTATTAATTCTGATTTGTTGAACATTACATTTGAATTGAGTTCTTACCATGTTACAAATGAAACAAGTAAAGAGAAGGTTTTCGATTTAAACTTCATCAGGTACAACCAAATACATCTGCTATAATCATTTATAATGGTCAAGAAATATCTTGCACCTGAATGTGAAGGAACATGATAAGGACCCCATGTGTCAACATGTATCAATGCAAGGGCTGAAGTTGCTCTTGACAGGCTTATTAAGGAATTATATTATGTGTTGCTCTTCTGCAGGCATCACAAACCCCAATACTGCTATTTGCAATAGGTCTATTTAGTATTAAAGATATCAGACGAGTAGGAGCATGCCCGAGCCTATTATGCCATGAGGTATATCCATCTTTGTCTGTATGTGATGTACAAACCACTACTTAAGCACCAGGGTCCAAATAGTAGACTCCATCAAACAGATGTCCCTTGCCAATCGTCTTCAAGTGTTGGTCCTGTAACACACAGGATGTGGAAGAGAAGAGGGCAACACAATTTAACTATGTTGTGAGTCTTCTTATAGACAAGAGATTATACATGAAGTTAGGCACATATAGTACATTTTGAATTATAAGGTCAGGCCTTAGTGTGATCGTTCCTATATGAGTGGCGCATAAGAGATCATTATTTGGCAATCTAATAGAGAAAGTGTTTGTTAAGGTTTCATAGTGGGTGAATAAGGTTCATATGGTCTGAAGCCCCGCTGTCCAAAATCCAAATGCTTGAATTTATTGAAGGAGTGAGAGATCCTTACCAATCATGGTTGAAGTAGCTAGTGGACCTTGACTGCCATTACTTAGTAGCTTTAGCAGTTGATTATATTGGTCTATGGTGAGGGATACGGGTGCTACTTCTTGAGATCTAGATGATTCACCTCTCACACAGGCTGCATGTGCTGATTTTCCATTCTTGAGCCCATTCTTGGGATTCTTAGTTGAATGACCCTTATCCCAACGTTCAGGGTATCTGATGAGTTCAAAACACCTATCTCTAGTATGCCCTGTCATTTTGCAATATTTACATTTGGGTTTAGGTTTGATGGGATTTCCATTACTCCGAACACCAGATTTATCCGCATAGAATGCAACAGCAATGTCCACCAATGACTCCTTTTGAGAAACCATGGGTTGGTTACTTCTTGTATGACCATGGCATAAGCACGGTTCACATTTGGAATGGGTGTCAACATCAATTCATTATTCATGTGTTTTGTTTATGTGGATTTGGTGGTCAACATCAATTCATCTCTTTAATTTTTTCCCTTTCTTCTAGGAACATTGAGTTTAAATTTTATCTATTTTTGGATCCATGCGAGTAAATAGATAACTAGTTCTATTTCATGCTTCAATTTATAGTAGATCTTGACATTATAAATTTATAACGTTGAAGTTAAACTTATATTGTTACATTGTTTGCTAAGTTCTGTTACCATGAATACCCATGCCAAGTTCCGAACATCATCATGTCATCAATCTTGTTATTATCACTGCCTGTTTTTGCGCTTCAGTTATCATTGTCATTGTTATTAATGTTATTGTTATTGTTGTTTTGAAATGTTGACTTTTTAAACATGATGGAGGGTGATTTGACCACACCCCTTGAGACAGTGACACGTGGACATAACTCAGCACAAGTAACAGTTCAACACCACAGCTTGACCGCGACTAAGTAACAAGCCCGCAGGACAACTCGCTACATCATAGCTCGCTATAGGGTTAGTTCACTACAGTGCGAGCTCGAGGAGCCCCGATGTACTGAAAGGGAATACTCCAAGACAAGTCTATCCCAACTCGCAAGCTAGGGTAACCAGCTCGCTCCAATACTTGGGTAGAAAAACTGCCCCAAAGGCAACCTTAAGAGGAATCACCTCGAAGCACCCCTAGGAGCTCGCTACAAGGTAGCTCGCGACAGGATATCTCGCTATAAGGCAGCTCGCTACTAAGCGACGCGATGTTTTCAAGAAGCTTCTATCTAACAAGACCGTACCCGTCAGACTGTGCCACGTCTCCTGGCTGACGGCACAGTCCCTGCCAATCCGACAGACTGCACCCACGTCTCTCGACAGACGGTGGCGTGCCTGTCCTTCCGGGACGTGTCACTTATCCGATTGGGTAGTACCCTGCAACGATTACCTGCATAGCCCTGGCAGATAACGGCTACGACAGAGGCCCAGTGGTGGTTACACCCGATTTGACAAGAACGCCCATATATAAGAGCCCCTTGGTCGAAGGGGAGGAAGGATCTTTTGATCTTTGATCTTGATCTTGAACTTACTTGAGCTTTCTCTCGAGCTAATCTCAAGCACTCAGTGATTTAGCGCGACCTACACTCTTTACTACTTTCTCCAGCGTTCTAACTTAAGCATCGAAGTATTCCCACATAGCAAGTCCCCCGAAAATCCTTCACCGTCTTCTCCTTAGGTACTGTCCGTTGCCAGTTAGGAGCCAGTCAACAAATAGATAGGAATGCCCGGATTGCACAACATCAAAACACGTTGCATCCAAATGAGGTCATAGTGAAAGGCTCACCTTCTTGAAACCATTTCCAAGGTGTTTTAAATTCTGTCTGTTGTTGACACACGACCGGATTTTTAAATTGAAAAAAAACCATCATCCAATCTTCTTGAAGCCATTTCGAATGCAGGGCTTAATTATAGATGGGATAGACCAATCATCCAATCTTCTTTCCCGTATTATTTGGGGCCTTCTATTATAATCTTCAAACCTCCAAGAAAAATCTGTTCATATGGAGCCTAAACTGATGATGTCGTAGAGCATAACCTAATTGACATGTGTAGCTTTAGATCTAAAAGTGTGTAGAAGGGTGTATCCATCAAAATTTATGTTGTGATGGTCCCCCTTTCCCTTTCCTCCCTTGTTGGGGGCCGGATGTATTTATTGGGTTGCGGACGTCAATACTTCACGGTGTCTTGCCAATTAAAGAAAAAAAATACTTTTAAGTGTCTTACTTCGTCTGTAACTTGTCTTTCTTATTCTAGTGATGGATGCCCATGAAGAATCAAGGGAGCTAATCTATTGGGGTCAGATCAAAGTGCCTGGAATACATCCATCAATGTCAACGACTGACCTGGTGAACCACATCGGCAATTGCTTATCTGAACAGGACATCTGGAAATTCACTTTTCTCTGGTGAAGAATTGCAAAACAGGGACGTGCTTGAGGAGATTAATTGCACAATACCTACTTGGTGATTCTCAGCTTGCATCAGGTTCTGATGATCAATCCCTAATGTCAAGAGTCAATTCTCAATCCCTCATATCTAGAGTCAATTCTCTTTGCTGTCTGCAACAGAAGGATCCTGCGTTTGCTCAGAACAATCAAGGTAATGATGACTTAGATGGACCTGATGATGGCAAAGATGGTCAACCTATTTCAGTCCCTGACTCAACCTGCGAGAACAAGGTTCTCGGTGATGATACTCCAGCGACCAAGGGTGAGTCCAATGATGTCTCTGGATGCAAGCAGCAACCATCTATATCTAGGAAGGACTCGGTTGGTGATATGCTGCTTAATCTACCCCGCATCGCATCTCTGCCGCAGTTCTTGTTCCATATCTCAGAGGATGGAGAAAATCAAGCTAGATAACGATCTTTAATCCCACCGTGGACTATACTTCGTTATGTAAAAGATGTATTGGGGGCTTCATTTTCTCTCCCATAAATGTTAATATGCATGTAGCCCATCAAAGTTCTAGGATTCGGAGATTTATTTTGATGATGATTCCTGATCTCTATAGGGAGCTGGTTGTTAGCAGTAGACTAGTAGTTCCATTTTAGTTTGTTTCTGCATGTTCATGTAAATAATAAATCAGGGTTCTCAACTTCCCATTGTAACAATTATGTATCTGCCCTTGGAACTTTTAACTGAAAATGTCGTTTTGTGGTTTACCATGTCATGAATCTTCTGATGGGAAGCAGCACCATAGAACTCATAAATAATCAAATAATCCAAATAATAATTTCATTTACTTTTCTTGTTCAAATTTATGTAGAAACACATACTAACAGCATGATGAAGTATTCACAGAATGATTTACAGCCACATACACGCCAATGTATGCACATATGAATTTAACAACATACAACAAATTAATCTCTATCTCATCTAAAGCTTCATCCCAACTATTATGGGTTGGGTTGGGGAAACAACAAATTAACTAATAGATATTTATCAAGAATCCTCTGTCCCTTCATCAACAGCTTCACTCTCCTGCAACATGTTCATCAGCATGGAGATTTGGTTCTTCAACATGTTATTCTCCCTCTCTACATCTGCCCGTTTGCTGCGTTCTTGCAGCAGCTGAAGTTGCAAATGCTCAAGGCATCGTGCATCCTCTTCCAATTGCTCATTCAACCCATCAATCTCCCTATCCTGCACTTCATAACCAGGCCAAGAATCACTTAAAAAAATTACCCATTTTCCATTCCTGTCCATTCATAAAGGATGATAAGCTACCCACCTTTCTGTTCATTTCCTGAATTGCAATCCTGCGCATGCTCTCGACCACATCCACATTTACGAGCTTCCTTTTCTTCCCAATCAACCAGCCTCGAGGATAGGTCGTGGAATCAAAATCAGGTGGAGGGAGTAACATCTCAGCAGAGGGTCGACGGCCATTTATATTCATTGTTGGCTCCAGTGGTTCGAAGAGAGCCTTTCGACGCTCTGAAAGAACTACAGTGGCTGTAGGCGAGTCCTGAACTGGGGCATCAGTGGTCTTTGGAGGCTCCTCAGCTTTGTTGGGTGCTTCTTCTGTTGCCTTATCTAGACTCCTACTACTTGCTGTTGGCAAATGGCAACTGCCATCATGTTAGATTTCTTTTGTGAAGTAAAGACTTGGAACCAATGGTCTCTACTCTCTACTGGAAAAGCAAACAGGACAAAACAAAATTCAGAAACCGTTGTGTCAATGGTGGTTGTAGAGTTTAATAGAAGAGCTTCTGCTTCTGGGTATCTTAAAGAAGATCAAATTTGAGCATCAGATCCCAGTCATCCCATGTTTTTCTCTTGGAGAGAAAGAAAGTTTTAAGAGCAATGGCTCTGTTTGTTTGCATTAGTACAAACTACAAATGCATGAGTGCAAATTTTGGTCCACTTTTGCTATGGCTTTTAATTTACTTTGCATCGGTTTTGGTAAACAAATTTACAAAATACAAGCAGCATAAAGCAAAAGTGGAAAGTGGAAAGTTGAAAGTTGAAACAAAAGTAAATCAAAATTTGCACTTAATCATTTGTAGTTCCATACTTTTGCACTAGTGCAAACGAACTCACGACGTCAACGTCTATTTATGAAAAGACACACTGTAAAACGAAGGAAGAGTGTTTTGAAGCCTTTCGTATTACGCACCATGGGTTGAAGCAACCAGCATTCTAAGTAAAACTGTCACCAAACAAACGGACAATTTTCTAATTGGCTACAAACGCAAAAAATATACAGAACTAAAGCTCAACAGATCTTGGTCTCATCTCTCAGACTAAACTCTAAAGTTCAGCCAGAAACCCATCACAGTTCCAAAATGAACTCTGATCAATTCCAACAAATGGATATATGGGTATCTCTAAATCATGCAAATTTTCACAAACAGAGAGAGAGAGAGAAGACAAATTAGAAGGGGGATTTAAAATTACCGGATCTTTTCCGAGAATTCCAGAAAATCCGCGTAGGAGTAATTGGAGAGAATCCATCCAATGACCCGTCACTCTTTTCCCTATCCGAATTCGGTGCTTCCATCTGAAAAAAAAGGGGGTATCTACTCCAGCTCCAAATTCGAAAGAAACTCCACAGTTCACATTTATAACAAACAGAGCCCCGTAGAGAGAGACTCTCTCTCTCACTCTGGCAATCTTCGTCTCCTTTCCTGCTATTTCCTTCTTCCCGGCTTCGATGGTCGTTATTTACGATGCAGAGGCAGAGAGAGAAAGAAGATTAGATTTCTTTCCCGAGTTCTGGACACGCGAGTTGACAAGCTAACGGGCGTTGGCTTTTGGTGCTGAAAAAAATATAAAATATCTGATGAGCGATGATGAGTATTGTCTCTCTGTCTACCCCTCAGCGGGTCCCATTCTCCCCTTGTTAGACGACAATTTGAGAATGACGTGCCTTCATCCCAACCGTTCATAATGAAAAAAAACACGTGCTTATTTACTCTTAACCTTAACTTCGATCTAAACCACCAATCTTGCCACGTGGAATAGATAACAATACATCATTAATTTCGTACGTTACACTTCCTGCTGGACACGCGTGGATACAAGGGTATTATAGTAAAAAAACGCATATTTAAACATTTATGAGATCATGTTTATTTGGTCAAGTTGTATTCTAAGATGTGGAGTTGGGTTGTAAGTTGTAACCAGATACGGAGGTGGAAATTGACGCATAACACCCTCCGTTATGTCCATTGACCCCTCAAACAAAGCTTACGTAACCGGTTAGTAGGATTGTTAGATGGGGTATTGAGAGAATATTCGCAGCAGTTGGATAGAGAGATTTTACATCTCCGCCCCATAACGCCCTACAGCGCATCTCCGCCGTGTATTGAGAATACCTCCCGATGATAGTATGGGCGAGACATTGTGGAGCGGAGATGTGAATTCGGTTATTGATGATTTCATGATACGGAGCCAATTCTGTTTTCTATTACAAGAACTTCACTGAGTGATGAGCGACCCGAGTCCGGATCTCCTGCCCACAGAATCTCTGTGCATGTTTATCCACATAACATCGCAACCACAAATGGATAAATTTAATTTCATTAACTACTAAAACCTATCCTATGTTTTACTAACACATTCCTTATGGTTTACAATCAATTTTTAAGGAATCTACCTTCCATTAAAATAACAATTTTAGCCCTAACATTAATTTGAATAAACTTAATTAAAAGAAATTAAAAACAAAAATGTCATTTTTGCCCCTAATAAAATATGGACAATCTCTATTTGATCAATTTTATTTTGGGCAAATTTCTTAAAGGACCTTTGAGGTTTATTAAATTGACCAACTCTACCCTTATTATTTCTATATTGTCTTAAAGTATTTTCATGTTTTTTAATAATTGTCTAAAACTTCCGTCATTAGCTTTATGTCATATACTCTGGACATATGACATCACATAATTGATATAGTTTTCAAAAATTCCCAAAATACCCTTTTATGATAAAAAATGCCCTTTCCGCTTAGATTCCCTAAAGCTTGGACCAAGACCTCCATCCTATCTGGTATCTTCCACGTTAATGTCACAACTCTCTCTCTCTTTCTCTACAAATTCATTCTAGGGTTCTTGTTTGTTACATGCTCTTTGCAAGATTGCAACTAGAAGAGCATCTCTCTGCATCAGCTTCAAAGGTGAGTTTGCATGTTTTAAAAACCGGATCAGACCGGATGATTGGATAGGAAAAATCAGGAATCGATTATATGACCAATTTCGTTTTACCCCAGAACCATTATTTTGCCAAAACCATTGATTTGATCGGGTGGTCAAACCATTTGAATCATCCAATGTTTTTGGTTGTTTTTTATTTTGTTTAATTTTTTACTTTTATATCAAAACAGGTCGTTCATTCAGTTTGAACAGTTGAACCATTCAACCCAAAAACCGAACCTCTAATTGATTCGTTGTCCGGTTTAATTTTAAAAACCTTAGTTTAATGGCACTAAGGATGTGAGTGGCATAAACGATCAATCGGTCAGAAGTTGCAGCGGGGTCATAAAACAATCTGATACTTCACAACTTTACATAAAACCTATCCATCCAACTGTTTAAAAAATTACTTAAAGTACTCAGGACATTTCCAACAATGGACACAATCACCCCTTACCGTTACAGTTAGGTTGCCATTAATATTCGCTAGCATATAATGCCATATGACATTTTTATTTTTTTTAAAATGCCTAAATTACCCTTTTATGGCCCAAAATATCCTTCGTCCTTTGGTGACCTATTCTTTTAAAAGAGGAAAGAAAAACTTCAACCGTCGCCGGAGCCAAGGGGACAATGGCTTTAGATTGGGGTTTTCCAACAAAAAGGAATGGAAATGGGTTTGGATGGTGTGACCAACAATGTCTCAGAGAGAGTTTGAAGGAGGTGGAGGAGAAACAGAGAGTTGGTTTAGAGAGGATTCAAGGGAATCGATGCGACGGAAGAGGGGACGATGAAAACAGAATTTACCTGTGAGATTTTGGCCTTAAGTTCGATTGTTGGTGGGACTTAAGTTTGCTGTGATTTGAGTTTGCCAACTGGGATGAAAGTGATCCTCGTGGAATCAGAAAATAAGATAGATCATCTTGCTGTGTTAATGGCATCCCTACAATCAAAAAATAACATAGAGTGATCTGCCTTCAAAGTACTGAGTCAATACCTCAATCTAGGTCGATAAGGGTTGTGAATTTTTTCGGGAAGATCTTCGCCACAGCCGAAGTCCCTAATGAGGAAGGTGACTATCTATAGTGGTCCTCAGAAGTCAGAATTTCACTCGTGCCAATGGAAGGTTTCTCCTCTGTTGCCTCTGTCAGTAGCAAGCCACTAGCAATCTTCTCTTTAACTTTAACAACCGTGATTAGAAGACGGTAATTCAGAGGCTTGAGATCCTTGATATTGTCTATTTCAAGAATGCCCATAATGTCATCCGAATGGAGATGACAAAACTGAGAGGAAGAAGAAGAAAAAGAAGGAAAGGAGAACGGAGATGACGGAACTGAGAGGAAGAGAAGAAAAAGAAGGGGAAGGAGAGAAAGAGAGAGAGAGAAGAGGTCGGAGAGAGAACTTGTAGCCGCCGCCCCTATTCTCATCACAAAGTTGAAGAGATGAACAATGATTTTGGGTGGATTAGGTCACCATTGCTGACCTGCGAAGATCCTTCACTCCCCTTTGTGACCCTTCCTCATTGTCCTCAGAAACCCTAGTGAATCCCCCGATCTCTTCAACCTCCCTACTTAGTCCCTTCACAAATTCTCATTCTCTATGAAGCTCACAAATTTCTTTGCTTTAGAAGAACAAAGCCCATGCCCTTTTATCAGAATCCCACCATAATTGATATTTAGGAGAAGATTGCAGCACACTTCAGAATTCTGAAATTACAGCCCCCATAATGGATTTGATATTTCTGGGTTTCTCTTATCGAGGTTTTACAAAGGCGTGATGTTTCAGTGCACTTAGAGAGTTTTTTCTTTTCTTTCACTAGGATTTGCAGTTGTCACCTTCTTTCTTTGTTTTTATTATCTTTCTTAGTGTTTCATAATTTTTACCTCTTTATTTAATGGAAGGGCAATATAGTCATTTTTTCTTTTCCATCAAGATTTAACTGCTTGTCTATTGTCAGAAATGTCCCAGGTTCTTTAAGTAATTTCTTAAATAGTAGGACAGGTTTGTATTCATTTGCTAAACCATAAGGGTAGTTTAATTATTTAACCCATCATTTTTTACCATATGCACCACTTATACATGAAACAATCTTCTTCACCATCCTTTACCAAAAAAAAAAAAGTCTCCTGCACCGTCCTACTATTGGTTGCAAGGTTGCCATGTAACTATTGCAGGTAATGGAGTTTCTCCTCTTCGTGTATTGCAGCGGATATTCTTTTGAAACATGATTTAATGGAAGGGTAAATTTGATATTTCATCATTTTTGTCAAGATTTAACAACGATGACAATTGTTAGAAAACTTGGGGGGCACTTTAAGACAATATGTAAACATTAAGGGTAGAGTTCATTAATTTACAAAACCTTAGAGGTACTTTAAGAAATTTGACCTCTTATTTTCTATAAAAAAAAATATTAGGGATACTTTTGGAATAAACAGCCATAGATTGATACCCATAACCATGTGTCCATGCCCTAAAACATTTTTCACTCAGTTTAGGTGATCATAATGCTATTTTCATATGGCAAAACGAATAGTTTTTAATGAAAAGTTGATTAAGTAAATGCATCTTATTAGAAGTATTTTACCAACCACCTAAAATACATCTTATTGGTATGGAAATTTGAGGTATTTTAAGAATTGGATTATGACAATTTGGGAGTATTATAAAAAATAAAATTATGGGATCTTAATGTTTTAAAAATTTGGGAGTAGCTTAGAAGTATTATAGAAATTAATACTAGACCCATAAATATTTTACTAGTTTGCCATCGAGTTTGAGGAATTATATGCAAATCCCATCCTTGCTCCGTCCCCAGTTCGGGGCAAGAATATTTTTCCCATCCCGCTTAAGATTGGGGAAAACCCACCCCATTCAGAGCAGGGTGGGCCCTAATTTTATGGGGAAAATTGTCATCCATGCATTACAAACTATAAGAAGTGTTTTAGTAAATGCAAATTATATGATAAATTTAAGTAAATTTGTGAAACTATAGGCGGTGTTCTAATAAATAACCCTTTATTATAACCCAGTTTTAGCCATTGCAATTTGTAACTTATTCAATTCAATGATCTGTGTTCCAAAATGCTTCCTTGAATCCGTAGCAAATTCCAAAACGTCAAGTTTTTGGGAAATCTGACATTGGACAGATCAAAGTCAAGTTAGTTCCATGACAAATTCATCGCATAATCGTAGAATTCTTCCTCATCAACATTGATGCATCTCTAGTGAGCGTGTTACCTGATACAGGCCGTCACAGTTCAAATTGCAGAAAAATTTAGGAATCTTACCGGAGGAGAAGACGCTAAAAGTGTTAGAAGCAAAAGCATTGGTCTTGGTTGGATTGGATGCCATCCACTACTCCTCATGTCCAAACAACTGAACATGGTCGGGATTTGATAATATAACCCCTTCTAGCTCTATAAACGCTTTAGTTGAGTAGATTCTGTTTTGAGGTTCAGTTGGTTCAGATGGATTCTGTTTGCCAATCATTTTGAACTTGCTGTGTTCGGTTGCAGTGTAAATAAATTTGCAATGATGCAAAACTATGGCAGTGCAAATGATTTGAGTGTAAATTCTGACCTATTTTTGTTTCAGATTTGGCCCGACACAGCCCATGGCCCAAGCCTGAGTTGGGTCAACCCTTTCCAACCAAACCAGAAAAAAAAAGTTTGGTTGAAAATTGAGTTAAAGTTGCTGGAAAATGCTAATTCAATGGAAGGTTTAAAGTATCCATACAAAATTGCATGTCACCAAAGGTTCAAAGAATTGGTATGATACATATTAGTTTACAGGGTCAATAATACACTAAATAAGAGTAACCAGCACAAATCAACAACCTTCATGGATAATGTATCTACTCTAATCTGAGGTTTCTACTAGAAAAAAAAAGGAAATTTGGAGATTAGTACCCTGTGCTTTAGGCCTAGTGTCACTTTGGTCCCAAACTTCAAAACGCGCCAATCCAGTGCCTAAACTTCCAAAATGTGCCAACTTAATACCTACCGTTAACCAGCCATTAAGTGGCATGTGAAAAGACAAATGCCCTTCAAGTGTCGCATAATTTTCTTTATCAACCATCCAAATGCCCTTCTCCTAAGAAGTCTCAAGTCTGAACCATCTCTCTGCTTCTCTTTCTTAGATCTCTATTTCTCAACTCCTCCCACTCCCATACCCCAGGTTTAATGGCTGCAAGCACTACCATTCCCATGCAAAACTCGATACCTAAAACTTAAACCTCTATTTCATCTTCTTGATGAAGAAGAGGATGATCAGTGTTTTATTCTTAAGGGTAATTTTGATATTTTCAAAGGTTTTAAGTCAAACATGATGTCATGTGATACACATAACTGGCGGCTGATTAACGGTAGGTACTAAATTGTCATGTTTTGGAAGTTTAGGTATTAGATTAACACATTTTAAAGTTTGGGGACCAAAGTGAAACTAGGCCCAAAGTACAGGATACTAATCTACAGTCCCCCCCCCCCCCCCCCAAAAAAAAAAAAGAAAAAAGAAAAATAAATAAATAAATAAATAATAAAAAAAGACACTAATCCAAGGAAAGAACCCAACATTTCAGCCAGGGTTAAGGGTCCGAGAGGAAATGGTGTCACAAACACAATTCTTTGCCAACTTGGCTTTATGATTGTAACTGTATTGCCATCAAAATTCCACACAAGTACGAGAAACAGAATTGCATATTCCACAAGGATATACTTATAATAACTTAATAATCTAAAGAGACAACCATTGCTCAGTAGCATCAATAACAAGCTAAAGAGACAACCATTGCTCAGCAGCGTCTGTGTGCCCCTTGAAAGGTAGAATTGTCTTGGCTCAACAATTTTCTTAATTAGTTACATATTATTTATTTAATACTCGACGTTGGCAAAAGACTGCTTGCAGATTGGATATCTAGAATCATTCAGAAACAAATACATATTCAGAAAAAAATTCGTAGTATAACAATTACACTTGTATAGTCTCACTCATTATTTCTATGCTGATAAAAGAAGTTTTGTATAAACTTGCTACCTCTGTAAGCAGAATCTATTCCCAATTAATCAAGAGACTCCTGCTATGAGGATTTACAGATTATGTACACTGTTATCAGACTCAATTTCAATATCACCTATGTATCTACATTTGTTGTTATATCCTTTCCACCACTATTCAGCTGCTGCCAACAAACTACAGAACAAAATTTTCATAAGGGGAACAAAATAAGTGAATGAGTGGGCAGTCATTTGGGAGGGCTTGGGACATCGCCAAGGGCACAAGAAATGCATGGAGGGTCTTTTGACTGCTCCTTGGTGGTGATGAGCTCTAAACAGTCAGCATGAAAAGTATGCCTGCATGGCAAAACTGCAGGTTTTTGATGACTGGAAGTTTGGGACCAAGAACCTATTGGTACAGGTTCGATATTCATTTTGCATAAACCACATTTCTCTTTCTTTCGTTGAGGGGATTCTTCTACGAAACCTGTGCAAAGTTTATTACCACAATTAATTCATGATCCCTGTCCCAACTATTATCACAACCAATTATTCTAACAATAAAAAAATCACATAATCATAATAGTATAGCATTTATGTGGAACAGATTAAGCTTGACACTTCTAGTCATATCAGGCGTATCATATCAATATTGGTGTGTCCAGATACGGTTGGATACATCGACACATATTTTTAAAAGTTTAAAGGGTCTAAGACTTTTCTGGGACCCTCTAATTATTGTATTGATATTTTAATCCTTGCTTTTACATCAAAACCCAAAATTACCCCATTTTAGAAATTCTCATCCTTTTGTACCATATATTTGGATGCATTTATGTCATCAATCCAAATCTTTCAAATACCATAGAATTTCACAAGCTGAACGAGAAAAAAATTTTATGCTGTTTTGACAAACCCAGATAAGCTAGAAGGCTGTGTCCATAATCACTCAAGCAGTTTCAAGACCATAGCTGGAACCCGCAGAGGGTAAATTACCACTGTTATGACAAACACAAATATCCTGATAGAAGCCTTTGTTTGGATAAACATCCAAACTGTTTGACTTGGCAGTTAATCAGGTAAACAAAGAACAACATAAACATAGTTGTCAAGGTGATGCCTAGGTGGGGGCCTAGGCGACAAGGCGCTTTTGAGGCTCACCTCGCCTAATTGCCAAGCAGTTTTGTACTATGTATGGTAAAATACTTTCTTATTATTTATTTTTTGATATTATAATTATAAAATAGGCACTATTAAACTAAAATATTCATTTTGTGTGTTTATATACTAATTTCTTTTTATTTTCTTATTTGTTAGGGTTTAATCAATACAAACATTGCTAAATGCTGTATTGAACCCTCAAAGACTTTTTTTTCCTTCTTTTTTTTCTCATGAATATGTTGATTTTCTGTACTTTAACATGAACTCTATACTTTTCTTATGAAAATTATGAATAATTATTAAGGAAATATGGCTATGGTACATAAGGAACTACCCTAGGATCTATGTTTTCTACAAAAAAAAAAAAAAATCCACCGCCTAGGCGACAAGGCACCCCCCCCCTGACGCCCAGCCTCACTTTGGTGCCTTGAAAACTATGAGCATAAATCCTTGGCTTCCATCACCAAAGGATGAGGCAATTTTGGATTGTCCAAATTGGTGACCATGTGTACCACATTGAAGAAGAAAATCCACAAGGAAGTTTAGGCTTTAAATCCAGAATATGTGAGCAGATTCTAAAATCTTAACATGCTAGAAACCTGAAAAAGGAGATGATGGAGATACCTTTCCACTTGATATGGTGGACAGGATCAGTCTGCCTTACGGACAAGGATGGAGCAGTGGAAGATTGAGGAGTGAACCTTTTACTTGTAATCGGGGGAGTAGTTGCTGTTGGTTGGCTATTGCCCTTCCTACCTCGCCGTCCTCGAGGAATGTTGGTAGTTCGAAGAAGCTTACTTATATCTGGCACTGGGATTGGTTTGACTGCAAGAAGGCAATACATGAGTAAATTAATTTCTTAATGGAATCTACATTCATATTTGGAAGTGAGCAAAAGTGAGGGTATCTTATATAATACAACTAACAGCTTCTCCAAGAAGATTATTAGTGGATTGAGCAGGCCGATTTTCTTGAGCTTCAGCAGGCGCTACAAATAGTTACAACAAGCCATTTGAAAGACACAAAGCATGTCAGGACCTAGAACCTTCCAGTAGTTTCAATAATTTGCAACAAGAAAGTAAACACAAAATCAGACAAGTCATGGACTTTATCTGGAAATTTCATATTGTTTGCAGATAGGGTAGATGGACAATGGAAAATTTATTGGTGGTTTTGTCTCAAAATCTGGGAAATAGCTGTGCAAGGAATTGGTTCTCATGAAATGGTCCAACTGGCCAGACAGTAAACAGTCAGCCCAGCTATATTTTATATATAAAGTGAAAATTATCTCGAAATATGCATAAAACTATCTATTAGACATATTTAAGACATGAATAAATATAAATAATGTAATATCTAACCTTTTCTTGAAAAAAAACGAAAAAAAATCCTGGACCTGACTTGTTCTTCATCTGGTTTTGCTGCCAGGTCTCAGGACAGAGATCATCCAGGTCAGGCAGGTCTTGCAAGTTGCAAAACTGGTTTTGTTTTCCTCTTACCTTGTGGTAATGGAGGATTCCTAGAAATAGCTTGAGTAACTGCTCTCCTCTCTGCCAGTGAGGTGGACCTAACTGCAACTATCCACAATATGAGTGCCATAATAGACTACTTTCTAAAATGTAAGTTACAGCCAGTGTGTCAGATAGATGTACCACTGTTAAGTGCTGGTGCGAGAAGATTATTAGCAGACTGAACAATCTGTTGTCTTCCTTGAGTTTGATCTGGAAAAGAGTCATAAAAATCATTTTTAGACTGACAATACCATAATGGAACCAAGAGTTCAAGTACTCTCATGGTTATGGTAAATTTAACCAACTAAATTAGAATAGTCATGAGTAGTATATGGAAATCCTGTAATTATAAATATTGAACTCCCTCCCATCTATGGATTTATTATGATTGGTAATATATCATATATGTTTTGATCAATTGAGTCCATTTTATTGTGGAATCTAATTTTGATTGAATGCATGACCAGTGAGCTATAGTGATAGCCATACAAGCAAGAGCATTCCATACGAGTTGTATAATTTTTTACATCTTGGAAAAATCTCTGCTCCTTTAAGCCCTTCCTAATCAAATTTCTTTTTGGACGTGAAGCACAAAATCACCTAACCTGATATAGTGAAAGTGTATGGAAAGGAGAGTGAAGGACTGTGGGGAGATGTTGGAAGGAAGGTATAGGAATGAGAAAGTGTGGGAAATTATTGAAAAAAATTTTAGTGAAGTTGAACAAAATATGATGCGGACAAAGAATATAGAGGAGAGAAGAGGGGAGGGATCAGGTGGAAGGGGAGGAGAGGAGGGGAGAAATGGAGGGGAATATCTAGAGAGGACAGGGGTGGAGGAATCCAATAGGGAGGACTTGATAGCAGAATTTGTGGGGAAACTGGGATGTAGAAAGGAAGAGTTGAATGTTTTGAAAGGTGGCCTACAGAAGGAGAAGGAAATTAAAATAAAGAAAAGAAAACTGAGTGAAGTTGAGAGGCTTAAAAGAGATGTCGTTTGGGGTAAAAGGAGATAGGAGGAAAGGGGGTAAGTAGTGGTTTGTTGAAGAATGGACTTAAAGAAGAAGTGCCTATGAAGATTCTTAGTTGGAATGTGAGGGGTATAGGAAGTGCGAGGAAAAGAGCGACAATCAGAGAGGTAATAAAGATGTATGACGCAGACATTGTATTATTGCAGGAGTCCAAGAGAATGGAGTTTAATAATAGATGAGCAAGAAGTATTTGGAAAGCCAGGGGGATTAGCTAGGTGGCTGCTCTCTCTTCGGGTGCTTCAGGGGGGATAGTGACAATGTGGAAGAGGGTGTGGTGGAAGGTCTGGAGGAACTGATTGGAAAATACTCAATCTCAATTAAGTTTAAGCAACAAGCGGATGATTTTGTGTGGGTGCTCACAAACGTTTATGGGCCAAATGATTACAGAGAAAAAAATGAATTGTGGGAGGAAATGGCTGATATTAGAGGACTTTGGGATGGGCCTTGGTGCATGGGTGGGGATTTCAATGTGATTAGATTCATAGAGGAAACCAATAATACTAATCAGAGGGTGACAACTAGTATAAGGAAGTTTAACCAGTTTGTGGGATGCCTTTGAACTCAAAGAGATACCATTAGCCCATAAGACATTCACTTGGTCAAATCTCCAATCGAGGCCCACTTGCACCAAGTTGGATAGGTTTCTGTTCTCTTTGGATTGAGAAGAGCATTGGGGAAATTTAGACTCTAGGGCTCTTCCAAGATTGACCTTTGACCATTGGCCTATAGTGATTTGCAAGGAGGAAAGGAGGAATGGTGGACCTGCCCCCTTTAGGTTTGAGAATATGTAGTTGCTCCATCCTAGATTCACTAAAAGTAAGGGAGTGGTGGTATAAGTGCAACCTAGTGGTGGATTGGGAGGGGATGAGGTTCCATAGGAAGCTACAATTTTTGAAAGCAAAGATCAAGGAGTGGAATCAATTGGAGTTTGGAAGGCTTGAAGAAAGAAAGAGAACCTTGATGGACAAGATGAAAGGGGAGACTTTGGAGAGACAGACAAGGAACAAAGAAGAGGTTTGAGAAGTCAACTTGAGGACTGCCTACATAAAGAGGAAATTAGCTGGAGGCAAAAATCTCGATGTAAATGGCTACAAGAGGAAGATAGAAATACCAATTCCTTTCATTATTTGGCAAATGGGAGGAGAAGGAGAAATTGTATCTCCAAACTGGAAATAGACGGAGTTGAGTTAACACAAGAAGATGAGATTGCAGGAGCCTTTGTTGGACACTTTAAATCCGTTCTAAGAAGGCCTGTAAGTAGGGGGTGTGGTTAGAAGGATTGGACTGGCTAGATGTAGAAAATGATAACAGGAGAAGGTTGGAGAGAAGGTTTGAGTTGGAAGCTATTAAGGAGGCTGTTTTCTCTATGGATAGAACAAAAGCTCCAAGACCGGATGGCTTCACAATGGCTTTTTACCAAGACTGTTGAGATACGGTGAAAGATGATCTTTTGTTGGTTTTTTAGGAATTTCATAGGAGAGGAGTGGTTAACCCAGGTGTGAATTCCACCTTTCTAGCTTTGGTCCCAAAAAAGAAAGATGCATTGCATCCAAAGGACTTCCGGCCAATCAGCTTGGTAAATAGCTTGCATAAGATCCTTGCAAAGGTGTTGTCTTTGAGATTGAAGGAAGTGTTGTTGTTGGGAACCAAGGCCCAGACCCAATCCAGGCCTCCGCTCACTCACACTTACCTGAGGAAGAACACATGAAAGCCGTTTCAGCACCTAACTACAACAAGCAACACGCCAACTGATCCCTCTGCATGAGTTCGTTAGAGCACAGAGTTTGTTAAGAAATTTTGTAACCCAAAACCATTATATGGGTTGGCCGAATGAATGAACAAGCAATTGAATCCACACTTCTCTCTCTCTCTCCCTCTCTCTCTCTTTTCTCTTCATTTCTGCATAGGAGGAAGGGTCTCCCTCGAAGAGACTCCTGAGGTGAGCAGCAACTCATCAATTGGTATCAGAGCCAGGTTGGCCAGCTTGAACGATCGAAGATGAAGTCGATCTCCACCAAGTGGTCACGGGGCTTAAGGAGATCAAAGAAGCCATGTCGATGGTCGCATCTCAGAAGGAGAAAGCCACTCCCGCTGCAGGCCGAGATAGTGACAATTAAGAATCTAGCTGAGGTAGCAACAGGATGGGAAATTATGTTCCAGAAAGAATCACCAAACTGGACTTTCCGACGTTCTACGGGGGAGATCCGATTCCTTGGATCTTCAAGGCCAAGAAGTACTTCGAATATTCATGGTGTACAGGGGCTCCAACGTGTGACTATCACTTTTTTCCATCTAGAAGGGGAGGTGATTTTGTGGTTTCAGTGGTTCAGATGCTCCCGTCCCCAAATTTCATAGCAAGAGTTCATGGAGGCATTGTGCATATGATTTGGTCCTACTGGGTACGACGACTACGACAAGATGCTATCTAGGGTAAAACAGACGGGAACAGTATGAGACTACCAAGTCGAGTTTGAAGGCTAGCCACCAGAGTACATGGGTGGCCGGAGAAGGCGCTGGTTAGTTGCTTTGTCAGAGGATTGAGAGACGACATCAAGGTAGAAGCGAAGGCCCTTCAGCCCACTTCTCTGTCTGCGACTATAGGACTAGCAAGGTTGCAAGAGGAGCAACTCAACCGACTAAAGAAGGTGACGACTCGCCCGTCAGGGCCCCTGTTAAAAACCCCATCCCGTCAAGATGGGCTTCTTCCTAAGCCCATGACAGAACCCATCCGACCTGTTGGGGAAACCACTCGGACCACCCAAGGACCCACACCGCCAACTAAGAGCCCAGTCCCCTTCAAACACCTCTCCTGGGCTGAAATGCAGGCTCGGCGTGAGAAGGGCCTATGCTACAATTGTGATGAGAAATTTGGGCCTGGTCACCGATGCAAAACCCAAAGGATGTTCTTGCTACAATGGGAGGAGACTGGAGGGGAAGATGATGAGGAACTAGCTGAGGAGGAAAGGGAACCGAACAGTACTCAATACAACAATCCCGAGATCTCTATGCAAGCTTTGACAGAGCTAGCATCCCCCAAATCTATAAGGGTTGAAGGGAAGCTCAGAGGCCGGCGGGTATCCGTTCTCATAGACAGCGAGAGCACACTGAATTTTGTCACACAAGTATTAGCTCGCCAACTAGGTATTACAGTGCTCTACACTTCTCCATTTGTTGTTAGAGTGGCGGATGGTAATCGCATTGAATGTGAAAGTATTTGTAAAAACGAAAAGCTAGTAATCCAAGACCACGCTTTCATTGTGGATCTGCAACCATTGGATTTCAGCAGGGCAGATGTAGGGCTCGTTTGATAACACTTTTCAGACGTTTGGTGTCTAAAAAACTTGCTTTTTAGACACTAGACGCATTTGGTGCAACATCTAAAAATAGATCTGAATTCCAATTTCAGATCTGAAACATTAATCATATGGGGAGGCTCTTAACGCGCTAAGACGCGTTTATGAGCTATGAAAAGGTCAAGAATAGCCTCTACTTTTCTATAATGATGCACATACCCCTGATGCCCCCCAAACCCAAGAAAACCCTACTAGAAAATCTTCATCGAAGGTACCTTCTTCTTCTTCTTCTTCTTCTTCTTCTTCTTCTTCTTTCCTATGTTTTACAGTTCATTTATAATCTCTACTATTTTGAAGGTTTGTTTATGCGTATTTTGTTTTGGTGTGTATTTTGTTTTTGTTTTGATGTGTATTTATGCATATTTTGTTTTGAAGCATATTTTGTTTTCTTTTTCTTGATGCGTATTTTGCTACTTGTTTTGATGCATAAATCCCCAGTCCAATGTCGCCACAGATGAGACCAATGGACTCAGAACAGATACTCGTATGACGTTCTTCCTTGTTCTTCCCTACTCTTTCCTTTGTTCTTCCCACAATGCCAAGAAGAATGGCACAAGTCTTTGAATCAGTTCAAGTGATGAATACAGCCGAAATCTTTAGGGAGTCCATCAAGGTTTTACTTCTGCATCCAACCCATGGAAGAAGGTTATTTATGAGAAGGCTATGCAAGTAGTTTCACACACTTACAATGGGATTTGTTCAATGGTACTTGGGTTTTGGGGTGTCCTATGGCTTCTGGGAATACCTTCTGTGTGGGATTTGGCAAGGGTTTTGTCTGTGTTTAGTGAACGAGTGTTATGGGTTTGCGTCTGTGATGAAAGCCAAGAGTCTAATAGAAGGAAGGAGACAAACAGCTTGACATGTCCATGTCAAGGGTTTTACTAATTAATAGTGATTAATTATTTTTATTAATTTAATTATGTTATTTATTAATTATTAATTATTTTTAGTAATTATTATAAATTATTATGTATTTACTAATAATTTAGTTGGTTATCATTAATTTTTAATTAGTTACCACTAATTTTTATTGATTATTTCAATTTTTGTTAAATTTTAACCATTTTATTATTTTTTATAGTGATTAATGATTTTTAATAATTTAATTATGTTTTTATTAATTATTAATTATTTTTCGTAATTATTATTTATTTTATTATTTTTTGTATGATGTCAATATTATTTTGAATTTGATAAATTATTTTATATGAAATAGTACAAATTGAGCACAAATTTACCAAATAGTTTATTCTAGGGGTAAAATAGTAAAATCAATGCATTTCAGATATTAAAGGTTTGGTCCAACACAAACAAGCTTAAGTTTTCAGAGCCTCTAAAAAGTAAAAAAGCATCAATACCTCTTTTCAGATTTCAGACACTTTTAATATCTTTTTAACTTTTCAGACTTCAGATTTCAGATTTATCAAACACCACTGTAGTGTTGGGTGTACAGTGGCTGAGCCAACTGGGCCCGGTCCTTTGTGATTGGGGACATATGACCATGGACTTCTATGGCGATGGGTTCCGCTGCCATCTGCAAGGTCAGGAGATACCCCGCCCACTAGTGGAAGGTCTACACTTCATGATAAAAGGGGGATTTGGAAAGGAACACCTATTGCTGATGCAGATGGACCCAGTGCCTATTGGGCCTTTACTAAGGCTAGAAAATGAGGCCCAACCATCTGAGAAGGACCAAGATGACATACAAAGGGTGATAGCCCAATTCCCCCAGAAGTCTTTAGAGACCCAGATCAGCTTCCTCCAAATCAGTTCCAAGACCACCGCATACCCCTAACTCCAGGGGCAGCCCCTACCAACGTGCAGCCCTACAGATACCCGCACTTCCAAAAGACTGAGATTGAGAAGCTCGTGAAGGAGCTCCTGCACAAGGGATGGATACAGCCTAGTACAAGCCCGTTCTCGTCCCCAGTACTCCTTGTTAAAAAGAAAGATGGGTCTTGACATTTTTGTGTAGATCACCGGGCCCTGAACCATATCACAATCAAGGACATGTTCCCGATCCCGGTTGTGGATGAGCTATTAGATGAGCTGGGGCAAGCCAAGTATTTCTCCAAAATGGACCTCTGACCCGGCTATCACCAAGTCTGGGTCCACCCTGAAGATATATACAAAACAGCCTTCAGAAGTCATGATGGACACTATGAGTTCCTAATTATGCCGTTTGGGCTGTCCAACGCCCCTTCTACTTTTCAGGCCATCATGAATGATGTCTTCAGGCCCTACCTCCGGCATTTTATTTTCGTCTTCTTTGATGACATTCTAGTATACAGCAAGGATTGGGATTCACACCTCCAACACTTGAACAAACATTGAGCTTGCTGAAACAGCACCAACTGTTTGCCAAACTTTCAAAGTGTGTTTTTGGGCAGACTTAAGTCCATTATTTGGGCCATGTGGTTGCAGCTGGACGGGTCATGGTTGACCCAGAAAAAATAATCTGTGTATAGGACTGGCCGACGCCCAAGACAGTCAAAGCCCTGTGCGGGTTTTTGGGCCTTACCAGCTACTATCAGAGGTTTATATGCAACTATGGGTCACTAGCAGCCCCACTAATTGGGCTTCTCAAAAAAGATTGCTTCGTTTGGACGAAGCAGGCCCAGAAGGCTTTTGATTCCCTCAACGAAGCAGGCCCAGAAGGCTTTTGATTCCCTCAAGCAGGCAATGACCAGCCCACCAGTCCTAACCTTACCAAATTTCGAAGAGACCTTCGTGGTTGAATGTGATGCATCAGGTGTGGGGGTTGGAGAAGTGCTCATGCAAAATGGAAGGCCCATATCTTATTTCAGCGAGGCCCTCTCCACTAGAGCCCAGAACCAGTCAACATATACAAAGGAGCTTATGGCAATAGTGCTGGCAGTCCATAAATGGCGACCATACTTCTTGGGTCGAAGGTTCATAATCTGAACTGATCAGAGGAGCTTGAAGTTCATACTCGACCAAAAAGCTCTCACCCCAGATCACAAAAAGTGGGTAATGAAGTTAATGGGCTTTGATTTTTTATCGAATACAAGCCTGGAGTCACCAACCGAGCTGTGGATGCATTGTCACGGAAGGCTGAGTTGTTGCTGTTAGTACACTCTCAGCCCCATTACCCTCTATTTGAAGCTTTACGAGAGGAGGCCAGAAATGACCCCAGCCTTGAAAAGGTGCGGCAAAGCTATTTGCAAGACCCCACCTCTACACCGGGGTACACAATGAAGGGACCAGACTTGTTCTTTAAAGGGAGATTTGTTCTCTCTCCTAATTCAGTGCATCAGAAGACCTTGCTAGAGCTCTATCATGATTCGGTGTTGGGAGGACATTCAGGTATTTTTCAGACTTATAAGAGGCTCTCATCACATTTTATTGGCCCAACATGAAGAAGACAGTAGAGCAGCACGTAGCACAGTGTACAGTATGCCAACAACAAAAGTACTTGGCCCAATCCCCTCCTGGGCTCCTGCAACCCCTCCCAATTCCATCACAGATTTGGGAAAATATATCACTGGACTTCATCACTGGCCTTCCACTCTCTGGGGGCAAGTCGGTGATTATGGTGGTGGTCGACAGGCTCTCTAAGTATGGGCACTTCATCACCCTATCACATCCCTACACCACAGCTTCAGTAGCTGAAACCTTCATCAAAGAAGTGGCAAGACTCCACGGTACCCCCAAATCAATCGTCTCAGATCGGGACCCGACCTTCCTCAGTCAGTTCTGGAAGGAATATTTCCATTTACAAGGGGCAATGCTTCATCGATCTACTAGATATCACCCTCAGTTTGATGAACAAACTGAAGTGCTGAATAGATGCTTGGAGACTTACCTACGTTGTTTCGTGGGTTCCAGGCTCAAACATTGGATGAAGTGGCTCCCATGGGCCGAATACTGGTACAACACTACATTCCAGGCGGCAGCAGGCATGACACCATTCAAAGCAGTGTTTGGAAGGGAACCACCAATCATCCTTCTGTATGAAATGGGTTCAACCGCAGTAGCAGAAGTCGAAGCCCAGTTGTTGGCACGAGACAAGGTGCTCAGCCTCCTGAAGGAGAACTTACACAAGGCCCAACAACTCATGAAGAAACAGTACGACAAAAAACATAGGGCCATCGACTTTCAGGTGGGGGACTACGTCTACCTCAAGCTACAACCCTATCGACAGTCCTTAGTAGCAAAAAGGGCCTGTAATAAGCTCTCTCCTCGCTACTTTGGGCTGTTCAAGATAATTGAGAAGATAGGCAATGTTGCCTACCGACTGGACCTACCCAAGACAGCTCGTCTCCACCCAGTTTTTCACATTTCCTTGCTTAAGAAGTCCGTGGGAGATCCAACCAAAATTAGCAACAATCTCCCAACATTTACGGAAGATGGAAACATTACCCTCACACCTGTCAAGATATTGGATTACCATTGGGTTCATCGCGGGAAGAACATAGTACAAGAAGCCTTGGTAACCTGGACTGGGCTTCCCCACCATGACTCCACGTGGGAACCATATTGGCAGCTGAAAAATCAATTTCCAGATTTAGACCTTGAGGACAAGGCCCATCTTGAAGGAGGGGGAACTGTTGGGAACCAAGGCCCTAACCCAACCCAGAGGCCCAGGCCTCCGCTCACTTGCACTTACCTGAGGAAGAGCACACGAAATTCGTTTCAGCACCTAACTGCAACAAGCAACACATCAGCTGGTCCCTCTGCATGAGTTCGTTAGAGCATAAAGTTTGTTAAGATATTTTGTAACCCAAAACCATTATAAATATGGGTTGGCCAAATGAATGAACATGCAATTGAATCCACACTTCTCTTTCTCTATCTCTCTCTTTTCTCTTCATTTCTGCATAGGAGGAAGGGTCTCCCTCGAAGAGACTCCTGAGGTGAGCAGCAACTCATTAGTTGCCAGCTATCATCTCACCAAATCAAGGAGCTTTAGTGAGTGGAAGACAAATAACAGATCAAATTCTAATTGCTAATGAGAGTGTGGAGAATTTCAGAAAGGATAGAAAGGGAGTGGTCTGTAAGTTGGATCTGGAAAAGGCCTATGACTTGGTGGAATGGGAATTTTTTAGGAAAGTTATGACTAAATTTGGATTTGGGGCTAGATGGTGCAAATGGATTATGGGGTGTGTTTGGAATTGTCATTACTATGTATTAGTGAATGGGACAGTGGTTGACTTCTTCCCCAACCATTAGGGGTGTAAGACAAGGAGACCCCCTATCTCCCTTCCTGTTCACACTGATTGTTGATGTTCTGGGGAGATTGATCCATGGAGCAGATTCTAGGGGTCTTATTAGAGGATGGAGAGTTGGAAGGGAGGATACACCCCTCACCCATCTACAGTTTGCAGATGACACAATTCTGTTCTGTGAAGGGGGACATATGAGGTTTATAAGGAACTTGAAATTGGTGATACAACTCTTTGAACAAATGTCAAACTTGAAGGTGAATTTTGAGAAAATTTGTGTAGTGGGTGTGAATATGGAGGAAGGTGAGATCAGGGAAATTGCAAAAGTGCTAGGGTGTGAAGTCTCAAAGTGACCTTTGAATTATTTGGGGTTGCCATTGGATGATAACCCAAAGAGAGAGAGTTTTTGGAATCTAGTGGTGGAAAGATTTGAAAAGAGACTTGTCTCTTGGAAAAGGAACTACCTTTCTATAGGTGGGGGGATAGCACTGATTAGGCTACTCTAGCAAATTTACCTATTTATTTCCTTTCAGTGTTCAAAATTTCAATAAAGGTTTCTAACAAATTGGAAAAGATGATGAGAGACTTCCTTTGGGAGCCGGGAGAGGAGAAGAGTGACCATAGAGTAGGTTGGGAGGTGGTGACTAGGAGTAAAAATAGTGGTGGTTTGGGGCTCAGGAACATTAGAAAAAGGAATGTGGCCCTTCTAGGGAAATGGTTGTAGAGATTCCCACTAGAGAAGGAAAAGTTATGGGCCAAGATAGTAGTCAGCATACATGGGTTGGAACTAATTGGATGGAAAGCCATTCATGAGTTGTTACTAGTTTTTTCCCCTCTTATTAGGTATGACTTGGATTCAGGTAATGCTATAAAACTTTGGGAACAAACTTGGGTGGGGAATGCCCCTCTAAAGGACCAGTTTCCTTCTTTATATGCCTTTTCTGACCTTAAAAATGAGCCAGTCTTCTCCTTCATAACCCGCTTCTCTTCGTCTGGGTTTGGTTGGAATTTAGGTTTGAGAAGGGTTGTGAGAGACTCAGACCTTGACAGCATTTCGAGTCTCCTTCAGCTTCTTGACAATATTTTCTTAGGCCCTGCTAAGGTGGACTCTAGAATTTGGACCCCCACCCCCATTGGTTCTTTCTCCTGTGCCTCTTTCTTCAAAGTTTTAAGCCAGTCCACTAGTCCTATAGCCCTCCCTTTTCCTGTTCATGAAGTTTGGTGTAGACCAATCCCTCCTAAGGTTGGTAGTTTTTGCTGGGAAACCTTTCTGGAAAGATTCAACACTGGTGATCTGCTCCAAAAGAAGAGACCCAATACTTGTTTCTCCCCTCACTGGTGTGTTCTTTGTAAAGCTGATGGGGAAACTGGTTTTCACCTACTGGTGTCTTGCCAATTTGCAAAGTCTATTTGGGAGTGGGCTCTCTCCCTATTTGGGTGTAGTTAGAATCCTCCATCAAATTTGTAAAATCTGTTTTCTCCTTTTTTCAAGTGGAACATGAAAAGAGGCAGGACTATGTAGAGAGGACTGAGGGTTGCGGTTTGTTGGTCTTTATGGGAAGAAAGGAATGTCAGGATCTTCTCGGAAGTAGAGAGAAGTACTAATGAATTGAGGACTTTGATCCTTATAAGGGAAGTAAAGTGGATAAAATCGCTAGAGCTATTCATAGATTATACAGTGGATGACATGTTGAGGAATTGGGATGAGATTGCTAACAGTACCCAAACCAAAACAGTGATGAATGTGTCTTGGACTCCCCCACCTGCGGGTTTCATAAAACTAAACTTTGATGGGAGTTGTAGAGGGAATCCTGGACAATCAGGGATTGGGGGTGTTTTTAAGGATGAGAATGGGGTTGTTTCTTCCATGTTCTCAGGCCCAATTGGAGTGGGTGACTCTCTCAGAGCCGAGATCCATGCGGTTATGGAAGGAACCGAGAAAGCCAGGGAGATGAATACCAGAAAACTTATAATTGAAGGGGACTCGAAGGTGGTGGTAGGATGGCTGAATAAAGACAACAGTGGTATATGGAATTACAGCAATATGAGGAGGAAATTTAGATGGCTGGCTCGAGAAATGGAAGTTAAAATCAACTGGGTAAAAAGATCAGCTAATTCTTTTGTTGATGGGTTAGCTAAACAAGGGGTGGAGAGGGAGTCAATGTTTTGGACATAGTTGTAATTTTATTTTTCTATTTCTCCTTCTCTTTCTCTTTTTCTTTTTCCTTCTCTTGGGGCTCAAGTTATAGTTGGAAGATAAGAAAGTTTGTCCTTCTCTTTGTAATTATTATTGAAAGTTTTTAATGAAATTAATGAATTGTGTTATTGATAAAAAAAGCAGAATTATCTTTTGTCTTTGATTAAAACGTGGGAATTAGTAACAATACAGCTAAGTTTTTGGTAGACATGACAGGCTCTAAAACATCTAGTCTTGGCAAGAAACGTGAAAGATACCATCCTTGGGTGGTTGAACCCGCCTCCTCTTATCAGCTGGACCATGAAGACCTTTGTCATATTGAACAATACCGCTATCAATAAATTTTAATGATTGACCTGCAAAACAAGTTCAGCAGAGTCACCCTTATAATGAAACATGGCATTTAACCACCTTCTTCTAGTTAAAGGAATTTAAGCCAAATCCAAAGAAAAGAAGGGTAAAAGCCTTGGAACAAGCTATTACAGGAATTTGAAAATTGAAGGCCATCAAGATCCTTGAGGATGGAAACTCACTCAACAATAATCCTTTCACTATGACCAATCAACACCTGATTCACACATGGATTTTGTTCTCAAAAGTTCTGTTGTTTGTTTCTTTCAAAAATTTCCAATAGATGGAAAACAGTGCCAGATTCTATGGGAGGATACACCCCTTTTACTATAATTTTATACGAAAATTTCCAATGTCAAATTAATAATTATTATTTTTTAAGTTTTTTAGATTGGTAACAGAAGGAAATTATCAAAAGAATGATTTATGTACAATATATGCCATGCATCCCAAATATAATGCAGGCTTAGCCTACTACCCAAAATGCTGATGATTACATTACATTTGTGCCCAAAATAATTGACTTTTCAGTCCTTTCTTGGCTAGAGCATCTGCCAAGCTGTTGGCAGATCTAGGTACCCATGAAAAACTTGCTTCAATTTCCCTTGCTAAGTGTTTTATTTTCCTCATAACATGTCGGTACTGCAATAGCCACTTGACAATTATCTTTTCTCCATCCCATCACAAGCTTTGAATAGCCTTCTATTATTACATGCTTGAAACCCAATGGTTTTCCCAATTGCAAGCTGCACAATGCTGCTAATAATTCAGATTTATTAATTATTTTAAAGCTATCATAATTATTTACAAAAAAAAATAGCTATAAAATTACAATTTCCAATAGAATGAATATTTCATAACAAAATGGTATGATGGATTTTTCTGAAGAGGGAAAATGGAAATGTAGCACTTTATTTCCCAAGAATTAGTACAAGGTTATGGGTGCCTTCATCCAATAGAAAATTTTGATATCATGCTTTAGTTTTTAGAAAACCTTTGATCTAGGATTTTTTCCCTCAACTCAACCCAACTAAGCCTTGTCCCAACTATATGGGGTTGGCTACACGAATCCTCTTCCGCCATTTGGCTCTGTTCAATGTTGTATCCATTGTTACATTATGGGCCCTCAAATCATTTCTCACTACTTCAACCCATGTCCTTTGGTCTGCCCTTAGTTTTTCTAAATCCTTCAATTTGGAATAGATCACTTCTCATTGGTTCTGTAGATAGTCTCCTCTAAATGTGACCAAACCATTTTAGTGTACTTTTTCTCATTTTGTTACATACTGGGGCTACTCCTAGGTTCCTATGAATATGTTCACTCATTGTCCTATCCTTTGAAGTTTTCCGCTCATCCATTTCCAGTTTTCAACATTCTTGTTTCTTCTATACTCATTTTAGACAACATGTTATTTCTTGATTACCCAATACCCTTTGTACAACATTTCTGGCTTTATACACATTTTATAAAATCTTCCTTTTAGCCTAAGTGGTATTCTATTGTGCATAGGAGTTACAGTAAACCTCTTCATTTTACCTGTAATGCCCTAATTCTATGGAGAAAATCCTCCTAATATCTCCCTTTTTATGCCTAACCAAGGTAACTAAAAGAGGTCAAATTAAGACATCTTTTGGTTTTTAGTCCTAATATTACCTTGATTTCCACTCTAATTACTATTAATTTTACACTGCCTATATTCTGCTTTAATCTTAGTTTAAAACCTCTTGTCCATAACATGGGTTTAAAACTGCTGTTGACCCGAGCAGTGAACTGTTCGACCCGGAAACCGGTCAACTGTTTGGTTCTGTTTTATACTTGGCCCAAAATTTACAAAAAAAAAAAAAATTACTTGGTCAACAAACTACCGACCCAGATGGTTGAATTACTAAACCATTCAACCCGATGAATGGTTTTTATGTCATTTTTTATTTTTATTTTTCAAAACGTCACGGGATGATCCATTTGGACCAGATAATTGAACTACTGATCTGAAAACCAGTGGCCAAAGTAGTTCCTTTTCCAGGTTAGATTTTTAAAACCTTGGTTCCTAAGATGCTAGTGAAAAAAAATAAACTGCTGAGAATGCTTGGGCAAGGGTCTTTTTTTTTGTTTTTTTTCCTTATCATTTTGTATTTGGGGACCCAGGGAAGGGCTTTCTTGTAATTTTTTCTTCAAAATATAAATATCAAGTTTAAGGGTGTGAACAGTAACACCACTCTCATTCGAAAGAACTCTATTCTTCCTCTTCTTCTTCCCTTACTCTCTCTCTCTCTCTCTCTACAAACCATAGAATGACATTTTGGTATCAAAGTAGGCAGAGGCTCTTGGGCACTCTTTTCTACTAATCTTCTCCTATAGGATGGCCTGCTGATGTCAAACAGTCACCGAATGACGTCCACTGGATGGTGTACAGGGATCCTATCCTGGTATCTCAGCTCCCCCAGGATATTAGCATACAAGGGCAGGAAATCACCAAGGAGGTTTGCTTCGCAACACCAGGAAGGGGAAAGCCACCTAAGTGTCCTCTTCCCGTGCAACTCCTTCACAACAACAACAAGCAGAGGGAAGGGTCTTGCTTGGGATTTCCAATGTGGGCCTCCCAACCCTTATAGTTCACCTCTTGACTCATGTGTACTCGTGTAACCCTGTAAATTCGATTTTTGCTACTGATACACGTTTTATGCTTGTTATAGGTAATGAAGAAGAGAGGGATAGTGTCATTAAAGAAAAAAAAAAAAACAAGAGGATTTGGAATCAAATTTGTGCCTTTTTTTATCAGTAACAGTGAAATTTTATTAATGATAAAAATCAGGTTTACAAAGGGATGGAGCTAAAAAGTCTTAACTCCAGCTACCCAAGTGACTTTTTGACCATGCAGTGATTACAAAACAGCACAGAATAATGTATCTCTATTTATCCCTTGCCTAGCTAGACCATCAGCCATGCATTTGCACTTTTCTTTATCCATGTACATTGAATTTCCATGTCCTTGGTTAGCCACTTATACTTCCTCTTTTCATTGCTGTATTTCCACATCATAGCACTGTCCTCTTTTAGCCACTTCACCACCACTTCAAAATCACCTTCTATAACCACCTTTTTGATATTCATTTCCTTGACCCTTTGAATCCCTTCAATAGATGCTAAAATCTCAGCCCTCAAAGAGTCACCCACCCCAATCGGCCCAAAGTACATGGCTAATAAGTTCCCTTTTTCATCTCTTATCACACCCCCAATTCTGGAAGGCCCTGGGTTCCCTATGCTGCTACCATCAAGTTCAGTTTAGTGAACCCAAGGGGTGGAGGAGTCCAGCAAACTTTTAATATCTTCCAACATAAACCTGAATCTGCAATCTCCTTCCAATTCCTTAACAGCTCATCAACTTGGAATACTTTGAACAGCTCCAATGTTCTCAACCATTGTACCATCCTAATATGGATGATCTCCATGACTTCTTCCACGCTTCTCTCTTTATTTGAGAAGATCCTTGAGTTCCTCTCCTCCCACACTGTCCAACAGACTGCAGCTCTACCACACCTCCACATGATTTTAGCCCTTTTAGTTGGCGAATTAGGTATGGAGGAAAACAAGCTTGGAACATTCAAAGGGGGAGTCCACCTACAACCAAACAGAGAAGTAAACCATACCCAAATAGCTTTAACAAACTGACAAGATATTAGTAAATGATATCCAGACTCACCATCGGACTTACAGAGAACACACCAATGACGAGACAAGCAGCTGTTGGGTCTTTTCCTTTGGAGTAGATCCCCTGTATTAACTCTTCCCAGGAAGGCCTCCCAACAAAAACCCCCAACCTTAGGAGGTATAGGTCGACACCACACTTCTTTAACAGGAAAAGAAGAACCAACCGGATGAGAGGGTAACAGTGCTTTGAAAAAAGAAGCACAAGTGTATGAACCCAAGGGAGTTAGTGTCCAAATTCTGTTATCTGCTTTAGACGGCTCAATGAATACCCCTTCAAGAAGAGATAGTAAGGCTATAGTACTGGAAAACTCTGTATCCCTAACACCTCTTCTCAAACTTAAATTCCAACCAACCCAGAAGGTGAATTGGAAGGAACAATAAAGGATGAAATTGGTTCATTCTTAAGGGAAGACATAGCAAAAAGGCCCGGAAATTGATCTTTCAAAGGGGAATCCCCAACCCAAACATGTTCCCAGAATTTGATAAGGTTATCAGAATGCAAGTCATACTTGATCCATGGAGAAAATAAAGGCAAGATGACTTGGATAGCTCTCCAAGGAGAAGCTCTTGTAACCCGTGCTAGAATTCCTGAGTCCCAACCATTGTTTGCCAGTCCATGTATACTTCCCACCACCTTAACCCACAACCTTTCTTTCTCCAATGAGAATCTCCACAACCATTTCCCTAATAATGCAAGATTCTTAACCCTAATATTACCAATACCCAACCCTCCTTTTTTACCTCTACAGACTACCTCCCACTTGACCTTATGGTCCCTCTTCTCCTCCCCCGGCTCCCATAGAAAATCTCTCATTAGCTTTTCCAACCTATTAGCCACCTTCACCGGAATCCTAAAAACTGACAAAAAATATACAGGAAGGTTAGTCAATGTAGACCTAATTAATGTGATTCTCCCTCCAAGAGATAATTTCTTTTCCAGCTGGCAAGTCTCTTTTCAAATCTCTCCACTACAGGGGCCCAGAAATCATCTCTGAGGATTATCCCCCAAAGGTAAGCCCAAGTAGGTTAAAGGCCAGTTAGACACTACACAACCCAACATATCTGCATACTCCCCAATCTCCCTTTCCCCCATATTGACTCCAACTATACAACTTTTTTCAAAGTTCACCATCAAATTTGACATATGTTCAAAAAGTTGTATAGAGAGTTTCCAAATTGGTGAGGGTGTAGAAAAGATAAGCGAAAAGAAGCCCAAAACCCCATCAAAAAATAAGTCTTTAAGCTTGTCCAAAGCAATGGGATTGAAGTTGAACCTACAACTTTGACTAGAGAAGTGGAATGAAAAAAGAAAAAACAAAACTTAAAGAAGTTTGAGGTAAAGGGATTGATTTCAAATATTGAGGGCAACATTAAGTTTAGTGGCAGAGGGGAGAGTAGGATCCTAAATAAGGAGTGGTTCCCTGAGGGGAATGAAGGGATTTTTGCCTCGAGTGCTCTCCAAATGAATCATAAGTTGGAATGTAAGGGTTTTGGGTAGTGCAAAATAGAGGAGGATAATAAAGATTTACTAAGAAGAGAATGTCCTAATATAGTGGTGATACAAGAAACTAAATTGGCAAAGTCAGATAGGAGATGGGTTAGAAGTGTGTGGAAAGCAAGACGAATGAGTTGGATTTTGGCTCCTTCTTAAGGATCCTTGGGAGGTTTGATTATAATTTGGAGGGAAGACGTGGTGGAATTAGTGGAGGAGTTGATAGGTCGATTCTCTATGTCAATAAAATTTAAAAATGTGGAGGATAGTTTCACTTGGGTGCTAATAAACATATATGGGCCAAACAATTACAGAGAGAGAAATGAGATGTGGGAAGAACTATATGACATACAAGGTCTCTACGATGGCCCCTGGTGCTTGGGTGGAGATTTTAATGTAATTAGGTTTTGTGATGAAACCAACAATGGACAACATTTGATCACAACTAGTTAATACTTGTAACAAGATCCCTTTGTTGCAAGCCAATTTTACTTGGTCTAATTTCCAAGAAAACCCCCTTTGCTCGAAGTTGTATAGGTTTTTGTTCAATGAAGGTTGAGAGAACTACTTGCTGCTGTACAAGGAATCCAGCTTGCAAATCAGCTAGGCATAGAGAATCTGATTATTGAAGGGGATTCCCAGGTGATAGTGGGTTGGCTGAAGGATCTGGACACTATGATTTGGGGTTTTAGAGGTCTTCTCAAAAAGGTTAAATGGTTAACAAGGAATATGACAATCAGAGTTCAGTGGGTAGGCAGATCAGCAAACTCAATGGCTGATTCACTTGCGAAACTAGGGGTTCTTCAAGATACTTTATTTTGGACTTCTGTGTAATTTCTTTCATACTTATAATTCTGTAACTAGATTTAAAGAAAAGGTTGCATCTCGTGCCTTTCCATGGGTTTCATGTAACTCTTATTTTCTGGTCTAATAAAATCTTACTCATTTATCAAAAAAAAAAAAGAAGGTTGAGAGAACTACTAGAGGATGAGATTTGAGGTAACAAGGTTTGAAAATATGTGGCTAACACATCTGGATCTCCTAAACAAGGTTAAGGATTGGTGGAGTGAAGAGTCGAGGGGGTGCAATTTGGGGGTACAATTTCACAAAAATAAAATAAAATAAAGAAACTAAAGTCCAATTTGAAAGAATGGAATAGGGACCGGTTTGGGAGATCGGAGGAACAAAATGTTGGTTTATTGTCCTAGATTGAGACTTTAGATTTAAAAGAGTCTCAAAGTGCTTTGAATGAACAAGAGAGAGAGTTGAGGTGGAAACTTAAAAAGGAACTGCAAGAAGTCCTTTTAAGGGAGGAAATTTCTTGAAGGCAAAAATCAAGACATAAATGGATCAAAGAAAGGGATGGTAATACAAAATACTTTCATGCTTTGGCAAATGGGAGAAGGAGAAAGAACTTTGTGGCCAACTAGGAGTCAATGGGAAGAGCTTACCACTCAGGATGAGATAGCTAGGGCTTTTGTGGATCATTTTAAATCAATACTTAGAAGGCCTTCAAATACTAGGTTGAGCATGGAAGGTTTAGTTTGGCCAAATCTAAATAAGTGCCAATTGGGTAGAAAGGGATTTTGAGGAGGAGATAAGACAAGCAATGTTCTCAATGGATAGATCAAAGGCCTTGGGTCTAGATGGGTTTACGATGGCTTATACCAAGATTGCTAGGATGTGGTTAAAAAAGACTTGCTTAAGGTTTTTAGTGAGTTTACAACACAACACAAAGTCAGCCCAGGAGTAAATGCCACTTTTTTTAGCCTTAGTCTCTAAGAAGGTAGAGACTAGACACCCCAAGGATTTTAAGCCTATCAACTTGGTGACTAATATCTATAAAATCTTTGCTAAGGTTTTTTCTTTGAAGATTATAGTAGTACTCCCCTCGATTATCAACCAAACTAAAGGGGCTTTTTTTATCAATAAACTCAAGGGGCTTTTGTGCAAGGAAGACAAATAACTAACCAGATTTTAATAGCTAATGAGTGCAGTGTTTTAAAAGCACAAGGTGCAAAAAACGCGCAAGGGCCAATTTGCGCCTAAGGCGCAAGGTGCAAGGTAAGGCTTGCGCCTTTTTAAGCAAGGCGCAAAATTACAAAAAAAAAGGCTAAAAAAAATGAAATTAAAAAAAAACCAAAAATTTTAAGAAAATGCAAAAAAAATCAAAAGAATAATAAACATAATGTCAATAAAAAATATAAACTTAAAATTTAAAATAAATGATTTAAAAAACCTATTATCTAAAATTAAAATACATAACATAACATGTAAAGCGTATTCAAAAGAAAATTTAAAAATAAAAGCAAATATATAAAGCATTTTCAAGCATGTAAAACCCACAATCTCTTTTTTCCTTAATTGCATTGCTTTAAGTAGCTAATGTGATGTAAAACATATTGCATTCTTGATTCTATGAGTCGCCTTTGTACCATGCCCCTTAAGGCAAGCCCGAACAAGTCTATGTTAGGGTTTAAAATTCTTATTTCTCACATAAAAAATAATGATTTTATAACTTTCATTGCCTGTTAAGAAGATATTTTATTGCAATGAATGAATGAACAACATTAGCAAATAGGGGGTTCTCGAACCTGGGTGAGGCGCATACCCCAAAATGCCCCTCACCTGTGCGCCTAGGCACGCCTTTTAAATCACTGAATGAGTGTATAAAGGATATGAGAAGATCTGGATGAAAAGGGTTTGTGCATAAGATAGATTTAGAAAAGGCTTGTAATTTGGTGGATTGGCATTTTCTACTAGAAGTGCTCAAGAATTGTGGTTTTGGAGAGAGATGGTGTAACTAGGAGTTTGGTTGTATAAGTTCTTGTTGTTATTCTATGTTAGTTAATGGAGTGGTAAAAGACATTTTCTCAATTTGTAGAGGCCTTAGATAGGGTGATTCCCTTTCACCGGTCCTATTCACACTTGTAGCTGATGTGTTTAGCAAGTTGATCTCAAAAGCTTATAGGGATGAGGTAATAAGTGGCTGGAGAATAGGTAGGAATGGTATTCTAGTTTCCCATCTCCAATTTGCTGATGATATTATAATTTTTTGTGAAGGAAATGACTTAGGTAAGGTAAGGAACCTCAAAGCTCTACTAGAATCTTTTGAATGCATCTAAAACCTAAAAATAAATTTGGATAAGAGTTGTGTGGTGTGCATTAACTTGGGTGACCAGACCATTGGTTCTATTGTAGGTTGTTTAGATTGTCCCATTTCCTCTTGGCCTTTGTCCTACTTGGGCCTCCCATTAGGTGGAAACCCCAAGGAAAGTTGTTGGACACTAGTGTTGGAGAAATTTGAAAAAAGAATAGCAACTTGGAATAGGAATTATTAATCCTTAGGAGATGAAGTTACCTTGATTAGGGCCACACTAGCAAACCTACCAGTTTACTTCCTCTTTATCTTTAGGATCCCAACTAGAGAGGCAAAGAAATTAGAGAAGCTAATGACAGACTTCCTCTAGGAGTTGGGAGGAGAGAAGAGAGACCACTTAGTTAGGTGGAACATTGTTTGTTGGGTTAAAGAGGAGAGTTGGGCAGGTCTAGGCAATCTTAATCTTAAGAATTTGACCTTGTTGGGTAAGTGGTTATGGAGGTGGCCACTAGAGAGAGGTAGACTTTGGCATGAGGTGACAGTTAGTATTCATGGGATTGCAGAGAATGGCTGGGATGTTAGTGCGTCTTGTCGGGCTACCATGGCAACTCCTTGAAAAGCAATCCATAGTGTCCTTCCACAATTCCTTGCATGTATTAATCTAGCAGTCTAGTCACAAGCATTTATAAGGTTATAGAAAAAGTGTTGTCTTTGAGGATTATGAAAGTGATCCCCCCCCATTGATTTCACAGTCTCAAGGGGCCTTTGTATAGGACAAGCAGATCATTGACCAAATTCTTATTGCTAATGAATGTGTGGAGGCTCAAAAAAGATTAAAGAGAAGGGGAGTGGCTGTCAAATTGGATTTGGAAAAAGCCTATGACTTGGTGGACTGGAACTTCTTAATTGATATTATGAGGAGGTGTGGATTTGGAGAGTTGTGTAAATGGATTAAGAGTTGCCTGCGATCTACTCACTACTCAACTATTATTAATGGGACGGTGTATGATTTCTTTGAGGGCTTTAGGGGACTTAGACAAGGTGACCCTCTCTCTCCTTTTCTGTTCACTTTGGTGGCTGAAGTACTAAGCAAATTGATTTCAAGAGAAAATTGCCTGCAATTGTTCAGGGGTTGGTCTGTAGGGAGAGATAATATTTTGGCCACTCATGCACTTGGCATTGGGACCGAATTGACCATAATCTTCCTTCACACATTATCTCTCATTTGGCTTCTCTCAATTGTTATTAAGAATGGTATGGATGTTAGAATTTGGTAGCTTACTTCAAATGGTTCCTTCTCTTGCCGCTCAACTTGGAGAGCTATCTCTACACGAGGGGCTCCTTTGTTCAGGCACTTTAGTTTGGAATAAAAGAATTCCTCCAAAAATTCCGTTCTTTGCTTGGAAGCTTTTGAAAGGGGATATTCCTACTGATGAGAGTATAAGAAGACTTGGCATCCTGGTAGTTTCAGCTTGTGTTTGTTGTGCTAACAGGAAAAGTGAAACTAAGAATCATCTGTGCTTGTTTTTGGTAAGATGGCAGTTAAGGTGTTACAAAATTTAGCTCTTTGTGTGGTGTTCCCCTTATTCACACGCAGTTGGCAAAAGACAGACTTCTGTACTGGTTAGAAATGGGCAGTGGCGGTCATTCTCAAGTGAAAGAAATACTTGCATCGATTCCTCTCTTTACTATGTGGGAGTTATGGAAAGAGAGATGCAGGTGTAGGTATGACAGGCGCACTAAAACGGTGGATTTGATAATTGCTAAAGTCCTGAAATGGGTGCATGAAACTTGTTGGTCAACACCGAATCAAGACCCCAGTTTTGTAGACAACTTGACCCTAGCAGCTTTGGGGGTTCATCCTTTGCAATGTCATCATCCAAGGACTAGGCTGGTTCTCTGGAAATTCCCAAGTCCAGGTTGGTACAAGGTGAATGTAGATGGAGCCTCCATAGGTAATCCAGGTAAGGTGGTGGAGGCATCTTTCGCTCTGACCATGGGCAGCTTGTCCTTGCTTTTGCTTCATCTTATGACTGCACAACGAACATAATAGCAGAATCCAGAGTGATCCGGGATGATATATACCATGCCAAGGCATTAGGAATCTTGAGACTACTGGTAGAAAGTGATTCCTTGACGACGGTTCAGGTCCTAACTGATGAGTCATCTCCCCCATGGACCACACTTCCATGGTTATACGATATAACAGAATTATCTGAGGGCATTCAGGTGCCCTACACTCATATTCTAAGAGAGGGGAATACAGTGGCAAATGGTTTAGCTAACCTGGTGTGTGACAGTTCAGAAAACCTTCTCTTTGACTCCAAGAGTTCATTTCCACAGAACATTCAGCTTTTACTTTTTGATGATGCTTTGTTGCTTTCTAGAATTCGTTGTAAATAGATTTTGGGCTTGGGCTTTTTTTTTCATTTTTGAGAGTTTCTTGCATTGTTCTTGGGCTTGGGGCAAGGCGGGCTATGTCCTCCCCTGTAATCGTTGATTTTCTGATATTGATAATAAAATCTTAAGGTGCACCCCCCCCCCACACACCTGGAGTAAATTTTGGGGTTAAAAAAAACAATTAACCCAAAATGCATTCCTAGAAGATGCAAAAAGGAAGAAATAAAGGCTTGCATAACTTCAAAACAATCAAACAGAGCATAAATATGATAGACACATATGTATGTGTGTCTGTGTGTGTTATACAATGCTTTCCATTGGATATTGATTAGACATAGATAACATATTCTCCCTTTGTCTATGGTCTTAAAGTGAGGAATAAGTACAATTCTATTGTTTTAAGCTTCGAGTGCACTACATGTAGTAAATTGATTGGTTGTAAGTTTTAATTGGATGACATATTGTACCAGAACCATGTTCAAAAGGCCATTCTGAGCTTACAGATCCAAACAGTATCATCATTCTGCCTGCTTTACATCACCCAAATGGGGTGATAGAATAAATCCTTTTCTCCATTCAACTCTATCAGAAGTCACATGTTTTTGTAAAGAATGAAGTAGAACATCTTTACTCAATTACCAGTATACTAGACCCATGCTGTTTTTGGCCTTCTTCACATCACTTATTCTAAATGGTGCATTCACTGGTTTTGATTTCACAAATGAAAACAGTTGTAGTCTACTTTCCCTTGTTGCCTAATTCTGATACCTAAGTTCTCTTTATGCTTATTTTTAGTTTCACTACTATGAATCTGGGACTCATCCAACTCAAGATCCCATTACTGCTCCTTTTGTTTCTACTGCACAAAGAGCTATCTTATAGCCATCTTATGCAATCTCTTCTTCAGTTTTAGTGGCATGCACAACAGTCCTAAAGCATATCTCCCCTTTATCCACTTAACATAATGATACAGGATGCTTCAGGTAACTTATTAGGAGCAACTCCCTTTAGTCCAATTTGCTGACGATGCTATCTTTTTCTGTGATGCCTCATTTGATCAGCTAACTTATTTGGGTTATGCTTTAAGGTGGTTTGAAGCTGCTTCAGGTCCGAAAATAAATTTATCAAGAAGTGAAATAATGCTATCTGGAGAAGGTAATGTAGCAGGACATTTGGTGGGTATCTTGGGCTGCAAAGTTGGGAAGTTACCAACCACTATCTTGGTATGCCCTTTGGTGCAAAAAGCAATTCCAGAAGAATTTGGGATACAGTCCTTGAGAGGTTCAACAGGAATCTTGCCACATGGAAATCTAAATATTTAACTAAAGGGGAAAAGCTCATTATGTTAAAATGTGTTCTATCCTCCCTCTTTATTCACTACCTTTCCTTGTTAAATACCTGCAGGGGTGACCAAGCAGCTGGAGAAGAAGATGATATCCTTCTTATAGAATGGGTGGAGAAGTAGTTTCAAGTTCTACTTGGTAAACAGTAAACTGGAACATTGCTTGCCAGCATAGGAAATTGGGTGGTCTAGGTATCAGAAGCCTTAGGCAAGTCAACAGATCTCTCCTTGGTAAATGGTTGTAGAGAAGGAAAGAGAAAGTCTATGAAGAAGAGTAAAGCTGGAAAATATGGGCTCTCATCCCTTGGGTCAGATTCTGGCCCTGGCCTTTCTCCTCTGGGGTGTACAGTCTGGAGCAACATCCACAAAATTCTCCCTGATTATTTGAAAGGAATCATGCTACAGGTCAGGCAGAGGAAACCAGATCCAGTTCTGGAAGCATATTTGGTGTGGAGACCCCACTACGGAGAAAAGGATTCCCTTCCCTTTTTGATATTTCCATTGATAAAGATGTTGTGGTGGAAGATTGCTATGATCAGGTTAATGAGGAGTTTATTTGGGGCCCAGCCTTTAGAAAGAATATAAATGACTGGGAAGTGGGCCCTATGGATAATTTGCTGAACCATCTTCAAAACTTCAATCCTAAGCCCCTCTTAGAAGATGAATGATCTGGTCCTTTGATAAAATTTGGGCCCAACCTTCAGCTCTCTCTCCCTACAGCAAGGAGATTGTTTCCTGATTTCCCTTTAGATAAAATTTGGGTTCCCCTACATCCCCTCAAAGGTGGCTTTTCTGGGTTGGACAGCAGCTCATGGAAGATGCCTTACTTTAGACAGGTTATTGAGAAGACGAATTCCCCTGCCAAGCTCTCTTGCTCTCTTTGAAATTATGGACCAGAGTCCATCAACCACCTCTTCCTCCATTGCAGATTTTCCCAGCAACTGTGGACACTATCCGGCTTTGGTATTCCTTTTTGCTTCCTGAATCTGTTATCCAACTTTTGCAAGGCTGCGCAGCTAGGGATCTGAACAGGAGGGTAAACTTTTGTGGAATACCCTCCCAGCTGCTATCTTTCAGCTAATTTGGAAGGAAAGAAATCATCAAATCTTGACCATAAAGTTTCAAGCATTGAGGATGTTAAAAATAATCTTATAGGTTTACTTTGTTGTTGGCTGGGTGAACATGATCTATTTAAGGACATCCAACTGATCTCTTTTTTGAGAGTTGGACCTTCTTTTTGACAAAAGGTGTTAGAGGCACAAGGGGGCAAGAACTACAAGTATATTCTAGAAGGAGAAGAAGGCCACCTCAGCATAAGGAAGCCAGTGCAAAGACAGCTGGAGTTAACTGAATCAAGTTGGAGTTAACTAAATCAAACAAGTTGGCAAGTTGTTATAATTCTGTCGTAAATCAGTTAGATTGAATGCAAGACTGAATATAAATACAGAGGTGTACTTACAATAAGGGGATAATAAAAAGATTACTTTATTATACACGTATTTTAAAGAAAATGTAAATTAAGAGACTTGACCCTAGTCATTTGCTTTAAAAATTAAGGAACTTACCATCTAACTTCCATATTTAATATATTACAAGTTATAAAATATATTATATATAGTATTTATATGACCCGTAGTATATATATGTATATGCCACATCATCATGGTTCGACCCCAGTTGAACCTCCGACCCGTGAACCTCTCCCTTCTCTGGCTCTATGCCTGGTCGGTTTTCTGAACATTGATAAATAGGCCATCCCTCCTAAGACCCCAGATTACGTGACCAGCATTGGCTAATGGGTTTCCACAAGTACATTTATAACTTCATCCTGGTACTAGAAACCAATTGGAACAAGTAAAGATAAAACGGGATGGCTGACTCGCTGGCCAAGCAAGTGGTGTCTAGGGAACAGTTGTTCTGGGCAGAACTGTAATCAGGATTAAAACAATCTTTAATGGGGGCTAGATCTTTAGCCCCACCTTTGTAATTTGCCATTTTAATATCTAATGAAAAAACCTGCTTACTAATAAAAAGGGTGGTGAAGAAGAAAAAGATGTCAAACTCACTATCCAGGATTCCTTAATTTGAGCTTTGAACTGCTGAAGCTATTACTTTAAGATGATAAAATAATCATTAGAAGATTAAAAAAAAGGCCATCAATCAATGTTGGTCCCAGTTATCTGTGGTCTTGGGAGGTGTAGACTGGATAAAGTCCTAACCTTAGGCTTTTCTTCTTTTCTTTTTCATTTTTTTTTTGGCACAAAGTGACCACTCTCAAACTTGAGCCCGCTTTCTCACATTTGTCAGCCCAAGATTTTACCATTATACCAAGTAAGGCCCTAATCATTATAAGATAGATGAGTGAAAATAAACATTATATGAAGCAAGGGATTCCATGTTCACTAATAGCAATACATGGTCAAACACAAATGAAGCCAGATTGTCGACTACGTACCTGGCTGATCATGCATGGCTTTGTGTTTTACAGTCCCAACAGCAGGAGTAACCGTGGAAGACTCTAAAGGGAAGCTAATGTTATGATAACCTTGGTGTAGTTGAAAAGGATATGATCCACTAGGTCTTTGAATTGAAGTAGTAGGTCTTGGCATTACTCTGAATGGCCATCCTTGTCTATTATCCATAAACCCAGCTGGGGTGCTACTGGCAGGCCTTGATTCAATGGCAGCAGAAGAAACCATGTAAGATTCAGCTGGGGCTTTATTGAAATTATTCGGATAACTGTGGAGGCATTGCACTGGAGATTCATAAGGTCTTGGAATAACACTAGGTGGTCTAGGCACCACCCTAGATGGACAGGCTTGTTCATTATTTGGCAAATCAACTTGTATGCTACTACAGGATCTTGTAGCAATGCCAGAATAACCATGGAACCCACTGTAAGGATCAATATTTGCATATCTTGCATCACTGTTATGTCCAACACGTAAGATACTGTCATTTGGCATCGCAAGAAAATATTGCATGTTACCTTGTGGTGTTTGGGACATATTGAATGGACTTGAACTGTTGCTGGAATTGATTACATTGCTGTCATTGTTAGACCAGGTCCAACCACCCATGTTGTGGCTAAGATTAGAAAGGTTCTCACTAGCTTGTGGTACATAGGGGATATTTGTATGGGTGCCAGTATCCACACCATCATGATTACTAATTCCTCTGCCTTGGACATTAGAACTAGATTGAAAAGCATCCATTGTATCAACACCTAACCCAAGCTTCAAAAAACTGCCATCAAGCTTTTCCGAAGAATGAGGGATATCAGGCCGAACTACATTTGTCATGATATTGTTGCCAATCATTGAGTCACGATGATCTGATGTACTAACTCCATGGTGCACAAAATTTCCATGAATCTGTTGCCAATGAAATTCATTGAAGAGGGGTGCACAAAAGCCAAGTTGAGTACCATCAGCTGGGCTAACCTGACTGCTAGATTGTAATTCTCCGGTAATGTTACCTCTGGTGTGTAAAGGACTTCTGTCAATTAATGAGCTCTCAAAGCTATTGAATTGAGTGGTACCAGACACAGCACTATCACTGTTTACTGCAATAGTTTGATCATGTGACAGAAATGCTCCTGTCATGTCTCTTACAGTATCTGGATTATCTTGGAGATTTCTGTGCAGTATGGGCACATGGCTGATGCCAGCACTGCTATTACCAGGTGTCATCCTGAAATGAATTTGAGAAGGTCCCAAATTCTCAGCAGATTCATTTTCCAGTGTATGGAATCTGGAATCTTCAACATGATGGACTAGAGAAGAAGCTGGTGGTGGGTTTCCCTCCCGATTAGGATCATTGATATCCATAGAGTAATCAACTTATGAGTGTCTGGAAATCGAACTCTCTACAAAAATACAAAAATGGCTTGAACTGTAGGGTGGGTATAAAAGAAGTCAAGTCTTATATGCATTTGTCATCTTGAAGCTATCTCTGTGCCAGTCTTGATATGCAGAATTTTCTCCTGACCATGGTGTAAAAGATGAACTACTAGTCAATCCCTTGGTTCAACCTTCAGGAATTGTTACTAAAATAAGAATACCATAAACCATAAGAGTAAAAATTCCAAATGGATTATGTCGCCTACTGAAGTAGGGGAAAAGGGAACATTAATCAAAATCCGGTAGTTAACAGAATTCAGGCTTTGTGATTTGTGCCATCACTAGATATCTGTATGTTAGTATTGATAAAATATCTGGTAGTTTACAGACCCACTAACAAAGTTCTTGTAAGTAGGTTCTTGAAAAGCAAAAAGATTCAAAAAATAGGTCTTGATCATTGCACAAGAAAAAGTAGCTGCGCCCGAGTCCTCAAAGAATCTTACCTATAGAGAATACAAAGAACACAATATAAACATAAAAAAAGAAGTAACCAGCAATCAAGAAGTGGAGATGTTGTTAGAAGGGAACCTAGTCCATCCATTAACAGAAAAAAGAAGAAAAGGCAAGACTATAGTTATCTCAAGGACAGAAAAATGACCATATAAACAGGAAATGGAAGAGAATCAGACATCAGAAAATCGCCAATGACCTTATGTAGAAGATAAACACAGTTCGAAAACAGAAACCAAAATCAAGAAACTCTCACCAGAAAGCAGAAATCGCTTCAGCGTATTGGCTTCAACTTGAGAGAGAGAGAGAGAGAGAGAGAGAGAGAGAGAGAATGAGAAGGGTTTTTGGCGCTTCAGCACAAGGCATGAGGTTTTTAAAGGCTTCGGTTTGGCCCACGACGATTTGCCACGTCAGAGTAAAAGAACTTTTTGGCGAGGAAACTTCTCAATAGGAATTAAAACACGTGTCATTTTGTAGGGTAGTTTCGTCGCTTTAGAAATTAAATAACTACGCATTTTCCCACTGTACCCCTCTATTCGTCTGACTTAAGGTATAAGGAACCTGGTTCTGACGTGTCTTTCAACGTCCAGAGTCTCGAGACGAACCTGTCCCACGCTTCGACACCATTAGATCAGAATCAGCATCGTTCTTCGAATCGTCAAAACCCTCAATCTTCTCCATTAGCGGGCTCGGGCGTGGACCAACCCGAGGTCAAGCTCAAGTTGGTAAATTCAGGCCCAATCCCAGCTTAGTCCAATACAATTCTGATTGGATTCGGGCTCAGGCAGAGTTTGATCGAATTTGCGTAAATTGATTAGGTTTGGAAGAATTTATATAATTTTGTATAGTTATTTTTTATTGGGTTTTATAATAAATTTAAAAATAAAATTAATTGAAAATATATATAAATTTCCTTTACATTATAAACATATATACAATATGGGCCCGACTATGATATGGAAATCTATATCATATCTAAAACCTCTACTACTACTGCCACGTATATAGAAGTTACCGAATGTATTTAAGTAACCAGTAACTATTTTTTTATATGTTAATTAAAATTTAAAAAAAAAAAAATCCAAAACACTCACTCTTTAACCTATCCGTTACCCATTCTTCTCTTCTTCCAATTTCCTCTTCTAGTCGAACTTCTCCCTTTCTTACTCGTTTTGAAATCGTACTCATCCAAGAGGTGCATTGGATCTTGGTAAGTTTCTGCTTCTCAGAAGTAAAACTTGATACCTTAAACCGAGTTTCCAATATTTAAAACAGTTTCTCCTGTTGCATGAACAATCCACATTCTATTGGTTTCCTTGCACCATTGGATGGAACCCTGTCGGTACATCCTAAGCTGTTTGCGTAATTAGCTTATTCGTTAAATTACTTTTTGTTGTTACAACTATTGTGAAGGTAGTGTAAGACATACTCCTTGACGCAGGTGTTATGATCATACGAGCAAAAATGTATCAAGATTCAAGAATGCATGAATCAGATACCAAGTTCCTTCTCAACGTGCATCAGTTATTCCATTCACCTCATGGTAGGGTCTGGAAAATCCATCAAACAGTTAGTTATATGGGAAGCCTCTACATTATCTGACCAATGTTCTCCTAAAACAGTGAGACCAATCAAGGATTGGTGCTGAAGATGGACATCGCCCACTGGATGCCATAATCCATCCTTGTAAAGCTGAAACCACCATCTGGCTCATGGAAGAAATTCACAGGCTTACCTCTTCTCATCATCACATAGCTAAACTCTGGATTTTGGATCCCATGCACAATGCTTTTGTTGATCCCATTTTCCCACAGATATAAAATCCCATTGTACAAAACCATTGTTTTTGAATCCAAGCTTATTCCGCTTGGGCATTCAGTATCATTTCTAGACATTGTTGTACATCTAATATAATGTGAATTCAAGAAGAAATGATGTTTCCTATTGTTGCTTTTTTATAGTTCTGTTTTTCAGGTTGTTACAGCACTTTTTTGAACATCAACTCCTTTGCTATTATTTTTTTAGTTAAAAATGTTTGGATGTTATCTATCAAAAGTAGGAAGAAATTTTGTCCACAACAAAAGAAAAAAAAAAGAAGAAGAAATGTTATTTTTTCTCATTTTTATTATTCATATGATGCTGATTATCATGTGGAAGAGATAAGTTCATCTGCTAACCAAGGAAGTAGAAAGGAAAGGATTATTCATATGATGCTGATTATCATGTGGAAGAGATAAGTTCATCTGCTAAACAAGATCATGAATAAACCTTGGAGGAGTGTAGTTAATTCCAACAGCAACAACCTTCTTACATGAATTAGCAACTGCCTCACCTAATTAGCTCTCGAAGTCTTCAAGTAACTGTTCAGGCTTTTCACAATGCTTTGCCAGTAAGCAATTGAAGCCTGGTGAGCAATTGCATTTGCCTGAAATGTGGAATCGAAATAGGAACAACTACCATGAAAGTGAATGATTGAGGCAGTTGCTTTTGAAATGGGAGAATGGGGGTTGGAATTTGGAGAGAAAGAGAGAAAGGGGAGGGTGACTGTGAAGACTTTAACGTCTTTCTTATTTTGAAATGTGATTTAAATTCTTGTTTTTAAAACCGGTTACCTGAGATAACCCTTATTAACCGAAACATACAAGTCAATGTTGATTGGTCCATCTCATCCGATATGATATGGAGAAGATATTTTTTCCATATCATAGATTTTCCCATACAATATAGATGTATGTATAATTAAAAAGAAAGGATATTTGTATACATATATAAAATATATGCAAGTATTTCTTTTGTGTATGTGTGTTTGAGTACAACAATAAAATTCTTTGCAAGTAAAAGTTTTGTACATATTATGAAAGCATGAAAATCCTGTTCCACGTTAAAACATCTTCCCATGAATTTAAAATAAATATATAAGAGATATTCCCAATGTGTGGCTAGATATTATATGAGAAAAATTTTTACTTGTAGGAGATCCGAATTCATTTGGGCAACCCTACTATTAAGTGTAACCAGTAACTAGTTTACACTATCACTGTAATTTGTTAATGCCAATCACATCACTGTGATTTTAAGGTCTTAAGGGGAAGACCCAATATAAGACTGACTAGATTCAAGCTTCAACCAAGTCCAAGATTATGACCCTAACAAAATTGTGTTATTGACCTTTTATCATCGACGGGAAGAGGCTCATGGTTTGCCTCGAGCTATAGTGAGACCTCTCACTGCTCCAGAGGATAACGAAGGAAACAAAGACTTAACAATTTCATTCATGTCAAAAAAGGAGAAGATGATACAAATAGACCAGGTTGTTACAACAACCTGCTAGGTGTCCAAATATTCTCTTGTCCTCCTGACATCCCACATGATTACAATTGATATTATTTAAGGAAAATTGTAAAATGAACTAGTTCCTCTTGAGTTGCTGGCTAATGGAAGAATAGGCTTGACGTGTAATTCTGCATGGATTAGTTGGGCTTGCCACTGACAAGCTCATACTACTTAGTGGGCCCCATGAATGTGGGCTAGGCTATAGCATTTTCTGGGATATATATCACTCCCTCCCCTTTGTTCCAAGCCTTGTCCTCAAGGCAGACACCTAGGTATTTGTTCTTTAGTTCATCCCAATCTTCCCAAGTTGCATCAGAAGTAGGGGCTCCCTCCCATCGGATCAACATCTTAACGCCTACTTGATTCCCATTCTTGATAACCCGTCTGTCCAATATGGCGGTAGGTTAAGGTAGTAACATTCCGATACCATCAAGAGGGGGTAATGTGGTCATGGATTGCCAATGGACTCCCAATTTTTTCTTGAGGCATGAGACATGAAAGGTGGGGTGCAATTTGCAACCAGGCGGCAATTCCAGTCGATAGGCTACTGGGCCGACTCTTTCTAACACCTTGAAGGGCCAAAAAACGAGCTGCCAACTTCTGTGACTTTCTTAGGGCCAAACTACTTTGCTTGTAAGGTTGGAGATGAAGGTAGCAGTAGTCTCCTACTTTAAATTCCCTCTCACTCCTGTGTTTATCTGCCATTATTTTCATTCTATTTCTTGAATGATTGAGGTTCTCCTTGAGTACATAGAGGACTTTATCTCTTTCTAGCAATTCTTCTTCTACTAACTAAGCCTTAGCTGTCCCAGGAACATATGTCAGGGGGTTCGGAGGTGGTATACCATAGACAACCTAGAATGGGGTCAGCTTGGTAGCTGAGTGGTAGGTGGTGTTATAGCACCATTCCGCTAGAGTTAACCATTTGCCCACTAATGAGGGTGAGTGCCAACAAAACATCTCAGATAGCTCTCTAGTGTTCGGTTTAATACCTCAGTTTGTCCATCTGATTGGGGGTGAAAGGCCGAACTCAAACACAACTTTATACCTTGTATATTAAATAACTCCCTCCAAAAAGTGCTAGTGAAGATGGGATCTTAGTCACTAACAATGGATGCTGGCATTCCGTGTAACCTAAACACCTCCTCCTTGAATATCTTAGCAATGTCTTGGGCTGAGTATGGGTGTTGTATGGCTATGAAATGTCTATATTTGGACTGTTTATCAACCACTACAAGTATTGAGGATTTCTTCTGTGAGGGGGGTAGCCCATCTATGAAGTCCATGTTGATGTCTATCCAAATCCGTTCAGGCAAGGGAAGTGGTTGCAACAGCCCAAGAGTGTGTATATTTTCGGTTTTATTTCTTTGACACGCCTTACATTGTTGGACCCATGTTTTAACTTCAGCTTTGTATCCCTTCTAGTACTAGAACCATCTAAGGCAGTGCATTGTATTGATGTACCCAATATGTCCTTTGGAAGGGGAATGGTGGGCTTCCTCAAATACAATTCTTCTAATAGTTGAATCTGGGCTTATCACTATTCTTCCCTTTCTCCACAAAAGTCCATTTTGGTATTCAAACCTCTTTGGACTGGACTTTCCTTTCTATAATTTTGAGATTAGTTGCTATAGATAAGGGTCATTACCCATTTCAGCCTTCACTATTTCCACCCAATTGGGAATGGGGTGGGATATAGCCAACAACTCTTCTTCAGTTCTACGAGAGAGGGCATTGGCTACAATATTGTCCCTCCCCTTCCGTGTCACTATCTCACAATCGAAGCCTAAAAGTTTGGTGATAAACCTCCTGAACTGGGGTATGGATCCTTTGTTTCAAAAGGAAGCCTAAACTCCTATGATCAATTAAGATTCTGAACTTCACACCAAATAGGTAATGTCTCCATTTCTATACCACTGACACCATAGCTAATAGCTCCTTCTCATACGTGGAAAGGCCCAAGTTTCTCCCTTGTAGGGCACAGTTGAAATATGCAATGGGCCTGCCATCTTGAGACAAAACTACTCCCAAAGTCGTGCCACTGGCATCACTTTCGATAGTAAAACTCTTAGAGAAATCAAGTAGGGCCAGTATAGGGGCGGTCACCATGGCCCGCTTCAATTCTTCAAATGCTACTATTGCTTGCTCCAACCACTTCCATTCCCCTTGTTTGAGAAGTTGAGTCAGGGGTTGTGCAATCACTCCATAGCCCTTTACAAACCTGCGATAATACCCAATTAGTCTGAAAAAGCCTCCTCTTAACCCTTTTATAGATTTGGGAATGGGCCAAGTGGTAATTCCCTTGACCTTTTCTGGGTCCATCTCCACTCCCTGGGCCAAAATGACATGACCCAAATACTCTACCTTCTAAATTGCAAATTGGCATTTGCTTAGCTTAGCAAACAACTTGTGATGTATAAGAATCTCTAAGGCAATCTTCAAATGTTGGATGTGGGCCTCAAGAGAATCACTGTAGACGAGAATGTCGTCAAAGAACACGAGAATGAACTTCCACAAGTGTTCCTTGAAGATGTTGTTCATCAAAGCTTGAAATGTTTACGGGGCATTAGTAAGCCCGAAAGGCATGACTAGGAACTCATAGTGACCCTCATGAGTCCTAAAACCTGTTTTCGGTATGTCCTCCCTTTTAATTCTTATTTGATGATAGCCAGACCTTAAGTCTAGCTTGGAAAACACCTTGGCCCCACATAGTTCATCAAAAAGTTCATCTATTATGGGCATATGAAATTTGTCTTAATGGTGGCACTATTAAGAGCCCTATAATCTACACATAGACACCACCCCCATCTTTTTTTTTTTTTTTTTAACTAGAAGGATTGGAGCTGAGAAGGAGCTTATACTAGGCCTTATGATTCCTGGTATCTATAAGGTCTCTCCGCAATGGGTTGGGTGCCTTCTAATAAAGGAATGACATGGTCCTAGGCCCAGGGTGGGGGTAAGCCCATTGGTTTTGTAAATACTTTTGAATAACTATCCAGTAGAACCTTTATTTGTGGGCTCACCTGTAGTTTGGGCTTCTCATCGTTAATAGTGATCGTCTGCAGTAAGAAGATTCCGTTAGCTTTTTCTATTGCCTTTTCGGCCCATTCAGAATCCACTGTCCAGTAGAACCTTTACGTTTGGGCTCCCGTCACAATCAAAGATCCGAAGCCACAATGCACTAAAATTCCAAAGTATAGGTCCAAGGGTTTTCAACCACTACATGCCCAAGATGGCATCATACCCTGGGTAAGGGTAATAAGTAAAAGTCTGCAACAATAGTTATGCCTTGTGCCTTAATGGGTACCTTGAGACATTTACCCGTACCCTGTAATTTCTATCCATTGGCAACCATAACTTCAAAAGTTTGGTCGTTGTGTGGTAAGAGTCTAGCTCTTTCAGCCAGTTGTTGGTCCAAAAATCCTCTTCGTCTGGTCCCACAATCCAGAATATCTTCTACATGTTGTACTAGTGTTGAGGGGTGAACAACTCATCACAATGGTAACAAAGCCCTTTGGCTCTTCTTTCTCTTGCTTTGACTGGGGTTAGGCGCTTTATCTCTGGCATCTAGGCTTCTACTTCGGAGTCCTGGCTCGGGTTAACTCTAGGTTTTATCGTTATAGTAGCCTTCCTTCGAGCTCCCCACTCCTCTTCAAGTTGAGCTAATCTGATGGCCTAAGTCAATGTTACTGGATCGAATTTTTCCACTCCCGCCCGTGGCTCAGATTTCGAGCCAGCCACGAAGTATCTCACAAGATGTTCCTCCGACAACCCTTTAACTCTAGTTGAAAGTCTCTAGAACTCCTCAATGTACTGAGTCCAGTTGAAACCTGTGTTAGCTTGGATAATATACCCGAGATTTTTTTGTTTTTCCGGATCATTGAAGTGGCTATCCAATGCTGCTACAAACTGCCTCCAAGTCAGGTTGTTCTGGTAATCTTGGAACCAGCAGTACCATTCAACGGCTTTATCTTCAAATCCCATGCTGGCCACTGCGATCCATTGCTCTTCAGGAACTTCTTGAAGCTTGAAATACTGACGAACCAACAACAACCATCCATCCAGATTGGCTCCAATAAAATGGGGAATATCCATCTTCAATCTCCATTAGTAACACCAACTTAGATTATGGGATCCTCCTTCACCATTCGATCTCTCCTGGTTGAGATCTAGTGGTGCCTGGCGGCTAGTTCCTTCAGAAGGATAGAAATTGCTTAGTTTGTTAAACAACTCTTCAAGTCTCTGGTCGATGTGTTCCAAATGGCATTCGGTTCCAGCCATCCACTGCTCCCACCCCTCCATTCTTGGATTTAGGATCTGGTGCTTTGATACTAGATTGTTATCGATCTCTTCTCGCTGAAGAGAAGAGGCTCGTGGTTTTCCACAAGCTATAGTGAGATCTCTCACTGCTCCAAAGGATAATGAAGAAAACAAGGACTCAATAATTTCATTCAAGTCGAAGAAGGAGAAGAGGATACAAATAGACCAAGTTGTTACAAAAACCTGCCAGGTGTCTGGTTTCTTGTCCTCCTGACATCCCACATGATTGCAATTGATATTATTTAAAGAAAATTGTAAAATGAACTAATTCCTCCTAAGTTGCTGGTTGGCGGCAGAATAGGCTTGACGTGTAATTCTGCATTGATCAGTTGAACTTGCCGCTGATAGGCTCATACTGCTTAGTGGGCCCCATGAATGTGGGCTGGGCTATAATATCTTCTGGGATATATATCAAATTGAGCCCATAAAAAATTATCAATTATGCCAATTTTTCTTGGTAAATAATAAGATTGAATTGGATGCGAGTAAGTAAATGATTATCAAAAAACTGCTCTAATCAGAGATGCATGAGCTAGTTTAAGATTATGACCCTAACAAAAGTTGAGGCTATAAAAAATGATCGATTATGCCAACTTTTTTTGGTAAATAATAGGAGTGGACACTGGATACCAGTAAGAAAGCGATTATTAGAAAAAGTGCTCAAATTAGAAATGGTTGTTTTGAAGTAATTTAGCGTGTATTTGGTGCGTAGTTAGAATTGGAATCAGAATCCTACAGAATCATAATAGGAATGGACCATTCCCATAGTCTAGAAAAGTAGCATTTTGGTCAACAAAATCAAGGATTGGAGTAAAATTCATTTTGGAAATATTAAGCATAGAAAAACTGAAATTCTTGTTAGAGTAGAGAAAGTCTAAAAGGATATGACTAAAGATAATAATCCGGCCCTCTTTAAGCTAGAAAATCTGCTTCAAAGGCAATTGAACAATATCCTAGCTAGGGAAGAGATCTTCTAGGCCCAAAAATACAGGATTGATTGGATGAGGTGTAGGTATAAGAAAAACAGGTATGTTCATACAGCTACCGCAGTTAGAAGATGTAGAAACCGAATCCTTGCAATAAGAAATAAAAATGGGGAGTGGATTAATGAGGAAAATCATAGAGTTGACCATTTTTGCAACTTCTACGAGTTGAAGTTTAAGTTTGAGGGTATGAGAGGAATTGAGGAATTCGTTGATAACAAATTATAATATTCCAAATGAGATGGACTAGTCCCTTACTAGAGAAGTTACCAATATGGAATTTCTGGATACCCTCAAAACAATCTCTAATTTAAAAGCCCCTGGGCTAGATGGGTTGAATGCCTTATTCTTTAAAAAATTTTGGCCAATAATTGGTGAATCTGTATGTAAGGTCGTTAAGGCTTTCTTCCATTCGGGAAAAATGAATAGGGCTATCAATAGAGCTTTTATTACCTTAATTCCAAAGAAGGGGAATCTAGAATATTTAAATCTGTAGGCCCATTAACTTATGCAATATGGTTTACAAAATTATTTCAAAATTTTTCGGCTCAAACTATACTTGGACAAAATAATTTCCCTATTCCAGAGTGCTTTCTTACCAAATAGACAAATAAAAGATAACATTCTCATTGCTTATGAGTTTTTTTCATTCTATGAGAAAAAAAAGGGAATTCTGGAATTATGGCTTGTAAAATTGACATGGAGAAGGCTTTTGATAGGCTTGAAAGGGACTTTATTGAAAAAGTGCTTATCAAAATTGGATTCTACCATAAGTGGATTTCTTGGTTCATAGAATGTATTCGAACTACATCCTTCTATATTATTATAAATGGTACTTCAACTAGGGAGATTTTCCCTTTTCGGGGGATTAGACAAGGGGGCCGCTTGTCTCTTTATACTTTTGTATTATGTGCAAAAGCATTATCTTCCAGACTAGAAAGAAAATCTCTCTAGAGATAATCAAATAGGATGTAAAATTTCAAGGGGCGGGCCCACTATCCAAATTCTGCAATTTGTATATGATATATGATTGCTTGATTTCTGCCAAGACCTCTATTAATGCTTGTCTCAAAATTAAGGAGATATAAGAACTTTGCTTTAGCTTCACACCAAAGTCCTAATTTTTCTAATCATTCGTTTACTTCTCAAAGAATATTCTAATTAGACTTGGGAAAATAATGGCAAAAATCCTCAAAATTCCAATGGAGTCAAATAATTCCAAGTATTTGGGAGCCCTATCATAGAAGGAAGGGCTAACAAGGAGATTTTTAGCGGTCTTAAGGATAGAATGGTTAACAAGCTTGTAAGATGGAAGAAGATTTTCCCCTCTCTTGTTGGCATGTTAAGACTAGTTAATTTCTCCATGAGTATGATCCCTCAGTTTGTTTTGAGATCTTCAAAATTCCGAATAATGTTATAGATGATTTAGAAAAAGTCCCCATTCACTTGATTAAATGGAATAAAGCATGCACTCCCAAATTGTGGGGTGGTTTGGGAGTCAAAAATCATTGTTGAGTTAATAATGCCTACATGGCAAAACTTGGATGGTACATTTTAAAGGACCATGATAATCTATGGGTCAGAATTATGAGGAAAAAAATATTCATCCAATTCAAATTCCTGAGAAGCTAAAGCAAGATAAGGGGTGTCTTGGGCCTAGAGAGGTATTTTCTCGACTCAACATGTGGTTAAGAAGGGAATTGGTTGGAGGATAAGAGATGGTAAAAACGTGAGTTTCTAGTCAGACATTTGGGCGGGAAACTCTCCTCTTAGTGGTGATATTAATCCAAGATTATCGAAAATATGTCTCTTAGGGGCGTTCTTTTTCTGGATTTTGAGAGGGGGGAAAGTTGGTCAATGGGATTTTGATTTCCATTGACCAAAAATCTCATGTTCTTTTTTCAGATTTATGTGGGCACCAGCGAAAGTTTATTTTCTTAAGTATCACTTACCCAGGTAAGTGATGAGTGATACCCATCTCTTGTGGGTAAATAACTTTCCCACCCTGGGGGATGTTGCCAACACTTGAATGGGAAAAAAATGCCCCTTGTAATAATGGAATTTTATAGCTAAATGGTCATTGTCTTGTTTGCATGGGAAATAAAAGAATATGGGTAAATGCACTTACCTGGGTAAGGAAAGACTTACCTAGTTAAATGCATTTACCCGGGTAAGTAACTTACCAAAAAGCAAACAGGGCCTTATGGTAAACGAGGTTATGGTTGAGGGGAGAAGAATGTGGAACAAGATTGTAATTGGATCATTGGTTCCATATACCTTGTGGCAAAAAACCCACTCTATTCTTATCCCTTCAGGACATAAGGTAGATAAAGTTATGAGGGGACTTACAACTATTGGTAAGTTCTCCACTAGTTCAACTTATAAACTTCAATTTCTGGAGCTTAACCTTTGTGGGAGCCTTGTATTTGGAATTTTAAATGCCACCCAAAGATAAAAACTTCTCTTTACTTCCTGTTGAATTGTAAACTTCCTACTTAAAAATTCTTATTAATAGGGGTTGCGATAGTGCTGGTGGATGTGCCATTTGCGGTGAAGAAGAAGAGCTGGATCATACTTTTAAGAGTTGCTCTTATGCCAAACAAATTTGGATGATGATTGGGTCAAATGTAGAGTGCCCGAGGGATGATGACGTTTCAATTAGAGATTGGTGGGCTAGGATGTCTAATCAGGTTTTTAATTTTGGTAAAAGAGAAGTTGGGTGGTTTAGAGAAAAAATACAATAATTTTATGGTTCATTTGAAGAAAATAGTAATGAGAAGATTTTCAACAACAAGATGATCCCTCCCCCTGTGTTGATTGAAAGAGCTACTAACTATTTTAAATACATGATGGATAGCATTGTAAGGAAGGAGGCATCCTCAAAAATATAACTTGGAAGCCTATTCATTGGTGTGGTCCTCAAGAGGGCACCACTAAAATTAATTTTGGTGCCTCTCACAATCTATATAATACTTGTTCCATTGATTATATTGCTATATGGATCATTTTGGAAGGGTATTAGATATAAAAAAAAAAAATTACTATATTGGAAAGTCTACCATTAATCTGGCTGAAGCTTGGGCAGCATGGGAGGCATCACAACATGGCTCTCAACTTCAAGGATTTCGTGATTGTCACTGAGGGTGATTCGAGACCGATCATTGATTGCCTTACGAACAAAGGTACCACCCCTTGGAATCTCAAGATGGTCACCAAAGAATGTATGAAGCTTAAGGAGCTCCTGGATTGTGGTGTCACCTACAAACATGTTTTTGTGACGCTTTTCTTCGTTGGCCTTTGAATTTTATTTGTTTTTGTGATGCTTGGTGATGTGCTACCCCTCATCTTGTGTAGCACCTTTTGTTTCACCAAAAAAAAGTTTTGAGCATCACCTGTATTTTTGAAAATTGAAATAATGGCTTAACTGATTCCCCTATTGATTTCTTTTAGGAAGTGGTCTTTCTATCAAATGGGAAGGCTGTGTAACTATTGATAATGCCCCACACCAGTGCTAAAATATATGGGGCCCACACTGAGATGTTGAATGGTTGTGAGCTCTATGTATTTTTATCTCCAGTATGGAGTGTCATTATTGGTTTAGGGTGATCATGGGTCGGGTCGGGCCGGGTTGGGTCCAAGCCAAGTTAGCACCAACAATAAGGGCTTTAGCCTAGGCCTAGGCCCCAATCGGCCTGCAATTCGGGGCTAGATTGCAAACCTAGGCTGGGCTTAATGATTTATTTTGGACACATGACATTAAATAATAAAAAATTAATTATTTAAATTAAATAACATGTGATATATGCAAAAAAAATTAAACAAGCCAAAGTTAAATTGGGTTTGGCTAAGTTTTAGTTCTATGGCACAAAAAATGAGGCATGGGCCTTATTTAATTAATTAATTTCTATGTTTAATTTGGCTTTGTTTACCTATCCTTTTATAGATAAAGGCAAAACTTTCATTCCTATTCTTAAGCAATATAGGACTTGGAACAACAATAAATAATTAGTGCAACCATTGAATGTTTTCCCAAGCCTCACATTGCTTAGGGAATGAGAATGACAACTTTGTCTTCATGTATATAAGACCTTGTTTAGGAGGACAATTCTCATATTTGAATTGACTCAAATGTTGATACTTGTGTTGACATGTATCAATTCATAAATATTTATTTATATATTAAAGTGAAACTTAAAGCTTTTATATAAAATAATAATTTAATATAAAATAAAATATGCTTGTGTATATATAATATATAAAATATAATACATATATTGTAATATTTATATATTATATATTTCAAAATATATATTATATTATATTATGGCATGGGCCAGGCCTAAGCTGAGCTTGAAGTGTTGGGCCCAAGCTTGGCCAAAAAAACTTTTGGGCTTGATGTCGGGCCAGGCTTGGGCTGGTCTTGCACACAAAATCTTGGGCCCGTGCCCGAAAATCTGTGGGTTGGGCCAGGTGGCTAAGAATGATACCCCTATCATTTGTGTTAGAATCGACATAATCAAACCAACCAGACTGTTTCCCCTCTTCTTATATATAGTGTTGTAAATGTTAATGTGAATACATTTTCAATATTTAAAGATAGATATTTAAAATTGACATTGCATGCATGGGTGCATCTCTGAAGTTCATCTAGGTTAAGTAAATAAGATATCCTATTCGGTCATTGTATAAAGTAGAAATCTAATCATAAAACATCTCTATTCCCGTGCATTGCACGGGTGTCTTGCTAGTATAGATATTGATGCTGGTAATCTGCCCTGTAGAAGGGAGAAACGGAGAGAGATTTTATTTTTCCTGATTAATTATCATATCATATTTTTCCTGATTAATTATCATATCATATTTTTTTAAGGAATTATTCACATACCAAACCACAAGGTCACAAAACATTTATTTCATAGGCCGAAATCTACATTGAAAAAAAGAAATAAAAAGAAATTAAAGAAGCTTGGCAAGGTGATCAATCTAGACATACAAGCTTTTAATTAGCTTAACGTGGGTTTAAGATGGACGTACTAGGAGGAGAAGTTGCAGCATAAAAGGCACCATCAGAGGATGAAATTGACCTACCAGAAATATTCTTCAATGGAGGGGAGTAATAAGTGGGCACGGGCAACTTGGATGGGAGAATGGGCAATGGAGCTTCAAAACTAAGAACCTGCATTGCTTGCCTTATGGAAGGTCGGAACTTGCAATCTGGGTGGGCACACCATAGCCCAACAACCATAAGGCACTCCATCTGTTTCTGATCGTAGCCTGTACCAATGAGTTTCCAATCTATTGCTTCAAGAAGGTTTCCACTGCCATAGAGCTCCCATACCCACTCTACCAACCTTATCTTTCTTGCTTCTAGTAATGTTTCAATGGGTCGCCTTCCACAAGCAATTTCCAAAGCAACAATTCCATAGCTGTAGACATCAGACTCCTTGCTGGTCTTACCAGTTGTAACACATTCTGGAGCCATGTAACCCAATGTACCAGCCACTATAGTTGTCTGTGACCCCTGTCCATGGTCTACAAGTTTGGCTAGCCCAAAATCCCCTAACTTTGCATTCAAGTTAGAGTCCAGCATTACATTGCTGGATTTAATGTCTCTATGCATGACACACTGTTCACATTCTTCATGCAGATAGAACAATGCTGAGGCCAATCCAAGAGCTATCTTGTACCTTACCTCCCAAGTTAGCAGTGATCCATTCTGTCCAAAGAGATGACTATCAAGGCTTCCATTGGGCATGAACTCATTTCGTTGGTGGCACCAACCAATCAACTGGACCAAGTTTCTGTGCCGCAATTGACTAATGATCTTCAGCTCAGACATTTACTCCTTTAATCCTTGTTTAGACCCTTTGGAAACCCTCTTGACGGCAACATCCACTTTCAGGTCTCTCAAAAACCCTCTGTAAACCCCTCCAAACCCTCCCTCTCCAAGCTTTTGTTCCTCTGCAAAGTTATTTGTTGCCTGAGCCAATTCACGGTACAAGAACATTTTGGGTCCAGTTCCCTTTTCAAATTCAACATTTATGGGATCATCCACAATGATATCATCTTGTTCTTCCTTTTTATCCCTTTTCCTCTTCATCCACAAGATGAAACATACCAAACCCAAGCCCAATGCCAAGCAACCTCCACCAACCACCACTCCAACCACCAATCCAGTATTCTTTCTATTCCGTATAGTTGAGTTGTGTGACTTCTCCATCTCTAAGCTCGAGTTGTGTGACTTCTCCATCTCTAAGCTTGAATAAAAATCCCAGGAGTGAATTCGATGAAACTCGCCTGTCGTACCAGTGGATCCAGCAAACCCAACAGTAACCCATTCAGGTAAGATTTGCTTCAGATCAACTTCATAAGAAAGGCTTAGAGTCGGATTGTTTGCATATGTCCAGGAAATGCTCAACCTTTTTGTAGTAGAACTAAAGCTAATCCGAGCCGTCGTTGTTTTGCCATCCTCAAGACTAGTAGTCCATCTACCAGTTACCACAGAATCACTAGAGTTTATATCAATACCTACATGATAGGGCTTAAGGTTCCAATTGGTTAGAGAGGGTATTGGATCCCAATAGTTTCCATAAGTATCAAACTCCACCGCAACAATTTGATTTGCTGTTTTCTGTACTTCACTGCCGCGTTTAAAAATGCCTATGTTGCAGCAACTAGAAGGCAAGGTAAAACCATAGGGAGCGAGGAAGAAAGCCAAACCATCTGCATATCTTCTATCATTCATGGAGTCGACGGTGAAGGAGAACTGAGTGGTGAAATCAGTGAGGTTTCCTGTTGTGTTGTCCCAGAGGCGTACTGGGTCTTTATATGAGGCTTGACCACTGCTCCATGTGAGTTCATTAAGTTCGATGAGTCCATTGTCTGAAAAATGAGCATCCCGTTCCAAGCGTATGATGCCTTGTGTGCTGCGGTCAAACCTGGAAAAGTTGAAGGTTAATTGGTTTGAAGAAGGGATCAGCAACAAGAAAAAGATTGAGGTATAAAAGAAATCAGAAAGAAGCTTTGGAGATTGCAGAAACATGTTTCTTGAATAGCAGAGTGCCAGTACTAAAGGCCTGGTTAAACTTTATTTTCGGAGACTGATTACTGAAGATCGGAAATGATTTGCCGTTATCAGCTATAGTGTAGAAATTACCAATGGTTGAATAGCTCCAAGCTGATTATTATCCAATCCGACTCCCCCCTACCAATGGGCCTATTTCTTTCTGCATTATAGTTGACTTTCTTAAAAAAATATACCGAAACGTTAAATCTGTGGGTTCGGCTTTCTGAAAGGTTTATATATATATAATTTGATAATTGGGTCAATGAAATATTTAGTTAGAATCGATGTGGAATACTTGACAACGATGCGTCGAGCATCATTCTGTTTGCAATATTGAGTAGATACAATATTAATTTACTAATCTGGCTAGTCCTTTTTCAACTAACCAATTGGCCAATTCATGTTTAAATCAAATATCAAAGACAAAATTTTATTTTTGGACTGTTAAAATTAAAAACAAAGAGCTTAGCCAAGCAGAATTTAAAGAAAAAGAAGAAGAATATGAACTCCTCCTTGGGTGGACAAGAACAATGTTAGGATAGAAGATTGATAATATATATTGTTGGTCCATGTACGAATAACAATATATATTCGAGCTTGTGGAGGATCACTATATCCTACTAACCACAGAGGTTAACAAGTGGCAATCCAAGTATTCAACAGTATTAACTTGTGGGTACCCTATGTCCGTTTTAGCAAGACCTGGTATCAAGTCTAGTTTGATGACGATCAATGTGACAGCCACCATCATAAGCCTGAAGCAGTAGCTTATATTTATATATGACAATGACTAGGCTATACAAGGGTGCTCTCATCATATTCATTCTTACTAATTAAATTATGGTGCTTAAGTTTGCATGCAGCAAAAACCAAAATTAAATTACTCATACTTGGTATGAAGTTCATAATTTGCAACTCCCAGAGTGATAGTTCACATCCAAAACTTAGACCTAAATCCGCCTCTTAATTGAAGATAGCACAGCAAGAAGAAGTCAGTCATACAACAATCTTTTAGCCGAATTTGATCTCCAACAAGTAAGATTAATACAACTGTGAAAACCACTTCTAATCTGATGTTTTTCTCCAAACACCCAACAAAGAATGATAGAAGAACAATGTCTTCCTAGGATGGTTCAAATTAGGGTTTAGGGAAGAAACAGAGAAGAAAGAGAAAGAAAGAGAGTAGCTAGAATAGTCTAGTCTTCCTCTCTCTTTCTTTATATATATATATATATATACACACACACGCACACCTCTTTCCTAGTTTGATTAGGTAATAATATGGAGATTCAAATCCATATTTGATCAATATCACATGACTACTCTAACTAGCCCTACTAGTTAATAGGCTAAGGCCCATTTCTTCAAGTGGTTCAGTTACATAACTTTTACAAGCCATATTAGGCCTGAATAATGTGTGACAAAAGACCCACAAAGGTCTTATATTAGTCAATGGCTGGAAACACATGGGTAAAATTCAATGCACATAGCTAGTGAACCCCTAATCCAATCAAATTGGGCTTAGTATGAGCCCAACACTTAAGTCTAAGTGATCCATAGTTTCAGCCACCCTATGAAGCCCAGGGATACTAGGTTGATATAAAATGAAGCCCATAAGGTTTTAGCCTTATAATGGTCTCTAATCCTTAACCTCTCAATCCTAAATAATCAAAACACTACTTACAGGGAAGGACATCTTACCTGACTGCAAAATGCAGTGTCACACCCTCTACTCAGATGAATCCCATGATTAAAAATCTTTTACAAATCATTTTCATAAAATAATACAATGCAAATATAAATTCATTTTACAAAGAAATTTTAAAACAATTGAAATCCACTGCCAAGAGTTTTAGGTTTTCATTAGAGAGAATGTAAACCCTGATATTCACTTTGTTTGACAAATGGGATGATGTTATCACAATGATCACTCACTTAGGTAATATCCTTAACTTCTCCAACATACCCATGTATTTGATGTCAAGGGATCTTAGTGGTTGGTACATCAAAAGTAGCTTAGTCCAAGACCTATTGTAGCATCATTATCAAGTCATGTTTAGTATTTCTTACAAACAACCACTAGCTATACTTAGGGTCTAACCCTAGTAGATGAAACAAGGTACAACACCATTTTGACAACACCATCAATGTTACCCTAACTAACATAAGCCCCATAGATGTCTGGTTTAAGGGGTAATTCATAGAAACATACTAATCTGAACATAAAAATAATAATGAACTAATTTTATTAATACAACTTAATATACATCAATATGACTTGAGCTAAGGGAATACACTGTCTAATAGTTCCCACTTGCACTTAAGTCTAATCAGGTATAAGCCTTAATCTCATTTTGCCAATGTGTTCTTAAAACATTGTCTATGTTAGTGGTTTAGTTAATGGGTTTGTTACATTATCCATTGATACTACCTTCTAAATCTAGATGTCCGCTCTCCCAATAATTCTCATAAGGTATGATATTTTCCTTCGATGTGCTTAGACTTTGAGTGGGCTCTTGGCTCATTGGCTTAAACAACGATTCTAGTATTGTCACATATTAGTGAAATGGGTGAAATGCTAGAATGTACAGCTCCTAACTCTTGGACAAATTTCTTCATCTAAATTGCTTCCTTGGCAGCCTCACTTACTACAATGCACCCGGCCTTGGTTATGGAGTTTGTTGTGGATACTTGTTTGCTAGTTAAATAAGATCCCAACAAAAAGATATAGCTGGATGTAAACTTTCTATCATATGTAACTAGTTGAAAATTAGCATCTGTATACCTAAACATTTGTAATGAACTACCATCGAAGGCATGACAATAGTTTTTTGTTCTTCTTAGGTATTTTAGTATGCTCTTCACAATTGTCTAGTATTCTTGTCTTGATTAGACTAATATCTACTCGCAATACTAATAGCTTGTACAATGTCAAGTCGAGCACATGACATACCTATGCTCTATACGGCTGAGGCATAAAAAATCTTTCTCATGTCCTCTATTTTCTTAGGCGTCTTAGGTGACATTCATTTGGAGAAAATGACTCCATGTTTGAAAGGAATGAATTCTTTCTTGGAATTCTAAGATGTAGGAAGCCTCTTCAAGATTTTTCATAGAGAACTATTGTGAGAATCACATTTTTATTGTTAATAACATTCTTGTATCATTCCCAATGATTAGAATGTCATTTACATAAAGTATTAGGAATGCAACATTTTCTCCCATCATCTTTCTATAAATACAAAGTTTGTCTAGATTTTGCTTAAAGTTAAACTGTGTAATATATAGTTGAGTAAAATCGAATGTTCCAACTTCGTTAATCATGCATTAATCCATATATGGATCTATTGAACTTATACACCATATATTCTTAACCTTTAGTAACAAAGTCTTTTAATTGTTGCATATAGGTATCTTTAATAAGATCTCCGTTCAATAGCACAATCTTGACATACATTATTGCCAAATATCGTAAACATATTGTGCAATTGCATATAGATTTTAGCATAATCTGTAACCTTTTGCCACAAGTAAAACCCTTCTTCTTCTTGAACGTGTATTTGCATCCAATTACTTTCACCCCAAAGGGAAAGTTTACAAGAGTCTAAACTCTATTGGAGTTCATTAAGGGATTATTTATAAGGTTGACTTAATGAGTATACTCGTACTTACTTGTGATAACTGATTAATCTTCCAAACATCATGGTTCTTTTGTAGTTTATCAATAAGAAATTACCAATCCCACACTTTAGTTTAGGTAACAAAGAGTAGGCTTCCCAAATATCTTTTATTCATACTCATCATCCAAACAACCATGAAAGAAGCAATACGTAGCTGGAGTCATCTATGTGTATTCGTTTTGAAAAGAAAAGCTGATTTTTGAAAGTTGATGAATTGACCTAAACAAAGACTAATGTCCACAATTTGTTCCTTTGCACTTCACTTCTTTGATAGTACAAAAGTATGCCATCAACAAATAATAGATGATTAAGCTTTATACCAGAACATCCAAGTTGAATTCCATCTAGTGCACCATCAACCAACTTTTGTTGGAACATACAAGAAATAACCTCAAGGCAGATAATAAAAAGATATGGTGATAATGGACATCTTTGCTGTAGTCATTGAGAAAGTCAAAAACATTTGCTTAGAGAACCATTTACCACAACAACCATATGGTGGGTGGACCGATGTTTTGAAAATCATAAACCTCTCAAAAATAGAGAAAGTTACTTTGCACTAGCTTCCATTACTGACAAATTTATCATATCTTAGTAAGAAAAGGACTATACTAATTTCCTTTAACTATACTTGTTCCCAAGTTGTTTTAACCAAGAAAAAAAGAATGAGGCAGCTAAGGCGAAAGAAGAACAATAAGAATGGGGCAAAGCCCCTGTTTTGGCATAAAAAATAGAAAGGGAAGAAAAAAAAATGGTTTGAGTCCTTGTTTTGGTGTCAAAATATGAGGGGGGAAGAATCCATTGTTTTGGCATAAAATACAGAAGGGGATGAAAGAAGTATAGGGCAAAGACCCTATTTTGGCATAAAAAAACAGAAGGGGAAGAAAGAAAAATGGCGCAAAGTCCTTGTTTTGGGTGTCAAGATCCAAGGAGGAATAGGGAAGAACTCATATTTTGGTGTCCAAAACAAACTAGAAGAAGAAGAATGGAAAAACTGACCTTTCAAGCATATCAGCAGAGCAGCTTTGGAGTTTCATGCTTGAAAGGGTTTTTCTCTAGTCAAAAAATCATTCCATTCGATTGATACTCTAGATCGATCAGTCTTGTCATGTGCAAAGGGGCTTTGGAATTTGATGCATGGAGGAGGGTTTTTTCTCCCACCCAACAACATTTTCATTTGAGTAACACTCTTTTGATCAATTACAATGATTTTATTTAAATTTTACATTTGAAAATGACATAAATGTCCCTATATATGAATGAAAATTTAAAATTAAAGATGTTTAAGACTAATCATTGAAATGGTTTATAATTGCGATTCACGATTCAAATCAATGATTCATATACGAATCCTATGATTTTTGTGAAAAATGATTGTACTATATTATTCATATTGTTTTGTGAGTGATTCAATATGAATCTAATTATAAGCAACAATTTTAAAAATACTATGGTGTATAGACAATCATAGATGAGATCACAAAATTGAGGACCAAAACCCAGAAGATGAGAGAATACACATCATAATATTCCATTCAACTCTATGAAAAAGATTTGGATTTTTGTGTTAATTAATTGAATGAACATGACTATTATAACTTTTGTTAAACCAATGCAATAATTGATGAGTTCGTGGTTGCTTAGATAACCACATTGGTTATCTTATGGTCTTATAGCTTCATACCCCAGCCCTTACTCCATTGCATAAGACTCATTAAATGTTGATAAATTCATGAAAACTGAAGGAAGCAACTTGGATTTACTAGTAGTTTGAGAATTAGCTAAGTGAAGGAAAAACCATAAAAGTATTGAGAACTTATAATTATATATCAAAAGGACCTCGAAATACATCAATTCCCTCCAGATATTTCATATATCATTCAAAGTTAAAGAGTTGTATAAAACCTCAAAAGCATTTATGAAGATTATTTCTGTTAGAGTGGGTAATATAATACTTGAAATGCCCTTCACAGAAGTTGGAATATCACAGAAATATGCATGACAGGCAAGCCATTTTATTTTGTGAAACAAAACTAACAAACCCACACTCAGATAAACCTATAAGGCTCAGTTTGGAAGGAGTACAGATGCAAATCCTTATATTTTGTACACATTTGTATTAATTTTCTGTACTCCATTCAAACTGAACCTAAGGAAAATGTATAGATAAAATTTATAACATGATGTAGGCGCATGTGGCAGGGCCTAGGATAGTGCCATGTGGCATCGGCAGGATGTGATCCAGGTCGTCCGCTGCTAACCACCTCCGATTACTCCCAGGCATGGTCAAGTATAAATAGGGGCGTCCTTCTATTGGTTAAGATAATTTGGCTTATTCCTGGTCTGAAGCTCTCTTGCTCTCAAGTGACCTCATCTGAGCTCTCTCCTCTGGCCTCATCCGACCTCTTTTTTTGCGTTTGACTAACTTGACTGTTGGAGATTCCACCCCTAGGATAACACCCTGGGTCTCTAACATACTCTCTTCTTCATAGGTCGGACACATCAGCCCTCGGCTAAGAAAGCATATTTATGTTGTTGCCCTCGATCCATCGTTGACAACAACACAACACATTTTCCCAAGAGAGCAATTAAAGAAGAAAGTTAAATAAAACATGCATAACAAAATTAAACTAGAAATATAGCATTTCAACTTAAGGAGGGTACAAGATGGAAGTGGTTGAAACATCAACAGCAACAGAAAACATGCCAATGGATGGTGTCCTTGAAAGACCGCCCATATTCACTCCAGGTGTATGATACGTGGGTATAGGCATCTTAGAAGGAAGAACAGGCAATGGAGCTTTAAAACTGAGAACTTGCATTGCTTGCTTTATGGAGGGCCGGAGGTTGCAATCTGAGTGTGCACACCATAGACCAACAACCATCAAACACTCCATCTGTTTCTCATCAAAACCTGTACTCATAAATCTCCAATCTGCCGCTTCAAGAAGACTTCCTTTTCCATACAACTCCCAAATCCACTCTACCAACCTTATCTTGCTTCCCTCTAACAATATGTCAAGAGACCGCCTTCCACAAGCAATTTCCAAAGCAACAATTCCATAGCTGTAGACATCTGACTCCTTACTGGACTTCCCAGTTAAAACACATTCGGGAGCCATGTAACCCAGAGTCCCAGCCAATATAGTTGTTTGTGGGCCTTGCCCATGTTCAATAAGTCTGGCTAGTCCAAAATCTCCCAATTTGGCATTGAAGTTGGAATCCAACATTACATTGCTAGATTTAATATCTCTATGCACCACACGTTGTTTCCATTCTTCATGCAGATAGAACAATGCAGAGGCTAAGCCTAGAGCAATCTTATATCTTACCTCCCATGTCAATCCTTTCTGTCCAAAGAGATATGTATCAAGGCTTCCATTAGCCATGAACTCATATACGAGGAGGAACTCATTTCTTTGGTGACACCAACCAATAAGTTGGACCAAGTTTTTGTGCCTTAATTGACTAATAATCTTCACCTCCGACATATACTCCTTCATTCCCCGTTTAGACTCTTTGGATACCTTCTTCACAGCAACATCCAAGTTGAGATCACTTAAGAAACCTTTATAAACCCCTCCAAATCCTCCTTCTCCAAGCTTTTGTTCTTCTTTGAAGCCATTTGTTGCTCTAGCCAATTCACCATACAAGAACCTCTTGGGTTCAGTTCCCTTCTCAAATTCATCATTCATGAAATTATCAAGGATTGAGTCATCCTCTTTCTCCATTCTCTCTCTCTTCTTCTTTATCCACAAGACTAAACAAAGAAAACCCAAGCCGCCCATTAAGGAACTTGTACCAACAACCAATCCAACCACCAATGCTTTCCTCACAATCCTCGTAGTTGAATTTCTTTTTGGTAGAAACCCCGTAGTTGAATTAGAGTCCTTAATATCTAAACTCGAATAAAACTCCCAGGAGTAAACTTTATGTTGTTGGCCTGTGACACCTGTGGAACCAGAGATCCCAATAGTAATCCATTCTGGTAAGTATTGTTTTAGATCGATTACGTATGAAAGGCTCGAAGCTGAATTATTAGCATAGGTCCAAGAAACGCTCAGGTTTTTTGTACCAGAATTGTAGCTAATCCAAGCATCAGTTGTTTTCCCATCCTCAAGACTAATAGTCCATGTAGTAGTTTTCACAGAATCAATAGAGTTGACATCAATACCTACATGATATGGTATGTTCGAGCGCTCTGCGTTATTGTACGGCCCTTCAGGGTCCCAGCCAACATTTCTCCAAGTATCGAACTCTACTGCAATAACATGATTCTGTGTCTTGTTTAGTACAAGATGGTAACTGAAAAACCCAGGGTGCCACCTCCTGAGTTGGGAGGAATGGTGGAACCGTTGGGAGCAAGGAAGAAAGCCAAGCCATCAGCATAAGCGGAGCTCTTCATCCTGTTAAGGCTGAAAGAAAAATGTGTGTTGAAGTCTGTGAGGTTTCCTGTTGTCTTGTCCCAGAGACGCACTGGGTCTCTGTACGAGGCTCTGCCGCTTCCCCAAATTGTGGAACCGCTATTTGAGAATCCGGTGAGTTCGATCGTACCTTGGTCTGAGAAGGTTGCATCCCGTTCCAAGTGTATGATATCTTGCGTTTTGCGGTTAGAACTGGAGAACTTGAAAGATAATGGGTTTGCAGAAGGGACCAGGAAGAAGAAAAGGATTGAGATATGAAAGACATTAGAAGGAAACTTCAGATACTGGAAACTCAAGTTTGATGAATTGCAGCGAGCCATTTTTAGGTACGCGGACATTTCAATGAAAACTGGGTACCGAGAATACAGAGCTTTTCCTCTTATATAATACTGATTATCGAGTCACACTCACACTGTGACACAGAACTATTGTTCAATAAAACACCCTCCATAAATTCATGTATTTATTAAAACCTACCCTATAATTTTCATTTTATTCCATAGTTTCCAATCAACTTAATCCATCTTTCATAGATAATAGTGAAAAATTACAGTTTTCACTGTAATGTTTATTTGAATAAGTTTAATCAAAATAAATGGAAGTAAAATACAACTTTGCCTCTAATAAAATACTAGCCACCACTCTATTTGGTTAATTTTATTTTCTATATGAAGTGTTAAGAGTACTTTTGAAATAACCAATCATGTAAACATTTTTCACTCAATTTAGGTTAAACATTTCTTGGTGAAAGGTCTATTAAACAAATAGGTCACAAATTATAAAGATGTTTTAATAAAATGAAAACTATAAAATAGGTTTAAGTAAATCTATGAAGCTATAAGGGGTGTTCTAATAAATGATCCATTAATTTATTTTATTTATGATTTAGGAATGATCCGCAAACTGTTTAAAAGATTATAGGCTTAAACTTTTTATTTGACTTATGATAACAATTCTGTTTGATTTGTAAATTGTAACGAGTAACCATCTTTATCTTTATCAAGCAGAAATGCTTGATATTATCCATATCCATAAAATATGCTTGATTGATTCTATTATCAATAAATAAAATAAAAGCAGAAATGACAACGATAATGCAACTTATTGATTCTTGAAAATCACAGCTTCTGACTTTCTTAAATTAGGAAATGACACGATTTGATTCAGGCTGATATAATATTACATATTTACACAGCTTCTGCCTATGGGCATATTTTTTTCTGCAATACGGTTGACTTTCTTAAAATAATATCTAAACATAAGTATGTGGATTCGGCTTCTGTATTATTATTATTATTATTATTATTATTATTATTATTTAGTTTTTGGGGATTTTATAGTTCAGTCCACCCCAGAAATCTGGGTGGGGTGAATCCTGACCGTGGATTGATGCCAAATTTATGCTAGGATGTGATTTATAGGGGTGCTACTAATAGACAAGGAAGGAGCTGTAATTTCAGGTTTCTGAGGTAGACTGCAGTTTACTTATCCTGGTGGTGTTTTTTAGCTTTGTTTGTTTTTTTGGCTTCTTGGCCACCTCGGGCTACACAACGGAGTTCTCCATCCCTGTGATGTGATCTCATCCCCTTCGCCTGGTGGCAGCGGGATTTGATCCAACATCTATGTTACAAAGAGTAAAAAATCCTATCATTTGATAGCAAGAAAATTAAACCATAATGTCAAAGCTAGAATTTCTTTTGGGGAGCCTGTGAAAGTTAAAGAAAGAAATGAGTTCGACTATAATACCAGAAAGACATGATATCCAAAACAACTTACTGCCAATCAACTAGTATCATAAAGGGTGAGCAATCAGGTGGTATTTATCAAAATACAATGGATGTTTTGATTTAATAAAGCTCCTCCAATACCATATCTTTTGGGTATAGTAGATTTTCCCAAAAGAAAAAGAGTTCAACCATGATGCTGAATAGATATGATATCGGAAAAAATTAATAACAAATCAACTAGCATCATAAAAATTCTAACCCCATTGAGTACTAATTTAACACTGGGTAATGCTTTAAATAGAAAGGATTGGCAAAATAGGATTCATGTAGCTGATTCCATACTAGCAAGTAGATTAGACCAAAATAAAACAGTTTGATTTGATTTATATACTAAAATGGTCCCGAATTTCTCAGATTAATTTTTTGGAATGGTCTAAGATTTTCTCTAGACTAGACTAAATCGAACCATAAACACTCTAAAACTAACAAAATCCCTTTTGTTGATCTCGACCAAAGGAACTAAGAAGAGCTTACTACCCCATCATACATTGACACATGCCTCAATCAGGCCTCATCCTTATGTATCATTCATTGTAATAGTTTCCCATCTAAAATCCCAATTGATGTAAGATCAAACTATAAATACATAATGATGAAGGGAAATTTGGCCCGGCCTTGCGATCGCCCGACACGTGGCAAAGGCAAGCAGCTCGGGACAATAGAGCACCCAAAGCAAGCATCGGAAGCAAGTCCAAACTCACTACTGAGCCCGAACTCCGGACCGCTGTACTTAGTCCGAGCTCTTTGCTAGGAGCCCGAGCCCCCTGATTAAGAGCGAGCTCCCTGTCAAAGGTCCGAGCTCCCCAAGTCCGAGCTCGGTACTAGGAGCCCGAGCTCCCTAAATCCAAGCTCCCTACTAGGAGCCCGAGCTCCCTGATTAAGAGCGAGCTCCCTAAATCCGAGCTCCCTACTAGGAGCCCGAGCTCCCTAAAACCCGAGCTCCCTACTAGGAGCCTGAGCTGTCAAGAGCGAGCTCCCTATTGAGAACCCGAGCTCCCTGCAAGGAGCACGAACTATACTGGGCCCCAAGCCTCACAAAGCTGACCCGAGCTGACCCGTGACAGCTCGGAACACTCCAAACCGAACTCAAGGCACCTCGCTCGCCACTCCAACACTTCACTTCCAAAGCACCAGGCCAGCCAAACATACCCGACACCAAGGACGTCTTTATCCAAGGGCGACGTACTTGACTGATTTGTGATCTGACGCCTGACAGCCGCACTTCAAACGGCATCCTGCCACCGCCACCTGCAACCGTCGTCACTAGCCGCAGAGACGGCTCCGACAAAAGGAACAGTGGCAGTTCTGTCCGACCAGAGGAAATGACACCCGAACTGGCAGGAGTTCAGAAGTAATCATGCCCGACCTGACGGAGGCCTGGAAGTGAGTGCGCGAGGTGGTTATAAAAGGCTTCTACCCCCCAGGGACGAGGTATGCTAACTCTCGCGCTATCTGGTTATTCTTGCCTTTGAAGGATTCTAACTTGAGCTTCGGAGCCCTTACGCCGGGTTCTCCCCGGAGCTTCTCTTCTCCTCCCGTTTCAGGTCCCTGTTACTCAGTTCAAAGGCAAGATCATCGATAGCTAAGACCGGCCAGATCGTGCATCATCAATTGGCGCCGTCTGTGGGAACACGCTTCAAAAAGCCTCCCTCCAAAACTTTCATACCCTTTCCTTCTTCTCTGAAAAACTCATTACTTATGGCCTCATCCAGCAACGCCGGACGCGGCACAGAGACAAACACCACCGGGGAACAGCTCCAAGTTCCCGTGGTGTGTGTGGGGCAGTTCACCATCCCCCTCACGGTGGATGGAATCCCCAACCTAACTATGCCACAAACAGTGGCACCTATAAGCCTGCCCTTCGCAAACATCTCCTTCCCTCTTCCCATCGAGACTACCTTCTCTGAACTGACCGCCGTCTCCCTGGCAGCTAGCCAGAATCGGTTGGACGACTTAATGCAATGCATGCGGGCAATGCAAGCCCAGATGCAGCAGTTCCAGCAACACCAGCTTCACCAACACCAAGTGTTGCACAACCTCTCCCAATACCACTATCAGCAGCAGTTTCCCCAACTGACACCGAACCAACCACCGCTTCCACCTCGCCACCCAGCCCCGAAGCCAGTAAAGGCCTCTCCGCAGGATGGGCGCCTTCACCAAGGAAAGGCCTCCAGGCCCCAGAATCCCCCAAACAGCCAGGCCTCATCCCCAGGCCGGAGAGAAAGAAAAGTCATCCCCGCCTCGCGGCTCGCAGGCGGATCAGGAACCTCGCCCGCGAGGTCAGCACCTCGGGTCTCAAAACCGGAGTCCCCACTGGTGGGAAACCGATTCGGCGCACTGACAACAGCGGACTACCAGAACTCCGAGCCCATCGAGCTCGGCAACACGGAGGCCAGCAGCGCCAGCACAAGGCCCACTCAGCAGCGGAGACGCCGTCGAAGTCGACGAACCGCCACCCGAGTCTTATCCGAGCTCAGAGGCAAAGGCGAGGCGAGCTCGGACGAGGTAGGAATCGCCCCGATCCTCTCAGTTCCTTCCCCCCTCACCTCAGAACTCCTGGCAGTCCCCTTGCCTAAAGATTTCAAGCTCCCGCCCCTAGACAAGTACGACGGATCCTTCGACCCCAACGACCACGTGGACGCTTTCCAGTCCCAAATGCACCTCGCTAGGGCCAGCGAATCATGCATGTGCGTGGCCTTCACCACCACCCTCAAGGGGGTAGCCCGCACTTGGTACAGGAACCTGGCCCCCGGATCGATAAAGTGTTGGGCACAGTTCGTGCAGGTCTTCACTGCACACTTTGTTACCAGCAAACGGTGCCCCAGAGCAGAGGAAAGCATCTTCGGAGTAGTCCAAAGGGAAGGAGAACCCATACGGGGCTACATCAAACGATTCAATGAGGCATGCTTACAGATACCTCGGTTGGACCCCACGGTACAGCTCGCCGCAGCGAAAAGAGGGGTGACTCACAAGGAATTCAAGTGGCACATGGTAGCTAATCAGCCCGCGACCGTGGCCGAGTTCCTCAAGCTCGCGGACAAGTTCATGAGGACGGAGGAGGAAATCAACCAAAGAACCAAGGGCGGAAACGAGAAAAGAAAGAGGGACGGCGAGCCCTCTAGCTCGGCTGACCGAAAAAACCCGGCCCGGGACCCGAAACCGAACCAGTCACTCCGAGCTCCCCTCCTAGCTCGGACGGATTACACGCCACTGAACACGAGGCGGACCGAGATCCTAATGACGATCAAGGACGCCCCCTTCGTGAAATGGCCACCTCGCCTAAAGGGAAATCCGAACGAAAGGAACAAGAATTTGTATTGTAGTTTCCATAGGGACCACGGTCACAGTACCGAGCTATGTAATAACCTCCGAGACGAGATAGAGGGGCTCATCCGTCGCGGATACTTAAGAAACTTTGTACAGCACAACAATAACAGCAATAAAGCGGATCAACCGGGCGAACACTTAAAAGACGCCCCGGAGACTAGCAGCAGGCCTGCCGAACCAATGCAGCGACAGCCCCCGACAGAAAGGTCAGTTCGGGGAACCATCCATGTAATTGTGGGAGGTTCAGTAGTGGCGGGGTGCACATCAGCGGCAGCTCGGACCTCAGTCTGCGAAGCGGTCCTCGAGGAGCGGAACCCCCCGAAGAGGCCGAAGACCGAAGAGCCGATCCTTTTCACAAAAGATGACGCGCGGGGAGTTCGCTACCCTCACGACGACGCACTCGTCATTAAACTCCGGATCAGCGACTTCGAAGTTAGGCGCGTACTCGTAGATTCCGGCAGCTCGGCGGACATCCTATTCAAGTCGGCATTTGATCAGCTACAGCTGCCAAGGAGCGAACTAAAACCTACGAGCACTCCCCTGGTGGGCTTCAGCGGGGAGGAAGTCAGGCCCCTTGGGAAGATAACGGTGTCCGTGGAAGTCGGCACATGGCCTTGTGCGGTCAGACTCAGCCACGATTTTCTAGTAGTCGCGACCCCCTCCCCATACAACGCCATAATAGGACGGCCAATCACGCATATCCTGCGGGCGGTGGTCTCTACCTATTATTTGGCAATGAAGTTCCCTACGGACTTCGGTGTGGGGGTAGTGCGGGGTGACCAGCTCGAGTCCCGCAAGTGCTACGTCGCCGCTCTAAAGGGCAAGTCCAAGCCGGCCGGCGACCTCGACCTGGAGCGGCCTACGGAGCAAGGCGAAGAACGAGCCTCGCCGACAGAAGAGACAGTCGCGATCCCGACCTCACCTACGGACCCATCTCGCGCACTCCAGATTGGTGCTTCTGTCAAGGAACCCCTACGGGCCGAACTGGTAAGTTTTTTACTCCAAAATTTAGATATTTTTGCATGGTCCGCGGCCGAAATGCCCGGTATTGACCCTAGTCTTATAACTCACAAACTTAACACTGACCATTTAGTCAGACCCGTTAGACAGAAGAAACGGAACTTAGCCCCGGAGCGCTGGAAAGCGGTCGACGAGGAAGTCGAAAAGCTCCTCGCGGCAGACTTCATAAGGGAAGTCCATTACCCGAGCTGGGTGGCCAACCCTGTGCTGGTGAAAAAGGCGAACGGCAAGTGGCGCATGTGCATCGACTACACCGACCTGAACCGAGCTTGCCCGAAAGACTGCTTCCCCCTTCCTAGGATCGACCGTCTAGTGGACGCGACCTCAGGACACGAATTGCTAAGTTTCCTGGATGCCTACTCAGGCTACAACTAAATCCGGATGGACCAATCCGACGAGGAAAAAACCAGCTTCGTAACCGAATTCGGTATATACTGTTACAAGGTCATGCCCTTCGGGTTAAAAAACTCCGGGGCGACCTTCCAAAGACTTGTAAATAAGCTGTTTCGGCCCCTGATCGGCACAAAGATAGAGTGCTATGTAGACGACATGGTCGTCAAAACACAGTTTTCACAAGAATTAATACAAGACTTAGATTCTGTCTTCGGCGTCACCTCAGGCAAGTTCCTGGGCTACGTTGTCAATCGACGTGGCATCGAGGCCAACCCAGACAAAATACAAGCCATCCTAGATATGAGACCACCTCGGAAAATAAAAGAAGTCCAAAGGCTGAACGGCCGCATAGCCGCCCTAAGCCGCTTCATGTCCAAATCGGCAGACCGCTGCCTACCCTTCTTCAAAGCGATCAAAGGCCAAGGGTTCGAGTGGACCCAAGACTGTCAGCTCGCGTTTGACGAGCTAAAAGGCTACCTCGCCAAAGTACCAACCTTAGCTCGGCCCGAGGAAGGCGAAGTCTTGGAGCTGTACCTCTCGGCCAGCGACGAGGTAGTCAGTTCGGTACTAGTAAAGGAGGCAGACCGGGTCCAACGACCCATATATTATGTTAGCAAAATCTTGCAGGGAGCAGAGACAAGGTACCCGCAGATAGAAAAGCTAGCGTATGCTCTGGTGATAGCAGCACGGAAACTCCGCCCGTACTTCCAGGCCCACACCGTCATCGTCCTGACCAGCAAACCTCTGAGGCAAGTCTTACTCAAACCCGAGGTTTCCGGCCGGCTGACGAAGTGGTCCATCGAGCTCAGCGAGTACGATCTCCAGTATAAGCCAAGAACTGCCATCAAGGCCCAAGCCTTGGCAGATTTTATCGCAGAATGCACGTTTAGCCTCGAAGCCCCTGAGCCGGTAGAGCCCGAGATCCCCAATTCGGGCGAACTCGGAGCTCTCGAGCCAAACGAGTCTGAACCCCGCGAAGTAGCAGCCAGTATGGCATCCCTCCTGGTTAGACCAAGCGCAAACTGGGAGGAGGAGCCCTGGATCCTTCACGTAGATGGCTCCTCGAACCAACAAGGCAGCGGGGCTGGAATAGTGCTACGCGGCCCGGGCAGAACAAAACTGGAATACGCACTTCGCTTTGAGTTCGCGGCGTCCAACAATGAGGCAGAATACGAGGCACTGATAGCCGGGCTAAACCTAGCGCGCAAGGTCGGAGCAAAGCACGTGGTTATCTGTAGTGATTCCCAGCTCGTGGTCAACCAAGTTACAGGCGAGTACGAAGCATGCAAACTCACTATGATTGCGTACTTGGCAAAAGTAAAGGAAGCTCTGCTCAACTTCCAATCACACTTCATCAAGCAAATCCCGAGGTCAGAGAACGCTGAGGCCGACGCCCTGTCCCGACTGGCTAGCACGAGCCACAACGCCAGGAGAACCGTGTACGTAGAGGACTTACCTCGGCCCAGCATTCTCGGTGGGGCAGAAGAGGTCGCTCCCGTCACCGAAGCAGAGCCGAGCTGGATCGACCCACTCGCGAGCTTCCTATTAGACGGAACACTCCCCGCGGACCGCAACACAGCCAAGAGGGTGCAGCGCCAGGCAGCCAAATACGTCATGATAGGCGAACGGTTGTACCGACGATCCTACACGCTCCCCTATCTGCGATGCTTGCGCTCAGCCGAAGCCGAGTTGGTACTCCGCGACATCCACGAAGGCTTGTGTGGCGGACACCTGGGGGGCAGAGCCCTCGCCCAAAAGGCACTTCGACAAGGATACTACCGGCCAACGATGAAGGCAGAGGCAATCGAGCTCGTCAGAAAATGCGGCAAGTGTCAGAAGCACGCCAGCATCCACCATCAACCCGCTGCCGACCTCAAATACCTCACCAGTCCATGGCCCTTCGCCCAATGGGGCATCGACCTCCTGGGGTCATTCCCACCAGCGACAGGCGGGAGGAAATTCCTAGTGGTGGCAGTAGATTATTTCACAAAGTGGATAGAAGCTGAACCCCTGGCATTAGTTACAGCCCGAAACATACAAAACTTCTTTTGGAAGAACATCGTATGTCGCTTCGGGCTACCTCGGGTACTGATCTCCGACAATGGCAAACAGTTCGAAGACATCAAGTTCCAAGAATGGTGCCAAAGTATGGGAATTAGTCAGAACTTCACATCGGTCGCACACCCGCAGGCAAATGGCCAAACAGAAGTAATGAACAGAGCCATCCTCCGCGGACTAAAAACGCGATTGGACCGGGCCAAAGGTTTGTGGGCAGACGAACTACCAAGTGTTTTATGGGCACACCGAACCACGAAAAAGACCGCCACGGGTGAGACCCCCTTTAACCTCACCTATGGCACCGAAGCAGTAATCCCGGCGGAAATCGAAGTGCCTACGTTACGACTGGAAGCGTACGATGAACGGACAAACGAGGGCGAGTTGCGCACCAACCTCGACCTACTGGACGAAGTGAGAGACCTCGCGCACATCCGAACTGCGGCTTACCAACAAAAGGTAGCTCGGTACTACAACGCGCGAGTAAAAAAGAGGAACTTCCGCGTCGGCGACCTGGTTCTCCGTAAGGTCATGGTGCCCGAAACCGGCGTAGGGAAACTGGGACCGAACTGGGAAGGACCCTACAGAGTAACGAAAACACTCGGTGGGGGAGCGTACGAGCTCGGAACCCTAGAAGGGAAACAAGTACCCCGAGCATGGAACGTTGTCAACTTGAGAAGGTACTATCTATAGGCCACCAAAGCAAGTACGCCGAAGTCATTTCATTAAACAAACTGACGGACCGAAATGGTCAGTTCGGCAAAAAATATAAGCTCGAAGACACCAGTACACGAACAAAAAGACGTTTCATTTCAAAACAGATGTGTACATTTCATTTCATTCCATTTTACAAGCCCGGAGCTACTTCATCGTTATCAGAAGCCTCTCCGACAATGCCCGAAGGACCTGCCTCCCCTTCGGAGTCTGGTTCGGCATCCGCGGCATTAGCCATCTCCGGAGTGATGCGCGAAGTGGATATGGCGCTGGTATCGAAGTCGGGGTACGTATTCCGGATCATCCGCCGACTCAGCTTGAAACCCCTCCTGTAGGAGTCTACCATCAGGTCATCGAAATCCGGCGAAGCAATGTAATCGCTAACAGCCTTCTTCTTCACGTCTTCGATGCCCTGAGAGAAGATCTGAGTCCTCTCCCTGATATCCTCCTGAAGATATTTGACCTGGTGTTCCAAGTCTAGCTTCATTTCCGCCATGCGCTGCACCACCACCCCCATGGCCTCGGCATCCCTTTGAGACCTCGCCTGCCTAGACCGCGCACGGCGAGCAGCAGCATCAGCAGCGCGAGCATTCTCCTCGGCAGTCCGGGCATTCTCCTCGGCAGCCCGAGCAGCCTCCTCGGCAGCTCGCGCCTGCCGCGAGCATTTCTTCACCTGGTTCGCCAAGGCGTGAATGGAGGAGTTTACCTATCAAAGGAAAAGGAGATCAGAGAAACGAATGAAAAATTAGAAGCTAAGCACGGAGGCAGGCCACTTACCACCATGGCATGAGTAACGGCACGGCAGGCCACTTGGTGCAGAGGGAGCTCGGTCCACACCGCGACTTCCTCAGGAAACGTCGCCTCCCTACTCCGTTGAAGAGCATGCACGGGCGACAGCACGCTCCTGAAGTCCTCCGGGGCCTCCGAGCCCGACGGCCCAGCTCGCATATGAGCGGACTCGGAATAAGCGGGAGCCCCCGTGTGTGTGGTTTCAGCATAAGGAGCCCCCGCCGGCCCCTGCATGGGAGGAACCATCTTGGGCTCCTCTGCCGGACAGTCCGGCACCTCGGGCTCTGCAGCCCGGGATGGCTCGGCGCGAGCTCGCTTGGCCACCCGCTTTCTCCTCTTCATCCCCTCGAATAAGTGCGCACCTCGTGACCCTCGTGAATCCATTGTACCTGCGAAAAGGAGTTCAGCATCAATAAGACGTAAGCACAGAACAAGACAAGATCACTAGGGAAAGAACCTACCCGAACTCAGGCCCGCAGCAATAAGCTTGGCCTCCGTCAGATACCATTGGCAATCCAGCCCAAGCCGCACCCATTGCCGAAAGCCCTCCGCCGTCTCCTCATCAAGTGTGATGCCGAATCAGGAGCGGCCACCCCCCAGCCGGTCTAAAACGGCCACCCCATCGCATTTCGCACCCCGAAATAGTCCCGCTTCCACGCCGGGACCTTATTGGGGAGTCCGTGTAAGAGCTTGAAGCCCGGGCGAGGGGACAGGTAGTATGCCCGCCTACGCCCAGGGAGGGGACCCACTTGCTTTTTCAACATCAAGATAGAAGAAAAAATCTCCAGATCCAGAGGGAAGTTCTCGTCGCAAAATAAAGAGATCGTTCCCACTAAGTTCCTAATAGAGTTCGGGTGAAGCTGGCCAACCGTCACACCGAAGAGGTTTAGGACCTCGACAACAAGAGGGTGGAAGGGCAGTCGCAGCCCCGCGGCGAGCTGTTCTCGGAAAATCACCATCTCATCAGGGCCATGTTCCCAAGGAAAGCTCCCCGTTGGGATAAAATAACCGTACTCACTGGGCAAATTATAGTAGTCTACGAGGGTTTGAAGTTCTTCAAGCGTCATGGTCGAAGGGCCGAACTGATCTACAACCCGGCCACGGCGGGAGGTGGATGCCGACCTACCCGAAGCACCTCGGGTGGTAGGCCCAACCCCTCCCTCAGGACCTACATCGGGCTCGCTTGAACTACCGTGGGACGCAAACTGGTTCGTAGAACCCACATCAGACCCGCTTGAACAGCCTGAACCCTCCAAACCAGACATCGCGAAATGGAACGGGATTCCAAAAAATACTCACCCGGGAAGAAGACAAGCAAGACCTGAGACGCGAGCTGAAAAGCCTGGACGCGAGCTGAAAAGCCCGGACGCGAGTTGAAACTTAAGGCGCGAGCTGAAACTTAAGGCGCGAGCTCAAGATATACGACAATAGTAGGGACGCCCCCCCCCCCTGCGCACTATTTATATCCACAGCGTACGGAAAGCGACGGCCCAGATCAAAGCCAATCCAACGGCCCACAACCACGCTAGGACGCACGTCTTCCAAAAAACCAATCGGCGCACGTCTTTTAGAGACTGACAGAACGTCGCGCATGTCTTGTCAGAGGACAGGTGTCGGCACGCGTATTCCCGAAACTGACGGAGCAACGGCGCACGTCCCCTCGCAATAAAAGCGTCTGCAGCGTAACTCTCGAATAACTGACATCACGACTTCCGAACGCGCGCCCCTTTTTGAAAATCAAATTGGAGCGAGTGCGCTCAGTATGGACCAAAACCCTCCCACTACCTTGCAAACTCCCTGCGCCAAGACGGAACCGTTGTCACAGGGAGTGGGGGGCAATTGATGAAGGGAAATTTGGCCCGGCCTCGCGATCGCCCGACACGTGGCAAAGGCAAGCAGCTCGGGACAATAGAGCACCCAAAGCAAGCATCGGAAGCAAGTCCAAACTCACTACCGAGCCCGAACTCCGGACCGCTGTACTTAGTCCGAGCTCTTTGCTAGGAGCCCGAGCTCCCTGATTAAGAGCGAACTCCCTGTCAAAGGTCCGAGCTCCCTAAGTCCGAGCTCGGTACTAGGAGCCCGAGCTCCCTAAATCCAAGCTCCCTACTAGGAGCCCGAGCTCCCTGATTAAGAGCGAACTCCCTAAATCCGAGCTCCCTACTAGGAGCCTGAGCTGTCAAGAGCGAGCTCCCTATTGAGAACCCGAGCTCCCTGCAAGGAGCACGAACCATACTGGGCCCCAAGCCTCACAAAGCTGACCCGAGCTGACCCGTGACAGCTCGGAACACTCCAAACCGAACTCAAGGCACCTCGCTCGCCACTCCAACACTTCACTTCCAAAGCACCAGGCCAGCCAAACATACCCGACACCAAGGACGTCTTTATCCAAGGGCGACGTACTTGACTGATTTGGGATCTGGCGCCTGACAGCCGCATTTCAAACGGCATCCTGCCACCGCCACCTGCAACCGTCGTCACTAGCCGCAGAGACGGCTCCGACAAAAGGAACAGTGGCGGTTCTGTCTGACCAGAGGAAATGACACCCGAACTGGCAGGAGTTCAGAAGTAATCATGCCCGACCTGACGGAGGCCTGGAAGTGAGTGCGCGAGGTGGTTATAAAAGGCTTCTACCCCCCAGGGACGAGGTATGCTAACTCTCGCGCTATCTGGTTATTCTTGCCTTTGAAGGATTCTAACTTGAGCTTCGGAGCCCTTACGCCGGGTTCTCCCCGGAGCTTCTCTTCTCCTCCCGTTTCAGGTCCCTGTTACTCAGTTCAGAGGCAAGATCATCGACAGCTAAGACCGACCAGATCATGCATCATCACATAAAATCATATCAAACACATAAATCATGCTTGGAACATCAAAGTATGCCTAGCCAATAAATTCCATCTCAAAACTTTAGTAATCAACTATAGAAACTACCAAGGTTTCATTTAAACAACTACAAATGAATGAAGCCAAATATCCATGAAAAACAACATCTTCTACTAGATTTGAACCCTTTAACTAATTTAGCACTTCAATTTATGCCTACATGCCAAATTTCAATTCAGAATTCTATCATTTGAGGATTCGATCATCAAAGATTTCAAATCGACACTTATTATTGAACCACACCAAAATTCACGGTCTACCTAAGCATAAATAGGTCAGACCCCACAAGGTGACCAATTCATTCAATTTCAGACTTAAATTCCTTCATTGCCCTTGAAAATAAGAAGGATTCCATTACAAGGCATCTTATTAGTTGACAAGCCATGAGTTAAAACCCTAATTTGAATCAAATATCTCAATCTAATTTTTTTTTGTCGATGGTTCATCTTTTCCCTCGGATTCTAGGCAATAAAAATGTCCCATCTACCAAAATTCAGCCACAAATTAACTTTGTTATTTGACCCACCATCTAATGAAGATAAGATTCCAATATTCATTTTGATTAAAGTCTATAAATTGTAGATTCTTGTCATGGAGACCTCTTTCATCCAATCAAACATCACCATCATGCTTAAACACCCATAATAGTTGATCATTGAACTAAAAGATTATATTTACACATCATATTAAATCACCCTAGATCTGCCTTAATCTAAGACCTCAAATGAATGGGATCTGATGTTATTCCTACATATCTAGATCCCTAAACCATTTGGACTAATAAAAATACACGTTATAGGCTTAAAAACTCCAAATAACCCAAGATATAGACTCTCATTAAACCTTGAAAGTTATAAAATAGCCTTTATTGCCAACTTAAATTTATATTTTATGCTATTAGAAGCTTTGAATAACAGCCTGCACACCCTAAACCGCTATTTGATGCTAGCAACCCCAGATCCCACAACTTGATAATCATTTCCTCTTTGAGATAAGGCCTATTGTATACTTCAACACTTGAGAATTCCATGTTTTTTGCATGTAAGAACTTTCCTACAACCTTAGTCATGCGTTGAATGAGTTCTAGACCTTATTCGCCCATTTTTCTCTATAAAATGGGATCAAATGCAGACAAAAAGAACAATGAGACTCATACTAGAACATTTATAATCATCCAAGAGGGCTCCCCTTTTGCTTTCTACATGAAGCACCCCCAAAACTTGCAGTCTAGGATTTGAATCCTTCCTAAACACCTGTTCCTTACTCATTAACCCTTGGAAAGCTCAATAGTTACTTTGAATTTAATATAAAACTATCTCCTATTTTACTAAAAATACACAATTTGGAAGCATCATACAAGTCGAATCCACCTTCAAATTCTATTTCTAATTTTGTGTAGCTTAAGAAACCATTTATCAAGGCTAAATCAAGGTAAGTTTCTCAATCAATTTATTTTGTTCCTGGACTCATTTTTTATTATGTGGTATAACTCCCAACATTTTCTTTTTCTATTTTTTTGCCTACTATAGTTCTCAGATTTTGGGGTTCAAAATTTTAAGAGGTGAGGCTTTTAGGGAATATTATACCTAATTTTTTATAACATCCTCTCAAAAGTGAATTCAAAAGAAGTTGGAACTGATTTTTCACCATTCTCTTAAATTCCATCAACTATTTAAATTGTCTGTTGTAGTGTTTAAGCATAGATAGACCTAAAAATTGGGCCACCATTGCTGCTTGAAGAAAGGGGTGCCTAGTACCTAGTTAGATTCATGATCTTCTAATTGAATGCCTTATGGCAGTGGAGGGATAGAATCACTATATTGGAGTTGTGGTGGGGCATATACACTATTTTATGGCTAATAAGGGGGTCAAGAGGGCTCTTGATGGTAATTAAGTGTCTTATATATAGCATTACAATCAAGCAAGTACTCCATTTTCATAAGATCCATTATAAGTTGATAAATTCATTAAAAAAGTTGAGAGAAGGGATTGAATAATTGGTTACTCTAAGTATTTTTTTGAGAATTAGTTTAGTATGGGAAAAACCCTAATGAGTCTTAGATTTAGAAGTATATATTAGAAGGGCCACAAAATCAATCAATTCGCTCTAAATATATCAAAATTGTAAAGGTAAGGAGTTGCTTAAGAACTAAATTAAGTAGATTTATGAGGAGACGATTTCTTGTCTTGCGGTACCCTTAAATTTTCTAACAATTGTCCAAGTCCTCCCCTGTCGTTACTCGACCGTCAGGTCCCGTTTGCATGTGACATCATGTGATTGATAATTTTGTCCATAATTCCCAAACTACCATTTCACAATAAAAAATACCCTTTTGGTTTTACTTCTTGCTCACTGGCTCTATCAGCACTGTATTGATTGGACCATTACTTGTCTCCAACACTGGAACTGCGGTGTAGGGCTCATCGGCGTCCTGTTACTAGTCACCAACATTGGACCGTTGTTTGTCAGTGTCGGCATCGTTGGTGCAATGGACGTTTTCTTACAGAATGACGACGGTGCCGTTTTAACTTGCAACATCAGCACCGTCATTGGCAAGGAGGGTTTTGAAACCAGTGTTTTGGAATTATAGTGTGGGGGAGGATAATGGCGTTGACCAATGGAACTGCGGTGTGGGGGAGAAGAGAGGAGAACAGTGATGGGATTCCCCCCCTCCCCCCGCATGCCCAGCCCCCCACCCCACACACCTAACCCCCCCACCCCCGCATGCCCACCCCTCCAACACGCCCAACCCCCCCACCCCTCTTCGGCGAGCGACAAGACCCCCCTTTCAACTAATGTTATGCATCTTTATTCTTCTTAATATAAAAAGGTTTTTATTAAAAATAAAAAAAAAAATGAACTTTGTCTCATGCAAGTTAATTGGTCTATGGTCCATCTAAACTTATACAAGTTAATTCTATTGCTAATAGCTTGGCTAGACTGGATGTAGAAAGACCTTTTTGAACACTGAGCACTATATACCTTTATGAGGTATTTATGGATGAGGGGTGGTTCTATATGGCTATACTTTTTTATAATTTTGATGGTGTATATATTCTCATGTGCACCCTCTTTATAATGATATGTAGTTCTTTCTGAAAAAAAAAAAAAAAAACATGTTTATGATACTGGTTAATTGGTCATAGATTTTTCGGATATGATGTCTTTTTTTTTCTTAATGAATAGTAGAAAATTTTATTAATGATTAAAACCAAATGATACACCAAGGATAACCTCGGTTACCCCTGATTACCCAACTTTACTTTAGTAATTAAATCTGAGCCCAGAAACAACTTTCCTTGTGTACCCCCTATTTTGTTAACTGATCTGCGATGGACTTGAATACATTCCAACCACTTCCCTCCTTGCATTTCTAAACACCCTCCTATACCAGAAGGGCCTGGATTACCAAGGCTGCTTCCATGAACATTCATTTTAATAGCACCATTTTCTGGGGTAGTTCAGTCCCTTATACTTTTCTACTCGAGAAATTTTGTGACGCGTGTCCCATAAAAACACTCTAGGGCTGAAACTTGAACTAAATACTGTAAACTGAGTAATGATTTAATTTCTAATGAACGGGTGCTAGAGAATGCATACATTGACAAACTTGTTCAATGTATCTACCAAACTGGAATTGTAAAAATAAACCTGTCAAGTGTCAACTAGGCCATTGGAGGACCTCCTTGTTTGAATACAACTTTGAAAAGGAAAATTTAATTTTAATTTTAAACCATTTTGTGTCCAATAGAAGTGTGGAGGTGAAATTAGTAGCAGGATTAGGGAGACCTCTCTTGGGAAGACTATTCATTGGGCTGCCATCTGGAATCTCAAAGTTAAACAAAAGGAAAAATGTACATTTAATTTGTGGAATGCTTGTAATAATATACTGGGTTCGACTATGATACCCGAAAAACTTGTACTCAATCAACCAACATCATAAAACTGGTATCCAATCAAATGATATTTATCAAAATTCATGGGAAGGTTTGATTGGTCAAAGGCCTTCTAATATCATGTCTTTCTGACAGCAAAAATTTTCTCTAGTATAATTCCAGTTATGACAACTAACTTACCATCTCATGTTTTTATTTTATCTTACGTTTTTTTCTCAACGTTTCATTCTCACCTGAACTTCATCGATGAAAATTTATCCCCTCAAGAAATATGAATATATGCACCTTTGTCCATCTAACATTCAAAAGGTGCCAAAGGCCAAAATGCAGTTTTGAAAAGCTACAAATGTCAACAGAGTACCTACTTTTATTAGTGCAGGGGGTAGGATGACTACTTAATTAAAACTATAGAAGTTGGTTTTATGAGATTATCACTTAGATATGTGAAGACCCTATCATTCCTATCCTTCTAAATCATGCAAATCATCTACAATGCACCCAGATACGATTCTATCCTATTTGAGGGGAAAACTAAAGCTGTGTTTGGATAGACTTCTGCTTTCGTACTTTTGAAAGATCAAAGGCAGCTTATGTGATTTACTATTTGATTTTTTCTAAGAAAGGAATTTGACAAAATGTGGTTTTTGGATACAGAAACATGTTGTACACATGTATATTCTTTTTTGTCTTTGTTTTGGAACACTAGTCTTCTAGCCCCATGTATTAGGTTCATGAGTGAGTTGCTGTACAATGTATTCTCTCCCATTCACATCAGATTAATCTGTCACCATAACATTTCTGTTTTCTATTATGAGGTATAAGGATGGATATTCATCCATCAAAGTTGAGTTGCTGCACCAAAATTTATCTTTATATATATAATGCACCAAAATTCATCCATCATATGGATATTCATCAAGTTTGATGAAAGTTGAAAGAATCTAGATGGCACCTATTGTAACTGCTCTGGCATACCAGCAGATAATTCTAATTGGCAATTAATAAGAGTTTTAGGTAAGAGGGAAAATGAAAAAAAAAAAAGGTCTGTGTTGCTTAGGAATCTAATGAAACGAAGAACAAATCCTTTGAGTAATGAAATCTCACTTATTATCAAATGAAAATATAGAATCAAAGTGAAAACTTTCAATCTTTTGAAGTTTCGAGTCATTCTTTTGTTGTTGAAGAAACACAGTACAGTCTTTTGAAGTTTTATCAAATGACTTTTATAATTTTTTGTTTGCAAGTTGAATGAATATTGGGTTGAGGGCCATCCTTCTAAGAAGAGGATGATAATATATCACATTTTTAAATGTAGAAGGTTGTGTTGCTACTACTGACAAAGATGGAGTAATCACATGCTACATCTTGGAGGACACTATTTCAGTTTGGGGGGGGAGTCAGAAAAATCAAAATCTAAGACAAAACCTATCTCTCTTATACTTTTTGTTGTGACAATTAGGAATGCTTTGTTCATAAATCGAAAAAACTTATGGTTGATTTATAAGGATTAATTTTTGTTTGAAAAGTATATGCTCTGATATTATTATTATACATAACTATTGCCACCAAAATAAGGAAGTCAAGGAATAGATGGGATATTCAAGCAATGTGAGAAGAAGAAATGGGAATATAAATCTTTGAGAGTTCAACTGATAAAAATGGGGCGAATATCCATATGGAATGTCACCTATTTTAACTTCTATCAGCAAATTTCATTAATTTTGACAAAAAATTTAATCATCGTTTAATACCTTTACTAGCGGTCATGTTTGTCATTAAAATCGCAATGTGTTTCATCTACTTCAAGTTTTCCTGGCAGATTTTTAAATTGAATTGACGATTTTAATTGTCGATCGAAATTTTTTCCCGACGAACAAATCTACCGCTAAAAGTATTAAAAGTGTCACTTATTTCAATCTTTTTTTGGTGGAAATTGAACTTTAAATGACGGTTTGGAGTGCTGGCCTAAGTATGTTTTGGCTGGCGGTCTACACATCTGCCGGCCAAAGGTACCACGACACTGGATTATACGACGCTCACATGATTGTCATCCATCCATCGGGATTTCCTTAGCCCGACGGTTTTGTTCACTTTGGCCGGCGGTTCAGATCGCTGGCTAAAAGCTTATTTCTTGTAGTGCTCCCCTAATAGACCTCCCCCTTGTTCTACCATCCCTATCAGACATTCCACTTGTACTATCATGTGGTTCTCTTGATGATGACCTAACTTGATAAGTTGTTGAAATGTGATGGGGCATGTATGATTCAGCAACAACATGTATAGAAATATCCCCTCTCCGGTGGTAAGACTTTCCTTCTTGCAGTTTGGGCAAGATCATGCTCAACAACAAACCTCTGTACCTACAATTCAAATACCCTACTTAGTACATAATACACAAATAAAATACCCTTCATAAGTTCATTTGTGTTGAGTCTTGTGTGATTTTACCACTAGAGTCTCTCTGTTCATATTCTGAGGAGGGGCTCTGTAATTCATTCTATTGTGCCCTGTTATACCACAAAGTGAACAATTGATTGTCTTACGTTCTAGTGGGGAACAATATAATGGAGCTGCTTCATCCTCTTCTCCTCTTCTTCTGGTTGGGGGTCGGCCTGGTCTCCTCCTCACTATGGGAGGTCTAATTGGGTGGTGTTGCACTTTTTGCTAGTATTTCTATTCCAAGAAAGCATGAATAAAATGATTGTACACCTTTGCATACATTGCCTTGTGGAAGGCCTTGTTACATAGGTCCTCCACCCAACCTCTTGTAAAACTAAGCACTACAAGTACATGAGCATAAGGTAGGCCACTTATATCCCAAACCTTACATATGAATGACATTACATCCATCTTGGTGGCATTCTCAACCAAGCTATTTCTTAGTGCTTGATACTCATATTGTCCTGATTGGAAAACCCTAACAGACCTGTTAATGCATTACACAATAAATACATGTACAACGAACTACTCAAGCTAACAACATAATAAGTATATGGGCAATAAATATCACCTAGCTTCCTTTCTTCTCTTGTCAATGATTGCTTGCACCTTTGGCAACAGATCAAACTTAGTTGCAATGGATGCCTTGTTTCTATAATAAATCTTCTGCATCCATCTTTTCCTTATGTCCTCCAACATTTCAATAATAGGCATTACTCTAGCCTCCCCAATCCATGCATTAAATGACTTTATCCAGTTGTTTGTTATGTCATTAGACATAACTAATGGGTAAAACCCATGCCTGGACCATGTGTCGGGGGGATTCTACTAAGCCATTGGTATATGATTTCCTAGCAGCCCATACAGCATCCTTTAATGCCTTCCCCTTGAAGAGATTTTTGAAGTTGCTACATAAATGTCGTAGGCAGAACCTATGATTTGCACCAAGCATGCAACATGATACTACTTCAACAATGCCCTATAAACAAACATTACATTTATTAGTGCTATTTGTAATCAAAACAAAGGAAATTATGCATTAATTACAAACAGCTATATACATACATGCTACCTATCTGACATAAATGTCCACCTATGCGAGTAATCAATACCCAAATCATCTCTTAACTCAACCAAAAACCATGTCTAATTGTCCCTGCTTTTAGCTTCCACCACAGAATATGCAATAGGAAAGATGGCATTATTGCCATCAATCCCTACAACTGTGAGTATTATACTCCCTATTGCACCAGTCTTGGTGTGGCAACCATCCAGTCCAATAATCTTTCTGCAACCATCCAAGAACCCATCCTTTGGTCCTGCAAGGCATATGAAGACTCTCTTGAAAATCCCATATGTGTCTTCTTCTGAGGCAAGTGGGGCATGTAGTTTCACAATAGACCTAGGGTTGCTTGCAAGTAAGATGTACAATACTGAGGGAGTACTGCATACGAATCTGCCAATGAACCCCTGATCCTATCAACAACCTTAAGCTTAGCCCTATGTATTTTCCTCCAAGTGACATCTATCCCAAACATTCTCCTAATTTCAGACCTAAGCACATTGCTTGACATGGTAGGATCAGCCCATAACAATCCTTCAATTTATGTTGACAGCCATGGATTTGTTGCCTCCCTATTTGTAGTCACCCTGATACAACTATGTGTATTATTGAGGGTCTTTACTATGAAGTTGCCTCAATTATGGCTAAGGGATGCATGAATCCTCTAGCTACAGTAAACCTACACTTCTCATTTTTCTTTCTTTTGATCTTTATACCCTCCACCACATAATACTGTCTCAATGTTTGCTTAAACTCTTTCACATTGGTAAACTCCATACTAACCCGAAATCTTGATTTGGAAAAGTCAAAATCCCTTTATTTCCCCTTTCCCTTGGACTACCATACTCACTGATAGGCTCATATTCAAACAAATCATCACCACCACCATCATGTACATGAAGGGATGAGAGGTCCATCACATGGATGGCCGAACCTGCAGAAAGGTAGGGCGAAATTTCAAAAATTTCACTCTCTCCCATCTGGGAATCGCATTCCCTATTTTAAAAAACTGCATTTTCAATGATCAATCTTGAACCAAACCAACCAGATCTGAAAGCAAAAGGGAGGAGAGGGATATACCTGATATGAAGTAGTAGTAACTCCCAATGAAGGTGTTCACGCCCAAGGAGAAAAACAAAACTTGTTTCCATTGAAGATGACACAGTGTGTGGTGAAGTATGATCAGTAGAATAACTCTTTAGCAAGAACCGAATTCTTCAACAAGAATGGAGTAGAGGGCTGGTGAGCACGACTTCAGATTGCTTCTTCTACCAATAAGCAATATCAAGAATAATTCTTAATCACTCCCACAAGTGGAGATTGAACTGGGTAGGGGTGGCAAGAACAGGGAAAAACTCTACAGATTGTTGTGTTCTGTAACTAAGGAATTCACCCCCTTTATTTATAGCCTTCTCAGCCTCCTAATTCAATTAGGAGAGAGTTCCTTAATTCTGTACTTTATATATTTACAATAAATGTCAAAAGATACATCAATCTGATTGGAACTAAGGGCATACACAGTCTAATAGTACACCCTCATTACCACCATCCTGTACACCCTTATTATCACCATCCCCACCATCATCATCCGAATAATCCTCACCATCATCATGCAAACCCTCAAATTCCCCATCATCAACATCATGATGACCATCTAGCTCCTCATCATTGCCATAGCTATGATCATCTACACCTCCTTCATCATCAACTACATAACAATCAACATCATCATCATGATCTTGCAATTGTTCATTTCCCTTGCCATTGCACCCATCATCCACATTAACACACTTGGCTTCGGTATAAGTAATATAGAACATTATCTCATAGAGGTTCCCGTGGATGGCAAACATTATCATCACATTAGTTTCACAGCCAAGAACACCTAAATTCTCATCTAAATCACATCCTGGTACCTTGTAGTTGATAGTCACCATGATTTCAGGAGGTATAATAACCAATGAACAGAAGCCATTCAATATGTCTAGATAGCATATTCTATCACTACCCACATTATCCACATATCCAACTTGACCATTTACATATGATAACTTTCCATCTATGGTCTTCCAATGACCACCATAATTGATGATGAACATGTATCTACTCCCATCCATCACCTACATCATAGATAGGGACAAATATAATTACGACATAAGCTACACCATAAGCTATACAATAAGCTACATAATAAGCTACACTATAATCTACAAAATAAGCTACACTACAACCTACACCATAAGCTACACTATGAGCTAGAACATATAAGCATACACAAGTTAAAACATAAGCTAAATTTCCCATCTATAACATTCCAATCATGGGCCCTACATTTATTTACTGGTATTGATAATTTCATGTTGAAATAGTGTTTCAGACATTTTGTCAAGCACCTGGACTCATGTGTGGATCCCATGTGTATGAATTAAAGCAGACACATGGGTTTCAACACACCACATATACCCAGATCTATGAGTGGTCCCTTAAAACCTAGCTATCTACCTCAATTCCATGTACCTGGATTTGTCAATGAATCCTTGTGAGTGGTCCCCAAAAACCTAGTTAAAAAACACATAAAATGCTGGACCATATATCTATGATGACAGAAAACAAATCCTTTTAATATTCAAATCCCACTACAAAACAGTAAAAAGTTGTAAGAAAAAATCCTAAGAACTAGCTCAGAGAGATGACAAATGTCATCCTTCCATCAAAAAACATGACGAAAACGCATGGGTTTTCATACAAACTTGTTGTGCACCGCCGTACCACTTGCTGGAGTTTGCAGTGGAAGTCGTGGAAGATGATTGTGGATCTTCTCCGCTGGAACGTTGATATTCTTCTCCCTTGGAATGATGATAAACAGCGTTTGGGTGAGAATAATCACAAAATCGATCCCTCATTAAGGAAGGGTAAAAACATAATTTGCAAAATGGATGCAAAATGGGTTCGATCTGAGTGAGAGTTAACGGAAGGGTAAAAATGTAAAATCAACTTTTCTGTCCCGATTTAACGACGATGACAAATGTCAAAAAACTTATGGGTACTGAAAGACAATAGCTAAACAACAAGGGTACCGCGTGTCAATACACTAAAAAATAACTTAAACAAGACAGAAATTGAAGACAGATAAAGATGAAAGACAAATAAAAGACTCATTACAGAAATATAATATTTCATCTTAGCGAGGGTACAAGATGGAACTGGTTGAAGCAACAGTAGCAACAGAAAACGCATCAATGGATGGTGAACGTGCATTCGTTACAGGGTTATGATAAGTGGGCACAGGCATCTTAGATGGGAGAATAGGCAATGGAGCTTCAAAACTTAGGACTTGCATTGCTTTCTTTATGGAGGGTCGAAGGTTGCTATCTGGGTGAGCGCACCATAGACCAACAGCCATCAAACACTCCATCTGTTTCACATCAAAACCTGTATTCATGAGTCTCCAATCCACAGCTTCAAGAAGGCATCCTTTTCCATACAACTCCCAGACCCACTCTACCAACCTTATCTTGCTTCCTTCTAACACTATCTCAGCAGACCGCCTACAACAAGCAATTTCCAAAACAACAATTCCATAGCTGTAGACATCTGACTCCTTACTCGACCTCCCAGTTATAACACATTCAGGAGCCATGTAACCCAAAGTGCCAGCCAATACAGTTGTTTGAGGACCTTGATCATGTTCTATAAGCCTGGCGAGCCCAAAATCTCCTAATTTTGCATTGAAGTTGGAATCCAACATTACATTACTGGGTTTAATATCTCTATGCACCACACACTGTTTCCATTCTTCATGCAAATAGAACAATGCAGAGGCCAACTCTAGAGCAATCTTGTATCTTATCTCCCATACCAACAATCCCTTCTGTCCAAAGAGATATTTATCAAGGCTTCCATTGGACATGAACTCGTATACAAGAAGAAATTCTTTTCTTTGGTGACACCAACCAATAAGTTGTACCAAGTTTTTGTGCCGTAATTGACTAATAATCTTTACCTCCGACATATACTCCTTTATCCCCTGTTTAGACCTTTGGGATACCTTCTTGACAGCAACATCCATGTTGAGATCAGTTAAAAAACCTTTATAAACCCCTCCAAATCCTCCTTCTCCAAGCTTTTGTTCTTCTCTAAAGTCATTTGTCGCTCTAGCCAATTCACCACACAAGAACCTCTTGGGTCCAGTTCCCTTCTCAAATTCATCATTCATAAAATCATCAAGGGTCGAGTCATCCTCTTTTTCCATTCTTTCTCTCTTCATCTTCGTCCACAAGACAAAACAAAGAAACCCCATGGCACCCATTAGGAAACTTGTACCAACAACAATGCCAACCATCATTGCTTTCCTCACATTACTCGTCGTAGCCGGATTCGATTCCTCGACCTCCAAACTCGAATTAAACTCCCAGGAGTAAATTTGATGTCGCAAGCCTGAGAGACCTGTAGAACCAGAGAGCCCAATAGTAATCCATTCTGGTAAGTATTGCCTCAGATCAATTCTGTAAGAAAGGCTAGAAGATGAATTATCACCATAGGTCCATGAAACACTTAGGTTTTTTGTACTGGAATTGTAGCTAATCCAAGTGCTAGTTGTTTTCCCATACTCAATACTATTAGTCCATGTAGCAGTTTTCACAGAATCAATAGAGTTGACATCAATTCCTACATGATACGGTGGGTCTTCAAAACTTGGATTTCTTGGGCCTTCAGAAGTATGATTGTATGGCACCGGGTCCCAATCATTTCCCCAAGTATCAAACTCTACGGCAATAATACGATTCTTTGTCTTGTTTAGTGCAAGATCGTTGCTGAAAAGACCAAGGGCGCCACCTCCTGAGTCATGAGGGATGGTGGAACCGTTGGGAGCAAGGAATAGAGCCAAGCCATCAGCAATAGTACGGGAACCGTTCATCCGATTAAGGGTGAAAGAAAAATGTGTGGTGAAGTCCGTGAGGATTCCAGTTTTGTTGTCCCAAAGACGTACCGGATCCTTGTACGAAGCTCTGCCGCTGCTGTATTGTGTGGAGCCGCTTGCTGATGAGAATTCGGTGAGTTCAATCGTGCCTTGATCTGAGAAGGTTGCATCACGTTCCAAGTTTATGATGTCTCGCGTTGTGCGGTTAGAACTGGAGAAGTTGAAAGACAATGGATTTACAGAAGGGATTAGCAAGAAAAAGAAGATTGAGACATGAACATGGAAAGGAAACTTTAGATACTTGAGAAACAAGTTTGATGAATTGCAGGGAGAGACATTAATCTCCATGGTGAATTCCATGAACATGGAATGGAAGCCGATTTGGACATTTCAGAAAAGAGTGTGCACCGATCGAGATTGGAGTTCTTTGTTGTTATATAGGATTATCCGTAGCTGATCCGCATGTAATCTCCACACTTGCATTTTTCTCTCCATTCCTTTCCATGTTGACAGAATTTTCATAATTTTTAAATTTTTTATGATGCCGTGGAAGACGGGCTGACTTTACTTTGCTTTCCTGGCAAGTCGCGATGGTAGCTACGTGGAAAATGAAAATCATTGACCCTATTTGGTCTTCTCCCCACCCCACTAATTCCCCTTCTACTTCCCACCCACTCCACTAATTCCTATGACACGATGGACTACAAACTCAACCACATTCCCTCTCCCACTCCTAATTCATCATAGGAATTCCACCCCTCCACTTAACTACACAAAGCTTATACATAAATTAGTCGTGACAGAGAATCGATTGGAATGTGGAGAGAGACAATCTTCTCCTACATACAAATCATCAATTGTTCCTACATCCCCATCCACATGATACTACCATGGTGAATTGGGAACAACTCCTCGTGAATGACAAGGGAGAAATTCCAATACAAACTTATAGTTTTGTGTAGATAGGGATGTGAAAGATTTTGTGGATAGGAGATCCAATTAAACCTAGAGAGAATTGATATATATAGAGAGAGAGAGAGGGGAGGGAAAAAGACATTAAAATTATGCTTTGTTGGGCATGTAAGAAAGATGAGGAGATATTTTAAGAGAAAGTTTTAAGTGGGATAAAGAGTTTAGGAGATGAGATGATTTGGGGGGGGGGGGGGGGGGGATGTGAGGGAGGAGATTGGATATACTCCTCACATAAGGCGCCTCACACCAACCTCACAGGTACATCCTACCATACATGAGAACATCTCCTGTACTCAAAAGTTATTATTCAGGGAAGATGTTCCCAATGCATGGTGGATGTGCCTGTGAGGCGCCCATGTGTGAAGCAGATCCCATTCGATGTGTGTGTGTGAGAGAGAAAAAGATTTTAGAAAGACTTTTATGATTTGATTTGTTGAAAAAAAGGATGGCATGACCTTATAATATTAACCCCTAATGACTTGACTTGGTTGGAAGGATGAATGGAGAAAGGAAAGCAAGGGTGACGTGAACAATCTTATTTTATAAATATAGCATAGATTCAAGAAAAATATAAAAATTATATGTAAGTACATAGAAAATAGATAATAAAACAAAAATCATAGAAGAATATAAAAATCACTTTTTCAAACCTCAAACTCTACTCTAGTTAAGGGGTGGCCCTCAAAAATTTTTTAATATAGAAAACAAAGCTAGTAGTGGGGCATAGAAACTTATCCCTTGGAAAATCCATATAAGAGAATTTTGGCTCATAATGAATAATAGAAAAGGTTCGAAATATCCCTAAAAATTTTATGTTATGGAAAGTAAGTCTAATCTTGTTGGGTTAAAATGCATGAATTATGAATGTCCAAACTCGGAGAGGTGTCACATCTTTAGGCCATAGCCCCCCACCATTCACAAAAATGGCAACTTTAACTTTCTCAAAAAAGCATCTCAAAAGTTGGTTGTTTACATTTTCAAAGAGAAGACCCACTCCTCATATACATAAATTGCTTTTAACTGCATTTAACATGTGGCACTCTAACACAGGTGTCATAATACATTAAATAATAGTTCTTTAGAAATACATGAGAAGTGGGAAGCTCCCATTCTCATCCATTCCTAAAAAAATGTAGGAAATGTAGAAGTGATTCTCTGCCTATAACTACTTCGGTGTACTGCAATTTCAATAGTTTTTTTTTTTTTTTTGAAGTCTTAATATTTCATTCATTCAAGACAATGATACAAAGAGATGCCAACAAGGCCAATTAAAGTGCAAAGACAAATCTCAAGAAAAACAAAATAAAAAGATGGATGTAGGAGAATCAAAAGAACTTCTGCAACCTACAATTGAAGCAGTGTGATTTAAAATCACCAACAGAAGTGGATAAGTACATCTCCAAACCACCATAACTGGCGAGCACAACTGACAAGGCAGGTTTCCAAAGTCATAAGCCAAGATTTGTTACTTCTGCCCACTCCGAACCAACCCACAAAGAAGTTAGAACTATAACTGTCAACCAGCACATCGGAACAATTGTTATTGCCATCCTGGACGCTGGAGAACTAAAGCTACCTTCTAAAACACTGGGAACAGTAATGCAAGTGGCAGCTTCCATCGGTGGTTAATGCAGAAAGGATTCTAGAGAAGAAACTCCCAATCAAAATGCCCGTAGAAAGATATATGGGAACCTAGGGAGAACAAAGGGGAATAGGGGTGAACTAAAAGGAGAACAAACAGAGAACAAAATGAACAGAATGAAAGGGCAAACGAATAAAATGAAAAGAGAAAATCAATAGAGAACAAATGAAACGAATAACAAGCGAACATAGCAACAAAAGAAATTAAACAAAGAGAAAAGGAAAAAAAAGAAAAAAAAAACTCAAGAGTTCTCGAGAGAGAGCCTCCCTAGAAACAAAGATAAAAAGAAGAAAAAAAAGAGGGGTGACTAACCTCCTATCCGGCGAAACGGTTTCGCAAGTGTAGAGATCAGATAGTAGCGATTTCCAGATAGGTCTTTCAATAGTTAGTTTTATTTGAATTTCAAATATAAATATAATTATTAGACAAATAGAGAAACTCAAATAAAATAATATTATTATAAAAAACAAAAAAAAAAGAGTAAAAACCAAAATGATGCATATGTGTGACTGCCTCATAATGGAGTCACATACTAGATAAAATATGGTAAGTTTCTTAAGCCAAATAAAAATCGATTAGAACAACAAATGAAAAATCTTACCTAAAGTTTTAATATAAATGATTTAAAAAAATTGGAAATTTAAAAATAGTTCATATTAGTGGCCTTGTACTAAGTACATGAGTCATGCCTAGTAATAATTATTAAGAGAATCTGCTACTGCATCTACGTTGCCCTCCCGAAAGAAGTGTTCTATACACCAAAACAATAAACTCTCAAGCAAGATGATGATGTTAAACATGGTATACCATAACTGCCAATGACAATCTATAAAACTATGCATAATGTCTATCAACACTTCGAAGTCAATGTATATGAGCAACTTATTACTATTTGGGATCTGTTCCTTACACATCCCACTATGAATTGGGAACATCTCCCATAAATAATAACATATAAGTATGAAAAATGTTTCCAATGCACAATGAGATCTGCCTGTGAGGTCAGTGTGAGGTAGGGGTGGATTTGAGCTGAGCCGAGCTAAATAGTACCAGGTTCGAGCTCAGCTCGAAACTATTCTACAGGGCTCAAGCTTGAGATCGAGCTCAATTCAAGCCACAACCTTGAGCTCGAGCTCGGCTCGAGTAAAAAAAATCATAAGCTCAAGCTCGGCTTGGCTCAACTCAAGCTCGATTTTGAGAAAAAAATATTTTATAAAAATAAAAATTATATATAAAAAAATTATTTTATATTTTAAATTAAGAATTATACTATTTATATTATATATTTTCTATAATTTTATTATATATATATATATATATATATTAAATATCAAATATATATATAGTAGGCTCAAGCTCAAACTCGGTTAAAATCAAGCCGAGCCGAGCTCAAGCAGCTCGTAAAAAGCTCAGCTCATTGCCACCCCTAATGTGAGGAGTTGATCCGGTCTCGACTATTACCATAACCCAAAGAAGCTGTGAAATTTCTAACAATAAAAGGTGTGAAACAAATCCCATCATATAAGGCCATGGCCTTGGCTTTAATGTTCATCCTTATCCCATAGAAATGAGAAGAACCAATAAGAAAGTCTATATGCAAATCACAAAAAAAAATTGCCTCCACTATTGATGGCTACATTGCCACACCCAGTCATTGGATGGATTTGTATAAATACCAATTGTATTCTTTGTGGTTTTTCTGTTGATAATAAATTCATTAAAAATATTAATGATGTATTAAGTATGTAATTAATATAAATAAGCTTTTCATGTCAAGTACAAGAGAATTTGAGCCCAGCCAAACTAAATATATGACTATTCCTGATGTAATCGTTTTTGGTCACGTACCAATTTTTGTGATGTATCAATTTTTTTGGCTAAGTACCTCGTCATCTGACCTGCTCCCAAGAGAGGATGGTGGATCTCCCTGGTGGTGAACTGCCTGGGGGAGAGCTATGCCGAGTTGCCCGAGCTATGCCGAGCTGGGGAGAGCTATGCCGAACTGCTCGAGCTATGCCGAGCTGGGGAGAACTATGCCGAGCTCCCTGATGGCGAATTGCCTGGGGGAGAGCTATGCCGAGCTCCCTGATGGTGAGCTACCTTGGTGGACTCGTCATTTGACCTGCTCCTAGGCGGCTTGTAACTCAGAGGGTGGTGGAACTACCTGGTGTAGCGGAACCCGATTGCCCTCTGCATGAGGTGATCTCCTCTCCTTCTCCCTGGTGGTGAACTACCTTGGTGGACTCGTCATTTGACCTGCTCCTACGCGGCTTGTAACTCAGAGGATGGTGGAGCTCCCTGGTGCAGCGCAACCCGACTGCCCTCTGCATGAGGTGATCTCCTCTCCTTCTCCCTGGTGGTGAACTGCCTTGGTGGACTCATCATTTGACATGCTCCTATGCGGCTTGTAACTCAGAGGATGGTGGAGCTCCCTGGTGTAGCGCAACCTGACTGGCCTCTGCATGAGGTGATCTCCTCTCCTTTGTAGGCGGCAGGAGCTGAGGGACCTGCGAGAACTCCATCTTTTCCTCCTCTTTGTAGGCGGCGGGAGCTGAGGAACCTGCGAGAACTGAATCAGAGGACCCGGGGGTATTTACCTGATAGGGACTCTCCGATGCCTAAGTTAGCATTCTGATTGCAGAGAGCTTGGAGAGAAATGAGAGAACTAGAGAACAGGGATTACTTCCATTTTTCCATTCTCTCCCCCTTGGCTTTGGGGGTCGGAGTCCTTATATAGGAGTGCCCAGTCACATCAGGCGTAACCACCACTGCCCCAGCCATTACTGCCAAGACTGAGGTGGCAAGTGCAGGCTGCTGCTGTAGGGTACAGACTTGTCAGGCGTGCCATGCTTTTCAGAGACGGCAGGCACGACGCCGCCTGGCAAGAGATGTGGGCACTGCCACCAGATCTGTCAGGTACGGTTGTTAGGCAGGAGATCTTCCTGCGATATGCCGAACTGCTCTTCTGTACCGAGCTACCCTGCAAGTGGCAAACTGCCTATGGCGACGAGCTCCTTGGAGAGCTGATTAGCTCCTTGGTGGCGAACTCCTTGGTGAGCTGCCAAGCTCCTTGGCGAGCTCCTTAGAGAGCTACCTAGCTCCTTGGTGGCAAGCTCCTTGGTGAGCTGTCGTGAGGTGCCAGATGTCATAATTCCATTGGAGGGCCAAATCTGCCCTCATCGATTCCATTCGAGCTTGTCTCACCAAAAAACTAGGAGGCGACACTTAAACTCAAATTCAGCTCAACTCAAAAGCTTATATGTTCGATTGTAAACTTTCCATTCGAATTAGCGGTCCAAATCACTTGGCCTTCCCTATCTGAGATGTGATGACGCAATTATCTGCTACAAGAAAAGAAAGAAAAATATAAAAATGAAGAAAAATAAAAATTATAAGAAAAATACTAAAGTTACAAAACAAATAATAAAAATTGAAGAAAAATATAACATAAATTACAAAAAAAAATTAATCACAAAAAAATACATAAAACTAAAATTTATATAAAAAAACAGGAATTCACATCAGTGCTCCACAGCACATCCCGATTGTATATTGGAAACATCTTCATGACAGAAAATGCTTTCAATGCGCGATGAGATGTGCAAATGGGACACATGTGGGATGGCATGGGCTTTATGGGACGCCGGTCTAAACTCAATAAACAGAGAATGGCTGGACCGACAGTAAATTTCAAACGTCATTTGAGTCAATGTTTTTGACCAGAATGCCAATAGCCAATGTTTTGAAGAAAAATCAAAACATTAGATGTCCTTGAATTATTTTACACAAGCATTCTTTAAAACACGCTATGCACGGAGAGGTAACCATCATTGAAAATCTACAACTATGTATGCATTTATTTATTAATCATTCCTTTGACTGTGGGAGGGAGTACAAACTGTTTCTGATGTGATGACATGTGGCATCATCAATAAATTGAATTCGATTTCTTATTATTTTATTTATTTTTTAATCATTCCTCTTCGTATTGGGCACGTATGAAATATAAAACAAGCTAATGGTAGAAATAATCTTGCATACGTATACGTGGTAAGAAATAAACCTCTCCCTATCATCACTAACCCAGATGAAAATATTTAGGGGTTTTTAGACTACATCACTGACCCGATTTAACCCTTCAGTCGCTACCTATGGTTAAATTTTTTAACCATAGTCAAACATCACCGATAAAAGGCACGCCATTTCCTCCCCCTGGGGGCTCACTGCTTTCAACTTTTCCTCACTTCTCTCCCAAGCCTCAACTCTGAACTCTCAACCCAGGAAACAGGGGCAAGAAAGAGAAACACGATATAGCCAAGAAAGTTTACGAAACCATGCCAGCTCTTAGACTTCCGGCGCCTGAAGTTGCAGCTTGTTTAGTCGAAAAACTTGTCAGTCTGTCCCCAAAAGAATGATGGTCTTTGATGACTCCAGTGAAGGTTTTTTCGCTTGAAAGCAAGTCTTTCCGGTTAATTATGAGACAGAAGTCTGTGAACTTTATCAGTGCCGCCTGCAATTATATATTGGTGGTGTTTGATTATGGGTTTCTCTTATTTTGCTCACTAAGATATAAACCCACCACCATTACTGCCTATAGCACTTAATGTAGGTGCACATGGCAAGGCCTAGGATCATGCCACATAGCATCGGCCAGATGAGATCCTAGTCATCCACTGTTAATTACATCCAACTACTTTATGGAAAGGTCAAGTATAAAAAGGGGTGCCTAGATTCAAGGTAAGGCATCTTGCTCTCTCTTCCTCACTTGCTCTTGAGTGACCTCGTCAGAGCCCTCATTTCAAGTCTGGTCCAACCCCTCTCAAGCATTTGACTAACTTGATCGTCGGAGTCTCCGCCCCTGGGATAACACTCAGGGCCTCTAACATGTGTTATCTTCTTACCCAAGTAGGACTCATCGGCCTCGACCAGAAGCAAAGTTACCTTGTTGCCCTCAGCCCTAACCTAGGCAGTAACAATTGGCATCATCTGTAGGAAATCTTCTTAAGACTTTCCACTAAAAATCACTTAACTTAAATCAACCAAGCTTCCTAAATGGCTAACAAACAGGATAACAACCAGAATGCTTAGAACCCAGTCACCATGGACCAATTCAAGCTAGTCCTTGACAGGCTAGATAATATATCTCAAAGACTGGATGAGGTGGCGCACCCAACAAGAGGCTGCCCTCATGGTGGCCGCCCTGTTGGGAGCCAAGTACAGCGGGTGCTCCACTCAAGCGCCACTAGTCCAACATCCCATTGGCCTTGATAAGGCCAATCCCTCAACGTCTAGCAGCAGCAGCCGACATGCGAGAAAACCGTCGTCGAAGACCTCTTGGGTCCCCAGCCGACGGGGAGATAACCCAACTAGGTCCCATGACAATCGTCGGGACCGTGACCGCCACCACCAGGCAGAGAGCAACCGGGACGAATGCGAGTGCTCTAGCCACTACAGTCCTCCTCCGAGGGCTAGAGGCTAACGCCACGCCTCTCCCCCACTAGTATCGGACCTCCGCGATTTCCTCAACAGTTACCAGGCCTGAAGAGCCCAAGACATGCCAACATCTAAGAACACAGTAAATAGGGCTGATCTGTTCAATGTCAGAGAAAACTAAGACAAGGCCTAGGCCCCCATCAACCGACGTCTTGGCGACCTACTAGATGGACGCTTTCACTGACTCCATCACCTCGGAGCCACTTCCACCTTATTTTAAGGCTTCCACTTTGGAGACGTACAATGGAACCACCGACCCAAACGACCACTTGGAAAGCTTCAGGGTGCCCATGCTCCTCTATTGATACTTCGACGCCCTAACGTGCCGAGCCTTCCAAGCCACCTTCAAGGGAGCGGCGTGCAGATGGTTCTCCATGCTCCCTCCTCGGTCCATCAACTCTTGGGACCAATTTTCTAAGCTTTTCCTCTCCCGTTTTGTTAGCAACTGACGACCCTAGAAGACTATCATGTCCCTCATGTCGATCAAGCAGAAGCACGGAGAGAGCCTTCGGGCCTACATCGACCAGTTCAAGAAGGAAGAGCTTGAGGTTAGAGACCTCCACCCCTCGGTCTCCATGCATGCTGCCATCAACGGCCTCCAACCAGGACCCCTCAAATGGTCCATCTTCAAGACCCTGCCAAAGAACAATGATGAGTTCTTAAAAAAGGCGCAGAAGTGCATTACCGTTGAAGAGGCCGAGGCCAATGAGCACCTCCAGGAACCTAAGACTGACCCCAACTGAAGGGCCTCCGAGAAGAAGAGGAAGAAAAGAGATGGCCGTGACCATGGCTACAACAACAACAAAGATAGTGACAATAAGAAGCCACCGGTCCTTTCCTTCAGCAAGTACACGCCACTCAACTCCACCCGAATGCATGTCCTCATACAAGTAGGGAAGGAGGAATACATGAAGTGGCTAGCCAAGATGAAGAGGAACCCAAAGATGGGTAATCTCAAAAAATATTACAAGTACCACCACAACACTGATCACGGCACTAAGGACTGCTATGAGCTCAAAAACGAGATCGAGTTCCTCATTCGTCGTGGCCACTTGAAAGAGTATGCGGGTGGCAATGCTAGTGCCTCATCCTCATTAGCCTCAGGATCCAGGGCCCGGTACCCAAGAAGCTAAAGCAAACGATGTCATCTCCTTCTTGGATGATGACCTACAAGGGGTTTCAGTACCTACAGCGACGCGTCGGTGGTGTCCATTACCATCGCTAACTACATGGTGAAGAGGATACTTGTTGATAATAGCTCTTTAGTATAAATCCTCTTCTATGACACCTTCAAGAAGATGAAACTGACACCGAATCGGTTGCAGCTGATTGAATTACCCTACTTGTCACAGTTGGGACCAAGCCTCGGCAATTCACCAGGATGACCGAGCTCTTGGTTGTGAAGATAGGCTCCTCTTACAACGTCATCATCGGGAGGCCAACCCTTCATGCACTCAAGGTGGCCATCTCTTCCTACCACCTTGCCATGAAGTTCCCCACCAAGGATGGCGTTGGAGTTGTCCAAGGGAACCAGCAAGCAGTCAAATAATGTTATGTGGTAGCACTAAAGGGCAAAAATAAAGAAACTTTTCCATTGGAAGGGCTAGACCTCAGGGACGAACCAATGAACCAAGGCCAGCCAGTTGAGCCTGAGAAGACAATGCAAGTTGGGTCCCGCCTTCCTCCATACACACTTTTTGAACTGGTAAGCTTCCTTAAAACTAATGTCGATATATTTTCTTGGTCTACCATTGAAAACTATCTCGATGAGCTAAGGTAACTCCTCAATTCAGTACAACGTCGAGATGGAAGACTTGGTTCCCTTTTGGGGTGACTCAACTCAAATTTAATTGACATGGGACACATGATTCCTCAGCTCACTAATGAGTTGGGATAACTTGATTCAATACAACATTGAGATGGGAATCTCAATTCCTGTTGGGGCGACTCAAGCGATATGTTGGCTAACGTGGGAAAAAAGGGGATAATGGTTAAGAGATTTAACTCAACTGAGGTGGAAGCAATTTGGGAAAATGATTAATTAAAAAACTCAAAGAATCCACATTGTGCAAAAAAAAAGATGATTTCATTACTAAGGAAGAAATTTAATACAAGACAAAAAAAAACAACTACATCACAAAACAATTCAAGCATAACAGCTTGAGAAGTTTGTTAATATATCAAAAGAGATTACAAGGTTTAGATGTCATTGGGGGGTAGGTTGTAGGTGGTCTGCTTAGTCGTCAAAGGCACCTCGTCATTAACCTTGGCATCTTCTTCGCCTTCCCCACTTTTGCTCTCTTGCTTGGCAACAAAGAGGAGTTCTTTAGGAGCCTCCATAATCCTTAACTCACTCTGTCCACTAAGGAGAGCTTCAATTATAAACTGGCAATATCATTGAGCCAATATGCTTCTTCTTGGGTTAAGTGGCGGCTATCGAAGTCCATAATAGTTGAGCCCCACATATTGATAAAGTTTCAGTGCCTATGGGAAACGACAAAGAAATACCTCAACTGCTAGTCCAAAACCTTGTTCAGAAGGCCGTCGAGGAACTTCCTACCACTTTTAAAGATAAAGTAATAGAACATCTTCTACCCGGGTGGTGCTTGACGGCAGACAAGGCGTTAGAGACCCTAATGTTAACTGGGAGCCTATACGCATGGTCTGTTGAGCCAAACCCCATGGCTAACCTAATCACATTTGAGAAGAGCTACCCCAGGGTGATGAGGAGGTAGTTCAGGATATCAATGAGAAGGCATAGGAGGGAAAACCTCAATGTACTATTTGAAAACACAGACCTCATTTTCGCTGTGGTGCTAGGGAGCCTCGTTAGGAGTGGAAGCCTAAAATGGTAAGAATCTAGAGCCCCTAAAAGAAGCATGATCTTTTCCAAACCAATCCAGGGTAGTTTAGGTTGGTATGATGGCTCAGAAGGGTATATTTTGACCTCATTAATATCTTTTTTCGAGGCCTAGGTGTGCTGCACCAACTCCTGACAATCAAAGGAAGAAGAGTCAGGAAGATCCTCCTGCTCAATTTGAAGGGTCTTATCAATTTCCCTAAATGCATCTACTGAAGAGCCCAACATGGACAAAATCCATGGTTATAGAAGAGTCAGGAAGATCCTCTTGCTCAATTTGAAGGGTCCTATCCATTTCCCTAAATGCATCTACTGAAGAGCCCAACATGGAAATTAAACTAAATAAAGGAAAACTAACTGGGGAGGGAGGACTCACCCGGGACGAGAAGAAACAAAGACCAAAAGGAGGACCGACTACGACCTCAAAGCTTCAACACCGAGCTCTTTGACTTTAAACGCAGGATCACTCTAAATAGTTCTTTGCAAATGGACCCTGCTTGGCACTCCTATTTATAGGCAGAGAAGGTAGGTGGCCAATGGCTACGATCGAGCCGATCCGAAAGTCAAGACTTGCGACAATTGGCTTCCTTGAGGAAAAAAACCAATTTAACATGTTTTTTAAGTCTACTTTTGGTTAATTGACAATTTCGGATCTGCTTGTAGGAGCAATGTGACCTGTCATAGTGGACCTAAATGACACTTCCCCAACAAATCAACAAATTTTGAACCGTGATGTAGATCATCTGAGAAGAACCACTTCATATTTCCTTTACCCAAGCTTAGCCTCCCCGACCTTGGAAGTGGGGGGCAAGTGATGGGAGTAGAAGTGACCTCCTATAGGATTTGAACACATGGCAACCATCGAGAATATTACACCTCCATTTACAAGAACCCATCTCGGTAGGTTGACGTCACCTCGCAGCTGCGGGTAGACCTCGGGCACCAAGAACTACCTCGTCATAGTGGGCTCGTTGGTGATGAGTTTATCCCATCACGAATGACCTGACAATTAGTCCAACTATACTATTAAGAGACCAAGTAATGGCTCGGCATACAACCCAAGAGCTCAACATATGGTTCGAGCTCCCAACACAAAGAGACACACCCCACCAATTGAGCTACTCCAGTGGAAGCATGACTAAGCTCCACCATGTGTATATAGAAGGCCATCTGGCAACATTTCCTGGCAGAATGCCATTGTTGTCCGTTGCATCTGGTCGCCTCACCTAGCATAGTTGTCATCGATGTCAGTCAAATTTGCTAGAGCCACTGCCATGCGTGTCCATCTTATTAGCCAGTGGGTCCCAACACCTCTCCATGCAAGAGCAATGTGGCACCAAAGAGGCTGCACGTGTTCTACCCCGAGCAACTCATGTCCTTCAAGAGGCTTCCGGTGTCCTGCATCACTCTGACACGACTCATTTGGCACGAGCAGCCCTTGCCTATATAAAGGTTGGTTGAGCATCCATTAGGGACTTTTGGCTCCATTTATTGCCTTATTGCCTTAGATAGCTCAGCCCTACTAACTTGACTGTTGGAGACCTAAGCCCGAGATCTCACCCCATGCCCTAGATCTCACCCCATGCCCTTTGATCATGACTTCCCTTGCAGGTACCCTTTGAGTTGCCCCAAGGACGTTTGTAACTTTTGATCTTCATCAAGAATTATTATTTTAAAATTTATTTTATTAATATTTACTATGAATTAATTAACAATTTTTATTTTATTATTATCTAGTTTTATTATTTAATTATTTTTATTAAATCATTAATTAGATTAGCAATATCACCCTTATTTATTTATTCATTAATTACTTAGTTTATTAATTGTTAACTATTTTTTCTTAATTATTAATTAGATAATAATACTTTTTTATTTTTTAGTATTTTATTATTAATTATATATTAAATATTTAAAATCCATAATTATTTAATTTGTTAATGTGTTACATTTTATTATTTTATAAGTTATTATTAATATTACATTTTATTAATACTAATTATTTGTAATATTTTTGAATTATTTACTCATAAATTATTAATGACTTTTTATTGTAAATTTTCTTTTAATTTATTTGAATGAAATTATTAATTATAAAATAATTATTTGATTATTAATTAATTAGTAAGTTAATGCATTATTAAATATTTTGTTGTTAATTATTAATTAAATAATAATATTTTTATGATTATGTATTTTATTTTTAATTATTAATTTTATAATAATTAGTTAATTAATTATTAACATTATCAAATATTTTAATTTTTATTAGTTTATATTTTATTAATACTTATGACTTGTTTTATAGTTTTTATGTTTTTTTCTATAAAAGTAATTAATCATTAAATTATTTATTGTTTAATATTTTTAGTATTTATTTTAGGTTATTATTTATTATTATTTTTTATTAAATTATTTTATTAATACGTTATTAAATAATTAATAATTTATTTATGGTTCATGGATCTTGTATTAACTCTTAGAAATACTATAGGGAAGGTGTTTTTTTTTGTTAAATAAGTTTTCCCTACATTCCCACTTATTTCCCCGAAAATATTCCATATTTTCATTCCCATCCCACAAAATATTCCATATTTTCATTCCAAAAAGAGCCTTAGCTAACAATAATAAGTTCCCTAACTAAATACAAAAATTAAAAACTGGTGACCTACACTTGCACTCTCAATTAGAATCGAACACTTCAAAAAGTCCTTAAATTTAAAATTTAAATATGTATAATAAGTAATATAAAAGTAATATTTACAAAATTTAAATTATAATGATAAGTTTTGAACTATATATTAATAACAATCTACGTATTTAATAGATAAAGGTAATAAGTTTAAAAGATATTGTTGTTGAAAATCAATGAAGTTTAAACATTTCATGATCATGATTTCTAATCAACAATATATATTGATAGTAGCATTATCAATGATAAGCGATTATTTCACATTTATAATTCTCACTGTTAAAACATAATTTATCATACAGTACTATATTAAACTGAACAACATATATAACTATCTAGTTTGATCCTTAATATTATGCAATGTTTATTTCCTTTGAGAAAAGGTTCATTTTTTAGTAAGAAAATAACAGTTTCCATGGATAGATCCAGGACCCATCTTAAAACTGCCAAGGCCAGAATCAACCCTCAAACTGGTCTTGACATGGAGGGTTTTAGGTCAAAAAATGTAGAACCGACTCCTACAGAATAAGTTTCAAAAACCTGAACTGAACAGATCCATGCTCACCCATAATTTCTCCCAAATGCCTCCATTAGAAAAAATTTGAATGCTCAAATCATTCTTTTAATTTATTAAAACTAGTGGATAATTCTAATATGAAAAATCTGTAATGTTTTATTCAGATCAGACCTTTGCCAAACTGAAAATGGAAGGATTCAAGAAGTGGCAATGCATAAATGAATCCAAGCTACCCAACCCATTTCATTGGATTTGATTCCACCCATGTTGGACCTGATTGAAATAGGGTCCAAGTCCATACGTAATTAGTGGGATTGAAATAAGGACCCGTATGAATCATGGAATTAGTTAATTGGAGGAATAGAGAAAAATATACTTTTTTATGTTTATTTCTCAACTGTTTATATGCTAAAGTTTAGAATATAAGATTTTAGCAGTTCCTACATACCCGATTAATTCTAATATTTTGTTGGATTGGATCCTCTAGCCCAAATACAAAGAGGGGCCTAATAGAATTTGGATCCTCTAGCCCATTAACCTCAGTGGCATGCTCTAGTTCACACAGCCGAAGCATAAATATATTTTAAGCTTAAAAAAATTCTTATGAAGACGTTGCAGGTAATTGTTTTATTAAGACAACTTATATAACATAGATCAATAAAAAAATAAATAGAACATATGGCATCTTATCTAATTACTTAATAATTTGATTTATATATTGTAAATCAAAGCCTCGGCACCACCTTTAAGGTCAGTATGTTTTGATATAAAGAACTAGATCTGCAACTTAATTATCATGTGCCGAACTGGCACCCCTAAATGTAGTAAGGTTAAAAAATTGGGCCAACCTCAGCCCAACCTAACCCAACCCAATTTCACCTCTCCGTTTGGCCTGAATAGGGCTGTCAAATGCATTGGATTTGGTTTAATCCGTTCTAACTTAATATTGGTCCATTTATAAATGGGTTGGATCAAATCAAGTCCAATCCAGTCCAAATAAAATACAAATGGACTAGATTGAGTCTAATTCAATCCAAATTGAATAAAACACCGAAATAATATGAAAAATCTAGAAAAAATATATAAAAAACTAAAACACCTGCTGCAATCCAATCTGGTCCAAATAAAATGCAAATAGATCGGATTGGGTCCAATCCAATCCAAATTGAATCAAACACCAAAGTAACATGAGAGTCCAGAAAAATATATATAAAAAAAACTACAACATCTGCTGCAATCCAATCCAATCCAATTAAAATGCAAACGGACCAGATTGGGTCAAATCCAATCCAACTAGAACCAAACTCCAAAATAACATGAGAAATCTAGAAAATATATAAAAAACTGCAACACATGTTGCAAACCAATCAAATCCAATTAAATGCAAATGGACCGGATTGGGTCCAATCCAATCCAAATTTAATCAATCACCAAAATAACATGAGAAATCCAGAAAATATATGAAAAACTACAGCGCCTGTTGCAATCCAATTCAGTCCAAGTTGAATGAAACATAAACAAAATTATATAAAATTTTAAAAAATAAAAAAATTATAGAAATATATTAAAACCATGGTTTTCAAGCCGTCATTGACCCGAACAGTCAAATCATTTGGCCCGCGAACCGTCCAGGCAACCGGTTTAGTTTTACCCCAAACCCGGTCCCTGGCAAAAAATCGTTGAATTGATCAACGATCCGTTGACCAGGGAGGTTGAACCATCAACCCGTTCAATAGTTTTTGGCTATTTTTTTATTTTTAAATTTTTGTTGTTAGAATGGGCCATCTATTCTAACCGGACGGTCAAACCATCAACCTGGAAACCGGTGGCTAGAACGGTTCCATTTCCGGGTTGTTTTTTAAAACCATGAGTGGTACAATTTCACCCTTAATTCATCATATCTTAGCCAAAAAACCATTGACATTATCAACAACCCATTGATCCAAGTGGTTGAACCATTAACCCGTTTAATCCAAACAATGATTTTTGGTAATTTTATTTTTATTAGTTTATTATTTTTTTTTTACATTGGAATGGGTCGTCCAATCAAACCAAATGATCGAATAGCTGACCCAAAAATCGGTGGCCAAAGCGATTCTAGTTTTGGCTGGTTTTTAAACATTGATTAATATTTTCACAAAATATAAAAATTTATCAAAATAGAAAATAAAAAGATTAAAAGAAAATAAATTTTCACAAATCACAATAAACCATACTAAAATCCAAAACTTCTGTAATAAATTTCTCCTCAACCAGATGAATTGAATCTTAAAAGATTAAGAAAGACGAATTGAGGTGGGATTCAAAGATTGTTTTAGTTGCAAAAATCTATATTACTAATAAAAGAGCAAATAGCCCCATTTTCTGAGCTTTTTATTAGACATTTTTAGCCCTTATCTAAACAACAAACAACAAGCATAAAAAAGGACATATATGTCCTTTATTCTCACTCCAAAAACTGTCAGTTATAAAAGTAAAGAAATTTGTTCATTTATAACTGTTCAATAATTGTTCATGAATTATAAATAGTTTTGTCTTAGAGATATTATCAGGTGCGAATGCGATACATGTTTAAGAGAGAGAAAAAGGGAATAATCAATTGGTCTTACCAACTTGTTGGATTGCTTTGTAATATGTCGTTCGTGGTTAAAGACGAGATCGTCTAAAAACATTCTCTGATATACTGCCAGAGGAAGAGAGAGAGAGAGCACCTCGAACTGGAAACATTGCCGGAGATAAATCCAATGTAACATAGAAAGAGAGATCGTTGCTTTCGAAAACACTCTCTGAAATAGTGTCGGACAGAGAGAGAACCTGTAATATGCCATCGGTTAAAGAAGTCTGAGAACGCTCTCTGATATACCGCCGGAGAGAGAAGACACCTCAAACGAAAGGAATCATTCATAGAGATAACCCTCTCTCATATGCTTCGACAGAAAGGAGATAATGAACAATTGAACGGACCATTGGGTATTTGGATTAATCCGTTTCGGTCCACTAATTTACCGGACAATCAAATTTTGAACCAGTCCAGTCCGATGTAACACTTCGGACCGTCCAAATTGATCCAAATTGTTAGGGTTCGGATGGGTTCCAATATCCGAACTCGGTCCATTGACACCGTTGGGCCTGAGGAGTTCTAGGTTGGGCTCAATACCTACGTCAGTTTAATGGTTATATTGAGTTAGAATAAGGACCGTGGTTCAGCACCTACCCTCAACCTGGGCCGACTTCCACCACTATTGCTAGGTGCGAACCAAAATTTTACCAAGCCAACCCTAGTAGGCTTGGTAACTCCAACCCAACAATGGTCAACATTGCAGCTTGTACAATTGGAAAAAACTTACCAAAAATTATTTTTGTAAAGCCACAATAGATGAGCTAGAGTCCGATAAACAGAGCAAAACCACATAAAGAAAATTGCAGAAAATGTATCATACAAGAGTAAGTTAAAATATGATTTGAACTAATTAGCGTGCAATAATCAAGAGAGATGAAGTTGAAGAACTAGTAGAAGAAAACACGAACTCGACCGAAAGATCAAACACAATAAGTGGACATCGGCATCTTAGGTGGGAGAGCAGGTAATGGAGCATCAAAATGAAGAACCTGCATTGCTTGCAATCTGGATGAGCACACCATAACCCAATAACCATCAAACACTCCATTAAAAACCCATATTCACAGGGTGCGGATTAGCTGGAGACAAAAACATCCAGCTAACCGCCCCCGAAAACCCAACGGCCACCCATTCTGGCAATAACTTCCAGGGTTCCCACAAGATTCTGGCTTTTCAATATATGCCAAGAAAACACTCAGCTCTTTTGTAGTAGAATTATAGGTAATTAATCCAAGCATCAACTGTTCTCCCATTTGGTAATATTACTATACCATTCAACATTTGTCAGAGAATCAATGGAATTGACATCAATACCTAGATGACGGTATGCTGGATCCCAGCCGTTTTAAAAAGTATCGAACTCTACCGCAATAAGTTGATTCTCTGTTTTGTTGTTGAACAGAAAGTCATTACTGAAAAGACCAAGCTAAGGCAGCCACCTCCTGAATCTAGAGGAAGTCAGAACCGTTTGCGGTGAGGTAAAACATCACCGGAGTTTCTGCCATTCAGTTCATGAATTAATGGTAAACAAGAAGGCTAGAGCTTTCTTTGGTAAGGAGGGAAGGCTAGAACCATCAGGGTGCCGTTTGATTTTGAAGACACATGGACCCAACTATGCTCATAGAGGAATCATAGGGAACCAATTCTCAAGTGTCATTCTGAAGTAATGCATGGAATTCAACAGCCATAGTAGAATGCCAATGAAGGGATTTAGCAGCCTGACCGTAGGAAGATGGCTCCTCTTCATGAGTAATAGCATCATGAATTAGAGCAAGAGGAAGAGGATGGCGAGTGGCAGACAAAGCTTGAGCTGATTTAGATGCCATTGACTTTGTTGTCATAGTATGAGTGCAAGAAGGGGGTCCCACAGTAGGGTTGTGTCAAGCAATTCCTGAATAGGTCTGGTGCGCCAAATTGGTAAGAGATCATCAGTGATGGAAGCTTCCTATTCTGGTTCAGAAGAAGAAGTACCAAATTCCTCATTAGTAATAGATATAGAAGGCAAGGAAGAAAGAGATACCTCAGGAGCAGAAGCGGTAGAGCTAGACATGTGTCAGCATTAATGATTATCCAAAGAGGGGAGAGTAACACCAGTGGGAGCAGCAAGGCTGAGAGGTGGCGATGACGACACAAGTTCAGGAAAGGAATGTTCATCAAAAACAACATGGCAAGCAATGATTTCCTTGCCGGTAGTAGGATTGTAACAATGATACCCTTTGTGACTGTTGCTGTAGCCAATACAGATAAAAAGAGCATATCAAAAATCCATCTTGTGCAAATTATAAGGCCGAAGTAGAGGAAAACAATTGAAGCCAAATACTTTTAATATAGAATAATCAGGAGGTTTGCCAAATAACTTCTCATAAAGAGAGAGATTACCAAGACTTAGAGCTAGCAGTCGATAGATAAGAAAGACTGCAATTTCAGCAGCATCGACCCAGAATGACTGAAGGAGAGAAGATGATGCCGATAGAGATAAGGTGGACTCAATGATGTGCCGATGTTTGCGTTCAGCACTGTCATTCTGTTCATGCTTGTGGGAACAACCGAGATGGTGAGTAATACCAACATTGTCAAGATAGCGGGAAAGAGAGCGAAATTCATCACCCCAATCACTCTGAAACATCTTGATTTTTGTAGAGAAAAGATTCTCAACATGATTCTTGAATTTAAGAAACATATTAAACACATCTGATTTTCTCTCAAGAGGAAAAATCCATGAAAATTTTGAATATGCATCCATAAATAAAACATAATATCAAAACCCTTTATTGGATGAAGTTGGGGCAGGTCCACATACATAAAAAAATACTAATTCGAGAGGGGAAGAAAAAGATGTATTTGAAGACGATAAATTTAAACGATGGGCTTTGCCCATCTGACAAGCTTCACACACAAAAGGATGACTAAAAGACCCAGAATAAGGTAAACCAAATTTAGAAATAAAGTTTTTCACAACTCTTAAGGAGGCATGGCCAAGTTGTTGATGTCATTCTACCAAGGAGGTTTTCTCTCCAACACAATCTTCCTAGTTTTCTATCCTCTGCTGAACTGCTCCAGGAAACTGATAGAGTCCATTTCTATGGGGTCCTCTGAGTAAAATTCTCCTTGTATAGTTCTTCAAGGCAAAGAAATCCAGATGAAATTCAAAATCAAATTATTACCCTTAGTAAATTTACTTACAGAGAGCAAATTTTCGGTAAAAGAGAGAACATGAAAAATATTCTTTAAGGTAAACTGATTATCATTGCAAACTAATGAAGCCGACCCTGCATTACTTATAGTCAAACCTGTACCATTACCAATCTTGACTTGATCGAAACCTTGGTGTTCGGATCGAAGTTGCAAGTTGTCAACATCCGGTGTCATATGATGGGTGGCGCCATATCCAGCCATAGAGCCATTGTGAGGTACACCACTATGAAAGGCTGCAGGATTTGGTGGGTGCGAACTGCTTTCTCCTTGATATGATAGATCAAACCGTTTTGTAACACTTTAGTGCACCATAGCCTAGTTTGTTACATAGTTGACAGACAATTCTATTTCCTTTGCCGCGGCTTTGCCCACGGTCTGAGGGCTGACCTCCACACCCCTTGCCTCTACCACGATTGTTGCCACCCTTGTTTTGATTATATGAGTTCTGAAAGGTCAGAAAATTGTTAGTAGCATTTTTATTGTTCATGGCAACATTCGCATTATGATTTTCACTAGAAAAACTATGTTGCAAAAGCCAGGATTCATGGCTGAAAAGTAATCCAAGGACATCACTAATATTGAGCTGACCTGCATCAGCTCGATTGGTGATGGTTGTAATAATAGATTCATACTCACTTCCCAAACCAGATAAGACGTATAGAACCAGATCTTCTTTGGCTACTAGTTCTAAAATTGCAGAAAGATTATTTGCGATGGTTTTGTCCTTCTGGACATAGTCACTGCTGGAGAAATTTCCTTTCTTTAGATTTTGAAATTGGCGCCTCAACTGTAGCACCCTGGATCTAGAATGAGAGGAGAATGGTCTTTCCAGAGCACTCCAAACTTCAACAGCAGTGGAAAGACCAACAACTTGCGCTAGGACTCCTTCACCCAAGTAATGAAGTCTGGATTCAGAATCTGCCTACTATTATCATTGGGATCTGATATTTCTTCTGGAGGAGGCTTAGCCGATCCATCAATCAGTCCCATGAGTTTATGAGATTGAAGTACTGGAAGCAACTGAGCTTTCCAGGGAAGAAAATTATCTCCATTAAGTTTGATGGTAAGATATAATGAGAGATGTTGAGAATTGAACTGATGTTCATGGGTAGAGAAGTAGTTTGGAAGAGGGTTGAGCTCGAGCTCATTGCTTCAGAAGCAACAGAGGTATTGTAGGCCATAGGCTCTGATAGTTAAATTAAAGAATAAATTAGAAACAATTATAAGAATAGAAATAGAGGAAATAAGAAAAGGAGCTTCAGTAGGAAACTTGTTAAGAGGAGAGTTTCCTTTTTGCATTAATTGATCTCTCTTTGGTAAGAGTCCTTTGTATAGTAGCTGCCAAAGAAGAACCAATTACTATATAAAGGACTCTCACCAAAGAGAGATCAATCAATGCAAAAAGGAAACTCTCCTCATAGCAAGTTTCCTACTGAAGCTCCTTTCCTTATTTCCTCTGTTTCTATTCTTGTAATTGTTTCTAATTTATTCTTTATTATTTTGTATATATATTCAGCCATGTACAGTTATTTAAAATAGTGAAATTCAATCCGTTATTTGAAAACATTTCTTCTCTTTACTTTATCTGTCCAAGATGTGTACTAGGTCTCTATATGTAGCTCGACCTTTGCTATCGTTAGAATAGCTATCACGTTCGTTTAGGGTGAGTTGAATGACAGTTCTGATGATTGACGCATCGCCTTTCAAGCTTAAGTTTCCTTTTGCTTCGTCGTCAAAACTAGAAGTTGAAGAATAATGAGTTTGAGAAAGGGATTAGCAAAGAGAAAATGATCGAAATATGAAAGAGAAGTGAAGTTTTGGTGGTTCGAGATGCAACATTCTTGGGTAGCTATCCATTTAGATGTTTGAGAGAGATTATGGAGAATAGATCTATAAGCTAGCAATCCATGGGGGTGGATTAGCTGGAGACAAAAACATACACACCCGGCTGAATCGCCGTTGAACACACCAGTGTTCAATAGGGTTGGGTTCCAGATGGAGCCCACAGTGAGCACTGGTGTGTTCAACCATGATAGGTAATTCAGCCGGGTGTGTATAATTTTGTCTCCAGCTCGTCCGGACTACAATCCATGAGCTAGCTCTGAAGTCTAAAACACATCGATCAACGGGTTCGAGTTGGCTGACTAGTGATTACCTGGTTGCCCAATTACCTGCCCCATTATCAGAGAGTATGGGTCCACAAACCCTGGACATGAAAATCGATCTTGATATTATTCGATTACATGAATATCTTAGTGCTTTTTATTAAAATTTTCCCACTTGAATATATATGTATCCAGAGATCCAAACCTAGAACCACTTTGTCATACCCATCCAAACCCAAAACGACCTGAATCAATGCATATTAAATTGTCCTTTATTTTAAATATTGTTGAAACCTTGTTAATCAATCTAGTGTTTTCCTTTTTCTTTTCCCTATTTCTAATAGCAGTATTGAGGGTGAGAATTTCAGCAATATCAGCAGTATCCATATTAGTGCTTATACTATCACAATACTATCATATTGTGAGAATGTCTGCTTGAAACTCGATTAAAACTGAATCGAACTACAATAACTCGTGAAAGCTCGGATCGTGGCCACCCCTAATGGCATTTAGACCAAATTGTTCCAATTTACACCTCTAACATAATGTTTGAATCATGATGATTGGACACAACATTTGTAGGGGCATTTAGACCAAAGCTACAGATGTTGATTACCAAAACAGAGAAGTATGGACAAGCCTAATGCAGAATTCTGAATTCTGTCGCAACTTTATAAACATTCAAAAGTTCAAAAACCCACACTCTATGCACCTATATCTCCCCTTAAATTAGCATCAATTCCAAACCGTCACCTACCCCAACTGTACTTTAGGCCTATAAATTCTAACCCAAACTAACAGTCATTCTCCCTTACCAAAATACCGTAGAGGTGCTGCTTTGCTAATCATGACATTTTAAAATGGCGCTTTGCTATTGACTAATGGCTATTGAAGTTTCAATGATAATGTGATAATCAGGTTGATAGTGTGATGATTACACACTTCATATAATGGGCCCCATATAGTTAAGATAATGATTACTGTAGTTGAATCAAGTACGTACAGTTGTACATAATATAATATATTTGTGTCTCTCTGTCAGACAATCGCGTATTGTATATGCCAACACTAGTGGGACCTATGCGATATATGAGAAATTCTCAATAATTTTTAGTTCATTGTGCATTTTCGGTAATTTTCAATCATTTTTAGTGATTTCAGTAATTTTTGAACATTTGGTGTTTTTGGCATTTTCAATATTTTTGAAATAATTTTCAGTAATTTTTAAAAATTTCTTACTATCTTCAGCATTTTTGGTAATTTCAATAAATTTAAACAATTTTCAGTCATTTAATCTCTGCAATCAAGTGAAATCACCAAATAGATAAATCCACCACAACACTAAATATCACTAAATAAAATAACACACAATTTTCAATAATTACTGAAACACTAAATTAATTTCAATAATTTGCAGTAATTTTTCAATAATTTTAAGCAACGGGGTGAGCCTAAAATCATTTTATCAAAATTAATTTCATTTTCATTTCTTTTGAAAATTAATGACAAATTAATGAAAATATTAGGATAAATTAATTCAATAATTTTTAAATATTTTTCAGAAACTTGCCAATAATTTTCTGTAATTACTAGAAAAAAAAATTCAGTAATTTTTCACTAGAAAATAAATTTCTCCAATAATTTTATGTAACTTTTATATATTTTTAAGTAACATCCCAATAAATTTCAGTAATTTATGAAAATAATTTTCAATTAAAATAAACTGAAAAAAAAAACAGTCATTATATTGAAAAGTATACATCAACATTTTTTCAATAATTAAATTTGAGAAAATACATTAAATAGAATATGGAAAATAACAATACTTAATGAAAATTACTGAAAATCTAAATAACTAATTATTAGTGAAAAAAAAATTGAAAATATCAAATGGAAAATGATATTTCCTGAAAATATAAATAACTAATTACAGAGATTATCAAAATAAATAAATTGATACTTTTTCGAATTACTATTCCAAATATCAAAATTGCTGAAACAGTAATCTGAAATTTCAAAAAAAATACACTGTAAATGGAAAAAATAAATGGATGTATATTGAAAATAATTTTCCAAAGAGAAATTATTGAATAATAACTGAAAATAGTAATAAATGTATGTAAATTAACATTTTTGAAAAATATAAATAACTAATTACTCAAAATATTAAAATAAATTGAAAAATGACAGTAAATATATTGAAAAATATACAATAATTTAGCATTTATCGGTAATTATCCAATAATTATTTATTTTTAGTTTTTCGGTAATTACATAACTATTAATTATTGTTTTTCAGTAATTACTGGAAATATTAAAATATATACATTGATATGTTTTGAAATTACTTTTCCAAATACCAAAATTTCTGAATATGCAAAAAATAAATGGATTTTACTGAAATTAATTTTCCTAGAAAATTATTGAAAATTTTCAATAAATATCTAAAAAATGAATAAATGCTTATAAATTTATATTCTGAAAAATATCAATTAGTAATTACTGTAAATATTAAAATAAATTGAAAAAATATCAATAACTATATTGAAAAATTTATATCAACATTTTTAAATAATTAATTTCATAAAATAAATGGGTTGATATCTTTTGAGATTACTTTTCTAAATATCAAAAGTTCTGAAAAAATGTAAAAAGTTATTAAAATTTCAAAAATCAAAATTATGGTAATTGCAAAAGATAAATGTAAAAAAAAAACTACTGAATTTTCAAAAAAGAACAAATTATTAAAAAATAAAAAAAAACAATAATTACTGAAAATATCAAAATAAAAAAAAATTGATAATTTTTTAAATTACTTTTCCAAATATCAAAATTACTAAAATGTAAAATTACTAAATTTTCAAAATTAAAAATTACTAAAATTGTAAAAAAAAATAAAAAAAAATTAAATTCATTTTTAAATTTTGATAAATTTCGAATTTAGTAATTAATTATTAATTGATATCAGTTATTGGTATTAATTACCCAAATGATAACTTGATTACTTATATTAATTGATATTAATTACTAATTGATAATAATTAAATAATAAATGCACAATACTTTGAAATAGGTTGAGCTTTTGAATACCGATCTGATAACCCCGATTCGGTCACCATGTTAACCCGAACCTCTACTACAGTTGTCGTTCGACAAAGCCACGACAGTAGCACCTGGGGTCGATGACGATGAGAAAGGGTTTTGTTTGTTCCTTTAAACTACTGTAAGTCAAAGATTACTTTTCAGGTGAGATTTAAAATAGAAAAAAAAATAAAATAAAAGAGCAAAACATACCCCTGAAAAGCATTACAATCTCTTTGGATCTTCTTCCAACAACTGAGAATCAAACAAAACCTTTCCCATCAATTACAGTAGTGTAGTTACAGTCTTCAACTGGGCTGTGTAAAAAAACAGAGCATAGAACCTTTGGAAGCCGGATTGGGTAATAGATCCATTATTACCTATGCTCAAGGAAGCTAGATGATCATGATAGAATACTCGATCTATATGGGATAGTCGTCCACCTCGGATTGCTTGATTTAGAATAATGAAATAGATGAAAATCTCCACGGTTACTCAATCGGGAACACGGGTACGTGTTGAAACCATTAACCCTAAGCATCGATTTACAGAAAGTTGATAAATGAATTAAAAGAAATAACTGCATAAGCGAACCAAGATAGGGGGAGACGTTTCGTCAATGTAGAGGCAGATTCATCTCCAGAACGATGCCAAAAGTAGAACAAAAGCACCACGGTTTGATTCTCTTAAACAATGAAGAAAAACAAAGCATTGGGAGTAGAGGGCAATACGAATGGGAGCATTAACTTAGCTAAACTCGATTTCCATTTACGGTTTAATATCTAAAATTCAAAAAACAATCACAAATTTCCTTTCGGTTTACGTTAATTTATAAATTTCAAAAGGGTTCGACTATGGAAAAGAAAGAGAGTGATGGGAAGGAGAAGAAAGAGACAAATAAGGAGAATGCAGGAAGGGGATATGAGAACTTACATGTTCTCCCTCCTACCTTGAGCAGGTTTATCTTTTCTCTCTCTCTCCCTCAGCCATGGAAGGAGAGGAACTTTTCACTCGGTTTTCTCAGATATCAGCTCCTAGCTCCTCAGGAGGGGCGATTGCTATGAAGAAGATTCCCTCCCAAGTGAAGAATGAAGAAGTCTTATTTTTAAAGTTCACACAGGCTGTAGTATCAAGCACTCAGGATTCAATAAGGATATGATAAGCAAAGTCCGGAGGATTCCTTCATCACAAATTCTTGAGTTCTAAACCAATACCTTTATCACTAAATTCCTAAGCAGTTTTGAGCGACACCAAATCATTGAGGAAGCCCTTGGCTTTATGAGAACAATATCATCCTGTTACATAAAAATGAAGTAGATCTGAGCTCAGATGACTATGTGCTGAATACAATAAATTTGTTTTTTTTTTTTTATCTTATGTGTCTTTATTCATTTTTAATTTTATTTAAAAAATAATAGTTTTATTTTTTAGTTGAAATATATAGTTCTATGTTTTTATGCAATTAGAACAGGGAAAAAGTAAAAATAAAAAAAGAAATATATTTTGAACTAGAGGATCATATTAAATGGGTGGATTAAGGTGGGTCAAGGTGAAAAGGTTGTGATCCGCCCACAAACAAGGGTGGCAAATGGATTATTGGATCAATCTGAATGGGTTGGCCCTCAGCCCACACCTAACCCAACACAACCCACCCATTTGCCACCCCTTTATATGAAAGCGTACCTCGATAGTGTGCCTTTTGTGGCCGCATTAGACACAAGGATTAAAATATTGACACGATATGTCTGATGCGGGATGTACATTATCGGTATCGAAATGTTATGATATTGGATACACTACGACTAGAGGTATATCCTATTTGTCATGCATATTGGTCAAATGTTAGTATGTATCGCATAGTATCGGTCGATGCTATTTGACACGCTCTGATACAGATGCATATTGGACGCAACTATAAATTTGACTATTCATGGAAAAAAAGAGATCATGTAATTCAAACTCATGTAACCACTTATCTAATTTTAAACGCATGTCCCCTTTACCAGTAAACCATCTTTCATCATGTACTATAATTAAAATAAATTAATTCATATTAACTTCAACATCTACGATTCACATAGAATTTAAACAAATAAATCATATTTATATCCAACAACTCCAACTACAAATTAAAAATAATAATATTCAAAATTATTATTATATAAAATAATGGATTAAATAATTTATCAAATCCACATTTATATCGAAAATGATTTTTAATGTCAAGCAATTCAGATCTATAAAAATATTAATAATAGTATAGGTATTTTAATACTTAATTTTATATATTTGCACATGATAAGTATCTTAATTTTTTTAAATTATTAATTAATATTTTAATTTTAATGAAATAAAAAACACATTGATTATTTACAAAATAAAATTACTATTTAAAAACATTTGAGAATATAATATAAATTGAATTCATCAAATCCTCTAATCTACATTTGTTTCAAAAATTGATTTTTTTTCTTTTAGAAAATTTATGTAAATAAAATATTAATAATTAAAATTAATTTTAGTAGTTAAAAACTATAAACTTGCATATGATATGTATCTTAATAGATTTGATATATTTTAAGTTAAGGTTATATATTTGTAAAAATTTTAATTGATATTTTATGATAACATATTCATTTTTTACAAAAATAAAAATATTGTTTATTAAACATTTGAGAATTAATCTTCTAGTTGACCTTTTTATTAATGTTAAAATTAAAAATAGTAAACTAGAAAATAATTGATATAATAAATCAAATATAATAATTATAATGTATTTATTCATATATATTATTAGAATTTATAACTTTCTATATATTTATACATTATTTGTGGGTATTTTGACATCGAATTTAGTATTATTAATATATTTATGGAATTTATAGCATTTTCCTAGCATCTGTTTGGCACCAATGCCGTTGCTCTAGAAAATGGTGACACATCAGCACCACGTTGGAAAAAATGGTGCTCCAGGAAACACCTATTTGTTTGGATCCATTTGTCCATAAAAAATAGTTCTCCAAATTACGCCTTAGAAATCGAGAAGGCGTAATTTGGAGCAACACCGAATTTGACATTTTCTCATATTGCAATTCATTAATGCAAACGAGAACGTAATGTGCCAATGACTTGGACTGCCTGATTTTTAATTCTCCTCCAAATGGTTCAAGAATTCAAAACTATCGGTTTCCTATACTAAACAGTCAATTTCTAATAAAATTGTTTCTACTCATTGTAACAGATGACTCATTCTAAGAGGTCGTTCAGGGTGCCTATTGGATGGCGTGGGTCGACCCATTGGAATTGCATAGTTTCACTCACCTAATTATATCATGCTAAATATTGTGAACTCCCTAAACTCACTTCAATATTGGAATTGCATAGGGTCTACGGCCATCCGAAATCAACACATAGACAAGAAGTCTTCACCCAATTAAGTAATATTCTAGAAGCTGATGAACCTTACCCATCAATATATTGATGAAAAACTTAGGGGCAGAAGAATTCATATCTCTAAAAGCACCTTACTTCACATATCCATTGAGAGAGCTAAATGTATCCGGCCACCTGTAACGATGCATTTACAAGGGCCTATTTCTATATAGCCATTACTCGAACTTAAAGAAAGAATTAAAAGACAATATTATGTAACTTGTCTCAACACATTCCTTGGTGACTTAATTTTTTATGTTGTTTTCAACAAGTTTTAATTTGTTTATTATGTCAATTTAAGGTTTTCAATTTACAAGTGCATAGATGTCATTCAAATAGTTTATTTTTAATATGGTTCTTTGCTCTTTAAACCTACTTTTTTTTTCCAAATTAATTGTTATCATTGTTGTTAACATTTTAGTTCTTATTTCTGTTTCGAAATATTTTTGATTATGCATCATTTAATAAGTATATGTTTGGTTTGTAAGAAAAGGTAGGGGAACCTGTTACACTTGTATCTATCTTTCCCTTCCTTTCCCTACCTTTTCTTTTCAAACCAAACATGGCTTTTTGATTGCATATTCCATTAGCTACTTCCAATTTTCTGATAATGAATTGTTCCCTTTAGTTTTTATTGGAAGAATTTTGGATTTCTCTTGAATAGGATGCTTGAATGTTGAGAATCATTTTGAATCAATTTATTGTCATTTGTTTTTTGTTAACCGGCTTTATCATTGAGTACTGGATCATTAGTTTGAATGGGATGCCAGTAGAGTCTTGAATCTCAATGTTCTTGTGTTTGGATAAGCTTCTGTAGAAAAGCCTTCTACAGAGGGCCTGCCTACCTGTAAACTATGGTTTGGTGAGAATTTCAGAGGGCCAAATCAGCTGTTGATCAGTTGATTGAAAAGCTGTTCTTTTCAGCTCAGCGCGCATCTTTGAGTGCCCCCATTTGGGAGGCTGAAGAGCAGTGGCTTCTGGCTCTCTAATAAGGTGGATCTTACACCGACAGCCTTTAAGCAATGCGTGGTGAAAAATCTGGGAAGCTCAAATTGACTGTCAGTCAGTCATTAGCTTATAGTTATAGAAAATGCCACAAAGCAGCTGAACCAGCTCAGCTAAATGTTGAATTCATCTCTACCAAACAGGCATTGATCTGAAGGGCCTTGTCCAGCTTAACTTTATTAGACTTCTTAAGGCATGCAGCTAAGCCAGTTGTCAACAAACATAACTTATTTTATGTATATTCTAGCTGCTGAACCTAAGTAGCTTCTGCAAATCACATCACAACTAGTTTAGCTGAACCAAAGTATATCTTCAGCTAGCTCAGCCCTCCCAAAACAAGTTTGGGAGAGATGAATTAACAATTCAGCTAAGCTGGTTCAATCCCAACCTGTCCGTGTGTGTCCCAGTCCCAGCCTGTAGAAAACCCAAACAATCTCTTCTCAAAATCCTTAGCAAATCTCTTACTTCATCCTTGAGGGTACTATTCCGGTTTTTTATTTTCACTCCTCAAGCACTTGGCCAATGAGTGGTTTCCGTTGACATTTGAGAGCATTCAGCTTCAAGAATAAAGGAATATAATGCTGATAATGCTAACAATGACATTTTGTCTCATTATACAAAGTAAACTTTTATTTGTTTTATACAAAATAGAAGACCAAAGCCATTTAGAATCATTATACATGTTGGATACAATATTCTGTGATTAGGATGAACAACTTTTGTACCCTTGCTTCCCAAGTTCATAATATTTGAAAGGAACATTGGTCTGAAATTGACATTTGATTCCCATGATCTCTGCATGGATCTTCATTGACACCAAAACAAAACCCAAAATGCAAAGAACAATGATGCAGCTCATTCACCGTGAACTTACAGTAAGCTCTGGTAATTTGCTGCAGAAATATAAAGAAAGGGGTGATTAGTATCATATCATATTCTTTTGATATATGGGTGGGGGGAGATTCCTAGGGGAAAGTCTTCATATCAGATTCAGGTTGGGGTTTTCACATACAGCTGTTTGCCTACAGAGCACAGATTCAGGTTGGAAGGTAGCTAACAGTTGAACTATCAGTTTTGAAAATCTGTATGTGAAAAGGACTAAGTTAAACATGGAACAATAACAGAAAAAAACATAGAGGCGATTACTTGGTGCTCTCAGATGCCATCATACAACTTGCCTACACGCTCACGAACCGCCACCTGTCCCTTCACACGAGATATGTAAATAGCGCGTGCGGGGCTAACATAACGTTCGTTAGCCCCTTCCGTTACCCCCAAAAGTCCCATTTATTCCTTCAAACCCATCATTCGACAGCTCCAGGTTAGGTATCTAAAAACCCTGTTCTCCCTCTCCTCCCTCTCGAGTGCCTGACCCTGACCGTTTCTCCTCGCCAGAACATCTTCTCCTTCTCCGGCACCGGCACCTACAACGGCAATCGGCGGTACTCCCCAGCCCATCTTTTCACCTCGTTTTTTATTTTTTCTTTTTTTATTCTGATGTTTTCGTTTTCCAGATATCAGAGAAACCGGCGGACCAGATCATTTGACACTCGATTACTGAATAGTGATTTCACACATGTGAAGGAGTGATCAGATGTAACTGAAATTGAAGGAAAGGAGAAATAAGGGTGTAGGCATTTTCTAGTGGCTTTGGTGTAAAACCCACGCTTGATGAGCAAATTGGAGTTGGCCGGGGGACCAGATCAATTAATGCAGTGGGCAGCCATGTCTTAAGTACTGTTTCTTCATCGCAGCTGGGCTGCTTTTTTTTATAGAGTCGTAGCTGAACAAAGCAAACAACAGTTGGAGGTCCCACAAGCTTTTTCACGGTTTTGTTCCAGCAAGGTGAGATGTGAGATGTCTACTTCTCTCTTTCTCTATCTCAGTTTCAACGATGTGCGTGGGTCAGTGGGTGTGTGGGGTAGTTCTGTTCTTGGAGTTGCCATTCTTATCTAGGCCTAACCCAGTCAGTGCAATTGTGCAACGACATATGCAGCCTCTCCTTCCACACTGACCCACATGGGAATCTGGAATTTCTTCAGAGACAAAAACCCAGCAACAACACAGTTCATGAAATTGCAGTCAGCTCATCAAAATAAACAGAAATTAATACAGAATTATCCCATTAGATCTCAAGCAATTAGAATTAATGGTCACCATGACTGATGACTCTGAAAGTCTTCACCATCAGCCAGTTAATAAATTAATAATGGAGTTTGACTCATCCAGTTTATCTATGCGGTCGGTGCTGTCGGTGGGGGAACGCGCAAGTCACGTAAGCTGGAAGTCTCGTCAATCGATCAATAAACAAATTAAAAAAAAAAACAGAGATTAGCCAATTTTGATCATCTAAACAAATGGTTTAATTTGCAGCAGCTGCATTAATTAAAGAAGAGCTGAAAATGGTCTGCATAGTAATGAAATTCTTGATCGATGATGAGATGAAAGACTGAAGAGATAAAGTCACCACCTTCAATGAGTGAAAAGATCAGAAAAAAAAAAAAAGAAAAAATAAAAAACGAGGTGAAAAGATGGGCTGGAGAATACTGCCGGTTGCCGTTGTAGGTGCCGGTGCCGGAGAAGGAGAAGATGTTCTGACGAGGGAGAAACAGTCAGGGTCAGGCACTCGAGAGGCAGGAGAGGGAGAAAAGGGTTTTGAGATACCTAACCTGGAGCTGTTGAATGAAGGGTTTGAAGGAGTAAATGGGACTTTTGGGGGGGTAACAGAAGGGGCTAATGAACGTTATGTAAGCCCCACACGCGCTACTTACGTATCTCGTGTGAAGGGATAGGTGGCAGCTCGTGAACGTGTGGGGCGTTTGTGGGGAAAAATTGGGTGGGGTGCGGATTTGAACTCAAGTTATATCTATTTATTTTGTTTTTTTTTCTTTTTGTTGCTTTTATTCGCAGGTTGTAGAGGAGGAAAGAATTGGATGAAGATTACAAAGAATATTTTTTTGAGATGTTAATAGGAATTTTTTTTTGTACTACTCTACATTTGATTTGTAGGTTGTTAAAAAAACAAGTCATCTAATCAAAAATGAATATAATGAGAGTTGAATGTGTTTTTTTTTTTTTGTTCTTAAAATGATGATGGAATTTTATGGATGAGGTGCATCTTTTTGTATTTTGTATATATTTTCATACATTTTTATGTTTTGATTGAATATATTTTCATACAGGTGTATCAATTGAAACTTTTTTGTAAAAATATTCACAATATTTTGCATTTTTCTTTAAAAAGAAATGAAACCCTTTTAGAGACAGTCAAAAGTGTCTCTTAAGTATTAAAGCATACAAATTTTTTCTTTTCTTAGATTTTTTTTAGAGGCACATAAAATTGTTGCAAAATCATTTAGAAACATTCAAATGTCTCTCTAAATTGAACTTTCAGAGGCATTTTTAACTGTCTCTATACAAGACTTTTAGGGTCAATGCAATAGAGAGTTGTACGTGCCTCTAAAAGTCTAATAAATTCGCCTTTAATGCTCAACCAAGTACGCCTCTAAAACATTTAGTGACAGGGCTTTTAGAGGCACTTACCTAGCCACCTCCTATTACTTCAGTGACATTTTTTCAGCTTTTAGAGTCAATTATGACTGTTTCTATAGATGGATTTTCTAGTAGCGTGCACTTACCTGAATAAGTATTTCCTAGGAAAAACTTATCCAACTAATTGCATTTACCCGAATAAATAACCTACAGAAAAATGAACAGAACCAAAAAATTGGAGGAGAATTACTTGGATTTAAAAATTAATTTTAATGGAATAAACAAATGAGGATTGAAGAGAAAAAAAAAAAAAAAAAGACAGATAGAAGGGGGAGAAATGGGCGGAAGAAGGTAATTACAGCATAGGGAGAAATAATTGGTCTTCTACGAAATTCTCCTTACTTGTATGTTTTTATTCATGGGTAAGGTAATAGTCCGAATCACCGTAACTTAATTCAACCTAATTCAACCTGATTCAACCTGATTTCACTTTTGGATCTGGCTTAAGGAATTGTAGATTGCTCTCAGCACCTAAGTCACCCAGCTGGCCTTACACCGCTTATTAATTAGATGTGAATAAAAATTTTAACAACCCTATGCAAGTATTTTTTTTTTCTTTGGTACTATAAGTCTATAACCCAGTGACAATCAACGTTGCAACTTGTATAATTAGAAAATTGTACAAATAACTTATTTTTATAAGCTTGAGGCACACTTAGATAAACATAAACAAAGGAAAAACATGGAAAGAAAATAACACAAATGTCCATACAAGATACAGCAAAAGTAAAGATTTTAAACTTAGCGTGGGTTCAAGAGAGATGCCGTAGAAGAATTAGTAGCACCAGATGATGAAGTTGAAGGATCATAATCATTAAACTCAGGGGCACTAAAAGTGAGCATCGGCATCTTAGGTGGGAGAAAGGGTAATGGAGCTTCAAAACAAAGAACCTGCATCGCTTGCTTTATGGAGGGTCGGAGGTTGAAATCTGGGTGTGCACACCATAGCCCAACAACCATCAAACACTCCATTTGTTTTTCATCAAAACCCATACTTACAAGTCTAGAATCTGCTGCTTGAAGAAGCGATCCTCTTCCATAGAGCTCCCATACCCATTCAACCAGCCTTACCTTACTAGTTTCTAGCCGTGGTTCAACAGGTCGCCTTCCACAAGCAATCTCCAAAGCAACAATTCCATAGCTGTAAACGTCTGATTCCTTGCTATACTTGGGGGTCATAACACATTCGGGAGCCATGTAACCCATGGTCCCAGCTAACACAGTTGTTTGTGCTAGTTGGCCATGGTCAACAAGTCTTGCAAACCCAAAATCCCCGAGTTTTGCATTAAAACTAGAGTCTAACATCACATTACTTGATTTAATATCTCTATGAAGAACACATTGTTCCCATTCTTCATGCAGATAGAGCAATCCAGAGGCCAAGCCAACTGCGATATTGTGCCTTACTTTCCATGTCAGTGAGTGTGAGTCCTGTCGTCCAAAGAGATGGGAATCGAGACTACCGTTGGGCATGAACTCGTATACAAGGAGAAACTCATTTCGCTGGTGGCACCAACCCACAAGTTGGACCAAGTTTTTATGCCGTAATTGACTAATGATTTTCACTTCGGACATATACTCCTTTATCCCTTGTTTAGACCCTTTGGAGACCCTCTTCACGGCCACTTCCAAGTTGAGATCACTCAGAAAACCTCTATAAACGCTTCCAAATCCTCCCTCTCCAAGCTTTTGTTCCTCATCGAAGTCATTCGTTGCCTGAGCCAATTCACCATACAAGAACCTTTTAGGTCCAACTCCCATTTCGAATTCATCATTCATAGAACCATCATTATTAAGAACTGCACTCTTCACTTCTTCCATATCCCTCATCCTCTTCATATGCATGATGAACCAAATCATGCCCGCCAACAAACCCATCGACGTAACTGCACCAACAACCAGTCCAACGATCAATCTTGTATTGTTTGTCTTCTTTATCTCTGTAGCCTCTGAAGTAGAATTATGCCCCCCGTTCCCCAACGTGGAATTACTCCCCATAGTTGAGTTATGACCGTCATTTCCCACTGTTGAATTAGACACCTTTACCTCCAAACTCGAATAAAAGTCCCAGGAATGAAGTTGATGTAGCTCCACGAATTTACCAGTAGTAGCAGAAAGACCAATAGTCACCCATTCTGGCAAGAACTTCCTCATATCAACTATATGAGAAAGATTACGGCTCTCACCGGACACTGGCTTTTCATCATAAGTAAAGAAAACACTCAGCAATTTTGTACTAGAATTATAGATAATCCGAGCATCAACTGTGCTCCCATTGATAATATTACTACTAGACCACTCAGCAGTTGCCACAGAAAAAACGGAATTGACATCGATACCCACATGATTGTAGTCTGGATCCCAGTCATTTGGAAAGGTGTCGAACTCTACTGCAATAAGTTGATTTTCTGTGTTGTCGAACCGACGGTCGAAACTTAAAAGACCAAGACAGCCACCTCCTGACTGTGGAGGGATGATAGAACCGTTTGGCGTGAGGAAGAAAGCCAACCCATCACCAAAGTTGCTGTCACTCAATAATTTAATGGTAAAGGAGAAATTGGTGTTGAAGTCTGTGAGATCTCCCGTCTCCTTGTCCCAGAGGCGCACCGGTTCTTTATATATAACTCGACCTTCGCTACCGTTCAAGCTACTGTCGAGTGTGTTTATGGTGAGCTCGACGCCATTTTTAGAGAACACAGCATCGCCTAACAATATTAAGTTGTCTCTTGTCTTGTCGTCGGAACTGGAAAAGTTGAAGGATAATGAATTTGAAGAAGGGATTAGCGAAGACAAAATGATGGAAATATAAAAGAGAACGTAAGGAAGTATCGGGGAATGGAGATGCAAGGTTCTTGAGTAGCGGAGGGCCATTATTCAAAGCCGGCGCGGCCTGTTCAGATGCTTGCAGACAGATCAAGGAGAATAGATCATTATATAAAAGCATAAACGGGCAATGCTTGAGTCAACTGTGAACTTGACCGTCATTCGGGTTCGGGGTGCCTGATCACCCGTTTGTCCGAGTACCCCCTTCTGGATCCGGGTCCACAAACACTTGACCACACATATTTTGATAATGTGTTTTGATACACCACCGTTACCACACTCATACACACATATTTTATAGGTTCAACTATGATATATAAGACATAATATCTGAAAAGCATGGGAGTGTCTGGCTGTCAAGGTGTTATTTATCAAAATTGGTGGATTTTGATCGGTTAAAACTCTTAGGATACCATGTCTTTTCAGTATCATAAATTTTTCTTTATTTTTACCTGTTTTACCTTCCTATGTAATTGTCTATATGGTATTCGAAAATTATAGGAGTTCCACAAGACAAATATTTCTATATAATTGATTCTAAAGTATTCAAAAATTATAGAAATGCCACATATAAGATAAATATATCATCTTTACCTCCTTATGTAATTGCCTATGTGGTATTCCAAAGTTGTAGGAGTGCCACATATGGAACAAGTGTACCATCTTTACCTCCCTCTGTAATTGCCTCTATGATATTCAAAAATTACAAGAGTGACATATATAAGATAAACCTTCCTATGCAATTGATTCAATGGCATTCGAAAATTATGAGTAATTTTTTTGATAAGTAATCGTATGAGTAATTAAGATTTCATATAATCCTCTCTCCCCTTTCATATTTGCAACAAGATATTTAATTATTTATGATAATGCCATCCTATAAAATAAAAATTCATCCCACTTCTCTTTGACCTTATTCTCTCTCTCAACTTTTATTTATTTTATTATTATTATTATTATCTAAACATTTATTTATTTAATTTACTAAATTAGTCATTTATTTATAAATAAATTACTAACAAATTATTCTTTCCCCCAAATCCCAATATTTAGGGTTGCCAACAGGTTGGGCACACCGCACACACCTTCAAAACTTCAGACTCAGTCGAGCATTAACGGTCGAGGTCTGAATTTGACTGCACGTACGTCCAAGTTTGACCGAGCACTAACAATTGGGGTCTGACGTTGACCCAACTCGGGTTGGGTGTAGTGGGAATGATGCCCTTACTACCCATGGCTAGAGGGCGATGACTGAATTTGTGGCCCAAAGGGCAAGGGACATCTAGGCACCTCTCCAACATGGCATCAAAAAAAGTGTTGACTGAGGACAACAACCAACCCACCAAAGAGCTCCAAGCTCCATAATCCAAATGCCACCAAGCTCCCTACCAAGACCTCTGAGAGCTTGGAAGCACCTTGGATAGGACGGCCCTAAGCGGTTTAACAATGAAACTTTGGCTAAAGGGCATTCACAACTAGGCAACCCAAGTCCTCAGTTAACAAAAGACCAAGGGCATCCTCGGTCCAAAAAACACAAGATACGTAGTGAAAAGAGACTTAGACTAAGTTGAAGCCAACTTTCATTCACTCCTCAAAAGAGGTGTCCTTGGCACACGAACTTGGTTCTTAGGGTTCACAACAGCCTTGGTCGACTCAACGCCTTGTTCTTTAGCCAACTTCTCAAGATCCTAAGGTCCGAACTCCTGCACCATGGGCACAATCTCTAGAAATAGGTGCATGACCCTCTTCTGGTAAAGAGTGAATCCAGCCTGCCAAGAGTCAATGGTGTAGTCATCTAGCTCCATCTGAAAGGCCTCTAAAACCTTGCATTTGGCCACGACCTCCTTTTCGCATGAACAACTTTAACCTTGCCCTCTTTCATTGCATTCTTCACCCTCTTCCTCGCCTCCTTCAGCTCATGGGCATGGTTCTTCAACCTTTTTAGGCCATCATCCTTTTCCTCTATGGTCGTCTTCACCTTGGTCAACTCAGCCTTAACGGCCTCCCTCCTGATTGGGCAACAAGATGCCCCAAGCAATCTGCTCAACCATGCCCTCACTCTCCAAGGTGTCTACAGCCCACACAGTCTAGCTCGATACTTAGATTCCAGTCTTGTCTCCTCCCTCGGTTGCGACCTGCCCTTGAAGGCTCCCCTGTGGGGTCGACTATTGATGGCTGTGTTGATGGGGGGCCTCCTCCAAATCCACCATGACAACCTCCTCTGAAGACCTTTCCCTCTTCGACTATCAAGGAGTACCCTCTATGGAATGCCACTGAGAGCTCGTACCAACCGACGTTGTCAATGCAACATTCACAATCATCGCTTTCCTCTAGGATGCGGCCTATAGGCGCCTCGCCCTCTAATCATCACCAGCCGTGTCAATATCTGTGCAACATGAAAGGAAGCAATCATTACTTAGTAATAAAATTTGAGGACCAAGCATAGAGCAAACTAAATGAAAAGCTGACCATTCGAAGGTCGCATCAACCTTGTCCGAATCAGCATGGTGGATGAGGCATACTCCTTAACGTGTACCCTCACAATCCACTGTCGAGCCGTCACCTCCTTTGGCAGCTCGGGATGACCAGCTCAGAAGGGAACAACCATCCATCTCGATGCCTTATGAAGAAGAAGCCCTACTAGTGTTTAATCGAGGTAGGGGCTCCAACAACCACCTTTGTGTTTGGTCAAGCAGACATATAGTTGTAACCCTGTTGGTGTTTCTTCAAGTGAAGGAAATACCTAAACATTGGCAGGGTGATCTCTATGTTGTGAAATGTACAATAACAAAGCAGCTCGACCAAGTACCAAAATGAATTTGGCATCAATTGGACGGGTTGGACGCAGAGCCACCTCAGCTCACTAGGCTGAACCAAGGTCACTCTTTCACTTATCCCTAGGCACCACATCTCTAACTCTTTAGGAATGCTATATGCTTGTTGATAACTAATAAGGGGCTGAGGTGAAGAGCTCCAAAAACTCTCACTCCACTATGGAGGAGCAATTCACTCCTCGACTTTAGAACTAGGGGATTGGTATTCGAGCGGTGCTTTATCTAGTCAAAGCTTCCACGTGGACACTTTTGTGCTGGATGTCTTCGAACCACGTTAGCACGATATCCACAAATATATTACTAAGGACCCCATGAGGAAGCAAAGTCCCACATGGACAATGAGAAGCGCCCTTGTTGGGGAAGGCAGAGCCTTTCGACCTTGGTGGATGCCCTCATTCCAATAACCCTACAAGGAGTCAGTTCAATTAGGGCATGGATGCTAATCCATTTAAAGGCATCTCCCCTTCAAGGTAAAGGATCTTCAACTCTCTAAATACTCTAGCTCTCTTGCCCTCTTATTGCTTTCATTCGACTCGGACCAGCTCTCCCTCTAAAGCTTGGAGCGACTAAATTCATCCTCCTGCTACTGACTTGAGCATCAGAGTGCCTTCCTAGGGACTTCATCATAGGGGCTTTAGTCTTTCTCTACTTGCAGGTCTTCTCAGTGCACAACTTTGTCCTTTCACCTCTGCTTCGTCTAGTTGGCAAGATTATTTGTTGCATGTTCGATTCAACACACCTCAGATCATACAACATCAACAACAACAACAACAACAATAATAATAATAATAATAATAATAATAATAATAATAATAATAATAATAATCTATATATAATTTGAAATGTAGTAATTAAAATTAATAGAAAAACTTCTAAAGTTAACAAAAACATTAAATTTTAGAATGTTTTTATCTAGCAACTTTTAAAAACTAAGAAATTAATAAAAACTAGTAGTTCATAAATTAAAAACTAAAATACAATTAAATTCTATTTAAAGGTAATTAATATTGTTAGGATAATTAAAATTAATAATAACAAGTAAAAAACTTATGAAAATTACTAAAATAAATCATTTGCATTTCATATAAAAATTAATTAAAATAATAAAACTAATAATGACCCAATTAGAAATGTCATAAAACTCCTTTTAAGCAAGGTCTAGCTCAGATCTACACCAAGCCCACACAATAGGGCTATAAAATTAAAAAAACAATTACTAAAGTTTATAAAAAAATATTAAGTTTAAGCAAGTTTTTATCTACAACTATTAAAAAATAAGAAATTAATAAAAATTACTATTGATAGGATAATTGAAATTAATAATAAAAAGCAACAAATCATTTATCACTTAGCCCAACCTGACTAGACCTAAAAATTTCTAAGCTTAAGCAACTATTTTCTTCTAAGCTAGGTCTAGTTCAGATTTACACCAAGTCCACACATAATGTGGACAAAAGGGATGTAAACAAATTGAATTCAAATATGGTCTAGCTACATCTACATCACCTTTCAATTATGAAATTTCTAGATCCGCATCCACATCGAATTATTATGTTAGGTTTTGAATTTCTAAAGTATATATGCATAATAAATGCATATAAATATAAAATATTAAATTTATTAATTATAAAATTTATGTAATTACACATAATATCTATATGTATACATATTTATATGGCATATATATAAAATAATAAATTTTTAGACATGGATTTTAATCAAATCGGATGAGGTTAAATCCACATCCAATTAGATTATTAATAACATGCAAGTTCTAGCATCTAAACTTGAGAATTGAATTTGAAGTCTAATTGGGTATCAAACTATCAGAGTCCAATGATGGCCTTAGGATAGGACCCAAGTTAAGTAACCCTAATCTCAACCTAGAAGTTATATGCATATATGGTAAATATTAATGCATATTATTTAAATAACAAATTTTATATTAATATTTAGATATAAATGTTATATATTTTTTATAATAGACTAAAATTTAATAAAGAATTTAATGTGTAAAAAATATAGTTTTATAATTAGCACAGGTAAGACAATCCATGTCCTAGGCCCAAACAAATATTATTACATTTGAGGTGTGGTCCTGGCCCTAGGTTAGGCCATGCAACCTTAAAAATTGTTAATACACAATCAAAATCTGACCTAAAAAATTTATGTTTTTGGTTAATTGGGCCATACAATGGGGGTAGCTGATTCCCCGTAGCTCATTCGGCTTCAATATTATCCAAAAATAGTTAAAAAAAACCATGCATGGTTTGCATTATGTTTGGTTTAGTCCAATTATGAATGTTACAGTGCTTTCAAGGGCGCAACTTGAATGGGTTAGGTTAGGATGAGAATCAACCCAAGCCTAACTTGAAGTCTTAAATCTTGAGCTCAGGCGTAGATTAATTTAATTATGACTAAAAGAGTTAATTTTAGATTAATTTAATTATAACTATCATCTAATTTTATATATTTACTAATATTTAAGTAATATTTGCAAAAAAATTATAACATTTAATAATTATTAAAATAAAATAAATAAAATGGAACACTAACAAATAATATGGAAAAAATAATTACTTTATTAAGTCACTAGCAATAGTTTATTATTTTTGTTAAAATATTAATATTATTAATCCAAATTACTAAATTATTAAATGATTTTCATAACAATTTTATAAAATAAAAATTAATTATTTTAAAAACATTGCATTCCCTCCTCAGTTATAAGTTTCGGTTATTTCACTTTCCCTTGATAAATCTCGTACACTACATGGGTCCCTACAAGTTAATTTACAAAATATTAATTTTAAATATTTTATTTTTATTTAGTTGGAATTGTAGAATGCAAATATATATTATTTTTTGGGTTACATTTAGACATTATTGATTGATAAGTAGTTGTTTTATTTTATTTATTATTATAAGATGAAGGTTGGCCTATTGGTTTAAGGGTGTGTCTAAGGCTTTACAATTGGATGATTTGGATTTGAATCACACCAAATATGGTTTTTACATATAAATGCACGAGTGAAAATATATCAACCTATATTGTCTCATACATTTATCATCTTGATACGGATGTTGTATAGCACCACGCACGATTTAGGGGATACAAGCCTAATCATAGCGTTTCTTGTATCACCCTTGGTCAATATCAATGCCATATCATATGGATATTTAAGTCCTTGTCTCCAACAATAATTTATACTTGTATTAGTTAACTACTACTCACATTTTATTGGAGTAGGTAGAGGTGTTCACAGTTTGGTTAGTGTTCCATTGCCAGTTAACTACTACTCAGATTTGTTGGTTGGAGTAGGTCGACGTACAATAAATACTATCAGCCTTTGCCAACCTTTTGACTTGTAGGTAGAGGTGTTCACAGTTTGGTTAACTGAATCAAGGGCTTATTTTCCAAACCAAGCCAGTGCCATCAGGTTTTGGAAAATCACTAACTGAAACCAAACCAATTCCAATCAGTTAACCAGTTGATTGGTTCAATTCATCGGTTTTTCAATTATTTTTATATTCAGAATATATATTATAAATAAATATATAAGAAAAAATACTAGAAATAAATAGAAATATTATATTATAAATAAGAAATAATATATTATGTATTACAAATATATTTATATATAATGGATATATATTAATTTATAATATATAGATAATATAAAATATATAATATATATAATATTTATAAAAACATGTATAACAATCAGTTCAATTAACCACTAGTTTTTAGTTTGGTTAACCAAGAACTTAACTAGTACCTTTAGTTTTTTGAAAATACCAAACAAAACTTTAGGGAGATTTCAGCAATTTACCCTAAAAATTGATAACTAGATTTGCAGAATCATAGAGGTCAACATGGACCCTCAAAACAAAATGCCAAAAAAACCCTTTTGGGTGCCCCATAAACCAAATTGATCAGAGATAGGAACATGGAACAGTTTTGATTGTTAGTTCCAAGTCAAGTCGTCTAATCAAACAAAACTGCAATTATTTTTTCTTCACCTTCTTTGTTTACCCTTATATAATCAAAAACTTTTTGAGAGATTACATTTGTTAAATTTCAAACAAGAGATTGGAAGGACTTGGGGTAGTGATTGATGTAAAGAGAAAATTTGAAAATAAGCATTTTGATCAAAAGTAATTATATTGGCATTTTGGACATTTTCATATTTCTGTTAGAGGATTTCAAAAAGAGGTCTACTTGCAACTGCATCAAAAATTCAGGGAAGTGATTGCAATTACCAAATTTTAGGGAAGTTTCAGCAATAGTAAAAACTTTAGGGAGATTACTGCAATTTACCCTAAAAAGGAAAAGTAGATTTTAATCTTTGTAAATGTAGAAAGAAATTTCCAAATAGCAGAACCATAGAGAGGTCAACATGGACCCTTGAAACAAAAAAAAAAAACAACCCTTTTGGATGCCCCATAAACCGCAAATTGATCAGAGATAGGAACATGGAACAGTATTGATTAATAGTTTCAGGTCAAGTCGTCTAATCAAACAAAACTGCAATTATTTTTTTCGTCACCTTAGGATTTTAAAAGGGGGTCTACTTGCAACTGTATCAAAAATTCAAGGAAGTGATTGCACCTACCAAACTTTAGTAGAAGTTTTAGCAACGGTAAAAAACTTCAGGGAGATTTCAGCAATTTACCCTAAAAATGATAACTAGATTTGCAGAACCATAGAGGTCAACATGGACCCTCAAAACAAAATACAAAAAAAAAAAAAAAAAAAAAAAAAAACCTTTTTTGGGTGAATAGGAACATGGAACAGTTTGATTGTTAGTTTCAAGTCAAGTCGTCTAATCAAACAAAACTGCAATTATTTTTTTTCGTCACCTTCTTTGTTTACCCTTATATAATCAAAAATTGTTTGAGTGTTCACATTTGTTAAATTTCAAACAGAGATTGGAAGGATTTGGGGTAGTGATTGATGTAAAGAGTTGGAAAATAAGCATTTTGATAAAAAATAATTATATAGGCATTTTAGACATTTTCATGTTTCCTATTAGAGGATTTTAAAAGGGGGTCTACTGGCAATTACATTAAAAATTCAGGGAAGTGATTGCAATTACCAAACTTTTAGGGGAAGTTTCAGCAATGGTAAAAAACTTTGGGCCTAGTGCCAAAGTTTGCAATTACAAAATGTTGGTCCCTGAATTTTATAATGCGACAATTCGGTACCTAAATTTTTAAAAAGTGACAATCCAGTACCTGCCGTTAATTAGTTGTTAATCAGTCGTTAAGTAGCATTTGAAAAAGACAAAAATGCCCTTCAAATGCCATCTAATTTTCTTTATCAACCATCCAAACATTGACAAAAATTAACAGTCTCAAATCCTTGCCTCTTCTATTCAAGAAAGTTTGAGTCACCAGAATGTCCACTCAAACATGATTCCAACTTTCTTCAATGGATGAAAAAGCAAAGATTTGGGATTGTTAATTTTTTGTCAATGTTTGGATGGTTGATAAATAAAATTAGATGATAAGTACATTTGTATCTTTTTCAAATATCACTTAATGACTGATTAATAATTAATTAACTATATGTATTGGATTGTCATATTTTAAATATTTCAGTACTAAAGTATCGCATTCTAAAAATACAGGATATTAATCGAGAATTTCCCCTATAACATAACTTATATTTAGTTCCTCTAAACCTCTCATAAAACAAAAACGAGATTGAATAATTGATGAAGCACCATTGTTTATCCCAAACCGAAATACTGCAGGTAAGTAGATTCTTTCACAAATTAGCCCATTACTCACCTGGTCAGATTTCTGAGTCCATTGCACTGGGCACCACTTGCTTTATTCAAAATATCAAAATCAAACCTTTTCAGTATAAATGAATTATTCTGCTATTTTTGGATATCTTGCCCTAGAGATACGTTGAGACCCGATTAGCGTTCACTGGGAAGAAATGGGAAATGACAATCAAATGTTGGCCCATTTATAAGATGTAATTTTCATGGGTTTGGACGTGTCAACGACGACCACGCATCAAATTGGCATTGACGCGCAGAGATAACACTTTTGTGGTTGTTGTGGGTCCCCTCGTCACATTTACAAATTACAATGTTCTATAAGCTGGACAGTTAACCGTAGTTTTCAACCAGCTGGATTATTTCTTTTGTGGGGCCGTTTGGCAATTCTCTTCTTGGAAAGATTTTTTGGTAGTTTTGATAGTCAAAAGATTTATTGAGTTTTTGTATGAAAATCTGAGTAGTTCAAAGCTAGTTTGTTAGATATACGTCTTTTTGTACGTGTTTTCATGTATTTCTAACAAGAATAAAATACGAAAGACGCGAAAAACTTTAGTTAGAGATTTCCAAAATCAGCCCAAAATGAGTTTTTCATATCTTTTCGGCGCTCTAGCTTTTGGCGAATACATCTTCCATGAACCAAATGAGAATAGACCAAAAATCGGTCTACTCGACTTGTAAACAGCTGAAAAACCACAGAGCCTTAAATTACACCTTATTTCTGAGTCCTTTGGTGTTCTTTAGTTCTTCTAATAAGACGATCGATATTTTAGGCAAAGTTTTAAAAACTGACCCAGAAGTCGAATTGTTTTTGTCTCCAGGTCGTGGGTCATCGGTTCAACCAGCCAGGTCAATCGATTCAGACCATACCATGTTAGTGCATGTGTGTGTATAAATATATATTTTAACAATAAATAATGTATGAATATGTTTTAGATATTTTATATGTATTATTTTATATTAAATTTATGTTTTTTTAGTTAAGTTTTTAACTTTTTATTTGTAAAAAAATATTAAAATTGCAATTTGAAGCCAAAAAGGACAAAAAATCACCCCAATCGGACATCAGAGTGTAAAGTTATGGCCTTCGAAAGTTTTGCATGCATTGAGTGTACAACCCACAACTAGGGGTGATCTTGGGCCAAGCTGGCCTAGGGTTCTAGGCCTGAAACATAAGCCCTAGCCCAAGTCTATATAGGCTCGGGCCGGGCTGGGCCTGTGCCAATGTCACTCATATATAAAACATTACATATCTATATATTAAATGACATAACATGTATATAAACTTATTTTATACATTATATAATATAAAATATTACATATAATATAAATTATACATGTCATTGTATAATATTTATATATAAAATATATAATATAATGTAAAATAACATGTATACATATGTATACATTATACACAAAATGTGTAAGTTTAAATATATGCGGATCGGGCCAGGCCCAGGCTGGGCTTGAAGTATTAAGCCCAAGCTCGACCCTAAAATTTGCGGGCCGGATATGGGCCTGGGCCCGGGCTGGGCCTGAACACAAAACCCAGGCCCAAGCCCGGAATTTTTGGGCCAGGTCGTGCTGGGCTGAAATGATCACCTTACCCACAACCCAATCACTAGGTCAAACGGGTCAATATTCGAACCAATCAAATCGAACGGTTCTTGATTGTCTGATGTGTCTTGACTAAACCAGATCCGGAATCCTAGCTGAGTGACCGTTGGAACGTTTCGACCAGCCAGGTCAACAATGAACATGAATTGAAATCTATTCACTTTTCAATTGTTTAAGCACGAAAATAGGGGCACTGAAGCAACAAGACAAGTCAATACTTGGTACTCCAACTTATCAAAAACAAAAGATTGTAATGCCCACGGGAGATGTATGGCTGTAACTTATAACATCATCTGCATCTCTGCAAGTTGTAACATTAAGCATGAGTTGGTTCCAAATCTTATTTGAAGCTGTGGTTCTAGCACACATATGATTAGGGTGGCAATTTTTCACCCAACCCGCCCATTTACTTGGCAAGTTGTATGATCAACCCATCATCCAATCCGCCCATTTAAATGGGTTGGGTTGAGTTGTGGATAACCATTGGGTTAACCATTACAGACATAAGTATTATTATTTCCTTGGACCTTTTTTTTAATTTTCTTCATTTGAATTAAATAATTTAAAATTAATGCATTAATTTTCTATTAATTATTGACTAAATTTAGTTTTGTCTTGAATCGACACATTCCACCTAACATAAATCCAAATCAATTTGACCTGAGTTCGGACCAGTTCAACGCGGCCTAACTCAACCCAACATATACCGATACGGGTCGACCCGAATCCAAAATAGACCCCAGGCGGGATGGTTTGGTACCGCTTGCTCTGCCCGGTTTGGGTCGTCCGATCCAACCAGTACTCACACAGCATGATCCAACCTGGTACAAGCCAATCCGGATTGACTTAAATCTGAAACGGTTTCAGGCAGGATGGTTCGGTGCCCATGTGCCTTGCCTGGTCTGGACTGTCTGGCCTACTAATATCCACACAACCCAACCTAAATCCAGACCAATCCGATTTACTTATGTTGGCCCACTTTGGGTCAATCAGTTTGGTCCCAAACCCCTGCACAAACCTGATATGGTCTGATCCAAGTCAACCCACCATTGACTGACTGAACCGACCCGGTCCGACCGGATTGATCCAGATCTAAATGGTTCAACCACCCTTGATGTGGTTAACTCGAAGATAATCCAATTAGATAGTTCAAGTTAGTTTGACTAGATTGAACCTAAGTGGTTCGATCAAACCCAAAATCCGAACATAGTCAAATGGCTTCACCGCTTGTGTAAAAATAACATGCATATAATGTGATTCGAACCTTCACCACTTATGTAAAATATAACTACAATTACCACCAAGCTATAACAAACTTATTTGTTAAGAGAGAGTTATTTTTAAGTCCATAAAAATAAGATTAATAGGTTTGGGTGAGTTGGATTGGGTTAAAGCGGGTTTAGATTGAACCCAACCCATTTAATTTTATATAACTGGGTCATTAATGGGTTACGAGTTAGATGGATTGGGTTGAAACTCAACCCAAACCTAATCCAACCCAACCCGCCCAATTGCCACTACATATGAGTTGCTTTCAAAACATTATCCTACAGGCCCAACCTACCAAATCCAACATAAGGTCAATATCGTAAGCTTTTTTATTGTTTTTTTAATTAATGTAGCAGTTGTTTTTTTTTTCAAATATAGCAGTTACTAATCCCAAGTCTCTGCTATGATCAGGAGAGAAAACAGCGCAAAAAGGAAGTGAAGGTTGGAGAATTTGAAAGGGTAAAATAGTAATTTTCGAATATTAAACAAATTATTTGATTTCATATACATAGGGCATGTAACATTTGAAGTCTAGTGGGGCCAGTTTTAGAGTATGTTAAAGGCCATTTGAAAATTTTAGGTTATATTTAAGCCAATTTCTGAATCTCACCAAGTCTCCTACAAATTGAACATGACGATGCCTAGAATCAAACAATTCTGGTCCCAACAGCTAGGTCTGCCAATAGGTCAGGTTTGTCTGGAATCAGAACCGACCTAAGAAAGATTAAGGAACCTGAACCAAATCAGATCCAATAAAGCTGTAATTTTAGAGTCAAAACTGAACCAATAGTTCTAGGGACAACCAGATCTGATAACATATCAGAAACCAGAACTGAACTGACTCATCGGTATCAGATCCTCAGACCAGAACCGGTCCAACCAGTTTGGGTCCATCATGACAGACCCGACCCATTGCAGCCTTAACAATGGTCAATTCAGCTGTGCATTGGAAACAACTCACCATACGCTGGGTCTTGGATCTTACTCTTCTCCGTATCTCTAAGCTATTCGGGTCACGTTAACCGGACACTGCATCTTTTGTTCATTGTTACATACTTAAATTCCCTGTTTACATAATATATGAACCGAATGTCTTCCATATCATTAACTCTATGTAGGCTGCCCTTATCTACACAATTCTGTTGTGTCTCCACCCATGTGATCTTCAGTATTTTACCTTGATCATTAGCATAAAGAACCAATATTTTATGTCCCAAACTACTAATAGTCTTCATTCTTCGGAACCTCTATCATAGCCTTCAGTTCTGCTTGCTGACTGCTTGCAGCAACATATTTGTTTGCGGGAGAATATACCATGTTACCATTTGGAGCATACAACCCATATCCAAAAGCCGTTTTACCTGTGGCTTCAATGTAAGATCCATCTGTGAATAGGCGTCACCCATTTCCATACACTGATACCCTGTTCTTCATTGCTACAGGCAGAGAAAAGGATGTACTTCGTTTAATTTATCTCTTTTAATCTTGTTAAGGATAAAGAAGAGGCCTCACCATTTGCCCTTTACAAATTAAAAGAGAAATAAAATCAAAGTACAACATTTTACCTCTAAAAAATTGCAACCATGAAGAAATGGAGAAAAAAATTGGAAAACAGATGCTAGATCAAAACTGAAGTTGCAACAGCTACTGAATCAAAAATGAAGTTGCATGTGAATGAAAATATTGTAAGATGTTTCAAAAAGGGCCCGCATTGTAAAATCCAAAACACCTCCAGACAGCTTAAGGGTGCTAAAAAAAATATGTTCCAAAATGAACTAAAGGGGGAATGGCAACAAGGTAGATGTAGAGAGAAGCACCAAAAATTTTTTCTTAGATTTGTCAGGGTACTTTCACTCGTCATCTTCATCCTCTTCATCATCTGCTCCAGCTGCCGAATTGAGAGCATTCAATCGCTCAATCAACTTAGACCTCCTTTCCTCGTAGGTCAGTTTCTTCAAATTATACCTGTAACACAAAGCAATACTTTTATCGAGCTGAATAAAATTATTAGAAACCTCAATCACTGTGTTTTCAACAACCTCTAAGGTGGGATTGAAAAGGAAGGGATGGGATGGGATGGGATGAGAAAGTGTGAAGTTTTCATTTTCTATCGTTTGGTTTATGAGAAAATTGTTGAGAGAAAACATGCCATAAATCAAAGTTGAAAATAAAACTATTTAGCTCCAAAAATCAATTGTCCCTCTAAAAAGTTTCAAACTCTCATTGAATCCATAATTTTTCACATAGCTACGAACCATTGCTATCCATGAAATGACATTGTGAGAAGGCACTTTAACCCAAGGTTTTTAAAACCGAACTTGACAACAAACCAGTCAGGTCCAGTTCCCGGGTCAAATGGTCTGCCTGTTTGAACTGAATGGACAGCCCGTTCTAGCAAAAAGAATAAAAACAAATTAAAAACGGCCAAACCGTTGGACGGTTCGAATGGTTCAGTCTCCTGGGTCAGTGGTTTGCTGACCAAAAAAAGGTTCTGGGGTAAAACGGAACACATCACCTGACCAGTTCCCGTTTTCTGGTCCGACCATCCGATCTGGTCCGGTTTTGAAAACCATGCTTTAACCCACTTTGTCCTACAGTATATCATGATTCATAAATTCTTTTTCTTCCATAGTAATTTCAAGTGCCCATACGCTCCAAATTAGATGAATGGGATCACGACTGGTGAAATGGGTTTGGATGAGACTGTTCCAAGCAAAGGTGTTTGATAGGGAATTTGATCAAACATATGGTGGGTGATTGCAGTTTTTCAGGTTTGGAAGAGATTTAAAGGTGGGCTTCAACACTACTGGCTTGCCAATGTTGGGATTTGTTTATTGGCTTCTGGGCTTTGAAACAACATTGTATCTGTTATAATTTGATGGAAATCATTGTATTAGAATAACAGTAATACCCATGTAGTAGACGGGGGAGAGAACACAGAGTAAGAGATGGAGAAATGAAGAGAAGAAAAGAGCTCTGTTTTTTTGAGAAAAAATTAGTTTAGATCTATTAATCAAAGTAAAATGGTAGAAGGAAATCAAATGCTGGATAGAGAGAGAGAGGGAGCATTGGTTGTCGAAAACCATGGCAGCCAAGGCCCACGGTGATTGCACCATATATCTATTTGGGTTTTGGAGCTCAAAAAATAAAGAGGAATTAAAAACTGTTTGAAAGGTTACAAGGAGACGACCATCTATCTGAAAAAGTCACCGGAAGCTTAAATGTTGCTATTGGGCAGAGGAAGTGGATAAGACAGACAACAAACTCTTTTAACAAGCAAGCCTGATACTCTTTCCCTTCATTTTCTCATTGGGATCACATTGTTTTGTGCGACCCTGAATCCCAGTTTTTGAGAAAGTGTATCCCCCTATTTTCCCGTCCCATTTCTGTGCGTCTCACAAAACAAACATGGGAAAGTGGAATATTTTAGGAATATTCCATTTTTCCCACCTCTTTCTAGCAAATCAAACAGAGCCTAAGCTCTACTGACTGAAGTATGACAGAAAATCCAAGTGTGTTTGTGTGAGTATATGTATCAGAAATAAGGGAAAAGGGGAAACAGAAATGAGGACTCTCCTACCTCTTGTGTTCTTTGGGGGGTTGCTTCTCAGACTTCTTCGTGGTAGGGTCAGCACGAATAGCTGCATGGACCTTCCTGTATAACTCTTCTATGTTATCAGCATCAATCCCTTTATTGATGTACTCACTGAAGTGAGACTGGTATTTTTCTGGCTCATCTTCATTCAATGCCTGTCAATCAATTAGCAAACTCAGATGGAAAGCAATATTCCTTCTGAACTACAAAATAACCGGGTTCAATCCTATCCCTTTTATCCTAATACTCTAGCTAAAAGCCCTCTATGTGCCCTGTAATCTTTTTTCTCTAAAATTTGTTCTTGGGCCTCACCCTCATGTATGAAGCAACATGTCCACCATATATGTATTTGCGGTGAACCTCAGGATCCAGCTGCTTCTCCTCCTTTTTGAAGCCAGCAAACCTTTTGTCACTATGAGGAATGTCTAGTCCACCATCCAATGCTCCCTGAAATCAATGAGTGGAATATGAGATAAATGAAATCAATTGATCCTTCATCTATTCATCAAAACAGTAAAAATGGTTCGAGTTCCAAGTTCCTACCAAGATAAATGAAAACGAAAGCAATAAATTTCCCTCTGAAGGAAGAACAAGGTACATTAAAATTACTTCAGCTTGCAGGACAAAGTGATCAAACAACTTTTGTCTCTATCCACAACAATGTTCTCATGAAAGCTTCAAATGGAGCTTCATGTATGGTTAGCACAGGCACCCCAAGGAAACTATGGACAAATTATACTAAGAGAAAAAGGGTCTATGGAAAACTATGGCCTAATCCCCTTGACAAGGCCAGTTCTAAAAAACAACATTAGCAGTGTGTGCAGAAAAGCTGGGGACCTTCAGTAAAAATGGTTCGAGATCCAAGTTCCTAACAAGATAAATGAAAACGAAAGCAATAAATTGCCCTCTGAAGGAAGAACAAGGTACATTAAAATTACTTCAGCTTGCAGGACAAAGTGATCAAACAACTTTTGTCTCTATCCACAACAATGTTCTCATGAAAGCTTCAAATGAAGCTTCACGTATGGTTAGCACAGGCACCCCAAGGAAACTATGGAAAAATTATACTAAGAGAAAAAGGGTCTATGGAAAACTATGGCCTAATCCCCTTGACAAGGCCAGTTCTATAAAACAACATTAGCAGTGTGTGCAGAAAAGCTGGGGACCTTCAGTATTACAAAACAGGATGTGAACGTCATAAGCCATTCTGATATGCTTACAGACTGCTGGTATCCACACCCGTAAAACCGGTCTATTACAAAATGACTGAGATTATGGTCACCAACCCCCAAAAAATCCAAATTTTACCAGTCTTTAGATAATTAAGGCAATCTAGAGGTTCATATATTAATGGACATTGGTCATGCATTCTTCGAAAAGTCCTCCGTAGTTTCCTCAAGTCTGTTTCCTTTGTGCATTGAATAAAACTGATGATTGAAAGAACCAAGTAAACATAGGAAACACCCCCCCATAAAAATTGAAATGTATACCACATAGCTACTAGTCCATTTGACAACAAGATGTACAGTAAATGAAGAAATAAGAACAAAATACCAATAAACAATAAATAACTATGGTTTTTTACCTTAAGGGCACCAAAAACACGGTTTCCAGTAGTTGTTCTAACCAGACCAACATCAAGAAGAGCACGGAAAGGCCTCCTGCTCTCTGTGGGTTCTACAGAGTAATCCTCCCCAGTTGCCTAACAGAAAGCATGTGAGATCAAAGTTAAAAACTTTTAATGAAAGAGATCGAAGGCAAGAAAACAAACCATAATTAAGGTTAAATACCTCCACATTGCCTTGATATTCATCTTCCATTTCAAGCATCTTCAGTACTCGGCGAGCCAAGAGAAGTCCAGTACAATAGGCTGGGAATCATGTTAATTATTAGAATACCAACATCAAACTAAAGTAAAAAAAAAAAAAAAAGAAATTACAGGGGAAAATACTTTCAATCGCAAAGAACATACCTGCTGCATAGTTAGTCAGACCTACTTCAAGACCATAGCGCGGCAACTCATGAGAATAAGCTGCTGCAAGGATCATATCACCAGCAATACTGGCAGATAATATTTGTGCAATAATATCTTTGTTAGTCTAGTAGCGGTGTTAAGATTGAAAACATAGAGAACAAGATACCATTTTTACTATAGACCCACATTAACTCAACCAAACTGGAAAAAAAACACACTTGATAATTTGGTGATCCATATAAAAAGCCCACATTCTTATCAAACCCAAGTCTCTACAGCCACACCTTCTACATGGCATACAAGCCCATCACTTATCAACAACAAACAACCTACCATAAATCCCATATCTCAGTGAGGTCAAAACCAACTAAGGTGATAGAGCTTCTCAATTTCCATTGCCATGTAAAATTTTTCAGAGACAAAATCTCAAAGTTAGTTTGCAAATTAAACTGGAAAGTTGAGATTCCTCATTGTTCTGGATGACTGATAAACCATACAATGATGGTGCTTGGTTCTGTGACCGTTTATTTGAAAAATGGCACCGGCCTATTGCAACATAGGCTGATAAGCATTTATTCCAAAAGGCTATTTGGTAAGACATTTATTAGATAAAAACGTTTGTCTTGGTTTGTGTGAGAGCCAAGCATTGGGGAAACACCATTTTTCATGATTCCCCCAACACCCGGCCATTTATTTACTATTCAGCTTATGTGGAGCCGAATAGCACCTAATGGCACCTAGTTTTCAAACAACAGCAATAAGCATTTAATCTTATTTTTCAAGAAAAATTCCGTACAAAACGTTTCTTCAATAAATGGCCACAGTACCAAACAACCACAAGGAAACTATACGCCTCCAAAAGGTAAAGACATATCACACCACCCAGCATCTTGACTAGGCATTTTATAATAACAGTCTTTTGTTTTGATAAATTTTATCATAACAGTCATTCTTGACTTAAGAACTAAAATAATCTAAAAATAATTACTTAAGCATAATAAACAAACAACTTTAAGGATACAAATCGTACAACAAAACGATATTTCGGTGTGTTGTACTTGTTCTTGTCTTGGTTGATTAGGCGAATCCTCGCCCTGTAGTCAGTCTTTCCCTCTGCATATCAAGGATATCAAATGCATGAGAGAGAAACTAGACAAATGCTAAATGCAATGAAGTGAACCATGGGGTCAAAACACAATACCTCTCCTTCTTTTGTATTTTACTTGAAAACGCTTGAAGTACGCCTTTGACTTCTGAGCTTTGACAAAGGCCTATAATGCACAGATAAATTGTTTTAAATGTTAGAAATGATGCAAATGTGATTACACACGGAAATATTTTGTGGGAAAGCATGCCAATACTCATGCAAATAAGGTTCAGAAATATGCACAATTTTCAGACTTAATACAACAGAAGCTACGAGATAAGGAGACCCTAAAATTAAAAATCAATCTGGCTGAGAAAGCAATTCCAATCTAACGTATATAACACAACTTGTAGTGGTTCTAAAACCCTATATATCCCACAGATGATGAAACAAGCTGATGACCAAAGATATGTTCAGAAAAAACCAGATACCATGAAACGGGTATCATTCAGAGTAGCTCTAGAACATTGTGCTGTAAGATTCAACGTAGATGAGATGCAAAGAATTTGAGAGAACAAGCATATGCATTTCGCAAGGCAAAAGTCACCGGAAACAAAAAGTAACTCTACTATATCTAGTTCTGTAGTTCTCACCATTGCTGCTGTATTCGGCTCTCGGCTGTGAGTGAAGGAACGACGGTAGAGACTGACAGAGAGAAGGGTTTTGGAGCGACCCTCAAATATAAACCCTAGATTATAGAGAGGATAATCGAGGGCTACGATTTCTCTTCCCAAAATTCATTCATCAATAGAGAAATGACCAGGCCCGAAGCCTGGCCCGACCATCGGGCTAGATGTTTGATCCAAGCCCGGCTCTTATGTAAAGACCAAGCAAGGTCCAAGCCGAAGCCCGATTTTCTAGTTTGGACCCGTATTGGATAGTACATGAACATAAGAAATTTTGGCTTTTGACAATCTGAATTTTGCAAAACGTTCAACTTCAATTCCAAAGAATAAAAAAGGGTAAAAGACTTAAATCTCTGCATCCTCTCTGTTTTCAAATTGGACCTACCTCCCCTATATTATGATATCATCCAGAACTGTTTGCATATATTATCACATTATCACATGGGTGTTAATTTTTTTAAAACCCAATTTTTCCTTTGTTGCCCTGCTATGAAACCAAAAACAATCAAGGGAGAATGATTGATCAGAATTTTGTAGCCCTACCGTACAGGGGGATGAATCCTGACCGTGCAAATTCACCGACAGGATGCGGTAGGGGGAAGACTACTAGTAGACTATGGGGGGCTGTTATCAGAATTCTGCATTGGATTGTAGAGTACTTAACCCAACAATCAATGCTTTCCTTTGCAATGTTGAGCTAACATACGCCTGAGATACTTTCCTAGATGCTTTGTAAGATTCTAATGGACCATTTTTGAGACATGTTTCATCTCATACTGAAGAGCAATGGGCCCTGAGTTTGGCGGAGTCTATGAATTTTATCTGAGAATGCAGTTTTGTATCTTTGCAAATGTCTTTACATCTTATCCCCACAACCAGCAATCAATTTCTACGGCATGGGCTCCCACTTTATTTGCCCTTGGATCATCTCTAACATGCACTACTTTGTCAGCCTCCACATTGATATGATCTAAGGTGGCTTTGAAGATCTCTGCATCTGGTTTTTCATATCCAACTTCTGATGATATAATAATGGCATCAAACAAATCTGTAACATCAATGAGATCCTTCAATGGTATCCTTAAGCAAGCATCAAAGTTGGAAACAATAGCTAATTTAACTCCAGCATCTCTCAATAGGCTTATTGTTTCATAATCCCTCCTATTTGATCATCCATCTGAATGAATCTCCATGGAAGAGCATATTACCAATTTTGATAGCTTAACATTGTTTAAACATTCTACTCCTTGCAGGAGTACTCTTGTAGAGCATTTTGTCCATCGAGCTTAAACAATGGATTAGTGTTAAGAGCCTCAAAATTGACCAAGATCTTAACAAGTTCCTAGAAATTCAAAACCTAAGATAGAAGACATGGCTCTGAAGCTCGGGTTACTTCACTTGTTTGAACTTCAAATATAGAGCTTTGACGAAAAGAAAGAGGTGAATTATTTGTTTGCAGTTATAAAGTACCTCCTATTCATTTTTAGAGCTATCAGTCATCTTGATACATTTTCCATTACAGCTTCGATAGTTTTCTTTGAAAATTTAATAAATAATGAAGGGCAAAAAGTCTTTCCATCAATTTTGTCAAATATAATGGGATCTTATTTACACAATTTGAAATTTTAATAAATAATGAAGGGCAAAAAGTCTTTCCATCAATTTTGTCAAATATAACAGGATCTTATTTACACAAGAGGCAATTCAAATCCTATGAGAAAGTAGAGGGGGTGTAGGAGTATTTATCTTAAAATTTAGGGGAGGTTTAAGTCTTTTACCATATATGAAAATGACATTTTGACCCCAGACTTTAGTGAAAAGAAACAGAGAACATCTTCCCATGAATAAAAATATATAAGTATAGAGATATTCCCAATGCATGGTTGGAAAGGGTTGCCAGAATGGTGTGAGCACAATTTTGTGAGGACTAAATCTGCCCTCGACTCAGGCCACTCAAAGGCAAAAACAAAAAATATTTGAAATGACATGGACAAATCCATTAGACAATGAATAAAATAATAAAAGCACGCTTATGTAGCACTAGTAAAGTTTGAAAAGGGCACTTTAGACTCTAAAGTTTGAAAATGGGCTACTTTAGACCCTAATTAAAAAATCTATTAGTTAAAAATTAAATTTTATAACCTTGAAATAAATTACTTCAAGTATTTATTTCAGAAATTTTGTGAAGTGTGCATAAATTTCATCGACACAAATTTTGTGCATAAATTTGAAGCACAAAAAATATGAAGACAAATTCAGAATTTTATTGATTTTTTTTTATAAAATGTAAGTAGGATACAATCTCTCTTTTTCTTATTTTTTAACGAAGAAAACCCTTTGGTTCTCTTGTCTTGTACAAAATCCGAAGCCATGATATTAACTTGCAATTATGAGAAACAAGCAATGACCAGCTTTGTGTGAACAAAATTTCATCAAGATTAATCAACAATTAGAACATGAATGGTTGAAATGAATATCCTCAATTAATTATAGAAGGTTTCTTAGCTATAGCAATCTAATAGGAGATTTTTCAGTCATCTTGGCTATAGCAATCTAATAGGAGATTTTTCAGTTGTAGCAATTTGGTAAAACTTTTTTGTTACAACAACTTAAAGAACCAAATCCTTTAATTGATGTGACATGAAGCTGTAGTAATTTTGAAGTTTCAATAGTCAAGTTGTCACAACCTTCTTGTTCCTTCTTCTTGTAACAAGAAAAGCTAAAAACATTGAGGAAATTGAAGTAAAACTAAAAGAGAAAAATGGTGGCTTGTGTGCCCAAACAACTTGGAGAAACCACAATTAATTGAAAATTAAAGCCAGTTTCTTGACCATAGGATTGCACTAGTGATTCTTCTTTTCTTTTTTTTTTTCTTTGTGATTCATCAGCTTTTTCTCCTTTGTTCCCCTAATAAAAAGGTTCCTTCCTCTCACCCCATCTCCCCTTTTATAGTGAGTTGGTTTCATTTGAAGAGTCCACCCAAATCTACATTCAAAATCAATGTTTTCAATCGTTATTAGCCCAAATGATCGGACCATTCGGTTTAGAAATCATCCAGGCAATTGGTTTCGCTTCACCCTTGAGTCGTTCTTCGGAAAAAAATTGTTGATTTGGTCAAAGAACCACTGACTTGGGTGGTTGAATTGTCAACCCATTTGACCCGAACAATGATTCATTGTTTAATAAGAAAACAAAATGTTGAAAGATGGAGAGGGACTGAGATCAAAGATCATTGAAATCACAGAGAGTGATTAGAGAGATGATAGAAGCAAGACTGGAGCGGAGAAATCTTAGATTTGAGCTCTGAAACAAGAGAGAGATACGAATGGATGTGTTGACTTGTCACTGTATTTTTGTTGTTGCCATCGTCGCCGTCACTAGTGAATATTGAATCCTCCTCCTTCTTCCCTCCTTCCTTTCTTTGCTTTGTTTCCTTCCTTTCCTTTTTTTCCTTTATCTCTTTCCATTTTCTTTCTTTCTTTCCTTCTTTTCTTTCTTTCTTTCTTATCTGATAGGCACCTATGTCTCAGCCTCTCTTCTCATACAAGAAAGACAACCACTTATCGTCGAAACATTGACCTGGAAATCGGTGGCCATGGTGGTTCCATTTATGGGTTGATTTTTAAAACCTTATTCAAAATCATGTATGAAAGGAAATCTAATTTTGATAGTTATGATTCCCTCTAATTTAACAATAATGGAGGTGTCATTATATGTGATACTTGCCATTTAATTGGGGGACCCACAAGATTGGCTTAAGATTGAGAGATACTTTGTCCAATCCACTGAGATTCTCTTTTTTTAAATTTATATTGACATTTTTAAGTGATCTAGCGGGATCATGGCAATCAATATTTAAAACTAATTGGGAGAACCATGTGAAGAGGCCATTTAGCAAGGAATTGAGCCCACATACAAGTTGGACACTTTAGTGTGTTCGATTAAAGCTAATCTCCAACAAATCTCATAGCCAACCAAAGTTTTCTTTTAGTTGTCAATCACTTAGGTACCAATTTACATTCACATGAGGCTCACTAGAATAATTTGGGAAAACTTCTCCAATTGGATGCTGAGATGCATTTTCCAATTATATCACTTGAATACATCGATTCAATGAGGGCCATTGGGAGCATGCCAGGTGGCAAAAACCCACCTCTCCATGCAAGGAAAGATCTCTCCTAATAGGCTCAACAACCCCTTTTAATTTGCACATGTTGGGTCAATACTTAGTAATCCATTGCCAATAATTTTCTCTTCATATTGGACCCATACAAGACACACTTGGGCCCTTCTTCCTTTATTATATATATACAAGGGTAGAACTAGGATTTTCTCTTGAGGGGGGCCAAAAACTAATAAACATGGATAGAGGACGAAAAGTTAGGAAACATGGATAGGGCCACCAAAATATAGGTGTGGGTTTAAGAGAGTATTGTGGGGATTTTCAAGGCATGGGGGGGCATGGGCCCCCTTTGCTACATTTGGCTCTGCTCATATTCAATACGCACAATGGAGTTTTTTTTAAGGGCTATACAATAGGGGTAGCCCATCCCCTAACCCATAACCCTATAGTGTTGAGCATTTGATGATTCCTACAAAAGATTACCTATTTATATTCCATCATTTGGAGACATATGCAAAGTTGTAGACTTTATACATAGTCAACATCTTTACAATTTGCCTTCTATCCTAAAGCCTCATAACATGCATGTTTGGTTATTTTGTTATTTTAATAGAATTACCCTTTAAAGCCTCGTTCATGTTCTTTTGATTTCTAAGATTCCTAGGTAAGTAATAGAATGACATTTTTTTATAAAATACTAATATAAAAATGGGCAAAGTTGTCCAATTATGCTTTATAAAATCCCCCCCAGGTGGGAAAGTTACTTACCCACGTAGGAAATGAGTAAGTTTTACTTGTGAAAGTGGAACTTATTTTACTATGGGGCCCATTAGTAAATGCAAAAAAAACATTGTAAAGTTGGACAATAGGAAAAAGATACCTATTGACCAACTTCCCTAAGTTTATTTACCGGTAAACGAACTGGACCTAAATAGTACACGGTTTGTGTTGGTGTGTTGGTTTTGTTTCCAAACAGCAAATGAAGAAGGAAGAAGAAATATTACTATATCGATGAGGTCTATTTTGTTAATGTGGCAATTGTGAAAAGGCCAAGTCTTTGGACAAGGGGCATAAGACTTGTAGATGGATATGAAACCCTTATAACATTCCAAGTGTTCCATGATCTAGAGATCATGGCCCATCATCAGACGCATTTTGATCTTATAGATTAGTTATGACAAATCCAACTTGAAGAGAAGAAGTTAGCCATGTGATTTTGTTGTATCTAATTCGAAAAAATAAAACCTTCACATATAATGGCTAAACATATTATAATCATGCGATTATGATGAATTCTGGAATGATCCATGTCTTGGCTAAGATTTGTCTAATCGTGGATCATGATCCTAGAACCATGGGATATGGCAAGTTATGAGAGCCTTAGAAGCCTAGAATCATTTATGGGCCTACCCCCTCCATGCTCATGATTAATTATGTCCTCCTGAAAGTATTACTTCTAAAGCATTTTTTGACCAAATAAAATTCAAATATATTTTTTGTCATCCAAATAACCACAATTTGCACCAAATTAGTTGTAGTGGCAGATTGTATAGCCACAAAGTTTTATTTAATTATAAACTTACAATTGTTCATTTTTCTTCTCTTGGGGTAGAATTTGACAAGTGTTTCTTCCAAGAACTATAAAATAGAATACAACATGGGAGGTTAATATCCCTAAAGGAAGAGAAATGATCTTGTTTTTTGTTTTTATAGCTTTTAAACAAAATCTATAATTAATTGTCATGCAAAGCCATGCATTGCTTTGGAGCACCAAAATCAAGAGGTCATGACTCTTCTAGCTTAATTAAGAGCCTTGCACTTCAGGCCACCTCAAAATTTCACAAAATTTGCCTCTTTGGGATATTATTGTTCTTTTATTAGCTATCTTACATTAGTTACCTTTGAGTTTAAGAATGGTCACTCGGTGCTAAAAGCTCGGGCTAAGGTCTGCATCCAATCTACCCCTCCCCAAGAATATATGTAGTAAGGACCAACATTGTGTAATGGCACTTACCTAAAACCATTCAAGCTATTTTGCTGTTTGGCACATTGTTATTAGACTTGATGAAATAAGTGTCATTGATCCATAGTTGAAAATTGACTACCCCTACTGTTTGAAAATTGACTACTTTTATGGTTTAGCTAATTGACTAAGTGTACCCATATGGTTTAGCTAATTGACTAAGTATACCCTTATTGTTTGAAAATTAACTAACACTACCCCTACTATTTCTGACAATTGTCTAGCTCTACCCTTATCGTTAGTATCCATTAATATTTCGTCAAAACCCATATACGCGTGACACCATGTGACTTTTAAATTTTTTAAAAACCCAATGTTACCCTCATCCCCTTCTTCCTCCAACCTCTCTCTATCTTCCTCTAACCGTCTCTGTCAACACTAGATTGCCATTGGTTTCGACAGGAGAGATCGATGACAGCAAAGTTCATGCCAATCTAGAACGGGATTTGACGTGTGTTCACACCAATCTCAAAATCCAACTACCAAAGCCTGCTGATAGAAGAATGGAGGTTGTCCATTCAAATCTAATAGGTTCTCTAGATCATCCATATCTTTGGTTAGCAACTTTTCAAATTGTCCTCAGCAAAGTAGAGGGTGAAGGGGGTGCTGGTGTTTAGTCGCCACATCGAGAGGAAGGGGACGATGAATAGTCCCATTTCACCGGCTATGGGATTTAGAGAGGACAAGCTAAAAAGGGCTTCAGAGAGACAATGGTGGTCATTGTTTCTGTTGCCTGCAATTTCTTCAACCTGCAGGTCACCTCCTTGTATTGTTTCTGATCTGAACCCAGATCAGAGATCGTTTTTCTCTTCAAGGCAGATGGCTTGTGTAGTGGAGAAGGCAGGTTGCGATTTCTTCAATTGTCGCTACAAGCTCTCTCTTCTCTCTATTCTACTCCTCTATTTGTCAATAGCGTTGGTTTCGGCAACATACCCAAAATGGCAGTTTTGGCAACATGCTCACTAAAAACATCAGAAATAGCAGCAACCATCGGTGGAGAACAGCGGTGAATCCCCCCTTCTCCTTTTTTTCCTATGTGTTTTGGTTGGATCAAACGACAAATCGAGCAGTGGTGAATCTCCCCTTCTCCTTTTTATTACTTGTGTGCTTTGGCCAGACCAAGTGACGGAGAGCAGCGGCGGATCTCCCCTATCTGTCTTGCTAAAGCTCTTCGAAAGCCGATAGATCCACCGTTGCTCTCCGTCGCATGGTCCGACCAAAACACACAACAAAGCAGTGGCGGATTTCTTGTGTGTTTTGCTACTCTGACCGTGAACCCAACAATGATGGGGAAAAGGAGAGAAAAAGAGGGAGAGGCCGATGGGGAAAAAGGAGAGAAAGAGAGAGAAATAAGGGTTGAGAGAGAAACATATCTAAAGGGTAAAATAGCCCTTTTATCATTTTGTTAACGAGAAATTAAGGGGTGTTAACAGTAAGGGAAGTATTAGTCAATTGTCAAAAATAGTAGGGGTAGCATTAGTCAATTTTCAAACAGTAAGGGTACACTTAGTTAATTTGCTATACCATAAGAGTAGTTTAAGAAATTTACCCATTTTATAATTTTAACTTATACCGACATTTAGAACTGCTAACGTAGATGCCAATTTCATGATATGCTGGCGGTTTGCTTTTATTTGTAAAAGCATTTTGGAATCTTGGTATTTATAATCAAGGTTTTAAAAACTGACCCAGAAACAGAACCGCTCTAGCTACCAGTTTTCGGTCAGTGGTTCAACCATTTGGGTCAAACAGTTTGGACGGTTTGCATATTAGGACAAATTTATATGAAATTTCAGATTTGAAAACAAAGAAAAGGTTATCCAGATAACCAACTCCATACATGTGTCACAGCAAAGACCTATATAGGGCTATCTAAATATAGTTTCTTCCACATTTCAGTGGTGTAGGCTTATAAACCTGGCTAATAAGTAATCCAATTGGCAAGATTGAAGTCAAAATGACATTCCAAGGTACTATTAGGTCTTATATTTAATATTCACTAGTTCAGTTTTTTGCTTACAAACAGTTGTTTTAGCCATTTGATTGTATCATTCTAAACAGCTTTTGCCGAAAGAGAAGGCCAAGAACCAGATTAAAGCCAAAATCACTTGAAAGAGTTTCTGTATAGCCAGCTTATCACTTCTTACTTGTGAACAACCCCAGTAAATTGTCCTCTCTTGGAAGGGTATATTTAAATCATGCTACAAGAATAAAGACAGCTTTTATTCCATGTTGTTTAATTAATATCCTTTTTTTTGTTCTATGTTGCTAATATCTTGATCTTGTAATCAAGCTAATACCTTTCCCCCCAAAGTGCCATGGTCTCCCATCCTAGAAACCAACAACAGCAAATGAAGATGTTGAATTCCAACAGGATCTTATTAACTTCATCAAGTTCTTAAACTGTTGGGTAAATCATATGGTTGGTATACTCAATCTTTCAAATGAAAACATGCTTAATTAGAAGTTAACATACATCACTGAGCTTGCAATCCCAACTTGTCCACAAAGAATGCAGCACTTTCCATTCACTACATTGTGACCTATCTACATGCAAGAGAGGTTTGTAAACCAAGACATGGAAGGTTAATGAATGAATTTGGCTTTACCCCTTTTACAATTGAGGGAGGGAGAAGAAGTCAAAGACTCAAATGGGCCCAAGCATGTTATGGAATCAATCTTTGTTATGAAGCACAAGCCCATCAAAGCCTCAACACAAAAGTTGATTAATTCTCTCTCTCTCTTGTTTTTTAGTTCAAATTAATCTATGATTCGGCGTTTAATTGAAATATGGTGTGATGTGTAATCCATTCAACAGTGTTGGTGCGTGGTTGTGTTGTGCTTTGATGCATAAAAATTTGAAAAGAGTTTTTTCCCTGAATTTAATGTGGTTATGAAAACAATAATGAAAAACATTAAGACCCACTCCAAGATGATATCTCTGATAAAATGCTTTATAACATCAGCATAAAAAAATGTTTTGAAGTTGTATGGTTTAAAAATGATATATTGATATTATCAAAAAAAGTAGAGAATTATTGTTTGTAAAACTTTTTTCTCAGAAAAACAAATAAGAAAAATATAAGGCTGTATTTTTTTCTTTCAATTTTATTTTTTTATTATTGATAGAGATCGAAAACAAGAAATAAGTGGGCTCCATAAGCCTGGCGTAGTGTGACTCAAGCAAATAACATTGAGCCTCCGAATTTTCATTAACAGACTTGAGCTTCAAAGAGCTTTTAATTATCAAAATAATTAAAAAATGCCACAAACGTTTTTTTATATCCTTTGAAGGGCTACACAACAGGGGTAGCCCATCCCTGGACCCATAACCCCCAACCCAAGTGCAGGCAGGTTCAATCTCAAATCTCCGCTACGACCAGCAGGAAACCTTACCAACCGACTGCTTGGCACCTTGTGGCCACAAATGTTTTTAAAACCATCAATGACTAATTTAGAGTCATTTTCATGATAACCATTGTGATCCCAAACTTTGCATCCAAGCTACACATCAGCAACATTGATTGGCGTGCATGACATAGAAAAGAAACCTAGAACTGCTCCCACCCCCACCCAACCTATGATAACAAACAAAATTGCACAATTACCCTAATAATGTATTTGGTTTAGGCTCAGTTTGGAAGCAGTGTAAATCTATACTACTAATAAAAGAGTGAATAGCCCCATTTCTTGGACTTTTCGTTAAACATTTTTACCCCTTATCTAAGCAACATACAACGGGCATAAAAATGGCATACATGTCCTTTACTCTTATTCCAAAAACTGCCCATTTATAACAGTTAAGAAACTGTCCATTTATAACAGTCTCTCCCTCCTGTTGTTCTCCTTATCCAAATAAATTATATCATATAAAACCGCTGAAACCAAAGTTACTCAAACAATTTTTGCCTGAAAAACTCACATGTGGTGTTGCCTTTACTACTGCTGAAACTAAAAATCTCAAGGACACCCAGAGGTGTTGCATTGAACTCAATCAAGCCTCCTTAAATTCATTAAACAATCTCAGTAGTAAAACTAAAGCCTGAAATTCTGTAAGAACTGTAAATTTATCAGATGAGAAATTTCCAATTATATACTTGCAATTGTTCTACTAATGGATGATCCTAACAATAAAGAAACCATTATAATACATCTTAAGGAAGAATTATCAGGGCATTTAAAAAGAAAATGAAGATGTACATTTACTAAGTAAACCTGAAAATGGTAGATATTAAGAACTACAGCTATCACTTCTGCTTGACAATATGGCAACTAAATGAAGTATAAAATAATAAAGAAACAAAGTAAAGAATTGAAAGAAAAGTATGACAATTAATTCTTCTTAATAAATATTTGAATACAAGGAAAGAAAACCTGAGACTATAAAATATTTGGGAATGAAGAAAGGAAGAAAATAATTTAGAAAATATTAAGTAAAAGTAGAAGTACAATTATCATTCTAAATAGGCTTCCGGTTATGCATAAGCGAAGTAACAATTCAAATTCACCTTCCTTCTTTTTTCATTTAACATCAACAATAACATGGATAACCTTTTGCTTCAGGGTACAATGATGAGATAGTTCTCTCAGAATTTAATTTATTGAGCAAAGAGTATAATTTTGTATTGATGTATAAAATAGACTTTTGTACAATTGCACTTCACAAAAAAAATATGGTGCCAAATGAAGAACAAAAATGAATCACATAAAATAAACCATCGGCTCAGCCTCTTAACCCAGGAGAAACCAAAAAAAAACCTATCTCCTGCACAAACTGAGCCTCCTATAATTCTTAAATACCATCTCCTGCAATGAATGGGTGATTCAAGAGCATCTTCGCTGTCCATCTCAACTCAGCATTCTTCATGAAACACATATTCAGAAAATCCTTGCCCTCGTCTGACATCTCACTGGGTACCTCTGGCAAGGAAAAACCAGAGCTTATCTGAAACAGAATACAATTAACATCCGAACCGACTTTGCAACTCAATGCTGGCTTCCCAGTTATCATCTCTGCCACAGTGCAACCTAGAGCCCATATATCAGCGGGAGCCTCCTGTATACCATCTCTAACAACTTCCGGTGACAAGTACAGAGGAGTGCCTCTCCAACCACTCTTCAATTTCTTCTGCTGAACCTTCTTCGCTAATCCAAAATCTGCAATCTTTACAACGTAGCAATAGCTCCTGGTCGTTCGCTTTCGGGAAGACAAAGAGAAGGCAAATGTAGAGGAAGGAACGAGAATGATATTGGCAGGCTTGATATCGCAGTGGACATAGCCACGAGAATGAATGTAAACGAGCCCTTCAAGAATCGACTTTGTATAGCGCTTCACTTCGGATTCAGGTAATCCACCATTCGATCTCTTTATATGTTGGGCTAGAGATCCTCCAGAACCGTACTCCAGTAGCAAGTTAAAGTAAAGCTCGTTGTTCCCAAAGGTGACTTCATCGCCAAAGCAGTGAACGATATGAGGGCATCCATCTAGGTCGGCCAGAACTTCTCTCTCCTCCTGAAGCGTATCCGATTGAAGGATCTCCGCCCACTTCACAGCCATAATCGGCGGCAAGTTGCATCGACGTGTGTTGACTCTCCTCGTCATAGCCAGAGAAACCCTGGAAAACCCCCCTCGGCCAATCGTCTTCCCTCTCAACCATGACTCACCATTATTCTCGTAGTCTCTCTTGTCCTGAGGCTTCTCATGCTGTTTCCGCTTCATCGCTTTCCAAGCTTTGTTCTACACCACCAAACAGCAGAGAAATGAAAACTCACTTTAGGGTTTTGATCACTGATAACAGACAATCAAGAAAAGCAAAAGACATTACACTTACCAGAAGTAAGGAACGCGCAGTTCTAATCCTTGGATGATAGTGAAGTACGAACGGATAATCAAAACCAGCGAACCCCACTGAAGAAGAACCAAACAATCGAACAATTTACGTTGGTTTTTACAGAGAAATCAAAATGAACGATCGGGAGAAGTAAAATGGACTCAGGAATCGAGCAGGGTTCAAGAATCAGGGTATTTATTAGGTTTCACTGTCCCGCACCGACTCTAACTCTCTCTAACTACGCTTTCAAATAACATGGCAATCGGTTCTTTGGGAATGAAATTAGGAAATGCGCGTAGAAGTCTTCGGGGGTAATATAGTCAATAGGTAATAGAAAACAACAAAAAATAAAGGGTACTTTGGAGAATAAGAATCCACCGACTCGGAACTTTGGACAACTCCATATACAATTTCCAAACGGCTAGTAGTGCTCGAATCGAATCTTTGTTCAATCGGCAGAAATTTGACCAATCAAAACATCCCGTGAATTTTGTTGAACACCATCCGATGATCACTTTTTTATGATATACCTGTTGATAGGCTGTAACAAGTGTACAAACACTCGTTGAAAACCGTCACAAAAATGTAACTTTATAAATTAGTGACGCTTTCCCGTTTAAGTGACCAACTAGTCGGGACCCCGTGCGATGCACGGGTTTTGTGTAAAGAAATTGAAGCCAAAAGAGTCTGATGACATTTCCAATTGGCGAAGTTGGTTCAAATCCAACCCAAGCATCATTTTTTAATTTATATGTCCTTATATAAACTCCATTAAATGTATCTTTATTTAATAATTTTCATAAATTTTAATTTCTGTTACTGTTTTAAAATTTGTATAATTCCAAATTCTAATATTGTTTACTATTTATTATTAATTGTAAGAAATAATTTTAATTACCTTTATTTATTTTATTAATTTTGAATGTATTACCTTAACTCCAGTTTGGGGTGGTTACGTGTTTGGAGGACTATCCCCTGTACCTCAATAGCTCATTACCAATAATAATAATAATAATAATAATAATAATAATAATAATAATAATAATAATAATAATAATAATAATAATAATAATAATAATAATAATGATAATAATAATAATAATAACTGCGGTGCCTACATAAATCCACAACTCATGCTTCTTGATCCGAGGTGGTGCATGAATCAAGGGAGGCAGTCAAATAGTCTTTGCTAATAGGGCAGAGCCGACGTGGAAGGATGGAGCCGCACTTCAAGACCTGTGATCAAGAAAGGAAGTCAGAGGCCCGAGGAGTTATCCACGGGTAGATACTCCAACGCTCAAGTCAGTAGAAGGATGTGAGTGGTTGGGCCAAGCAATAAGGCTGCTGGTCCGAGCAGTGTAACAGTATAGGTGTTAGAAGTCTAGAATCCCCTACCTTGAGTAGGAGTTACCGTTTTATCGCCGAAGGTGCGTGTCCTAGTTGGGTTAGGCTTTTGGGGTTGTCGGGATGAGGTTAATAACCAAGGTCTTTGGGGTAGAGTCCTAATCCCTAACAGAGTTGTCATCTCCCTTTCTTGGTTGTGCTTATCCGCGTGACGTGAGGCTGACGTAGCCAAGAGGATAAGGTTGGGGCTACGGAGGTAGCACAGCACGACCATGGATGTGGAGTCGATGCATGCCATGGAACTGGCCAAGCATGGCCGACGTAGCCAAGGTGACTAGGTAGCCATGTGTCATTCAAGGCAAGCTCAACCATGACTGGAACACCACTCCCCCAGTTTCGAAGTCGAGGAATGAAATGCTCGGCTGAGGTGTAGGTGTGGCATGGTGCTTTAGTTTTCAGTTGAGGTACTCCGAGTTGAAGTCTTGGTTGAGCGTCTAGTCCACTTAGCATTCCTCAGCACTTGTTGGAGCTTGGAATCCGCACAATGCGGGTTGCGACTGAAGAGTGCTTCGATCGTTGGCTACGGAACTTCGACAATTAGAACTTCGAAATCCGAACACCACTCTCCCAGTTCCAGAGTCGATGAGAGGAGTGCTCGGCTGAGGCTTGGTGTGTCGTTTACTTAAGTCAGGTGCCAAGTAGATTTCATCTTTAGGGTCCGAGCTTCCGTATTGCTCGACTACATTGCACTGCGGAGGGCTCATCGTTCTTCGATTGAGGAACTTGGAACTTGAATTTTCAGAATCCGAACACCACTCCCCTAGTTCCGAAGTTGAAGAGGAGAGTGCTCAGTCGGGGGTAGCGCAGACTACTTGGCTGAGCTATCTCATGGATTGCTCGGCTAGGTTACAATGCAGATTGCCCAGCCAGGACCACGAGAGCGTTGCTTGCTTAGATGGCGGGCCCGATTGAACCAGTGTTTCAGAGCGGACCAATGAGGTTTGTGGGCTTGATGACAAGGGGCGTCACTTCAGTTCCCGAAGCTTCGTGCGTGCGATATCAATCGCGCTGATTGGTCTTCCTAGGCTTCGTTAGAAGAAGCTGTTAAAATAACCTTCACCATTAATGTTGTGACAAAGGATCTCTCTGTGCATGTGGTTAGCTGGTAACTATTTACAATAATATTAGGGTGATCCATATCAATGCTAAGAAAAACACAATAATCCCAAGCTTGTGGAGCATTATTTCTCAAGTTGGATAATCAAGGCTGGTAAACATTATCACTCAGTGTGGGATCTTTCTGTTGGCTACTATTTATTTTATTTTATTGTCACAATTTCTGTTATGCATGTTATTTCCTAATTTAAAGATAAGCTTCATGTTCCTAGTCCTATGCATTGCTTATTTACATCTTTGAATTACAATCACTTATAACAAGTGATGAGGTAGCATATATTGCTTGATACTCAATGTCATTTCACCTGTCAAAGACATCATTAATAAAATTAATGCTATTTTTTCATATATCAACATTTCAGAATCTTGTTATATTCATCCTGAAGAGGACAAAGCTGTTCCTTAAAAAGAACAAGAAAAGGAGGCTGAAGACACCATCCCAAGTTGAGGCCTTGGAGAAATTTTATAATGGTATTGTTGTATTGCTGCTCCTTTTAACATATTTTATAGTTCTGACTTGATGCTAAGTTCACTTGAACTCTTATAAGAAATGTCTCTTACCAAAAACACAAGTACCCCACAAAGTCAATGAAATTACAACTTGTAGAGGAGATAGGATTGTTGGAAAAGTAGGTATTTGAGTGGTTTTGCCATAGAAAGTTGAAGGATAAAAAACTATCCAAAGAACCTTTGTGGTATTTCAGCTTCACAGGACAGGTTGTTTGCTCAGAGTGAGGATCCCTATGGTGCAGAACCTTTGTGGTACTCATCTCGAAATAGCAATTATTTGTTAATAGAACAGCAGCCACAGCAGTAGAACAGGTGGGTTGAGTCTTGATTCGAAAAGCACCCAAAATGGCATTGTGAAGGGAACATCTATTGTACAAACCAAGAATCTATCAGTTTGAAACTAAAATGTATTTGTGATTCAAATATTTTGAATGAGAATAGATTTTTAAATTTTATTTGTAATTGATGTTTTTATTTTTGCATTTCATTTGAATTTAGATGAGTGTAGAGAAAACAGGTTATTTGAAGAAAATTAGAAATAAAATTAAAAAAATACAAGTTATACAAAATATGCATATATAGATTTAGCGGCAGTCGCAACTACCACTAAAGATGTCAATGACTACTGTTAATGAGGTTTTAGTGGCAGTTTTTTGCTTTTACCGACAGTTGAGAAAACTGCTGCTAGAACATCTAACGACACTTTTTTAGCGGCATTTTCCGGACTGGATTGGATTGGACCAAATCTAGTCCAAGTCAGTGAATGCCGAACTCTCCAAGGTGATAAAGAAAGCAAAATAGGAATTGGATAGCAATGTGTATATGTGAGTGTACCTTTGGAGGCTAGAGATTTATCTTTATATAGACCTCCAGACTCAGTTGAGACGTGGCAAAAGGGATGAGATAGGTTGCCAGCTCACTAGGACAGTAGAAGGCTACATGTCCAATGTTTACAAGGCATGCCTGCAAGGCATGGAGGGTGTCTTTATCTTCCCCACGAAGCGGGGTGGAGCAGCTTATTCTTGCTAGATGGGCTTCGTTTTCACAAACATTTTGGGCTAGCTATTCTGTGTGAATGAGGAAGGGAAAGAGATTGTCATGTAAGTCTGAGATTTACTAAAATTGGCGAGGTCTATAGGTTACAAGCTGCCTAGGTTAGATGTTAAAACTGTATTAGGCATGTGTTCCTAGTAGCGAAGGAAAAGGACAGGATTTAGCTACGGACAGAAAACCATAGCCTATATTCGCGTGGCTATAGCCTATGGCTACGGTTCAACTGATCCGTGGCTATAGCTCATCTATAGTTATGGTTTTTGTCTGAAGCTAAAAGATGGATTTAAACAATACAAACCTTTAGCCACAGACTGAACCGTAGCTAAAAGATGCATATTTCTACGGTTTATAACTACAGTTTTTCATTTATAACCACGGTTCATTATAAAACCGTAACTAAATGTAGCAACCTATAACTACAGTATTTTGTCAAAACCGTGGCTAAAAGAAGCAATCTAGAGCCATGACTTTTTGTAAAACCGTAGCTAAATGTACAAACCTTTAATTATGGTTTTGTACGAAACTGAAGATATATACATCATATTATAACTACAGTTTGGACAAACCGTGGTTAAAACCTGACTATGGCCATGGTTTATTCCAAAAATGTAGCTAATTGTTTTTTTAAATAATGATAAAATACCTGTTCCATTCATACATTCCATAACTAATTATTCAAATTAAAATAGTAAAATAGCAATAATTATTGATACTGCCACCTTAAAGCAATGTTTATTTCATTCATACATCACACGAAAATTATATATTGTAATAAGAAACTACATGCCATGTATAATTTGATACATCCATTGTGTTACCAGCAAAAATATATTACAAATGTCAAATTTTTCTCAATACATATTAAAAACAAGATGACTTTCAAATAAAAAATTCTAAATATAAAAGAAATATCCATTGTCTCCAACCATGCTTTGAGTCACTCGTTGAATGAAAACCTACAAAGAAAACAAAAAAGAAAGGTTAAAACAAGGATTACTTTGATGATCTAATTAAATATACAACATACACTGAAAAAATAAGTGAAAGAAGCTAGGTAATTAAAATCAATAGTATGTCAATGATATATATTAAATTTCTAATTAAATGTGTTTGGTGCACTGGTTTGACTAGTTTCTCATGAGAAAGGATGAAAAATATATTGTTTTTAAGTTATATGCCCCGCATTAACTTGGCATTAGAGTCGTCTTAGATTAAGGTGAGGTGTTTGGTTATATGAGCAGTGTTTCTTTGGGCCTTTAGTCGGTGGATAACGTTAGTAATAGTAATAGTAACGAGCAGTGGTTCTTTGGGCTTTAGTTGGTGGATAACGTTAGTAATAGTAATAGTAATAGTAATAGTAATTAATATTAATAATTAATAATTTCATATTAATGTACTTATGAAATTATTAATAATTTATTTTATAGTTTAATTATTATTAAAAAGAAAACTTTAATTATTATTTCTATGCAATAGTAATGAGTTAATAATTTCTCAATTATTAATTCTTTATATTCATTTACTTTAATAAATTCTTAATTCTTAATTTACTTTAAAAGAGTAATTAATAAATAATAAATATTTACTTCGTAATTATAACCATGGAATTTTAGTTATTTGTGGCTATAGTGATAAATAGTTCTTTAGCCACGGACAGAATAACTTTTAATCACAGACAAATTGTCCGTAGCTAAAGCTCAACGTCTGCTTTTGTAACTTATAGCCACGGATGCATTATGACCGTGCTTATAAATATCTTTTACATGGACAGAATAACTTTTAACCACGGACTTAGTGTCCGTAGCTAAATCTCAACTTCTGCTTTTGTAACTTATAGCCATGGATACAATATAACCGTGGCTATAAATAGCTTTTAGCCATGGACAATTTGTCCGTAGCTAAAGCTCAACTTTTAGCTACGGAGAAATTATCCGTAGTTAAAGTTCAACTTCTGCTTTCGTAACTTATATCCACGGATACATTATAACCGTGGTTATAAATATTTTTTAGCCACAGACCAAATAACTTTTAACTACGGATAAATTGCCCATAGCTAAATCTCAAATTTTTGCCATAAACATCAAATTGTCCGTGATTATATCCCATGTTTTAGCTACGTTTTTTGACCATAACTAAAGTACCGTAGCTATAATCCCATTTTCCTGTAGTGGAGGTTGGAGGATAATCGGGTTTCATAAGTCGATCTAACGAGGTGCCTTCAAGTGAGGTCTTACCACAAGCATAGCCAAGAGAATGGCAAGGCATGATTAGAGCGAGAGATCATCCATCATAAATGAGAATGAGAATGGGGTAAAAGAGTTTTTATAACCAATATTTTTTTCGATAAAATGATAAATAAGAAACTAAGTGTGAGTATTTATGTGGAGGAAGCTACCAAACATACAATTTTTTTGCATAACTGAACATCCAAAATTTTTACCTCCTTGATAGGGGAATTTGGATCTATTTCATCATAGAGCACACCTCACACCAAGGAATCAAGATTTCCTCCTCAAAGATAAAGGATGGTAATTGGGTAGGCACAAGACTCTACCTACCTTTTTAGATCTCTTAATCCATACCCTCTCCAAAATTCATGGTAGATTGGATTTTCATAGCCCAAACCCTTTTTGCACATGAAAATGTAAAACCCTTTCCAACCTTACTCTCGGGTGGAATGGGTGAGATTGGCAGGTCGGGTTTAGAACCTGTATTTAATTTCCTATTATTTTTAATTATATTAAAAGTAATAAACAAGTAAAATAGCATGAACAAATATCAAAATTTCCAAGTACTTGAGTAACATGTACAAAACACATAAACTACTAATTATCCTTCACATGAATTTCAAAATATTATACATCCAACACCTATTACATAGGTTCATATGCCTTCAAACAATATGCAGGTCAAGTAGAGTCATGTATAGCCTAATATCATACTCTACTCATACCCATATGGGTTGTGAAATCCCAAAACCCGTCTGGTGGAGGGTGATTTGGCCCGACCTCGTAGCATGGGGACACGTGGACATGACCTGGCATAGGTGACAACTCAGCGTGACAGCCTGGCCATAACTCGGCGTAACAAACTCGTCGGAGCCCGGCCGGACAACTCGGTGGATGTGGCAACTCGTCGGGAAGCAAGACCCAGCTTACCTCGAATTCTCTCCAAGGGTGGAGCGCCTCGAGCTCCCTCCATGCGAGGAGTCCCGATCTCCTCTTGAGACCCGAGCTCCTCCTAATGAACCTCGAGGTCTTCCTTCCTGAGAAGGGAACACCCCGACCTTCGGCTAAGTATCCCGAGGTAGAAACACTTCGGGTCAGCAACGTTAACACTCCTGTCCATACTTGCCTAAGGCCCGCCCCAAGTGTAAGCACCTCGGCGTACCCCAACACCTTAGTGTAAGATAGTTCGACCCAAGGTAGTTTGGTGCAAAGTAGCTCGGCAACCTGCAGGAAAGATCCGCCCGACGGCCATACCTGCTAAATCTGGAGGCTGCGCCCACGTCTCTTGTCAGGCGGCGTCGTGCCTGCCACTTCTGCCAGATGTGGCACGCCTGACAAGTCCGTACCCTGCAACGACTGCCCGCATCGGCCACCTCGGTTGTGGCAGTAACGGTTGTGGCAGAGGCGGTTACGCCTAATTTGATAAGATCTCTGATATAAAATGACCCCGACCTCCAAGGAGCCAGGGTATTGTGTTTGCGCCATCTGCACTCTTAGTTCTCTCTCTCTGTATTCTCTTTAATCCTCTCAAAGTTCTAACTTAAGCATCGGAGTGTTCCCGCTGGGCAAGCCCCCCGCGAATTCTTCACCTTCCTCTTCATCTCAGTTATCGTCTGTCACAGATAGGAGCTAGGTTTCTGCCAGGTAGGAGTGCCCGGATCAAGCAGCATCACCATCCTACCCCAAAATCCATTTTTTAAGGAAAAAAGACCTTCCCTATTAAGGTGCATAAGGGTGGATGCTGATCACGTAGGTAGAAATTTCCATCCCTATTCACTAAATTGGTCCTCACACCCATGTCACAACACTCGTAGCAGACGTTTTCCTATCGAGCTTCCATGTCAATCCACAAGTAGGAAACCCATGTCTCAAAACATTCTGGGGTATAAAAGAAGTTCTCAATTCAAAACTTTATTGTGGTTCTTCATGGAAAATGATGATGACGAAGGAAGAGAGGCTACAGAAGTTGAAGCCAAGCTCTTGCTTAGGATGGGTGTCATTGGACTCTAAAGAAGCTTGTAGAGGAGTGAAAACAAAAGCCCTAAGATTGTAGCCAAAATCCTTCTTTAAAAGCTATTGTAACCTTCCTATCTCAGCCAAAATGCTATTGGAGAAGAAATTAGAATTTTGGGTTTAGTTAGAATATCACCACAGCACCAAAAATTAGGTAGAAGGATGGAGGGTAATATTGGGTTTTAAAAAAAGTATAGGTAATGTGGTGTCACATGTGTATAGATTTTGAGGGAGCATTAACGGACATTAATGGTAGGGATAGAACTAGTCAATTGTCAAAAAGCTTAGGGGGTACTCTAAGACAATATGTAAACAGTAAGGGTATAGTTTGTAAATTAGCGAAACAGTAAGGGTACAACCTCTATTCCTAGGCATATGTTCATACCCTTATCCATTATTATATTTTTCCTTAGTTTTTTTTCTTACTTTGTATTTGGATTTTTTAATAGCACATTGAAATGATTAAATAAAAATTTTACTTAGGCCCATAATTTGACCAAAGGCCTCTTGGAGTCACCACTCTCCGTGAACTCAGGGTGGTGAGTCCCCAAACAAAAGGTTTCTCTTGATTTTTTTTATAGTGACTCCACGTACCTTGCTTGCTCAAACCCAAATTCTAGGGTTTTAGCTTAGGAGAGGGAAGGGGTGAGGCACCTCTCTCTTGTACCTGATGAACCCCTAATGGCATGATTTGTTTCTCTTGTGAAAGAGTTAGATAAAACTGAATCTACAATTGATATCCAATGCTTACATCATTGGATTAGACAAACCATCAAATAGCTCATAATCAAGAATTTTACATGGTTTGTGGTGTCTAAAATGCTTCGAGTTGGAGTCCAATGAGTTTGGTGGTATCGGAGTTCCCCCTTAACACTCCTCTAAGAACCAACAATTCCTCAAAACGAGAAAGAGAGGTTTAGGCACATGTCTGATCAAGCTCTTCCCTTCTTTAGATCGAATTCCAATGAGTGGGGTGGTACTGGTGTTCCTCCCCTTCACACCTCTCTTGGAACCAGTTGTCTACTTGGAGAAGGGGCAGCATTGAGTTTAACCCAAGCCCCTTCTTCCTATCTCAAAGTTGGAATGAGATTGGTAAAAGCAAAATGCCAATGGGAGGACCAGAGCTTACCTACGTTTAAGAGGGAGTATGGAGCAGAAGGTTTCGATGTGCCCCTATGTTTTGGGAGGAAATTCCAAGGAGTTTAAGCTTCACGCCTACCTAGAACTCAAAGAAATCACTACTGCAAATGGGAGAAAGTGAACAATGGCAGTTGTTGAGGTGTTCCTACAAATCTATTGTCTTCAAGCATTCTTGGTTACAACGTCGAGAGGTGGACGATGTGAAGATATAGAAGACTGATAGGGGTGGACTTCAGTAGAGGAGAACTACTACAAATAGTTAACGACAGCTTGTTCCAAATCCATTCTCAGGAACAAAAGCGAAGAGAATAAATAAAAGATAATGACAATGAAGATAAGTTAATAAGAAAAGAGAGAAAGAGAGAGAGAAGTTGATGTGGAAAGAATAAAACAAATGTGTCTTGAGAGGGGGAAGGGGTAGTTTGGGAATTTTGAAAAGACTTAAGGGTAAGAGGGTCTAAAAGTGGTAAAAGTAAGGGTATTCTAGTAGGAAGAAGGTTAAGGGGTATTTTAGGTATTTTAAAAAAATAAGGGTAGGAGTGTCTAAGAATTTAACAAGTATGGTAGTTTGGGATAAAGGCAAATTAAGGGTAGTTTAGGTGTTTTGGATCTTTTTTTGGATGAAGGTGTCTAGGTGATAATAATATGGGTATTTTTGTCACATGTCTATGAATTTTGACAGAATGTCAATAAACGCGAGTAGAATTAGTCAATTGTCGATTAACCAATGAGGGTACAGCCCCTATTCTTAGACATGTGTTCATACTCCTATCCATTATTATATTTTTTATTAAGATTTTTTAATAGCATATTCAAACGATCACAAGAAAACTTTTACCTATTAAAACGATTGTACTGTAGGACCAATTTCAGATTTCTGAGATAGATTGTAGTCCACTTATCCCTTTAAAAAATCCAAGAACTTGACTTGACACTTGGACATAGCTAAGTTTCCATCACATAAAGCCAAAGCCCCAAGAATACGGCAAAAGCTAGAAAAGAATCAACGACCCAATCCAAACGAGGTATTCCTGTTCGGTTTAAGCCAACCAAATCGAGCATCCATTTGATAGTAATTTTGCTCGGGTTTTGCTACTTTTCATTAGGATCAATAAAGAATAATTAATAAAAAATATAGAATGGAGTTTGAAAGTCCAAGAAATTGACTTGCCACAAGACAGTTTCTTATTTCGTATAGACCGAATAACCTACCAATAAATCACGTTTCAATCCTTTATTAAAATTATTCCACACCGCACATGGAGGATTGAAATCGTATTTTATAGACAGAAAATCCCAATTTTATATAATATGAAGCCCAAGTCCCAAAGAAAACGGTAAAAAAAAAAAAATCATAGGTGGATTTAGATCGGTCAAAACTCTTTCCATACTGTATCTTTTCAGGCATAAAACGAGATCCGGTCTCCAACAGTATATACCGACGGCAAAGAGATCAATTGTCGGTGGACTCTCTCCAAACTCCAAAGCATCTGAACAAGCAAGCTTTGGGTAATGGTTCTCTTCTTCACAGGAACTTCGTATCTTCAGCCCTCAAAACTTCCTTTGGTTCTATTTCAATTGTCCTTGGTTTTCTTATTGCTAGTCCCTTGTTCCAATTCATTATCCTTCAACATTTCCAGTTTTGACCAAAAACCACGAGACATAGTGTTGACAGGAGATGCAAACTTCTCCAAAAATGGCGTTGAGCTCACCAATAACCAACAGAACTCCCGAGGTCGAGCTACATATAAAGATTCGGTGCGTCTCTGGGACAAGGAAACACGAAATCTCACGGACTTCACCACCCGTTTCTCGTTAACCATTGCGACGATAAATAACTCCCTTCCTGCTGATGGGTTGGCTTTCTTCCTCGCCACATCAAACGGTTCTGAGCCCCCTCCAAATTCAGCAGGTAGCTGTCTTGGTCTTCTCACTTATGACGATTATCTCGATAAAGTGTGCCTCAACAACACAGACAATCAACTCATTGCAGTAGAGTTCGATACTTATTGTGACGACCGTGTCGATCCACTATACAATCATGTGGGTATTGATCTCAATTCAATTAAGTCTGTGGAAACTACTCGATGGTATGGTACTATTACGAATATAGGAAGCACAGTTGATGTTCGGATTACCTATAATTCTAGCACACAAAATTTGAGTGTTTTCTTGGCATATCCTGAAAAGCCAGTAGCCATTAGCAATGGGGACCCTGACCTTTCTTATAAAGTTGATATGAGGAAGTTCTTACCCGAATGGGTGACTATTGGGTTTTCTGCTGCTACTGGTCTGGGGGGCTTGGAGACCCATCAAATTCATTCCTGGGAATTCTATTCGAGTATGGAAGTAGAGACAAAGAAGACGAATTCGAGTATGGAAGTAGAGAAAAAGAAGACAAACAATACAAGATTGTTTGTTGGACTGTTTGTTGGTGCAGGTACTTTGATGGTTTTGGGCACTATATTTATATGGCTTACCATGCGTATGAAGAGAAAGAGGGACACAGAAGAAGTGGAAGATGATGATGATGATTCTATGAATGATGAATTTGAAAAGGGAGCTGGTCCTAAAAGGTTCTTGTATGGTGAATTGGCTCGGGCGACAAATGACTTCCATGAAGAACAAAAGCTTGGAGAAGGAGGGTTTGGAGGTGTTTATAGAGGTTTACTGAGTGATGTCAACTTGGAGGTGGCCGTCAAGAGGGTCTCCAAAAGGTCTAAACAAGGGATAAAGGAGTATACATCTGAGGTGAAGATCATTAGCCGATTACGACATAAAAACTTGGTCCAACTTGTAGGGTGGTGCCATCAACGAAAGGAGTTTCTCCTTGTGTATGAGTTCCTGCCCAATGGGAGTCTTGATTCCCATCTTTTTGGACAGAAGGAATCACTAACATGGAAGGTAAGGTATGATATTGCTCTTGACTTGGCCTCTGCACTTCTCTATTTGCAGGAAGAGTGGGAACAATGTGTTTTTCATAGAGACATTAAATCAAGCAATGTTATGTTAGACTCTAACTTTAATGCAAAACTTGGGGATTTCGGGTTGGCCAGACTTGTGGACCATGGCCAACGAGCACAGACAACTGTGTTGGCTGGCACCATGGGTTACATGGCTCCAGAATGTGTTATAACTGGCAAGTCTAGCAAAGAATCAGATGTCTACAGCTATGGAATTGTTGCTCTGGAGATTGCTTGTGGAAGGCGGCCTGTTGAACCAAGGCTAGAATCGAGTAAGGTAAGATTGGTGGAATGGGTATGGGAGCTCTACGGAAGAGGAATGCTATTTGAAGCAGCAGATTCTAGACTTAAAAATACGGGTTTTGATGAAAAACAAATGGAGTGTTTGATGGTTGTTGGGCTATGGTGTGCTCATCCAGATTCCAACCTCCGACCCTCCATAAAGCAAGCGATGCAGGTTCTTAATTTTGAAGCTCCATTACCCACTCTCCCGCCTAAGATGCCGATACCCACTTATTGTGTCCCCCAATTTAATGCATGTGATCATTCGAATTCATCTGATGTTGTGTTCCCTTCTACTAATTCTTGTACTATATCTCTCATGTACCCACGCTAAGTGAAATTTTAATAAATTATGTTGTATTGACATTAATTTTCTGTATTGTTTTTTATGTTTTCCTTTGTTTATTTAAGTGTGGCTCATGTATTATAGGTAGGGGTGTCAGTTGGACTGGATTTGGTCCAATCAGATCCAGTCCAATGTGGGTCCAATATAAATGAACCGGGTCCAATTCAAACCAATAAATGCTTTGGACCAATCTGGACCTGTCCAATTCAATGCCTGGACCATCTTGTCTGTTCAAATTCATTTTTTATTTAAATTGGTTTCAACCTAAACGCAGTCCATTGACACATGTATTCTTATCTTAGATCAATGGACCACGTATTCTTTTAATTCAAACCAATCCAATATAAATTTGTTACGAATGGACCAGGTCCAGTCCAATTTAATAAATAATTTAGACTGGATTGGTCCAATCCAATATGCCTTGTTGGTCCATCCAATTTGTTCAAATTGATTTATTGACACCCTTAGTTATATGTTTATAAAAATAAATGAAGTTTTAATTTTCTTTATACAGTTTCCCAATTATTCGATTTGCAATGTTGATTAGGATTGTAGTTAACGATTATTGAAAGAAATTAAATGAAAAATCTATCTTAGAGTTTCTTGGTAAAAATTTTATTTACATTTAATAAAGGATTTTCGGCTCTAACAACTCTTGTACTTCGCAAAAAAGCCACTTATAATCTGAGGGGCTAATTTAGACCTCGGACTAAGTTGAAAGGGACACCGTTAGCCTAAAAATACATGGTGTTAGTGACACAATTTACAAAATAGTGTATTGTTAAATCAAAAAATTGAAAAATTATAAATGAATTCCATTGAATAAAATAAACTATTTAATGTAGAATTAATAAATATTGAAAATAATATAAGTGGGTTCCACTTGAACTTTCCTCTATTTAGAAGAAAAATAGTTGGTGGGCTCCATTTGAATTTCCTCTTTGAATGGAAAAACAATAGGTGGGACCTACTTGAAATTTCCTCTCTACCCCTCTCTCTCTCATTCTTGGCCCAATCTCCCTCCTATCTTCTACCTGCTTTCCACATGCCACCTTCGCTGCAACTCTCAGCAGCGGTTGAAGATTAACCCAAGCCTATTACTGAGAGTTAAACAAGCCTAAAAGTGGTCAGTATCTAGACGATACAAACCAAATTTTGAATGAGACATCTGTGGTTCGCTCCAATCTAGTTTCTGTAACACTGTTTTTTTGGCCCAGTTTGGTAACCTTTCTATCCAATTACTAATCACAAAGACAATAAATTGAAAAGGGTTTCAAAATCTTGAAAAGAAAGACAGAAAATCTGAGAGGGAGAGAGAGAAAGAGGCAGCCCTTCCATCATGTTGTCAATAAAACCTGGTGTTGAACAACTCCTCATCCAAGGTCATGGTGGAAGCTTCTACAACCTTCTATTCGCTCTCAACCATCGGCACCTGATGAGAAGACAAGGAGGTGGAAGAATCTGTCGCAAGCCTAAAAGACTCATCAGTAGCCTCAAGAGCCGCTGCCTATACATCAACGACCAATGGTGATTTGGCACAAGGCAGAAGCCAAGAAGAGTTAGGAAAGTTGAGCGAATCAATGGTGATTTGACTCTAGCACTCTGGTAATGAAGTTTGGAGTTCTAGAGTCATTTGGGGGGTGAAAGAAGGCCTATTTCACGGAAAAGAAGCTTGTTTTCCCCCTTTAATATATAATTGTATCAAAGAGGAAACAACAATTCTTAACTGTAAATGGTATAAATGCACATAAACATAATTATATCATTATTACTTTGGGAAATTAAATCATAGCAATAAGGGGGCGTTCTTTTTTTGGATTTTGAGAGGGGAAAGTTGGTCTATGGGATTTTGGTTCCCATTGACCAAGAAATCCATGTTCATTTTTCAGATTTATGTGGGGATCAGTGAGTTTATTTTCTTGTCTATCACTTATCCGGGTAAGTGATACCCATCTCCTAGGTGTGTAAGTTAACTTTCCCATCTAAGGAAAAGTTGCCAATACTTGGATGGGACAAAAATGCCCCTTTTAATAATGAAATTTTTATGGCTAAGATGGTCATTTCCTTATTAACATGAAAAATAAAAGAACATGAGTAGATGCACTTACCCGGGTAAGTCGCTCTTAGGAAACACTTACCCAGGTAAGTGACTTACCGAAAAGCAAACGGGGCATAAACTATTTGTAACACATTGCCAAAAAATACATTTTTTAATACATAGAACCCACTTGAGTCCATATATGTCAAGAGACCCAGCTAAATATGACAAACTTGAATTATATATATGATAATCACCTTGTTTTTAGTGGAAGAGACTATTATTCTTTGGGTCAAAAGTCAATTTCTGATAAAATTCTTGTGGGAGTGCAGCTTTATTTGGGTCACCAAATAAACTTTTCTTTACATACCTTACCTATTAACATGAATAACATTTTGAAGAAGGCCAATCTAAGGGGGCATTCTTTTTTTGGATTTCCAGAGGAGGGAAAGTTGGTCAATGGGATTTTAGTTCCCATTGACCAAGAATCCCATGCTCTTTTTTCAGATTTATGTGGGGATCAGAGAAAGTTTATTTTTCTAGGTATATCCATCTCCTAGGTGGGTAAATAACTTTTCCACGTAGGGGGAAAGTTGCCAATACTTGAATGGGACAAAAGTGCACTTTTTAATAATAGATTTTTATGGCTAAAATTGTCATTGCCTTATTTACATGAGAAATAAAAGAACATGGGTAAATGCACTTACCCAGGTAAGTGTTTCCCAAGAAAAACTGGTAACTGCATTTATCCGGATAAGTAACTTATAGAAAAGTGAACGGGGCCTAAGAAGAAAAAGAAAGAGGTCAACTTGATCCTAAAATTTAATAACTTAATCATATTGATAAATAATCAAATAACATTCAAAAAGAAGTAGGGTGGGAGAGAGAAGCTAACTCTTTAGTAAATGAGAAAGACAAGCAAGTTATCAAAGTTATCAAGAGTAAGAGCCAAATTCTAATGCCTCTATATACCCATCAACATGTATCATGTAAGAAGAGATAAAAACATAAGTTATTATATATATAATAATGCATCCACCCACAAGCATTACATTCATAAGCTTATGTTCCCATCACAATATCATGTGCAGAGAGAGTTACATGCATATGATATGAACATATCTATAACCAACACTCACCTGAATCTTGGTTGTTTCATTTTTTTATCAATTTCTTTAGAAATGTCTAAGAAAAATTTCCTCTTCTCTTCCAAGTTATACCTCAGAATCTCCTCAAAAAGCTTTGTTTTTTTCAAAATTTATAAACCTCACATTCATTCAAATTTGTATAAGGAATATTTAATATCAATTCTAAGGCCCCATTCACTTTTCAGTAAGTTATTTACCTGGGTAAATGCAATTACTTGGGTAAGTTTTTTTCTAGGAAATTTATCGATGTTCTTTTATTTCTCAGGTAAATAAGGCAATGACCATTTTAGTTATAGAAATTCATTATTCAAAGAGGCATTTTTGCCCTATAAGTGTTGGCAACTTCCCCCTATGTGGGAAAGTTATTTACCTGCCTTGGAGATGGGTATAACTTTCCTGCGTAAGTGATACCCCCCGCTCCCCACATAAAGCCGAAAAAAGAACATGTGATTCTTGGTCAATGGGAACCAAAATCCCATTGACCAACTTCCCCCCTCTCCAAATCCAAAAAAAGAATGCCCCCTTAGACAAATCGCAAGGTAATAACATGAGACTATCTAAACATGCAATGAGGCAATTAGGTAATCCAGCAATGAACCAATTCTTCTTGAGATTTGTGCTCACATTGTCCTACTGTGTAGTCGATTAGGCGACCATGTAACCAATTATAAGTGAACATGTCAGTTTGCAGCGGCCTACAAATACACAGCCGTGCGAGAAGCCTATGTACTCAAACATCAAATTGCTACGGTGAGGTTATTAGTTATTTTGCAACTTAGTTTTGGATCAATGCTTTCAAAACCAATCCCGAGGCTGAATCGTTTTATAAATAAATAATTTATGATTATTTCGCATAAGTAATATATATGTATATAAGCATTACTTTATGTTTAACTTATACTTTTTTATTTATAAAAATGAAAAATGCTCACAATTCAGGTTTGAGGCTAAAAAGAGGGGTCAATAGTTACCCAAATTAATATAGAGATCACCCCAATCCGACAAATGAGTACAAATTAAATTATACAAAGCTTTTAGTAAATAATCTATACCTGATGATTGACTAGGTCCAACAGATTTATGGTTCTTTGACCAAATCAATAAAATTTTGGTCAGAAGCAGATTTTACTAAAACAAGCCCAAAACATGGCCGAATGACAGTTTGAACAATTCAATGGTTTGAACGAATCAACCATTGGGGTTAACGATGAAAAAACATTGATTTGGATATTTATCTAATTAATTATCATCTAGAGATTACAATAGAAAACAATTGATGCGTGGGAGACCGGGAGAGACTACTTAGAATAGAAAACAATTGCTAATTAAGTGCAAGTTGGTTTCTTTTATGTTTTTTCTTTTCGTTTTTAGTTACTAACATAATGGCAAATTGGCAAGTGGAAATTTGATTTTAAGTAACTAAATAAAAATATTTAAATTTTGGGTGATGATTCAATTGGGGCGCGAGTCCTATAATGTTCTTCATTAATGGAATAGGACTAGGGAACCTGTGCATCCTACGGGTGACTGCTACTATAATAAGATGCTGTTGACAAGATAATGAGATATCGACGAAGGGCCATTCTCATACTCATAGTAGTGTAGCTAAAGGAGCACTTACTACTGCTTAGAGCATGGATAGAAATAGATGTTTGAATAAGCACTTTTCGTGGATGTTTGTTTTAATACTAGCGTCGCTTCAGTTTCAAGGGTTATTTGGGTGCATAGACAAGGAAATAAAGGGTCTTTTAGAACTCAAGCAAGCTTTCATAGAGGGTCTAAATATTACTGTAAGTGTGGAATGGGAAGCTGAAGAGGGAGGAAATAACGATTGTTGTGGTTGGAGAGTAGTCAAGTGTAATCCCAGCACGGGGCGAGTCACCCACCTCTTCTTGAACGAAACATTGTGGAATTACAGTTTTCCTTCCCAAATCTACTTCAATCTAAATGCCAGCTTGTTTCTTCCCTTTGAAGAGCTTCAATATCTCGATTTGTCAGATAATCATATTCAAGGCTGGCTCGAAGGCACAGGTCATTCATTATTTCACTACTTCTTCTGATCCAACATTTCATCTTTTTGTTTTCGATCACTTCTATCTTTCCCATAAGTCGAACCTGCTCTCTATATCTTGATCATGCCGTTCGGATACGTTTCGGAAAGCTTGGTCGATTCTAACCAGCTCAACAATGGATCAAGAAATCGACGGAGTTTTAATTTAGCACCAATAATTTGCAGAGACCGGGATTTCCAATATCCAATATTTCTCAAGTTTAATGCATGTAGATTTATTAACTACTAAGCGTGTATGTTTTTTTTTCTGTAATATCCCCCTGCAGGCTTTGAAGAGTTGGCTCGACTGAAAAAGCTTGAGGTCTTGGACTTGAGTTTGAATAGATTCAATAACGGCATGCTGCCGTCTTTGGGTGCTCTCACATCCCTTAAGAAACTCTCTTTTAAGTTCAACGACCTGATGGATTCCTTTCTTGCGCAAGGTATGTAGATGTTGGTTTCTCTTTTCTTTTTAAAATCTTAAATTTCTCAATGGGATTCCTGCGATCCTCGTTGATTTGCCGTGGCCACATATGTTTGATTGGTTTTTGAAGCGGAAAGCGGGAATTCGTTCATCTCGGCAAAATAAGTCCGTATATACAGGATGTGAGAGGAGATCAGTACGTAAGGGCTAAGTATATCAGTTCATATATCCTAGAAATGAATTCAGCCTTTCACAAGATATTCGAGTTGGGCTCATGAAAAGTTTGATTAAGCTTGGCCTAAATCAAGTCTCAAGCCGAATTTAATATATTGACTCATTTTTAATCGAGTAAAGCTCAAGCCTAATATAATTAGGCTTACAAGGCTTAGGAGCCTAATCGAATTTAGGCTCGATTATAATATATATATATATATATATATATATATATAATTATACATTTAAAAAATAATACACATAAATATATAAATAAAAATGAAAAAATTATATATAATATTTTTAATTTATATATAATAATAATAATAACTAAGCTTTATTAGTTATACACTTATATGTATAATTGTAAAAGCATCGTTGAAAAAAGTTTGCAAGCAGATCTTATCTTCTTTTTGAAAAATATGCACTGTCTAGATGTCACGGTGAGAACCAACTGGTCCCAGTTGGTATGTTAGTTGGATAGTCCTAGTCCCGCGATTACCACATTTAGGAGTATTCATTATACGATTCAAACTGTAAAATCGAATCAAATCAAACCAAATTTATAGTTTGGTTCGATTTATAACTTAAATCAGATTGATGTGATTTGATACTTTTTTAAATTGTGGTTTATGGTTTTAATTTGGTTTATTGGATTTTATAAACAAAAAACATATAACCAATAAACCAATACCATAAAAGTAATAACCAATCAACCAGAAATATTCACCCTGGATTTTAATTGGTGAAAGCTCTTCCACTTTTATACCTTTTCGGCATCATAAATTTACCGAAAATTCTAATAAACAAAAAAGATATGCAATTCACGAACACCTCGCTCTAGAGATGGGGCCACCAACTATCATGGCGTTTTAACAAAAGTGCGTTGTGGAGGTTACTTTCTCTCCTTAAGTGAAAGCACTTTTTCCCCTGGATTTTGGATGCATTTTAATGTATACTTGGTACATCTATTCATAATTTGTTACATTAAGCCTTTTAATATTCAAATTCTGGTCCTCTTATTCTTTTAAATTTGTTTTGCTAATTAATTCAGAACTGGTGAATCTGATCAATTTGGAGGTTCTTGATTTGAGTGTGAATCAGCAGCTTAGTGGCTCGAATTTATTGCAAGGTATATGAAAAACTCTTTTCTTGTTGGGTATATAAATGATGATGCATTGATGCATACTCCATTTTCAAAATTAAATTACTTTACATATGCAAGAAAAGAGATTAATCTCCAAAGTAGATCTAATAGAGGCATGACCTAATACTTTTGAGGGTAAAATACAAAAACCTCCCCTGAAGTTTCCGACAATCATAAAAACTTTTCAGGCATCAACAAAAACCTCTTTTAATGATCATTTTAGTAATTTTATATACAAAATTACTGAAATGTGTTTTTTTGTTGAGTTAAAATGGGATTGTTTCAGTAATTTTATATGTAAAATAATTTATAAAAGGATAGAATGGGTATTTGGAAAAAACTGTTGCATCAATCTAACGTTTTCCGTCTGGAACAGTGACAGAATGGAGGTTTTTGTTGAATTTCTCAAAAGTTCAGGGGAGATATTTGTTAAATCCACCTTTGACATTTCAAAGAAATACACAAACAGATCCCTTCCATTTTCACTAATTTAATGCTAACAACCTAACCAAAAAATGATGATGCATGTCATATTTTTAACCACTTTAAATTTTCCAATTGTTCCTTAAATGATAATTTGATAATATTGGAGTATTTATAAACAAAATACCATAAAAAGGAACTTTAAATTTTATTGTTTATTGAAATATGTAAAAGAGACCTTTGAGGTATTTTTGGTGATTAAACAATTTACCAATTGATAGACACTCCAATATTGTCATTTAGGCTAAGTTTGGAAGGAGTACAAATATAAATATGTAAAGTGTAAAACCTTGTATTTTGTATGTATTTGCACTCTACATATGTATTGGTACTCCTTCCAAACTGAGCCTTATAGGCAAATGGGCAAATGAGGAAATTTAAAATGTTAAGTCAAACCAAAAAAAGGAATCTGCTTGCTGTATGATTCCTCCAAAATGTCAAGGGTGGAATTTGAAAGCATTTGTCAGAAAACATAAGGGAGATTCAAGTAATTCACCCCTAAATATTTATAAAAAGATTGCAACACAATTCTAAGCCAGTGTAGACATCATATTCAAAAACAAACAATTTAGGCTAAGTTTGGAAAGAGTACAACTACAAACATATACAGCACAAATACATAAAAAATAATACAAAATACAAGGTTTTGACTCTACAAATTTGTACAAGTTCTACTCCTTCCAAACCGAGCCTTATTTTTGATTAATTTTCTTTATGCCTAGGTGAAAAGTATATGCTTGCTTAATTATAAACCTCATAGGCTTAATTTACAATCTTAGCAAACTTACTTGTAGAATTGAAATTGCTTTATTTGAATTTGGATTTGCTCCAAATTAGTGTGCGAGTACTATGCATATGCATCTTGTATGTGTTCAATGCCATCTCCAGCCCAACCTTTTTGCCTTGATTCATTTGCAGCCCTATCTTAAAAATAATATACACTTAATTCACTACTGCTCTGCAGGGTTTTGTGAACTGAAGAACCTCCAAGAGTTGAATATTGGTTACAACAACTTTGGAGTAACTACTAGTACTGTACCTCCATGTTTCAACAACTTGACATTTCTTAGAAGGATAGATATCTCCAGTAATCAATTTAAAGGAAACATTCCATCTTTCATAACTAGTCTTACATCACTGGAGCACATCCTTCTTAGTGATAATGAATTTTCGGGTTCATTCTCACTCAGCAACTTTGTCAACCATTCCAAGCTACAAGTCATTGACCTTGGAGACAACAGGCTACAAGTAGAAGAAGAACATCCACATGCGACTCCTACCTTTCAGTTGAAAGAGCTGTATTTAAGAAATTGTACTCTTCACTCCGGTGTTGTTCCAAGATTTCTCTATAATCAATATGACTTACGAGTGCTTGATCTCTCCTATACCAACTTAAAGGGAACAATCCCCACCTGGATTTTGAAGAACAATACCATGTTGGAACAACTACACCTGAAGAAAAACTGGCTAATTGGCCATTTTCATCTTCTATCTCGTTATCCCAAGCTAATTGCTGCAGATATCTCCGACAACAGCATTGATGGGCAGCTTCAACAAAATATCGGTGAGGTGCTTCCAAACCTGTTATTTTTAAATTTATCAGCAAACTCTATTGATGGTGGCATTCCTCCCTCAATTGGTGACATGAGAAAATTGGCGACTCTAGATTTGTCTAATAACAATTTGACCGGAGTAATACCAGAGCACTTGGCCAAAGGTTGCACCATGTTAATGGCTTTGATACTATCAAACAATAGATTGCATGGAGAAATATTTCCACCGTATTTTAATATGACCAGGTTACGGACGGTGAAGTTGAATAATAATTCTTTCGTGGGGAATCTGAGAGATAATGGATTGTCCAACTCTGGTCAACTAAGTATGTTGGACATCAGAAACAACCAGATATCTGGTAGCATTCCCGGCTGGATTTCCAACTTCTCATTTATGGACACTCTTATCATGCGAGATAATCATTTCCAAGGAAAAATCCCAACTGAACTCGGACAATTGGAATTTCTTCAATTTCTAGACCTTTCTGGGAACAAACTCATGGGAGCCTTACCTTCTTCTTTCTTGAGACTACAGTATTTAAAATATGTAAACTTGCAAAGAAATGAATTCACAGGATCTCTGCCAGTTAATCTTCTCAGAAATTCATCTTCGTCTTTGATTGCACTGGAAATGAGTAATAACAACTTCTCTGGTAGTATTCCCAGTATGATCAGCGAGCTTTCTGAGCTGCATATTCTTCTGTTGAAGGGAAATAACTTGAATGGTCCAATTCCGTATCAATTATGCCAGTTGAAGAAGATAATGTTGATGGATCTTTCCCATAACACCTTTTCAGGGACAATACCCCAATGCTTCAGTAACATCAACTTCGGGAGTAAAGATGACACAGAAAATCCATTTCAACAGATAGTACAAGGCTATCGTTTGGAGAAATTAAACATATTCTATGTACAGTACTCCATGCAAGAAGAAGTGGATTTCACAACAAAGAGAAGGTCTGGATCTTACAAGGGTGACATTCTTAACTACATGTCTGGGTTGGATCTCTCCTGCAACCAGTTAACAGGTAAAATCCCCAATGAAATAGGAAATCTAGGTGGGATTCGTGCATTGAACTTCTCTCATAACCAGCTTACCGGATCAATCCCGACAACCTTTTCAAAGCTAAGGAACATAGAAAGCTTGGACCTTTCCTACAATAATTTGAGTGGATCAATTCCTTCGGAACTGACGGAGCTAAACTCTTTGGCTGTCTTCTCTGTGGCTCATAACAATTTATCTGGTAAGACACCAGACTTTAAATCACAGTTTGCGACGTTCGACAACAGCAGCTACGAAGGAAACCCTTTGCTTTGTGGACCTCCATTACAGAATAAATGTACCAACAATGGAGAATCATCAGACCCTGTGCCAGAAAAACCTTCAGGTGAAGATGAGGAGAACGACAGTGGCATTGATATCGCTGCTTTCTCAACAAGTTTTGTGGTTTCATACATCATGTGCTTGTTGGGACTCATGACTATTCTATACGTGAATCCTTACTGGAGGAGGATGTGGTTTGATTTCATTGAAGTGCGAATTCGTTCTTGCTATCACTTTATTACCAATGTTCTGAAGTAGAGGAATATATTAATTAAACTCGGTTTCCTTGCTATATTTCACTTGTTTTGTTCTCTTAATAAGAAGGCTCACAATGGTGCCATGATCTCCTGTTTACATTGAGCCATTGATAGGTAAACATAAGTAAGACCAAATTAAACGAATATCCGTGCATTCAGTAGGTTGGTTTCGCTAAACCACTTGGAAATATTAGATGATGATAAATATTCAAAAAATTTATTCATGGAGAGTTGTTCTTGGCATATAAATGGTTGGATCTTGATCTTTCACATGAACCGAGATCACTTAAATGGTTGAGATCAAAATTGGAATTTAAAAAACCCATAAACCAGATCAAATTAATTGTTGGATTTATAGTGTGAGTTATTGGTGGGGCATTCAGCTAACCCGAATTCTTTAACCTGTAACGTTAAGGGAAGAAAAACGTCAATAAGGGAAGTGGGTGTGGGTTATCTCTGTTCCTCAAAAGGCCCCTTCCTTGGTGCGTTCTGTTTGTGGCGTCCAGTGCTTTCTCTAAAAAGGACACAACACAACGGGTCTCTAAACCAAAACATATGTGAAGTTGCAAGAAAACCGGTAAACGTACAACAATTCAGATAAAGAGTATAGTTTATCGACAGTTTCTTCCTTGAAAGTTCAGTTTTGCTCCCAAAGAAGATGGGTACGCCCATGAAATCCTTTCGGTTTTTAATCTTTATTCACAGTTTTATAGGTTTCTGAATAGTTATAAAGTGAGATTAAGAAAGCTACGTACCCATCTAAAGAAGCTGAATAAAATGGTTAATAGCAAATGTTAAGTATGTAATTCCAGAGTTCAAAGTCATGGGTTGCAGGGAGGAAGAGGGGCGGTGAGTTGCATAAAGCAGAGAGGGAAGAAGAAAGCCGAATCCGTTTGTTTAAGATTTGGGCGGGTTAACAAAATTTAAATTATTTTTTGGAGTCCAGGCTGCCGTTAGTTCTGGACTCCGTTTGTTTGATTTGGGAGAGAAGTGACGTGTTGGAATCCTATTGGGGGACAGACGATGCAAGCCCTCTTTGTTAGGGGTGCAACTTGGGCGGGCCTATCCTGAGCCCGAACCCGCCCAAGCCGAAATTTTATAAGGGCTAGGCTTGGACTTTTGGTCTCCGGGCTGGGCTTCGGCCTAATTATATATATATATATATATATATATATATATATATATGTGTGTGTGTGTGTGTGTGTTTGTGTATATATGTAAATATTGCATATATATTTACATATATATTCATACATATTTGTATATATAACATTTGCATAGATATTTTGTATATATATTTTAGAGTAAGTTCATTGATCAATTTGAGCCCGGCCCAGGCCCAAGCCCAATCCGAATGCATCAAATTATAAAGCAGGCTGAACTCGAATTGGAAAATTTGGGTTTGACCTCAGACTCAGGCCTTAAGCCCAAATTTTAGAACCGGGCCTGATTTGACCATAAACCCGGCCCAACCCGCCTGAATTGCACCTCCTACTCTTTGTAAGTGCCATATTGCAATATAGTCAAAATCCATGGGATGTACAAATTTTGTTGAGTGAAAATTTAAGCAAGAGGTGCCTTCTGAAATGATAAGCTAATCCAAGTCTACCTTAAGCATTATTTTCAGTGTCTTTGAAAATATTGGTGAAATAAAATTAATGGTGGAGAAAAGAAATTAAAATATTGGCGGAAAAGTGAAATCTAATGTGTTTTAGAATGTTGTAGTGCTGGAAACATTGGAAAACTTTATTTCCCTTTTACCAAGTGAGAATCATTTCGAGGGTTAGAATTTACTGTCAAGATAGGTACCAGTTCAGAATTAATTCACAGGTCAACATTGACGCATAGAGTGTGGGTTGCGGTCCTTTTAAATGTTCATAGCTCTACAGCATAAATCAGAAATTTGCATTGAGCAATTCCATACTTGATATTTTTTTTAGATATATAAATTACAAAGTGGGTACTTAACTACTTTTGCTTTTAATTTTTTATTGTTTTTGTTTTTTATAGGACGTGGTTTTAAATCAAAAATCGTCATTTACGATTTCAATGAACAAGAGGAAAGATCCCCGCCACGCATCCGAGGGTCACTGCAAATATAAAATATTAGGGGATGTATGTCTTAATATCAAATTAAACTATGCATTTGACAACAAGATATATACCGATGGAAGAGAGAGAGAAGAGCAGAGCCAGCCAAGAAACCAGGTGACGACGACATGACGAGATATTTCGATAATAAGTGCTTTTCATGGATGTTTGTACTAGCGCTTCAGTTTCAAGGGTTGTTTGGGTGCTTCGACAAAGAAAGAAACGCCCTTTCACAACTTAAACATGATTTCATGGCAGGTCTAAACATCAGTAGAAGCCTAGAATGGGGTGATGAGATTCAGGAGGGAGGAAGTGTCAGACGACGAATTTTGTGGTCGGAGAGTAGCCAAGGTGTAGTCCCGCCAAAGAAATCCTTATTCTTCTCAAAATAATCTTTTAATGGCATCTTTAAACAACCCAGCAGATTCGGTAAAGGGAAAATAGGTTTGTCTTTCTTGCTGAGCAGCAGCAACAACAATTCCAATCACAATAACAATAATAGTTTTAACAACAGCAACAATTCCAACAACAGCAGCAACAGTATGACAACAACAATAATATCAACAACGACAACAGTGCCAATAGCAGCACCCCGTGGCACCAAATCAGCCAAATCCGCATGACGGTCAGCAGATACCACAAGACAGTTAGCTTCTTAACAGCCAACAGATCCTGTTCAACGATCAATACATTCCGAAGAATAATAACCAGGAGATCCCGAGGAACAGTCAACAATTCCCTCCACAGAATAATAACTTGAATTAAGAAGACCCACCTCGCCCATGAAATCCCAAACAAAGAAGACGCGGTAGCCTGGAACGAGCAGGTACCTACAGAGTGCCAAGTCGAGGTTCATGCTGAAACCAATGCAACTTGTTCCACTGAATGCACCAAGAGGAAAAAGCATATGCACCGCACAGAGAGAAAAATACAGCTCCCCTGCATTAACAATGAGGCCCAACCTAGAGAGAGCAGTGTAGCAATCAATAAGATGGTTTCCCTTTTAGAACAACCTAGCCTGACTCGCAAAACTCCACTCGCACTACAAATTCTTAAAGTGCCGCAAAACTTTCAAGCTCCCACTTTGGAGTCTTACCGGGGAAAGACAGACCCGGTAGAGCATGCAAACAACTTTCAAAACCTTATGCTCCTTTACGGAGAAAACGACACCAGCATGTGCATCGCATCCCCCTCCACACTGAAGGAGGAAGCATGGCTTTGGTATTTGGGATTACCACCAGGATCCACCAAAAACTGGGATCAGTTCGCCAAACTCTTCATTAACCAATTTGCCACCAGCAAGCGACACTCAAAATCAACAACATGCCTATTCAACGTTGTCCAGAAGCCCAATGAGACGCTCAAGAAGCATATTCGAAGGTTCAATATGGAGCGATTGCGAATTTCGAACCTGGATCACATCGTATAGCTCATAGCAGCAAATAAAAGTGTCAAGCATCGCGAACTAAAATGGGAGCTTGAATTGCATCCACCAGCTACCAAGGAAAAGTTCCTTGACGTAGCTCACGACTTCATCAAGGAAGAAGAGGTAGTAGGAACAGAGTCTAAAACAACGGGGAAGAGGAAACAAACTAAAGAAGAGGAAAGCACAAGCAGGACTAGGCAAAGAAGCAAGTCGCCGAAGAGTAGTGAGATACTTCTTCTTACTTTCTTGCATCACACCCAAAGATGAACTTGTTATGGATGATTCAAGGGGACTACTCTCTTCATTAGGAGTGGATGACGTATCATAATTTGCATAAATGCCGACTTGTATCTTAGATCAAGAACCGCTGCTACTACCAAAGGTAAATTAAACTCATCCCAATATTTCTTGAACTTTCCCAACATTTTCCTAGCCATTGCTTGAATATAATCATACTTTCTCAATAGCCATTCATTAATTTGCACACGAATCTTACAAATATCGGGAAAAAACATGTTGGGTGTTGGATATTTAGTCCCTGAAAATGCATTAGTTGCCTCATAAAAATGTTCCAAACATTCACAAACAACTTGGCCAATATCCCACTCCTCAGAATATGGATTAAATGTATATTCTTTATCAATTCGTTCTAATCGAGCAAATTGATTTTTTAATGATTCTCTAATTTTTCTTATCAAGTGTTTAACAACATCCAACCCATCTTGCACAATGAGGTTCAAAACATGTGTTGTGCAATGCATATGAAATAATTCCACTGACAAAAGAAGTTTACCCAACCCAGAAAACCACTCTTTCATGTTTCTAATTACAACATCATTCACAGAAGCATTATCAACAGTGAAAGCCACCACTTTACTATCAAGGTTCCAATGCAAAATAAGATCTTTGATGACTCTAATAAGGTTTACAGCATCATCATTCTCTCTAACAGCTCAAAAACCTATAATCTTCTTTCTCAATTGCCACTTATCATCAATGCAATGAGCAGTTAAACAACAATATTCAATATTTTGCCCTAATGTCCACATATCAGTAGTGAGATTAACCCAAGAATCAAGCCTATCAAGAATGCCATAAAGTTTCTCTTTCTCATCCTCATAAATTTTCATGCAACCATTCCTATTTGTATTGCATGAAACCATTTTAAACATGAGATTAAAACCATTTTAAACATGAGAATAAAACAAAATTATCTTAGACAGATGGGTTCGACTATGATATGGAAAATATATGATATGGAAAAAATAACTGACCAATAAACTAAAATTACAAACGTGGGAGCAAATAAGGTGTTATTAATCAAAATTCATGGGTTGCTTTTGATTAATCAAAACTCTTTTCATATTATATATTTTCTGTATCATAGATTTCCCCTAGATTATACTAATGACGAGTGGAGGAGTAAGTTTGTATAATAATCATCTTGAAGGTATTCAATGCTACCAGATCCCATGTATGATATGAAAAAACTTCTGACTAATCAACTAGAATCATAAACATGATAACCAATCAGGTGTTATTTATCAAAATTAATGAATGGATTTTGATTGATTAAGACTTCTCATACCATATCTTTTCTGCATCATAGATTTTCCCTTTTAGATAAGGTGAGATTATGTATTGATGTATTGGTATGGGAAAATATCCACTTTTTTCAACGATTGCTAATTCTACGCTACCGGATCCGGTCTGAAACAGTATGTATACCGACAGCAAAGGGGTCAATTGTTGGGTACTCACTCTCCAAAGGGCAAGCTGGGTTTGGGTAATGGCTCTCTGCTACGCAAGAACTTCTCATATCCAACCCCCAAAGCTTCCTTTGGTTCTGTTTCAATGTCCCTGGGTTTTCTTATTGCTAATCACTTGTTCCAATTCATTATTCTTCAACTTTTCCAGTTCCGACGACAAGACAAGAGACAACTTAATATTGAAAGGCAATGCTTCGTTCTCTAAACATGGCGTCGAGCTCACAATAAACCAACGTGACAGTGGCTTGAACGGTAGCGAAAGTCGAGCTATATATAAAGAACCGGTGCGCCTCTGGGACAATGAGACGGGAGATCTCAGACTTCAACACCCATTTCTCCTTTACCATTAATTCATTGAATGACAACAACTTTGGTGATGGGTTGGCTTTCTTCCTCGCACCAAACGGTTCTATCATCCCTCCACAATCGGGAGGTGGCTGTCTTGGTCTTTTCAGTTACGACTTTTGGTTCGACAACAGATCAGAAAATCAACTTATTGCAGTGGAGTTCGACACTTTTTCAAATGACTGGGATCCAGATTACATTCATGTAAGTATTGATGCCAATTCTATTTAAAAATCTATTCTCCATTCAAAATATTTGAATCACAAATACATCTTAATTTCAATTTGATAAATTCTTGATTTGTATAAAAAAATGTTCTCTTCACAATGCAATCAGTTCTAGAGTTAGATTTTCCACTATCTTCTCAATTGCCTTGGGTGCAGAAACAACCTCCCCAGCTTTCTTTACAGCCATGTCCTTTTCAGTAACCAAATATGCATACTCTCCACAGAGTGCTTCCAACTCATCTTTCACAAATTTCAACTCTGTTATGCAGCTATGTACCTGGATTTTGCTACATCAAGCTGTTGCTTTTCTGCAGAACTTGTCTCATTTGCAATCCCTTGTTCTATTTCTGCCAACCTGAGCTTGACATGTTCATTATCTTGTTTTGCCTGCTTCTCTTTAGTTTGTGCTCTCTCTAGGTTCAACTTCAATTCTCCTATTAGTCTCTTGGTATGTCTAGCTCCTCTAGTATTTGAGTCTTTGCATCTTTAGTGGCATCTAACCGTACTCAGGAATCTCTTCTTTTGCCTCCCTTCAGATCCTATTTTACATGCTTTTGCTCCTGTTATACCAAAGAAAAGAAACTTAATGATCAGAAAGCCCAAAGGAAATCAAATGGATGGGAAATTAAATTCTGATCCATTTGTAGACAAATAATGGGTCAATTTCCATGCAATGTTTTATAGACAAATGGATTGAAAATTAAATTCCACATTTTAGTTAAAAGAAATAGGAATGTTTGGAGTAGTAGCTCGGATACATGGCATGAGAGTTTGTCTTAAAAATAGTCAAATACAGCTTGATACAATCTGGCCAGGAGAGGAGATAAAATTGGTATATTTGTTTTTTATGTGAAGAAGAAAAACCTAAGAATCTGTTTCATCCATCCCTCTATTAAAATCGAAAAACAAAAGGACAACTAACAATAGGAGCTGTGTCATAACCAAGACAGCTTGCCTTTCTGTTACAAGTCAATCCAAATCATTTAATTAATGAAGAAAATGTTCGAAAAGTTCCAAGAATCCAAGAAAAATTCGGAAATTTTTCAGCACTAAAGCTGGATTATTATCAATACCAATAATAATGATCATGAGGCAATAACAATAAAATGATAACAGAAATGAAGATAAAGAAATCTCGTACCTCAACAATCTGGCTTCCTTGAATCATAGGCTGTCCTATGATTCAAAAAGCTTTAAAAATAAGGAGAAGGCATGTCGTAATACGACAAAATCTTCCGCTTCCTTGAATAATTGCAGAACAAGGAGCCAAAAAACAAAAAATCTGAGAAGACAAAAATGGTGCCATCTAACAGGAGAAAACCGGTAGACAAAGACCATGTGAAATGTGTAGCTGGATCAAGATCTTGGGATTGGGCAAAATCAACCTCTATAAAGTTGATGAAGCCTGAAAGTGAGCTAGCCATCACAAAAAACTAATTTCCACTCCAACGAAGTACCATTCAAGGTCCTAAGTCAATACATCTGACAAAACCTGTATCACAAAATTCTGCTAATCCGACAAAACCTCTTTGAAGTTGATTAGTCTTGCATGTAAGTATGATTTTATAATTTTTACATATTATGTTATGATATTGAATTCCAAGAATTTTAATGTTCCTTTCTGTGCATCATTGGTGAACTGGAATTTAACCACTGAATCTGTATGTCTACTTGAATCAGCTGGTTACCTGAACTACTATGGATTCAATTCTATTGTCTGATTAAACCAAGGAAATATTGGTGATATTTCTTGTGATTGGTGAACCATCTCCAAAGGTGACTGTTCCCGATTGCTTTTAGTAGACAAAACCAAGGAACTTCTATCTTGTCACTTGCTTACCAACAAAAAGATAAATCGGTTACTAATCAAGTATCAGATAAGTTTGATACTAGATCTGATTGCACTTTATGAATCTCCAAGGGAAACGGAAGAAAGAATATGAAATATCATTTGGTAAAACAACAACCCCCATAAATCTAAAGCTTAGCTACAAAGACTGAATCAGTAAAAAGTAGATAAACATCATTTATTATTCTATTCTTATGTGTTCATAGAGCTGTACCTGGTATATCATAACTTGTAGGGGAATTTCCTTTTCTATTAATTCCTACTCCAAATATAGAACTTCATAGATCAGAACCATTTGATACATTCAAACGGTGTATCATAACAATTAATTCCATGAAATGCTTACTTTCGCTATATGAAAAAAGAAAAAGAAAAAGAAAAAAAATCCGAATTGACATTAAACAGAGACCTACAGACAAAGCAAAATATGAAATTCCATCAAACCCTCACTTTCATTATATAAAAAAATAAACTAATTAAAAAAATCTGAATTGACATAACAGAGACCTGCAGATCTGAGCACAAATGTAGCTTTCATTCAATTATCTTGCTAACCAATTTGGCTATAGCCTACAAGAAGGAATCTGAAATAGGACTGAACAAACAAATTCTTGAAATCTGATAGAGAAGAGATAGCACAAATCCAATGTACTAAACCATTTATGAGTCTGCAATCACTTGAGCCTTTATGCCCTACATGTGCCTTTCATATTCAGACATTTTTTGTAAAGTTGGTATCTTCTTATTTTCCCTAATAATTCAAAGCTAAAACTACCTCTCTACAGCCATTGCTCTCTAAGGCCCTATTTGAAGCCATAATGCTAAGTAGACAGGATCATGACTAACCAACCAAATCCAACCACTAAGACAGTTGTTGACTACAGAGGAACAAAATAACAGCTAGTATAATTTTCAATCAAAATAGAGGAACAAAATAAAAAATAAAAAAAAATAACATAGGAATGCTTAGGAGAAAGCAAGAGAGATCAAGTTTAGTACCTCCTTGAGAAATTGAAATTGTCCTTTAGAGTTCCTCAGTACTTGGACTAACAGAGTAGCATTTATCAAAGAAGACAGCATAAGTGGTGGCAATAATGAAGGAACCCTAACAAATAGAGAAAAAGAGACAAGATAGATCATCAATCATGAAGAGGGAAGAGAGAGAGAGAGATTAACCTGTGAATCAAACGCTGCAGATGTGCCTGAGAGAGAGACTGTGCACGCACGAGAGAGAGAGAGAGAGAGAGAGAGAGAGAGATTTGCTAATGTGAGACCGTGTGTGAGAGAGATAGAGATAGAGAGTGTGGGGTGAGAGAGAGAAGGAGAGAGACGACTGAGCAAGAGAGGGATGACTAAGAGAGAGAGAGAGAGAGAGAGAGAGAGAGAAAGGAGAAAGACAACTAAGTGAGAGAGAGCGAGAAAGGGATGACTGAGAGAAGGGGTGGGAAGAGGCGTGAGGGATGAAGCCTATCTCACACCTTTTTTTTGTAGCGGCAACCATTTGGTCTATAGCGGCAGTTTAATCGACTACCGCTAAAGATCAATATTTATAGTGGCAGTCGCCAAATATGCAAGTCGAAAACTGCCACTAGAGATGTATTTTCTTATAGTGCTACCAACATCATCTCACACCACACACCTTAACTTGAGACTGGGTGAAAAGGAAAGACTCATTCAATTAGGCTGGATTGAATTAGTATAAATAGACAAATTACAGGATAAGATTGTTACAAAATTTAAAATTTAAATAATAGTTACAACAAGATAGGAGTCCTCCATTCTGTAACAAGATTGTTACAGAATTTCAAGGTGGTATGTCATTTGGATGTACTCCTAACATCCCCCCTCAAGTGAAACGGTCGTCTGCAGACTGTGAGCTTAGCAACCAGTTCACAAAAGCGAGTAGTAGGCAAGGGCTTAGTGAGCATATCTACTACCTGCTTGGAGATCGGGATGAAATGAACCACAAGTAAGTTGTTGGCCACACATTCACGAAGGAAATGTACATCGAGCTCAATATGCTTGGCCTTAGAGTGCAGCACTGGGTTGAGTGATAAGTATGTGACGCTAAGGTTGTCACACCACAAAGAAGGAGAGAGGGGAGAAAAGAAACCGAGTTCCTGAAGTAATATCTGTATCCAAGCTAAATCAGAGGCCTCAGATGCCAAGCTACGGTATTTAGATTCTGTAATAGAGCGAGACACTGTGGGTTGCTTTCGGGAGCTCCATGATATGAGGTTGGGACCAAGAAATATGCATAAGCCGCCTTGTGAGCGGCGATCTATTGGGCAGTTGGCCCAATCTGCATCAGATAAGGCTTCCAACTGTAGTGATTTAGAAGGGGTGAAGAAGATGCCATGATCTATCGTACCTTTAAGGTAACGTAGAATACGTTTCACAGCAGCCTAGTGAACCGTGGTGGGTGCCTTCATGAATTGACATATTTTGTGGACTACAAAGGAAATCTCTAGGTGTGTAAGGGTGACATATTGTAATGCCCCTACAATGCTACGATAAAAGTTTGGATCAGGGAGAGGATCCCCTGAGGAAGCATCTAATCGGATAGAGGCTGCCATCGGAGAAGAAATTGGCTTTGCTTCATGCATCTAGGACCGCATCAATAGATCTTGGACATATTTGTGCTGAGTAAGGTGCATTCCTCCTGTAGTGTGATGGAGTTCAAGGCCCAGAAAATAGTGGGCCAGGCCAAGATCTCTCAATGCAAACTGAAAGGAGAGGTGGTTAATAAGAGAAGTTACAATAAAGCCATCAGACACGGTGATGAAAATATCATCCACATAGACTAATACCAGCAAGACATCAGAGCCACACCATTGAGTGAACAAAGACGTGTCAAACTTAGAATCCTTGAAACCAAGCTGAAGAAGAGAGTCACGTAGACGTGTATATCAGACTCGAGGAGCTTGTTTTAAGCCATAAAGTGAATGGTGTAGCTTGCAGACAGTTAAGATTTTGGGGATCCACAAACCCAATGGGTTGTTTCATATAGACCTCCTCATTCAAAAAACCATTAAGGAAAGCTGTAAAACCAGAGCTTTTCTAGTTTCTCCTTTCTTGTTTTTTCATTCATTGAGGATTCAGATATATATATATATATATATATATATATATATATATATATATATATATACAGCCATCAAATCTCCTAAGTTTACAGGAACTCAAACTCAAACCTATCTTTCCTATCTCAACTATACAAGATAAGGATTAGAAGAGAACGCAGACTCCTACTCCGAATTCGATCCTAACTCAGCAAAGTCTCCTAATCCCGGATTGTGAATGCCCAACTTGCGGAGAAAATACTCAAATTCTCTGCGACCCAGTGCCTTTGTAAAAATGTCAGCCAGCTGAACGGTAGTCGACACATAAGCATGACGAATGCAACCATTTTGAATCTCATCACGAAAAAAATGGCAATCAACTTCAATATGTTTCATACGCTCATGAAACACTTGGTTTGCTGCAATATGCAAGACTGCCTGACTCACTCCAAGAGCCAATAACAATCCCTTCAGCCATTTTAATTCACATGTGGCCGTGGCCATAAACCGATACTCTGCTTCCGCTGAAGAACGAGCCACAGTGTGTTGTTTCTTAGTTTTCCAGGAAATCGGTGATTTCCCAAGTAGAATAAGCCACCCGGACAGGGAACGTCGGGACAAAGGACAACTCGCCCAGTCTGAATCACACCATGCATATAACTGCAAGTCACAATTTGAATGCAAGAGAATTCCTTGACCAGGATTTCCTTTCAAGTAGCACACCACTCGCAATGCAGCCTCCCAATGTCTTTCTTGCGGTTGCTGCATGAATTGGGACAGAACATGCACACAATAAGACAACTCAGGACGAGTTGCTGAGAGATAAATAAGACTGCCCACCAAGTGCCTATATCGCTCAGGATCAGATAAGAGAGGCCCATCTGTCAAGGCCAGATTGTGATTCTGCTCCATAGGAAAAGGAGATGGGCTTTGTATCTTTCCACTGTCCCATCAGCATTGTACTTGATTCGATATTACCCATTTGCATCCTATGGCTCATTTTCCGGATGGCAAAGGCTCTACGGTCCATGTCTGATTATTCTCAAGTTCCTGTATTTCTTTTTGCATTGCATCCCTCCATTTTTCATCCTTTACGGCCTCAGCAAAAGAAGTAGGTTCAACTCCTACAGTAATAGCTGCCAAGAAAGCACGATGTCGACAAGAAAAATTGTTACAATTCACATAGTTATCTATGGGATAAGGACTACCTGCAGGATGTGATTGGCCGAGTGAGCTTGCAAAGGGACACGGAGAGGGACTCAAGCGCTGTTTGGTGTGAAACACATAGTCTCTTAACCTTGTGGACTGCTATTTCTATCGATGCCCATGCCCCAAATGAGAATCAGAGTGCTGTTGTTGCTCAACATTGCCACCCCCCCTGACGTCAGGACTGTCTTCGCTTGCATTTTCTGTGGTGACGTCAGAAGAATGCATAGGTTCACTAGTATTGGCATTTGGGTCTACATGGGTTCCTTCTTCTACACTGACTCCTTCTACGAGTTCACCTCGCTGGTTAGTCTCCATCTCGCCATTTGCTTGTCCTGGTAAATAAGTGGACGGCACCAACACTTCATCTGTCCCACCTAATCCACAATGAAATTGTCCTTGTGCTTTGTTTGGTTGTTCATCCTCCTTGCGTGCATAAGGGAATTCATCCTCTAAAAAGGTAACATCTCTTGATGCAAAGAACGTGCCAGACTCTAAATCATACAAGCTCCATCCTTTCTTTCCAAAATGATACCCAACAAAAACACACTGTCTACTTCGACTGACAAATTTATCCCCTCCATGTCCATGATTGTGCGCATATGCCAAGCAACAAAAAGCTCGCACATTATCATAAGAAGGAGGTCGCCCAAATAAAACTTCATAGGGAGTCTTTCCCTTCAACGGAATGGACGGTGTTCGATTGATCAAATAACATGCGGTCAATACACATTCTCCCCAAAAATCAATAGGCATGCTAGCTTGAAAACGCAATGCTCGGGCAACATTGAGTATGTGGCGGTGTTTGCGTTCAACCCTCCCGTTTTGTTGAGAGGTCCCCGACACAAATGGTTTGATGAATAATACTATGCTGAGCAAAATAACTAGCTAAGCAAACAAACTCAGTCCCATTATCAGTATGAACCACTTTGACAGGTTTGTTAAATTGCCTTTGAACCATAGCAAAAAAATTTCAAAGAACTTGTCCAACTTCTGTCTTATCAATTAGAAAATAAATCCAAACACCTCTAGAAAAATCATCTACTATTGTCAAGAAATAATGAGCACCACAAGAAGCTACAGTTCTATAAGGACCCCATAAATCACAATGAATTAACTCAAAAATATCGGATGCTTTATTATTATTAGAAACAAACTCTTCTCGACATTGTTTAGCTCGAAAGCATACATCACAAACCTTAATACTGTCATCCTTATTATTTTTAGTACTAACAAAAGGCAGCAATTTAACAATTTTATGAGAAGGATGCCCTAACCTTTGATGCCAAATATCACATGTCTTGCTCTCTGTAGTCTTCATCGCTCTTGCTGATGCAATGCTTTGGAAATAATAGAGTCCCTCTCGCTGCTCACCCGCTCCAATCAGCATCATCGTAATTCGGTCTTGTATCACACAGAATTTATTAGTGAACTGAACAACACAATTCAACTCCTCAATCAATTGCAACACAGAAATTAGATTGCAATTCAAACTAGGTATATATAAAACATTAGTTAGTTTCAGATGATCGTCCAGCGCAACTGTGCCTTCTTTCTCTGCTATTGTCGCTTTCCCATCTAGCAGCCCGACAGAGCATGGAATGACGCTCTTTATTTCTCTCATCAACTCGAGGCTTCCTGACATATGATGAGAAGCCCCTGTGTCTATTATCCACTCTGACAATTTTCGCTTACCACTTAGTTGTTGACTCCCCTCTTTTTGTGTGTTCAAAAGGTTGAGTAACATGTTCCACTACTCACTACTTAGTCCATTTAACCCATTCTTGACTGCATCTATTGATTCTCCTTGAGACGCATTGCCTTGTGCAGAGACTTTGGCTGTATTGGCCCTGACTTGGCCGCCACGACCTTTTCCTCCTGCCCTTGTTCCGTGATTCCCCCCGCTTGCATCCACTCCGCCTTTCCGTCCGAACGGATTCGTTATATCCGAGACCGCGTTGTTGTTCCCGTCGGGCACTACTCCAATGTCCAGCAACGACGAAGAGACGCTCTGGATAATTGCTGGAGTGGTGTAGCCGTAAGAAGGATTGGATCGACAGAAACCCATATCGAAGCAGCGATCGAAGGTATTCATCAGTGGTGGCGGAGGGGGTTTCGTATGCACAGGAACTACACTATCAGCATTGGCGTTGTTCTGGTGGTGATACCTCGTCTCCATGGACGACCCGTAGTCGAGATCGAGATAAGGATCCACGTCGGAGAAGAAATAGTCACCTGACTTCAGATCGGGTGTTTCCATGAGTTTGGCAAGGTTAGGAAGTAACCAAGAAGCAGCTTCGGCCTCCGCGCGGCAGGTGTCATTGTCTTCCTCTTTGTCATTACGATCGTCATCGTCGTCCGAGGACTTAAGGAGACCATCAGGAACAAGGAGGTGGCTACGTCAGATTTCATGGCAGGGGTAGCCGATTCGTAGATCGAAACGACAGGAATTCGCTTGTGCCGCCAGGCGAGTGGGTTTGCCGAGTGGATGTCTCGGTCGCAAGTGACGCAGAGGGTAGCAGCGTCAATCTCATAGGTGACATTGGCCGGGGCTTGCTCACAGACCTCGCACATCCAGACCCGCTCGTGCCGGGAGGCGAGCTTGTTCGCACCATGAACCTTGGCGTCGCAGTTGAAGCAGAGGAACGCCGAGTCTGCCCGACAGAACAGTAGGGCCGACGCTGATTTGCACGAATCACAGGGCTTTGCCGACAAGCTCCAACTCGCCGAGTATCCCTTGTCGCTTTCGTCGTCGATGGCCATCTCACTTACTCAAGCAAACAAAGCGGATCGTTTCATGTTGACCAGACTGAATGTGCCCTCTACCTAGTTCAGTTGGAGGAAGGAGATATCGTACGTTGGTTGCCAAACTGTTGACATGCCTTCCACCTACGTTGCATTGATCAGTGGTTCACTTCTCACGCGAATTGCCCGCTCTGTCGATTGCCCATTGCGGCAGCACCCATGTCCATAGCATTGCCGATGCCCTTTGTTGGGGCCGAAGAAGAGGAAGACAGAGGCCATGATCGAGTTGAGGCTCATAGCCAAGCGGAGTCTCCTAATCCTGGAGACTCCTAATTCAATCCTAACAAAAGCATTGCTGATCTCTGTTGTCTCAGCTCCCAATGAAATGATGTGGCCAAGGCAAGTACAGTTCTAATAGTGGTTGGTTTAACCACGGGGCTGAAAGTTTCTTCAAAATCGACACCAGCCTCTTGATAGCCCTTGGCAACCAGGCACGCCTTGAAGTGCCCAACTGAACCATTAGCTCGGCGTTTGATTTTATATACCCAGCGATTGCCAATTATATTTTTGTCGGGAGGTGGGGGAACAAGAGACCAAGTGGAGTTTTGGATGAGGGCCTTGTATTCTTTGTGGACCTGGGTGTAGCTGTTGGGCTCGGTTTCAAGAAGATGGTTGGCTTGCATTGCATAACGAGGGTTTGGTATAAAAACACCGGTCTTGCACCTGGTGAGCATGGGATGAGAGGAAGGGGGATGGGGTAGTGCAGGTGAGGGTAGTGCACTGGATGCATCAGAGGTGGATGGGCCTAGTAGTTGATGTGAAGAGGGTTGACTTGAGGGTCGAGTTGGCGGCTGCATGTGGGTTGGCATGGAGCCCAAAATACCAGGATCAGGGGTGGGGGCAGGGGTAGATTTGTATGGAAATATTACAGGTGGGGGCCTAACAGGATGAGGGAAGGTGGCTATAGAGTATAGGGTGGGCTTAGTGGTCACAGCAAAAGGGAAGTCCAATTCATCAAATACCACATTACTGCAAATGAAGATCCAGCCCGTGTTAGGTTCAAGGCATTTGTACCCTTTATGATGTGGTCTGAAGACCAAGTGCACACACTTAATAGACCTGAAATCCAATTTGGTTTTGTTATAAGGGCGAATGTGGGGATAACAGCCACATCAGAAGACTCAGAAAAGTGAATAATCGGGTTTAGTGCCGTATAATTTCTCCCAAGCCGAGCTCATATGAAGAATTGGTGTGGGCAACCTATTTATCAGGAATGCAGCCGCTTCAAAGGCATCATACCATCGGTTCCACGGTAGTGACATCGTAGTCGTAAGTGTAAGGCCCGTCTCAACAATATGTCTATGTCTCCTTTCGGCTAAGCCATTTTGAGCATGTTCATGTGGACAAGAGAGACAATGTGTAATTCTAGATGAAAGAAAAAGAGGGCGAAGAGATTTATATTCAGCACCACCATTTGTTTGAAGAATGTGAATTTTGCAATTGAAACAAGTCTCAACATTATTCTTGAAAATAGGAAACAAAGTAGCAACTTCAGATTTGCAAACCATAGGAAATAACCAAATAAACATGTTGTAAGCATCAACAAAAAGTAAATAATAACGGTAGCCATTACTAGACGAGCACGAAGCAGGTCTCCAAATATCAAAATAAACAAGTTCTAAAGGTCCATGAACAGTAGTAGAGCTGGATAAAAAGGGTAAGCTATCGTTCTTTCCCATGGGGCAAAAGCTACAGAAGCGAGAATCAGTGTTGGAGACGAGAAGTTGAAACTGTGAAAGAATGTGAGAGGTGATCTTATGACTTGGGTGGCCAAGCCACTAATGCCAAATGAACTTTGAGGTACGCTCACCAAGAAGAGTTGTTGCAATTGATAAAGCCCATCTTTAATCTGTCCCTAAAATAGTGCTCTCCCCGTCACATTGTCCTTCATAGAGAAACCAGAGGTAGTGAAAATAAATGAGGCATCGTTATCTCTGCAAAAATGGCTAACTGAAAGAAGATTCTTTGTGATATGTGGTACATGTAGGATATTCTTCAAAATAAAGGAACCAGTAGAAGTATGTAATAATGAAGAACCAATGTGAGATATATCCAGACCTGCACCATTACCCATAGTAATTTGATCCGCACCATGATAGTCACTGTGTATAGTGAGATTATTTAAATCAGAAGTGAGATGGTTGGTAACCCCTGAATCCGGGTACCAGCTATTGTCTGATTGAGAGTGACAAGAGCATGCAGTAAAAGCCTTGCCTTTGACACCCATAAGTTCCAAGTATCGCCGACAGGTGGATGCGGAATGTCCACGATAGCCATAGAGTTGACAAACAACAGTAGTATCAGTACCATTGGGTCATTTGTTGTTGTTGTATTGAGGCACTTCACGCTTATCGTTATGAAAGTGATTATTGGGACCATTATTGGCTTGCCAGGGCTTGGTTGTATACTAGTATTTTTTACGCTCCTTATCAAAGGATGGTTGAGGGCTGTGCTTCTTTCCATCAGCAATATTAGCCGAAGCACCATCAAGAGATGTATGGTGTCTAGTCAACTTCTTCTCACAGGTGAGAAGAAGACTTTGCACATCTGGCAAGGACAACCTCTTCTCACAGATATCACAGCAGTATCATACTTAGAAGGAAGCCCATAAAGTAAGTAGTGAATAATGTCAAAGTCTGGAATATGGTAATTTGATGCAGCAAGGGCATCTGCTAAGTTCTTTACTTTCTAAATGTAATCAGCAATGGAAAGCTCACCTTTCTTAAAATATGCTAGTTCCAACTTCAAATCATGTATTCTAGACTTACTTACAGAGAAGAATAAGCGCTTCAGGCGATTCCAAGTGTCATGAGACGTCGTGCCTACCACCTGTGCCAGAACTGGTTCAGTCAGGGTAAATAACAACCAAGTAAGGATGACTTGGTCTTGTTCCTGCCATGCAAAATAGTCTGGATTAATGGTGCCATCATCAAAAGTCTCTGGTGGACACGTGAAAGATCCGTCAATGTATCCAATCAGTTTGTGACCACGAAGAGCAGGGAGAACTTGGGCTGATCATAAAAGATAGTTGTTGCGGTCAAGACGAACAGATATAATATTGGTGAAGTTTGGAATCGAGATAACAGAGATTTGAGAGGAGAGAGATGAGGACTCTCCCTGTGTTTAAGTAGATCTATTGATATCAGACGCCATGGAGAGAGGACTGGAAAAAAAAAAGAGGAATGAAAAAGAGAAAGGAGAGGTACTGGCGTTGGTCAAATGGATAGTTCTGATACCATGAAAGGGAAAGAGATAAAGGAAAGCCTCATTCGATTAGGTTGGATTGAATTAGTATAAATAGACAAGTTATAGGATAAGATTGTTACAGAATTTAAAATTTAAATAATGGTTACAATAAGATAGGAGTCTTCCATTGAGTAATCCTCATCCTTCTCACGTAGAGAATTTTAAGGTGGTATGTCATTTGGATATACTCTTAGCACTGGAACCCGCCATGTATGAAATGTGTGGTGTGAGATGATGTTGATAGAGGGTTGAAATGTGTTTTGTTGGTAGGTGAATCGGCCTCCATTAACTGATTCTTATTAGTGAGCGTGAATTCACATGGTATGAGACAAGTGTAATAATTTTATTGACGATCTAGAAAAGATTACAGGTGTAATAATTTTAGTGAGGATCTAGAAAAGATTAGATAGATGAAATTGGTAAGGGTTGGAAGGTGTTTTGTTGGCATAAGATCTCAATTTTATTGAGGATCTAGCAAAGATTAATAAATTACATAGATGAAGTTGGTAGAGGGTTGGAAGGTGATTTTGGCAGATGTCAACTCATATAGGTAAGCAGCAGATCCAGTGTGAAGTGGCGAGACCTCTATTCGTAAATAAATCTCATTTTATTCTTGATTTATCTCAGTTGTTGTTGGTGATGTTACAAAGAGGGGAGGCAATGAACAATGGTGTTCAAATTTGGAGAATTTAAGAAAGGGGAATTTGGTCCAATAAAATTAACATTGTTAGAAAGTTCCTATATATTTTGCCGACCCATCAAATGTCATTAATTTTTTTCTTTACAAAAAGACCTAAAATTTCAATTTAATCCATTTCTTAGTAGCATACGAGTATTCATTTTTCAAGTCTCTCGAGTTTATCTCCTTAAAAGTCTCTTTTCTATAAAATACATAACAAATCCAATGCATGCACAAGGGCCATAAGAAAACCACGAAAAATGTAATTAACTTATTATAAATTCTAATTCATAATTAATTATGTACGAAAGTTAATTAGGTCTCCAAATCCTTTAATCGTATATATTTTTTCTTGGATTAAATCATGTTTCATTTTGTTAACTTACCTTTTATCAACAAATGTTTTGGATCTAACTATGCACGTCCACCCAACACATGATTAATCTAGAATGAGAAGCCGATTGTAACAATATGTCAGGTGTAACGAGCTCCATGTTCAGGATTCAGCAGATGCTCGTGTGCTGTTACACCCAAAACAATCTATCAACAGTTCGAACCCCCAGGGATCGCAAGAAGAAATAACTTCTGTAATGCGGTGAAGGGTCTCATTTGATACGAGGACATGCTGTAATGGAATCCAGTTGTCTGCAGATCGACTACAATGAAGATGTAATCCTACCCTAAATCGAAAAAGGTGTCACAACCTACTGGTCGGTCCTTGCAAGACTCCACCGTCATCGAACACGCTTTCACCGCTCGGAATACCTACGAAACAGGGAGTATCCCTAACTCTGGTTAATTTACTTGTCTAGTTCGCATTTACTTATCTTGTAGGACACTAGTTACATCTAGTTTGATTTTAACTTTTAGTTAGTTTTCTTCCTTATCTTAATCTTTACGTCCTATACAGTTAAGACTCGAATTCTAGTTCAGTTTCCTTAATAAGTAGTTTTTCTTGAGGGTTTTGCTATTATGTCAATTAATAACCTTCGGCTGTTTGTCTCTATCTCTCCTCTTTTCTTTCTTGTCAAAGTCTCCTCGACGCTTAGGTCCTTCTGCTCCTTCCTCCTCTCCTTCTTCCTGTCTTCCTATCTTCTTCCTGATCTACGTTTCCTTCTTTCTCTCATGGATAACCTAGAAGCGTTGAACGAAGCTTTTCAGCACATGTTTCAGGGGAATGGGAATAATGGTGTTGACGTATTAAACATTCCTCCTCTTCTCCCCCCATACGTTGCTTAGAACTAACAACTCTCTCTTATATGTCGTCTTTTTCCCCGTCTTGCCGACCAGTTTGAAGAAGTCGTCCAAGGTTTCTATGACCTCTGGAACTTGGACCCTAGTACCCTCTTAATGGCCCCTTTTCATAGAGGCCACTTTAGGTGGATTATGATAGTGTTTGTTTAAATGAACCCTAGACGTTGAATGGTCAATGGCTCCTTATGTCACAGTGGATCCCAGAGCTCCCTCAATATGCTTAGAAACTCCAGGAGATCGAAGTGTGGGTTCAAATCCATGACCTGCCTTTTGAATCACTATCTATAAATGTGGGTCATCCTCTTTTCGAACGTCTAGGTCCTACCCGCAGTGTTAGTGTCGTCCAAACTTACATTCGTGCTAAAGTAACTATTTTTGTAGACCGTCCCCTTAGAACCGGTTGCTTCATTGCTATAATCAACTGGATCACCAACAGGTATGAGGACCTCCCCTGGGTGTGCTATATCTATGGTAAAACAGGAGACCAACTCCGTCGTTGCTCTCAGCCTTTACCTGACCCTCAAGGTCATTCTTACGACTAGTTTTTCAACCAAAGAGTCATGAACCTACTAGGACCTTGGCTGAGAGCTGAACTTGCCCTTCGATAGAGATGGAAACGTCTTTGTTTCATAGACTTTGTGGATATTCCCTTGCCTGTCCCTCCAATACTTGAAAACCCTCCAGCTGAAGGAACTTCTTCCCCAACAAACCAGAATCAGCCTATTTCTACTTCCTCCCCATAGACTCCTTCAAACCCGAGGGCTCCAATAATCTCTACCCTTCCGGCCTTACCTGTGTCAACTTCCACTTTTCGTTTAGTTGAGACCACTCAAGATCTAGTGAATCATCTCTTCGAAGATACTCCTGGTCCTTTTTCCTGCTCAAGAGGCAAGTGACCTAGACTCGATCTGATCGCTCACCTGTCAGTAGATCTTGACTCCCCAGACCTGCCCACTTATGATAGGCCAGATCAGCTATCTAAGGAGATCCATACAGACCGTATTCTCAGGATTGGCATGGTGGCCCATACTGAGGAAAACCAAAACTCTGAAGATCAACATTCATTAAGTTCTCTTGTACTGCTCCCTTATTTCTTTTCTTTGTGGGTGGAGGTGGCTGGCCCAAAACAGCCCCACCCTTATCAATGATTGTTTTCAGCTAGAAATGCCAAGGGGCTGGGTGCCCCAAGGCAGTTCAGGGACTCAGGGACTTTGTCAACCGAATCAATCCTGACTTTATTTTCCTGTGCGAGATAAAGATCCTTGAAGAAAAAATTAATACTTTATCGAATATTCTACGTTATCCTAATTATATCACTATCAATCTTGAAGGAAGAGCAGGAGGGTTAGTAGTCCTCTAGAAAGCGGGGTTTCAGGTTTCTTTTTTGTCTTCTTCTGCTAGGTACGTCTTATTTCAAGTTCAGGACTCTCTCTAGTCTTGGACTCTTGGTTTTATTTATGGACCATCGAAAAAATATCAAAGAAACCAACTCTGGTTAAAACTTAATGAGTATCTTCAACAAGCTAGCATTCCCTTTGCTATAATTGGTGACCTTAATGAAGCTGCTGCTTTAAATTCTTTGGAGCCTTCTACTTCCTTTAACCATTCTTCTCTTCCTTTCAAGCAGTATCGTAATTTCGTTATTCAACACAATCTATTACAAGTGAATATCCAGGGAGGAGGTCTCCCGTGGTCCAATAAGCGTTACACTGGTCACATTCAAAGAAATCTAGATAGGGTCCTTGTCTCCCTTGACTGGTTAAGAGCCTACCCAAATGCCAGCTTGACTTTAGGAACTAAATGGGGATTGGATCATCATCCCTTAATCTTTAATTCTCCCCACCTAGAGCTAACCTTCCTAAGCCTTTCTGCTTCCTAAAAATGTTGCTCATTGTTCATTCCTGTAAACAAGCCATAGGGGATGGCTGCAATATTCCTATTACAGTATATGAAGCTTATAGAATCACAAAAAAACTAGACTCTGTGAAAAAGAACATCATCTCTTGGAAATCAACCCACTTTGTTGATCTAAAGCTCAAGCTCAAACAACTAGAGGATCAGATCTTATAGGCAAAACAACGGGAAGAATATTCCAATCTCATTTGCCTGTACAAAGAGTATGAACTGGTACATAAGCAAATTGAGAGCTTTTGGAGATAAACTTCCCATCAAACCTGGTTGCATTTGAGAGACCGAAACACAAAGTTTTTTTTCATAATAGTACACTGTTTAGGAGAAAGAGAAACTTTATTGAAGGAATTAAGAATCCTCAGAATGAGTAGAAGACTAATCACAATTCTGGTAGAATTCTAATGACCACAACTCCCACCCTTATCGTTGGTGCGCTTGGCATAAACTAACTCTCCCCAAAAATGTAGGAGGGTTAGGCTTTAAAAACCTAACTTTATTCAACAAAAGTCTGCTAAAGAAACTGAAACCCAAGTAATCGATGCACTTGCAAATTGCAATCTAATTCGCTCAGGAATAAAAATCATCTCATGCAGGCCAATAACACCAAATAGTTTTGTATCTGCTTTGACAAAGTCTGTACAATCGAGGTCAGAGACTGCGGCCACCAGATTTGCAAGCATTGCATGATTCACACCGCATGCTTGCTTGCCCCGATCTGCCCATTTTGTCGCAATAGCATTGCCAAAGTGATTTCCAAGGGTAAGACGGAGAGAGAGTTGGACAAGGAGATCAACTCTTTGAAGATGAGGAGGTTGAGGAGATCAAACTTCAGTGAAGGTAGCAATAGCTTCTAGGGTTTGTCAGCTGTTGGTTCATTTTGGAAGATGGTGGTTGTGGTTCAAGGAAGATTGTTGTTGATAGCAATGTTTGGAATGCTATCAGTGTTGGATTTTAATCTCATTAGAGATTAAATCCAATGGGTTTTATTAGTCAATTACATGAGAAATTACACCTGCACGCTTGTTTTAAAAAAATAGCTTTTCTTTTCATAAACCAGTTTTGAATTTGTCCCACATTGAAAAATTACAAGTTTTGTTTTGGGTTTTTTAATAGGATCTGATTTACACTCCTTAGAAATAGAAGAGGAGAGTATGGAGGCTTGCTATTGCAAATGTGCGCGTACGTGTGTGGTGCAATGAGGCGCTTTAGAGGCGCACTTTGCTCGCACCTGCATGGCTCATGAAGAGCGGCTTTGGCTTTTTGGTGTGATGCTGACCGTTGATATGATCAACGGCCACGATTTGATCAGGTGTAATCAAGAGGCACAATTCAAAGTTAACAGTCATTAATTATTAACTACTTTTTAAACAGTCACAATTTCAACATTGTGACTGTTCAAGGTGCCTTTCTCTTGTAACAGTAACAACAAATGTGTTGTGGCTAGTATTGTTCGTGATCATCTTGGACGGGTGATAGTGGTTAAGGCATATAAACTTGGCATCTGTACCATCAACCAAGCGGAAGCGTGGGCTGCATGGGAAGCACATAATCAAGCAACAAACTATAGGAAGCATCCTATTATAAGTGAGGGTGATTCATTATTGGTTATCTCGTGCCTCAACAAAAAAGTGGATGTTCCTTGGAATTTGAAAGGCATCATCTCTTGCTACTTGAAGAGGAGAGGTCTGCTCGAGAGAGGTCTTCGATACCAGCATATTTTCAGAGAAGCTAACCAGGCGACAGATTGGTTTGCTCATGAAGCTCTTTCTTCTTCTTCCCCTTCCCTAGATTTTTGTATCAATTCCCTTCCCCCTTCCCTTCTTATTTGCTTTGCTGATTTTTGGGGACGTATTACCCCTCGTTGTGTGTAGTACACTTCTTTTTATTTCATAAAAAAAAAGGTGCCTTTCTCTAAAACAACACCTTCCTCTACATAACTCTTCATAAACTATTTAAGGAGAGTGAATCAAACTTTCACACAACATTTTCGAAAATCTCTCTCTCTCTCTCTCTCTCTCTCAATCTAGTCTACTATAGTCTCATAGAAGGTTTCTTTGGAGACTCTTCAACTTTGTTGGTTACAGATTCTCGCCCATGGCTCTGTTGTATCCTGGGAACGGATTTGCCTTTAACCCAACAACAAACTCAGTGAACTTGAGTTGGGACAAATAACGTTCTAAAGACAGTATCTTTAGATGCACCTCAAAGCTTCTCATCCAAGTTTCAATGACCCCATTTTCCAATAATCAGCTCTAGCACTCATTATAAGGAGGATTGTTTTTCGAAGCAATACAAAGAAGATGGAAGACCTATCCTCTTAGCTCTCACATGGTGAGAATGATCACCAATGGAGCAAATGACGGACTAGGAGATCTACGGGTTCACCTGTAGAGAAGTGGGAGGGTAAAATGGTAGAGAGTTCGAATTTGCACCCCACAAGGAACCGCTCATCATCGGGAGATGTTCACAATACCCGGCGGGATGTGCTGTGGGGCGTTTGTGGGGCGGCTCCTTATGGGGCACAAATTCGAACTCAAATGGCAGACGGGGAGAGAGAGAGAAAGGGAGAGAGGGGAGGAGGAGAAAGAACCAAGTAGGTAAGAGAGAGGAGGGCTGGGCGGGTTAATAAAATTACAATGATTTTTGGAGTCCAGATGGTCGTTAAATCCGAAACTCCGTTTAAATTTAAGTTTTAGGTATAAAAGGTGGCGTGGCGATTTTCTATTGGATGGGACCTGGGGACAGACGATGTGATAACCCAATTATCAATACCGAGAGGTAACTCTCTTAGCATGACTTAGCTAGTTATAAGAGATAAACAAACAACTGAAACAAAAATATTCTGTTCTATAACCAAATAAGCCCACAACGACTAAAAGAAAATGAAAAGTAAAAAAGCTTACAAAGAAATTAAAACTACAAAATATTTCCTACAAACAAAATTTCAGGTAAAACATAACATCTAAGGAAATTATATCATTGTTCAGAATGATGCACAATATGGAGTGAGATATGTAGACCAAAGACAGTGCTGATAGCTAGTACATCTTGATCTTATTACAATCCATGCATGCTATGCATTCCCTTCCAAACAAAACAGAAAAAGAAGGCAAAGCCAGACAGAACACTTCTACTTAACGAGGGTACAAAAGGGATGCAGAAGGAGAAGCAGCGGAAGAAAACAAACCATCAGATGAATCATCACCCACAATCATCAGTGGGGGGCACAATAAGTTGGGACAGGCATCTTAGATGGGAGAGTGGGCAATGGTGCCTCAATTGTCACCCACATTCATCAGTCCCTTGCAGTGGTGGTTACCCGGTTACGTGAGGACCAAATGTCAATTTGTTAGCTTTTTTTTGGGTATATGGTACCATCGCACCGGTAATAACACCCCATCAAGTGGTGGTTGCGAGAATCATTCTCTTCTTTTTTTTTTTTTTTTTGTTAGGTGATTAAGACAAAAACAAGTGAAAATTAATCAGGTCAATACTCGGCTTGGCCAGATATCACCCTTAATTTTAGGGTCACAAAAACCCAATTGCCAATTTGTTAGGGTTTTTTTTTTGGGTATGTGGTAACCAACGCACCATTAATAACATCCCCACCAAATGGTGGTTGCGAGAATCGAATAGATTCCTTCTTCTCAAATCTCTCTTTTTGGGAATTCGGGCTCTCATATCTAGATTATAATTTATTGGATTATAATTTAAGACAAAAAAGTGAAAATTAATCAGGTCAATGCTCTACTCGGCTGGCCAAATATCACACTTAATTTTAGGGCAGCTTATCAAAATCTTTTCTTTATCATCAAATTGACAATATTTTAATAATGAAGATCCAGTGTGCTTCGGATTGGTTGCCTTCTAGGGATGGCAATTTTGCCGGAATTTTCAAGTGTCTAATTGGCCCCATAAATCCTAATAGGGTTTGGGATTTTAGATTAAAATCCTATAGGTTTGGGTTTTGACTTTAGGGTATTCGATACCAGGATGCATAAATATGAACTTATTATCTTATATATCATGCACAAATTTATAAATTTTAAGTATTAAGATAATTATTCTATTATTAATATTTTATTTGTATAAATTTCTTGGGATTAAAATCACCATTTGAAATTTGGATTTGATAGATTGTTTATTTCATTTACTTATAAAATGCTAATTTTAAATATTATTTATTTTAATTTTTAGTTGGAATTGTTAATCATATATATATATATATATATGTTTTGATGAACAAAAAGTTAATAAAACCTATTTTATTTCATTAAATAACATAAAATGTCAGATGGCTTAGTGGCTTCAAGTAGTAGTAAGAGATTTGGGACCATTATTAATTGGTCCGGGTTCAAGTCACACTATAAGCAATAAGAAATGGCTCCAAGGTCTCACAGGGATCAGGAAAAATGGGGATCAGGGACGAGGTGAGGATGGTATTTATTGACCACTCCCTATATATATATATATATATATATATATATATATATATATATGAAATTATAATATAATTTTATATATTATACTATATTATATTACATAATAAAAATAGTTTTAGGTAGGTTTCAAAAAAACAAATAAATAGTTTTAAGTAGAAATAATTGAGCGGCGTGGAGCAAATTTCGGGATAGGGCAAGGCATTTGAGTTCGGGGTCAAAGACAAGGCTGGCAAAACCCAATCCCTCCCTACCTCATTGTCATTCCTAGGCCAATACTAAAATACCATGCCAGCCATAGAACCTATAATGTATTTGAAAATTATATGGTGTATTGTTTCAGAAAAATTAAAAAACTATAAAAGACTTGAACCTCCCTAAATACTGAAACCCCCACCCTTTATGAAGGGATTAAACCTCTCCTGTTGGCTAATGAAACAAGACAAAAACTACCACTTGCTAAGACTATCATCAATGATGCAACTAATAGTCCTGAGACGGAGGGAATCTCATGATAAGCAACTACAACTACGACAATAGGCATTGTGATTGTAACAATGCAAATACTAACATTTCAGTTTTGTAACCTGCAAAGCAAATGTTCTTGAATCACTACTCTAGCAAAAGATGAAAGTAGTTTGTTGCGCAAAACACAGAAACACAAATTCGAATAGTATAAGAAAATGATTAAGAAAAGTAGAGATAATGAGAAGCAAGAAACAGAGTCTATACAAATTTACGTAGTGATTCGGGTTATAACCAATGTCCACAAGCGAACAAGGAGCAAAAATCCATGATAGAAACAATGATCGAGATTCCAGAGTTATGTACAACTTCTTTCACAGAAACTCTAAATCCCAGAATACCTAAATCTCTCTACTTATCTCTCAAGCCAAAGAATGAATACAAAAGAAAACCCCCAAAATATTCGTATTTGGGTCAGACCCATAAAGTTAAATGTGGACCGACCATAGGACTCTATCCCCGAACCACAAACTACTAAGAATTTTTTTTTCATCGGATTTTCCTCAACTCAATTCGGGATGGGTCAAAAAGTAGATCCTAATAATGAATTCAAGTTACAAATAACTGATTTGGCGTTCTCTATTGCTCAAAACAAACACAACAGGAGAGAAGGAAACAAGATAATGATGTCCAAAAGGAGATTCTATTTCATAAAACTTCTTAGTTACAATCTTCTAGCTAACTTACATTAAGACGCTACAACTAGTTAAATAGAATTTCACTTTAGCAGCAAGGCCATTACACAAGATAAGCTAAACAACAAAGATGAAAAACTCTATGCAAAGAGTAAAAGCTGGAAATAGCAATTTTCACCTAGAGGACGACAAACCCTAAGCCTCTGTTTGGTTTGTGAGAAGATTTGGGTGAGATGGGATGGGACGGTATAAAAATTTAACTTTCTATTGTTTGGTTTTATATGGGAAAATAGTAGGAAAACAGAGTCCAAATCTTGAAGGACCTACCTCCTGCGAAACTAGAATCCGCAGATTCCTTGTTGGTGCTGGAGATTTCCTCTAAAGATCAATCCACAGAGTTCTCAGAGGTTCAATTTTGGACCTAGTTTTGTTCTTTCTTTCTTTCCTTTTTTTTAATATCTTGTTCATCATTATTTGATTCTAACGTTCTTGTTTTTGTTTTGTCGCACTCTTTCATTCCAGAGCTTTTTGTTACCGCTGGATCAAGCTCTATCAATTTCACACGATGCTTTTATTTCTTTCCAATCTCTCTTCATCGTTAGAAACACCGTTAGATTTCCCTTCATCACCAGATGTCACAAGCAATTCAAAGACTAGCGATAAACTAGAATCCAGCGAGGGTACACTGGAGAACAGTGCATTCATCCTTTTTGTTGACTGTGTAAAGATGGGGAACGTTGAAACAGCGATAAGCGTGGATTGTCTCGAAGAGGCCTTGTCTTGGATTTTAAATTCATTGTATGTTGATGCTCGGTCGCAAGGCAAATAGGAGAGCCTCGCAGCTGGTCTTAAGGGCGATTAACAACTTGGTCTCATGACCTAGATCTCAAATCTTTAGTCATCACGGCCTCATATCTTTATGAGGTTGGCTTTGTGACCTCGCGGCCTCGCAAGACAGCAGCCTTGTGGGTTACACATCGAGCAAAGAAAGACTCTGATTTTGCCAATTCCTGCAATCTCATAGCTTCATGTTCTGGCATTGCTTGATTTTGCCTTGCCTATTCTGCCTCATTTGCCTCATGGGTTGCATCAATTAAATTTTGTTATCAAAAACCTGGTAGTTCCCCTATTTAACTCAATAATGCTTTCTTCAATTGGAACAAATAGACTCCTATATACCAAACTTCCAAGTTCTCTCAACAAAGCCCTATTTTGATTTTTTTTGTTCCTTCATGTGTCTCCCTAACTTGTTCCAAACCACCATTGGTTGGGATTGTTATCCTTGTCAAAACCGTGTAGAGTGATCTGATACCACACCAAATTCTTTGGAAAGACATCAATTCATCTTTCATCACAACAAGCCTACCTCTCATTCATTTTATTTTCGTTACTTTTTCATGACAATGAGTAAATCTATTTTATTAGTTAGGACTAAAATAGCATCGCTTGTTTCATCACAACAAGACCTATCCTCTTAGCTCTCAGATGGTGAGAACGATCACCGATGGAGCAAATGACGGACTAGGAGATCTGCGAGTTCTGGCATCGCTTACAAAGAAATTAAAACTACAAAATATTTCCTACAAACAAAATTTCAGGTAAAACATAACATCTAAGGAAATTAGAACTACAAAATATTACAATCCATGCATGCTATGCATTCCCTTCCAAAACAAAACAGAAAAAGAACAAATATATTGAACAAGGCAAAGCCAGACAGAACACTTCTACTTAACGAGGGTACAAAAGGGATGTAGAAGGAGAAGCAGCGGAAGAAAACAAACCACCAGATGAATCATCACCAACATTCATCAGTGGGGGGGCACAATAAGTTGGGACAGGCATCTTAGATGGGAGAGTGGGCAATGGTGCCTCAAAACTAAGCACCTGAATCGCTTGCCTTATGGAAGGTCGAAAGTTGCAATCTGGGTGAGCACACCATAGTCCAACAACCATCAAACACTCCATTTGTTTCTCATCAAAACCCATTTCTAAAAGCCCTGAGTCCACAGCTTCAAGAATCTTTCCTCTCCCATGGAGTTCCCACACCCATTCTACCAACCTTATCTTGCTTGCTTCAACACATGGTTCAATAGGCCGCCTTCCACAAGCAATTTCCAAAGCAACAATTCCATAGCTGTAAACATCCGATTCTTTACTAGATTTCCCTGTTATAACACATTCAGGAGCCATGTAACCCATAGTTCCAGCCAAAACTGTTGTTTGTGACCCTTTCCCATGGTCTACAAGCCTAGCCAGCCCAAAATCCCCAAGTTTTGCATTGAAATCAGAATCCAACATCACATTGCTTGACTTAATATCTCTATGCACGACACATTGTTCCCATTCTTCGTGCAGATAGAATAATGCAGATGCCAAGCCCAGAGCAATATTGTACCTTCTTTCCCATGTCAACAACGCTTGTCGTCCAAAGAGATGAGTGTCAAGGCTCCCATTAGGCATGAACTCGTATACGAGGACGAACTCTTTTCGTTGGTGGCACCAACCAACAAGTTGCACCAAGTTTTTGTGTCGTAATCGACTAATGATCTTCACCTCAGACACATACTCCTTTATCCCTTGTTTAGACTTTTGGGATACTCTTTTAACAGCAATATCCAAGTTGAGATAGCTTAAAACCCCTTTATAAACTCCTCCAAATCCTCCTTCTCCAAGCTTTTGATCCTCAGCAAAGTTATCTGTTGCTCGGGCCAATTCACTGTACAAAAACCTCTTAGGTCCAGTTCCCTGTTCAAACTCATCATTCATTGAATCATCAAGCACCATTTCATCCTCTTCTTCAGTAACATCTCTCTTCTTCTTTATCCACAGGACAAGCCAAACCACACCGATCAAGGCACTACTTGCACCGACAACCAATCCAATGATCAACCCTCTCTTATCTGTCTTGCTTGCTTTTGGGATCTCTGAAGTAGAATTAGACTCCTCTACTTCTAAACTCGAATAAAAGTTCCAGGAATGTACTGAAGTTATTTCTTTAAGCTGACCCGTGGAACTAGAAAACCCAATGGTAACCCATTCCGGTAAGTACTTTCTCAGATCAATTATATAAAACAGGCTAGAAGTTGGGTTGTCAGAATACGTCCATGTAACACTCAAGTTCTTTGTACTTGAGTTGTAGTTAATCAAAACCCAAGTAATATTCCCACTACCGATATCATTACTGGTCCAATTAGCGGTCGTCACAGATTTGACGGAGTTGATATCAATGCCTACATGATACATTGGACGACTTAAGTTTTCAGAGTAAGGCACTGGATCAAACACGTTTCCAAAAGTATCAAACTCCACAGCAATAATTTGATTTTTTGTGTTGTCTTCCATTTGGCTATATCTAACAAGACCAAGTGCTCCACCACTGGAATCAACAGGGAGGTTGGAACCACTGGGAGCCAGGAAAAAGGCCAGACCTTCGGCAATTAGGAATTCTTGATCTGTTCTGGTAATGGAAAAGGAGAAATTAGTGCTAAAATCTGTTAGGTTACCTGTTGCATTGTCGTAGAGGTGCACCGGGTTTTTGAACGAGGCTCGACCACAGCTAGCATTATTGATGCTTAGGTTTTCGGTGAAATCGATGTCTTTATAGGAGATGGCTGCATGTCCTTCCAGGCGTATGATGTCCCTGGTGCTCTGATCAGAACCGGAAAAGTTGAAGGACAATGGATTTGCAGATGGGATCAACAATAAGAAAAGGATGGAAATATGAAAGTAATCGAATATTGGAAGCTTTGGAGATTGCAGTCTAATGTTTGTTGAATAGAAAAAAGCCATTCTAAAAGCTTGTTATTTGGACTTTTAAGAGTGTGGGAGTGATCACGGAACCGAAATACTTCCAAAACAATACATCAATAACTCTGTGGAAAGTTGATTTTAACCTTTTTCAAGAACACGGGGCTTCAGGTTAAACCAGAATGTCAATGTGCCAAGCTATTTTCCAAGCTTTTGCTTTTGGTCTGGGAAAATTAAACGAAAGAATAGCTTAATTAAGAATTACTTTAAGCCCATTGGAAATAATATAAATACGCATGCAGATATGTATAATATAAAACCTTGTATATTTTATATCTTAACCAATATTTGCACTGCACTTATTTGTATTTATATTACTTTTTCCAAATTGAACCTTAGACGCAATTGTTTGGCGTGCAACATGGTTTCTAAAGAGACTCTACAATGTTCTGGACCTTCTCAAAGGCTTAATTTTTTTTTTCTTTTTTTTTAACTAAGGTAGTGTTTGGTTTGAAGAAAAATAGGGAAAGGTAGGTGAATAGGGAATCTGGATTGTGAGTGTGCGGCTACAATGTACTTTTTGGCATGAGCAGGTAGAGAATGTGAGTAGGAAATCTGGATTGTAATTTGTAACTAGATGTTGATTTAAGCTTGAGTTGGCCAGTAGCCAATTGGTTGGTAGACGATGACTATTACAGTTTTTTTAGATAAATAACTAAAAGAGTCCCGTGTTAAGCGTCGTTTCAAAACAATTATCAATCCTTATCAGTCGTCATTAACCCAATTATAAAAACAGAATCAAACTATAAAAAACTTACAGAAAGCCGAACCAACAAACTTACATTTGATTTATTAATTTAATATTAATCCCAACGGAACTGTTTTACTTTAATTATAGCGATGGGGCTGGTAATTTACATATTATTTTAATTTTTAAGGTGGTATTTGATTGCACTTTTTAAAAGTCTAAATTTGAAAATATTGCTTTTCAGATCCTCACAGTTGTTTGGTTTATCTTCTTAAACTTGATCTGAATTTAGTTTTTAGATCTGAAAACCGTAGACCTTGGGCCAGTTCTTAACATGTTCAGACGCGTTTCAGAGTTGTCGAAGCTGCCCTTACAAAATTTTAAAAATGATGTGCACTACCCTGATAACCCCAAACCCTGAAAACATAGTCATTTTCGTATTTTCTGAGAGGAAGCGCCACTGGTGAAATCGAAGCTCCAGGAAGAACACTGCCGGTGAATCCAAGTTCCAAGAAGAATGACGCTCATGAATCTGTCCTCTAGGTAGTCATTCTTCTTCTTCTTTTTTTTTGGAAGATGAACTGTTGTTTTTTTGCTTTGGTGATTTTCGGAAGATCGCTTTATTGAATGAAGGATTATTGAGGGTTTTTTTCCTCTTTGATTTGAGTGTTGGGGGAATCATATGGTTTATGTTGTTTCTCTAGAGACCTCTGATAACCCTTGCCTGTGGTGACGTTTTTCAGGCCAAGGTGGTAGCGCAGCTCATCCTCTGGAGCTGCATAGAGTATCTTCTGCCCTAAATGTGTTTGACAATAGGCGGAAGAGAAGAGTACAAAAGATGTGTTGCAGCTCATCCTCTGAACCCCCAGTTCCTCCACTGATAGATGTGTTACAGCCTCCAACAAGTCATGGATTTCCAGTGTTTCAAGTTCAATAAGTTTTGGCAGCACTGTCAAGCTATTGCTTATCTGATGGCCAGAGGACTTACCTTGGTTAATCATTTACGCCTTGGGTAGAGTGGAATAAAATGGCAGTAATTGGTATTTGGTAGAGTGGAAGGACTGATGTCCATGTCCATCAAATAGTTCCAAGGCCTCTCGTATTCTCTTGTTTGTGATCATTGGAGACAAATAGTTGGGCTCCCTCTGTTTTGAGAACTTGTATACGATCTATATTGCTCATTTTGATCATCTATTTATCGTATAGCATATATTGCTCATTGGCTGAAGTTTTCCTAACGCAATTTGTTTTTAGATTTGAAATCTTAGTAATATAACTGGGGATAGTAATGGTTGTCCTTTTAAGTCTTTCAATGTGACAAGTTTTCGGGGTTTGTTTGAATTGCATTCTAAATATACTCATTCGTTTTGGATCCACCTAAGTAGTGGAAGAAGATGCAGCGGAATCATTACTACTTTTAAAGGCCGAATAAGAAAGAATGTTGACACAACAAGGTATCGATTGAACATGAATGGTACTTTGTTGAAACAGTTTTTTTTTTTTTCCCTTACATACCATATATAATAAGTAGCCATTGCTAGCCACCTAAGAATCTCATGAACTAGAGTTTTGATAAATAGATTGAATAAGAAAAAAAGAGAGTTGATTGTTATGTATTATTTCATGAAACCGGTTTCGACCAAATTGAGCCAAGTGATAATGATTCTTTGAAAACAAAGTTAAAGCAAAACAATATTCACAATGGAAAATTTTCTTGGCAATTTGGGAATTGCCACCGAACCTATGATAAGGATTCCCCATCTAAAGGAAATACATTAATTAATTAAATTAATTATTAAATATCTTATTTTTTATTAATTAAACATGGAATTTATTCATATTTTAATCATATTAATATTTTTTAGTAATTATTATTTATTTTATTATTTTATTCGTGTTATTTCAGTATTATTAATACTTAAATAATTAATTATTAATTTTATTGATTTATTTATTTATTAATTTATTGATTAGTTTAATTTTTATTATTTTTTTCTATAACTTTGATATTATTCTGAATTTGATAAGTTATTTTATATGAAATAGTGCTAATTGCATTCAAAATTACAAAATAGCATGTTCCAGGGGTAAAATAGTAAAATAATGCAACTTCAGATGTTGCACAATTGATCCAACACAAACAACATTTTCTATTCAGATCCTCTAAAAAGTAGAAAAGCATTTATGCCTCTTTTCAGATTTTAGACACTTAATATCTTTTTTACTTTTCAGATCTGAAATTTCAGATTTATCAAATGCCACCTAAGTAAATATATTTTTAAAAAAATATATTTTACTTAAAACTTTTTGAGGATTCAGATCCTTATTAAAAAGGTAAATTACAAAGACCTTTCCATACTATGGGGTCTGTGACAAAGACCCCTGTATTTTGTTTTGCAATAAAGACCCCCAGTAATATGACTGTGAGATAAAGACCACCTTCCCCGTTAAGTCAGCAAACAGAAGGTGTCATTTGATGAAAATACCCTCCATAAGTCTAATTAACATTTTCAAAATGGTGAAAATAGATACCCACTGAAAACCCTCATGTAATCCATCTCAGATCATCTGTGTTCTCTGTCTGAAACCCTGCCTAAAACCCTAAACACAACCGAAAAACCTCGTGTAATCCATCCCAAATCGTCTGTGTCTGTTCTTTGTCGGAGATCACACCAATACCACACCAAATGTAAGGGAAAGCAAGTATCAGCATCACCAGAGAAGAAGATCTTATCGCCGTCGCCAAAAATGATCTATTTTTGTCATTGTCAGAGAAGAAGATCTATTTTCGCCCACACCGGAGAAGAAGATCTATTTTATTGTCTTAGTTTTCTGCTTGTGTTTACCGGGCCATCCCAATCTCTATTATCATTTTTTAGCTTCTGAGATAGTGAACATGCTTGTTATTGTTTTCTCGTGATTCCTGGAGATTCTTTTTTTCCCCTCTTTTCTTGGAGGCAAACCCACATGCAAAATGCAATGCATAGTAACCGGTTCTAGATTCAGATTACATAAGTTTTAAATTTGTTTATCGGTATTGCCTTTTCACATAAGTTTTGAATGTGTTCATCGGTATTGCCTTTTCACCTCCTTGGGTATCAGAAGAAGCTCGTTTGATTGCAGCTATTAGTATCATCTTTTGAGTGCAGCTCTAATTTCCCTCGATCACAGTGGCATGTGTCAAACGCAAACCTTGCTCAACCCTCAATTCACATTCTTTTTTTGTTGGTCCTCACTGCCTTTACCAGAAGTCCCAAGGATCAGTTATGAATCTTCTCCCTCTCCCTCTTATTTTAGGTTTTGTATCAAAGAGCTCGACTAGTTCTGTTTTTTTAATTTTTGATTTTTATTATTTTTTTATAATGCCTTGGTACCATGATCAGGTTGAGTATGATTCGAACAATACAAGTTTTTGGTGGATAGAAAAGGATGGACCCTAATTTAGAACATAGAAAAATTAAAAGCCAAAACAGTGTACCCTTGCGACTAAAACTCGTGAGGGAGAAATCTTGTGCGGCTGAAACTCGTGAGGAGATGACCCTTGCTACTGTAACTCAGAGCTTGCGATTAAAACTCGTGAGGGAGATGTCCCCTACTATTGTAATTGGGAGGTTGAAAAATCCCTTGATTGCAAGGGAGAAATAAGGTGAAAAAGTGTATAAAACACAAAAAGAGGATTAAAATTGTTCGAATAGTTATTACAAGGGTAGTATGGGGATTATAAAATTGCAATGGTCAAAATATTAAATTATACTTAATTTATAGGCCAAACCATGCCATCTCTCTCTCTCTCTCTCTCTCTCTCTCTATATATATATATATATTAAATTATACTTAATTTATGGTTTTTAATTCAGTTTTTATTTTTTATATAAAAATATTAAAAATTATGATTGGAGGTCAAAATAGGGGTTTTCTCATGAAAATAGCGGGACAAGACATCTATTGAGACACATAGATCTTGAAAAGTTGTCCAAAATCAAAAAAAAAAAAAAATCACCTCAATCAAACATTGAAGTGCAAAATTATGACCTCCCAAAATTTACATATAATATGCAACCTGCAATCCAGTCACCAAGTTGATTGGGTCAATGGTCCAATCATCCGTGTTGAACAATTTTGACCAAATCAACAGATTTGAACTTATTTTCAGGTTTTATTCAAATCACGTGACGGTTCAAGTGATTCAACCAAAACACTGAATAAAACCATTCAATAGTCATTGCTACTCATCCATGGTCAATATAAAATTATCCGTTCCCATTTAGATTGAGAGTGATTTAAATGGTAATCAAGGTTGATGGGTAGGGATGGCAATTTTCCCCATTTTCCCAATCATTATGGGGATCCACCCCGAATGGGACAAGGATGGGTATGATTTTCCCCCCGTGGGGATGGAGAAATTTTCATCCCCATTATCGGGGACGGGGAGAACACTCCCCGCCCTGTGGGGCCCGATCCCCACTTCGTGGGATCCCCACTAATATATGTATATATGTATGCATACGCTATATATGTAAATATGTAAACATACATCTATATATTAATATTTTAAAAATATGATTGTATATTTTCTAATACAATTGTAAATGTTAATTATTTTATTTTTACTTTTTTAAATAAAATAAAAAACAAAAACAAAATGATTAACATTATAAAGAAACACGGGAAATAGGGATTGCTACAGGGATAGGAATCCCCGTGAGGACGGGGATGGAGATTTTCGCGGGGATGAGGATGGGGAGAGGCTCCCCGTCCCCGCCCCGCCCCTTGCAGCCGTGAATTAGGAATATCTCCCCTAAAAAATAAATAAATACAAAAATGTTTTTTACAATAGGATATGCAGCGGTGGTTACCGGGTTACGTGAGGACCAAATTAGTTTATCCCAATTGCCAATTTGTTAGTTTTTTTTTTTCTTTTTTATTTTTTGGTATGTGATACCATTGCACCATTAATTAATTACACCCCACCAAATGGTGGTTGCAAGACAGTCCCTCATAGAGTCATAGTCTACTAGTAATTCTCTCTTATAAATTGCATCATCCTCCTCGTGAATCTGACGTTAATTCATGGTTAGGATTCATCCCCTGTAAGGTGGGGCTACAAAATTCTAATCAGAACTGATCAATGATTTTCCTTAATTTATTTTTTCTATATGGTGATTAAGACAAAAAATGAAAAATAATCAGGTCAATGATCTATTCGGCTTGGCCAAATATCACCCTTAATTTTAGGGCAGCTAATCATAATCTTTTCTTTATCATCAAATTGACAATATTTTAATAATCAAGATCCTGTCAATATTTTAATAATCAAGATCCAGTGTCAATTTGATGGCTTTTAATAATCTTTTCTTTATCATCAAATTGACAAAAGAATGACTAAAGACTGCCGCCTTAGATCCCGGCGGTCTTAAGGCCTAAGCCGGCGACCACTGGCTCAGATCAATTTTCTTGTAGTGGCTTCGGATTGGTTATCTTCTAGAGATTGGAAATTTTGCGGCAATTTTCAAATATCTAATCCGTCCCAATCCTAATAAAACTTGTTTATCAAAATCCTATAAGGTTTGGGATTTTAGATTAAAACCTTATAGAGTTTGGGATGGGTTTGGGTTTTGACTTTTGGGTATCTCATACTTGATACCCGGGATGCATAAATATGAACCTATTATATTATATATCATGCACAAATTTATAAATTTTAAGTACAAAGCTAATTATTCTATTATTAATATTTTATTGTATAAATTTCTTGGGATTAAAATCACCATTTGAAATTTGAATTTGATAGGTTGTTTATTTCATTTACTTATAAAACACTAATTTTAAATATTATTTCTTTTAATTTTTAGTTAGAATTGTTATATGTATATATATATATATATATATATATATATATATATATATATATATATCGCATTGATTGTTTTGATGAACATAAAAGTTAATAAAATCTATTTTATTTCATTAAATAACATAAAAGGTGAGATGGCTTAGTGGCTTAAAGTATAGTAATAGATTTAGTGCTATCATTAATTGATCCTGGTTCAAGTAACATTATAAGCATTACGAAATGCGTTCAAGGTCTCAGCCACTCCATCGAAAACTCCTTAACCCGTCTCCTGTCATCGTCCCTGTTCCCAAAGGTGGGACAAGGTTATTTCCATCTTTGTTCTCATGGGATTCTCACTCCATGTGATTTTTTATGTTATTAATCATTTTATTTTTTATTTTGTTTAAAAATTAAAAATAAAATAGTTGAAATTTATAATTTTATTAAAGAGAAAAATGGGGATATACAAAAAAGAGAAAAATGTGCACTTTAGACAAAAAAAAGGGTCCAGCTTCCAAAAGAGAAATTATCTGGATACCATGAAATTGCTTGTGTACACCTAACGAAGAACACAGGTTTCCTTTTAACATAGTCATACCAGAATATTTCTCTCAGAGATGCCCTGATTTATTTCCTTGCAAATGACTCAAATGATAGCAGCCCAGTTAATGTTCCATAATCTTCCTCTAATGTTTAACCTCATAACACCCAACCTTAAAGTAGCTGTAGCAGAGCTTCAGGGAGACACAACTGTGCATCAAAGCATGAGAGTTCCACAGAGGCACAGACCATAGCTGATTTGGGAATTTGCAGTCCACCTGAATTGCAAGGGACATTAAATCTGTACCTGGTAACATTCAGGACAGATATAAAATATTTTTGTTGGGTATTTCAAGTATTAAATGTTAATGGGTACAAGTCCTTACCTACCTTCTCGCTTAGCTGCACCCAAACCAGGTAAGTGATGCCCGGTAACAAAAGGCCTTCATTAACTGTACAAGCACCATTCATTGTTCTTGATGATTCCTCCAATTCCTTCTGCTTCTGAGTCAAAATTGCAGTTCCTTCAGAACTGAGTTTAAACCATCATCTGTGATGTGGCTCCGACTGAAAACCCACATAGTCTGAAATAACCCCTTGGCACTTGGCACCAGAAACTCCGAAGCCCTGAACCTTGCTCTGTTCACAACCACCATATGAGAACGAACTGTTCAGGAAACATCCAGCATTCCTTTCCAACTGGATCTTCCACAGAAAATTAGGCACAATGGATTGAAAGAGATTTTCAGACCCATAATCAAAGTAATTATAGAGTTATAACACATCATCAACTGAAGTTTCATTGGGACCTACTATCACTGCAATCTGCAAACAACTTTTGACCATGGCCCAAATATCTTTAATAACATCACGGTACAGAGTGGTTTTATAGGAAGCTTTTATGACCAATAAACTACATATACATCAAAAAAAATCCTAACCTTGTTGAGGCACCAAAGCTTCTATAGCAGCTTCTACATTGCTGACTTGTTGCTCCACTGGTACTATCTTGGCAGACTGATCCTATGGTGACTCTGCCAGGAGTGGTGAGGCCAAACTAACCTGTCTTGAGATAACAATAATAATCCTAGATGTATCTCATTTTATCATTTTAATGACAGCATGAGATAACTTAAACTTAATCTATCTAATGGCCATTACCCAATTATGGTCCCACCAATCCGAGGTTTTGAAATAACACGTCTCACTAAGCTCCAATTCCCCAATTAAATTCCTGAAATAACGCTTTTCAACCATCACAAATGCTTTTCCACATCCAAGAAGAACCTAGTTTCATTTTTTCCATCCTCTAAAAGGTCTTCTCCCTATAATACTTGTATTGAAAATTTATGCTAACAGAAGGATCAGCTTGGAACAAACATGCCAAACTATGCTATATAGACTGTTAAGTTAGACATGACCTTTTGTAATGGAATAAGGAAGATAAGAAAAAGTCCCACACTGTGGAATGGAAAACAATTTGTCATCCTAAGAATTATGGGGAGTTGGGATTAAAGTAACTAAAGCTGCATTGGCATTCTTTCGAAGAATTAATTCTGATGAATTTGGTGATTCTAAGAATGATTTCTGAGTTTGGATGTATGAAATTTTCTGGAACAAATTTTTTTCGGGGTTCAAAATTCATTCTAAGAATTGATTCTTTGGAGCTAAAAACTTTAACTTCAAAAAAGAATAAATTTTTTGCCCAAAATTTTTTCTTCAAATAGTGATTCTTTGGATCAGAACTTTAACCAGACATATTGGCACATATATGAATGTTGAGATACTGGGTGTATTTGATAAAAGATATAAGAAGGTTTGCATGACCTTACAAATTAAAATGAAAAATATTGCATCTGGATGGTAGGTTCTGAAGATGGTGCTTCATGAGGACTTATAAATGTATGCTCATAATAGCAGGTCCTGTAGCACATATCCAGGCCAGTCCCATAATATAAATATATAATACCTTCCTAGAGTATAGAGTCAAAGCCATTAATGAACAACTAGCACAATTAATTCCTCAGAAGAGTTGGAAAAATAGATAACCATGGACAAAGGCACATGTACCAATGCCTCGCATTTGCCAAATGTGTGAAAGTATACCATGTTTAAAAACTCAAATGCATGAAAGAAAATTCCTTCTGACTTGAATGTTCATTTTGTATCAATGCCTTTAAGTTATGATGAAACTGCATGGTTAGCCGTGGCCATGATAGGACAAATCCAGAAAAACAGTTAACTAATTCAACACACAGTACACCTGGAATATGATTGTTATACAGAGGGAGTTCTTTGTTTAAATAAAAAAAAATAGTTCAATATTTATAATGGAACATGTACTTATAAACACATCAAGTAATATTAAAACATGGAGCCTTCTTATCTTCTTATCCAGATGATAAGACCTGATTTATTACCCCAACTATTGATAAAAACTAAAAGAGAATTGAACTTTAGTGTATTTTTGTCCATGTTCTAAATCTTTAAACAACCCAAGTGAGCTATACTCTGGATTTCTGAATCTTCACTAGCTATTCTTCAGATACATTTGCACACATTACTCCACATGAACAAGATTAGAAGAATGGAACTCTCCACTAAACCTCATTGTAATGATCCAAGCCTAATAACAAGTTATTTTCTCAGCTACATTAGTCCTGTTTCACCTCCTATAAAATTAGTAGTACTGAAAGGAGTTTGCAAGAGTCAATATATTGCTTTTTTTCTTCTATTGGATGGTCATAGAAATATTAACGTAGTGCACTAAGGTCATTAGCCAATTAAGGCACTAGTTATATGGACCTAATGATTTTGTTTGTTTTAGACAAAGTGGCTGATCAGAGACTTGAACCCACATTCTCAGGTTTTCATCCTGAGATTTTACAATTGCACCAAGCAATGACCCCTTAAAATAGTAGCAATGTACAAAAAGTTATAGTTATTAGTATTAGATATTCAAATAATGGTGCAATTCTTATAGCAGTAAAATTATAAGAGTTCAAAACAGCCACAGGGACCCCCTTATCAATGACGCAAAGACTTTTGAAAAGGTTAATATAAGAGGACACATGAAGTAGTCATGAGATTCCTTTTTGATAATAAACAAAATAAATTTGATTGAAAGCAGAAAAGAAGTATGACACATAGAGTCAGACGCAAGAGTATCGAGGTAACAGAACACAGAATAATAACTCAACTATATATCATCATTTACAAATATCAAGAATAGACCAAAAATATTTTCCAAAATCAGAACTCTCAACACCTTCAAACTCAGAAGAGAAAGCACCCAATACATAATCAGGCTTCCTATATCAGTACATAACTTCTTGCAATCTCATTTCTTTCCATTATTACTAAGGTAGTTATGAGATACAGCAATACTAGTAAATATGGTGAACATGCTAGGGGAAGAACGATTATGCTGCATTTGGCATTCCTTATTTTAAGGACTAATCTCCTTTTTGAAGTTAAAAACTCAGTGTGCATAGGGGCATTTTAACAGCAAAAAGGAATGCCAAATGCAGCCTTAATAGTCAAGCACAGGGACTTTATTAAAACAAAAATTCATTATTTTGACAATTTCAAATGATTATAACCATATTATCATTTCTTTAACTAGTAATTAATAAATATTTTGTTTTCTTTTATTTTATTGTATTTTTTATATTCCTCTCTTATTTGATCTTCATATAAAAAGAAAAAAAAATAATTGACGGTTAGCATCATCCAGCTTAGTCCATTAGTCCATTTAAGGGTCTCAAGAAAAGGGTGGAGAAAAGAAACCAATATTGTGAAGTTAATAATATTGGTTAATCATTTTTTATTCTATACAGAATAATATTTACACAGAAAGAATTGAAGTATACCAATCTCCAAAAACTGAAAAGACCACATATGGACCTGATACAGGGGAAAGTAAAATAGGAAGGCCTTCTTTTAACCTGTCAAAACTTACACACTTACAAAAAAGTAAAAACAACTCGGTCTATTTTTGTAGAATTTATCCTTAAACTTCTAAAAATTACCCAATGCTGGTCCCAACTACTTGGGGTCTTGGAACCTATAAAACATGGAGAAGAATGACTCTGCTACTGCTCAAACTAAAAATCTCAAGGACACCCATTGGTGTTGCCTTGAACTCAATCAAGCCCCCTTAAATTCATTAAACAAAGTCAGTAGTAAAACTAAAGCCTGAAATTCTGTAAGAAATGTAAATTTATCAGATGAGAAATTTCCAATTATATACTTGCAGTTGTTCTACTAAATCATGACCCCAACAATAAACAACCATTATAATACATATTAAAGATGAATTATCAGGACATTTAGAAAGAAAATGAAGATTTACATTTACAAAGTAAACCTCAAAATGGTACCCTCTTTAATTATTTCTGAACTTTGAGATAATGATGATGGATTGTTTGTTGATAGTAAGAACTAAAACTATAATTTCTGCTTGACAACATGGCAACTAAATGAAGTATATAATAATAAAGAAACAAAGTAAAGAATTGAAAGAAAGAAAAGTATGACAATTAATTCATCTTAATAAATATTTGAATACATGGAAAGAAAACCTGAGACTATAAAATATTTGGGAATGAGGAAAGGAAGAAAATAATTTAGCGAATATTAAGTAAAAGTAGTACACTTATCATTCTAAATAGGCTTCCGGTTATGCATAAGCAAAGTAACAATTCAAATTCACCTTCTTTCTTTTTTCATTTAACACCAATAATAACATGGATAGCCTTTTGTTTCAGGGTACAATGATGAGATGGTTCTCTCAGAATTGCACTTCACAAAAAAATATGGTGCCAAATGAAGAACAAAAAAGAATAACATGTATCTAAACCCAAAAAATAAACCATGAGTTCAGCCTCTTAATCCAGGAGAAACCGAAAAACACCTATCTCCTGCACAAACTGAGCCTCCTATAATGCTTAAATACCATCTCCTGCAATGAATGGGTGATTCAAGAGCATCTTCGCTGTCCATCTCAACTCAGCATTCTTCACGAAACACATATTCAGAAAATCCTTGCCCTCGTCTGGCATCTCACTGGGTACCTCTGGCAAGGAAAAACCAGAGCTTATCTGAAACAGAACACAATTAACATCCGAACCGACTTTGCAACTCAATGCCGGCTTCCCAGTTATCATCTCTGCCACAGTGCAACCTAGAGCCCATATATCAGCGGGGGCCTCCTGTATGCCATCTCTAACAACTTCCGGTGACAAGTACAGAGGAGTGCCTCTCCAACCCCTCTTCAATTTCTTCTGCTGAGCCTTCTTCGCTAATCCAAAATCCGCAATCTTTACAACGTAGCAATAGCTCCTGGGCTTTCGCTTTCGGGAAGACAAGAAGGCAAATGTAGAGGAAGGAACGAGAATGATATTGGCAGGCTTGATATCGCAGTGGACATAGCCGCGAGAATGAATGTAAACGAGCCCTTCAAGAATCGACTTCGTATAGCGCTTCACTTCGGATTCAGGTAACCCGTCATTCGATCTCTTTATATGTTGGGCTAGAGATCCTACAGAACCGTACTCCAGTAGCAAGTTAAAGTAAAGCTCGTTGTTCCCAAAGGTGACTTCATCGCCAAAGCAGTGAACGATATGAGGGCATCCATCTAAGTCGGCCAGAACTTCTCTCTCCTCCTGAAGCGTATCCGATTGAAAGATCTCCGCCCACTTCACAGCCATAATCGGCGGCAAGTTGCATCGACGTGTGTTGACTCTCTTCGTCATAGCCAGAGAAACCCTGGAAAACCCCCCTCGGCCAATCGTCTTCCCTCTCAACCATGACTCACCATTATTCTCGTAGTCTCTATTGTCCTGAGGCTTCTCTTGCTGTTTCCGCTTCATCGCTTTCCAAGCTTTGTTCTACACCACCAAACAACAGAGAAATGAAAACTCACTTTAGGGTTTTGATCACTGAAAACAGCAAGAAGAACCAAACAAAAGACATTACACTTACCAGCGAAATACAATGAAGAAGAACCAAACAATCGAACAATTTACGTTGGTTTTTGCAGAGAAATCAAAACGAACGATCGGGAGAAGTAAAATGGACTCAGGATCGAGCAGGATTCAAGAATCAGGGTATTTATCTGCCCCGCTCCGACTCTAACTCTCTCCAACTACGCTTTCTAATAACAGGCAATCGGTTCGTTGGGAATGAAATTAGGAAACGCGCGTAGCAATCTTCGGGGGTAATATAGTCAATAGGTAATAGAAAACAACAAAAAATAAAGGGTACTTTGGAGAATAAGAATCCACTGATTCGTAACTTCGGACAACTCCGTATACAATTTCCAAACGATTTTCCTGTCACTCGCCGTTTCTCCGGCACTCGTAACGGCTAGTAGTGCTCGAAACGAATCTTTGTCCAATCGGCGGAAAATCTATGATGCCGAAAGATATACCGGCGGAATTTTGACCGAGACATGGAAAAGATTTGATATCTGAAACATCCGTAAATTTTTATTGGTCAAAACTTTTTCCATACCATAGGCCAATCAAAACATCCCAAGTTTGATGAAAGCCATTAATAATATCTTTTTAATAATAGATTTTTATGGTTAAAATGACTATTTCCTTTTTATTCAGAAAATAAAAGAATATGGCTAAATACATTTACCTGGTTAAGTATTTTCTAAAAAATATTTAATTAAGTAATTTTATTTACTTCGATAAATAATTTACCAAAAAGTGAACGGGGCCTAAAAAAGTTGTAGTACCTACACATAAATCCAGAACATACATGTATGGGGTAGAGATTCAATTAACCAAATGGAAAGCAAAGAAAAATACCTATTTATAATTCACAAATAGGGAAAGCCTTTGCTTCACCATGTGATCGATCATAATAAAACTGGTCGCAAACTCCATCCCCCCAAAAAAATTTAAGCAACTCTAATTAAATCATTGAAGTGCAACATGAATATATGATATCATCAAAAAGGAAAAACAAAAGAAAGGTTCAAATTAGATTAAAACTAAGACATAGCTAGTTCGTATTAAAAATGAAATGGAATCAAGCTAATTTAATTTTACTTCATTAATTTCAAAAAAATCCATTAGTAAAAATTCTCCTTTTTTCTTTTGGGTAAAAGAGTCATACCCTTAGTTTTTCAAAGGAATCTAAATATACCTTCTAGACTAACCCCATTGGACTTAAATATACCCCATCAATGAATTTATTTAAAATTTTTAAAATCCTATTTTGTCCTTTGATAGATGAAACCTTGCTCTCTATTCTTTTGTTCTTTACCCCACTTTTGTTAGGAAAAAAAACCTTTATTTTTATTAATTAGACAAAGCAAAGTCGATTTGATGGTAACTTTCACTTAGCACAAATTGACAACAACAAAATTATTAGTCTCTTCTTTAGATTACATTTGGAAACGGTGCAAATAGAGTGTAAATGCCGGTTCAGTGTAAATATGCACTATGGTTTAGTTTTCTAGTATTTGACAAAAATGCATTTGTGTATCGACAATGACAGAGAACACAATTTCTAAGACATGTGTACATAAAAAATGAGATGTAAATGTACATGGATAAAAAAAAAAAGTAAATTTGCATTCAAAGTGGTTTTAATGTTTAAAAAGGTATATTTTTATCTAAGGAATTGTGTTTGCATTCATTACAACTAAGAGTCATTTGATAAGAAAGTACATTTGTCAATACAAAACTAACCCCCAACTTTGCATTTGTATGAACCCGAATGCATTTTGCATATTTGCATTTACACTCTATTTGCATCGTCTCCAAACATAGCCTTAAAGACTGGAAAATAGTTCTCAAACTATAAACAAACGGTTAAAAAAGAATAAGAAACAATAATTTTATAAAAGGCTTTGTTCCAATTTCATCCAATACCATATGCCAAAGTAACCATGAGAATAGATGACCCATGGTAGAGAGTAACGTGGATGTGCAGTGTATCCATGATGAAATAGGAAAAAATACACCTATATATGCTATTTGAAATAGGTGGATTGTTCAACAATTATTTTGTAGGAAAAAAGAAAATCCCTTCTGAGAGGTCCAAATTTCCACTAGGAAAGAAATTTTTATCAACTAAAATATGATTTAGATCACCATCTCTCATACAATCCAATGCCTAAAGTAGGAAATTACCCAATACCAGAAATTTACAATTAGCCAAATAATTGTAAATTTTGTATCCCTTTGTATTCAGATAACACAGATGGAAATGAGAAAAAAGCTACAATGGGTATAAGACAACAAACGGGTGGAACTCAAATAACTAAGAAACAATGAGACTTTTGGGTTAAAAAATAACTAGGAAACAAACTCGGAGTAAGCTTGAATCAATGAGACTAATTGGTCTGTTTTTTGTAACTCTAAAAATAGAAGCTTCAACACAGAAACCTCAACTTGCTCTCTATTGCTAAAGAAAACAATATAGACATGACCCAATTGAAAGAGGTTATAGAGCTAATTAATACATTCACATGTTTAAAGATGTTTCAATTTTATATGAGAACTAATTAGTGAAAAGGAGAATGCATAACATACGTATCTCCCATGGTTGGTTCAATTAACTACCTAAACGTAGGGGAAATTTCTGAAGAATCTCTGAGATGGGAAGCTCCATGGTTGAAAGCACACCTGCACCCGAAATGAATTAATATGGGGAGACAGGACAACCCTAATAGAGACCTCGTTGGGGTAGAAAAGGGGCTGTCAGTTCAACATTGACTAGAACCAACTAAAAATCTGTAGCCATACATTGTGAATCAGCTGTGATATGAGATGATAGAACATGTCTAAAAATTAAACCTCTCATTTTCAGAGCATGGATTAAATTGGTTCATTCCATCTGATCGTATGCTTTCGAAAGATCAAGCTTCATTGCAAAAGCACCATATTTACACCGTTTTTTGTTTATATTGTCAAAGTATTTCTGAGGTAATGATATGATTACCAGTGATGTCGACCCGGGGTATATATATGCTGATGATATTAATTTATGATTGTGGCACTAAGCATGAAGCTTCCCATCTCAGAGATTCTTCAGAAATTTTGCTCTTGGTTTGGCCAAGAGGTTAGTTTTGATAAATCCCCCATCTTCTTCAATAGAAATTAGAAATGTTCATCGTAGAAGTCAGGTGGGAATAACGACCCTCTTGGGTGTGAAACTGATGACAGGATAGGAAATTTGTTTGGGCTACCACTTTCATGAATGGTTATCAACAATGTTAGAGGCCATTTTGAAAGTTGGAAGAGTCAATTTTTATCTCATGCAGGAAGTCTATACTGATTCAAAGCACAATCAATTCACTTCCTTCATATGTTATGTCCACTAAACTTTTCTCTCAAGCTCATTGTGACCAGTTAATGATGCTAACTTTATGTGGATGATCAGTGGCAATTTTACTTTAAGAATTGGAGATCCTTTTGTGTTTCGAAATTAATTACAATTTACAAGGGGGTTGGGTTTCAAAGATTTTCATAGAGTAAATTTAGCCTTATGAGGTTCTGTTGGAGGTTTTAAACAAAAGAAAATCCACTTTGGGCTCAAATATTAACTTCAAAATCTTTATCATCAAACCATAACTTTTGGACAATGCCTATTCAGTCATCTCTATCTCATACGTGGTTAAGTATGTTGAAATGTTGAGATTATCTTCACAAAGGCTACAACTGACTAATTGGTAATAGATGGTCAATTGATTGTTTGCATGATTTGTAGCTCTCTATGGGAGAACTGCTAGAACTGTCACCTTCGGCTCCCAATCATTCTCTTCCAATACTCTAGATGGCCCATTTGGAAGGTAAGATGTAAGGTGGTGATGGAAAATGAGGAGTTCCGTCCTTCATTAGTAGTATTTACTGCTCACTCTCAGATCCAATTCATTTCTTCTACATTAATTAGTGTATGCCCTTAGTTCCAATACGAGTGATGTAATCAATTGATACTTGTTATTGAATAAATTTAATTTATTATTATTTCACATGTATATGATATGCTTATGTGTAATACCCCTAAATTTGGTCATAGCTTAAAACGTTTTTAGTCAATTGATAAACTTTTAAAGTTTATCAAGCCAAGGTTAACACTCTTATATTTCTGATGATAGATTTGTTTGTCTCAATTGCTTGAATTAGACTTAGGGTGCAATGAGTTGGATGGATCATTTTCAGTTAAACCCTAGACCCTGAAGTCAAAGGGGGTAAAGCTGAAAAGTTGCATTTCCTCCCCTGACCTGATAATGATACTAAAATGGATGTTTGATTGATTTGCTTTTGATGTGACAAGTATGTTGAAGCCAATTGTAAAAATATTTTAGTGAGTAATCATTGTAATAGGATCAACAATGTTGAAATTGAATGCAAGAACTAAGATTTAATTCGGTCATGTAGACTCTTTAGAGAGTTGATGGCTTGTCAATTGTTGTATTGCCAGAAAATTGGAGAGGATAGTGAAATGCTACCTAGGTCATAACACATTCTGTAACTTCTTTATTTAAGGAGTTCAAATAAATTTCTTTTTTGGAGTATTTTAGTAAATAAGTTTCAAGGGTAAAATCGGTATTCTCTTTGAAAAGAATAATATAATTATATCAACTTTTCCTATTTAGAAAGTTAACAAAAGGGAGAAATTTGTAAATTTCCTCAAAATTATAGGCATGGTTTTTATCAAGATCAAAACCTAAAAGGAGGTTATGATTGTCAAAAAAATCCAGGGAGTATTATATATATATATAATGTTATGCCATGTCAAACATGGCAATTCTAGAGGGGGTGCAAGATTTTCTCTAAAAGCCCATCGAGTTTCCATTTGACATGGCAATCTCCCTATTTTTGCTCCATTAATTTAGGGAGAAAACCCAACACATTCTTAATTTAGAAAGAATAACCCAACACCACTCCGATTTTTGATAAAACAGGAAGAAAACAACCTAGTACCATTCTGAATCGTGATTCCCATTGCTCTCCATTTTGGACGGAGTAAGGGTGGTTTCTTCATAGTTTTTTTGCACAAAGTAGGGGCGAAGTATTGACTGATGATTCTTCACAGAAGTTTGCCACTATGGTATGTTTTATTCCGAAGTTTCAATCGTTGTTTGAAAGTTCTTTGTCTTCCTATGGAGTGAAAACTTTTCAGCAACCTCCCTACTGTTAAAAACAACATTTTTATCCCCTAATTCAGATTTCTAACTACTCCCTTTTATCTTTTTACTGAAACACTTTACCTGGGAAAAGCTTCTCTTTTGATTTTTTTTGAATCTCCTAAAACCATTAGAGCAACCATAGTATATAGCGGATTCATCACATATGTAAACATTTACTGTTTTCTGATGGTGCACGATCTGGTGGCTCTCACGTGTTTAATGACTCGGATGCTTGCCTTGTCGGTGGCCGAGCTGAGTTGGGTCGAGCTAAGGCTGGTCGAGAGCTGTACTGTTCTGCAAGAGAAAGAGTTAGAGTGCCAGGGTTGTTTGTACTCGGGGTGGGCACTCTGATGCTTAAATCAACAAGATGTTTTTAGGAGTTCTAGAAGATTTAGAGAGTGCATGAGCTTAATCGTGCATACCTCTTTAGGTGGAAATGAGCTCTTTGTATCGGCGTGAGTGGTCAGAGACTTCTTACAACGGATCTCATGTTCTCACAGAGCCGTTTCCGTTAAGTCGGGAGATTAATGATGCCGGTTACGTAATCTGCACGGGGATTTGAGGTCCGTCCAATTAACTCTGATGCGTGTGGTGCGGGTAGGCCGGCCTAGCGGTCGACTCATCAATGCTTCGGAGCTTCCGGACTGGCAACGAATCTATGTGATAAGTCAACAAGCATGCCTTGTAGATTGCCTGTGGTACTTCTCATAGCTCGGCCAATTCGAAAGTAGGTCCCCCTAGTTCAGTGTCCTATTAGCTCGGCCAAGCCGAGGTATTCTAGGTCGGCCTATGAAAGGTAGTATGCACCGACCTGTTGAGGTCATCTGCTTATTCAACGCCAAGGTATCTTCTTGGATGCCACATGTCGTGATGTCATTCAGAGGGACTTCCCATTAAAAAAAAATGGTATTAATGGGGCAGTCTCAAAACAAGAGGTATTGGTAGCAACAGAAAAATATCATAGTAATAAGGAAGGTTCAAACCGGTCATTTCCTATTGATAGAAAAGTGGTGGTCGGTGATGAATCGAGAAATGAGGAGGAGCAAGCTACGTTCATGAAGGAACTTGAGAATTTCTTCAAGGAGGGGCAGATGGAGTTCAAGCCTCCAAAGTTTTACGGAGGACTGAACTGCCGCCTCATATGTTTTCTCAATTCAGTCTGGGCTAAAAATATGGGAATATCGTATATCGTAGTGTGTCTCAGGTTAAGAAGACGGGATTAATGGATCGGATTATGGATATCCGATCCGGGTCCGACCCTCAATACCTTTTAAGTGTGGTTAGACCATTTGTTATTACACAAACTGATTCAGTTCATTCGGTTAGACGAGTCAGTTTAATGTTTATTTTAGTTCAATTACTATTATAATAATTGTAAAATCGTTAATATTACTATTATTAATAATTATTATTATTATAGTAGTTCTAATTAAAAATAATTATTATAGACAAGTGTGGCTAGATAACTGGTTTAATTTATAAATTAGTTTAGTAATTATTATAACAATTATAGTTATTAATAGTTATGGTTAAACCAGCCGGTTTAATATTTAATTTACTTCAATAATTTTTAGAACAATTATAATAATTATGAATTATTATAATAATTATAATTATTGATGAAAGGTGATTTGGCACGACCTAGTAAGTAAAAGTCACGTGGACGCGATCTAACCGAAGGATGACAACTCAACGAAAAGAGCCTAAGTCAGCAGTATTTAGAGCTCGGGTGTTCAGTCACCTCGGCACAAGCCATCTCGGCATAAAGACACCTCGGCATAGAGGCACCTCAGTACCTAATCCAGTTCGGGGCCCAAGAACCGAAGTAACACGTAATCGACTCCAAAAGATTCACAGTAGACTGCAAACCTCACAGGATCACGCCGCGTAATGGCTGCCCTTATCCTCTCCCCGCCCGGATCGGGCAGAGACGATACTTCATTAACTGACACGCTACTCCCCAACTTAAGTATCGGAGCGACCTCCTCGGGTTAGCCACCCTGGGTTCTCTGAGCTTCACTATTTTGTAGACCAAACCAGCTCGCCACGCAGTCAAGTTCCAAATCATCCTCCAGCTAGGAGCATCCAGATCGTGCTCCATCATTTGGTGCCGTTTGTGTGAAATGATCAAAAGGTCATTCCAACCTTTACCTTACTTTCAATGGACTCTTCCAGCAACACCAAGAAATGTATCGACATGAACATCACCGAGGGGCAAGATCAGCAATCAACTCTCCCTCAAGGTCCCACGGTGTGTATCGGTCAGTTTACCATTCCCCTCACAGTTTCGGGGGTCCCATCATTGTCTTTACTACAAACCATCCCACTCCCCCAGGTGGGCACCACATTCTCAAAGCCCTCCATGATTCCCAATGGGGTCGGGCACTCCCAATTCAACAACCTGGTTCAGTGCATCCGGACGATGCAGATCTAGATGCAACAGGTCCAGCAGTTCCAGCAATACTTCCTTTACCAGCAGTATCAGCAATAGTTTCCACCATTGCAGCCGAGGCAGCAACCGGTTCTGCCTCGACACGCCACTCAGCATTAGGGGCAGAATCGGAGCCCGCACAGACCAACCCAGGATGTCTGCCGATCTCCTCATCGGGGTAAGGGGACATCGTAGGTACCAATACCTCCCAATAGCCAGACTTCACCATGGGGCAGGACGGACGGGCAACACACTCCCCCAATCTCTTAAGGGGGGAACCCAAGAAACAGGCTCGAGGTCAGCCAACCCGACAGAAGCAACCAACAACAGCATTCGCGGCCTAAGAACAATAGGTCACGGAGAGAAGATCATCAGGTCGGAGCCCAAGGAGCAAACTCAAAGCAAGCCCCCTCTACTCCTCACCATGACCACCGCAGGCTTCACACCCAGGAGGAGTCAGCGAGAAGGAACCCCGACCCACCTAGCGACAGTGCTCGGGAGAGCGAGAGAGCCAGGGTCGAGATACCAGACTAGACTGAAGCTAGTAGCACCAATGTCGAACCTACAAAGAAGCAACAACGGAGGCGTCACAAGACTCACCGCTCTTTAGCCAAAAACAGTCCAACAGCAAAGCCCAGCCAGCTAGTGGAGCAGACCAAAGAAAGAAAAGAGGTAAGCTCAGCGACAACGAAAACTACGCCTGATTTGCTGAGCCAATCATCCCCCCTGCCACTCGAGCTCCTAGCGGCCCTAATGCCAAAGGACTTCAAGGTCCCCACATTAGACAAGTATGATGGGTCGTTTGACCCTAATGACCACGTGGATGCCTTCTAGTCTCAGATGCACCTCATCGGGGTTGATGGAGCCTGCATGTACGTAGCCTTCTCCACCACATTCAGAGGAGTAGTTTTTATCTGGTATAGGAACCTCACACCGGGCTCCATCAAGAGCTGGGCTCAGTTTGCCGACATATTCACAGTGCACTTCATCACTAGTAAGAAGTGTTCGAAGTCACAAGAGAGCCTTCTAAACGTGGTGCAGAAGGAAGGAGAGTCTATCAGAAGCTACATCAAGCGTTTCAATGAGATGTGCCTACAGATACCGGACCTCGATCCAGCAGTGCGCCTCACTGCAACGAAGAAGGGGATCACCCACAGAGAGTTTAAGTGGCACGTGGTAGCAAGCAAACCAAAAAACATCATCGAGTTCCTTAAGCTGGTTGATCAGTTCATCAACACTGAAGAATAAATCAACTAGTAGATTGACAATCCACCGGGAGAAAAGAGGAAGAGAGAAGGCAAAGGGATAAGCAACAGCAAACAAAAAAGAAAGAAAAGTAAGTCCCCAAGCAGAAAAAGAAGCAAATCTCCACGTTCGAGAAGTAAGTCCCCCTCACGCGGCTACAAGTTAGGTCGGTGTTCCAGGACCCCTCCAGTAGAGCGAACTAACTACACCCCCTTACGCAAAGAGAGGAGAGATCCTAATGGCTATCAAGGACTTCTCCATCGTCAGATGGCCACCCAGGCTAAGGAGAGACCTTGCCACAAGAAACCCAAACATCTACTGCCACTTCCACCAGGATCACGGTCACAACATGGAAAACTGTAGGAATCTCCGCGACGAGATCGAAGAACTCATCCGCCATGGGTACCTGAAGAATTACATCCTGTGGGAAGAGAGAGGGCAGGGAGACCGACAGGGAGATCGTTAGGGAGACTAGAGAAGGAACGCCCCTGAGACTAGCAGGTAGAACAAGCAGCCACCTCGGCAGTTACAAAAGGAGATACCAGTCCACAGTGTGATCAATATGATCACCGGCGGGTCCATCATTGCGGGGTGCTGATCAGCAATAGGGAGGACATCGGTCTGTGAATTGGAGAACAAAGGCGAAAACCCGCCAAAGCGACCTCGGCTCGAAGAACCTATCTACTTCACCAAAGACGATGCGCGTGGGATTTAGTATCCACATATGCCTTAGTCGTGAAACTTAGAATCAACGACTTCGAAATGAAGCGGATCCTGGTGGACTCGGGCAACTTGGCGGATATCCTCTTTAAGGAGACCTTCGATAAGCTGTAGTTACAATGGAGGGACCTGAAGCCAGCAGACACACCCTTAGTAGGGTTTAGCAGAGAAGAGGTCAAGCCCCTTGGTCGAGTCACAATACCAGTGGAGGCAAGCATGTGGTTGAACGTCGTACAATTTGAGCACACTTTTCTGGTAGTCGCGACTTCATCCCCCTACAACACGATCATAAGTCGGCCTATCACACACATTCTACGTGCGATAGTGTCCACCTATTACTTAGCGATGAAGTTCCCAACTGATTATGGTGTGGGGGTCGTGCGAGGTGACATGCTCGAATCCCGTAAGTGCTACATGGCTGCCCTGAAAGGAAAGGCAAAGTTGGTGGAGGATGTCAAGCTCGAACAACCAGCGGAGCATACAGAGGAGCGAGCAGCCCCGACAGAAGAAACAGTCCACATACCGGTTTCTGAACCGAGCTGACCAAAACTCTTCAGATCGGTGCCTTGATCAGCGAACTGCTCCAAACTTAACTTGTAAGTTTCTTACTCAAAAATCTAGATATCTTTGCTCGGTCCGCAGTGGAGATGCCTGGAATCGACCCTAAAATAATAACTCACAAACTTAATGTGGACCCTCTAGTCAGGCCAGTAAGACAAAGAAAATGCAACCTCGCCATAGAGCGGTGGAGGGCAGTCGATGAGGAGGTCAGAAAGCTCCTCGCTACAGACTTCATTAGGAAAGTCCATTACCCGAACTGGGTTGCCAACCCGGTGCTGGTGAAGAAGGCCAACGGAAAGTGGTGCATGTGCGTCGACTACACCGACCTGAACAGAGCTTGCCCGAAAGATTGCTTCCCACTGCCCAAAATTGACCACCTAGTAGACGCAACCTCGGGGCACAAGTTGCTGAGTTTTCTGAATGCCTACTCCAGCTACAACTAGATTATGATGGACCCGACTGACGAGGACAAGACCGCGTTTGTAATCAAACTCGGGCTATACTATTATAAAGTTATGCTCTTTGGTTTGAAAAATGCTGGGGAAACGTTACAGGGACTTGTAAATAAAGTTTTTGAGCCATTGGTCAGCAATAAAGTGGAGTGTTATGTTGATGACATGGTTGTGAAGACCCAATTTTTTAACTCTTTATTAAATTATTTAAATGATGTTTTTCAAATTTTAAGAAAATATAATATGAAATTAAACCCAAACAAGTGCATCTTTGGGATCATGTCGGGTAAATTCCTAGGTTATATAGTGAACCAATATGGCATCGAAGCCAACCTAGAAAAAATTAAAGTTATTTCAGATAAGAGACAACCCCAAAAAATAAAGGAAGTCCAAAGGCTGACTGGCCGGGTAGCTACCCAAGGCCGGTTCATGTATAAATCAGCGGGTCGATGCCTGCCTTTCTTCAAGGCAATAAAAAAGAACGAGTACTTCGAATGGACCAAGGAGTGTCAGCTCACATTTGACAAGCTAAAAAGGTACCTAAGTATTGCATCGGTTCTAACCCGACCGGAAGATGGAGAGGAGTTAAAGCTGTATCTTGCCGTGAGTGATGAGGTAGTCAGCTCGGTACTGATCAGAGAAGTAAACCAGGTCTAATGACCCATCTACTATGTTAGCAAAGTTTTGCAGGATGCCAAAACCAGGTACAACTCGCTGCATGCCAAAACCGAGACCGAGAAGCTAGCGTACGCGCTAGTCATAGTAGCCCAGAAACTACGTACTTCCAGGCCCACACTATCGTCGTCCTCACCAACAGGCCTCTGACGCAGATTTTGCTCAAGCCCGAGGTGTCTGGAAGATTAACAAAGTGGTCCATCGAACTGAGCAAATATGACATCCGGTTTGAGCCCCGCCCAGCGATCAAAGCCCAAGTCTTGGTGGATTTCATCGTAGAATGCACGTTCAGCATGCCGATCCTGGAACTAACTAAGCTCATCAATACATCGGAGGCATCGACCAGGGCAGCACTGGTCCCCATTAGGGTTGGGCCGACGTGGGACGAGGAGCCCTGGATCCTCCACGTAGATGGCTCATCGAATCTACAAGGAAGCGGTGCCGGACTGATACTGTACGGGCCAAGTGAAGTGAAGCTGGAGTACGCTCTCTGGTTCGAATTCGAAGCATCGAACAATGAGGCACTAATCGCCGGACTCAACCTAGCAAAGGAGATGGGAGCCAAACACCTCATCGTATGCAGCGATTCACAGTTGGTGGTCAACTAGGTTAACGGTGCTTACTAGGCTCCCGACTAGATCATGGCAGCATACCTAACCAAGGTCAGAGAGATTCTGCCGAACTTCCACTCTTGCTTCCTTAGGTAGATACCGAGGTCCGAGAACGCTGAGGTCGATGCATTGTCTCGATTGGACAGTACCAACGAGAACACGAAGCGGACAGTATATATCAAAGACCTGCCTCACCCTAGCATTCTCGGGGGGGGGGGGGGGGAGGGGGTTAGAAGAGGTCGCTCCCGTGTCAGTAGCAGAACCGAATTAGATAGACCCGCTCGTCGATTATCTGCTCCACGCGACCCTGCCATCAGAATGCAATGCAGCTCAGAGGGTAGAGCAATAGTCAACTCGATATGTTCTGATCGATGGGCAGCTATATAGGAGATCCTTCACGCTCCCCTACCTACGTTGCTTACGACCTTCAGAAGAGGATCAAGTACTGCGTGACATCCACGAGGGACTCTGCGGAGGACACCTGGGGGGCAGGGCACTTGCCCAGAAGGCGCTGAGGCAAGGATATTACTGGCCTACCATGAAGGCAGACACCCTTGAGCTCGTCAAGAAGTGTAACAACTGCCAAAGGCATGCCAACATCCACCGGCTACCTATTGCCAATCTGAAATACCTCACCATCCTGTGACCTTTTGCTCAATGGGGAATAGACATCCTCGGACCTTTCCCCCCAACAACCAGGTAGAGGAGGTTCCTGGTCGTGGCAGTAGATTACTTCACGAAGTGGGAAGAGGCTGAGCCCTTGGTAACCATTACATCTCACAACATACAAAACTTCTTCTGGAAAAACATAGTGTGCTGCTTCGGACTAACTCGGGTGCTGATATCCAATAACGGGAAGCAATTTGAAGACATCAAGTTCTAGAACTGGTGTGCTAAGATGGGAATACTTGTATTCCATTGATGTACATCAAGTTCTAGAACTGGTGTACACAAGGAGTTTTGCAAAATACTTGTATTCCATTGATAAAATGCTTCAAGTAAATAGCAAAAACAAAAAGAAAGATCACAATTGTTTAACCGAGCTCGGAGGCTCGGGACATCAAGTATTAACAAAAGGGGGGTCCAAGAAAAGAGGCATCAGTCAGTTCAGGACTCCTCATCCCCAACAGAGGCTTCAGTAGGCGGATCTGTCTCTGTGCAGTCCTCGGAAGCATCGGCCTCCTCTCCCTCTCTCGTTGTCTCGTCATTGAGTTGGTTGTTGTCACTCTCCGCCTCAGAGTCTGGATCCTTGGCGGCTCCAACGGCCATCTCCTTGGTGATCTTGGACGTGGTGATGGCACTAAGGTTGAGATGGGGAAATTCACGTCGGGTCAACCACCTACTGAGCTTAAACCCCTTGTGGTAGCCTGCTGTCCCAACCATGACCAACCTCTCTCGAAGTTCCACCGAAGACTTATACTCCTCTACTGCCTTGACATTGGCCTCCTCCATCGCCTGAAGCAGGATTTTAGTTTGCTCCTTCACATGAGCCGCGAGGTTCTCGTTCTCTCTCTTCAGTGCCACCTCGCACTCCTCGAGTTGCTTTTTCTCCACCTCGAACTCCTCCTTCGCCATCAGCAGAGTCAGTAGCTCCTTCTTAGCTCATGTGTTGTTTTTCAGTTGGTTGATCTCGCTGCGAGCTAAGTTGAGCTCGGAGTGGGCACTTCGAGAGGACTCTTCGGCTTCGAGAGCTCGCTTTAAATTCACCTCGGACCGGTAGGCCAAAGCATGGATAGAGGAGTTCACATGCCAAAAGAAGAAAACAAGCATAAGTATGAAAGAAAAATCTAAGTATGAAGCAATTTGAAGGCTAAATACGTACCACCATACATTGCGTAGCCGCTCGGGCCCCGAGTTAAGCAACTAGCAAGTCAGCCCAGCGAGCGACCTCCTCGACGAGCACCATGTCCTTGCTCTTGAGAAGGCCATACTTCGGAGTCAAAATACTCCGGACTGAGGTATCGCTACCCGAAGAAGTAGCGATCGTTGGTGCGGGCTGAACCTCTGAAGACGTGGTCTCCTCGGGCATGCGGGGTGAAGTGGCCTTGCCTGGGTCCTCCTCAACCAAGTCGATCACAGGAGGATGTTCGGGGGAAGAGATGGCAATGCTAGAGGTGGTGGTCTTGGTGTGGAGGCGAGCCTTCTTGGAGGCCCTCTTCTTCTTCTTTCCCTTCTGCATGCTCCTGAAGAGTTCGTTGGCCAGGATGTCATCCATGGCAACTGCAACAAGTGATGAACTAAGTTAGATACGACACTGAAGTAAAATAAACAAGAAAAAGGTACAACAGTTAGCGACCTACCAAGAGGGCTTAGCTTAACTTGCATGAGCTTCTCCTCGGTCACGAACTTTTTGAACTTCAGGCCGAGCTTTGCCCAAGATGGGGCCTCCTCCCTTGTCTTTGGGTCCAGTCTGATGCCGGGGTCTTGGATGGCATCCCTCTAGTGAGTCGGGAAAGCCCACCCCTCGGTGTTACGGACCACGAAGTAGCGCCTCTTCCAAGCCCGGACCTTGTTAGGAAGCTCATGCAACAACTTGTACCCGGGGCAAGGAGACATAGTAACTCCGCCTGTGCGCGGGTAGAACACAGGAGGAGTTCTTTTTTATGGAAAGGATCGAAAAGAAGATGTCAAGGTCTATAGGTCGGTTGTAATCGTGGAAAAGGGCAATGGTACCTATGATGTTACAGATGGAGTTTGGATGTAGCTGGTCTATGGCAATGTCAAAAAACTTAATGATTTCGATTATAAAAAGATGGAGTGGAAGACGCATTCCGGCTACGAGCTGCTCCTCGAAGACCACGATCTCGTCATGACCGTGATCCTAAGGAAAGTTGCCTAAGGGAATACTATAAACAAGATCATTGGAAAGCCTGTACCGAGCTACTAGGGATAGGAGCCTGTCTGCTGTCATTATAGACGGACCGAAGCTGTCCGGCAGGCGACCTCAATGTGAAGCGGAGGCCGACTTTCCAGAAGCCTCTCGCTCTTGCTGAGGTCAGCTCGCCTCAAACGAATAGGAGTCCACATCCTGTGCCGAAGTGCCCACCTCGATAGGATGAGGCTCCTTGGTTTGTGCCGAGGTCCTCAACTTGGTCCCAGTGGACTCACCACTCCCATCTAGAAGGCTATCCAAGCTAAGGCTAGACATTCTAATGGAAAGGACAACGGAATCGAAAGTAAAGGAAGACGAACTCACCAAATGAAGACCAAAAAGAGCAAGACGACCTTGGACTCTGGATTCACGATTTTATAGCGAAGAAAATGGGCCCTTCGGCCCCTTTTTATAACGAGTATATCCGGGAATCAACGGTCAAGACCTGCACGATCCAATGGCTCATAGGAAAACTAGTTGCATGCTTCCTAAGGTTGAAATTAGTTTAGCACACATTTTGACGTCCACGAAGACTATAATCGGCTTGACGTTCGCACGTACCTGATACACAACCTAGGTCACTTCCTGGTTTAGCCAAATGGTCTGCCCTCCATATCACCTAGACTTCGTGCCAAATCCACTGGGCTCGTCATGAACTCCTTGCGCCAGGTTAGGACCCTTGGCACGAGGAGTAGGGGGCAATTGATGAAGGGTGATTTGGCATGATCTAGTAAGTAAATGTCACATGGACGCGATCTGCCCGAAGGATGACAACTCAGCGAAAAGAGCCTAGTCAACAGTATTTAGAGCTCGAGTGTTCGGTCACCTCGACACAAGCCATCTTGGCATAAAGGCACCTCGGCTTAGAGGCACCTCGGTACCTAATCCAGTTCGAGGCCCACGAACCGAAGTAACACATAATCGACCCCAAAAGCTTCCCAGTAGACTCCAAACCTAACGAGACCACGCTGCGTAACGGTTGCCCTTATCCTCTCCCCGCCTGGATCGAGCGAAGACGATAGACTTCATTAACTGACATGCTACTCCCCAACTAAAGCGGAAATGGATCTTATCCACTCAGGCCAAAGACCCCAGAACCGTTTTCGTGAGGTCCATGGCAGCTCAACTTCATAAAAGCAAACAACCCCTCCAGGGCCCAGGTACGCACAATTATTGGCTCACTAGTACACTTATCATTCAACTTTCAACTCGCAATAATAACTTAAGCATTAGAGTGACCTCCCCGAGTTCTCCAAGTTTCACGATTTTGCAGACCGAGCCAGCTCGCCACGCAGCCAAGTTCCAAATCATCCTCCAGCTAAGAGCATCCAAATCGTGCTCCACCAATTATAAAATGTTAACAAATTACTGTAGTTACCGTTACAAAATTAAATAAATAGTTATTGCATGTTATTAGAAAATAATAATAATAATAATTAATTTATCTGAATATTACTGCTTATTACTTTGTTAATATTTATCTATATAATTATTCAATTACAGAATTTTTAACAAATTACAGATTTTATACAAGTTAACATAAAGTTACGAGTAACTATGAAAATTATCATAAAATACCATTATTTCAACAAAATACTATAAATTACCAAAACTCATCATAAAACACATAATTTATTAGTGTACCAAAATCATGATAAATTACCACAAACTATCACATAATTTCCATAAGTTATCATAAATTAGTATAATTTACTAAAAATTACTGAAGAAAATAATAAAAAATTATTTACCAATATTTCCACAAAAATAAATTAAAGAATCTATTAGTGAAGTTAATAGAGTACCATAAATTAGCACAAAATTATCAGTAATTTCCATACAATAGTTAACCAGAAATCATGATAAGTTACCACACATTATCATAAAATATTAAAAATGTCCAAAAATAACCACAAGTTAGCACGAAATTACTAGTAAACAAATTAGTAGAAATTAAATTGCCTGAATTTACCAAAGAATATAACGAAAATAAATTACCATCATTTAGCACAAATTAACATAAATTACTGGTAATCACCAGAAAAAACATATATAAAATAGTAAAAATGCCCAAAAATTATCACTATTTGCATAAAATTATCAGAAAATATGTTTATGATTTCTGGACATTTAGGGTCGGGGCTGGGAGTTACTTAGAAACTGGGTTCAGGGATGGGGTGTATGGACCCTACCTCAAATCCAATCCACTGCCATTCCCAATTCCCAAATTCCCAAGTGTCGAATCTGGAGCAAGAGCGACTTCTTATTTCAACGCTGACCACTTATACCAAAAAAACCGTTAGGTATTATCCTATTTGAGTTTTCTTTTTTTGTCATTTTTTGTTATTTTATTATTTTATTTTTGCATTTACTGTATTTTTAAACATTTCCACCGAAGAATTTTAATTTTAAAATTTTATTTGTTTCACATTGTTTCACTTTTCCTGCATTTTTTTTTCTATTTATTTAATATTTTATTAATTTTTCATATTTATAAATATTTTGTATTTTTATTTATGATGTCACAAGTTGACCTATTTGACCGGTCGGTTTAACCGTTGATCCGGAACCGGAGAGAACAGCGGTTCCGTTTTCGGGTCGGTTTTTAAAACACAGGTTATTGGTTGAACAGTCCCAAATAGCCCGTCTAGTTCAGCTAATCTGGTTGTAACGCAGCTCTCTGTCGCAGATGAGATCGGATCGACGGCTGACTGATTGCTCTAAAAGGCTTTGATTTAATATTTCTCTCTATCTGAGAACTCGAAGCAGAGGACGAAGGGTGGTTAGTTCTGCCATTGAAGTACCGCTCTATTGTTGGTGATCTTGGTTTTTTCTCGTCTGGAGTTTAGGTCTTGCAATTGTGGAAGAGAACCTGGTATCGGGAAGTCGAAGATGTACAGGTAATGCGCATTTATGATTTACCATTTCTGTTTTTCTGTTAGTTTGATGGCGTCGGACATTTCTATTTAAACTCTTGCTGTTCTAGATTACTCAAATGCCATTTCTCTAAACTTTGATACATGCGAGTTTATCTCAAGTATGTCTTTGCATTTCAGACTTATATTATATGGATAGGATGCGTTTCTGTGTTGGGTTTTGGAATTAGGCTTTGTAGTGACATTTTAGTAAAGTTGGAGACAGACCTGCTTATCATGTTCTTGTTATTTTGCCCTGAAAGCAAACAGTTAGTGGCTCTTGATAGAGTGGAATAGTGAAACAGACTTTTGTATTCAACTCCATGTAGTTGAGATATGCTTTGTGTGTTGCCTTGAATTATGTAGGACTAATCAAACAGTGAATTAAACAAATAATTGATCCAAAAAAATTAAACAAATAGTTAATGTGTCATTGGTGCACTCTCCTTAAATCTCAACATGGTTTATAAGGTTAGGTATCTTTGAATAACACCTATTTCCTAGACGGGTCAGTCTTTGGGATGGTTTTGATTTTACCTTTACAAGTTTCTTGGTTCTTTTTTAATACCAGAAACTGTTTTCCTTTGAAAAATTCAAAACCATTCATCCAATGCCAGCCATTTTTTTCTTGCCGTCAGTCCAGTTTGTTCTCCAATGTTTTTTGCTAGTCAATCAGAAAGTCTTTTGCAATTGTAATTACAAATTGTATGGTTGTTATTTTTCCTTCCTCAATTATTGTAATTACAAATTATTGATAAAAAAATTGTAATTACAAATTAAATATAAGTATTGAAATAGGAGTTGAAAATTAAAACTTGTTTGCAGTTTCTCCTATTTATCTTAAAATGCAATAGGAGCACTTTTTGTTTCACTAGAAAAACGAAGTGCATATATTCATCTGTAAATTTCTTTCGAGTAACAAGTCATTGCATCTATGGGATAGACCTGTTAAAGGGCTAGGGTCGGGCTTAGCTTTGGCCAAAATTTGAATGGCCCGCCTGAAACCCGAGCCTGAAATAGTGTAAAGCTGAGCCTGAATCCCAGCCGTGAACAGGTCTATTGAGGGGTGAAAAACTCTAAAATACTTTGGAACATGGAACATCACTGCTTTTTTTCTGGGTTCAATCCCTAGTGGAGTTGCTCTTCCCCCCGCGCAACCCTCTTGGTTTTATCAAAAGGAAAAAAGAAACGAACATCATTGCTTTTACAGTTTGTTGGTGCATGTGAAAGGAAACAAACAGGTGTGTTTATCAAAAGAAAAGGAATGGCCTAGAAGCTATATTCAACTGCTAGATCTGTCAGTGGGTTGGGTCTGGTTTGGGACAGGGTGTAGCCATTCTGTACTGATTATTAATCAGTTCTGTAAGATAGACATAGAACCGGACCAATTATTAATCAGGATAAATTGGATCTGACCCGATTAGACTTGACTTCTATAATTAGCTATGATAATAACAGCTTAAAACTTCATTGTGATAATATAACCTTATAAAAAATGGAAATAAAATGGTAAATTATTTATATGTTGATAAAACAAGTGATTTTAGCCAAAATTATCTTATATACTGTCTATGAAATTTGCCCTTTTAAACACAAAATATAACAAAAATTACAAGAACCAGGAGTCTATTATATATTATTAACTACGTAATTGGTTAGGAACAGCAAGAACCAGATGACCCAATGATCAATTGGTACAAAACCACAGAACCAGAAGTGACATAATTGGTTCAGTCATTTCGGTTCTTCTGGGAAGACCCAGCCCATTGACAGCTCTATTAACTGCAGATATTTGCTCATTAATCATGGACTGGTTTGTGGTTGATATTGGATCATTGTAATGGGTTATGGGAGTAGTTAATTACTTGGGAGGGGGGGAGTTGCTTTGCATCGATTATGTTGAAGCCCATTGACAGCCTTGTTTGCTTGTTTGCTAGTAAGCCGTTTAAACCTCTTTATCTCCTCCCTTAAGTAGGGGTGTCAATTGGACCGGATTTGGTCCAGTCAAATCTGTTCCAATATGAGTCCATTACGGATGGACCAGGTCCAATCCAATGTGATGAATACTCTGGACCATTTTGGACTAGTCCAATTCTATGTCTGGACCATCCAATCTGTTCAAATTGGTTTTAATTTAGATTGGTTCCAACCCAAACCTGGTCCATTGACACCTGTACTCTTATCTTCTATAAATGGACTGGATATAAATGGATCATTCCAAAAGTAAATATTTCTCCCCATTACCTGGTTTGAGTGAGATAAATTTGAAGAACAAGTCCCTATTCTTCATAGTTCCTTTACATAGGCTTGTTCCATATGAATCACATCATTAGAGTTGTTTTTGTTATAGCTTATCTCACTTCTGGAGCTTGATGATTGTAATATTCTCTATTTGACACTTATCGATAAGATTTCATTTTAAGATGTGATTCCTTTTGATTCCTTTTGTTATTGTTCACATTATTTAATTGGGTTGCATATCATTCTTTTTAGCTAATTGCCTATACTAAACAATTTTTTCTTGATGTTTTTCTCTTATCTCTGTCTAATGCATTTTTTTTTTTTTTACTGGAAATAGGACAACTGTGAGAAAAATTGCATCTAATTACAACACCTTGAGGGTTCCGAAGAGGACTTTAAGTAATGATGCATCTGCAGGAATATCTAGCACTAACTCAGCTAAATTCAATTCTGTAATAATTCGTATCACCTATAGATGGATATTTTTTGTTCATTCTTTCTAATCTTGATTTTCTTTATCTTCTTAAATTCTTTTACTCCTTATATGTCATTACTCCTAGCAATTTAAGTTTATTGCTCTAAGAGAGCTTTCTTGGTCCTTGATCCATCATTTGATACAAAAGCAACTTGAGTCTGTTGTTTATTGGGGATGAAAGGGAGTGGAGTTTCTGTGGCATCATGTATTTACGATATCACATTCGGAAGCTCAATCTTGTTTGGTGACGTTAGAAATTTCATTCTGCTGTCTCCCAGGATCAGCTAATTCATACTCAGGTTGCCAAGCCAGGGATGAAAATTTTGCAATGTATCAGTAGGTCACTAATTCACAAAACTATGATCCTTTGGGGTTTCGACTCGTTTCAGGGGGTAGACAGGCCTTAGACTGACCCCTGAACAGGTTTTGATAAAAAGAAAAAAGCATAAGGTGCTTGGGATCAAAACACCTGATATGCCCCATCTGGTGTATCGGAGTGTATCAATTTTGATCCTTGAGCCAAGCTAGAACAGTTCTGGATTAACCTTAGTTGTCCTTGAGCTTAGTTATGCTTCAGATGGACAAGGTTCTTAGTTTGTCTTTTGTGTTTATTATATTCTGCTGACTCTTTGTCAAACAGGTTGCCTTTGCAAACTGCAAAAGGTGTGGGTTTGGGTCCTCATTTTAGAAGCTAACTATATTATTTGTTCGCTTTGTTGCTTTGTTTAATAAAGTTTATCATTATTGAACAAAAAATGTACATTTGCATGATGTATCAACTGTTCAATGGCATTACAACATAACAGAGAATGTCAAATACAACATTAATAAGCAGCATCAGAATTCAAAAATGAAAAAAAAAAATTATTTACAGGTGTGCAAAGTAAGGAGAGGAATAATAGAGTATTTTCTGACAAGTAGCAACATTTTGAAATGCTGATAGATGTGATCACAATTAGAGTTGCAATTGGATCCAAACCATAAAGGACTGGAAGTTAAGAGATGTGTCCATCAGATGATGTAGTTAGAGGATGATATCACATTATTTTTGAAGAAGGTACAGTATCATTAAAATAGAGAACAAGTATGTACAGAAAGCTGTTGTATACAGGGATTTACAATCACTGTCCATGCAATCCTATACCCCCAAACCTGGCTTTACAAAAAGATTATCATAAACAAAAAAATGAATTATAATTTCTATCGTTAGAACAATTTTTTTACAGAAAGCCAAGAAAACATTTTGCCCAAAAATTTTCTCAAACACTGTTTGTAGTGCTACTTTTGTTCTTGAATATCCTTGAATTCCTCTCCTGCCAAATGCACCAAAAAGCTGCTGTAGGAGCAACATTCCGTGCTAATTTTCCTCTCTTGGTGAGACCTTCGACTCTTCAGCCCTTCACAAAGTCCACCACCGATGGTATCACATAACAAAATCATTACCCCATAGACATGTTATCTCTCTCAGCTGATTTTAGTAGGGAATTTTTCAAGATCACTTTAATATGTGCTCTCTTTGGAACCAAAGTCTGCAAGGATGGAGGCTTTTAGACAGCAGCAAACAGAATTTTGCAATTATTTTAGTCTATTTTGGTTCTGTGGGCTGTGGTTCTCAAATGGTTCTTATTTCCACGTAAAAAATATTTGAGTTTGATTTCTTCTCCTTTTTTTTTTTTTCTTCTGTGGTTTCTTTCACGAATATGTATCTGGTAATTTCTTTGATGAATTCATTGTTTCTGACCTTAAGAATTATTAGATGACAGTAAGGATTTCTCAGAGTGTTCTGGTAAGGTTTCTTGGATTTTGGGGACTGTGATGCTCATTCCAGAAGGTGAATTCTCAGTCTACTGCTAGACATTTGACAAAATGCCTGGAGTTCTGATTACATTCAATCCAAAATTTGTTTTTCTCAGGCTGCCTGCAAAGTGTCTGTTGAAATACTGATTTGTTGCATGCTTTCCATTGGCCAAATTTGGTTATTTGATCTGCTTCTTGGACCTCATGTTAGCACTCTGTTTCACTGTTTGTCAGTTCCATCTTTGATTTAATGTTTGGGAATTGCAGCTTTTTCATTAGTTGGGTCATCTGGTTAACTATTCTAACAGTCCTGGTTGGTTCCCTCTGTGGAACATTGGCCTTTTCTGATATGTTGCATGCTTTCCATTGGCCAAATTTGGTTATTTGATCTGCTTCTTGGACCTCATGTTAGCACTCTGTTTCACTGTTTGTCAGTTCCATCTTTGATTTAATGTTTGGGAATTGCAGCTTTTTCATTAGTTGGGCCATCTGGTTAACTATTCTAACAGTCCTGGTTGGTTCCCTCAGTGGAACATTGGCCTTTTCTGATAACCACCTTGGGTATCTGGTTATGTAACTTCTGCAATATTTGTTCATGGTGTTTGATTGAGCTGAGCAGCTTCCTCCAGCACAGCTATGATGCAGTTCTACTTAACATTTTGCTTTGCAAACCCAAGATTTGTCACCATCTTATTTTTGGGAGGTGTACATATATACGTTCAGAAATATTTTTTGTACCTGGGTTTTTTCTGAGAGAGGGTGTTTGAGAGTAAGGTTCGACAGGTATATTGGGATATGGTAATCTAGGTATAGGTGTAGTGTAGGGCAGAAATACTATGCTTGTTGGGTATTGCTTCTGGATCTGTTATATGGGTTGTTTATGTACTGGATTTTTTATGTAAGGCCTCTTTGTGCCTCTGTTGGGTGAGAGTCGTTTGAGGGTTTCACTCTATCTTTATTGCATTTTTAGTGAAATAGTGAACCTTTGCAGTTCTCTCATGGATGTAGGCTCCCAGAGCAAACCATATTAAAATATATTTTCTTCTTTTGGTTTATTGCCTCCTCCTTTGTAGGTTATAATAAAGGCTTTACTGGGCCTGGCTATTCTTAAGTTTTTTATTGCTTTTGTCTACTTATGTTATCCTAGCTTATTGTTTGGATTTATATGTTTACCATCCAACTTGTAGGATCCATTTATCTTATGTTTTTACTTTTTATATTCCACTATCTCTTATGATATAATCTCTTTATTTCACTGATTCAATTAGATTAATATTTTAAAAAATTGTGTTAACATTTTCTGTATCATTACCACTTGTTTCGTGCTTTATGTGAGGTGACCCACTTTATTTGGGACAAGGGTTTGTTGAGTTGTGCTATACAGGGATATTTTTACAAATATTGTTCTAGGATCTTTGTATTTATTTATTCATTTGAAAAATTCTTGCATATTTTACTAGCAATTCTCAAACTGTTGCTTGCTTCTCAAGGAGTCTCACTTCTTTCATTATTTTTTGATAAATGAGTCTCACTTCTGTCATTTGAAGTGCATTCTTAGGCCTTACTGGCCTGTTCAACTTTCCAGGAGGATGAGAAGCTTGGGATGAGAAATATGATTGGCCAATATGACATTGCTATTGTTGGAGGTGGCATGGTTGGCATTGCCTTTGCTTGTGCTCTCTGTAGGTATTATTGCTTGTTTATAGCTTAATATAATAGGTATTATTGCTTTTTTATAGCTTAATATAACATCCCTATTTACCATGTCACACACATAATTGATTTTTACAAAACTGAGTATATTGTTGAGTGTTGACGGGCTTGATTAAAGTTTTAGTTTCTCATCACACAACACCTTGTCTTCTATGCTTTGAAATCAGCTAAGCTGCCATATATGTGTGTTTCTAATTGAGCTTGTTGTGACTTTGCCAATTGTTGAACCTTGAATGGGTATCTATTTTTGTAGAGGTGGTATCACTTGCTCTATTATGAGGATTGTGGAAAGAAAGAAACAAGGAATCTTTGAGGGGAAGTCTAGAGAAATATGTTGAATTTTTGCTAAATATTAGCTTCCTTCCTATAAAATGAACTCTAGTGCTTAAGGCATTAAATGGGTTCACTAGAGTTGGTTTTTGAGGAATTCAACATTGAGATGATTTTCATGTTCCATCTTATCTGTTTTATTTTTCTCCCTTTTTGTCTCACATGATTTAAAAGTAGAGTAAATAAAACAAAAAAAAATGGAATACATAATATATATATCTATATTTTACTATTAAAAGTGTGAATGGGGTCTAGATTCTGGATTTTTTTTGACAAAAATACCTTTGCTCTTTGAACTTGGTCTCCTTATATTTATGAGGGCAAAAAACATAATTTGAATGCTCAAGGAGTGATAAAAGAAAAGGGGCGATGTTTGCAAAAAATGAGAGTGAACCCCAAATGGAAGCATTTGACTATTCAACCCCACCTGTGTTTGATGCTAATAGTGAAGAAACCTTAGAGGGAGAACTGGTGTATGGGGATGTGGGAGAGGCCTTGGTGATGTAGCGATCATTCCTAACTCCTAGGGATGAATCGTCAGATTGGCTAAGAAATAATATCTTCCACACCACGTATACTATGGGTGGAAAGGTAGCCAACCTTGTAATCAATGGCGGGAGTTGTGAGAATGTTACAGCAAAAGTAGCCATCCGCAAGCTGAACCTGAAAACTCAACAACACCCTCACCCTTACAAGCTTGCATGGCTAAAACGAAAGAATGAGGTCTCAGTCACACAACGGTGTCTAGTGGGCTTTTCTATTGGCAATAATTATAGTGATTGTGTGTGGTGTGATTGTATGCATGGATGCTTTCCATTTGCTACTTGGGCACCCATGACAATTGACCGCCACGTAGTCCATGATGGGTGAAAGAACACCTACTCTTTTGGGTTTAAAGGGAAAAGGTTGACCTTATGTCCATTACAAGAGACTATACCTAAATCGAAACTTGGGGAGGGTTATAACCTTTTTGCCACCTAAATCGAAAGAGCACATACTCTCAACCTTTACATGTTTCTTCAGAGTTCACTATTTTTTTGAAGGAATTATTGATGGGATTCTTCTTTAGGGGCACAAAGGATATTAGATAGGGAGATGCACTATCTTCATTGTTTTTATTTGTGTCACAAAGACATTGGTCAGGCTTACTAGTCTCAGTAAGGAGAGGAGAAAATAAAGTCTCATTATTATAATTTGATGATTACACCATCATGTTCTATGGTGGTAAACATCAAAGTTTGGAGTTTAATACTAACTATAAAATAAGTTAATCCATCCCTCTTTTAGTAAAGAAAGGGACAAAGTAGATAGAAGGGGGTAAGAAGATTTGGGCATTCAAAAGGTCTTTGTTTTTGTGTTGTTTTAGAGTTAATGGACCATTACTAGTAGACAATCAACAATAAATTCATTATGTTTTATTAGAATTGGAAAATGTTGAGGGAAGGGGATGCACATGGATAGGGTGGAAATAAATGGATATGCTTGTGTACATTGAGGAAACTCGTACAAATCCCACAAATACATCAATAACAATAAATCTAAAGTTAAACCGGCTATGAATAAGGTATAAATACATAAGAAATGCATATTTTCATAGTTTATATGAAGAGATACATTAATCAACAATACTGGGAGTCTACAACATATACACATCATACAATAATTTTATTAATGACCATAGTTGTCAAGGCGATGCCTAACCTACATGGCGCCCTTGGAGGCTCGCTTCGCCTAATTGCCAGGCAGTCTTATACTTTCTATTATAAAATACTTTTATTTTTTATTTTTTTGAGATTGTAATTAGAAAATAGACATTATTAATTTAAAATATTCATTTTGCTGTGCATATATACTAATTTCTTTTTATTATTTTCTTATTTGTTAGGTTTTATAACACATTTTCTTCTTTTATAAGGGTTCAACCCCTATATTTTTCAATTTTCTTTTTGTTCTTTTTCTTCTCATGAACATGTTGATTGTCTATACTTTAATATGGACTTTATACTTTTCTTATGAAAATTATGAATAATTATTGTTGAGAATGTAAGGGCATTTATGTCCTTTCATCTTTTTGTATTTGGGTGCCTATTCAAGGGTCCATTTGTCATTTTCTTCAAATATTAAGAAAGTCTCTTCAAGGTATGAACAGTAGCACACCTGAGTTCTACGACAAAACCTTTCTTCTCGACTGCTTTAACTTGGTATCGGAGCATCGAAAGATCAAGGAGAGCATCTACCGCTGGTCGTGACTCATAGGTGAACTTGCTGACGTCAGCATGCCACCGGTTGATGTCAGCAACCCGTACAATTGGTGACATTCATTTGCGGTTTTGACACCCCTTGATGCGCCTCATTTTTAGAGAAATTTTGATATACATTTCATGGAGGTTTGAAGCTCTTTTACATTTTTCTTGGATTTTTTAGATGAAAATTGGCGAAAATTACAAATTTGGAGTTTAGGGCTTGCATGGTGGGCTGGTTGCTGTTAAACCCACTTGCGTTTGAAGTGTGGTGTGGTAAACTTCTGAGATTACAGGAAGCATTCTCAGATTTTTTGGAGCCCTAAAACTTTTTTTGGGAATTTTTTTCTTCTTCTATTTTGCCGCCAGCACCTTCTTTTCTTCTGTTTATTGTTGTAGCCCATGTTTAACCTTGAAGGAAAGGTGTTTGGGTGTTCATCTAGTGTTGGGAGATTGTGATGTTGGTGAGAAAAGTGTTTTTAGAGGGGTGGTGATCAATGGACTCACACAAGGATGTGTATGTACCTACCTATGTCCTCCTGGGAAGTAATGATAGTGTTGGAGGGCAAATTACTATTGTAAAACTTGATGGAACAAATTTTCTTGAATAGTCTCAATCAACTAAACTCACAATCGGAGGAAGAGGTAAGCTTGGGTTTATTACCGGTAAGGAAGCTAAGCCGAAGCTTGAAGATCCAAATTATTCCAAATGAGAGTAGGGTAATTTGTTGGTTATGTCAGGGCTGGTATGTTCTATGCAACCTCACATTGCCCGCAACTATATGTTCCTTCCAACGGCTAAGGACATTTGGGATAGGTTTACTTCAACTTATTCTCAAGCGAAGAATACAACTAGAATCTATCAGTTGTGAAGAGAAGCATGTAATATGCGTTAGGGGGAGAAATCGATGGCCATGTATTTCTCTTCCTTACAATCGGTTTGGGAAGAAATGGATCATTTAGAAGCTTTGGAGTGGAAGGATCCTATTGATGCTGAACAATACAGGAAGTGCATTGAGAAAAACCGAGTCTTTGATTTTCTTGTTGGACTGAATGTCGATCATGATTTCACTAGGCAGCACATCCTTAGTGCTGATATTTTGTCACTCTCCACAACATATTCTTTGGTGCAGAATGAAGAGAGTAGGAGGATTGCCATGATGCAAGTTCCTGTTAGTGAACACACAACTCTTGTGTCTTCAAAACCCAAACAAAGTTTTGGGAAACCTGAAGATGTAGTTTGTGAATATTGCAAGAAGCCAAGGTACACCAAGGATAGGTGTCAGAAACTAAATTCCCACCTAAAGCTTGAAAAGTTTAAAACCGGAAAGAAGGTAAATGCTCATGTTGCTACAGCTAGTCATGATTCTCAGACTCACATGCTTGAGGGAAATTCTTTTGTTCAGGCATCTACTCATGACACCTCTGATGTGATGGAAAAATTGAAAGGCATCTTAGTCCATCTTGAAAATAGTGGGTTGCCTACATCTGTTGGTTCACACTCACCTTCTAGTGCCTTTGCAAAATCAGGTACTGCACTTGCGTGTCATGCCTCATCCTCTGGCTCTTGGATAATTGACACAGGAGCCAGTGATCGTATTATTGGTATGCCTTTCTACTTTACCATGTATAAACTTTTTTCAAGGAAGGGTAAGATTACTGTTGTTGATGGATCTTAGACCCCAATCTCAGGTTTGGGTGAAGTCAAACTTACTAGCATCCTTTCTCTGAAATCAGTTCTCCATGTCCCACAACTACATAGAAATCTCTTATCTGTTAGCTCTCTTACAAAGTCTCATAATTGTTCTGTAACATTCTTTCCATCTTATTGTGTCTTCCAGGATCTGAGTACGGGGAAGACGATTGGCAGTGGACATGCCGATGGGGTTTATCTTCTTGATCAGTCTCCAAAGTTGGGTTAATGTGTCACTTTGAGTCCTGTCGTGATGAAAAACTAAATCAATTGAAATTGTGGCATCACTGTCTTGGGCATATGTCTTTTGGTTCATTGAAGTTTTTGTTTCCTAGTTTGTTTGAGTCCTTGTCTAGTTTTGGTCTACAATGTGAAGTTTGTCAACTATCAAAGCAAGTAACAAGAGAAGTAATGTTGCTTTCCATTTAATACATACTGATGTTTGAGGACCTTATTCTATTCCATGTATGGGTGGTTATATATATTTTATTCTCTTTGTTGATGACTATTCGCAGTATACCTGGCTGTACTTGATGAAGAGTCGAGATGAAGTTCTGGTGGAGACACAATTTGAAAAGAAGATTAAGATTATTAGATCTGACAATGCCAATGAATACTTTAAGAAGCACTTACAAACTTTCCTTGAAGAGAAAGGAGCAATTCACCAAAGTTCATGCCCTCATACCCCCCAACAAAATGGGGTATCAGAGAGGAAAAACATACATGTGGTTGAAGTTGCCAGGGGATTGTTATTTCAAATGCATGTCCCAACTCGATTTTAGGGGGATGTACAAACAACTGTATATCTTATTAATAGACTTCCTTCGCGGACTCTTCATCTCCAGTCTCCTCATCAACTTCTTTTTCCTGATGAGGATACCTTCCATCTTCCTCCTAAGGTCTTTGGGTGCATCTATTTCGTCCATGACATGAGTCCTAGGTTGAAATTTGATCCAAAGTCTATTAAGTGTGTTTTCTTGAGATATTCTTCAATCTAAAAAGGGGGAGAATGCTAGTGAAGATCAGACTTCTTTTTGTATGCCGATTCCTGCTCCAGTTGTAGCTGGTATTGTCGATCCTTCTCCTTCTCTTCCTCCTTGTGGTGGTAGTAATACTCCTCCTGTGCCTCCTATTCCTCGGTCTTGGCACCAGTGGTTTGTTAGACGAAAAAAGAGGATGGCTCCAGAGATTGAATGTCCATTACAATCTGACTTCCCAAACTCAGGTAATTTGGATTCTGAACTTCTTCTTGTTTCTGATACTTGCGGTGAACCTGTTATTGAGACTCCTAGTGTGGTTTCTAACCTTAACCTTCCTATTGCGGTTCATAAAGCAAAAAGGACGTGCTAAATATCCTATCTCAAATTATGTCTCTTATAATACCTTATCTCCCTCTTATTGTGCCTATATCTCTTCCATTGCTTCTGTTTTTATCCCTCACAGTGTTATTGAGACAGTGCAGTTCCCTCATTGGAAGGATGCTATGAACTAGGAAATGGAGGCGCTTGAGAAAAATCAGACATGGGAAATTGTTTCTCTTCCAGTGGGCAAAGTTCCTGTTGGATGTAAGTGGGTTTACATAGTGAAGCATAAAGTTGAGGGCTCAATTGAAAGGTATAAAGCTCAACTTGTGGCAAAAGGGTACACTCAATCTTACGACATTGATTATCAGGAAACCTTTGCTCAAGTAGTTTACAACTTTACATGTCTCTTGCTGCCCATTATTCTTGGCCCTTGTATCAAATGGATATTAAGAATGCCTTCCTTAATGGCGACCTTTAGGAAGAAGTTTACAACTTTACATGGAACTTCCTCTTGGAGTGAACATCCCTGGGAGTGAAGGAAATGTTTGTCATTTGAAGAAATCCCTTTATGGCCTTAAACAGTTCCCTAGAGCTTGGTTTGACAGATTTAGAAAAGCTATCTTAAAAATTGGCTTTTCTCAATCTCAAGCTGACCATACCTTGTTTATCAGGAGAGCGAATGGAAAAGTGACTAGGGCGATTGATCCATAGAGCCGACTCGAGGAATCTGATAAGAGAGTGGAGAGTAGGAAGGGAGGAGGTTCCCTTAACTCTTCTACAGTTTGTAGATGATACTATCCTTTTCTGTGAAGGAGGGAACCTCAGCTGGATCCGGAATCTAAAGTTGACAATACAACTTTTTGAGCAGATATTTAACCTCAAGGTAAACTTCGACAAGAGTTGTGTGGCGGGAGTGAATGTGAACGAAAGAGACCTAAGGGAATCTGCAGATGAGCTAGGTTGTGCTATTACGGATTGGCCCCTAACTTACTTGGGCCTCCTTTTAGGAGATAATTCTAAGAGTGTCAGCTTTTGGGCTCCGGTAGTGGAGAGGTTTGAGAAGAGGCTAGCGGCCTGGAAGAGGAGTTATCTTTCTTTAGGTGGAAGAGTCTCTCTCATTAGATCTACCCTAGCTAACCTTCCTGTTTACTTTCTATCAGTGTTTAAGATCCCCTCAAAGGTTTCAAATCTTTTGGAAAAATTAATAAGGAACTTTCTATGGGAGCCTGGAGAGGAGAAGAGAGATCATAGGGTGAGTTGGGAGGTGGTTTCTAGGTGTAAATCAATAGGAGGTCTAGGGATTGGTAATTTCAAGAAAAGGAACATGGCTCTTCTGGGGAAGTGGTTGTGGAGGTTCTCTTTGGAAAGGGATAAATTGTGGACTAAGATTGTGGCTAGCATTCATGGGCTGGAAGACAATGGATGGGATCCTGGAATCTTGGCAAGGGCTTCAGCTGCTTCTCCTTGGAAATCCATCCACAATCTGCTTCCAGTTGTCTCCCCTTGGATCAGGTATGGTCTAAACTCTGGTAACCAAATATTTTTCTGGGAACATCTTTGGGTTGGGGATTCTCCTCTGAAAGACAAGTTTCCTTCCTTGTATGCTCTTTCAGACTTGAAAAATGAACCCATTTCTTCTTTCTTAGTCCCTTCAGCTTCCACTTCGGGCTTTGGTTGGAACATTGGCCTGCGTAGGGCAATTAGGGATACGGACTTGGATAGCCTGGTAGCTCTGCTAGCCTCCCTTGAGGGTGTCTTCCTAAACCCTGCTAAGGAAGACACCAGATTTTGGACCCTTTCTAGCTCTGGTACCTTTTCTTGTGCTTCTTTCTTTGAAACTTTAACTCAGCCTCCTACCTCTCTGGGGTTGTCCTTTCCAGTTAAGGAAATTTGGAGCAGACCTATTCCTCCTTGGGTGGGGTTTTTTTGTTGGGCGGTCTACTTCTGGCTATTGTACCTTGGTGGGCGGTAATATTGTATCTTGGAGTAGTAAGAAACAATCAGTTGTGGCTCGACCTAGTGCAGAGGCAGAATACAGAGCTATGGCTCATGGAGTTTCCGAATTGTTATGGCTGAAGAACTTATTGACAGAAATAAATGGGAGTGCAGATTGATACTCCAATGATATTATATTGTGACAATCAAGCAGCCATAAACATAGCCCACATTCCTGTTCAACATGACCGTACAAAGCATATAGAAGTTGATCAACATTTCATTAGAGAAAGAGTTGTCAGTGGAGAGATTTGTTTACCTTTTGTGAGGTCTGAAGATCAACTGACCGATTGTCTTACTAAAGGTGTCTCCAAATCGAAGCTTGACAACAATTTGAACAAGCTGGGCATGATAAATATCTATGCTCAGCTTGAGGGGGAGTGTTGAGAATGTAAGGGCATTTATGTCCTTTCATCCTTTTTGTATTTGGGCACCTATTTAAGGGCCCATTTCTAATTTTCTTCAAATATTAAGAAAGTCTGCAGAGTGTGAACAGTAACACACATGGGTTCTTATTAAGTAAATATGGTTATGGTACCTAGGGTCTTTGTTTTTTACATAAAAAAATCCATCGCCTAAGGCCTAGGCGACTAGGTGACAGGGCGCCCCCTATTGCCTAGCCTCGCCTTGGTGCCTTGAATACTATGCTTATAACACATAAAACAATGTTTGCACTTCCAATCTACTAAAAATTCACTATAGGACACATTCTATTAGATCAATGAGTTTGATAGATCATTGATAGGTCTATCTTATTGTTCTTCCTTACCATGAAAATCATTTAGTATATATAAAATCAATGATTTTTTTTAATTTTCAATTTTTTTTTAAATTAAGAAAAAAAATTCATTTTTGCCATAAATTATTATTAGATAAATGAGTTTAAAAGATCATTTATAGATCTATATATAAATTGTTGGGACAACCTACATAAATTGTCAAAAAACTTGCAAGAATCAAACTCGAAGGAATATTTTCAGGTGGTCTCCTTCATCAAACTCGAAGGAATTCCCAGTAATGGATGGAGTAAAAGTGCATGTGGTTGGTCTTGCCTTCCATCTTTGGAAGGATGAAGTAGCAGAAGCCATTGCAGCATTGTGTGGAGCAATGCTGGTTGGTGCCTTTTGGGGAGACCTCAGGTCTGTAGCACTTATACTAAATGGGGTCAAGCTTGAGGAGATTCCTAGGAAAGTGAACCTGAGAGTAGAAGGAGCTTTCTTGGCGGTCTGGTTGACTTCCTCCATTGAAGCTGAAATGTGGAGGGATGCTCGAAGGGAGGAAGATGGTAAGGCTGAAGAAGAAACCTTACGTGGCAGCAAGGGGTTGGCAGTCCTGCAAAGAAGAGAGATTTACACAGAAAAGGCCAAGCAAGGTTTTGGAAATTCAAAAGCCTTGCTGAAGATGGAAAGTCATAACCGTGTTCAACAAGGCACTAGTTGGACCTCTGACAGAACATTTGCACAAGCTGTCACAGATGGCATTAAAACTAATTCCTTAAACACACATGGTCGTCTGGGAAAAGGTGATAAGGGGGTTGCAAGTTTGCTTGAATTAAAGTCACAAGACAAGTGGGAAGCTGAATCGTTGGGCCACTTAAGTTATTTAGGGCTCAACCCAATCCGGGCCAGGTAATAGGGAGTGGGCCTGGGCCAAATAATAGAAGAAAGGATAGAATAATTAGTGGGCCGAACTCTATGGGCTTATCTAAGGGGGGACAAAGGGTCCACCCAACAGGACCACATACAACTCTAACTTGCAATTCTGGGCCCAATAGGCCCAAAAAGTTAAGTGGGCTATACTTAACTGACCCAAGATCCAGGAGGGCGCGTGATGACTTAAAGGAGCCCGTGACAAGGCATGAACCTAAGGCAGATAGTAAAATGGGTATACCATCGTCTTCATTGAGCTCTCTCTCTCGCTCGAACAGTTCAGCGTAGGTATCTAGTTCTTAACAGTGGAGACCCTCGAAGAAGATGGTACAATGTGACTTGGAGCGCTGTAACCCGAGGTGTGTGAAGAGCAGTGCGGATTCCGACTCAGATTCGGACAAATTGACAGATGGTGAAGAAATCTCTGACTCGGATTCAGAAGCTGGAGAAACCATCAGCCTGGGAAGTATCGACCTCCAAAAACCAAAAGATATGTTGGAAGAGGGTAGCTTAAACACTGAACTGCTATTCCTAGAGGAAGAAACGGATCTGCAAGACCCTGGAAATGCCCAAACGCAAACAAGATTAGCCTTAACAGCGGCGAACAAAGATTTCCCAAACCGGGTATGCCAGACAAAAGTTAGACGGAGTTGGAAACACTTAAAGAGGTGCGGCAGATAACATCCCCACCAATAAATGAGTCTATTCCATGGGCACAACATAGTCAAGGTTATCAGGTCAGAGAGACAGGAATTAGACATGGAGCCTTACCTAAGGATTCATGCAGAGGGAAAGATTGCTGAAGTTTCTTTGATTGTAAAGGGCGAAAAAGTACTGGTTGAACCTAGTCCAATTCCACGGCTGAGTCAGGAAAAGGGGGAAGGGCCAAGCCCCGACTCCAAGAATTGATACTCAACATCCGGTCCACATACTACCATCTCTGCTACATTCAGGTAAGCCTGTCCATTTGGGTTTAGGTACTAATATGGGTTCTTTGCCTGTAACAGATGTCCTGGAATCTCAACCAAACCAACTAATTGGCAGCAGGGGAGTGGTGATTGATATTGATGGAGTCTGTACTGAGAAGGGAGTTGGATTGGTAGAGAGGAATCAGGAGGAGTTAGAATGGATTTGGGAGCAGATTTGTGTCCTATTGGAGGAATATAAATAGAAGGAGGAAATGCTAGAGGTGATTCCAAATAACCCTGAATTTGAGGCAAGATCCAATGGATTGGGGCAGGAATTAGGAAATATAGGGTAGAGGGGAAAGGAAAAAGGGTTCTAAATGAAGGAACACAATACTGGAGGGCTAAATTCTTGAAGGTAAATGAAGATAATTAGTTGGAATGTAAGGGGTTTGGGCAGTGCTAGAAAGAGGAGATCGATTAAGGAGTTACTTAGGAGAGAAATACCTGATGTTGTGGTGCTGCAAGAGACAAATTAGCTGAATTGGATAGGAGATGGGTTAGAGAGGTTTGGAAAATATGAGGGGTAAGATGGTGCTCAGCTCCATCGTGGGGAGCTTCGGGGGGAATAGTAACGTTGTGGAGGGAGGACTTCGTAGAACCAGCAGAGGAGTTAATAGGGAACTTCACTGTATCCCTAAAATTCAGGATGGTGGAAGATGGTTTCATTTGGGTACTAACAAATGTGTATGGTCTAAATAATCACAGAGAGAGGAATGAGTTATGGGAGGAGCGTCATGGAATTCAAGGTTTATGGGAAGGCCCTTGGTGTTTGGGGGGTGACTTTAATGCATTAAGATTCACAACTGAGTCAAATAATCCTAGACAGGCCATCACAACTAGTATGAGGAAGTTCAATGACTTCATTAATTCCTGTGAGTTATGAGAGCTTCCTTTACTACAGGCTACCTACACCTGGTCCAACTTCCACGAAAACCCAATCTGCTCGAAGCTTGATAGGTTCCTATTTAACGAGGGTTTGGGAGAGCCATTGGAGAGGTTTGGTGGCTAAGGCCCTACCTAGGATAACCTCTGATAATTGCCCTATAGAAGTAGGACAAGAACCTCTTGGTAATGGACCCAGACCATTCAGATTTGAGAATATGTGGCTAACACATCTGGATTTTTTTGCCTAAGGTTAAGGAATGGTGGAGTGAAGAGATGAGAAGTGAAATGGAATGGGGTTAGATTCCACAAAAAATTAATAAGGTTGAGAGGCAAAATAAAAGAATGGAATAGGGATCAATTTGGAAGAGTGGAGGAGGTAATAGCTAGATTATTGATTCAGATTGAGGATTTAGATGCAAAAGAATCCTAAGGAATGATGGATGAGCAAGACAAAGAAATAAGAAGGAAACTGAAAAAGGAGTTAGAGGAGATCTTGTTGAGGGAGGAGATTTCATGGAGACAAAAATCCAGACATAAGTGGATCAAGGAAGGGGATGGGAATACCAAATTTTTTCATGCTATGGCTAATGGGAGAAGAAGGAAAAATTTGATACTAAAGCTGGAGATTGATGGTGTGGAGATAACCTCTCAAGAGGAGATTGCTAGTAGGATTGTGGATCATTTCAAATCAATCTTTCATTGACCTTTAGAGAATCGGTTAATAGTGGGGGTGGAGAATTGGCTAACTTTGAGCCAAACAGATAGGGGATGGCTAGAAAGAATGATTGAGGAAGAGGAAATTAAACTAGTTGTCTTTTCTATGGATAGGGCTAAGGCACCGGGTCTAGATAGATTTACAATGGCTTTTTATCAAGATTGTTGGGACATTGTAAAAGAAGATTTAATTGGAGCCTTTAGAGAATTTGAGGACAAACATGTTGTGAGTCCTGGAATCAATGCCACCTTTCTAGCCTTAATTCCTAAAAAGACTGATGCCAAACACCCCAAAGATTTTCGACCAATCAGCCTGGTGACAAGTATCTATAAGATTCTGGCAAAAGTGCTCTCTAGGAGGATCAAAGTAGTTCTACCTTCTCTCATTAGCCAAGCACAAGGAGCCTTTATACAGGATAGACAAATTACGGATCAGATCCTTATTGCAAATGAGAGTGTGGAAGAGATGAGGAGATCGGGTAGAAAAGGATTTGTCTACAAACTGGACTTGGAGAAGTCCTATGATTTAGTGGATTGGAGTTTCCTGTTGGAGATGTCAAGAAGACGTGGATTTGAGGATAAATGGTGTAATTGGATAAGAGGATGTTTAAATTCTTGCCGTTATTCTGTTTTGGTGAATGGGGTTGTTAAGTACTTCTTTCCAGCCAATAGAGGTTTAAGACAAGGTGATCCACTTTCTCCTTTCCTCTTTACTCTTGTTGCTGATGTCTTCAGTAGAATGATCTCCAAAGCAGATGAGGAGGGCCAAATAAAGGGATGGAGAATAGGGAACAGAGGCATTCCAGTAACTCACCTTCAGTTTGCTGATGATATTGTTATTTTCTGTGAAGGGAATGAGTTAAGTAGGGTGGAGAACCTTAAGAATCTAATAAGAACATTTGAAAGTGTCTCCAACTTGAGGGTAAACTTTGATAAAAGTTGTGTGGTTGGAGTAAATATGGAGATTGAATCCATTGCATAGTGCTTAGGTTGCAACATTTCTTCTTGGCCTTTGACATACTTAGGGCTACCCTTAGGAGCTAACCCTAAAGAAAGTAGTTTCTGGGTCCCTATTGTGGAGAAATTTGATAAATACTTGGCGGCTTGGAAAAAGAATTACATCTCAATAGGGGGTAGGCTGACTTTAATTAAGGCTACACTTGCCAATCTTCCAACCTACTTCCTTTCAGTGTTTAGGATTCCTCCAAGGGAAGCTAAGAAACTGGAGAAGAGAATGAGGGACTTTTTGTGGGAACTAGGAGAGGTGAAAAAGGATCATTTGGTTAGATGGGAGATAGTTAACAAACCAAAGGAAGAAGGGGGTCTAGGGATAGGGAACATAGTGCTGAAGAATGTAGCCCTTTTAGGAAGTGGTTATGGAGATGGCCCCAAGAGAGAGAGAGACTATGGCATGAAGTGGTGGAAAGCATACATGACTGCTCTGGAAATGGTTGGGATTCCGGGATATCTCGTCGGGCTACCCTCACGACACCTTGGAAGGCTATACATGGTATTCTCCCCCGCTTCCTCAGTTTGATCAGGTATGATGTTGGTTCTGGTAATGCCATTCTATTCTGGGAGGATATTGGGTGGGTACTCAACCCCTCAAAGATCGTTTCCCCTCGCTCTATTCCCTCTCCTGTCACAAAAACGAGCCAATTGCAAACTTTCTTGTCTTTAAACTGGGACTTTGGTTTTCGTAGAGGGTTAAGGGATGGTGAGTCGAGTTATGTTGTTGAGCTAATTCATTTACTAGAATCTGTTTGCTTGGACCCTACTTCTGATCAAAGAGTTTGGACTCCTCTTCCAAAAGGTACATTTACTTGTGCTTCCTTTCTAAAATCCCTCAGTTCTAACCCCATTTCCCAAGGTTTCCCTTTCAAAGAAGTCTGGGCGCGACCTGTTCCCCCAAAATTGCTGTATTCTGCTAGGAAGTCTACTATGGGAAAATCAATACTTTGGAAAACTTACAGAAAAGAGGCCCTCTCTTTGTCTTTCCCCAAATTGGTGTTCCTTGTGTAAGGCCAAGAATGAGGACTATTTCCATTTGCTGATCTCCTGTTCATTTGCTACAGCTTTATGGAATTGGAGCCTTTGTTTATTTGGAGGTAGGTGGTCTTTGCCTTCTGATTTAAGGTCATTATTTAACCCATCTTTTTTTGTTTGGCACACCAGAAGGGGCAAAGTCATGTGGAAATGTGTCAGGGCAGCCACTTTGTGGACTCTTTGGGAGGAAGGGAATGGAAGAATTTTTTTAGAGAAGGAAAGAGGGTTAGATGAAGTGAAGGATTGCATCCTTACAAGAACAATCCATTGGCTGAAAACATTAGATATGTTTGATGATTTCTCCTTTGATGACTTGTGGAGGAATTGGTTAATAATAGCTAACACTTCAGCAAAGAAGAATAGAATCTTGTTAGAATGGGCTCCGCCTTTGGAAGGTGCCATCAAGTTGGATTTTGATGGAAGCAGCCAAGGTAACCCAGGGCCTTCAGGTATAGGGGGTGTCTTGAGAAATAAGGACAGCAACATAAGCTCCTTATTCTCAGGACCGGTGGGAGTAGGGGACTCCACAAGGCAGAAATCCTTGCTGCAGTACAAGGAACTCAGGTTGCTAACCAGCTTGGGGTGGAGCATCTCCTAGTTGAAGGGGACTCTTAGGTGGTGACGGGATGGCTTCTAAACCCGGATACTACCACTTGGGGCTACAAAGATCTCATGAAAAAAGTAAAGTGGTTAACCAGCAATATGAGAGTAAATGGGTTAGCAGGTCTGCTAATTCTATGGCTGATTCTTTAGCCAAACAGGGGGTTTCCAGGGAAGACCTTTTTTGTGCTACTTTGTAAACTATTAGTAATCTGGAATTTGTACTTAACTAGCCCGGAGAGGTTGCAACTCGTGCCTCTACTTGGGGACTTTTTACTATTGTCTATTGCTCATTAATAAACTTATTTCAATCATCAAAAAAAAAAAACCATTCAATCTTGGCTGACTTTTGTCTTATCTTTGTGGCTTGGGACCAGTGGATCTAAATTTGTTTCTTTTTTTTTATGATTGATTGTTTCGAGTTCATTTTAACATTCCCTGGCCCATCTTAAGAAATAAAAGCGGAGAAAGAAACAAAACCTAAATAAAAACATATAAAACTCTGTTTTTTTTTTCTTGTAATGATACATATTTTTAACATTTTCCCATTATTAATGTTAATATTGCATGTTTACAGCAAGCATGCCACTGACAAAACAGTTGAAAGTTGCAATAATTGATAGCAATCCTGCCTTGGGAAGGAGAGATTGCATTGAGAAAACTGATCTCCCAGATCCAAGAGTCAGTACAGTCACTCCTGCAACTATTTCCTTCTTCAAAGGTATGAGGTTTCTGTTTCATTCTTAGCATGTTGAATGCAAGATCTAAGGTTTCTTTTTCTTTTTCTTGTTTTTTAAAGCTGGTAAACATCTAATCTTACTATCACTAATATGTGAAACTCTTCTGCTGACAGCCTAACACTACCAAGATAGGTTTTGAGAAATTTAATGTAAGCATCAAATATTATTGTTTGTTAAGATGCATGTTGTTAGCTAAATCATTCCTTGCAAAGCCTGGTAGCTTTAGCATGTCAAGATTTTTGTTTTATGATACTACCAGGTGTTTTACTTTTTCTTAAAAATATTACCAGGTATTTATTTAAATAGTTAGTTAAAGGCTTGTAACATTTTTTGATAACTGGTTAAAGGCCTATATCATTAAAACACTAGACAACAGAAATATTTAAACAAAGAGGGGACCATTCAGTCAGTTGAAGAGTTGAGTAATACTATATGGTTGTTTATGGGGTCCAGACATTGGAGATCTTCATGGGCATCTTAGTGGAAATGATAATAAGGAAGCTGGTCCCTATAGTGAGATCCACTGCCTAATTACTTGAGATTGAGGAGTTTTACTACTCCAAGTAAAGTATGTGAATACCCGCATACGTAATTTTGATTGGTGGTCATTGGGCAACTTGGTCCTTTTAGGCATTGGCAATTTATTTAGGGTTGGTGATGGTTTTATCATCCTTAACTACTCAAGGATAGTGGGATTGAGCAATTCCATTTTTTGGTTTTTTTTTTTTTTGAGGTAACAATTGGGAGTTTTATTAATGTTCAGCAATATATACAATCATTACAAGCCTCCTTTAGAGAGATGCAAGATGCAACCTCTCACATAAAAAGTTAAAAACAAAGAAGAAAAACAAATTACAACTGACCCAATACAAATGGTCCCTGTTGACCCCTTGCTTGACTAGAGTGTCTGCCAATCCATTGGGTGATCTTCTAGCCCATTGTATTCTCAAAATCATGTTGCTGGTTAACCATTTAAACTTCTGTATTTCCTCTCTATAGGCCCAAGTGGTAGTCTCTGGCTTCGACAACCATCTCATCTCCAACTTGGAGCCCCCTTCCACAATCAACTTGTTCATATCCCACCCTCTTGTTAATATCAATCCTTGAATTGCGGCAAGAAATTCAGCTCTAATTGAACTCCCTCTTCCATTGGACCTGAAAACAAAACCACGATATGGCCATCTTGATCTCTAAAAAACCCCAATACTTAAGGTTGAGGGACCTGGATTACCATGACTGCTACCATCAAAGTTCAGTTTGGTAAAATCTTCAATAGGAGGCACCCAAATAGAGGTATCCGGTCTATTTCTTGAGGAGCTATTAGCTACTGTTGCACGGTTTCTCCAAATATCACCAAAGGAACAAAGTGCAAAGATGCCCATAGTCTTAACCCAATGTATTACTCTATCACACATTCTTCACTGCTTCCACATTTTTTTCTATTTCTAGAAAAATTCTTGCATTCCTTTCCTCCCAAATCGACCACACTAATGCTGCCGTAGTGCATCTTCACAAGATCCTGCCCCTCTTTCTAGGCCAGACAAAAGTATCCAGGTCAAACTAGCTGCTGATCTCCATTGGCAAGGTCCAACTGCACACAACTCCTTTGACCTCCACCTTAGCTTTCTCTCCTCATTTCTAGGACTCCCTTGCCCTTCTCATCTAAACACTATTTGGGACAACAATTTCTAACTTTTTTCTTCTAAAATACTATTCCACTCTTTGATATTTCCTTTTAGCCTTGGATTTTTTTTTTTGTGAATCTCACTCCCTTCCTTTGGATGAGTTAACCACATGTTCTCAAACCCAAATTAAATAAAAATCTATCCAAGTAGCTCATGGGAATCTATAAACTCATTGAACAGGTGAAATAGATTTGCAAATAGGGGGCTCTTGAAAATTTGACCAAGTGAAATGGGTTTGCAACAACGGAATCTCCTTCAGCTCACAGGAATCTATAAACTCATTGACCTTCCCCATGTTTCATTAGAGAATTTTATTCCTCAATCTATAATTTTTAGGCCCATAAACATTAGGCAGTACCTAGGGAAATCTGTCCTCCAGGTTTTTGAATTTATAGAGACAAGAACACACCAATCAACTATTCCACTGTCTCCACTACATCGGTCCTCCAAAGAGTAACAATTCACTTGATGCCCCCATGTTGGGGCACCAGTCCAGCTAACTTCTTACCCATTTCTTATCCACTTCTGCTAACTTTGTTTCTTCTGTTTCTTGTAGCAGAACAATGTCGGGCTTCTCTCTCCAAAAAATCCTTGGTTACCCTTCTTTTTCTGGCATGACCAAGCCCTCTTACATTTCAAGTTATGATCTTCATTAGTTCAACTATAGGAGACCTTCCTCTAATCAACCCATGCTATTCTGGTCCTTTTCTCCGTTCCCTTCCTCAACTGAACTCTTTATCTCCCTCAATGTCAAGTTTCAGCCTTTCCACCTCAGTCATCTTGTTACTCTTTTTTTTTTCATCACTCTTTCTGGAATACACTACCATCTTTTCCTTACCCTTCACTTTTAACCCCATCTACTCTGTCACCTTGGTTACTTGAGTTGTCTCATCATTTGAAACCCTTACCTCCCCCAAACCCTTCTTCTCTCCTTTAGCTTGCCCTTCACCATGACATAAATCTTCCTTTTCTAATCATTCCCTTTGTTTTAACTCTTCCAACATTTCACAGATCAGCTGCCAAATTCTCCCACCCTACTCCTTATCCAAACCTACCAGCTACCCTCCCCCTCATTTCTCCTAACTCCCCTTTCGGTCCCTCCTTCATTATCCCTTTCTTTTAATGGTTTGAGACAGTCATACCTGAAACAAGAAGTTCTGAGTGAGGGCATATTGAAGAGGGAAATGGGGACTGATTTGGTTCCTGATCAGACCCCAAAGTATTAATCCTCTTCCCTAATAGGTTTTGTTGGGAAGTACCATGGCAACCAGCCTTGCCTTCTGAGTCCCTATAGTCCTGTATACCCTTTTCTGGTTCCACAAAGCAATCTTGCACAAAGAGCTATGTTCAACGTTCCATACCCCGTGTTTGTAGAGAATTTGGGTCAGGTTCCAACTCAATGGGGTCTTTAAAGGCGTCTCATTAAATGACCTTCAGAGAAACCTAGAAGAAGTCCTCTACACTTCCCTGAAATTGGCTTCACTCAAACATTTTGTCCTAGGGAGGAGAACCAGTTAACTCTAAGCTTTGACGGTAGTGCTCAAGGATCCACAGGTCAAGCAGGAGTAGGAGTAATCCGTGGGAGTGGGGGAAGCATCTTTTGGGCTTTCAGTGGTCCGATTGGGAGAGCTGATGCTACCAAGGCAGAGATCTTAGCTTCCCTCACAGGTCTCCGTTACGTCAAAATGTTAGGCCTTTCCTCTTTATCAATTGAGGGTGATTCAGCTAATACAATAAACTGGTTAAGGCAGATGACTGGAGGTCCTTGGAGGCTTGCTCATTTGTTGACTGAAGCCAGAGATATTCTAAATACCCTGAATGCGAAGTTGGTTTGGATTCCTAGGGGATTAAACACTGTAGCTGACAGCTTAGCCAAATCTAGAGCCCATAGAACCAATATGTTTTCTGATGTTTCTCTGCCTGTGAAATTTTGTTCCTGCCTTCCAAGGCCTTGTACTCTGTTAACCTTTCTCTAAAAAAGAAAAAAAGGTTCCAACTCAATGGGGGGTGCAGCCTGCTGCTCTTCATTGTTGTAAGCTTCCTTTAGTTATCACCATTTCTTGTATTTTCCCCACCTTCTGCTCTCCCAATTACTTGGTAGCATCTAGCGTCTTGTTACTCCAGAAAGAGCAACTGAGTATTGAAGCTATCAGCCTGTTGTATATCCTCTTTACCCTTAACATGAACACTTCTATACTAGACATCTTGGTCGAGTCAGAGTCACTGTCATCATTGCTATTACTTCATTTAACTCCTTGATCCAACTCAAAGTCTTTGCTTTGCTGCCTATTGTACTTAGAGTTGCATCTTTCACGGGACGTGAACTCAATTCTCTTACAAGGAAACAATTGGAGTGAACACTTGGTCTTCTGCGAGCCAGTGGTATTGTCTGGTTTCTTAGGAAGGCATAAGGAAGATGATGATGGACGGAAATTACCATCCACCATCCACCCACTTATGAATCACATGACTCTTTAATTGCTCATATGCCCCAATTTCAATTGAGTGAAAACCCCCATTTGAGCCCACAGTCTTTTCAATGGGCTTACTAATTGAACTAAAGTTTACGTTCTTAGGTCCACACTGAAAGCTCCCTACGTGAGTTTTTAAGGTATCACATGCCTTATATTGGATCACTCAGCCCACTGGTTCAAGTAAGGGGCCTTACTTGCCTTGCTTCCTCCACCCCCTAGTTGAATCGACTTCCCTCCCTCTTTACCACTTTTCAAACTGCTCTGTTCACCCTTGTCACCACCTGAACATAGGACCTATTGTCTTCCTATCACCCTTTTCCAAACCAACCCTACCTTCCATTTGCCCCAAAACTTTTGTTGCTCCCAGAGGTGGCCCTTCCATTTTGTATATCTTCTATACTCTAAAGCAGTAGCCAACCCCTGTTTGCCATGTAAGACAATCTCCTCTATCCTTTTGTCTTCCTCTCTTTGGCCCTCCTTCCAAAAGCAGGCTTTAGTGGAGGTCGTCAGTCATGCCGAAAAGAACATATTATCTTCAAAAACCTCTTTCTTCCTTGGGATGTGGGATGTCTTAAGGTCTCATCCCATTCGACAAGATAGCAGCAGAATGGAGATCAACCACAAAGACACTGTCAAGATGTCCTCCACAGTGGCAACAATAGACCTGAAAACTTGTGTCCACAAATGGAATGACAAGCCCAGGATGTGAACTATCTCTGTCTCCTCCACTGGAAAATTCTTCAAGTTGGAAAAAGAGCACCATTCGATATCATCAAATGAGCTTCCTTTGTCGGAATAGTCACCATTGTTAAACGTAACTTGTCCTCCACCAGATCAATGATCTTCCAATCTTGAACTTGTTCTTTTATCTCAATCACCTGGCTCTATTCCCATTCTTCTTTCCTTGTAGTGGTAGTGATTCTACTCTTTGCTGTTCTTTTTTGCCACTTTAAGGAAATCTTGTAAGTCCTAATCTACCCTCCTCTTCATATGTACTTTCTCCACTTCTATGTTTCCCAAAACTTTTTTCTGCTTGTCTTGAGTTGTAAAACACACCTGCTGCAATAATTCAAAAGAAAACAAAAGAGGGAATAAAAGAAGAGAGTTCTGCTAAAGTTTGTGGAAGAAGATAAGAGAAGAAGAGAAGGGATGAAATATTTATAGCCACCCATACAAGGTAAGTGGCAAGGCCCCCACATATCAGAGTGAACAATATTAATTATGGTGCTAATTAATGGACAGGAAGATTTAAATTCAAATTGTGCCATTGTATCAATTATATTGATGCATATCAGTCTGATACAATGCAATGCAATACAATACTTAGGGTGCTATATCGGCACACTATGAAAAGTTAGGAATATACCCAATTGTAGTGTGCCATGTACCCATCATTATGGATATTGATACAATACACCCAATATTGATATTTTGAACCTTGGCTCTAAGTTCCACTAACTTGAGTGATAATAGAATGGCAAGAGTGAGAGAGAGAAGAAATGAGTTGTATGTTGACCCTCATTGACCAATTTAGATGTTTCATTTATATGTGCAGCCCAGTGGATCCACTTTTAGGCTGAGGTTTCCTTTGGTTCTTTTTTATTACCCAGGACCTTTTAAATGCTATACTATGTTATCCTTAGTTGTCCAATTTTATTATTTGACCTTGGTGGCTAACATGAATTTTGATTAATGTTTTTTTTTATCAATAACATCAACTTCATTAAATTAAGAGAAGAGAGGGAAAAGAATACAAAGGGAGATAAAATAACTTAGCTCCTCAAAAACAGAAAACATGGGGAATGCAAAGAAAATTAAAAACTAGCCCAAAAAACAGCCTCCCTATTCACTCCTTGCTTGGGCAACCCATCCGCAAATGAGTTGGCACTCCTCTTCACCCAACTGTACTGAATCTCAATGTCCCTACCCAGCCATAAGAACTGTTTTTTCTCATTGTTAAAGTTCCACAAACCACTGTCCTCTGTCTTCAACCAATTAACCACCACCTTCGAGTTACCTTCCAGAATCAAACGACTAATATTTAAATCTTTTGCTCTTCGAATTCCTTCAAGCGCTGCAAGGATCTCAGCCCTAAGAGAGCCACCTTCTCCAATAGGGCCAGAGAATAAAGCAGTAACAATCCCTTCCTCATTCTTGAAGACTCCTCCAATCCCAGATGGCCCTGGATTCCTTACACTGCTGCCATCAAAATTCAGCTTTATAAAGCCCAAGGGGGGAGGGGACCAGAACGGACAAAGAGTCCTCTTGCATCTAGTAGTGAAAGCAATCTCTTTCCAGTTTCTTAGCAAGTCATCCATAGGACAATCTGAAAACAACTCCAAAGATTTTAGCCAGTGGACCGCTCTTATAAGGATTCGATCTAACAAATCTTCCAAAGTTTTTTCCTTGTCAGAAAATATGCGTGAGTTTCTTTCTTCCCACAAAGACCAGCAAACCGCTGCCCTAATACACCTCCACATAGTCTTCCCTCGCTTCTTAGGCCAACTGAAAAAAAAAGGAGAAAACAAACCTTGGACAATCTCCGGAGGATACCAAGAACACCCAAAACGGGAGAAAACCCACTCCCAAACAGATTTAGCAACCTTACAAGAGACCATGAGGTGGAAGCCAGATTCCCCATCAGCTTTACAAAGAGCACATCTATTAGGAAGTAGACAATAGTTGGGTCTCTTTCTTTGGAGTAAGTCTAAAGTGTTGATTCTTTCCAGGAAAATTTCCCAACAAAAAAATCCCACCCGAAGAGGAATAGGTCTGCTCTAAATTTCCTTAACTGGAAAGGACAACCCTAGGGGGGTAGGAGGCTGAGTTAAAGTTTCAAAGAAAGAAGCACAAGAAAAGGTACCAGAGCTAGAAAGGGTCCAAAATCTGGTGTCTTCCTTAGCAGGGTTTAGGAAGACACCCTCAAGGGAGGCTAGCAGAGCTACTAGGCTATCCAAGTCCGTATCCCTAATTGCCCTACGCAAGCCAAGGTTCCAACCAAAGCCCGAAGTGGAAGCTGAAGGGACTAAGAAAGAAGAAATGGGTTCATTTTTCAAGTCTGAAAGAGCATACAAGGAAGGAAACTTGTCTTTCAGAGGAGAATCCCCGACCCAAAGATGTTCCCAGAAATTTATTCGGTTACCAGAGTTTAGACCATACCTGATCCAAGGGGAGAAAATTGGAAGCAGATTGTGGATGGATTTCCAAGGAGAAGCAGCTGAAGCCCTTGCCAAGATTCCAGGATCCCAGCCATTGTCTTCCAACCCATGAATGCTAGCCACAATCTTAGTCCACAATTTATCCCTTTCCAAAGAGAACCTCCACAACCACTTCCCCAGAAGAGCCATGTTCCTTTTCTTGAAATTACCAATCCCTAAACCTCCTAGTGTTTTACACCTAGAGACCACCTCCCAACTCACCCTATGATCTCTCTTCTCCTCTCCAAGCTCCCAGAGAAAGTTCCTTATTAATTTTTCCAAAAGATTTGAAACCTTTGAGGGGATCTTAAACACTGACAGAAAGTAAACAGGAAGGTTAGCTAGGGTAGATCTAATGAGAGAGACTCTTCCACCTAAAGAAAGATAACTCCTCTTCCAGGTTGCTAGCCTCTTCTCAAACCTCTCCACTACCAGAGCCCAAAAGCTAACACTCTTAGGATTATCTCCTAAAGGGAGGCCCAAAGAAGTCAGGGGTCAATCCGTAATAGCACAACCTAGCTCATCTGCAGATTCCCTTAGGTCTCTTTCGTTCACATTCACTCCCGCCACATAACTCTTGTCAAAGTTTACCTTGAGGTTAGATATCTGCTCAAAAAGTTGTATTGTCAACTTTAGATTCCGGATCCAACTGAGGTTCCCTCCTTCACAGAAAAGGATAGTATCATCTGCAAACTGTAGAAGAGTTAAGGGAACCTCCTCCCTTCCTACTCTCCACCCTCTTATCAGATTCCTCGAGTCTGCTCTATTGGATCATTCGCCCAAACACATCAACAATGAGGGTGAAAAGAAAAGGGGAAAGAGGATCTCCTTGTCTTAGACCTCTCAACGCCGGAAAGAAGTCAACCACAGTCCCGTTCACCAGGATAGAATAATGGCAAGTCCTAACACAGCCCCAGATCCACTTGCACCACCTGTCACCAAAACTAAAACTCCTCAACACCTCCATGAAGAAAGACCAATCAACCAAGTCGAAAGCCTTCTCCAAATCCAATTTGCAAACCACTCCCTTCTTCTTTGACTTTCTAAAGCTCTCCAAGCTCTCATTTGCAATGAGGATCTGATCGGTGATCTGTCTTCCCTCCACAAAAGCACTTTGGTTGGGTGCAATAATAGAGGGGAGCACCTTCTTTATCCTGAGAGACAGCACCTTTGCAATGATTTTGTACAAGCTAAATGCCCTTCTGGGCCACGTATAAATAAGAGAAGTAAGGTTGCTTGGTATGATCTATTGCCTACCACACAACTTAATAAAATGCTACCAAATATTATCACAAGAAATGAGCAGTGCATGAGTTGATGAGCAATTAATCTTCATGGGAGTCACAAAGGGAACAAAATTTTGAATATCCCTTCCATGGGAGATAAGATGGTCAGTGGTCAATAATGTCTTATCCAAGTAATCAGGCCACATAAAGAAAAACATACCTTGGATTCAATTAGACAAAGAAGTACTGTTTTACTGTCATAGATAACATTCAGAAAGTTATGCCAATCTTGCACGTGGTAGAATGATTTTTCTTTTTTCAAGAGCTTTAGTGGGATTACCTCTCTTTGTGCACTATAGATGTGCATATCTTTCAATAAAAGCTTCATAAACAGATGGTAAATGTTCCTCTCACATTCATTTTTGTCCTTCAATAACACTATTGTTTTGCATTGCAGATGTTGGTGCTTGGGATTATGTTCAACAAAATCGCCATGCATTTTTTGATAAGATGCAGGTGCTTATTCTTATTTTCAATTTGATTTTTCCAGTTGTCTTTGTTTTCTGCTACATATTTATGCTTGGCATAATTATTTGAGGGTCCATTTTATATTATTGAAACCATTAATCTAATTTTCAGGCTGCATGCTATGAGATAAATATGATAAAGGTGACAATGGACCACCTTGCGTTCATTTTAAGTCAAAATTCATTCTCTTGAGGATGTAATCCAAAACTTTCCAGTTTATGTGGTCATAACTCATAAGCTTTCTCCATATCTATTTTGCAAAGCACTCTTGCTCCTCCATTCCTACTTCTTGAATCTATTGATTTGCAATTAACACCTTGTCAAGGATCTGTTTACCTTCCACAAATGCTCTCTTAGCACTTTGCAAAATGATTTTTTATACACTGCCTATTAAGCTTATAGGCAGAAGATCCTTGAGACCAGAAGCTCCTCCTTTGTTAGGAGCCAGGGTTAAAATAGGTAGAATTTAGGCTTGTCTTTAATCTACCTCTTAAATGAAATTCAAATACCTTTAGTAGATCATCTTTGATGGTCTCAAACAAACCTTTTAAAATGTTATCATGAAACTGTCCAGGCTTGGTTCCTTCTCCCTTTCCATTCCCTTTGTTGCTTCAAAAGTTTCCTCCTTTGTAAACTACTTTACAGCTCTGCCCAATCTGAAAGACTATTAAATGATAGTTCATCCAGCTTTGGCAATTTCTCCCATTTCTCCTTGTAGAGAGAAAAGGCCATTACCAATGTTGGTCCCAGCTATCTGGGGTCTTTTTTTTGACCGTAATGTAAAGTATTTCATTAAAACAAAAAGGCAACAAAGAACCCCTGTACAATGAGAAACCTTTGGCCCTTTTTTTCGTTTTTTGAATTGGAGGAGCTTTTAGGAGTGAGAAAGGAAAGATTTGTGCAATGCTTTCAGGACTGGTAGGGGATTGAGACTCCATAAGGTCAAAGTTGATGGTGCTGATGGCAGTAATGAGTGGGGTGCAAATGGCTATGGAGTTGGGGGTGGAAAAGCTTGTCATTGAAGGGAATTCTAAGACTGATAAATTGGTTGCTGAAAACAGAAAAACTTTCATGGGAACTGAGAAATGAAATTAAAATGTTCGATTTGTTCACAAGAGACATGCATTTGAAGATACAGTTTATAGGTCGTCAAACAACATGGCAGACCATCTTGCAAAACAAGGGGTGTACAGAGATCGCTGGGTCACTTTGTAAATTGCTTGGGGAAAGACCTGAGGGCTAAGGGCTAGTCTGAGTACCTGAACCCACAGTCTCACGCTTGCCAGCCCAAGATTTAACCATTAACCATTACACCAAGCAATGGCCCCTCCTTGTAGAGATCAGGCCTCATTGATTCATTTCTCCTCAATAACTGGAATTCTTTTGATTATGTTATCTTTCTTCAAAGCATTCACAACCTTGTGGAAGAAACTGGTATTATAATCTTCCCCCCCTAGAAATTGTCTATTTCACTATCTGTTTACATATTCAACTTTACTTTGGATATATCACTAGTTTAATACTTACACCAATCAGGAAAAGAATAGAGACATCAGTGGTTTCTCCTTGAACTTGAAAATAACAAGGGGTTCGAGCTCTGGCCAGCTGGTCCATGTGACTAAGTATTTTCTTGGTTGAAAGATGGGTTCTTTAGGGCTGGTTTGTGCAATAAATGTAAGAGAATGCATAAAAGGCTGAAGGCACTAGTTAAAGCAAGCCGCAATAAGGAAAATTTGGAAGTTTCACTACAAGTTGAAGATTAAGTTCTTTTGCAGATGAAGGCTGATCGTGTAAGAGTGCAGTCAGGGTTGGAAAACTTAGCTCCTGTTGATGAAAGAAAGACTGGGATGGTGAAGATTCATAGGCAGTGGAGCATAGTTGTCAAGGCGACGCCTAGGCGGATGCCCTAGGTGACAAGGCGCCCTTTGAGGCTCGCCTCGCCTAATCGCCTAGCAGTTTTCTACTTCCTACTATAAAATACTTTTTTAATCATTCTTTTTTGAGATTATAATTATAAAATAGACATTATTAAACTAAAATAATCATTTTGTGTGTTTATATACTAATTTCTTTTTAGCTTTTTTTTTGTAATTTTGCGCCTTTTTAAAAAGGCGAACGGCCTTGCGCCTTGTGCCTCAGGCGCAAATTGGCCCTTGCACTTTTTTTGTGCCTTGCGCTTTTAAAACACTGATTTCACCATCCTAATATTATAGTAGAAAAAAAATATCACTAATATTGGCAAACAGGTGGATTGATCTTGGTGATGGAGATGAGAAGCCTGCAATGAAGAATCACGATAACTTAGTTCCAAATCAACAAGTTGGGCACTATGCTAGTTGAGAAAACATGGGGAAAAAAAGGAAAACATACCTGGAATGATGGTTCTTGCCCTTTGGGTTCAATGTTGAAGAGCCCACTGCTGTTGAAGTGTTTACCTTGGAGAGATGGGAAAAGAAGAGAACGGTAGGATTTTCTTCCATATGGGGGCAGTATGGTCATATTGAAATGTTTAAATGGGCATTTTGGGGAAGAAAATTCTTGATAAATGTGCTTCTCCAAAATGCAGAAGCTAGAAGACATTTTTCTTTTGTTTTTCTTTTAAATGTGAGTTTGTGGCTTTTTGTGGGTGAAAAAGCCCCATATTTGCAGGTGCTTTTGGCTTCTAAAACGCAATAAGCCATAGGAGCACTTATTAGAAGCCCCCTCCACCCAAAATGCAGCCTTAGGGTCAACACACTGGAGGGTGAAGGGGAAGGGACAGACTTTGATGGCTATTTGTATTAGAATTCAAGAAGTTAAGGGCATCCATTTAGTACTTCATAATTCTTGTAAAAAACATATGCATATTTAGTACTTGATTTTGATATTGTACTACCTATTTGGTCATCTCTAACAAGTCAGTTGTAGGTTTGGGACTACACTGGCTTAGGCTATACAAGGTACAATGCAAGAGATGTTGGCAAAGAAATACTAGGGTAAGCACCATGCACTCACAGGAATGCAAATTTTGTTGTTATCATGAAACTACCAGTCAGACACCACTTGGTTTGGGTTTTTGATTCAGGTGCGTGGTAGAGAATAAGGTTCTTCATGCTTCTTTACTGTCATGTTTGCAGGTACTTATCCCTTTCTAAGTTTTTTTTTTTCTCCATTTATTTTTGGTAGGAATTAGGAAAGTGATTAATTAATATGTCACATTTTATTTTCTGCTATATAGTTGTCCAAACAAGCTAAAAATTTTAAAAATTGCTTAGTGGACTTCCAATGCTTTGAAAACTAAGTTTTTGATCAGTTAAATTAATTAATATGTCATTGTGAAGCTTCAAGAGGTATAACTGTGGTTTGTGGCCTAGAATTCTAGAGCCTCATTCATAAATGTAGCTGTTGGCAGCTTTTAATGCTTTGTAGAAGACTAGAAGTTATCCAGAAGGACAGAAACATGGTTATAAGAACCCCCCACAAAAAACTGCCTTAACTGAAAAGGAAAGGGAAAACCATCTTCGATGATTAAAATTTGATAGCATGTCCTAGCAAAAGGAAACAGATGATAATAATGGATGATTGCTACTATTACATAGAAGGTCTATTTACACTATAATTAGCAATGCAACTGGCTTGATTTGTTGGCACTGTAAGATTGCACATTTAGACACAAAAGAGGGGCTACTTCTGGTCTAGACAGTACAGTTTGCAAAATTAGCAGGCCGAACCATCTCTTGGAAGTCCATATTTCATTAATGGAGTCTACTTGTGTGCATAAAGTACTTGCATCTTATGGTTAAAATTTTGAAAATCTAAATACTTTTCTCTTCCCGTTTCTGTTATTTTTGGAATTTCGTATCTCTTGAAAACAATGTTCTTGTTACCTACATTATTGGCTAGCCTCAAGCTGTACTAGAACATCCACTTCTTATGCTTTGCTTTTATGTCTAGCTTATTTATTTCTGTATGATACAGATCCATATGTTAATTTCCTTTGGTAGGATGATATTAAAGTAATCAGTGACCTCTGTTGCATAACTGCAATTATTTTCTCATCTGTGGAGGTTTCTTTTCTGTTCCTTGGTTGGTAAAACACTAACTGTGACATTTTATAGATAAAGTTGGACCGAGTTTTAGGCAATAGTGTTGATTGAGTTATTATTACCTTTAGTTCTGAATTTCTTGATTTCCAAATTACAGTGTGATTTGTTCTACATTGATGTCATTACTGACTGAAATTCTGTCTGTAACCTCTAGTAAAGTATTTGTGCTCTGGAGGATTGTAAGAACCATGATAATTTTGTAGACTTAGGTGCACTACTATTAATGGTTATATATTCTCTCTCTGTTTGCCTTGTTTATTATCAAGACATCAACTAATTGCCTATAATAAATTTACAATATTTCACTTTTGATGCAACATTTTTCATGTAATCATTTTCTTGTAACTATTCCAGGCAACACAATATAAACCATTTTCTTGCAATTCTTATCACCTTTATGAAACTTAATATATTTGGATTTTTGCAGAAGTCAGATTTCCATAAGACAATCTATCCTTCCAGGTTGACATCAATGGCTTTGCAATCACACAGCAAAGAGGTGGAAAGCAAGTTACCTGGAGCAAAACTCTGTGATCATGGATCTTTTGTTAAATTGGATTTGAGCAATGGAGATAGTCTTTTTGCAAAGTTGGTGGTAATCATGATTTTCTTATACTTGAAGCTAAAATTAATTTTAAGTTAAGAAGGAAATAAGTGAAGATATCCATTGTCCTGGAATATAAGGGTATATAGGTTTCATATTTCAACTTTCAGCCAGATGGATTGGTATTATGGTAATTGATGCAGCTACATGCTATAGGATACTTGTTTTTCATTTCATAATGTGTGGGTTGGGATCTTTTTTACAGGTTGGAGCTGATGGGGCCAAGTCTTATGTTAGGGAGTTAGCTGGACTCAAAACAACCGGATGGAATTATTCTCAGAATGCAATTATTTGTACTGTTGAACATAATGTTGAAAACCAGTGTGCATGGCAGCGGTTTTTGCCTACTGGTCCGATTGCACTTTTACCAATAGGTGACAGATTTAGTAATATTGTTTGGACAATGAGCCCAAAAGAATCTTCAGAACGGAAAACAATGAATGAGGATGATTTTGTGAAAGCTGTAAATCATGCACTAGATTATGGATATGGCCCTCATCCTCAGTCAAGCTCTGTTAGTAACTATGGGGATAGATTGTCTTGGCTTATTGCTGATATGACATCTTCATCTAAAGAATGCTTTGAAGTTCCACCTAAAGTAGTCAAGATTGCCTCAGAGAGAATGGTGTTTCCTTTGTCATTACTGCACAGCAATGATTATGCATCAAACCGTGTAGTTCTTATTGGTGATGCAGCACACACTGTTCATCCTTTAGCTGGTCAAGGAGTTAATTTGGGTTTTGGAGATGCAACTGTTCTTTCAAAAGTTATTTCTGATGGCATATCAATAGGCTCTGACATTGGGGAGGTATGTGAGATGAACTTTGGCAACTTTGAATGATGAGTTCATAAAGTATGTGTAGTTTTCACTTCATATTTTCAATTGGTTCTGTGGTTTTTGCTCTACCCGGAATTTGCTTATGACTAATTTTCTTTTGTTACATCACGTCTCTTAACTATATTTGTGTTGCAACATTTATCTGAATGAATGAATAAAGGTGATAAAATTTGTTCTGTCACATCTCAATCTCTGGGATGACTGATTTATTGTATTATATATTTCTTATATTAATAAAATTTGTTCTATTATTCAATAAAATGGATGAAGGTGATGAATGTTCAATATGGATGAGTACAATCCTTGTACATGAATTATACAAGGTTTAAAATGTCAGTGTTGGTGGAAATGTCAGCCGTCCTAATATGGGAAACATGTTGAAAATGTTAGAAATATCACATGGAGATGTAAAAATTATGGACATGGTGGAAACATTATGAAGTATGCAAAAATATGGAATTATATTATATAAAATGATAAAAAGAAGGGTAGGCACACCCTTCTAAATTGTTGTCTTGTTTCAAATCATTAAACAAAGCTAAGAAATTTAATTATAGACAAAATAATACATTGTGAACTTTTCCTATAACCTGAAGAGTCAAAGCTACAAGATAGAATGAATTGTGGTAAATAGTGTTCACCATTTGTGTTAGAATACTCTCTTGAACACATCATAGTGTCAATAGTGTTCATTGGGGAATATGTTGATTCAAGTAAATTTTTTTTTGATCAGTAACAGAGTTGATTCAAGTAAATTTTGTGTCAGTTCCCTTGCAAATGGAAATATGTTGTGGAAATATTAGGAAATCTATGGACCATGGAATTTTATATGTATTATTATTTGATTGACTCCTGAGCTGCAGAAATGTAAATTTGGTATACCAACCACCAACAAATTGGAGAAGATGAATAGTGAAATAGTGAAATAGTAAACTGCAAAAGGAAAGATGAGTACAACCCCTTCCTCAAGGAGGGAAAGGGAACCTTAGTTCATGGGCTGATAACCTGAACCTTCTGTCTCATAAGGTAATGCAAAAGTACCATATATCCCTACCAGCATGAGGATTCCATTACAGTGACTGTCTTTGGACTCCCTCTCTAGCCAGACTGTCTGCAAGGCAGTAGCTGATCTTGGTATCTGCCTGAACGAGTAGTTCAACCCTCTATGATGACAGAGGATACAACAAATCAATTTCTAGAGAAATTTTAGCATCTCAACATTACTAAAACATATGAGAGATGGAACAAACAACAGATGCCCTAGATTTAGAAGATGACAATAGATTCTATTTATAGCAGTCTTTTAAAAGCGCAAGGTGCAAAAAAGGCGCAGGGGTCAATTTGTACCCGAGGCGCAAGGCGCAAAGTGAGGCGCATGCCTTTTTAAGCAAGGCACAAAAATCAAAAAAATGCTAAAAATTAAAAAAACGACAAAAATTTAAAAAAATCAAAAAATTATTAAACATAATATTAATAAAAATATGAACTTAAATTTAAAATAAATGTTTTAAAAAACCTATTATCTAAAATCAAAATATAAAACATTTTCAAGCATATAAACCCACAATATCTTTTTTTCTCAATTACATTACTTCAAGTAGCTAATGTGATATATTACATTCCTGATTCTACAAGCTGCTTTTGTGCCACGCCCCTCGAGGCAAGCCCAAACAAGTCCATGTTAGGGTCTTAAATTCTTAGTTTTCACACACAAAATAATGATTTTATAGTTTTAATTGCTTTTTAAGAAAGATATTTTATTAGGATTAATGAATAACATTACAAAATAGGGTGTTTGAGAAAGTAGATCCAAGTGCACCTGATACAATCATTAATGAACAATACAAAATACTTGTACCCCAATCGAGAAACAATAGATGAAGTCCAAACATCACTATGTTCAGCTTTGTAAGTGAATGGCAAAATACGACTCTTACTCAAACAACAAGAAACACAAGATGTATCAAAAGTTTTCATAGAAGGAACTTTAGTTTTAATAAAACTAGACTCAAACAAAAAGTTTTTTAGAGTTTGGGTGACCCAAACATTTATGCCACAAATCCCAAACATAGTTTCTCTGACCTAAAACATGACTCAATGTCAAATAGCTCAAATAAGTAGAGGATAGTGCTGATTGTGATTTCTCAAACTCCAATGCAAAAAAGCGGCCCAACCTACACCCTTCCCTTTCACCTTCCCATTGTACTGGTCCTAGATTAAACAAGCGGTCAGAGGATAAAGTTAGAATGTTACCTTCATCAACCAGTTGACCAATTGAAATAAGGTTAGCAGTAAGTTTAGGAACAAGGAAGGTCTTGGCAAGGGATAAGGAGTTTGAGGGTAAGAATTTGAGACACAAATCATCACTCCCAATGATGTCAAGTTTCTCACCGTTAGTAGTGACAATATGTTTAGGTTGGCCTTAGGAAGTCTATTCGATGGTTTAATGTAGGCTCTAGTCATATGATTTGTAGCACTAGAATCAATTATCCGAACTTGAGTGGGAGAAGAACAGTAACCAGAGAACTTACCAGATAGACCAATAACACATAAGGTAGATGAGATAGCAAAGGATACCAGTTGTTGTATCTCTTTCTTATTCATGGAAGAAGAAAATTCTCCCTTGGCAGTAGAGGCATCGGACATCTGTCCCTTAGACACTTGATAAGCTCGTGGCTGATTCTTCTTCACGGGACCCTTGGGTAGACAAATTGGACAGTTTGGAATGATATGTCCATGTTGTTTGCAATAGGTGACCTTGTAGCCGTACTTGTTGCTTGCTCTCTTCACTACTCACTGTAGAATATGCCCAAGCAAATGTTACTTCATCCTTGGCCAGAATATTCTGTCTCGTAATATCAAATTCAGGGTTAAGTCTTGTAAGAAATTCAACCACCCTATTCCTTTCCACAAATTTCCTGAAAGTCTCTACATCTTTGGTGCTTTCCCATACAACTGCTTCCAATAACATCAATCTCCTGCCATAGTGACTTCAACATCGAGTAGTAGACAGTTACACTCTTCTCCCCCTGTTTCAAAATTTTCAAATCATTCTTCAGTTTGTAGGACCTTGCAACATTCGATTTCTGAGAATATGTTTCTGTAACACTATCCCAAATCTCCTTGGCTGAAGTCATCCAAAGATAGTGTTGACTTATGTGGGGCTGCATAGAATTTACCAACCATCAAATAGCTATGTAATTATCCTGCATCCATTTCTCATATGCCGGATTAGTCTCTTTTGGTTTCACCTTATTGCCTGTGAGAACCCCTAGTTTACCTCTACTATAGACATGAATCTTTATAGATTGTGCCCAAGCTAAGTAATTTGTTCCATTAAGTTTGATTGTAGTCATCCCTGTCAGAATGGAATCTATTGGACCAACACACCAGGATCTGATTGATCTCACTTTTAGATTCCTCCATCAATCAAACGAAAATAAAAAAAACAATGTTTTCAACCTTTGTAGACCTAAGGTCAGTCCAGTACTTAAAAATCCCAAAACTAGGGTTTCACTATACCTAGCCACTCAAAATAGAGCTTTCCAAACCACTTCCAACTGCAACCACCCACTTTTGGAGGTAAAAAGGAACGTTCCAAGCCTTGAGCGCCACACATAAACGATCTCTTTAACCCGTATCTGGAAACTCTCTAGTCCGCTAGGGTTTTGGGTAAAAATTCAGCAGCCCCACCTTCTTGGCAATCTATAGCCAGATTCTAACTCTCCAAACCCTCTACCAACTAGGCATGAAAGTTCTCTAAATGATCAACAATTTATCTCTCCATACACCTTTCGATTAGAAAAGTGTATGGGAAAAGAAAAGAAAAAAGGATAAAAGAGAAGGGGGACCTGCTCTGATACCAAGATGCGATTCAGACCGATAAAAAATAGTAAAATAATTCAGATTATAGCAAAAGAAGTAGAGAAGAAGAAGACAACCAGAAGAAGGGAGAAAGGAGTTCAATAATCTCCTCTTTCTCCACTCTAATCTTTTACTAATCTTACTTAAGTTACATAATTTACAAGTTTGCCCTTAAGTGGGCATCCACTTCATCAGCATACTTAGAAAACATAAACAAGAATTAAAGACCCATAAAGAAAAGGCCCATTAAGAACAAATAACAAGAAAGAACTAATCAATAAGACAATAATGGGCTAGGGCCCATTTGGCCTAGTCTCTCTACATGGGAAGAGAGAAATAACAGGATTTTCCAAGGCCAAGAAAAATCACTACTTCAAGTTATAGAAGGCATCACCATCAAGGTGATACATTGGCTGAAAACTATGGACCTCTTCAAGGATTTTTCTGCAGATGACTTGCTTAGAGGTTGGAACATAGTGGCAGGCTCTTCCATCCCTCCTACAGTCCTACTATTGTTAATGAGGAGTGGACCCCACCCTCACATTTTTCTGTGAAATTGAACTTTGATGGCAGTTCTGTGGGAAAATCTATCTAGAAAGAATCAACACTGGTGATCTACTCCAAAAGAAGAGACCCAATACTTGTTTGTCACCTCAGTGGTGTGTTCTTTGTAAAGCGGATGGGGAGACTGGTTTTCACTTACTGGTGTCTTGCCATTTTGCGAGGTCAATTTGGGAATGGGCTTTGTCCCTATTTGGATGTAGTTGGAATACCCCATCAGACTTGCAAGGCCTTTTTTCCCCTTCTTTTTTTAGGTGGCGGATAAAAAGGGGAAGGACAATGTGGAGAGGACTAAGGGTTGTAGTATGTTGGACACTTTGGGAAGAAAGAAACTCCAGGATATTCTCAGAAGCTCAGAGAGGAGCAGCAGATCTGAGGGCTATCATTCATATTAGGGCGGTACAGTGGCTGAAATCTTTGGAGCTTTTCACAGATTACACTGTGGATGACATGTTGAGGAAGTGGGGTGAAATTGCAAATTGCACATAGACTAAGTCAGTAATGAGTGTGGCTTGGACCCCTCCACCTAGTGGATTCGTGAAACTAAACTTTGATGGGTGTAGCAGGGGAAATCCGGGACAATCGGGGATTGGGGGTGTTTTTAGGGATGAAAATGGGGTCATTTCTGTTGTGTTCTTAGGCCCAATTGGAGTGAGATCTTTGCAGTTATGGATCTTTGCAGTTATGGAAGGAGTACAGAAAGCTAAGGAGTTGAACATCAGGAAACTCTTAATTGAAGGGGATTCAGAGGTGTTGATAGGGTGGCTGATTAAAGATCACAATGGCTTATGGAAGTACAATAATGAGAGGAGGAAATTCAAGTGGCTGGTGCGGGATATGGAAGTTAAGATACTTTGGGTTAAAAGATCGGCTAATTCCCTAGCTGACGGTTTAGCTAAACAAGGGGCAGAAAGGGATTCACTTTTTTGGGCTAAGCTGTAACTATAGTGTGTTTTCTTTCTTTTCTTTTCTTTTCTTGAGGTTCTTTGTTGCTCTTGGAAGATAAGTGTGTTTGTCTTCCTATTGTAAATCTTCTTTTGATGAGTTAATGAAAGTGTTATTGATCAAAAAAAAAAGTTCTGTGGGAAAACCTGGTCCTTCTGGAATCAGGGGTGTGATTAGAGATACGGAAGGAAGAGTTTTGGCCCTTTTCTCTGGCCCTTAAGGGTGGGTGACTCACTAAGAGCAGAAGTAATGGCGTTCCTTCAAGGGCTCAGATTGGCTAAACAGTTGAGCCTCCAACAGTTAGAAGTGGAAGGGGATTCAAGATTAGTCATAGGCTGGATGCAAACAAGGAATTTGAATTTGACATGGAAAATAATGAATTTGACACGAGAGTTAGGAGCACAGTTTAACTGGGTTAGGAGAACAGCAAATGGGTTGGCTGATGTTTTAGCAAAACAAGGGGTCAATAGGGAGACTTTATTTTGGGCTTGCTTATAATTTGCTTATCCTATGAGGGGTCACCTTTTTGAAGGTGGCAGTTGTAATTCTATAATTCTCATAATTAATGAAAGTTGCCATTTCCTATAAAAAAAATGTCAACTTGTCCCATTGCCTAGTCATTTTGATTACCAAAGATTTTGAAGTGAAATCTTTACCATCTATTATTATCATCTTAAAATGCACCATCAAACCATTTTGGAACTGATATGGCTACTTATCAAAGAAAAAAAAAAAAAAACTGATATGGATACCGATTTCCTAGTAGGAACTAGGAAGCATTTGATTGGGTACTATATTATATGCTGCTTTATCTGTGTATACTTAATTGACTTGTCTATACTTGCAGATTTCTTTGTTAAGGAAATTTGAGGCAGAGAGGAAGCCGGCAAATATTATGATGATGGCACTCCTTGATGGCTTTCAGAAGGCTTACACTGTTGATTTTGGACCTCTCAATGTATTACGAGCTGCTGCATTCCATGCAGCACAATTTATCACACCACTGAAAAAGAACATAATCTCATATGCTACTGGCGAGCAAAAATGGCCATTGTTCTCTTAAGATCCAGATAATAATCCTGAATGATAAACAGGTTTGGCCGACCAGATATTTTATATTTTTCTCTTTTGTAAATATGAGAACTCTTTCTATCATGGAGAGAGAACAATGCAAGAATCACTTGGAGCTAGAACAGACATGTTACGAAGGTGGAAGAAACCCAACCATCCAGTTGATTGTAAGAATTCAGGCTTAAGAGAAATGTAAAAGCAAATAGCACCATTGTGATTGGGAATCTTTTATTTTTTAAGGTTTTATGTTAATGTTCTCGTAAGCTTTTTGATTAAAAACGAAAAAAAAAGAAGTCTGACACTCACTAGCCTGACTCATGCTCTGTCTGACCAAAATCACCATTTTTCTGTCTTCTTGAGCAAGTCTATATTTCTTTCACTTGAAAGCAAATCTGAGCTAAACATTGTAAACTGAGAAATGGCTACAAAAGACCTTTATAATACTTATTCTCTATTTAGTCATTTTGTATAATCATGCTCCTCTTATAAGGAGATTAATTCCATATTCTGGTTGTATAACCAATTTGAATGCTGGGGAATGGATATAGTTAGGAGATAGGGAAAAAGAGAACTTAGAAACGATAAGAGAGAGAATAATCTTCAACTCAACCATGGCAAATTTCTGGCCTAAGCATGTCCGAGGTCCAAGTCCAAATGGCATGTACATCTGAGGAAGTTTGCACGCACCAGAGATGCCTTGAGCAAATCTCTCTGGCTTAAACTCATCTGAATCGGGCCCCCAAATTTCAGGGAGACGATGTAGTGTAGCTATTGGAATCCACAGGTTGACACCTTTCGGAATGCATAGTTCGTCGATGTGCTTCTCTTTGAAGGCTTCCCTTGCAATGAAAGATGATGGAGGATACAGCCTCAGTGTCTCTTGAATCACCATTGTTAACTGCAAACAGATTAGGTACATATAATAAGCCACTGTTCAACAGTTGGTTGGGCTGAGACATAGATCTATTGGGCCCATGAATGTAACCCAAGCCCAGCCCAAAAAATGAAAGTTTTGCTGAGATTTCCATTTGATAAAGAAGCAAACACATACCGTTTTCATCTTGTGCAGCATATCAGCATTTGGCAGGCCATCACCAAAGACCTCGGTGACCTCAGTGCGGATACGAGACTGCCATTCTGGATGTGAAGCAAGCAACATCAAGGCCCATGTAGCAGCAGAAGAGACAGTCTCATGTCCTGCAACATATATGTTCTTGCAGTTGTCTAAAACTAAACGATTAGCAGTCTTTTGCTCAAGCTTATCAGCATTGGCAGCTTCAAGGATCATCTGTAAGAGGTCTTTCTCGGTTGATGCCACATTTTGTTCTCTACGTTTTGTTACAGATTCTGAAATCCATTTCTCAATCTCTTGCTCCAACCTCCAAGCTTCTCTATTACTTTTGGTTGGGAGATACCTGGAAAAAGCACAAACAGATGCTTTTGTAATTCTTAAAAGAGTAACAATTAACTTGGAATTTTTGCTCCATTTCAAACTCCGTTACGGGCTCAGTCTCGGTCAGCCCACTTCATTCCCTTATCTAGAGGGTTTTGATCAAATAATCCATATTTTTGAAATGGGTGGATTTGAATGTGTGATAGATGCTACTGGAATATGTAAGGTGGTATTTGATAACAGTGGTTGGTTGAAGCGGCAACGTTTGTACTTGAGTCTAATTTTGGAAATCAGGAAAGTGGTCAAATTTTGTATACCCCCCTTGGAGCTAGAAAGAAGTTACAACAGATTCTATTTGAATCAGCCCAACCAAAGAAGATTTTGGTAAGGTAAAGTCAAAACACCTACATGTCACTGATGTGGTGGCATTTCTTCAGAAAATGAACACATTGTCAAAAATATACTAAATGAAAAGGACATAGATCGGATCGGATCCATAGCAGACCTGAGCTGTTTCAAACCCTAGCTAGAGCTGGAACTGGAAGCAGTTTTTATACCTCAAATAAGGAATTCTAATAAATATGGTTGCACCAGACATGGTACTTTGAAGTCTTTTAAACAGAGAAAATATCTCCTTTCCATCTGAATAAGTACTCCCAAAGCAAGCTCTAGAGATCACATCTGCTGATAAGTTTATCAGGTCCTCATCAACTCTGATGTCTGCAAGCCCTCCCCCACCTTCAATCTGATCTTCCCACAGTTTCAATAGTGGGAGTGTCGTCTCGACCATCAGGCCAACCATTCCCTACAAATAAAAGCATCAGAAATTATGTAAAATCTTTAGTTGTAGTTTTTTTTTAGTGAAAAGCTTGCAAGTTAACTCATTATTAGAAAGGGTTAGAATCAATGAACTGGTTCTACCCATTAAACAAGTCATTTAATGTTACCTAATGAACAAAAGTTGAAGTTCTACCAAGCAATTTTTAACCCATTTTCTCAATGTCATGACAAGAATATAACTAAAAGATTTTTGGGTCATCAAAAGTAGTGTATCTTGGATTCAGGCAATTCTATATAGGGACTAGGGGTGATCTTTCTAGCCCAGCGCGGACGAGTCCACAAATTTCTGAGCTTGGGCTAGGTTTTATGATCAGGCTCATCCTGGGCCTGGGCTGCCTGGCCCACAACGTGTATGTGTTGTTTTAATTTAATGTCATGGGCCTGAAATCCCGGCCTGTCCTGGCCAAGGTCCAGGATGGTCTAGGCTTGGGCCCAGATTATAGCCCTTATTATAGGTCCTAAGCGAAGCCCACCCCAGCTCATCATTACCCCTTCCATCCGCAATATCATAATCCTTTCTGTCATAAGCGGTATCTGAAATAAATCCACCCGAATTAGAGTTTCGCAAAACCTTACTACCCTAATTTAATCCCCTTCCATCCCCAAAACCTTATATTTTGTATTATTTTGCATGTATTTGTACTATATATATTTGCATTTGTATTCTTTTCAAACTGAGCCTCAGATTGGCATACTTTTTATTTTAGTAGAACTTTAGGTCCAACATGTTGGTTGGAGGGAATGGGATATGCTCACAACAAAAATTGTATCAACAAGATCTGTGTCCACACATCTCACCATGAGGCTGGGACCCATCATGTCTGCGGTGTAAGAATACAGATCATGTTGGAACATTTTTTTATTGTGAGTAGATCTGGCCTCTAGCTGGAGTGAATACATCAGTAGGTCCAACACTTGGAATGGAAGCTTTGGTTTGTAGTAATTAATATGGAAAATTCACGATTAGTACCATGTACCTTGGGTCAAGTGCCACTTTGGTCCCCAAACTTTAAACATAACAATTTAATACTTGAACTTTCAAAACATGTCAATTTAGTACCCACCGTTAACCAGCCATTAAGTAGCATTTGAAAAGACACAAATGTCCTTTGAGTGTAATCTAATTTTCTTTGTCAATCATCCAAACGTTGACAAAAATTGAATATTTCCAAATCCTTGCCTTGATACAAAAAAGTTGGAGTCACCAAAATGTCCACTGAGACGTGACCCCAACTTTATTGAATAGAAGAGAAAAGGTTTTGGGACTGTTCATTTTCTGTCAACGTTTGAATGGTTAATAAAAAAAAATGACACATGAAAGGCATTTGTGTCTTTTCAAATGTCATTTAACGATTATTTAACACCAGTTATTGGGTTGGCATGTTTTAAAAGTTCAAGTACTAAATTATTGCATTTTTAGGTTTGGAGACGAAAGTGGCACTAGCCCTAAAGTACAGGCTACTAATAGGGGACTTCAAGAATGAAAGGAAGACGGTATACTATGGGATGGGCTAAAATTTTTCAACAACAAAAGAGAAAGGAAATCCCTAGGCTCCATTTGTTTCACTGCAAAAGCCGACAGAAAACCTGCACGATAATTGCGGTTACATTTCTGTCTCTTTTGTGGCCGAAACTTTGTTTTCTGCCCCTTCTACATGAAACCAAACACAGTCTATAAAGTCATAGAGATCTGAAGAAAACTTTTCGAGTTGATGAACCTGTTGAAAGAAATCTCAGTGAATGGTGAGGAGGCTATAATTACCTCGAGACACACTTATCGAACTCGATAGGAAGAGCTGAAAGTTGTACCTGACAAGACTCCACTGTAGGCTGTAGAAAACCAGCTTTCTTTTAAACTATCAACCAAATATGTGTTTTTCACTCTTTTTTCTTCTCTTTGTTAGCCCAATGGATCATATTTTCCGGAACATAGGCTCGGCTTTATAGGCCCACTTTTCATCATGGATTCATGGGGCCATGTGGGGGCCCTAAGGCCTAGTATTCTACTACAAAAGTAATTTGAAAGTATCTATTTTTCCCTGTTTTGGGAGGTGGGTGGGTACTGGGTAGGGTGTGGTTTCAAGGAAAAGTCCCTTTCTACCATTTTAGTTATATCTAAGACTTCTTACTGTATGATCATATTAATTATTTTTATTAGACTAATGCTGGGGCCATGGAATCAGGTCTCCATCACATAACTCCATGTGATGTCATATGAGGCAATGCTACCATTACTGGAATGTTCAAATCAAAGAAGAAAACCCTAAACAGGGGTTCTTTTTGCAAAGGCAAAATGTAAAACCACATGACTCCATGGATTTGCAAAAGAACCCCTGTTTAGGGTTTTCTTCTTTGATTTGAACATTCCAGTAATGGTAGCATTGCCTCATATGAGCTTGTTTCTTTAATTCTTTCTTACTGTTTTCTTTGGAAAACTTGGGTTAGAGGATGGCAACATCAGACCCAAAGGTCCTGTCTAATATGGCTCTAGAGTGAAGGTAGAGAATGATCCTAGGTCAGTAGGAAGCACATTCACTGGTTTTATCAGCTGAGCTAGCTGGCACCATAATCTTCCATATGACCTTCCCTGCATGGAACTTTGCTATTTTTGGGAAATGGCCTGATTACACACAAGCTAATAAGCTAACCATATAGGCTGATCAAATTTGTCAATCAAGCACAGTTTTAAACATGAAATTTCATAGAAGTTTGGAATATTAGAAAATAATAAAAAATCAATAAAATAAATATAAGAAAACATTGGAAAAACTAAGGGAAATTTCCTTACAAACTAAAAGATATTAATAAAATATTTAAATTTTAATAAAGATTGTCCAATATTCCAAAATTCCAAAATTTTTTTCATAGACCAATGGTCTGGAATGGCCAAATTTATGAAATTCGAAATCTTGAAATTAAGTTGAAGTTGGATTACGTTAGGTCCTTTAAGTTTCTCAGGAAATGAAAATCACTTTTGTAAGTCTCTATGATGCATAAGGAAACCCATTACAACTTACATTGTTCAATCTCTCTTACCCTGACTCAAAATAAGGCTTTCAATCAGGTTTTCTGGCTTAATATATTGGATTAGACTTTGCCTAAAAGTCCAAATTCGACAGTTTGTTTGAATAAGTTTGTTGTTTGGTTTATTGGATAGGATACCTAGTCCTGAAAGTTCTTTTGTTGCTTAACAAAACAGTAGGAGAAAAACTTCACCTTCTTCTTCTATAACATTGTATCTCAAGCCAAACGCTACCTAGTGTTGGGTATCCCTCGTAATGGGTGGAACCCACTTTCCTTGATGGGCAATAATGAAGAAAAATGGACAGCCCAACAAGATGAATCAACCAGTCTTGTTTCAAGCTAGTGGATATTGAGGTCTATTCTCCACTATCTCTTTTACCCTTTCTCAGAAGCCTTCTACACATGGGAGAGGGAGGGGTTTTTGATATCCCATTGTTCACTTTGGAATTTCTTTTTGCTTGGGAAAGAGAAGAAAGTAGAGAAAGTCATACCTTATCGGTGAAAGAGGGGAAAGAGTTTTTCATTCTCTTGGGGGGAAAAAAACAAAGAAAGTAGTACTCAGTTCACTTTATTTGGTTATTTTTATAAGTTCTTCCAATTGATTCCTTAGCTATATATGGTTTCAAGTTTCTCCATAAATGCTTTTTGATGGATTTCTTAGCTTTTTACTGGCTAGTTTGTAGTCCACAAATATTGGTAAATTTTTTTTCCTTTGGTTCGTTGACTCAAATATACTTTATTTGGTGATTATCTCATACATCCAAGAGAGTGATTTGCTCTTGACGTTGAAATCTTCTAGTTATTCATATCGAAATAATACATGTTTGGTTAGATTAGGTACTGTAATTTTTGCCTCCATATTAGAGGGTTTTTCATGTAAAAAGCTTCATTTTTCTTGTTTCTCGAATTTGTTACATTTAACTATCTTCTTTATTCTGTTTCACTTGTTATTTATCTACATTATGTACTATCTGCCCCACTTTCTCTATTAGATTAATTCATGGATGGGGATAAGCCAGACTCCCAATAGGTCCATTAATTCATCCTCAGTTGTGCTTAGTAGGAGAATCAGCACCTCATGTGAGTCAGCTCAAGTTTATGGTCAGGTCCATTAATGTTCATTGAACACACTTAGGGTTAGGCCCTTGGTTTAGACCTAAATAATCCCACCCAACACGGGCAAGTTGCATTTCTAATCAAGTGACAACCTTCATGGTCTTTTGTATGCCACCAAAGAATTTCGAGAGATTTCTTATCATTATATTGCATATTAAGAACTCAAATCATATGCATTTTATTGGTCAGTCCAGGATTAGATCTAATCCCACCCAACACGCGCAAGTTGCACTTCTAATCAATGAACACCTCCATGACCCTATACTTGTCACCAACAGAGAATTTTAAGGAGGGTTCTCATTGCATATTGAATGAAGAGATGAAGAGGTCAAATTTACCTTTACTTTATCAATGAAGAATTCTGGTGCTATTAGCTTTCTCTGGTGAGCCCACACATGCCCATTTGACATTGTAACGCCGTGGCCGAGCAAAGCCCCAAGTTGCTCAATCACATATGAAGGTTTGCCTAAATCCCAAGATTTATGTAGGCTTATCTCCTTAACCAGATTGGGGTCGGTGATGTATATATGTTGAACATTGCCAGTTGCATACGTAAATATTGGACCTACAAAAGATTAAACCCCACTTCAATTGAGAAACACAGAGAGAGCTGGTGGCTTGAGATTTAATGCTGTTAGGTTCTAAAGATGAATCCTACAACTTATGACAGCAAAAGTGGTAAGAGAGGTTTTACTAGAAGAGAATCAATATAAAAATTATACATCATTGATCATTCATTCAAGGAAAATATCACAGAAAAATTAGGGTTATTGGGACCAATTCATCTTCATTGATTAGAGCACTATCTAGAATGTCTCTAGCCTATTGATCTATATTGCCTTTCTTTTTAATTTTTTTGTTAGTTCCTTTGTTACGCACAACCCAATTATAAGCAAGGACAAACTTAATTATAGGTGGAAAAAGTACCTTTTTTAAAAAGGTGGTTAGACCTAAGTTTTGTGTAAACTTGAGAGACCTCCCATGTGGCTTAGCATGCAGATTATAGGGCAGATCTGTATCATTTTATGCATTTAGTTATATATTCTACATGCACCACATGCTTTTGTCCCTTCAAAATTGACTCTGATAGATCAAACACCTATTCTATGGACTGTCAATAAGGCTTGATCGATGGTTTAATTAGTCTAAGGTGGATAGATGCATATGGAGATTGATCCTCTTCCATTTTTTTATCAATTGCTTCTGAAATAGAAATGAACCCTAGAGATACTGAATTCCACTCAAAACAAGGACCTCAATATGACTGAACCCCTCCTAAGGATTTCAAATTTGAACAAAGTGTGTAATCTCCAAATGCTACATCTGGGGCATAGGGTGGGTCCCGTTTCTTGGAACGTGGTAAGGTGGCAAGTAGTGGAGGTTCTAGCTAGACCCGTGCACGGCTCCTGCATTTCAGACCCAGAAAAAGAATTAAAGAACCACTTCTAGACAATTAACCACACTTCCCAAGGTTTTCAAATTGGTGGAGATGGTCCCTTTGGGCATCTTGCACCATCTTGCACTCTAGGAAGATAATCGTTTCCTTTTGGCATGGCCTGTGTAGAAATGGGACTTTGGACTGAAAGTGCAGTACAGTGCAGGCACTTGATGTTTTTTTGTATTTTCATCTGTAGAAGATTAATTTGTTCTTGTTTTTTTTTCCTTCATCCACCAGTTGGATACAGTAAATAACAAAACAAGTCTGATAATCATTCGTTGGCTTAGAAAGTTCAGAAAACAAAGAAACTGCAAGCTTTTCTAGTTTCTTGACAATGGATGACAGACACAGTAGGGTTAACACTTTGAGAATGTTCTCAGTTTCTCATCTGATCACCAACAATCATCCACACCCAAACCCTCTTTACAGGAGACAAGTTGTGAGACATGGGGCCCCCAATGATCAGTTGGCTTATAATTCTGACAAAAAGTAAGATATTATGGGACTACTCCTTGGGCACAATATTCTCCTCTTTGATGCAATCAAATAGTGAATGAACAAACTACTACTGTAAGATAGATAAAGAGATGAAGAACACAAAAATTAAAACAGAAAGAAAAGGAAGATTAGTAGATCATAATTAATAAAAAAGTTAGAACAAAATAAAGAGGTTAGAGTTGGATCATACCATATTCCTTCCTCCACAACTCCAAATAAGGGAAGAGAACAGGTGTATAGTCACTGGTCAGACTACCATCTTTCTCCATTAAAGGAGACATGCCCACCATAGCAGACTTGATTCTCTTCATGTCCAAAAAGTTCCCATAAGGAAAAGAAGGTGGTGGACCTCTGATACCTTGCTGCCTCAGCTTCTTTCTGAGCCTTTCAGCTCTCAACCAAAGAACCTCATACAGAAAAGCACAGAAACCACTGAAACACAGAAGAACCAGACTCACAAAGATCTGGGTGCCCTCCATTGATGATTCCTTTTCTTCTCTTCTCTTCCTACTTCCCTCCTCTCCTTGACTTGCTTTCTTATCCTTCTAACCTTAGAAAAGCCATTTATAACTGAAAAAGTAGTCAAACAAGCAAACAACAATATTAATTATATATATTTTGTAAAGAAAAAAATGGTAGCGTGGCGTCTCACAATACATGTATGGCTTTGTGCTCGTGATGCAATACGTCACGTATCTCAGCCCATTGACTCTCTCCTCTTCCATCAAATTTGATCCCCATCGAATGGCCGGGATTCATGGGCATGCATCCCATATATTATGTACATACCACCATATTATCTGGATGCATGGTAGACCATAGAAAAAAGTAAACTTTGCAACAAAAACAGCTCAGAATCACTAAAGTATTGAAATCCAACCATTCCTTATAAACAAAATATGGTAATGTCCGGTCCCAGTAAGCTCAACAAGAAAATGATTCCATTTCAAACACGTGCATGTATGCCATTTTTAATGCATTTATCCTCTTCTTCTGACTCTGGCTGAAATATTTTTATTTCAGAATTTTCGTTTTGTTTTTTAACTGTTAAGTCCATGAGTCCATCACAATTTGCGTCACTAGCTAGCTATCAAGAGATTGAAGCATTATATATACTAATTCAAGGGTTTACTTGTGGTTTCAAATGCTTAACCATAAGCTTGTCTGGTTTTAGTCCGGCCCAAGTCTGGTTAGATGGTTGTTAATAGTTCTCCTTGTCTCTACTTTATGTATATTGATTCTGTTTGTAATGGATTTCCATCTGGGTATAACATGATCATACAGTGCTATATATCAGAATAAGACTGAACTTAAACCGTTTTGATGAACCATCCAGTTTGACCTCTGAACTTGCTTAATTAAATAAAAAAAGTGTAAAAAGAAAAAAAAAACACCAAAAATAAATAATTAATATTGGTTTTACCTATCTATCTATCTATAGTAAATGTTACCCAAGCACATGTGCTAGGAGTGTTATATATATATTGGGTAACATTTACTAAATCAACCTTTCTAAGAACCAAGGGGAAAAATTAATTATGTAAGCCCTCCAAATGGGGTGACCTGTGCAATCAACATCAATATATTTATGAGTTTGTTTGGACAAATAGGTTGGAAAGTTCTAACTGATAATGAGAATCTTTTGGTTGGATTGGTTAGAGTAATATCGTTTTAGTAAAGTTAAAACCTAAGAGTTATAAATCCCTTTGTTGGTAAGGAATTTTAAAAGTTAGAGATCTTTTAAATAAAGGAATTTGTTGGTCGACTGGTAATGGCCAACCAGTTCACCAGTTTTGGGTTGATACTGGACTAAGAATGGCCCTTTGATTAATTAAATACATAACTAATCTCATCTTAGGGTTAATTTAAACATGAAAGTCTATGAAGTTTTCTCTAATAATATGAGGGTTTGGGAGAGGGATATACTCCAACATTTTCTCCCTCCTAATTTGGTTAACAATAAAATCTGTAACATTTATATTCCGAACTTAGATCAACTGGTGATGAATTTACAATTAACTAGGCTACTTGGTTGGACAGGAATTTCTCTTCCCCAACCAGAAATTAAAATATTCCATTGATTTCTTTGTATGGGAAAAGTTCTTATTAGACGTAAATTTGGAATTTGATGGAAATTTGTTCTTCTTCCATTTGGTTCAATCATGGTTCAAAATCGGACTGGATTGGACGGTCGGACTAGGAACCGAGATTCCGTTTTTCCCCAAAATCGTTGATTTTGGTCAGCAAACTGTTGAACCAGCAGGTTAATCATTCGAACTGTTTTGACTGTTTTTCAATTTTTTAAAATTTTTAATTTTTTTTTTATTTTTTTATCAAAAAGGGCCAACCATTCAGGTCGAACGGTCCCAATAACTGGACCCCTAACCAGTTTGGTCACTAGATTGGTTTTAAAAACCATGGGTTCTGATGGAGGGTGATTTCGCCCGACCTCATAATAAGGGGACACGTGGACATGACTCGACAAAAGTGACATCTCAGCATAGCAAGTTCGATACAACTCAGCGTAACGAAGCTCGCTGACAGTCTGACAACCCGCCTAAAGTGGCAGCTCGCTACAAGATGATACTCCGTTGCCCTGAAGTAGGAAGCACCCCGAGCTAAGATTCTCCAAGTAGGGAGAATCCCGAACTGAAGACACTTCGAGTTAAGCTCGTCAGCTACCTAGCATAAGCTCGCTCCTACCTAAGGCTACCTCAGGGACCCGCCTTGGAGAAGCACCTCGGCGCATCACCAATAGCTCGGTGTAAGGTAGCTTGCTACAGAGTAGTTCGGCGTATCGTAGAAGATTTTCTGCCTGACATCCGTACCTGCCAAACCTGGAGACTGCACCCACGTCTCTCGCTTGACAGCGTCGTGCCTGCCAACCCAAGAAGTTGGCAGGACCGTATTCTACAGCAATCACCTTTGTCCGCCAGCTCAGCTCTAACAAATAACGGCCAGCCACTTCGAGTCATTATCTGACAGCAGATCGCCGCAACAGAGATTCAAAGGCGGATGCACCTGACAGGATACTAGTATATAAGGACCCCGACCCCCAAGGTTAAAGGTATTGCGTGATCAACACACTCAGCTCTTTAATTTCTCTACAACTCTCCTTTGCTCTCCCAGCTTACTAACTTGATCGTCGGAGTGTTTCCACCGAGTGAACTCCCCCAGGATCCTTCATCTTCTTCCTTTTAGGTGCCTCTCGTCCGTCGCCAAGTAGGAGCAGAGCCACTTCCAGCTAGGAGTGACCAGATCGCACACCATCAATTGGCGCCGTCTGTGGTAAACGCTTCGAAAAGCCTTCTTCCACCAAATCTTCCAAGTTCAGTTTCCATGGCTTCCTCCAGCAACGCCGGACGTAGTGCGCACATGAATGCCTTCAGAGAGCAACCTCAGATCTCGACGGTGTGCGTTGGTCAATTCACCCTACCACTCTCCGTGGATGGAGTTCCTACTCTAAATGTGCCCTAGATCATGGCACCTGTGAACGCTCCACTCCCTTCCATGGCGGGTGCAACCTTCACCGAACCATCTGTTGTTCCCCCGGTGACCGGACAAAACCAACTTGAAGACCTGGTACACTACATGCGAACTACGCAAGCTCAAATGCAACAGGTCCAACAATTCCAACTGTATCAGCAGCAAGTGCTACACCAGGTTTATTAGCAGTAGTACCAGCAACAGGTTCCACCGCTACCTCAAAACCAGCAACCGATTCCACCTCGGTATCCGGCCACACAACAAGCTAAGCCTCGCCATCAACACCCTCTTCGCCGGGGAGAGACCTCCCAGACCTAGAATCCCCCTAAGAGCCAAGTCTCATCCCGCGGCAAGAGGGAGAAACTAGTCACTCCCACCTCGCCGTGCGTGGTCAGGTCAGGAGATTCTCAGCCTAACAGACCCGCATCACCTCGTCTTTCAGAGTTTGACATCCCACTCATAGAAAACCGGTTCGAGGTCCTAGCCGCGGACTCTAGACAATGCCCCTCAATCCATAGCCATCGCCAGCAGTCCGAGCCACTCCTCGCGAAAACTGTGCCTGACAACACCGAGGCCAGTAGTACCAATGCGGAGCCGACCAAGAAGCAACGGAGACGCCGCAAAGCTCCCCGAGCTACAACATAGAACTTGCCCAAACTGCCACCACTCCTCAAAGGAAAGGAAGAAGCAATCTCGGGAGCAATGAAAGTGACTCCGCTCCTCTCTGTGCCATCCCCCTTGTCTCCCGAACTCCTGGCTGTCTCGATGCCAAAAGACTTCAAGGTACCTCCTTTGGACAAATATGGTGGATCATTCGATCCGAATGATCACGTAGATTCTTTTCAATCACAGATGCACTTAGCCGGAGCAGGTGAGTCTTGCATGTGCGTGGCTTTCTTGCACATGGTATAGAAATCTCGTGCCCGGGACAATCAAGAGTTGGGCGCAATTCGTGCAAATCTTCACCCCACACTTCATCACCGGCAAGAGGTGTCTGAGGTCCCAAGAAAGCCTTCTTAGCATAGTCTAGAGGGAGGGGGAATCTATCCGCAACTACATCAAGAAGTTCAATGATGCATGTTTGCAGATACCTGATCAAGTGGCATGTGGTTGCCAACAAGCCCAAGGACGTAACCGAATTCCTTAAGCTCGCGGACCAGTTCATCGGAACAGAGGAGGAGATGAACCAGAAGAATGAGAACCCACCGAAGAAGTGGAAAAGAGAAGGTGAGACCTCGACCAACGGGGACAGTAAGAGGAAGAAAGAACCAGCTCAGGGAGGAAAGCCAGACCAATCTTTTCGAGCTCCTCCAGTTGAAAGGACGAACTACACGCCCTTGAACGTGAAGTGAGCAGAAATCCTCATGGCGATCAAGGATGCGTCTTATGTGAAGTGGCCACCTCGGATGAGAGGAGACCCGAATACTAGGAATAAAAATTTGTATTGTCATTTTCATAGAGATCACGGTCATAGCACCGAAAATTGTAAAGTGATAATAAAATAGGACGGTAGGGAGAGCAAGGTAGAGACGCTCCCGAGTCTAGCAACAGGCAGAATGAGCAGCCGCAGCGGCAGCCGGCGGATCGATCGTCGCAGGCTGCACCTCAGCCACAGCAAGGACCTCGGCTCGCGAGATCGAAAGAGAAGAGAGGAATCCCCCGAAGCGGCCAAGGGTAGAGGAACCAATTTTCTTCACTAAAGATGACACGCGCGGAGTCCAGTACCCCCACGATGACGCACTCGTTGTAAAAATGAGAATCAAAGATTTTGAGGTAAGGCGCGTCCTTGTCGACTCCGGTAGTTCGGCGGATATACTCTTCAAGGCCGCGTTTGACAAACTTCAGCTTCGGGAAAGTGACCTCAAGCCCGCAAACACTCCCTTGGTGGGCTTCAGCAGAGAGGAAGTCAGGCCCATGGGGAGAGTTATAGTACTTGTGGAGGTCGGCACATGGCCTAGTATTGTGAGATTCGTCCACCCTTTTCTAGTGGTCGCGACTCCCTCCTTGTACAATGCCATAATAGGTCGGCCGATCACCTACGCTTTACGCGTAGTGGTGTCCACCTATTACTTGGCTATGAAGTTCCCAATGGACATCGGAGTAGGGGTAGTGCGGGGCGACCAGCTCGAGTCTCGCAAATGCTACGTCGCCGCCCTAAAAGGGAAAGCTAAGGTGGCCGACGACCTCGAGTTGGAGCGACCTACGAGCAACATGAAGAGCAAGCTACACCCATAGAAGAGACAGTCGTTGCACCTACTTCGAAAGATGATCCATCTCGGACTCTCCAGATCGACGCTTCAATTGAAGAGCCTCTACGATCTCAGCTGATAAGTTTTCTACTTAAAAATTCAGATGTTTTTGCATGGTCCACGACAGAGATGCCCGACATAGACCCCAAAGTCATTACTCACAAACTGAACACTGATCCTGTAGTTAGGCCCGTTAGACAGAAGAAACGCACCCTAGCCCTAGAGCGTTGGAGAGCAATCGACGAGGAGGTCGGGCTCGCAGCCAATTTCATCAGGGAGGTCCATTACCCGAGCTGGGTAGCCAACCCCATTCTGGTAAAAAAGGCCAACGGTAAATGGCGCATGTGCGTTGATTATACCGACCTGAATCGAGCTTGCCCGAAGGACTGTTTCCCACTTCCCAAGATAGACCGTTTGGTGTACGCGACCTCAGGGCATGAGTTTCTGAGCTTGTTGGATGCTTACTCGGGCTACAATCAGATCAGAATGGACCCTGCAGATGAGGAAAAAATAGCCTTCATAACAGAGCTCAGCCTGTACTGTTACAAGGTCATGCCCTTTGGGCTGAAAAATGTCAGGGCTACTTTTCAAAGACTTGTAAACCGATTGTTTGAGCCGTTGATCGGAAAAAGAAGTAGTGTTATATATACGACATGGTCATCAAAACTCAGTTTTCAAATGATTTAATAAAAGATCTCAATTTTGTTTTTGAAATTTTACGCAAGTTTAACATGAAATTAAACCCGAACAAGTGCATTTTCGGTGTCACCTCGAGTAAATTCTTAGGTTACATCGTCAACCGACGTGGCATTGAGGCCAACCCTGATAAAATTAAGGCCATCTTAGATATGAGACCACCCCAGAAATTGAAGGAGGTTCAGAGGTTGAACGGTCATATAGCCGCTCTGAGCTGCGTCATGTCTAAATTGGCAGATCGTTGCATGCCTTTCTTTAAGGCAATTAAAAGAAGCAAGGACTTCGAGTGGACCGAAGAGTGCCAGCTCGCGTTTGACGAGCTCAAAAGGTACCTCGCTAGCATCCCAGTGTTAACCCGACCCGAGGAGGGAGATATTTTGGAGTTGTACTTCTCCGCGAGTGGCGAGGTAGTCAGATCGGTACTGATAAAAGAAGTAGATCGGGTCCAATGACCCATCTATTATGTTAGTAAAGTGTTGTAGGAAGCAGATACGAGGTATCCAGAGATTGAAAATTTGGCGTACGCGCTAGTTGTTGCAGCTCGGAGACTTCGACCGTACTTCCAAGCACATACGATCGTCGTCCTCACCAATAAGCCTTTGAGGCAAGTCTTGCTCAAGCCCGAGGTCTCCGGTAGGTTGACGAAATGGGCCATCGAACTCAGCGAGTATGACATCCTGTACAAGCCGCGAACTGCTATTAAGGCCCAAGCCTTAGCCGACTTTGTCGCGGAATGCACTTTCAGTACTGGAGTCCCCAAATCGGATGAGCCCGAGCACAACAAGGAAGCCTCAACCAGCACAGTCTCTCTCCTGGTCAGGCCAAACCCGACCTGGGATGAGGAGCCATGGATCCTCCATGTGGATGGCTCGTCAAATCAGTAGGGTAGCGGGGCTGGAATCGTTCTGTACGGGCCAAGCGGTGTGAAATTGGAGTATGCGCTATGCTTCGAATTCGCCGCTTCCAACAATGAAGCGGAGTATGAGGCGTTGATAGCCAGGCTAGCCCTAGCGAATGAAGTGAAAGCTAAGCACATCGTCATCTGCAGCGACTCCCAGCTCGTGGTCAACCAGGTCACCGGTGAATATGAAGCAGAGCCAACCATGGTCGCCTACTTAGTCAAAGTCAAAGAGGCTCTGCTCAACTTCCAGTCCTACTTCATTAAGCAGATCCCGAGATCCGAGAACGTTGAGGCCGATGCCCTGTCCCGATTAACCAGCACAAGCGATAACACCATGAGAACCGTGTACATAGAGAATCTGCCATAGCCTAGCATTCTCGGGGGGGAAGAGGAGGTCACTCCTGTCGTACAAGTAGAGCCGAGATGGGTTGATCCACTTGCAAGCTACCTGCTACACGGGACCCTCCTTGCAGATTGTAATGCTACCAGAATGGTAGAGCGTCAGGTAGCCAAATACGTCATAATAGACGGATGGTTGTACCGAAGATCCTACATGCTCCCTTATCTGCGCTGCTTACGACCTTTTGAAGCCAAGTTCGTGCTCTGCGACACTCATGAGGGCTTGTGCGGCGGACACTTGGGGGGCAGGGCTCTCGCCCAGAAAGCACTACGATAGAGATATTATTGGCCAACGATGAAGGTAGATGCGATTGAGTTTGTCAGAAGGTGTGACAAGTGTTAGAAGCACGCAAACATCCACCACCAACCCGTTGCCGACCTCAAGTACCTCACCAGCCCGTGGCCCTTTGCACAGTGAGGGATCGATATACTCTGACCGTTTCCACCAGCGACAGGACAGAGGAGGTTCTTAGTGGTAGCAATTGATTATTTCACTAAGTGGGTGGAGGCCGAACCTCTCGCAACGATTACGGTGCGAAGTGTGCAGAATTTCTTCTAGAAGAATATAGTTTGTCGTTTTGGACTATCTCGAGTGCTCATCTCTGACAACGGCAAATAATTCGACGACATCAATTTCCAGAACTGGTGTAAAGACAGGGGGATACAACAAAATTTCACCTTGGTGGTGCACCCTCAAGCAAACGGTCAAGCGGATGTCACAAACAGAGCCATTCTCCGCAGACTGAAGGCACGTCTAGCCCAAGCTAAGGGGCTGTGGGTAGACGAGCTGCATAGCGTACTATGGGCTTACCGGACCACTGTGAAGACCGCAACGAGTGAGACTCCCTTCAACCTCACTTACGGGACAGAGGCAGTCATCCCAGCTGAGATTGAGGTCCCAACACTACGCCTGGAAGCATACAACGACGAAGCAAATAAGGATGAACTACGCACCAACCTCGACCTACTTGACGAGGTACGGGACCTTGCATACATTAGGACTGCGGCCTACCAGCAGAGAGTAGCTTGGTACTATAACGCCAGGGTGAAGAAGCGGAACCTCCACGTCGGAGACCTGGTTCTTCGTAAAGTCATGGTGCCTGAGCTCAGTGTTGGTAAGCTCGGGCCAAATTGGGAAGGACCCTACCGAGTAAAGCGGGTACTTGGGGAAGGAACGTATGAGTTTGAAACCCTAGAAGGGAAGTAGGTACCTCGGGCATGGAATATTGTCAACCTAAGGCAATATTACCTTTAATCACCGAGCTGAGTGGACCACAAGTCGCTCCTCGAGCCTAAGGGCCAAAGTGCCGATCTAATAAAAGAACCTCGGCACCATATAAGACCCAGTCGCCTCTTTGGCATGGGCGAACTCCAAAAGTGAGTGGACCACAAGTCGCTCTCCCATCCTAAGGGCTAAGACGCTGAGCTAATAAAAGAACCTCGGCACCATATAAGACCTAGTCATCTCTTTGGCATGGGCGAACTCCAGAAGTGAGTGGACCACAAGTCGCTCCCCCAGCCTAAGGGCTAAAACGCCGAGCTAACAAAAAACCTCGGCACCATATAAGACCTAGTCACCTCCTTGGCATGGGCAAACACCCGAAGAGAGTGGACCATAAGTCGCTCCCCCAGCCTAAGGGCTAAAATGCCGAGCTAACAAAAGACCTTAGCACCACCAAAGACCTAGTCGCCAGTTCGACATAGGCAAAGTACTCTAAAAATGCCCAAGGTATAGGCAGCTCGGGTATGAGCACCTATGATAGCTCGGGCATACCAGGCAGTTCGACATAGGTGAAGTAACCAGTGCGCAAACATGTCAGGCATGCACCCTACAATGTCGCTCACTTCGGCGTACACCTTGTGAAGTTGCCTCTAAGTGCCGAGTGAGTTCGAGATAACAACTAAGGAACCCCCACTTCGGTCGTCTAACAGTTCGGGGAAAATGGCATCCTTAATTTGCGATTAGAAACAAGAAAACTGCATGACACTTACCAAGAAAAAAAAAGTGTTTCATTAATTTTGCAGTTCATTACAAGGATAGAAGAAACAAAAAATGATGAGCTCGCAGACTCAAAATACAAAGACTACTCGAACTACTTGGGGGACTCGTCACTCTTGCCCAAAGTCTCCGCGGAGGTACCAGCCTGGTCGGTGGTGTTAACCTCTCTAATGTCGTCGTCACCCTCCTCCTCGGAGTCTGGGTCTTCAGCGGTTTGGAGGGCTACCTCTCCTATGATTCGTGAGGTAGTGATGGTGCTTACGTCGAGCTGCGGGAACTCGCGCTTGATCAACCACCTGCTGAGCTTGAAGCCTTTGCGGTAGGTCTCCACCAATGCCCCATCGAACTCTTCCGAGTTCTTGTAGTCTTCGACAGCCTTGACCTTGGCCTCCTCCATGGAATGTAGAAAAGATCTCAGTCCGCTCCTTGACATCCGCCTCGAGGTTCTCTACCCGGCGCTCCAGAGTTCTTTTATCCATTTCAAGGTTTTCCACCTTGCGCAACAGGTCTTCCTTCTCCGACATCAACGACTTGATTAACTCTTTCTGTGCTAGTGCATCCCCCTTTAGCCGGTGGATATGGCTGCGAGCTAGTTTAAGCTCAGTATGGGCCTCACGGGACGAGCTCTCGGCAGCCAGAGCTCACTTCAGGTGCGCCTCGGATTGGAGAGTTAGGGCATGCATGGCGTTGTTCACTTGCCAAGAGTGCCAGTTTGCACTAGTAAGGCTACAAATGCAGAAATTGAAGTTTAAATAAGACTTACCACCATGCAGTGGGTGGCTGCTCGAGCTCCGAGCTGAGCAGGCGATAGTTCAGCCCAGTTGGAGACCTCCTCAGAACACACAACCCCTTTGCTCTTGTGAAGGCTGTATTGTGAGTTCAGAATACTCTGGGCTAATCCCCTGCTCCCCGAAGTAGTAACAGCTATCTCAAGAGTGGGTCCTGCGGTTGTCTCGGGCTCCTGAAGTGGGACCTTCTCCGAATCCTCTAAATCAATCACTGGAGCACCAGAAGGCTATTCAGGCTTGGGAGTAGGAGGTCGTGGAGATTTGACGCGAACTCTTTTGACAGCCCGCTTCTTCTTTCCCTTCATTTTCCCGAAGAGCCTGTCCGCGCTGAGTTGCTCCATGGGACCTGCAACAAAGCTCGACATTAGCAAACACTATCAAAAGAGATAACTATTAAGGTAAGATACTAACTCTAGACCAAAACGACCTACCAGGGCTCAAGCCAGCTTGTATGAGCTTATCCTCGGTGATATAGTCCTTGTAGTCGAACCCGAGCTCCGCCCAAGATTGGAGCATGTCTCTTATTTTTAGGTCTAGCCTAATACCGGAGTCCTGAATAGCCGCCCTCCAATGAGTAGGAGAGGGCCACCCCACGGAATTGCGGACTACGAAATAATCCTGTTTCCAAGCTGGGATTTTACTAGGAAGCTTGTGCAACAACTTATAGCCCGGGCGAGGGGACAGGTAATAGGTCCGCCTATGCTCGGGGAGAACACTAGAGGCATTCTTCTTTATGGATAAGATGGAGGAGAAAGTGTCGAGATCGAGGGGCAGGGCGTAGTCGAAGTAGAGAGAAATTGTCCCGACCACATTCCGAATGGAGTTCGGGTGAAGTTGGTCTATGGTGACGTTAAAAAACTTCAAGACCTCTATGATTAGGGGATGCAGAGGAAGACGGAGTCCAGCCGTGAGTTGTTCTCCAAAAATCACGATCTCGTCATGACCGTGTTCCCAAGGGAAGTTGCCCGCGGGAAGGTTATAGGTATACTCCCTTGGAAGGTTATACTGACGTATCAGGGCCCTAAGTCTCTCTACAGTCATAGTTGAGGGACCAAACTTGTCCGGTACCCAAACTCGATGAGAGGTGGACGCTGGGTTATCCAAGGCCTCTCGCGCCTCATAGGTTGACTGTGCCTCAGAGACACCTACTTGAGCCGAGGTACCCACCTCGGTCTCATCTAGAAGACTATCGAAGCTAGAGTTTGACATGACTACGAACTGAAAAGAAAAGGGGAGGAGCTAGGGAAACTCACCAAGGGAAAACGACCGAATTAGGAAGCTGACGAACTGGAGAACCCGAGCTGAGGAGTTTAAGCACGACCTCAGAGTGAACGCTAATGAACTTATGGCGGATAAAATGACTCGGGTCCCCCCTATTTATAGCCGCTATATCCGAGAATCAACGGTCAAGATCAGGATGATCCAACGGCTCTCAAGAAAACCAGCTACGCGACCCCCGAGGTGAAATCAGTTTAGCGCATTTTTTGGCGTCTGCGGAATCTATAGATCGCGTGACGTCCGTGCATGAACTGTACGCAACCCGGGTTATCCTTGATTGAGCCGAACAACGAACTGGTCTGACCAGCGAACTATCTGACTAGACGACCTAGACTTTGAGCCAAATCTACCGGTCACGTCATGAACTCCCCACACTAGGTCAGGACCCCTGGCCCGGGGAGTGGGGGGCAATTGATGGAGGGTGATTTGGCCCGACCTCATAATAAGGGGACACGTGGACTTGACTCGACAGAAGTGACAGCTCAACATAGCGAGTTTGGTACAACTTAGCGTAACGAAGATCGCTGACAGTCTGACAGCCCGCGTAAAGTGGCAGCTCGCTACAAGATGATACTCCGTTGCCCCAAAGTAGGAAGCACCCCGAGCTAAGATTCTCCAAGTAGGGAGAATCCCGAACTGAAGACACTTTCGGTTAAGCTTGTCAGCTCCCTAGCATAAGCTCGCTCCTACCTAAGGCTACCTCAGGGACCCGCCTCGGAGAAGCACCTCGGTGCATCATTGGTAGCTCGGTGTAAGGTAGCTCGTTGTAGAGCAGTTCGACGTATTGTAGAAGATTTTCTGCCTGACATCCGTACCTGCCAAACCTGGAGACTGCACCCACGTCTCTCGCCTGGCGGCGTCGTGCCTGCCAACCCTGGAAGTTGGCAGGACCATACTCTGCAGCGATCACCTTTGCCCGCCAGCTCAGCTCTGACAAATAACGGCCAGCCACTCCGAGCCATTATCTGACAGCAGATCGTCGCAGCAGAGATTCAGAGGCGGTTGCACCTGACAGGATACTAGTATATAAGGACCCCAACCCCAAGGGGCAAAGGTATTGTGTGATCAACACTCTTAGCTCTTTAATTTCTCTGCAACTCTCCTTTGCTCTCCCAGCTTACTAACTTGATCATCGAGTGTTCACCTGACAGGATACTAGTATATAAGGACCCCAACCCCAAGGGGCAAAGGTATTGCGTGATCAACACTCTTAGCTCTTTAATTTCTCTGCAACTCTCCTTTGCTCTCCCAGCTTACTAACTTGATCGTCGAGTGTTCTCACCGGGTGAACCCCTCCGGGATCCTTCATCTTCTTCCTCTCAGGTGCCTCTCATCCGTCGCCAGTTAGGAGTAGAGCCAGTTCCAGCTTAGAGTGACCAGATCGCGCACCATCAGGTTCAATCACATTTTCAGAGAAACTAACAAGCTGATGGATGTACTAGCAAGCATTGGCCTTTATTCTGGGTTTTTTTCTATTTTCTGTAGTTGAAACTTGAAAGATATTTGAGGCTGCATTTCTCCTCGGGCCTCGGCCTTCTTAGCACTCTTTTAAATGAACTAGGTCCGCAGTTGAACCCAATTCATAAATGGTCGTAAATCAATGTGCCTTAATTAATCTTATTAAAATCAGATGCAATCATAGTGATGATAGGATACTTTTGATAACAACCTCTCCAATGATCCAATCTAGTGAGGAGACTGAGGGGTCGTTTGGTAACAACTGAAATTACTGAACTGAAAGACTGCTTGATTTTTTTTTTAATGGAACGTGAGGAGACTGATTGGTTGAGTGTAGGGTTAACAATTGGGAGCAGTTATCCGGATTACAAGTGTCTAGCACTATAAACAAGGGTCCAATTTTAGACCCCATAAGTGGAGTCGGGATTTTCTATCCACACAACATCACAGTCATACATAGGAACATTTCATCCGCTTTCATATTATTATGCATGGAGAGATGTTTTCAATACACGGAGGTAGTGTTTTGTGGGTAGAAAATCTAGAGTCTCTATTAGCTACCTGAAGAATTTACATCTGCACCCCACAGAGAGTGCCCTACAGGCACCTCACACCACATCCCAATTATGTATTGGAAATATCTCCCAATAACAACTATGAAAGATATTCCCAATGCACGCTGAGATGCATGTGGGGCACCTGAGAGGCGTGCTCTGTGGTCGCCGATGTGAACTCACCTGATAAACATTAGGTATATTATGTTTGGTTTTTATGGTTTTTCACATGGTTGAGGCAAGAAAATATATTATGTTTGGTTTGATAGAAAATACGGCTCCACTTGGGAGTACTTCTCCAATGGGCTTTTTGTGTTTTTAAGTTTGGACAGACGGAAAGCCAGTAAAAAAAATGGTGAAAAGCTATAATTAATTAGACTTTTTGCATAAAAAATACCCATTTGAAAAAGCAGGAAAAATCTCTATTTAATTTTTCACATTCACAATAAACTATTTTGAACAAAAAGTAGGTGATCAGCCAAATACTAAATTAAAAAAGCATTTTTCAACTAACCCATTCCAAAAAGTGGGGTTTTAGAAGCCCATTTAGGCTAAAAATGACTCCCAATCGCAGCCTAAGAGAGAAACAAAAAGTTCAGGAAAAGTTCTTAAGGAACTTGTGCAAAATCACAGCTTAAGTATCTGCCCATGTCATCACCCCTATAAATTTTTCAAACCAAAAAACTTTAGCCACATCAGCAAAATCATACTATTTTAGTTGATGTTGCAGTTGTTTTCTTTTTTTTTTTTTTTGTTTTTGGCAAACTTTAGCCGCGTTTGTAAAACCCCCCTTAATTTTGTCTAGTGCCTTTTACTTTTTTCTGTTTCATATAATATTATTATTGACAACTTATGGATATTGAACGAAAAAATAAAAGTTTATGAATCTTGTCCTCCGAAAAAAAAAAAAAGTATATGAATAGTGAATTTTAGGATATTTGTTTAATTGAAAGAAAAGCTCTTTGTCATATGCTTCTACAGGTAATTAAACCATTAGACCTGAACATTTACATCTAATGATATGATTCTTGCTAGTCTTCTAAGAGGAGTAATGGAAATTTGAGGAAAGGAAAAGCATATATATACCTATTCGGTTTTTACATTTAACTGAATTGATATTGAACCGATGCAATCGGTTAACCGATGGACCGGTTAACTGTGGTTCGGTTTTTTGGTTTTTTTTATGCTCTCAAAATTAAAAAAAAAAAAAAAAAAACTGCGAGACAGGGAGAGTGGGAGTCTGAGAGAATGTCGCCGAAGCAGGAGGGATCGCCTCCGACGTCAGAGGGCAGAGCATCAAAGGCCATCGGCGTTGGTCCGTTGGGGAAGAACGAAGAGAACTGGGAGAGTGGGAATCTGAGAGAGTGAGAATCTGAAAGAGAGAGAGCAGGCTGTTGTGGAAGCAGGAAGGATCACCATTCGCCAGTGTCACCGAAGGAGGGATCGCTGGAGGCCATCGATGACTTGATCGGAATGCCGAAGGCCATCACCCATCGGTTCGTTAGGGAAGAACTGAGACTAGGAGAGACCAGAGAATGGGAGTCCGAGAGAGACAGAGAGTGAGAGTCGAGAGAGCTTAGAGAGAGAGAGAGGGAAAGATTAAGAAAGGAAATGGATGTTCGGCTTCGCCAGTCTGGCTGCCAATCTACCACTACCAGACTAGCAAACTGAAAAGTCTGAATTCGCATTTATTAGATATTCAAAAATAAAACAAAATATAATATATAGTATTAATATAATATATAATACTATATAAATATATATCATTGTATATATCAGTCGGTCCAGTTAACCGTCGATTTTTTTAAATGGTTAACTGAAACCAAACTGACCAGTTCGATTAACCGATTTTTCGGTTTTTTTTTTTGCTCACCCCTACCCATTGTGCCATGAATCTCCATGACTTGCTGGTTACATTATATTGAACTGGAACACATCTGCTACAACTCATTGTTGCTTAAAGATTTATTGGATTGTATAAATTTAAGCAAAAATGGGGCATCCTTAGGCATGTTTGGGAGTGCTTAAAAACAAGTGCTTATTTGGATTAGCACTTATTTGCATTTGGCATCCAATTTTTTCAAGTGCTTATTATAAAATGTAAGCACTTGTTTCATATTGGGTGTTTGGTAGTCTTTTTCTCCAATAAGCACTTACATAAGAATTTGTGACTATTTTGTCCTTCATTTTCTTTCAAATTTTACAAAAGCACTTTTATAGAAGTACTTTTATGAAAGTACTTTAATAAGAGCACTTTTATGAAAGCAATTTTATAAAAGTACTTTTACAAAAAGTAATTTAATAAAAGCATTTTTATGAAAGTATTTCTATAAAAGTACTTTTGCAAAAGTGCTTTTATTAAAGCGCTTTCATAAAAGTACTTTTGTGAAAGCACTTTTATGAAAGTGCTTTTATAAAATTCAACTAGGGATAATTTTATAAGTGGTATTTTAAAATTCAATTAGGGGTAATTTTGGAAGAAAAAAATTGAATAAGTGCTTATTGTATAAGCACTTAAAAAAAGCTGGAAAATTGGGCTTAAAAAATAAGCCCTTATTTTTAAAATAAGCACTTATTTCGGACTAATTTCCCAAACACCAATAAGTGTTTAATGGCCCAAATAAGCACTTATTTTTAAGCACTCCCAAGCATGGCCTTAACCATTGACCTTTTTGTTTTGAAAGAGGAGATAAGATGCTCCTATGAGACTAAATTCAACATTGCTTAGGAAGAAAAGGTTTTTAAGTTGATAAGTAAAATCACATTCTATACATTAGTAATACTAGATCTAAGGTTGAAATAACAAGAAATGCATACTCTTAACTTTACTAATAATGCATCAACCAATAGTCCAAGACATGTACTATAAATATTTCTTTTCAAATTATTACATGTGTGAAACCACTAATATGCTATTATTCATTTAAATAATTAATTCAATTACTAATTAATAATTATAGAAATATGCAATTAATCTAAAAAATATATTAGATTCATGAAAATATAGAAGATCCTAGACACACATCATATGCAACTATTATATTTAAATTATTAATCAATTATTTTCTATTTTAAATTTTATATTTTATATATTAACAAAAAAGTCAACTTAATCTTAAATTCTTAAATATTTTGTATATAATATTTTTATTTACATCAATAATAAATAAATTGTTATCTATTGTAAAAATTAAAATATTAATTATTAATTAATAAAAATATATAATATTGTAAAAATTAAAATATTAATTATTAATTAATAAAAATATTTTGTATATAAATTCTTAATATTGTAAAAATTAAAATATTAAATATAAATTCTTAATATTGTAAAAATTAAAATATTAATTATTAATTAATAAAAATATATAATCTTAATTAAAAAATACATCAAATTCATTAGAATTTTTAAGATGCATGTCATATACAAATTTATAAAATTTCAAGTACTTAAAATTGTCTTATCTTCACTTTCATAAATTTTATGGAAACAAAAAGGCAAGATTGAGGTAGAGAGTGATAACAAGACTTTAGTTGAGATTTTGATCCAAAAGGCAAAATATTACCTAATTTTCAGAAACATCAAGGATATGTGTAATTCCATGAGGATTAAATCCTCTCATACCCTTAGAGAAGGAAACAGATTTGCAGACTTCCTAATGAACATGGGCATTATTGAAAAAATATTTAAGGTTTTTAAATCAACTCAAGATATTTCTCAAGACCTTAGAAATCTGTTAAGGAAAGATTATATGAACATTCTTGGTTGAGAGAATAAGGAAGTATTCTCATTTGCTAGGTTTTGGACAAGGTGGGTTTCATCCTTCCCTGTATTATTATACATTCCTTGATGTTGGTTTATTAATAAAATTCGAATTAATGTGGTCGCTTCCTCCTGGAGTAAATTTTAGGGGATTAAAAAAGCAATAAAATAATTATTCTATTTTTAGTATTTTTGTTTTCTTAAATTACCAAAATTTTAAAGTGACTTTTTATATAATAATGGAATAAAGAGTTTGATAGATCATTCATTTCATTAGTATTTATAACGTATTGATTTTGATAATCATTTTTTTATTTTTTGTAAACTATAGATTAATTATCCTATACTTTAGGATTAGTGACAATTACCCCCTTTAACTTTTTGATTCTAAAAAAGACCTCTCTCTTAAGTTGAGTTATGGAAGTTCATTTACCATATCTGCCCAAGGAACTATAAAATGGAAACTGCTAAAAAAAAAAAAACTTATATGAAAATATGGAATTGCAACAAACACAACATACAATTAATATAAACTAAACTTGTAATAAATGAAAATCGAAGAAAAAATAAAAAATACTACGCTGAACCCTAACACTTATTTTAGAAAATCATTGAAAATTTAACAAAGTTTAAATAGTCACATGAGAATCTTTTTCAAATTCAATGGAGGGGGTCTTTTTTTGTTAACCATTATTCATATATGACAATATTTGTTTGGATTACATGTAGCCCCTAAGTTAAAAAAAAAAACCTTCTATATTTAGTAAGGAAAGAATAAATGGAAAGATTTAAAAATGCACAATTAATGACATGACATTAGTGGTGGTAATTAATGAGATTAGTTTGACATTTAAAAGGATCCCAACTAATGGGGTATAAACATTGCTGTTTTTGCTTATGGATAGGGCGTTTATTTGTACTTTTTCACGTTAAACATTTGTTGTTTTTGTTGTTTGGTTGAACTTCACTTTAAATATTTTTTACTCTCTACCTCATATTAATACCCATAAAAGTGTGTCACATCAGCATTTGGTTTCAAGAAATGCTAGGGTGTTGGGGGAAAGAAGAAATTGATTTTTCCCCAAATGCCCCATGCACAAAAGTCAAAGCATTTCAGTTTTCTATCATTTATTTGATAAACGTTGAAACCAAACAATTGTTTCAATTTGTTTTATCTACAATAAACGCCAACACCTATGTGGCACTGATGTGGTAGCGTTTTTTCAATAAATGCCAATGAAACTGATAGTGCGCGATCTAGATGCTTCTAGTTGTAGGGTAGTTCGGACGTCTATTGCCAAGTAGATTGCTCGAACTGCAAAGAAAAGGGGGATCAGAGAACCCGGGATGGCTAACCCGGCAAGGTCGCTCCGATTCTTAAGTCAGTAACTATAGTATGTGAGCTAAGAGCTTAAGAAATGAGAGAGCTAGAATGCACTTAATCACGCATACCTGGGTCTTGGGGGTCGATGCCCTTATATAGTTGAGTTGTCGTGGGTCTCACAAAATGGCTCCGGGATCCTCGGCCCGTGTAGTTGGGATTTGTTCTTCTTTGGAAGGAGAGTAACGTATCAATCAATGAAATTTATCATTACCTTCAGATCTGGGTGGGGAGAGGATAAGGCCTGCTGTTACACGGCGTGATCCTAAAAAGTTCGGAATTCGTTGAGAAGCTTCTAAAGTCGATTGCCGGTACTTGGGTACCAAAGTGACTTTACTACTGAGGTGCCCGAACACCTGAGCTCCTGAACTGCTAACAAGGCTCTCCTCAGTGAGTTATCATCCTACTAGCAAGTCGTATCCATATATCCTCTACTTACTAAATCGGGCCAAATCACCCCTCATCAAAATCTAAACATCTCCATAATTAGTCGGTTAGCTACAAATAACACATATTGCGCACAAGAGGGATGATGTTAATATCAAATTATTACACCCATGCAATGTGTGGGTCTCAATGGATATCATATATTATCGATACCATGAACCTTACATAATCATTAAGTGGGCACATGCATAGGCGTGTGTGCAACCATGGAGGAAAATGTTTAGGCACTCAAGATGCATTTTGCATTTGTCTAATTGGTTAGTTGCATTTAGGATTCAGAAAATTGGTTTGTATTGGTCGATATATTAGTTTTGAAACATATCGACACATGGCATGGTTCATTTGTATCAATTGATATTGTGACCATAATGGCTTGTATTAAGTACTACAACCAGCCGGGATAATGTTGTCATTGTATCTTCTCAACTTCTTTTTTAACTTTTGGAATTCAAATTTAGCTTGTATTAAGTACTACAACCAGCCATGATAATGTTGTCATTGTATCTTCTCAACTTCTTTTTTAACTTTTGGAATTCAAATTCAAATTTAAAAAAGTTACTACCATGCATCCTATTCATACCATTAATTTTTATTAATCTCTCCATTAGTAGGGGTACAAATTGGGCGGGCCTAGCCCGAGCCTGAATTGGTCCAACCCAAAATTTTATATGGATTGTGCTTAGATTTTTGGTCCTCGGGCTAGGCTTGGGCCCAAGAAATCGGGCTTTTTATTTTTCGGGCTAGGTTCAGGCCTAGCCCTTAGGTAATCTAAACCTGGCCCAAGCCCGGCCTAATTATATACATTCATATATATATATATATATATATATATATATATATATATATAATTTTAGAATGAGTTCATTGACCAATTTAAATTTGACCCTGGTCCGAGCCCAACCTAAATATATCAAATTACAAGACAGACGGGGCTTAAATTGGAAAAATCAAGCTTGACCTCGGGTTTGGACCAAGCTCGAGCCTTAAGCCCAAGTTTTAGGGCCGGGCCTGAGTTGACCATAAACCCAGCCCAACCCGCCCGACTTGCACAATTGCACCCTATCCATTAGCGCCCTCTCTCTCTACTATTAACTCCTATAATCTCTCATTAACACGTCATCAACTCCCTTTCCTTATTTTATTCTCTCTCGTTAATGAACTCTCTTCTACATTCTCTCTCCTCTCATTAAATCACCATTGACTTTTATGTTACAAAAAACCTTCAAACAGGGGCCGATTAGATTTGAATCCAAGCAACAAAGTTTTGAGGCATTTAATGTAGCTACCACATATCCATGCTTCAATTGCTTGTTATAATTATGTTAATTCTAGATTTTAACTTATATTTTTTGCTCTTGATTCATTACAAGTTTTAAAAAACAATTGATTATTTATTTATATATTTATAAATGTTAACAATAATTATATTGATTTTCTAAGAATTAAGATATAACATGCCAACCATGTTGTGTACCGGGTGTTTCTTGGTAGTTCCATATTTATTTATGAACATCTAAATCTAGAATTCTAGATTTACTATTATTTTTTGGGAGGGGAGAGGGATTTATTTGAGTTTTAATAGCATATATATATATATATATATATTCATGCATATCGTAGGACTCAGTTTGGAAAGAGTATAAATACATAGAAAATAATACAAAATACAAGATTTGTATTCCTTACAAACTGAGCTAAATTTTTTATTGTATCCAAGCATATTCAAAGCAATACATATTTAAAATTTTCTTCCTAATACTCTTTGTTGCATTAAGGTTATCTTTGCTATTTAAGTGGCCCAACCCAGTTTTGTGGACCCAACATGACATTCCTTTCTCCTTCACCATTTATTTATTTTCTAGTTTTTTTCTTAATTTGAACAAAATTACTCAAGTACCTAATCAACTTTAAATCTTATTTCTCTACATTAACTCTCTTTTCTCTTTCTCATTAATTCCTTTGATTATCTCTCCTCATTAATCATTTTATTCATTCTCCTCTAATAGCTCACTCCACCAATTCTCTCTCCACTCATTAATTTAGGGCTCGTTTGGCATGTCTTTTCGTGCAGTCTTTCAGCTGTTTACAAGTTGGGAAGACTGCTTTTTGGTCTATTCCCATTTGGCTCATAGAAGATCTAGCCGTTAAAAGATAGTGCGCCGAAAAGATGTGAGAAGCCCATTTCGGGAAGCTTCAAATGAAGCTTCTTGTGTCTTTCTTGTTTTAATCTTGCATGGAAAGACGTGGGCTGATGCACGGAAAGACGTGTTTCTGCCAAACTATCTTCGGGCTGCCTAGATCTTGTCAAAAGCTCAATGCGTCTTTTGACTATCAGATCTACAAGAAGATCTTCTCAAAAAGATGTGCCAAATGGGCCCTTAATAAACCAAAAGCAATTTGCTTAGAGGTGATCATTTCAATCCAATGGGCCCAAGCCCATATTAGACCCACAAATTTTAGGGCCAAGCTTAGGCCTAATACTTCAAGGTCGATGTAGGCTAACCCAACCCATAAACAAATAACAACTTAAAAATGGTTAACAAAATTATCATAAATAGTTAAATCACCTATATATAATATATATATATATAGAGAGAGAGAGAGAGAGAGATAGATAGAGAGATAGAGAGAGAGGGAGAGAGAGATAGATAGATAGATAGATAGATAGATAGATAGATAGAGAGAGAGATAGAGAGATAGAGAGAGAGGGAGAGATAGATAGATAGATAGATAGAGATAGAGAGAGGGAGAGAGAGAGATAGAGAGAGAGATAGATAGATAGATAGAGAGAGAGAGAGAGAGAGAGAGAGAGAGAATTCTAAGACAGGTTACACCCCTTCCATCAATTATGTTATTCTAGAATATTTCTATCGGCCTCTTCCATTATTAGCCTATTGTATTCCAAAGAGAGAATTTTACTCTCATTCAAATTCTATTTATTTGTTTCATATTCAAATTTAATTTAATTGACTAATTGCCAAAACTTATAATTTGAAACCTAATAACTAAAATTAATAAAAATGACTAAAGATTATAAAAATTGTTTTGCAAAAAATATTAAAAATTACAATTTATGACCAAAAAAGGGTTATTTAACTTATTTGGGAGAAAATAGTGAGGCAACGCATCTATGGACATATAGACCTCAAAAAGTTACCCAAAATCTAAATAAAAAAATCAGCTCAATCAATCAGGGAGTACAAAGTTATGGCTTCCCGAAATTTGTATATGCATTCAATAGGCAATCTATGACCCAGTCACCAGGTCGAATGGATCAATGGTCCAACCATCCAGATCAGTAAGTTTTGACCAAATCAATGGTTCAACCGGCCGGGTCATCAGCGGGTTGAAAAGATTGTGTTGTAGAGAAGACCACGGACCAGTCCAAGAGGTTCCAAATGGAGGAGTGAGAACGGGAGCAGGAGCGGCTCCACAGAAAATCTAACACAAGAAGTCGGAGTTTCGTCGGGATCAGCCCAGCTCCCTACCAATTCCTTCTTCTTCTTTTGTTGATGAGAATCAGGATCCCTGACCCGCCCCGCGAAACCGTGCAGATTGTTATTCAGCTGTTCATCCCCTTCTTCTGTACCGTATGCTTTAGTTTCTAAGGTTCGGAAATCTCTGATTCATCAGATTTTTTGAAAGTGAATAGGATGACAGCGTGTAGGATTTGTCTCTGAACCCAAAGAATGTAGGCTTTGTATCCAGAGACCGAACATGGCGACTGCTTCAGGTACTCTTTAATTTCTTCATTTTACATATTTTCTCCCTTTCTGTAATTGGGTTGGTTTCATGTTTCAGTCATCTCAGTGGATTCAGAAGAATCCCTCCTACTTCATACTTACTAAGAAGAAAGAGACCTTTTCTTAGCAACTTCTATTTTAGTTATGTTGATCAAAGTAAGCAAACTTCAGTTTTCAGTTTGGGTTTGAGATTTCAATCATTTGAATTAAACATTTATAGTCACAAAATAATAAATTAAACAAAAAAAAATCACGCATTTATTTGAATCTTCTTTGGAATCGAAGTTTTATTCAAGTATCTCTTTAACATTGCAACTAGAAGAGTGATGAAGGGAAATTTGGCCCGACCTCGCAATCGCCCGACACGTGGCAAAGGCAAGCAACTCGGGACAGTAGAGCGCCTGAAGCGAACATCGGAAGCAAGTCCAAGCTCACTACCGAGCCCGAACTCTAGACCGCTCTACTGAGTCCGAGCTCCCTACCAAGAGTCCGAGCTCCCTACTGGGAGCCCGAGCTCCCTGTTAAGAGCGAGCTCCCTGTTAAGGGTCCGAGCTCCCTAAATAAGAACCCAAGCTCCCTACTGGGAGCCCGAGCTCCCTACTGAGTCCGAGCTCCCTATTAAGAGCAAGCTCCCTACTAGGAGTCCGAGCTCCTTGTTAAGAGCGAGCTCCCTATTGAGAACCTGAGCTCCCTGCAAGGAGCACGAACTATACTGGGCCCCAAGCCTCACAAAGCTGACCCGAGCTGGCCCATGGCAGCTCGGAACACTCCAAACCGAACTCAAGACACCTCGCTCGCCACTCCAACACTTCGCTTTCGAAACACCAGGCTGACCAAACGTACCCGACGCCAAGGACGTCCGTATCCAAGGGCGACGCACCTGACTGATTTGGAATCTGACGCCTGACAGCCGCACTTCAAACGGCCTCCTGCTACCGCCACCTGCAACCGTCGTCACTAGCCGCAGAGACGGCTCCGACAAAAGGAGCAGTGGCAGTTCTGTCTGGCCAGAGGAAATGACATCCGAACTGGCAGGGGTTCAGAAGTAATCATGCTCGATCTAACGGCAGCCTAGAAGTGAGTGCCTGAGGTGGTTATAAAAGGCTCCTACCCCCCAGGAACGAGGTATGCTAACTTTGCGCTATCTGGTTTATCTTGCCTTTGAAGGATTCTAACTTGAGCTTCGGAGCCCTTACGCCGGGTTCTCCCCGGAGCTTCTCTTCTCCTTCCGTTTCAGGTCCCTGTTACTCAGTTCAGAGGCAAGATCGTTGACAGCTAAGACCAGCCAGATTGTGCATCATCAATTGGCGCCGTCTATGGGAACGCTTCAAAAGGCCTCCCTCCAAAACTTTCAATCCCCTTTCTTCTTCTTTGAAAAACTCAATACTCATGGCCTCCTCCAGCAACGCTGGACGCGGCACAGAGACAAACACCACCGGGGAACAGCCTCAAGTTCCCGTGGTGTGTGTTGGACAGTTCACCATCCCCCTCTCGGTGGACGGAATTCCCAATCTGAATACGCCACAAGCAGTGGCGCCTGCAAACCTACCTGCCACAAACATCCCCTTTCCTCTCCCCATCGAAACTAGCCTCACTGAACCAACTGCCGTTCCCCTGGCAGCTAGCCAAAATCGGTTGGACGACCTAATGCAGTGCATGCGGGCAATGCAAGCCCAGATGCAACAATTCCAGCAACACCAGCTTCACCAGCACCAAGTGTTGCACAACCTCTCCTAGTATCACTATCAACAGCAGTTCCCCCAACTGCCACCGAACCAACCATTGCTCCCACCTCGCCACCCTGCTCCGAAGCCGGTCAAGGCCTCTCCGCAGGATGGACGCCTCCACCAAGGAAAGGCCTCCAGGCCCCAGATCCCCCCAAACAGCCAGGCCTCGTCCCCAGGCCGGAGAGAGAGAAAAGTCATCCCCGCCTCGCAGCTCGCAGGCGGGTCGGGAACCTCGCCCGCGAGATCGGCACCTTGGGGCTCCAAACCGGAGTTCCCACTCGTGGAAAACCGATTCGACGCACTGGCAGCAGCGGACTACCAGCACTCTGGGCCCATCGAGCTCGGCAACACGGAGGCCAGCAGCGCCAGTACAAGGCCCACTCAGCAGTGAAGGCGCCGCCGAGGTCGACGAACCACCACCCGCGTCTTGTCAGAGCTCAGAGGCAAAGGCGAGACGAGCTCGAACGAGGTAGGAGTTGCCCCGGTTCTCTCAGTTCCTTCCCCCCTCGCGTCAGAACTCCTGGCAGTCCCCCTGCCCAGAGATTTCAAGCTCCCGCCTCTAGACAAGTATGACGGGTCCTTCGACCCCAACAACCACGTTGACGCTTTCAGTCCCAAATGCACCTCGCCAGAGCCAGCGAATCATGCATGTGCGTGGCTTTCACCACCACCCTCAAGGGGATAGCCCGCACTTGGTACAGGAACTTGGCCCTCGGCTCGATAAAGTGTTGGGCTCAGTTCGTGCAGGTCTTCACTACACACTTTGTCACCAGCAAACGGTGCCCCAGAGCAGAGGAAAGCATCTTCGGGGTAGTCCAAAGGGAAGGAGAACCCATACGGGGCTACATCAAACGATTCAATGAAGCATGCTTACAGATACCGCGGTTAGACCCCGCGGTGCAGCTCGCCGCAGCGAAAAGAGGAGTGATGCACAAGGAGTTCAAATGGCATATGGTAGCCAACCAGCCCGCAACCGTGGCCGAATTCCTCAAGCTCGCGGACAAGTTCATGAGGACGGAGGAAGAAATCAACCAGCAAACCGAGGGCGGGAACGAGAAAAGAAAGAGGGATGGCGAGCCCTCTAACTCAGCCGACCGAAAAAACCTGGCCCGGGACCCAAAACCAAACTAGTCGTTCCGAGCTCCCCTGCCAGTTCGGACGGATTACACGCCACTGAACACGAGGCGGACCGAGATCTTAATGACGATTAAGGACGCCCCGTACGTGAAATGGCCACCTCGCCTAAAGGGAAATCCGAATGAAAGAAACAAGAATTTGTATTGTAGTTTCCATAGGGACCATGGTCACAGTACCGAGCAGTGCAATAACCTCCGAGACGAAATAAAGGGGCTCATCCGTCGCGGATACTTAAGGAACTTTGTACAGCACAACAATAATAGCAATAAAGCGGATCGGCCAGGCGAGCACGAAAAGGACGCCCCCGAGATTACCAGCAGGCCTGCCGAACCGATGCAGCGACAGCCTCCGGCAGAGAGGCCAATTCAGGGAACCATCCACGTAATTGTGGGAGGTTCGGTGGTAGCGGGGTGCACATCGACAGCAGCCCGGACTTTAGTTCACGAAGTGGTCCTCGAGGAGCAGAACTCTCCGAAAAGGCCAAAGACCGAAGAGCCAATCCTCTTCACAGAAGACGACGCGTGAGGAGTTCGCTACCCTCATGATGACGCGCTTGTCATTAAACTAAGGATCAGCGACTTCGAGGTTAGGTGCGTACTCGTAGATTCGGGCAGCTCGGCGGATATCCTCTTCAAATCGGCGTTTGATCGGCTACAACTGCCAAGGAGCGAGCTAAAGCCCGCAAACACTCCCCTGGTGGGCTTCAGCGGAGAGGAAGTCAGGCCCCATAGAAAAATAACGGTGCCCGTGGAAGTCGGCACGTGGCCTTGTGCAGTCAGACTCAACCACGACATCCTGGTGGTCGCGACCCCCTCCCCATACAATGCCATAATAGGGCGGCCAATCACGCATATCCTGCGGGCGGTGGTCTCCACCTACTATTTGGCCATGAAGTTCCCTACGGACTTCGGTGTGGGGGTAGCACGGGGCGACCAGCTCGAGTCCCGCAAGTGCTACGTTGCCGCCCTAAAGGGAAAGACCAAGGTTGCCGCCCTACGGACCCAGCTCGCGCACTCCAGATTGGTGCTTCTGTCAAAGAACCCCTACGGACCGAACTGGTAAGTATTTTACTCCAAAATTTAGATATTTTTGCATGGTCCACGGCCGATATGCCCAGTATTGACCCTGGTCTTATAACTCACAAACTTAACACTGACCCTTTAGTCAGACCAGTTAGACAGAAGAAACGGAACTTAGCCCCAGAGCGCTGGAAAGCGGTCGATGAGGAAGTCGAGAAGCTCCTCGCGGCAGACTTCATAAGGGAAGTCCATTACCGAAGCTGTGTGGCCAACCCTGTACTGGTGAAAAAGGCGAACGACAAGTGGCGCATGTGCGTCGACTACACCGACCTGAACCGAGCTTGCCTGAAAGACTGCTTCCCCCTTCCTAGGATCGACCGCCTAGTGGACGCGACCTCGGGACATGAATTGCTAAGCTTCCTGGATGCCTACTCAGGCTATAACCAAATCCGGGTGAACCAATCCGACGAGGAAAAAACCAGCTTCATAACCGAGTTCGGTCTATACTGCTACAAGGTCATGCCCTTCGGGTTAAAAAACGCCAGGGCGACCTTCCAAAGACTTGTAAATAGGCTGTTTCGGCCCCTGATCGGCACAAAGATAGAGTGCTATGTAGACGACATGGTCGTCAAAACACAGTTTTCACAAGAATTAATACAAGACTTAGATTCTGTCTTCCAAATCCTGCGTCAGTATAGCATGAAATTGAACCCCAACAAATGTGTCTTTGGCGTCACCTCGGGCAAATTCCTAGGCTACGTTGTCAATCGACGCGGTATCGAGGCCAACCCCGACAAGATAAAAGCCATCCTAGATATGAGACCACCTCGGAAAATAAAAGAAGTCCAGAGGCTAAATGGCCGCATAGCCGCTCTAAGCCGCTTCATGTCCAAGTCGGCAGATCGCTGCCTACCCTTCTTCAAAGCAATCAAAGGCAAAGGGTTCGAATGGACCCAAGACTGTCAGCTCGCGTTTGACGAGCTAAAAGGCTACCTCGCCAGTGTGCCAACCTTAGCTCGGCCCGACGAAGGCGAAGTCTTAGAACTGTACCTCTCAGCTAACGACGAGGTGGTCAGTTCGGTACTAGTAAAGGAAGCAGACCGGGTCCAACGACCCATATATTATGTTAGTAAAATCTTGTAGGGAGTAGAGACAAGGTACCCGCAGATAGAAAAGCTAGCGTATGCACTGGTGGTAGCAGCACGGAAACTCCGCCCGTACTTCCAGGCTCACACCGTCATCGTCCTGACCGACAAACCTCTGAGACAAGTTTTACTCAAACCCGAGGTTTCCGGCCGGCTGACGAAGTGGGCCATCGAACTCAGCGAGTACGATCTCCAGTACAAGCCAAGAACTACCATTAAGGCCCAAGCCTTGGCAGATTTTATCGCAGAATGCACGTTTAGCCTCGAAGCCCCTGAGCCGGTCGAGCCCGAGATCCCCAGTTCGGGCGAACTCGGAGCTCCCAAGCCAAACGAGTCCAAACCCCGTGAACTAGCAGCCAGTGTGGCATCCCTCCTGGTTAGACCAAGCGTGAACTAGGATGAGGAGCCCTGGATCCTTCACGTAGATGGCTCCTCGAACCAACAAGGCAGCGGGGCTGGAATAGTGCTATGCGGCCCGAGCGGAACAAAACTGGAATACGCACTACGCTTTGAGTTCGCGGCATCCAATAATGAGGCAGAGTACGAGGCACTGATAGTCGGGCTAAACCTAACGCACAAGGTCGGAGCAAAGCACATGGTTATCTGCAGTGATTCCCAGCTCGTGGTCAACTAAGTTACAGGCGAATATGAAGCGCGTGAGCTCACAATGATCACATATTTGGCAAAAGTAAAGGAGGCTCTACTCAACTTCCAGTCACACTTCATCAAGCAAATCCCGAGGTCAGAGAACGCTGAGGCCGACGCCCTGTCCCGACTGGCTAGCACGAGCCACAACGCTAGGAGAACCGTGTACGTAGAGGACTTACCTCGGCCCAGCATTCTCGGTGGGGCAGAAGAGGTCGCTCCCGTCACCGAAGCAGAGCCGAGCTGGATCGACCCACTCGCGAGCTTCCTGTTAGACGGAACCCTCCCCGCGGACCGCAACGCAGCCAAGAGGGTGCAGCGCCAGGCAGCCAAATACGTCATGATAGATGAACGGTTGTACCAACGATCCTACACGCTCCCCTATCTGCGATGCTTGCGCCCAGCCGAAGTCGAGCTGGTACTCTGCGACATCCATGAAGGCTTGTGCGGCGGACACCTGGGGGGCAGAGCCCTCGCCCAAAAATGCACTTCGACAGGGATACTACTGGCTGACAATGAAGACAGAGGCAATCGAGCTCGTCAGAAAATGCGACAAGTGTCAGAAGCATGCCAGCATCCACCATCAGCCCGTTGCCGACCTCAAATACCTCACCAGCCCATGGCCCTTCGCCCAATGGGGCATCGACCTCTTGGGGCCATTCCCACCAGCGACAGGTGGGAGAAAATTCCTAGTGGTGGCAGTAGATTACTTCACAAAGTGGATAGAAGCTGAACCCCTGGCAATAGTTACAGCCCGAAACATACAGAACTTCTTTTGGAAGAACATTGTATGTCGCTTCGGGCTACCTCGGGCACTGATCTCCGACAACGGCAAACAGTTTGAGGATATCAAGTTCCAAGAATGGTGCCAAAGTATGAGAATTAGTCAGAACTTCACGTCGGTCGCACACCCGCAGGCAAATGGCCAAACAGAAGTAATGAATAGAGCCATCCTCCACGGACTGAAAGCACGATTAAACCGAGCCAAAGGTTTATGGGCAGACGAACTACCAAGTGTTCTATGGGCTCACCGAACCACGGAAAAAACCGCCACAGGAGAGACCCCCTTTAACCTCACCTATGGCACCGAGGCGGTGATCCCGGCGGAAATCGAAGTGCCTACGTTGCGACTAGAAGCGTACGATGAACAGACAAATGAGGACGAGTTATGCACCAAGCTCGACCTACTGGACGAAGTGAGAGACCTCGCGCACATCCGAACTGCGGCCTACCAACAAAAGGTAGCTCGGTATTATAACGCGCGAGTAAAGAAGAGGAACTTCCACGTCGGCGACCTGGTCCTCCGTAAGGTCATGGTGCCCGAACCCGGCGTAGGGAAACTTGGACCAAACTGGGAAGGACCCTATAAAGTAATGAAGGCATTCGGTGGGGGAGCATACGAGCTCGGAACCCTAGAAGGAAAACAAGTACCCCGAGCATGGAACGTCGTCAACTTAAGAAGATACTACCTATAAACCACCAAGGCGGGCACCCCGAAGCCTAGGTAGAAAACGAACTGAAGGACCGAAATGGTCAGTTCGGCAAAAAACGCAGCTCGAAGACGACCAGAAAAACCCATTTAATTTGAGTCAGAAAACGAACTGAAGGACCGAAATGGTCAGTTCGGCAAAGAACGCAGCTTGAAGACAACCAGCATTCATTTCAGATAGATGTGTACATTCAAAAAAAAAGCCATTACAAGCCAGGGGCTACTTCATCATTATCAGAAGCCACTTCGACTACACCCGAAGGACCTGCCTCCCCCTCGGAGTCCGGTTCGGCATCCGCAGCATTAGCCATCTCTTGAGTAATGCGCGAAGTGGATGTGGCGCTTGTATCAAGGTCGGGGTACGTATTCCGGATCATCCACCGGCTTAGCTTGAAACCCCTCCTGTAGGAGTCCACCATCAGATCATCGAAATCCGGCGAAGCAATATAATCACTGACAACTTTCTTCTTCGCGTCTTCGATGCCTTGAGAGAAGATCTGAGTCCTCTCCCTGATATCCTCCTGAAGATACTCGACCTGGTGCTCCAGGTCCAGCTTTAATTCCGCCATGTGCTTCACCACCACCCCCATGGTCTCGGCATCTCTCTGAGACCTCGCCTGCCTAGATCGCGCGAGGCGAGCAGCAGCCTCAGCAGCACGAGCATTCTCCTCGGTAGTTCGAGCAGCCTCCTCGGTGGCTCGCGCCTGCCTCGAGCATCTCTCCACCTGGTTCGCCAAGGCGTGAATGGAAGAGTTCACCTATCAAAGGAAAACGGGATCAAAGGAACGAATAGAAGAATAAAAGCCGAACTCTAAAGAAGGAAGCACTTACCACCATGGCATGAGTAACAGCACGGCAGGCCACTTGGTGCAGAGGGAGCTTGGTCCACACCGCAACTTCCTCGGGAAACATCGCCTCCTTACTCCGTTGAAGAGCATGAACAGGCGACAGCACGCTCCTGAAGTCCCCCGAGGCCTCCGAGCCCGACGGCCCAGCTCGCGTATGGGCAGACTCCGAGTAAGCGGGAGCCCCTGTATGTGTGGTTTCGGCATAAGGAGCCCCCGCCGGCTCCTGCATAGGAGGAACCATCTCGGGCTCCTCCGCCGGATAGTCCGGCACCTTGGGCTCCGCACCCCGGGATGGTTCGACGCGAGCTCGCTTAGCCACCCGTTTTCTCCTCTTCATGCCCTGGAACAAGTGCCCACCTCGGGTCCCCCGAGAGTCCATCGTACCTGCGAAAAGGAGTTTCGGCATCAGTAAGACATGTAAAAGAAGAGCAAGACAGGATCACTAGGGAAAGAACCTACCCGAACTCAGGCCCGCAGCAATAAGCTTGGCCTCCGTCAGATACCGTTGACAATCCAACCCAAGCCGCGCCCATTGCCGGAGGCCCTTCGTCGTCTCCTTATCAAGTGTGACGCCGGAATCGGGAGTGGCCATCCCCCAGCCGGTATGAAACGGCCACCCCAGCGTACTTCGCACCCCGAAATAGTCTCGCTTCCACGCCGGGACCTTATTAGGGAGTCCGTGTAAGAGCTTGAAGCCCGGGCGAGGAGACAGGTAGTATGCCCGCCTACGCCCAGGAAGGGGACCCGCTTGTTTTTTCAGCATTAAAATAGAGGAGAAAATCTCCAGATCCCAAGGAAAGTTCTCGTCACAGAACAAGGAGATCGTCCCCACTAAATTTCTAATAGAGTTCGGGTGAAGCTGGCCGACCGTCACACCGAAGTGGTTTAGAACCTCGACGAGAAGAGGATGAAAGGGCAGTCGCAGCCCTGCAGCAAGCTGTTCCCGGAAAATCACGATCTCATTAGGACCGTGTTCCCAAGGGAAGCTACCCGTAGGGATGAAGTAACCGTGCTCCCCGGGCAAGTCGTAGTAGTCTATGAGGGATTGAAGTCCCTCAGGCGTCATAGTTGAAGGGCCGAACTGATCTACAACCTGGCCACGACGGGAGGTGGACGCCAACCTACCCGAAGCACCTCGGGCTGTAGGCCCGACCCCTTCCTCAGGACCTACATCGGGCTCACTTGAGCTACTGGGGGACGCAAACTGGTTCGTAGAACCTACATCAGACCCGGTTGAACAGTCTGAACCCTCCGAACTAGACATCGGGAAATGGAACGGGATTCCAAAAGCACTCACCCGGGAAGAAGAATGAAGTAGACCACGAAAGCTCGAACAAGCAAGGAACCTGGGACGCGAGCTGAAAAGCCTGGATGCGAACTGAAACTTAGGCGCGAGCTAAAGATGTACAACAGTAGCAAGGACGCCCCCCCCCCCCCCGCGCGCTATTTATATCCACAGTGGCCGGAAAGTGACGGCCCAGATCAAAGCCAATCCAACGGCCCACAGCCGTGCTAAACCGCACGTCTTTTCGAAACTGACGGAGCGTCGCGCACATCCTGTTAGAGGATGGGTGTCAGCACGCACCTTCTCGAAACTGACGGGGTGTCGGCGCACGTCTCCTCGCAATAAAAGCGCCTGCAGCCCAACTCTCGAACGACTGCCGTCACGTCTCCCAAACGCGCGCCCTTTTTTGAAAGTCAAATTAAATCGAGCGCCCTCAGCACGGACCAAAACCCTCCTGCTACCTTACGAACTCCCCGCGCCAAGACAGGAGTCCCTTGTCGCAGGGAGTGGGGGGCAATTGATGAAGGGAAATTTGGCCCGACCTCGCAATCGCCCGACACGTGGCAAAGGCAAGCAACTCGGGACAGTAGAGCGCCCGAAGCGAACATCGGAAGCAAGTCCAATCTCACTACCGAGCCCGAACTCCAGACCGCGCTACTGAGTCCGAGCTCCCTACCAAGAGTCCGAGCTCCCTACTGGGAGCCCGAGCTCCCTGTTAAGAGCGAGCTCCCTGTTAAGGGTCCGAGCTCCCTAAATAAGAACCCGGGCTCCCTACTAGGAGCCCGAGCTCCCTACTGAGTCCGAGTTCCCTATTAAGAGCAAGCTCCCTACTGGGAGTCCGAGCTCCCTGTTAAGAGCGAGCTCCCTACTGAGAACCCGAGCTCCCTGCAAGGAGCACGAACTATACTGGGCCCCAAGCCTCACAAAGCTGACCCGAGCTGGCCCATGGCAGCTCGGAACACTCCAAACCGAACTCAAGACACCTCGCTCGCCACTCCAACACTTCGCTTCCGAAACACCAAGCTGACCAAACGTACCTGACGCCAAGGACGTCTGTATCCAAGGGCAACGCACCTGACTGATTTGGGATCTGACGCCTGACAGCCGCACTTCAAACGGCCTCCTGCTACCGCCACTTGCAACCGTCGTCACTAGCCGCAGAGACGGCTCCGACAAAAGGAGCAGTGGCGGTTCTGTCCGGCTAGAGGAAATGACATCCGAACTGGCAGGGGTTCAGAAGTAATCATGCCCGATCTGACGGAAGCCTGGAAGTGAGTGCGCGAGGTGGTTATAAAAGGCTCCTACCCCCCAGGAACGAGGTATGCTAACTTTGCGCTATCTGGTTTATCTTGCCTTTGAAGGATTCTAACTTAAGCTTCGGAGCCCTTACGTCGGGTTATCCCCGGAGCTTCTCTTCTCCTTCCGTTTCAGGTCCCTGTTACTCAGTTCAGAGGCAAGATCGTTGACAGCTAAGACCAGCCAGATTGTGCATCATCAAAGAGTGTTACCCATTTCAGTTCTGTAGCTAAAGTTCATGGAGTAGAATGCTCCTAGACTGCTCATCAATGTAGAAGAACTGGAATACCAACTGAAATCAGTTCTCTTTCTTTAAATCTTTTTGTCTCTTTTCGTTTTCACGGGATGTTCAATAGTGTGGTCGAAGTAGTGTGGTCAAGAAATTGTGTTGTGTGTTCTCAACCACACCACGCCATAGCAGAAAAGGCATTCTGTACTGTGATCAAAATTTGGTAACCTGACACACCACACCTACGTCTGGTTCAGGCCACACCCTATATTTTGATTCTGTGTATATGATCTCATATACACAGTGTGAGGTGATCCACGTTGTCTATCAAGAGTAATATTCTTTTGGTGTTTTTAAGCAAATGAAAATCAATAATATGAATTAATTTAACATGTGATAAAAAATTAATAGTAATATAATTAAAAAATAAAAAATTATAAAAAAATTAAAAGCATTAGTAACAATAAAATTAATAAAATAATAATTAATATTGATAATAAAGTTTATAAAATAACAATTAATAATACTAAGAGAACTAATAAATAAAAGAATATTACTATTATTTTAAGAGAACTAATAAATAAAAGTAATATAAAAATATAAAACACATGCATAAGAGAACTAATAAAATAAAATTGGTTAACTATTATTTTAAAATATTAAAAACAAATGGCTGATTGAACCATGCCACGATATGGTGGGGTTCGAACCATGCCACACCACAACTGAACGGTTGATTGAGGTGTGGTGTGGTTTGAAACCCAATATATTGTGGTTTTACCACGCTCCCAAACACCACCTTTGTGCTTAAACATGCAGATATCTTCTTTATTTGAATGTAAGGTCAATGCTTTTATGAAATGGTTTGCTTTTGGTTTTCTGATTAAAAATATTTCTTCAAAATTATTTCCCTATTTCTCATTTGAATTTTAGTGTGCAATCATAGTACTTGCATCTAGTAAGATGTTTGACTTGATCTTCTATTCTTATTTACTTTAATTTGATTAGTTGATTTTGCCATGAAGATCTTGGGAAATGTTTCCTTTTTACTTGGAATGAATAACAGAAAAGATTGTTATTTATTTTCAGTTTTGTGCCCTGATCATAGGGCAGTGCAGTGCATGAGGCTCCCACCAATGTGGGGTCTGGGGAGGGAAGATGTACACAGCCTTACCCATGCACATACAGAGAGGCTGTTTCCAAAATTTTAACTCCGGTCACCCGGGTTGCAATGGACCAACCCAGCCATTGCGCCAAGGCCCACCCTCTACTATAGGGAATGTAATTCAATTCTACTATTTTGCATCAAGTCCAATGCCTGAAAGGCACATTTGGGATTAGATATGGTCCTTTACTTAATTGCTTATAGCATTGCTTGTTCCTATCAAACAAGGAACTTGTTCAATTTCTCACATATTATGAATAGCATGAAACACTTCATTAGATGGAAATTACACTTGCAAAGGAAGGATTGAATATTTTATTTATTAAAATTGGCCAGAAAATCTAGTAATAAATGTTTTATTTGTTTTGTTATTTTCATATTCTGAGGATTTTGTTTTACAAAATGTTTCATGGACACACTCATGAGAACCAGAATCTGACATATGCTTGGGAGACTGGCTTGACAAGAGAAAATTACAAAAGAAAAAAAAAAACAAGGACTAACAGGCACGTCTATAGACAAGAATAAACTATTAGAGTACTTCATATTCTATTGAATTTTAACATTATAAACCCATATAAAGAAGTTTTTAAGAGATTATCTTTGTTACTTGATAACATTTTGCAAGAAAGATGGCATCCGATGTGTACATTAACTTTCATTTATGTCAAATGAGCAATGAAAGAAACAAACATGTCAAATAGAAGTGTCCCTAAACAATCCATGAAGTGGCAGAGTCTGGTGCATTGTGCATCTTCTGATATGGACACTTTAACTTAGGAAAGTCCATGAAACGCTGGTTTTGCCTAACTACTTTTTCTTTTTAAGTCCTAACAATTAAATTATTTCTTTAGGTAATCGACATTACTGCTAGAAGAATAGACAAACCCATCTTAAGATCTACCGGGAATTCTAATGTATCTCTTGATGTTGAAGAAACAATTACATGCAACTCATTTTCCAATTTTCTTTCAGATTTCAATGAGATTTCTGTTAGATATGGTTTGAATGTTTGTTAAATCTCATTTCCCTATCTTCTGTGTACTCACTCCTGATTTTATGGTTCTAGAATAGAACTTTCATCCTCTATGTTGTTGGCAGTATGTTTTAATGATTTACTAATTTATTTCAATTTACTGAAGTGCTTGATGGTTTGGAACTTAACCATGAACTATGTTTTTGTAAAATTAAGAGGTCTACAAGCTTGCTAGTGTCCTGAAATAGGCTGCATCAAATGTTTCAATTGTGTGGGTTCCGTAAGATAATAGACTAAATTGTCAGATCAGACAAGCCTTTTAGATATTTGAGGAAGAGTTAGTACTGGAAATGAATAGTTTGTGAAAAGAAAAAGAGTCTCTTTTATCATCGTCATTTAGTGAATTCATCAAAATGCTCAACGTCACAGCCAGCGCCTTTAATTTGACCTGGAAATGGAATTCCTGTCTTACCCCAGAAATCCAATCAAATGACAACCACATGGTCCACATCCAGCTCAAGCAGATTGTCCTGGTTCTACTCTTGCAGCACTAGTGGCTTGACAAGGCAACAATTAAAAGCCAGTTTTCATAGACTGGGATCCTGAAATTTTCTCAATTCTTCTCTCTATTCTTTGGTCTAATAGCCTCCAAACATGAACTCACATATGAATCCTTCAACTATGGTATTGAGTCCTGCCTCAAATTGGTGATGATGCCACACCCACTTGTACAAATTGATGCTTCACTTATCGGTACACTTCAACCCTCTGCTGATGGTTTTTCACCATCCTTCACTGTTGGGTTAATTACGGGTCAGTTTGGATTGCCTATGGTGGTCAGATCTCTGATTACGATTTACGACTGGAATTTGGCACATTTAGAACCACACGACACACCTTGAAGATATCTTCTCCATTTGGCATTTATGGCCTGAGGTTGCTGTCACAGATTTGAGACTGCTGCTGGCCTCCACTACTACAATATCTCTTGTTGGAAGGGGGTGGGGGATGTTGGGTCAGTCCATTGGAATGATCTATCAGATCCGTGCATCCACAAGGGATGAGTGATCACTATATGTGATTCAATAATTTCAGTCTTTGCCTCTTTCAAGTGCCAGCACAGAAATTGCTTCCTCATGATAGACAAATCAATCCTCCTGGTCACTTCTGAAATTGGTCATCCATCTGGAAGTTCCTCAAAAAGCATAGTGCTGGTAAACTAACATATCTACCACAGCCAACATCTTTGTGTCCAGCTCAGCAAGCTCCATTGCATTTGGTTTCTCTGGTTACATTAGGCTATGGGACACAGATCAGGTAAGATGGTTTGGGAAACAAATAAACCAGGTTCAGGCCAAAGGAGCAGGTCTGGGAACTCCTTTGCCGATGTTGACATTGATGCAGAAATCTGGGCCGTCTTAAAGGCATGCTCAAAATTAGGCAATATGGAGGTGGTTGATTATATTTATGCAATTTGGGTATATTTGGAGGAGTTTGTGAGTAGAGAAGGAGAGCTGGAGGTATGGTCTCGTGTGAAGTAACATGAGAACCTAGGTTTGGGAAAGGGTTCTATGTAGATAAGGTAGATTCAAAGAGAGGAGTTGTAAACAGGATGGAAGGTGGAGATAGGTTGTTTGCTAGTCTAGAAGATGTTGGTGTTGAGGTTAGGAAGAGCTCTAACATTTCATGATCTACTTCACTTTGGTAATCTATTAATTATGAGAAATGTTGAGATGAAACTATGTTGTTTGTATATTTATACAAAGTAGAAAATGATTTATTGAGTTACTCATACTATTCAAAAGTATTTGTATAATGTGGTTTTTCACTATAAATTGCTCTTTAATTTTTCTTCTTCAAATACTTCACATCTTCAGCTGCTTGTGAATTACTTGAAACACTGTTACACTATTGGGAGCTAGGAAACACATATCTGCCTGTTGTTGTTTATCTCACTTATTTGTTGATGTTGGTTTTATAAATTTTAGCTATTATAAATATTTTTTGTTTCAGGCTACTAATTCTTCTTTAGGCTCCATTTTTGCAGATCTAGACAAGGTTCAAATTTGAACTCCAGTTCGAACTTGCATGCATTTGTTTGGCATTATAATTGGCAGCCTTTCTTGATGCAAAATTTGTACTTTTTATCTCATTTGCATTTGTAGGCAGTCCCACCTCCAATTTTATGCCATAACAAAGTGGGGATATCTTCTCAGTACTGATGAGTTTGAGTTCTTATCTGTTGTGACCATGGCTTCAGCATCTTCTCATGAACTGCCAATGAAAATTTGAGATAACAAGTTGGGCGAGCCTAACCAAACCTGACCCAATCCAACCCGAGCCCACACGAACAAATACATATGCGTAATGTGTCGGTTTGGACTCGGGCTGGTTAATCAGCTCATACTAAAATTTCATGTAAATGCATGTGCATATCAGGAATGATCATTGGCCATTCCAGGCCCAGACTGGGTTTTTATAGGATGATAACATTAAGCTGTCCGGGCTGGGCCCGGCCCATCTTGCACCCTGGGCTTGATGATATGTGTCCAGGGCCTAGTGCTAGGCCCGGACTTTCAGGCTTGCTGGCATAACGTGCTACAAACCAAACACATCATTTTCCATCGAACCAAAGGCATTCTTCTTTACCTAAGAGAGAGAGAGGACTGTAACATTGAAACGGTGAAGTTTAAAAACTTCATTCAAACCAATCTGTTAATCTGTCAGAGCAAGAAGCCAATGCTGAAAAAAGCCAAAAACCAATCCGAATTTGAATCGGTTCTAGAGCAAGTTAAGACCAGTGTTCAAAGTTAAAATGTTTGAAGAGATTGTAGGACTTAACTGATTACCTCTGGTTCTGCTGCTCTGGTAGAGCTTTTTACTTCCAACACCTGAAAAGATCATGCCCTCTTCTTGATGATATACGGTGAAGATGAACTGAAGACAGAAAATGGAGTATGGAATGATTATCCCTAGTGTACACGTATACATGTATCTTTGTATTTATCCATGTATGCAAATATGTCTATATATACATGTATGTATGAATATAGTTGGGCCTTGTTCGGCCCGAGGCCATCCCTAAAACAGAAAAGCCCAAACTTGCAGGTTGGTTTGGTCTGGGCTCAACCCCCCTCCCCCTTCTTCCTTTGTGTTTTTTTTTTTTTTTTTCTTTCTGTTTGATTGGATGGTTACAAGAAGATACAAACTCTATGCAATTTGGTGCAAGGTTTGCACAACTTCTATTTGCATCTCAAACAAATGAAGTAAAATAAAGCTAAATCAAATGTAAAACCAGAATTTGTGCTCCCATGAATTTGTACTAGTGCATATATAATTTGTATTGTAGACAAATAGAGGCTTGGGAGCATGCTATAAAATATGGATCATCTAATCCTTGTTCCAACCTTTTGGGGTCTGCTATATGAGGCTGTTCCACCATTTTGTTCTGTTCAATGCTATATCCATTGTTAAATTAAGAACCTTTAAAATCATTTCTCACTACTGGAGCTGCTTACATGTTTCTTTTAATAAGTTCATTTTTTATTCTATCTTTTCTAGTTTGTTCAACTGTCCATCCCGATATGCGTTGACAGAAACTTTTTTTTTTTCTGGATATATTCTTTTCTGAGTCAGGTGATGCATTGACATTGCCATCCTGAACTTTGAGATGCATTGTCATTTTCTATTACGTTCTTTTTGGCTCAACAAATCACGATGATAGCCCATTATATGTATGTATGTATGTATGTATGTATGTATGTATGTATGTATGTATGTATATGTGGGGTTTGGAGGGTATCCAAAGGTTTGAACCCTATTTTAATTTGAATATATAACAAGAAGAGATGATAATGAGAACGTAAAAGAGGTTCCGGACTGAGTCTTGTGCAACTTAAGAGTGGAGGATAATTAAACTTAAAGATTCGTGGGTTCTTCATGTTTGGAGTGTCATACCATATTCCAATAGGCTTGGTTGCTCCATTAAGTTATTAAAGAAAATGAGACCTTTTAGATTTGAAGAGATGTGGATAATCCATGAAGTTAAGGATGATAAACATGATTGAACAAGCGTGTAATGCAAAAATAAGGGGTTCTGGTCAAGTCAAGTTAAACAAAGAAAGTAGAAATTTGAAGTAGGCTTTGAGGAAATGGAATAAAGAGGTATTTGGTCATTTCAAGACAAAAATAAAATGAGAAAAAGAAGCAATTAATGGCTAAGATGGAAAAACCTATTGATAATTACAACTCACTAAAAGTGAAAGAAATTGAAGAGGAGATAGAGGTTTAAGAAGATAAGAAATAATGTAAGTCCAACAAGCTAGAGTTAATAAATTACCTAAAGTGGGGCAGGGGGGATAAAAACACAAGCTTCTTCCACCTCAACTATTAAAAGAAGAGTGAGTAGAATTTTTAAAATAAAAGTAATATTAGAGATTGGGTTGAACACGAAGGAAGTGTGAGCAAGGATTTTGTGATTACTTTGAAATTTTATTTGCATCCTTAAATCCCTATGAAATTGACTTAGACCTTAGGTATACTAAGATAGTAATCACCGAGAAGGATAATAAGGACAAGGTTCAAAGTAAGGATACACCCCTATACGGTGCAAGTGATGTATAGGTACTTTGACCCTTGTGTGCCCACCTATATATATATATATATATATATATATATATATTTCAAAAATAGGTCAACGGGTAGGTTTTAGTAGGGCTGGCAATCTTGACCCCAACCCATTTGACCCACCCATTCTATTAGTGGATGGGGTGAGCAACCCATTAGGGTTAGGATAGGTTGGTCGAGGGGATCAAGGGTTGGGTTAACAATTTCGCCAAGTCTCACAATAAAAAAACGCATTTGAAGATACTCAAACCCAAGTCCACCTAGCGGGTAAACATGCTCTTTCCATTTCAAGCCACTAAGCCAAATGAAATTTTGTGATTAAAAGTGATATACAAATGATTTTATTAGCTTTTGTGTACACATGCAATTTAAACAAAAAACAAATATTTATATTTAACAACTCTAACTAAAAATTAAAAAATATTATTTTATAAACTAATAGAATAAATAATCTATCAAATCTACATTTATATAAAAAGATGATTTTTAATATCAAAAAATTTATACAAATAGAACATTAATAATAGAACAATTATTTTAATACTTACAATTTATAAATTCACATACGATATTTTTATAAATTGTTACCTAATATTTTAAATTACATTAAAAAGTAATACCTGACACTTGTTTCCATATTTTTTATCCATATCCATGCATTTCCAAAGTGTATCCATATCTGTGTTATCTGATATAATACCTGACACTTGATACCGATAATTTAATCATTGGCTTTGCTAATTTTAAGGTCTCTATTCAGGTTGAAGGTTTCTAAGTACAGGTAAAGACTTCCTCCTACCATTTTTTTTTCAATGTTTTTTGTTGCTTTCATGCATTTTCTACAATTTTTTGGTTTTTTTGCATTTTTCTGATTTTTTTTATAAAAGTTGTGCATTTTTTCTATATTCTGCATTTTTATAATATTTAGTATTTTTGCATTTTTTATAAATTTCTAGTATTTTTCTGAAAATTTATTGTATTTTTTGCATTTTTTTTGTAATTTTATGGTATTTTTCTACATTTTCTGCATTTTTCTAGTTTTTCGTATTTTCTACAATTTTATGGTATTTTCTGCATTTTTTACAATTTTCCTGAAAAAGTTATGCATTTTTTGCATTTTTTGCATTTTCTGCTACTTTCTGTAATTTCTGGTATTTTCTGTAGTTTTTGCAGTTTTTCTGTAATTTTTCTATATTGTTTTGAATTTCCTGCAACTTTTCTTCACAAGTTCTGCATTTTCTAGTGTTTTCATGCATTTTTGCAAAGTTTTGGTATTTTCTGCATTTTTTCTGATTTTTCTACAAAAGTTTTGCAATTTCTGGTATTTTTCTATATTTTTGCAAATTTTCTTGTATTTTCTGTATTTTTCTAAATTTTCTGCAATATTTTATGTCGTTTTTGCATTTTCTGCAATTTCTAGTATTTTTTGCAAAAGTTTTGCATTTTCTACGAAGTTTTTGGTATTTTTCTGCATACTTTTTGCATTTTCAGGTATACAGGTTGACTCGACCCGTTTTTGCCACGTGGTAGACTTGGTAGAGATTATTCTCTCAAAAATGTTATTTTTTGGTATACGGGTTGGCCGATTCATTTCTATCACGTGTTGGCCTTGACAGATGATTCTCTCAAAAATGTTATTTTCGGGTATATGGGTCGACTTGACCCGTTTATAGCACGTGGTAGAATCGAGAGAGTTTGTTCTCTCAAAAGTTCTGTTTTGGGTATATGGGTTGACCCGACCCATTTCTGTATTTATAGGTGAGGGGTGGGTAAGGGTCAATATGGTTGGGTTAGGGTGGGTTATGACCCTTTAAGAAGCATTGGTGATAGGTCATGGTGGGTTGGTGGGTCAATATGAGTGGGTTGGTATTCAACCCTTACCCAACCCAACCCAACCCACTCATTTGCCACCCCTACGGTTTTAGGCCTGTCTACCCCTAAAACAAGTCAAACCCCTAAAGCTCCCTTATTTAGTGTATACAAGCCAATACAAGCCAATACATGAAAAAATTTTGAACCTTGAATAAGGACATAGAAATGGAGGTCATTAATGAAGAGATTGAAAGTGCTCTTCATATGGCCCAAGGAAGGCACCAAACCCGGATGATTATCCAAATTTGTTCCAACAAAAGTTCTAGAGTATAATAGGAGAGGATGTTAAGAGAGCAGTCAAAAACTGCCTTAGTTAGATTTATAAGAACCTCAACTTAACCTTCATCACTCTCATACCTAAAGGCAAGCATCCATAGGAGATATATATGGGAAGTGCACAACCTAAGATACCAAGAGAGGTGTCAAGGGAGGGAAAGGATTTTTAAAGAGGTGCTTTTGGGCCAACTTCAGCTAGATAGCTGAGAAGCTCTTGCATGATTTATTCGTTGATAATGATAATATTGAAGAATGAAGAAAGACTCCATTTCCTTAGCAACAAGCTTGATGTCAACAGTATTTTCATTAATTATCATCACAACCACCTTATGTTTTTGTCTAAAAAGTTTATGATCCTTCTTTGATTGACTGAATTCCTCGACTCTTTGTTCTTTCTATTCCATTTCTAATAAATTTAGATTTAGGTGTCATTCTGTTGACCCAAAGATTGATGTCAGAAAAGCAAAATAGTTCTAAAAGAAAGTATTTCGAAAATTTCTACCTTTATGTTTTGTCTAATATCTAAATGTAAAAAATGTTGTTCTGAAATCTGAATTCTGAAAATGGATAATTTACTATTTTTCTCCCATATTTGAATCTAAGAATGAATATTTATAAAAACAATAATATTAATAATAATTAATAACAATAACAACAACAACAACAATAATAATAATAACAATAACAATAACAATAACAGTAGTAGTAGTAGTATTGTTTTAATATTTTTTGAATTTTTCATAAATAATTTATTGTTATGTTATTATTTTATTATTTTACTAGTTTTTATTATTATTAATATATTTTTATTATCTTATTATTTATTTATAGAATATTATAAGAGTGTATTACTAATAAAAGTACATGAATAAAATACACTAAGAGCATTTTGGGAATAAAAACAAGAATGTTGTTAGGTTTGGTGTTTGAAGTAAAGTGATAAGAGGTCTTAAAAGAATAGTTTGAAGTTTGAAAAAGTTTTATTTATAGACTTCAAACATACAAAACTGACCAAATGAACATTGCCTTAGTCATGTTTAATTTGTTACATGAATAAAAGTCCATACCACTTTGTCACAAGTCACAACTAACAAGTCATAAGGATATTGTAATATATGCTGAGTTTCTTTGTAGTACATATTCTATTTGCATTGTGTAAATGTTTAGCTTGCCTTTGCATCATACTTGACTTTGTCTTATTTGTTTGTGATGAGAAGTAAAATGAAGTGGTCTCTCCTTTATATGAAAGAGAGAACAGATAATAGGAGAGCTATTTGTTTGAGAGTGTTATAGGAAACAAGATAATGTGGTACCCACCTTATATGAGGGAGAATTGAGGTAGGAGAAAAGTGGTGCAAATTTTGCATCAATTTTCTAAATGCAAAATTTTCCCTACTAGTGAGTGCAAATGAGATAAGAGACACAAATTTTGTATCAGGTAGGAGTGCAAATTATACTTGCAAACAAATGAATGCAATATTTGTATCCAATTCAAATTTACACTGCAAACAAACAGAGTAATGAAAGCATTTCTTTGTTTCAGGTGTTTATGCTAGTGCATTTGCACTTTGCTTAAAGGTAATGGACCAAAACGTGGGATGCTAAACAAGAATCTAATTAATTCTAATATATTAATTCTTCGGGTTTTTGGCCATAACAACCTTTGAACTTTGTCAAAAAATCACTTTAGAGCTTAAAGAATTGAAAGGCCATTTTTGTCCTCGAACTAGGATGGAAAGGCCATTTTAAGGCAAAAATAGATGACATTATTAGTGATGCCATTGACAAATACGTTAGACAGTGAATAAAATAAAGTATGTTTATGTCTCAATGCTCAAGTTTGAAAAGGCCACTTTAATAAAGTTAATTAAGTAAATCAAATAAATTACACTAATTAAGATAATTAAGTAAATTAAGCCAATTATGTAAATTAAGAAATTCAATAAGTAAATATGTAAATAAAATTAATTAAGGGAACTAAGTTAATTATGCAAATTCAATAAACAAATCTAATCAATCTAAATAAGTAAATTAAGCCAATTAAGCAAGGCTTTAAAAATTGACGAAAAAACAAAACCACTTTGGCCATCAGTTTTTGGGTCAATAATTCAATTATTTGGTTCAAACGGATTAGCCTATGATGTTTTGAAAAACAAAAAATAATTAAAATAAAAATGACCTAAAATTCAATTAACGAGTGTTTAACGGTTTAACCATCTGAGTCAGTGGTTTGCTAACCAAGTCAACATTCTTTTTTTGGAACATCACTGGCCAAGTATAAAATGGAATCAAGCAATTGACCGATTCCTATGTCGAATGGTTCAACTGCATGGGGCAACGACAATTTTAAAACGATGTAATTAAGTGAATAAATTAATTGATTAAGTAAATGAAATCAACTAAGTGAATTACCTATTTAATTAAGTGGATTAAGTAAATTAAGCTAAGTAAATAGTGTAATTGAATAATCAAAGCTAATTAAGGTAAGTAAGTAAATTAAGTTGCTTTTAATTAAGTAAATTAAGTGATTGTAATTTACTATTAGTTAAGATACTTAAGTTAGTGTTTAAGTAATAATTTACTCTTAATTATTGATAATTATTTACTGTTAAATTAATTATTATTAATTTAATGCCTTTGACAAAATCCTTCAAAGCTAATTTAATGATTTTTTAAACTTCTTAAGTGGTCTTTTTCAAACTTTAGGGTCTAAGGTGGCCTTTTCAAACTTGCTTTTATTATTTTATTTATCGTCTAACAGATCTGTCAATGACATCACTAATAACATCATCTATTTTTTTCTTAAAATAGTCTTTCCATCATAATTTGAGAGCAAAAATTGCCCTTTAAATTCTTCAAGGTCTACAATTGTGTTTTGACAGAGTTCAAAGGTTTGTCAAAACCAAAAATCCTTAATTCATCACTCACAGCCCAAACTTCTTCAAAACTATATCTTGAAGTGCTGAAGGGACTTAAGCAAGACATTGGGCTTATAATTAACTACTAAACTAGAAACGAACTTATCAACTTTTTTCTTATAGATAATAATAATTTAACTGGAATGCTACAAAACGTAATTCAAATTTAATTAGGCATTTGATCAGGAACCAACTAATATGATTAATACGGGTAAAGCTAAAACTCAGAAAATAATAGATCTACAGAAGAAACCCAAGAAAACTCAGCTTCAGCAGAACTTTTGTTTCAAGCATCTTCAACGTAGGCGCTTTTCTATGATGCAGAATCGGCATTCATCGCTCCATATGTGTTGATTCTTCACCTGTTCAGACTGACGGTGGAAGCAATAGGTATGGAAATAATGACCACATGGAAGTTTTGGAACAATTCCAGTATCATTCTTTATGTTCTGTAAACAATATATGCAACTCCTCCTTAAATCTGTAAAAATGCAGATTAAACATAAGTTCAACTCACACATCACAAGAAAACATTTTCCATTTTTCTTCAGATTCTGTTTCGTTTTTACTTTTATTCAGTTTTTCATTGGGTTTACTCTAACTCCCATTGATTTGCACGGCAAACAAACCGGACATAAGGCTCCATTTGGAAGGAGTACAAATATGAATATGTAGAGCGTAAAACCTTGTATTTTATATTATTTTGTATGTATTTGTACTGTATATATTTGTATTAGTACTCCTTCCAAAGTAAGCTTAAAGAGCAAACAGGTTGAACCAGTATTAGCAAGAAAACTAAGGCCCCGTTTGGTTCATGGGAATAGGGGTTTGGAATTGGAATCGGATTCCGATTCTTACTGTTTGGTTGGGTGGAATCAGAATCCCATTCCCATTCCTGCTAGAATGGCATTCCCCCATTTGAGGGAATGGTCATTCCCTGCCCCTCCCTTGGGAATGAAATCTCATTCCTACTTATTTTAATTCCATTTCCATTCTCATTCCTGTCTGAACTAAACAGACTATAGGAATGGACCATTCAAATTCCGATTCCAGAGGATTTTGATTCCGATTCTGATTCTAACTGTAAACCAAATGAACCCTAAATATAAAAGGGCAGTCAGAGCATAGGGAATACCGATAACATGGGCATTAGGAGCTAATTGGTAATATATCTTCTCATTTTGAGGTGCAAAATTACTTCCAATATTAGGATTGAGGAACTGACGAGCAATATGTTCATTTCCATGCCCTTGGAATAGAAGGTATCTCACTTGATCTGGACTCAACATATCAGAGGAAGTTCCTATGAGTTTAGGATCAGTTTGATCTTCCACAATCTCACCTGTAAGAATGTAATAAGAAATATTAATCCAGTGGTCAATTAACTGAATAGCAAAGATGAACCAACTCTACTTGTTTAATGGTTTCAAAAACCTCCATTGATTACAGATTTGCTTTTTCATCAATCTGTATAGGCAAGCTTTTGCATCCCACAAATATATCATGAGCAGAAGGAGATTGATCATAGTGCAGAAAAGGAGACAACTATACCTTGAGCAGCAGGAGTAGTTCCTGGGTTCCCTGCATGATCAACAGTAGGCATTGTTGCATGGGAGATGTATGGATTGGAAAATGAGGGTCTTGGAGCTCTGTGAAGAGCTAAATCACCAAAAGGGTTTGGCTTGTTTCTTGCACCATCAACTTTCTTCTGAACAGGATCAAAGAAGTGAAATCTTCCAACTGTATTTCCGGCCAGGCCCTTCCATTCATTACTTGAACCGAACCCACCATTAACATGTGCAAGATAATTAACAGAATGCCCAGATTTTGTAGCTCGGATACTCGGCCCAGCACCATTAATGGCTTTCTCTCTGTTCTCTGCATTAGCCATTCTCCACACCCAGAAACAATAAACAGTGAACATCCATTATCTTTGAGATTTTGTCAAAACAAATTAAAAGTGGGTAATCTTTTATTCCTGATAAAGGAGCTAAAACAATAATAATAATGCCAATTAAAGAGTTAAACAGTGCAGAAAACAAATTGAGATAAAAAAAAAAAAAACCCATTGACTATCCTTCTACAGAATTTCGATTTATGTAGAGAAAAGGGTTAGAAAAAGAAGAAAATCAGTAGAAGGAAAATTAAAAGACTTTTAATATAAAAGCAAGTTTAACATATTTGGCTATATAAAAACAAATGAGTATTCTTAAATTTCGAGGTAGAACCAAGAAAATTAAACAAAGAGAAGGGTTCCAAAGAAATAAAGTGATGCTTAGAGTACTTACGATTTACAGGAGCTACAGTCAGAATTTTCCCATAGAACCGGAGCCGTTTGGAATTCATATCAAGGAAAGAGAAGTTTTAGGAGGTTTATGAGTCGTAACGTAAGAGAACTCTACATACACAGACGCCCACGAACAATTAACCACGTTGTTAGCATGGGTTACACGTGGCATTTCGTGATTGGACTAACATTTCTGTAAGGGTGGGCACATCAGCAGAGGAACCCTACTGATTCGGTTGTAGCAAAGCAGACAAACATAATTGAACCCTAATTGAACCCTATTTCTTTTAATTTTTCTTTCTTTATTTCCTTTTTATTCTCGAAGATTACTCCAATCTTCGATTTTCTCTTTATCACTCAATTATAGGTCCCTATAGACTACGTCAGTGTAATACTCCTAATCATCTATAGCAAATAAAAAAAAATCATCTGATAAAATTTGAGATATATTCCTAATTTCTTATCCGGATTAATTAATTATTAATTACTTCGATTAGAATTTATTTTAAAAAAAAAAAGAGATAAGACTTTATGTGAATTATGAAATACTTCAAAATTTTATAAACTACACAATTTGAGTTGAGGGTTTTTGCTTTTAAAGCCTGGAAGCACAAAGCTCCAATTTCAAGCTCTAAGGTCTTCAAATGAAAATTTTACAAAACATTCAGAACGCTTTTTTGTTCAATTTTGCTTTGCACAGCCCAAAGCTTAAAAGCAAAAACTTTTCCAAACGGAACCTTCATAGATGGAATGCAAGCCATATTGATGTTTGGTCAGCAGGTGGTTTTTAAATTAAAATTTTGATGAACATGCCAAGGCTTGTAGTTTCTTAAGGCTCAGTTTGGAAGGAGTATAAATAAGAATGCAAAATCTTGTATTTTGTATTATAATAATTTTTTTCAAAATAAAATAAAAGGCAATACAAAATAAATCCATCCAAAGCCTCTCTTTATTCTCATTTTTTTTCTTCTTTGAATGTGAAATTGTTAAAAACATGAAAAATCTTATATCTAACATCATGCTAGATATTATTTTTTTGGGAAATACTTTGTAAATAATGATCATAGAAAGAATATAGAATGCAATCTCAGAAAATCACAAAGATCAGTTCAGGCTTATTAATTAATAGAAAAAGGAGTTCACAACTAGATAAAGAAAGCAATATAGAAGTATATCAAGTGCTGTCACAAAATTACAAGAATATAAGAACAAACCCTTCTGATAACCACTATCCAGGATTCAAAAAATCTACTTCTAACAACACCAATGTGTACCTTCAGGATTCAACAGTTGAATATTTCTGATTACAGAACCACACAGATTATATCAGGCCTGTGGCAATCCTATTGAATCAACAACACACAGAATGTAGAGAAGAGAAAAAGATGAAGATAAAGAAGTAACCAATTTTATTCTCTTTTATAGTAGAGTACATGGGTTCAAAAACTAAAGTGTAAAACTTCATGAAGAGTGTAAGCTGGCATTGATAATATCCAACCACTTTGAGTAATTAGAGAGGCACAATAATAAAGTTAGTAAAACAAATAAACGGTTAAAACAGTAATTAGATCAATATAAAATTAAGAAATATAATAAAGAAAAAATTAAATGAGATATAAGCATATGACGTAAGCACACACCGCATCACATGCCCCACACCACACCATGCCAAACCACATCTTATTTCAGCTTAAAAGCATCTAGCATTATTGCCCATGCTCTCACTTAATGAATAAAGCCTTTTCCGAAAAAACCTTATCACTTAGGTTATGTTTGGTTTGAAGAAAAAGGTAGGGAAAGAAAGGGAAAGAGAGGGAAATCAATATAAGGTTTGTAAAGGTTTTCTTATCTTTTCCTTCCTTTCCCTGCATTTTCCTTCATATCAAATATAGCCTTAGGGTGTGTTCAATTTTTGGATTTTGAGAGAGGGGAAATTGGTCAATGAAAACTAAAATCCCATTGACCAAGAATCTCATGTTCTTTTCAGATTTATGTGGGAATCAGGAAAAGTTTACTTTGCAAGGTATCACTTAACCAGTGATACCCATTTCCTAAGTGGGTAAAAATAACTTTCCCACCTAAGGCGAAATTATCAACATTTGAATGGGACAAAAAATACCCCTTTTAATAATAGATTTTTATGGATAAAATGGTCATTGTCTTATTTACATGAAAAATAAAAGAACATGAGTGCATATAGCTATAAATAACTTACCAGGCCTTAAGTCAATAACTCACTGCATTTTAGATTTTTTCTTTGCTATTAGTTTACTACTCCTGTTTGTTTGTTTAAGTTGCAGTCTGAAAACAACTGAATGGACTGAAATGAAATTCTTAATTTATCTTTTACAAAAATAGTGATAAGGGCAGATGCCTTACACAAGTACAAAGATAAAAGGGTAAAAAGATGACAGGACATTTAGATTTAAATATTATAGTTAAATGGTTAAATATAAAAATTAATTTTTTATAGTAAATAAAAAATTTATTAAAATAAAAAAGAGAAGGGAATACACATGGGACCTAGTTAAAGATTAAAATATTTGGACAATCGTCATTTACAAACAATAACATATATAATATACAATTAAAGTATTCTAATTTAACTTTTAGTGAGGGAAGGTGAAGCCAAGGCAAGCAATATATAGTAAATATTAGCAATTAAGTAGAAGGCGAGCTCATTAATTGATACATGATAAGCCTGCTATCTAGTTATCTCTGATCTATTTTAATGTTTGACTACTTTATCCAGTAAAAGGCAGATGCAGATCTGCTACTCACAGAGAACTCCTCACACCAAATTCATAATACGTCCCAGCCGCAAATCAGGAACATCTCCCATATATTGTGTTGTTATTTATTGGGAGATGTTCCTAATATACGATGGGATGTTTTGTGAGGTTGGTGCGAGGTGCGCTATGTGAAGAAAAATCCTGACTTTAAAAGGAAATTAAATTTATAAATAATTCAGCTCGACCAGCTAATTAAATGAACCCAAAGGACTTTGATAGGAAATAACAGAGAAACGGAAAGTTGAGGGAGGGAAAGTTCTTAAAGAATTTCCAAGAAAATTCTTGAAAACTTTCTACGGAACCAAAACACAGCCTAAATTTGATTAAGTTCGATTAATGAAGGTGCCAGCTACGTCCCTAGTAAAGCCTCCTAACGGTTGCAGCAAGAACTTTGGAATGGGCTATTCACCCATAGAGGTGTAAAATGGGCTGTGTTGGGCCGGCACAGCATGACCAGCATGCAGCCTGCACAAAGTGCAGACCGGGCCGGGCCTCCCTCCCCTGAGATATTTTTGGGGGTCGGCCCAGCATAACCCATGGTTCGAGTCTGTGTTGAGCCGGGTCAGGCCACGGGCTAGGCTGGTCCATGGGCCAAGCCTTGGGCCAGGTCGGGCCGTGGACCAAACCAAAGTTATTTATTTAAAAAATTAAAAAAAAAACGTAAAATTTTAATTTTATATAAATTTTAATGTATACAATTGCTTATATATACAATAATTAAATAAAATAGAAAAAAACTGTTTGTTTTATTAGTGTACTAGCGGGGACCCATGCGATCCACGGGACTTATTAAGCGAAAGATAAACAATAGAAATGGTCATTTACTAAAATGCCCTTATAGTTTCATGGATTTACTAAAATATACCCTATAGTTAGCCTTTTACTAAAATACCACTTATAATTTGCAACAAATTTAATCAATCTTCCATTAGATAATAGTGGAAAATGGCAGTGTTGACCCTAATGTTCATTTAAATAAATTTAATCAAAAGAAGATAGAAATAAAAATACAATTTTTGCCCTTAATAAGACACAGACAACCACTCTATTGGCTATATTTGGCCAAATTTGTTTTCTATATAAAAAAATTGTTAAGGGTATTTTTGGTTTAAAAAATCATGGGCCTAATGGAAAAACAAACACTTCTTAATGAAAGGTTGATTAAATAAATAAGTTGTAAAATATATGGGATGTTTTAGTAAAATGAAAACTATAAAGTAGGTTTAAGTAAATATATAAAACTATAAGGTGTAGTAAATGACCCTAATAGAAACACATAACAGTATACAACTATTTTGTATTGTCAACTTTTTAAATAATTATTCATATTCTATATACTACTTTTAATAAATTTTTTATAATACAAAAATAACAATAATTAATTTCAATTAGGTTTATTCATCAAACATATGAAACCAACCAACCTAATCAACTCGACCCGAGTTGGTCAGGTTTTCTAGTATTTTAAGTTGGCTTTGGTTCAAAAAATTCCCAATTCGACCAAGTTGAATTATTTTCAATTTGGCCATTTGTAAACCAACCAAAATCAAATGACCTAACCATGGATATATATTAATATTTTATGTTTTAAATAAAAAAAGTGAGAATTTCTCATATTTCTTAGTCTAAAATGTTTAATTTCATAAATCTAATTTTTTAAATAATTGCACTATAATTTTTTTAATTTAATTTAATATTTAAATTTAAGTCTTTTGAACCGAGTGACCTTTTGTGATAACCGACCCAAACCGATACAACTTGAGTAGGTCGGTTTTTAGAAAAGGTCAGTCAGTTTTAGTTGACCAACTCCCCAACCTAACCAAGTCAATTCAGTTGGCCAAATAGCCTACGATCGGATCAAACTAACTTACAAACATTGATAATTTTAGCTAAATTAATAGTCTTATCTCCGATAAATAATAATAGTTTAATCTCCAATAATTATTGAAAATTTATAGCGAAAATACACAATTATTGAAAATATATCGATAATGAAAAATACAATAATTACAAAAATACAATAAGTACTAAAAATATATTAACTTAGTCAATAATCTCTAACAAATATTAATTAATCAATAAGTTATAACAAAAATACAATAAATACAATAAATTAAATTTAAAAAATTCAATAATAGTAGTTTAATCTCCGATAGTTATTTGAAGTTTTCTATTAAATAACAAAACAAAATAAATTTATAAATAATCATTGAAAATACATTTATCATAAATAATTACCAAATAGATATTAATTTTAGTATATATAATTATAAAATAAATATAGATTAAGAGTTTAAAATTATTATTAATAAATACTATTATTTTTGAAAGTTATTTTCTCAAATTATTACTTGATATAAGTGAAATTATTTATTTACAATATTATGTAAAAATATTAAAATATTATTAATTCCAATATTATGTTATAATTATTTTTCTACTTTTCAGATTTTTTTAAATTTATTACATAATTTATTTATTTTAACTATTTAAAATATAGTTATGATAAACGCTTTGTTATTTAAAATATTTAGTTATTTAAATATACTATCATTACATAATTTATACTATTATTACATAATTCCATTATTAATTTTGTAATATGTTAAATTGTTATTAATTTCAAAATTATGTTATAATTATTTTTCTACTTTGAAGATTTTTTTTTTAATTTATTACATAATTCTGTTATTTTAACTATTAAAAATCTAGTTATGATAAATATTTAAATAATCTATAAAATATTTAAATTTTTTTGTTATTTTCATTTTATTTATTTAAAGCTATTATATATTATTAAATATTCAAAAACATTTAAATTGGTAATCCGGAAAAACATAATTTAAATTGTTAGTACATAATTTTGTGATATATTTTGTAAAAATATAAAATTATTTTTTGTTTTTTAATAATTTTTAAACTTATTATATAATTTTGTTAGAATAATTAAACAATTCTTAAATTTTTAATCCAAACCTTCTTTAGATAGATATAGATAAAAAGTAGGGGAGAGGATAAATAGGATTTAGAGAAAATTTAGGAGAGAAACTCTATACGAAATTAGAGATAATTTTGGAGATAAATAGGAATTAGAGATCATTTTTGAGAAAGTGGTATAGTGGGGGAGGTAGTTTAGGAGAAATTTTAGGAGAAGAGATTATTTAGGTTATGGGAAAGTTCATCTCATTGGTTGTTTCAAAAATGACATGGAATAAAAAAAATCAAAAAAATCAAAAAAAGGAGAAATTTTCTTCACTGCCTTTTTTAATATATATATATATATATATATATATATATATATATATATATATATATATATATATACTAGCGGGGACCCGTGCGATGCATAGGATTTATTAAGCGAAAGCTAAATAATAGAAATGGTCATTTACTAAAATACCCCTTATAGTTTCATAGATTTACTAAAATCTACCTATAGTTAAAATTTTACTAAAACACCACTTATAATTTGCAACGGATTTAATCAATCTTCCATTAGGTGACAATGGAAAATGACAGTGTTGACCCTAATGTTCATTTAAATAAATTTAATTAAAGGAAAATAAAAATAAAATACCATTTTTGCCCTTTATAAGACATGGGCAACCACTTTATTAGCTATATTTGGTTAATTTTGTTTTTTGAACAAAAAAAAGTGTTAAGGGTATTTTTAGAATAAGTTGTAAAATATATGGGTCGTTTTAATAAAATGAAAACTATAAGGTAGGTTTAAATAAATATGTAAAACTATAAGACGTGTTCTAGTAAATTATCCTAATAGAATCACATAAGAGTATACAATTGTTTTATATTTTCAACTTTTTAAATAATTAATAATTATTCATATTTATATACTACTTTTAATAATTTTTTTATAATACAAAAATAAAAGTAATCAATTTCAGTTAGGTTTATTCATCGAATTGATGAAACCGACCAACCCGATGAACTCGACCCGAGTTGGTCGGTTTTGTAGTATTTTAGGTCAGCTTTGGTTCAAAAATTTCCCAATTCAACCAAGTTAGATCAATTTCACTTTGGCCATTTGTAAACCAACCAAAATCGAATGACCTAACCATGGATATTAATTAATATTTTATATTTTAAATATAATTTCTAATATGAAAAAGTGGGAAATTTCCCATGTCTAAAATTTTTTATATAATAAATCTAATTTTTAAATTTATTTTATTATAATTGCACTATAATTTTTAAAATTTAATTTAATTTTAAGTTTAAATCATTTGAACCGACTGACCAAACGAAAAAATTGACCCAAACCAATACAACTTGAGTGGGTCGATTTTTACAAAAAGTCAGTCGGTTTAAGCTGACCAACTCCCCAACCTGACCAGGTCAATTTGGTTGGCCAAATAGCCTATGACCAAACCAAACCAACTCATGAACACTCATAATTTCAACTAAATTAATAGTCTCATCTCTGATACATAACAATAGTAATCTTCAATAATTATTGAAAATTTATAGCAAAAATACACAATTATTAAAAAAATATTGATAATAAAAAATACAATAATTACAAATAAGTACTAAAAGTATATTAACTTAGTCAATAAATAGTATAATCCCAAATAATAGTTTAATCTCTAAGGAATATTAATCAATAAGTTATAACAAAAATACAATAAGTACAATAAATTAAATTTAAAAATTTCACTAATAGTAGTTTAATCTCCAATAATTATTGAAAGTTTTCTATTAAATAACAAAAGAAAATAAATTTATACATAAGCATTGAAAATACATTTGGTATCAAAACAAGAAATAATTATTGAAATACAATAAATATTAATTTTACTATATATAGTTATATAATAAATACAAATGAAGAGTTTAAAGTTATTATTAATAAATATTAATTTTTTGAAAGTTATTTTCTCGAATTATTACTTGATATAAGTGAAATTAGTTATCTACAATATTATGTAAAAAAATTAAATTATAATTAATTTCAATATTATGTTATAATTATTTTTCAACTTTTTAGAAAATTTTTAAATTTATTTTATAATTTCGTTATTTTAACTACTTAAAATCTATTTATGTTAAATATTTTGTTATTTAAAATACACAGTTATTTAAATACTTAAATAATATGTAAAATATTTAAATTTTAAAATATAAGTTATTTATGGAATTTAATTATCCATAAAATCATAATTTATACTATTATTACATAATTTCATATTAATTTTATAATATATTAATTTTGTATTAATTCCAATATTATGTTATAATTATTTTTTGCTTTAAAGAATTTTTTTAAATTTATTACATAATTTCGTTATTTTAACTACCTAAAATCTAGTTATTTAAATATTTAAATAATCTATAAAGTATTTAAATTTTTTTGTTATTTGAATTTTATTTATTTAAAGCTATGACATGTTACTAAATGTTTGAAAAACATTTAAATTGTTGATCCAAAAAAACATAATTTAAATTGTTAGTGCATAATTTCGTGATATATTTTGTAAAAATATAAAATTATTTATTAGATAATTTCTTTATTTTAACTATTTAAAATATAGTTATGATAAATATTTAGTTATTTAAATATTTAAATAATTTATAAAATATTTGAGTTTTATTTATTTAAATCTATTACATATTATTATATATTTGAAAAGCATTTAAATTGATAATCCAGAAAAACATATTTTAAATTGTTAGTACATAATAAATAATCCAGAAAAACATATTATTAAATATTTGTGTTTTTAATAAATATTTTAAAGCTATTATATACTTTTGTTAGAATATTTAAATAATTCTTAAATTTTTTTAGTCCAAACTTTCTTTAGATAGATATAGATAAAAAGTAGGGAAGAGGATAAATAGGAATTAGAGATAATTTAGGAGAGAAACTATCTACCAAATTAGAGATAATTGTAGTGATAAATAGGAATTAGAGATAATTTAGAGGATAATTGGAGAAAGTGGGGGAGGTAGTTTATGATAAATTTAGGAGAAGAGATTATTTAGGTTATTGGGAAAGTGCATCTCATTGGTTGCTTCAAAAATGACATGGAATAAAAAAAAAAACAAAAAAGGAGAAAATTTTGTGACCACTTTGTTTAATATATATAATATATTATATATATATGGGTTGTGCCACAGGCTGGATTGGGCTGTGCCGGGACGGGCCGCGGGCCACGAGCGGCATGACACGATAGTGCGGACCATGCCAGCCTAGCCTGCTGACTTGAAACCCCAAGCTCGGCATGGCCCATCGGCCCATACAAATCGTGCCAGGCCACGGCACAGCCCGTGGACCACCGAGCTGGGTTGGGCTGGGCCGGCTCAAAATCTTGCTCGGCCGCGGGTGGCACGACCCAATTTACACCTCTACCCACCCATGTGTGCCCCACTTTGCCAAGAAAAAAAATCAAGTGGGCCTTAAGTTAAATTATTCAAGGAAAACTAAGATAAATTTGATATTCTAAAATCTGGCAATTCAAAATAACAATAAGTGTGACAAAAGTATAATAAAGGCAATTTCAAGAGAGACATTGAGGCATGCTTTGGGGAAAGACATGGATATTATGAAAAAATTAAGATACGCATAACAACATCAATTTAAAGTTCAAAAGGACATAAATATGCATGGTAAATAAAACATAAGAAAGACTTTAATACTTTATATGAAGAACGTACATGTGTATTGGTGTATCCATGCATATCTAGATGCATTGACATAGATGATGCACCCCATATTTTGATTCTTGCTCATACTAGGGTCAATTATATTCCCTCCACAACTATGAGGCACAAGCTATTTAATACACATCATTAGACTGTATTAAAGATATATGGGGAAGGTCCATTTGGTTGTAAGTTTGTGGCAATCAACATAACTATTTAGGCAATCAACATAACTATTTGTAAGTTTGTGGCAATCAACATAACTAGAAGAAGAAGAAGAAGAAGAAGGGCAGATGTAGCTACTTTATGTTGAAGATTGATCTCTCCAGGGCCAAAGATCGAGTTGAGTGGCCCTTCTTGAGGTGAGTAATGCTTGTATTGGATTCCTCTTTAAACTTCATGGATCTAGTGTATAATCGCATCTCCACCTCTATAATGGTTATAATTATTAATGGTGCTTTGAATTGTTACTTCTCTCCTTCGTGAGGACTTATGCAGGGCTGTTCCTTAAGCACTCGAGATTTCCTACTCACTTTTCCTATCCACTCTCTACCCGGGAGCCACACATCTCTATTATGAATTGAAAGATGTGTGACTCCAATTCACTGCGGGTAGAGAGTGGGTAGGAAAAATGAGTAGGAAATCTTGGCTCTTGACAGTTGGCCCTACTCCACCAAACTCCAGGGCTGTGTTTGATTTGAAAGAAAATGTACTTAGGAAAACCTTTCCTTACCTTGCAAATCTTGCAAATTTGCAAGACAGCTGCAACTATATAAGACAGCAGCAAAATCTTGCAAATTTGCAACTCAGAGATTTTTTGTGTTCAATATTCAAGGTCGGACCTATCACCCATGAAATAAATTAAAAGAAGCTCATCCACTGCAACCATTTTTGCATCATTTTCTTGCATTAATTGATGAAACATGAATTTAGTTTAAGATTTAAGAGAGAGAATAGAGAGAGAGTTGAAGGACGGACAGACGGAGAGAATTTACACTTTGAAAACAGCTCAACTTCAAAACTTGCATTAGAATCTACAAGTTTTAAAACAGCTCAATTACACTTTCAAATGCATGAATGCGTTTATTTATCTACAACTTAAAAAACCCATCACATAGGTTGGACGTACGATGGAGTGATCATTACAGGCTTCTCTAGCGGTTGGCCGAAGTTACAAAAACAATGGTTATTGAAGATACAAAGTTCAGGATGAAGAAACTAAATAGAGAACCGGCGGAGAAACTCCGGCCGATGGATATTGAAGATCTAAGCTGGGCCTGTTTGGTCCAGGATTTGGAGATGGCGGAGATGGACGTGATGGACGACCTGATACGCTTCCCTCTTGGCTTATCACCTCAAAACCCCTGCATGGCTTACCTGCAATATGATTCAACAAGATGAAGTCAGGTCACAAGAAATCGACTATTTTTCTTATTTTGTCTGAAACCCATAATGGGACTTTGCTCGTTTCATGGCTGTTGATCGATAGTGGCATTATGTACAAAAACTGATGTATTCCCTCCATGTGATGATGAAAACCGTTGGATTGCAATCTTTTACTACTAGCAAACCATATATAGTCTAGAAATATCCAGGTATAGACATAGAATCGAATACAAATCAAAAAAAAAAGAAAAGAGATTCCAAACAGATATAAAGTAATTACCTGAAATTGGTCTAGCTTGGCAAAAAGTACTGGAAACTCCAAGAAAAATGAAGAGGGAAATGACAAAGAAATTCTTCAACTTCAAGGAGCTCTCCATGTTATCTGGTGGTTGCTAGTTTAATGAATGAAATGCCAATGTCATTAAGTATATTTATATAGACTCTTTATAATTTTATGGGTGCTCAAGTTTTTGTGGAAGATGGCAAGTAAAGCACGACAGAGATTGAGAATTGAACATGGACGAAGTCAAGACAGTAGAAGAAACCCAAGACCAACTCACTATTCCTGAACATTTCGCCTCTATCTGTCTGACTTGGATTTCATTCAAATCTTGAATCTTGATCAATATTGGCTGCTGAGCCTTTTATACAGTTCATGGGACGGCCAAATTGAAGAACATGGATTTGCAGAAGTACACGTTTACATACACGGTTTAGAGAGAGAGAGAGAATTTTGACCCAGATAGTTTTTTTTTTTTTTTCTCCTTGACCCCTTTTCTCCCCAAAGTGATGGTTAAGGCCTCAAGGGATTTGATTCCGCATCACTGCTGGAACAAACCAGCAGCTAATACACCAACGAGCCACCTCTTGGTTGAATTATATTTCAAGCTTTCATGGATGCCTCCTTTTCAGCAAGATCATTTACGTTGGAAAAAAAAAATTAGTAGTCTAGATTTTCAATACCTGTAAAATGGTGACGGACCATAACTTGCCACGTGGCATTTAATGACAGAATCAGGGCCCACGATGGAAATTAGCTGAGTCAAAAATCTATTGAAATATTGACGTCCTATATGTATGTAGATCTCTTTTTACATTTCAAGGGTGGAGGAAGTTCTATCGCAACTCTTGAAAAGATATACAGAAGAATAATCAAAGAACTAAGGGTCTGTTTGGCTTGTAGTTGGAATCAGAATTGAAATTCTCTTTCCTTCATATGTTTGGTTCAGATGGGAATTGGAATCCATTGGAATGGATTTTCATTTTTAAGGAAGTGGGAGGGAACGACCATTTCTTCAAACGGGTGAATGTCATTCCACTAAGAATGGGAATGGGATTTCAATTTCATGTAACTAAATGGTTGGAATCATTTCAATTCCAAACCCCTATTCCCACGAACCAAATGGACCCTAGTGTATCATTTATGAAGTAGAGAAGAACTCATGGCCAACAGAATTCTCACAACTCTAGTTCCTTGTTTTCTTGTTAACCATCTTCTGTAGTTAGCTTGCTATCAAATCCATCTGTATGTTAATTAGTAGATTCTGTTCATCATGATAGTACTTCAACATGAGGAAGCATATTTCTTAGCAGTGGTTTGGTTCACGGGAATAGAGATCTGGAATCGGAATCGGAATGGACCATTTCAATTCCAACTGTTTGGTTGAGCGGAATTGGAATCTCATTCTCATTCCTGGTGGAATGACATTCTCCCATTTGAGACCATTCTTACTCCATAGGGAATAAAGTCAAAATGATTTATTAACTTATAATTTGCAATTTACATATGTCCTTGAGAACCAAATCTGCTCTTTCCTTGATTACCATATGGAACAGAAGAAAAGAAAAGCAATTTTTTTATGATTTAGGCTGCATTTGGCATGGACTTATCTCCTTTTTACAATTAAAATGCCTCTATCAATACTAGATTTTTACTGCAAAAAGGAGATAAGTCCTTAAAATAAGAAATGCCAAATGCAGCCTAGATATGATCTTCCACCAAATTATAAAAATTGTAGCACTGAACAAAAGGCCAATTGCAAATGGATTGGTTTTATATCACATTTAATTGGAGCCAAGTTCAAATCAGATCTTATCCATGGATTTACATCAGTGTCTATCTGTGTCTCAACATTTTTTAATATGATGTGCCATTTAAAGTAGAATTAATAAAAGCATTGTATATGAAATAATGTTAATGGGTGGTTGAGGTTGAGATAGTTAAAAGTGTGGCTGAAAATGTCTACATTATTTTAAAGTGTTAATTTATATATTGGTAGGTGAGAATAATAGACATTACCAAAAAAAAAAAAGGGGGCGAGAAAAGGCTGAGGTCTTTACAAGCACATTCAACAGGATCCAGACCAAATCATGTTATCCTGGAATTGTCGGGATGCGCCACCTAGTTGTTTAACACTTCAAATATCTCCTCATATGGTCAAACCAGGATGTTCTCTTTCTTTGTGAAAGCAAATCCAAAAATATACTTAGAAAAGCTCATCAAAGTTTTGTTCTTTCTTTGGGTCAATCAGGGGGGTTGTAGTTAGGTTGGAGAAAGGGCATGAATGTGACTGTGATTATTGCAAATTCTAATATTATCCATACAAAAGCTATTGATTACTCTAGCTCCTTGATCTAACTAGGAATTTAATTATATGCGTCTATGGCCATCCACTCAAAGACAAAAGGAAGTGTGGGACTATTTAAAACATATCAGCAGTTCCATATCCAATCCTTGGTTCATGTGGCTGGGAAGTTTGGTGGTTTACATGCAAATCCAAAACAGATTCACCATTAATTTCAAAGATCTCTGATGTGTGAATACAGGGTGGCTGACATTGGCTTAATTCCATGGCCCTCCCTTCACTTGGTCAAATGGGCGAGAGGGTGATGAACTAGTCATCAAAAGACTCAATAGAGCTTTGTGTGTTCCTCTGAGTGGCTAATCAGATTTCCAAATTCATGGGTTCAGCACTTAGTAGTGGGCCGAAGTGACCATCTCCCAATTGTGCTCTGTACTGTTGCTCAACAGACTGATCACCGACCCAACCCACGTTTTTGACGACGGAGGATGGTTTTCCTATTCCAAAGTTGCAAAAGGGTTTAAAATATATTGTCCATGGGCTTAAGGCTCTTCTGAATAGGAGGTTGATCACCCAATCGTCCAAGCACATTTACCTCAAGGTCATGGGTTAGGTTCATGAAAGCCAAGGGGTTGTTTGGTATTGATGGCGTTTATAAGATAAATGTTTTGTGCGATTTTATTTTGAAAAATGAGAGAAAATCTGGTTTAAATGTTTTGTATGATTTTTTTTATGCCTCGGAGCCATTAGGCGCCACTAGACCCATTAGGTGCTATATAAGCCAAACAGTGAAAAATTGGTCATGAATTTTGACGTTTTTCTAATAAACGATTCACACGATTTTGGAGAGAGTTATTTATCAAATAAACGGCTCAAGCAAATAATTTTTTAACCGTTTTTTTGTTAAATGCATTTACAATGCTGAGCTGGCACCGTTTCTTGAAAAGCTACATTAATGCCAAATACCATCCAAATGTGTGTGTAGGAGTGTAGGTTTCAAAAACCTGAAAATTGCCAACAAATGTCTTGCAATGAAACTCACTTATTGGCATTTCTTGAAGGAGAGTGAGTTTATGGGCACGCATTTAAGAGCAAAATACTTGGTACACGGTTCCCATTAGGGGGCAATGGAGGGAAGCAAGGAAGTCAGCCATTTGGTGGAGTAGTTATGTTCATTATGTTGAAGTCATGGCCAAAGCTATGAATTTGACTCGTAATGATCCTGTTTTATGTTGAAGCTATGGCCTTTTGTGAAGGAATTAAGTTCATTATTGATCTAGGAAACCAAAATTTACACATATAGAAGGAGATGCGCAAAAGATTGTGTCCATCCTTTTGAGCCTTTCCTTTGTGGTTCCTTGACAAATCTTCCACATGATAACCAATACGAGGAGTCTCTTGTACAACTTTTCTCAACTTAGGGTCCGTTTGGTTTGCAGTTAGAATTAGAATGTAAATCGAAATCAAAATCCTTCGGAATCGGAATCGGAATAGTCTATTCTCAAAAATCTGTTTAGTTCAGACAGGAATGGAAATGGGAATTAAAATCAGCAGGAATGGGATTTCATTCCCAAGGGAGGGGCAGGGAATGGCCATTCCCTCAAATGGGGGAGTGCCATTCCAGTAGAAATGGGAATGAAATTCTGATTCCGCCCAACTAAACAGTTGGAATCGGAATAGCCCATTCCGATTCTGATTCCAGACCCCTGTTCGTGGGTACCAAACGGGGCCTTAAAAAAATATTGGGGGAAGGGGAGTTTTAAGAATAGTTTTATTAGAGAGTAATGATGGATTTTATTAAAGAAAATTAAGACCTAAGAGGCTTTTTATAATGATTTCTTAGACTTTTTATAATTTAATTTAAAAATAAATAACCACATGTGCAAAAGAGAGAAGTAAAAAAGTGTATTTGTGCTTTGTAGTGAGAGGACCCCTCACCTCCCCTCTTTGATATAGATAAGTGATAATCTAGACCAAATACCCTATTTTTGAATATAATCCCTCTATATATATGTTCAATGATTTTAAGGGTATAACAACCCATGTTTTTAAGCCAACTCGATGGACAAAAGGTTCAAATTTTGAGGCCCTAATTAAATAACAAAATTATTATACTAAATAGATAAAAATACAAAAGATAATAGAAAATACAGAATTGTAAAATTAAGTGTATTTGTAGTCTTTGTCTTCTCCTAGATTCACTCTTCTTCTTGGCAAGTTGACAGTATCATCTCCCCCATCACCTTGAGGGGGTTATCAAGGATACTAACAATAAAGGGCATGTAACTGTACAAAGTGATGAGCATGACCCCTGACCCCCAACATGTGTGTAACAAGTATAGAGGTGTAAATCAGGCTGTACTGGGCCAGCATGGCATGGCCCATGCAAAGAGTGGATTGTGTCGTGCCGATACGTGGGCCGAGTCAGGCTGTTCTTCCTTCCCCTAGGATAAGTTGGGGGTCCACCCAACATGGCCCATGGCCCAAGCCCATGCGGGCCCATGCTGGACCACAAGTTTGGGCCGAGTGGGTTATTGGCTGCAAGCCATGCTGTGAGCCTGAGTCGTGTCAAGCCTCAACCGAACCGGGCCAGAAAGGCCTAAACATTTTTTTTTTTTTTGCTAACTTGCCTTTGGGTTTTGCCCACTTTGGGAACAAATTTAAAAAATAAAAAATCTAACAACGAAATGAAAAAATACTTACTAAAATACAAAATGGACAACAAATTGCAAAAAAATAGGAATTTTAGTTCATGTAAAATATAAAAAAAATACAATTTGAAAATAAAAAGTTACATTGTTGAAAAAATAACAAATAATTTAAATAAAATTGAAAAAATTACTCAATCCCCTTGATGTTACTCATATGCTTCATCAGGTGTAGTAGTGCCATGCCTTTCTTTGTCTTGTAATTTATCCTCAACATTCAACATATCTTTAAAGTAAATGTCTTTTTCTTATTTCTCATGGAGGAGCAAATGTCTGGCCAAGTGGCTAGTACCACCCTTACTACTGAAGTTAAAGCCAATCCTACATTTTTGCAAACGGCTCTTTTCCCCTTCCCCTCAACTTCCTATATTTTAAATATTTTTCAAATTTGGCTAGCGAACTTACCGTTGGAGAATTGGTTTCAGGAGGAGGAGCCGACTATTATTTTTAATTCTAAAAAAATAAAAATTAATTTAATTACACTTACCGTGATGGTCCGATTATCAATTCAGAATCTCAACTTGATTTTAACAGTTGAAGCCTCTCAAAGCCTCCTAAATGGCTAAATTGTTTAGTGCCTAACTACCGAAGTATATGACAATATGAAACTGTATGAGAATTGAGATGAGAGACTGAGAGTATGAGAATTAAGAAGAGAATTACAACGCTCTAGATAATTCTCGTCGCTTGAGAATCTTTGAATTTAATCTAAGTTTTTCTCTGTTTTTTGCTCTGATTATTGCATGCCTCATTTCCACTGTTTTCTGCTCTGTTTATTGCATGACTCATTTCCACCGTTCCAAGTTTCAAAGTATTAGTACAGAAAAAGAAATTCAGAGAACGATAAAATTTACAAAGAAGAAAAAAAAATACCTTGAATATAAGGTCCCAAAAACACATGTTGAAGAAATGAGCAAAAAAATCGCAAGGATCAGAATATTAAACAAGAGAAAAAGGAAAGGCTGTAAGATAATGGGATTGTCTTATCTAGGGAATTGCACATTTCAGCGAATGCATGGTGTTTGGGAGAGAGAGATTTTAGGGTAGCAAGCATTAAACAAATCCAACACAAGACGAGTTGATTTCCATCAGGGAGGATGGCGATCCACCAAAAATTCTTTCCTTTTCTATGGCTTATCAGTTGACGACTGAAATATCGTCCTTAGGAGTGTTGAGAGAGAGAGAGAGATTGGATGTTGCTGCTTTTGTCGGTCATCAAAGACAGTGGACAACAAGGTTAAGCCTAAAATCTTTAACAGAAGGGAAATTGTTTAAAACTCACCTTGAATTTTCAGCATTTCTCTTAAATTCACCACAATTTTTCAAAATGTCTAAAACGCACCATGCCACTAACTTGATGTTAAACAAAGTAATGGGTGTTAATATATTACCATTTTAACCTTCATAGAAAAAATATAAAATATATACATATATTTTAATAATTAGACATGAAAAACAAAAAAAAAGTTCAAAAAATATTTTCAAATATAAAATACAGAAAAACACAGAAATTTCAAAAAATATAAAAAATTATAGAAATTGCAAACAAAATAAAAAATTATTTTCAAATTATAGAAACTATAGAAATTGAAAAACAAAATCAGAAAATAAAATTGTAGAAAAAAACACCAAAAATTATAAAAAAACACAGAAATTGCAAATAAATAACAAAAAATAGAAAAAATTATAGATTGTAGAAAATAGAAAAAATGTAAAAAAACAGAAATTATAAAAATATATTGGAAATTATAACAAAACACTAAAAATGCAAAAAAAAACATGAAAATTAAAAACTAAAAGACCCTTTTCCTCTAAGTCGCCATCCAAGGGTAATTTGGTCATAAAAATTGTTATTTATGCTGATGTCAAGGTTCAAAGTATTGACATGTATCAGCCCGTATTGGCCGATACATATTGTTCTGGGACCTCCCCGATACACCCCTACAGTGGGTGTATTGAGGTTCTGACCGGTTCAGGGGATGGAGGAGCCTTAAACCGGCCCCCCTAAACTGGTTTCAAAATAAATAAAAAAAAGTATAAAAAACAGTACCGATATCGCCCAATACACCCCTACTGGCGTATCAGGTGTATCAATATTTTGAACCTTGGCTGATGTTGACACCTCTGTTAAGAAGTATTAACGATGCATTAATAGAAGATAAGTTTTAAAAATTAAAAACTGGCATGGTGAGTTTTAGACATTTTGAAAAGTTGTGGTGAGTTCAAGAAAAATGCTAAAAACTCATGGTGAGTTTTAGACAATTTCCCTTAACAGTAAATAACAAACACTAAATCTCACTAAAAGATTTTAAATGACATGACACTCTCTGATTGGTCGGTCCATGTAAAAGGCGGATATTAGGACACTTATTTCTTGATCCTACTACCCATTGCTACTGGATCATCATTTTCCCTTGCCCAGTTGGGTTACTTCCGAAATTACAAACCATCCAGCATGCATTGTAGGAATTGGAAGAAACAAGGTGGTCAGACTATGGCATTGTAAGCATAAAAGATCAATAAGTTAAAAGCTTAAAGGACTGAAGATATATTTACAATTTTCTAGTTAGATGAAGAGTAGCTTATTATATACAGGGAAATAGAGAAACTTGAAGACCAGATTGATCAGCTGTACAGAAAAGGATTGAATTCAACCTCCACTCCGATCATCAAAACAAGAGTCTATCTTTACCACGATATATACGATATGTACACTTGGTTTCTTCCATCATGTCTGTCTGCCCGCAGCAAGATCAGGAAGGAGGTGATGAATGAATAGTGGTGTCAGGTAACATAGCTACTGTCACTATGGAGTATTCACAGCCAATAGGGAGCCCGTATGGGTTTGCTGTAGACACAGTCCCCAGAGTTGTCAACCGATGAGCCCCCGTATCGGAATTCAGGTTATCTATTTGATTGCCAGCATGCTCAGACCGAACAGGTGGTGGCCTCACCATTTGCCGTTCTATATGTACAATCTGCCCAATTATGTAACCGGGTTTGTTTGGGAGGTGCCCCGCAAACAAGGCCACAGATTCTGCCGAGAGATAGTAGTTAGAACAGTACCGATTAATTGCCTCGTAATGCCCATTGTCATTGAGGACAAATGCAGCAATCTCATGGACTTCTAAACGACCAAATGATATCTTCTCCTTGTTGGCCTGCGACAGATGAACAAAACTGTAAGGATAATAAGCAAGATGGATATAAATGAGCTGTATGATAATGGTCCTTGGTTGGGAGTCACCTTACATGTATGACAAACAGGTCCAAAATATGAAGCCAACTATGTTGTATGGAGCAGAGTGTTGGACAGTCAAAAATCATATGCAAAAAAAACAAGTGTAGAAGAGATGCATATTCTGCGATGGATGAATGGAAAAACTAAAAAGGATAAAATCAAAAATGAAGTCATTTATAGGAACTAGGAATAACTCCACTAGGTGATAAATTGAGAGAAAGTGTGGACTCATATGGTGTGGTCACATGCATAGAAGACCATCAATAGCACCTGTAACCGTAAGAAGTGATTTTTTGTAAGTTCAAGGCACAAACACACTAGAAGAGCAGCTAGGGGTAGACCAAAAAGGACATAGGTGGTAGTAAGAAATGAGTTAAGCGCCAATAATATAATGATGGATATGGCATTAAACAGAACAGAATGACAAAAACAGGATTTATGTAGCCAGACCCCATACCCCATATAGTTGGGATAAAGCTTGGATATGATGATGATGTCAAATAGGAAATTCAACTCCAACTCCAGCCCCTGATGTTTATGCCATGTATGCATTGCAAAGCTCAACCATGATGCAACCTACCATCTACTGATTCTCATCGATAACTAGAAAGAATAAAGCTATATGCTTTCAGTCGAATAAGATTGGCATCTTGCAACAAGCAGGCCATCCCCATGCTCACAAAATAGATAAGTAAATAAAATACCAATAGCCTATTTTTAACAGTTCAAATGTAAACATGGTTATATCTAACAGTAGTTTTTTAAATATCTCTAATAGTAGCCATTGACAAAATACTACCAACTTTCCTCATCCTCATAAATGAAGTGGTAAATAAAGTCAACATTCACTCACCCAACAGGAGCCACACAAACTTAACTAGCAAGATCAAATGACTTGGTGGTTCACCATTAAAACATGGTGAAAAACTTCATGGAGCATAGATTACCACATATTCATCCTGTCATATCACAACCAGAAAATGGTTAAAGCAACAAGCGCTGTTTAAGAACTGACCTGTTTCTCGAGTTGATGCTTCGCATATAGGCTTTTGACCAAGTCTTTCTTTTCTTCCAACTCCTTCGCTAGGAGCCCATGTGCAGCTTCAGCCCTTGAGCATCTCTCTAGAAGCTCTGCACGGTGCCGAGACAGAAAACCAACTTTGTCTGCAAGAACTCGGACACAGTTCCGAAACTCCACAGAACCATCATCCTCATTGTCATTAATGGAGCTGAAAACAAAAAGCAACCAATACATTGAAACAGCAGTATATGCACCCCAAGCAAAAATGATTTACCTTTACTGGTACAGAGCAATAAATAGAACATATGAAATCAATTATCACTGGTTCCAAACTGAAGGTAAAAGGAAGCTTAATGCAGGAAAAAATAACAGACTGATTCAGATTCTATGCAGTTCCTTTTTATCAGAATTCATATTCTATGCAATTGCTTGGCTAAGAAGACTATCTGGTCAAGGAGCACCTGTGCCGTGTGTATCAAACACAGCACAATACATCTATGACCCATATGCCACCCAAATTTCCCATAATAAGATCACAAGTATACAAGTTAGATTTTGGAAGGGAATTTTAATATTAATAATCCATATAAATTACTGTAGACAAAAAGTACCAAAACATAATGCCAATATTTGACAGGAGGGCTTAACAACTTACTTGGCCAAAGAAAGAGCCAAAGCACGCAAGGAATCAGCAAAATTTGCCACTCCACCTGAGGCAGTGACGCAACTACGTAGTCGCTCAAAAAGGCTGCGCATTTTGACAGCTGAGGCCCGAAGAGCACTATATTCTGAGGCCCTTCTATCAGCAGCACAGAGATGTGTATGTGCTTCCTCTCTTGCTTCATGCAGGCAATTCTCCAAGTGAGCACAATTCATCTGTTCAAAGTAAACAAATACATTAGCTGTATTGAAGTACATGCTTTAAAAACAAGAATATTGTGGAGGTATGAAGGTATCCTTCTCACAATTTTGAAAGAAGCCTATAGATGGATAAAAAAGGCATATTTTATACAAGTGGTAATTGGTGCTGAATTATTATATCACAAAACATGGAACATAAACCCAGTGTCTTAAAAGCACAAGGGGGCTTTTGTGTCCATGGAGCAAGGCACGAAATCAGATTTGAGCCTCACAAAACTGTCCTCATACCATCCTCACAGCCCCTTGCAGCTGTGCATTGGGATTTGGGAATATCTCCCACGAATAAAAACATACAAGTATGGAGATGTTTCCAATGCACAGCAGCAAAAGGCTGTAAGGACGGTTCGAAAGGATTGAATCCGATTTTGCAAGGAACATGCCTTTTTGAAAGAAGGCACAAAGTTTAAAAAAATCAAAATAACATTTAAAATAATATTTAATTCAAAAAAATGCAAACTTAAATATTGAAATAAACTATATGTTTTAAAAAGCCTATTGACACATATTTAAACACACACAATATATATATAATATATAAAGCACATCCGAAGTGAAAATATAGAAATAGAATCAAACATAACATATAAAACATATACAAACCACTCAACAATTCAAGCATGTGAAACTTTATCTGTTTATTTCTCTTCCAATTGCATTACTTCAGGTAGCTAACATAATGTTTAACATCTTGCATTCCAATTTCTCTGAGATCGGCCCTCCGCTCTATACCAAGCCTCTTGAAGCAAGCTCAAACAAGTTCTTGTGAGGGTCCTAAATTCTTGGTTCATATACAAAGAGATTGATTTTGTGATTTTAGATGCAGTTTATTATACACCCTCGCATGAACTTGGACTTGCCTCAAGGAGCTTGGCTGGGGGTTTGGGGGTGGAACCCCTGACCTAGCCACTATGCTTGAAAAGGTGCATAACTGGGCTGAGACAAGATTCAAAGTATCGATACGTATCGGCCCGTATCGTGCCAGTAGCTTCCCAATACTCCCCTACAGGGGTTGTATCGGGTCAGACCACGGTTCAGAGGGTAGCCAGGGCTTAAACCGACCCCCTCTGAACCAGTTTTGAAAAAATAAATAAATAAAAACATAAAAAAAGTACCGATACAGGCCGATACGCCCTACCGGTGGGCGTATCGGCCTGTGTCAATATACTTTGAACCTTGGGCTGAGACACATGCCCAGGCACAGTTGAGCATCATGCCAAAGTTTCCCTAATTTGGTTGAGGCATTGTACAACATGCCAAAAACTGCTCCCCACTCTCTAGTTCCTTTTAATAACGTTAGCAAAACAACCATCAATAGTGAGAGAAGAGGTTTGATTCTACACTCCTACTTTGCAACGTGGGTACCCAACATGAGCCCCCATGAAATGGGCTCTTACCTCCATTTCTGATAAGTCCACATTCCCACTGGTACTGAAGGCTCTATAGAATCAAACCAATAAAATCAAACCTAACATATAAAACATATTCACAAATGTAGAACTCTTAAATCTCTTTATTTGTTTCCTAATTGCATTACTTCAAATAGCTAATGTCAAAAATTTTGCATTCCTGATTCTATGAGCCACCTTTGTACCAAGCTCCTTAAGGCTTCAAATATCTTGTATTAGGATGAATGAATGAACAACATTAGCAAAAAGGGGGTTATACTCTATGGATATGTCTTTGAACTCCTCAATGGACAATATCCAAGAGCTGCGGAGGTAATGGAACATAGCCCTTCGAGGCGTCAAAGGACAACTCTTTAATTTCCTTTTTGATTACTAAATAATTTATTTTGATAGGTAATTAAAACTTTATTGAATATAAAAATGTGAACACCCAATAATATTCATGGAGAAACAAGCCCATTAGCCCAAAAGCCCTTAACTGCATATAATAGTCCTCTCTATACACCCTACCCCATTAATATGGCATTGCTGAGTGTAAGTACTATCCTACCCTTTAGTACTCCCAACCTTGCCAAGGAACCTGCAATCTCATTTGATCATCTCCTAATCCAATGGAACAAGAAGTTCCCTGTGGCTATAAGAGATCTGGCTGGCTTCATTAATTAATGCCAATATGTCCATGCACTTGTTAATTCTCCTTTCATCCTGCCTAAAAAAGCCTCTGAATCCCCTTCTGCCCTTCTACTTCCACCCTATCAAAACTAAGATCCTTAGCCAACTTTAAGTCCTTGCAAGGAAAGAAACTGAGCTATTATGGAATCCCCACAATCCATTGGACCACAAATGACATGGGATCACAACAACATGATTCCTGAGCAGTCAACCAACACCACATTGTCCCAGATTACCCAAAGGGAGAACCAGTGTTGGGCCATAACAGTCCTCAAATCATAAGATCAAGCCACAGCAACCCAAGTTTCAGCTAATGTCATTCATAGAGAAAATTCTTCAAGCTAATGTCACTCTAATAGTGACAAGGTAAATCATGGACCATATCTTCTGTTTATTTGAAAAAACTGGCTTCCTCCCATATCATTCATGGCACTGCAGTCCTAAGACTTCAGATATTTGTTCCTCTTTTGGTTGGAAGAGAGAACCAATTTGGGTCAAATAGTTGTTTTGTATTCTATGCTGACTTCCATCCAACACCAAACAAGGCCAAGAAGTGCTCAAGTCCTTGAAACAGAACTACAGGAAATAAATAGGTATTGAATTGTTTCTCCATGAGATTTGGAAAAACAACACTTATGTAGCAAAGGGTCTAATTTAGTTGCTGGAAACACGTTACACATGTCAATTTTCTTATGGAACACCTTCAAAGTTCTAACTGAAAGCCATAATTTTTGGTGGGATAGGGCCTAAAGAAGTTGAATTTACCAAAACTAAAACCAATGGGAAGAATTCCGGGGCAAATGGTGACAAAAAGTTGGGAACATAACTTCTTTTATAAGCAGAACCAAGCATAACAACATGATTGCCCCATATTAATTAACATAAGCATTTGCCATGGAGATCCTATTTTCTGGGAAACCATGTTCTCCCAAATTATTCAAGGATGAAAGAAGAATGAGGCCCAAAAGTTTTTAAACTAACCACCGATAATTGATGGTATCCTTGATCAAAATGACTACTTTTAGCATAGGAGACAAGACTACCTTCTAACCTACCAAAGGAATATGAAATTACTCCTAACACTGACCTATTCATCACATTTTTCTAAATAAACATGAAACATGAAATATTAAGGGTATTAAATAAAAGTCACATAATTAGCAAAATCCTCTAATTGCTATGAACACAACAGTCAATTTCATCTCTACAAATGAATTAGGGAAAGGATTCCAGAGATACCATTTTAAAGAATATGATTAGAAACCCAAAAAAAATTATTTAAAAGTCGCTAAATATTATTAAGGGCCAGTACATAAGAGATTTGGAAATGATAATATTATTTAAAAGTCATCAACAGTAAATAAAGAAACAGATTAATTATTAAATCTCCTACCACATCATTCCATCTAAAGTTAGTGTAAAACAATGAAAATCACAAAATAACCAAGTCCATAAATTTTACAATAACATACACTGAATAAATGAACAAAATAAACGAAGTCAATCTTACAGAATGGAAACATCCTCAGATTCATGATACTGAAAAAATGTGCAATTTCAGGAAATGGAAAGGAAATGCATGCCATATTAAAGTACCTGAGATTCATCAAGGAGTTTCCGGCTCATTTCCAACTCTCTCCTGAGGTTGTCAACATCCTCCATTGCATCTTTGAGCTTGGTTTCAGTTTCACTCAGCTGGTTAGACTTGTCTGCAAGTGCACTTTGCAGTTCCAAGACAAAATCATCCTTAAGTTTAGAATCTGTATCCACTCCTCCAGTTTCACAATGTAACATGTTCTGAGGCTCTAACGTGGTCTCAGCAGTGGAGCTATTAGATAAAGCCAAACCCAATTGTTCTGCCATCTTCTCTTGCCTGGATTTATCACCCACTTGCAGCTCATCCCGATGTGGTTCCAGCATTGATGAATCCAACTGCTGATTTATCATTCCAGAGGAATCTGACATATTTTCATCCACCCCTTCTCGAGCTTTGCCTGGCTGACTGGAAAACTGTCCTAGTTTTGCATCCAATGAAGCAGATGTGCTGGAAAGCTCATCCATGGGTTCAGTAGAGATGTAAGGCATGTGAGCTTCCACATCTCCTGATATTTCTGACTTGCACTCATCAGTTTTAACAGCTGAATGGACAAACTCAGAAACATCCTTACCACCTGAAAGCTTGTGTTCTTGCAAATACTGTTCAGATAATCTCTGCTCCAGCTCTTTAATGCGTTTCTCGTATGACAGACATTGCATCTGTTTCATCTTTAGCATAGACTGAAGATGTTTTCCATATTCATCTTTCAGATGTAGAGCTTCAGCTGTCTTCTCTGCTGCATTCTTCAGTAAACTATCCAGCTTACTATCATCTAGTGACTCATACTCAAGTTCAGGACTGAATGAACAAATTACTGCTATTGCAGAAGCAAGTTCAGCTTTTAGCCTTGCATTCTCTACCTCCATCTTGCTTGTTCCAGCAATCTCTACTGAATCACAACCTTCAAGTAACTCTTCAGAGTCATATTTCTCAGAGAGTTCCACAGAATCATCTTCTGCTTCAGCCAACTGAGAACTGTCATTTGATATGGAAAATGACCCTTTTGATGATCCTTGTTTCTCACCTTTAAGATGAATGTTTACCAAATAATCGGGGGCATAACGATCAAGATCAGCAATATCAACATCTATCAAATTAGAGTCAAAAGGAGCAATATTAACATCACATTGATTGGGAGTATCAAATAATCCCATAGATACTAATATATCACGAGGAATATAAACGCTCTGTGCTTTCAAGAACTGCTCCCGTCTTCTGACCTCAACTTCCCTCTTTGTTGCAAGCCTTTCTGCCAATTGTCCAGCCATGCCCATGTACAACTTCATTGAAGCCTTCCTTCTTACTACTTCTGCAAGGCAAGCTCTGTATGCAGGACCAATTCCACGGACCAATTTTATATCTTCAAAGAGATCATCTTGGCGCACCATTGCCTCTTTAAAAGCTGGAAACTGTAGCCGAATGTCTCTAATGAAGAATTGAACATATGCAACCTTTTGCATGAAACTATGCACAAAGTGGTTCATTTCATTCTTCTTATCTTTACAGATATTAAGCAGCTTGGAAATTGATCGATCACAAGACAGCATCTTGGGTAGGTGATGCTTGTCATGACCATCATACATGGGGCCAAGGGCTGAAACTGCATCATGAGGGCGGAGTGAAGCAGACAATTGGCAGCTCAGACAATCATCCACCAACTTCTTTACAGTGTTGACATCTTTGCTGCATGGAAATAAAAAATGAATTTCAGCCAAAAGGGAAGATAAAAATATTAACATTACCAAATACATAGAATGAATTATAGAATAAGACACCCAATATCAATATGGGGCTAGAGAATTTCCAGGATGGAAAATTGATACAAGCATTAAAACCTGTGAACTCTCAAAACATTGCTGCAAGACTCCTAAAGAATCATAAAAACTTCTTCAGTCTCTTGGACATAAAATGACAGAAGGTTTCGTTGCAGTCATTGACACCCAAAACAAGAAAGAAATGGAGGGGGGGTGGAACCAGCATGCTGGGCACAAGAAAACCATGCGCCAAGAAGCAAGGTCTAAAAATCATTCTCTAAGACTTATCTTTTGAGAACAAAAAAAGAAAGGTACCGATGAAGCCAGTTTTGGTAAAAAAACATGAAAGCAAAAGTCAATCAGTCGATGCATAGAGTTGAAGCAGGATGCACTAAGAAAAAGTAGGAAGAATTACCAAACAGAAAAAGAAGTAGGAAGAACATATTCTCAATAATGCTAGCAATTAGAATACATAAGTTTATGTGGTCTAATGGAAATAAATTCACCCCCAAAAGATATTACCAGCCCAAAGGATTCTTCAGAAAATGGTCCAAAAAATTATAACATCTAAGTTGGCTATGCCGCTATGGCAAGATAACGAACAACTCAGTACTACCAGAAAAGCATAAAAAATATATAGACATAAACCGAAATGGCATGCTCAGTTGTGGCATTCTCTTGTCATAAACAAGTTTAGATGTGCCCGTAATAAGGGCCAAAATGCTATTTTGGTATGCATAGAACTCCCAACTGGCAATTGGCATTTGATAGCTCATTAAAGCAAGGCTATTTTTTTCTGGAAATTGGAAATTGGAATTTGGTGGTAAACTAACTTCAATTAAAAGCATTCTGTCATCTCTTCCAACTTATTGCTTGTCTCTTTGTCCCATTTCAACAAAGGTAGTTGGGTTACTTGAGAAAAAAATTGAGGGATTTTTTTTATGAAAAGGGTAGATGGTCGTAGCTAAATATAGTTGGAGACAATTGAGCTTGGACCACAGGGTGGTAAACTCTTCTTATGGATGAGCACTATGGAAGGGAATTGGTAAGGCATATACTGATTTTATCAAAGGTGTCTGGTGTGAGGAGAGACCTCAAATGGAGCTATTTCCTCAGCTGCTTAACATTTCTCAGAATAGGGATGAGCTTGTGACTAATAATTATGAAATTTTAATGGCAGAGGAGGGCTTCTATTTAGAAGGCACCTCAATGATTGGAAGTTGGCTCCTATGTTTGAGTTAATGCGGAAGTTAAGCAAGGTGAAGATTGATCCATCACAGGCTGATAGGAGGGAACGGATTTGGGGAAATTCTGGGGTGTTTTTTACTAGATCCATCTATAAACAAACTGCTGGTTCTAATTTAACTCCTTTCCCAGCTTCAAAATTTTGGTTCTCAGCAGTTCTTTCTAAGGTGTCTCTTCTTATGTGGAAAGTTATCCTTAACAGATGATTAGCATTTTGTGTAATGAATGCATAGAAACTGTTTATCACTTATTTCTCCATTGTAGAGCCTTGGAGAACTGTGGGAGTGATTTTTAGGTGGAAGGGTGTATTCCAGAAACAATGGAAGCATTTTTTTCAACTGCTGGTAGTTGCAGGGCTTAAGAAAAGAAGAGGCACTAATATGGAAGATAGCCCCCCGAGCTGTGTTTTGGACCATAAGGTCTGAAAGAAATCCTAGGGGTTTTATAACAAGGGTGGAACCAAGGACATGTTGATTACTAAACTCAAAGGGAGGATGCTTTCATGGGTTGATCTGGTTAGGCCATTTAGGAGGAAACCTTGCCTCACTTTTTGATTTAAGTTCTCTTTTTGGAAAATCAATTGGATGCAATGGTTGTAAATTCCCAGTGTACAGTTCCTTGGCATACATGGTGTTTGTATATCCTTTTTGCTATTAATGAAATTTATGCTTTATCTTTTCCAAAACAAAAAAAAGTAATATTCTAAAACTGGTTGGAATGGAATATGCATCATGCATGTGGTTGAATGGACGATTCAAATATTCAAACATGCCCTGAACATTTTGCCCAGTTCATTTTAACTTATAAGCATTTGCAACTAGTGAAAGAACTTGTTGCAAGAGTTCCTGTACCAATGTTCTTGAAAATCCAAAGCAAAAGCCATATTGACCAACACTAGCAAATCAAGAAAAAGAAAAAGAAGAAAAACTGATCAAACAGAAAAAAGGAAGAAAAGGATGTTGGCCACAAAATAATAATGCACAATGATATCCATGAAATTGGTGCACAATAATGCACTCTGTGTATTTCCACAAATTGGTGCACTCTTTGTAAATTCAATGGTGAATCTTGTTACCACTTAATAGTTTCCTGTTCCTTCACTGCAGAGATTTGGGACTGGTTCTTCTCTTTGTTTGGGTGTAGGTGGAATGTGCCAATGGAGATTAAGATGTTGTTTGATTCATCAACTTTTGCTTGGCTGAAGAGAAGGGGAAGATTAATGTGGAGATGTACAAGAGCAGCAGTAATTTGGACCTTGTGGAAAAAAAGAAATGCTAGGATCTTCCAAGAGGAGAGAAACAAACACCAAGTTATAGACTGTGTAATGAATAGAGTTATACATTGGCTACTAACTTTGGATTTGTTTAGACAATACTCCTTTGATGACATTTGGAGGAACTGGTACTCGGTGGCTTCAAGATCAGTGCAGAAGGTTAAAACAAGGTTGGCTTGGGTACCTCCATTTGAAGATTTTTTGAAACTAAATTTTGATGGAAGTAGTCAAGGCAACAGGAAACCCAGGTCCTTCTGGAATTGGAGGGGCCGTAAGAGATAAGGAAGGAAATCTAATAGCACTCTATTCAGCACTGGTGGGGAATGGAGACTCATTGACAGCTGAGTTGTATGAGTTTTACAAGGTGTCCAGATAGCAAAAGAGATAATGTGGAGATCCCGGTGATAGAAGGGGACTCCAAGGTGGTGGTGAGCTGGATAAAGAATCCCGATTCAATGATATGGTGCTATAGAGATGAAATGAAGAAGTTCAAATGGCTAACACAACATATGAATCTGGTTATACAATGGGTGGGGAGGGAAGCTAAATTGTTTGGCTCATTCTTTAGCCAAGCAAGGGGTAATGAGGGATCAGTTGTTTTGGGCATAGTTGTAAATCTCTTGCTGCTTTTTTCTTTAAGTGTGAGGCTGCATGTCTCGCCTCTCCTTGGGATGCTTGTAACTGTTACTTATTATTTATGATACCAATGAAACTTTAACTTTATCCATCAAAAATATTAATAATAATGCACATTGTGAAAAGCATGAATATTCTGAAATACAATTATACAAAATCATAGTGCATATGCCTTGTACTCTGCATTATTGTTTTTTTTGGCTGTATATCCCTTGTGTACCATGCTCTCTTTTTTCTTATTATAATTAAATAATACCTTACCTTCTCATGAAAAAAAAAAGTTCTGAAGTAAAGAGTCATGGTGAATAGTCGGAACCACCTAAATTAGTTGAAAATTGAAAAGATTTAATTTACTTCAACAGTGAAAGAGAAAATATAGGAGAAGGGATCCTCAAATTGCAGCCTACATGAAACTCAGTGTAATTGAATAGGGCCTAATAAGTAAAACCTATAGACAAAGAGGCAAAAATTGCATACTCCCTCTCAGAATGTCCATCATTTCATTTTGTAAAAGAAGAACCAACTAGGCAACTACTTGAATTCCCTCAAAGTACCTACAAGCAAATCTATCTCGCTAGTGTAAGCTTTTGGAGGGTTAACCGGGGTCCCGGGCTAAAAATCTCAATGGACATTCTCTCTTGTTATACCTGTTTTATTTTTCGAATAAAATTCTACCATTATTCATCAAAAAAAAAAAACAATCCTGTTAGTCCATCTTTGTGTCCGTGTGCCACATCTCCTGTATTATCATGTCAGGTAATGCCCCAACAATGCAAAGTTGGCTAAGAAGAAGAAGATAAAAAATAGCTAACTCAATTAGGTCCATCTACAGGGTCCTTTTATCATGAACCATCTTTTCCCATGGAGATTGGTGCAAAGATAATCTTTACCAAAAGGCATTTAGGATCACTACATGCTGGCTTTGCAGCACAATTTCCACTGTCCCTGCATCTCCCATACCCTATGGTTTAAAGTGAAGATTGAGTTTCATGACCATCTATGGTAAACAGATACTCATGGCAGTTAGGAGGTTGCTTTGTTCTGTCTTCCTCCTCTCAATGGTTCTCAAGAAATTTACAATTGAACTTCACACACACACAGAAAGAAAAAGGGAAAAAAAGGTACGAGTAGAAAGTATCCATAAAGATTGACCCTTAAAGGACTTGTTTCCTTCTTTGTACTCCACTTCCTTGTACAAAAATAAGGTGATTTCGAGTTTCCTAGGACCTAATCCATTCTACTTCACCTTTGAATCACAATTGGGATTTTGGGTTCCGAAGGGGGTTGAGGGATGTAGCCACCTGTTTGTTAGAGGCTTAGAGATTCTCTTACTTCTGGATAAAGCCTGCCTAGAACCTTCTAAACCAGCCAGGAGAGTTTGGTTTGGTTTCCAAATCCTGACGGCTTCTTCTCTTGTGCCTCTTTTCATAAAGCTCTTTGCCAATCCTCTTTCTCTCTGTCTTTACCTTGGAAGGAAGTTTGGTTTCAGCCGATTCCCTCTAAAATTAAGGCTTCTGTTGGGAAGTGGTATATGGGAAAATTAACACTTTGGATTACTTGCAAAAGAAGAGGCCTTTTTTGTGTATTTCCCTGAATTGGTGCACCCTGTGTAAATCTGATGGTGAATCTTGCTATCAGCCTATCACTTGCTTATTTCCAGTTCATTTGCTGCAGAAATTTGGGAGTCGTTTTTCTCTTTGTTTGGGTGCAGGTAGTATGCCAATGCAGATTAAGATGTTGTTTGATCCATCTACCTTTACATGGCTGAAGAAAAGGGGAAGAATAACGTGGAGGTGTACTAGCAACAATTGTTTGAACATTATGGGAAGAAAGAAATGCCAGATTCTTCCAAGAGAAGGAGAGAAGTAAACAACAAATTATGGACTATGTAATGACTAGAACTATACATTGGCTACAAACTTTGGAACTGTTTAGATATTTCTCCTTTGATGACATTTGGAGGAATTGGTTTTTGGTGGCTTCTAGTTCAGTGCAAAAGACTAAAACATGGCTGATTTGGACACTGCCCGTGGAAGGCTTTAGGAAACTACACTTTGATGGGAGTAGTCAGGGCAACCCAGGCCTATCTGGAATTGGAGGGACCATAAGAGACAAGGATGGGAATTTGAGAGCACTCTACTTGGGACCAATGGAGAATGGAGACTCTTTAAGGGCTGAATTGTATGCAGTCGTACAAGATGTACAGATTGCAAGAGAGATAGTTTTGGAGTGTTTGGTGATAGAAGGGGACTCCAAGGTAGTGGTGGGTAGGCTTAGAGATCCAGATTCAGTGGTATGGTGCTATAGAAATGAAATGAAGAAATTCAAATGGGCAACACAACATATGAATTTGATTATACAATGGGTGGAAGGGAGGCTAATGCATTTGCTGACTTTCTAGCCAAGCAAGGAGCAACTAGGGATCAGTTGTATTGGACCCAATTGTAATCTTTGTGCTATTTTTTTTTTTTCTTTTAAAGTGTGAGGCTGCAGCCCGCACCTCCCCTTGGGATGCTTGTAACAGTCTTGATCTTTTTGTTGATAATGAATTTTTAATGAACTTTTATTTATCAAAAAAAAAAAGTATCCATAAAGAACTAGAGAATTAGAGCATATCTTTGGCTTTTGTCATGCCATCTTCTAGAGCCCTCGGGGTAGTGATTCAAATGGAAGGTTAACATGTTAGAATTCTAATCCCTAGTAGAAATAGGATTCAAGTCTAATTAATTTACATTTCAACCTTTATGGATTATTTGGGGTTTGCTAGAACTTGAAGGAGAGGGAAGGAAAAAGTACTTCAAATCAACTTTTTAAGTTCATGCAACATATATTTGTATACCAATATCCTAAAAAAGAGATAAATTTTGGTTACCCTAAAGTCCTAAACTGACAAACATGAGAAACAAGACAGATGCAGGTTTAAGATAAAAAAAAAACAAACACCAACCTCAGAGACTGCATTATACTCTTTTGCTCATGGGGATATCTCTGGTGGTCTTTGACTATCAATTCTAAGTCCCTAATTGCTGAAGAAGCCTTGCTAGAAAACAAATCTTCAACCCGCCGCTTCAATTCATTAAACATCTGCTTAAGTTGTGAAACCTTTGCCTCAAATTGCCTGTGAGAGCTGTTACAATTCTCTACCAATTTCCGTAAGTTTTCTTCCTTAACAAAATCAAGAAGGCATTTGCGGGTTTCTGTCTGCAGAGCTGGGTGAAGCTTGCAGGACCGCAGTTTCTCTATATCCCTCCCAAAAGTCATCAAAAGGTCCGAATGATACCGATGCTGTTGCAGGTAACACTTCATGAAGTCGGCATACATTTGGTGTATCATCCTATAGTAATGTTCCATGCTTCCAGTGGCAGTCTCCATAGCCCTCTCTTGCACTTTCTGCTCTCTCAGAAGCCTCTCACAAATCTCAAATTTCACCTGGGTACAAGTATAAATAGCATGCCCACGTTGGTAATGGTATCTGAATTGCCGCTCGTAAGAAGGCAAAGCTTTGACTGCAGGGTCTGTAGCATCATCCAGAGGGTGTAGGTCTTGCGAAGCCGATGGCAATGGCGGGTCAACAATCTCCGGGATATCAACCTGCTCTGATGGAGGAGGTGGTGAATCCGTTAACAGTCTTGCTCGGTTGTAGAGGAAGACCTCACGATCCTCGCAAGGGAGTTTGTATGCCGACAAGGGCCGTTGAGATTCAAGCTTCATGTCCAGACAGAGCAGAAGCTGATCATTTAAGTGAATACCTGCTACGCCTTCTATGTATCGCTGAACTGCCTCAACCGGCGTCGATTCATCACAGTCAAGCTCGAAAGTGTGTCCGTTCTCCGCAATATGAACGAGTAGCTTCCGTCCAGAGGCGAAATCCTCTGTAACACTCGAACTCATCTTATCCCTAGATCAAAATCTCCACCACAGTAACCAATTAAAAAACAATCAATTCTAAAATTTTTCAATCTTGCTCTCACTCTCCAATAGCCACACCCAAGCGACCCCCTCCACAATCCTCAAACCACACCAATGAAATTACCAGTTAAGAATCAAACAATACCACAATCAATTCAATTCAGCGATGCATAAACACGAATCACTTCACCACAGACAGAAAATCCACCACTAACATAAAAACCCCAAATTTGGCGAAAACCTGACCAACCAAGACCATGAGTATGCACAAAAACCCTAATTGTCACAAACCCATGGCAGAAACCTTCAACAAAACCCAAATTACCCAAATACCCACCAAAGATATGATCAATGTAACCCTAATACCTCACCCCCAACCACCGTTCCTCACATAACCCGGATCAATCACCTCCTAAACCTGCGTGAGCAACCCAATCGAGAACCCATGAACGAACAGGAAAAGCCAAGCAAGGAAATTTCTCGAACTGACACGCCAAGTCGCCAACCAACTACGAATCCAACTGGGAAAATTAAAAAGAAAATAAAAGGGAATCCCAGACAACGGAGTACTTCAACGACTGGCCAAGTTAATAAAAACCAGGAGAAGAAAGTCGATTACGTGTCCAGATAGAAGAGCGTGAACTCCCTTGAAGAAAAATCCTAATTTCAAGAATCTAGGCTTTGTAGCAGGATAAATGTTTCCTCTATTCTTCTTCTTCTCTTTTGGTATTTTTTAAGCACAGAGAACCTTCTGCGGCAAGTTACGACTTTTAGCAGAAGAGCTCTCCTTCAACAAGAAATTCAGAAAAACAGATAACCAGCTTTATATCCCTCTTTTCATTATTTATTATTAACTTAATTTTTTATTGAATTATTTTTTACTTCAACATCATTATTATTTACTTTTAAATAATTTAAAATAATTGTACCCTTTCTTTAATTAGTGGTCTCCCTTCTCTATGTGCATTAAAAAGATTAAAAGACTGAGAATTTATGGTGTGTGGGTCCTACAGATGTGATTGGCTGGTCTCAACCGTCCATGAAGTACGCTAGGCCGAAAATTATACAGTAGACAAAACCTTAGACTCAGATACTTGCACATGCAATAATACGAGTCCAGATCTCCCACGTCTTCTCACGTAACATCGCAACCACACATGGGGAAGATCTCATCGTCGTACGTAGGTGTTGTGGGTAAACGTGCAGAGTTCTTCTGGGCAGAAGATCCGGACTCCAATCACGCATGTTTAAGTGGGACCCACCATTTGATGCATCTCCCCTGAGAGACCCATTTGAGCCGGATTTGGTTTCATGAGGGGGGAAGGGCCCCACTGCTTCATGGATCTCATCTCATCTCATCTTAGATATCCATCGGGCAAATTATTGAGATGTGGATGTGGTGGATCCATTATTTCATTGGTGGCAATGGGTCTGGCATGTCGGTTCGGGTATGCAATAGGTTCCGAATAGGACCCTACTCACAAACAGTTAAGGTCCAGCAGTGTTAATCCTAACAAACTTGGGGTTCTGAACCCCAAACCCTAACCCTAATCCAACCTGACTTTAACCCTATCTAATCTACCGTAACCCTAATCTAACCTAAAATCCCTCAATCCTAACCCAATCCAATTCAGCTCAAGGTTTTCTTCAAGTTGGGCCCAACCCAACTTATTATTTTTCCCATCCTCTTAAAATCTTCTCAAATTTTCTTAAATCTTTGGACCAAGAGACTTAAAATCCAACTTTTAAGATCATATATTTACCATATTTTTATTGGTATTTGATTGTTTGGTACTTTTATTGGTTCTTTTACAGCTTTATTACAAAAGTGAAAATAGCAATGTTTTAATTGATTAATGTCTATTATGAATTATGATAAATCTACTATTGAAAATCTAATATCTTTTTAAAACATAAAATTATAAAACGAAAATCACTAATAATAACTTATCATTAGGATTAGGGCTTAAGAGTTAAAATAACTGAACATCGTATGTAGGATGTAGTAGGACTATAATACTTATGTAAAATAGCAATAATAAAGTCATATTCAAGCTGGGTCAGGTTACAAGAGGGTTCAACCCGAAGTGAAGTTGGGTTGCAGAAGTCAATGCTATTCTAGCTCAATCATCAACCCGAATTTTTTTCAGTATGGATTAGGGTTAACCTGATCCAAGTTGCAAATCTAATTAGAAGTATTGGGGAAAATTTAGATTTACTTTCACAATAAATTTGTAACTTGAATCATATTGCATTCAAAGTTCTAAGATGTCTCAACCTCGGGATTGCATGTTTTTAGCATATCTTCTTTTATCCCCACTTGACAAATTTTTATTACATTGTATAGTTGAGCATAATAACAATGGGGAGAATTGATGACAATAAAGGGGGTATAGTGTCATAAGTCAGGATTTTGAAAGTTCTAATTTGTTCTGATCATCTGAACAAGTAAAAAAATGTATAAGGTGAGTTTTAATGAAGACTTCTCTCTTTTTTTTTTCTTTAACCAAAAAAGCAAATTTCATTAATAAATGTTCAGATTATAGCCAAAAATATTACAAAAATAGCAGTCCAAAAAAATGACAAAGTAAACCAATCTCTTGATTGTTGAAGAATAGAAAGAAACAAACTCTAAACATATAGAGAGAGAGAGAATATTGAGGCCTTTAGTAGATTTGTATAGGTTTCCCTACCTTTTCTTTCAAATTAAACACAACATTAATGTTAACCTTGGAACAGCAAACCATATTCTTGATTGTTTCCTGATGGACCAAAAAACTCTAAATATGTTTATATGATAATCTATATTATATATAAAAGTGTGGAAACTATGTGAAACTTTTTTAAATTAAAATCATCATCTATTTCATTGTTTGAGAAAGAGTATAAAAGTCATTTTATTATAATTTTAATGCATTTTTAATGGCTATATTTGTGTATTTAAATCATCTCCAATTGTAAGGATTGAAAATATAACTTCAATTATTACTTTCCACCGTCATTTAATCCTCTCTAATTAACTCTTATACTTAACGTATTAAATCTCATTTTCTCTTATTAAATCCTACATTTTAAAGTTATTTTTCACTAATAAATGCTACTAATTAGATATATGTCAATACTTTTAACAATATAAACCCATATGTTTTTAAAATTGACTCAAAAGCAAAACCATTCTTTATCGAAGTGGTGGCTAAGCAATTCAACCATCCGAATCAAAATGATCAACCTATGAAGTTATAGTACATAATAAAATTCTTAAAATATAAATAAACATAAAAATTTACAAAAAAAATATAGAAAAAATAGACACATTTATGATACTTTTATTAATCAATTTCAAAAAAAAAATAAGTGCAATAAATAAGAATTATTTTTATTGATAATGAAAATGAAATTCATAATTTAGAACAAACCAAAAATGAAATATAAAAGTTAATAATAAATAGTTCAACTTTTTGGTTTAATGTGTCAATCTTTAATGTCATAAATAAATAATAAAAATTAATAAAATATAAAAATACAAAAATCAAAAAAATACATAAGTTTTGCAAAAAAAAAAAAACATTCAGACAACATGTGTATAATATCATGTATTTATCATATTAAAGAAAAAGTAAGTATGATATATCAAAATTATTTTTATACATAAAAATATAAAAATATATATATATAGAAAAAATTAAACATAGCTATAATTCTATATTTACACTATTATTAAAAATATGAACAAGATTGTGGAACTTTCTTTCAACTAAAATCAAGGTTTTAAAACCGCCCTAGAAACGGAATTACTTTGGCTTCCAGTTTCCAAGTCAATGGTTTAACCATCCAGGTTAAGTGGGTCAAACTAATGTAACTTTTTATTTTGACCATTAGATTAAGATTAGGTTAATGTCCACTGTGTATATACATTATTATGAGAGGGAGTGTCAAACTTTGAGAAGGAGGCAGTTGGTTAATGCCGAGAAGTGAGAAAAAAGAAAGAGAAGAACAAGAAGATGAAAAAGAAGAAGAAGAGAAGGAAGCGTCTACAGAGATGATTTTTATCATGTTCACCAATCATTGTTGCATAACCGCTTTGCCCTGAGAAGAAGAAGATGAAGACAAAAATGAAGAAGAAAAAGGAACTACTGTTGTCGGCTTTATCCATGTTCATCATCACCACCAATACAACACCATTGTCCTCTTCTTACATCTCTCTAATTCTCTCTCAAATCCCAGATCGTTTTTTTCATTGCTTTATCTTAGATTTTAATATAAATTCAGTGTTTAATCTTTCATCTCTTGCATCGCTTTTTTATTTCTTCATTGGAATTGTAATTTGTTTGTTGTTACAACTTAAAAAGAATCATAAATATGAGAAAAATCAAAATCAAAGTCGAAAAACTAGAAACCCTAACTAATTTTTTCCATTGGGAATAATCGAACAAGATTATGAGATATGAAAATTTCTCTTTTCAATTTTTTTATTTTAAAATAATAAGTTGGAATTAGTTTAAAAACAACTCGAGAACCATTAATTAGGTTGAACATTTTAATGGTTAAACCATCCGGGCCATTGGTTTTCTAACCATTTCAATGGTTTTTTGTAAAATAGTGGTTCAGGGCCACAAGCGAAACCAATGACCTAAACGGTTCAACCATCTAGTAAGGTTTAAATTGTAAATTAAACTACTACTTTTAACCTAATTTAATTCCCTCTATTCAAATCTTACATTTTTTTTTATAAATGAATTAAAAAAAATACACCAAAAAGATAAAACACTACAAAAAGAAGAATCTAGCCAAGTGAGTAGGCCTATCAATGATAATTAAAACTTCATAACTTGATTTGATTATCACATATTTGGATAAGGTGTTTGTGTAATCATATTTGAATTTTGTAATATTAATAATAAAACATAAAAAATAAAAAATACATAAAGTATATGGAAAATTTTAGATATATTATTCTTATAATTATCATTATCTAAAATTGTTACGCGCAAAGTACATGCACACTTACTAGTAAAAATATAAAATTCTATAAAACATTGATAAAATAATTAGATTTAACTTTTCAAAATAAATATGTCAAAAATAATGAAAATTCTAACAAATGTGCCTAAATCGGATCCAATCAAATATACCTAAATTGAAATGTACTTCATTAATACATAAATTTGAGTAAGCTAAATGATGATGTGCGATCTGACAGCTCCCTAATAGAGGGTAGTTCAGGCATCGAGATAGTTAGTCTGTCAAGTCGACTTACAAAGAGACAATATAAGAGTACCCGAGCTGCTTTACCCAGGGTAGGCACTTTGATGCTTAAGTTAGCGAATTGGAGGTTTTTTAGAGAATTGAAAGCAATATTGCTAGAGTATTGAGAGAGTTGAATCATGCATACCTCTTGAAGTTGAAAATGAGACTTTTATATAGGCATTGGCTAGCGTGAGCTTCACGCACAACATTCGAGATCTTTGGAAAGACGTGGCTAGTCGGGATAAAGTCCTTGGAGGTAGTTCTGAACGTAGACTTGGCTTTTGTGCCTTCCTCTGGAACATTCGGTGTGGGAGCTGACTTTCGGGAGACCCAAGAATGATGGGATGCACACACAGAGGAGGTCGACCTCACAGGTCGCCACCTGAACCTCAGTCAGGTCGACAAGTCCTTGAGGGAGATCGCTTCTTACGCCAAGGCCACTTCGACTAATACTGACGAGGTACCATAGGTCAGCAAGTCCTTGATGAGGTCGCTCCACGCGCCAAGGTCCCTTGGACCAATAACAACGAGGTACTACAAGTCGGCACTAGACCAGGCATTGCTAGCCACCCTGCCAAGGTGCCTGAATTGTGTATAAAGTGCCCTAGACTGATTCTGGGGTGCATCTCCTTGACTTGATGAGATACGTGTCTATCCGCATGGCGTTGAAGTATCAAACGACGAAGGCAAACGCCACATATTGCCAAGTTAGTGGAGGGCCAAATCACCCATTATCACTAAACATGATCAAAATGTTACATATTATTAACAAAAATTAATAAACCGAATTGATATTAATTAATATTGTTGAGTAAAATGAATTGAAAACGACTAATAAGATACAATATAAAATTTATTAATACATACAATATATAATTTAAATATTTTACTAATATATCTATCTATATCTATCTATCTATATATAGAGAGAGAGATACATAGATAGATAGATAGATATAAGGATATTCTTATTGGATTGGACAAATGGATTTCCAACCCTACAACCCGTAAAACAGCAAATAGTTTAGACGTTGATTGAAACACCTGACTTAAAAGGGAGTACTAATGTAACAGATGAATCTTTCTGGGGTGGCTGGCCAAATTTGAACCGTTCTCTAACGGTCAAGAAAAACATGATGGATTCAAATTGGTAGGTGGCAAGGTGGGTTTCACCACCCAAATGCATGCAAGAAATGTGCTGAGTAGTACAATAACAATTAATATCTATAGTCTATACAGTGAATGTAACATGCATAGAACATGGCCCACATTGTCATCTCTAGCTTGTTGATCCGACTACGTATTTATGTCAAAGATTAAATTAATCTTTTTTTTCATAAGTTTGATAAATCAAGAAATTTGTATAAATACATAAAATTGGTAATCGTACCATACCAAGCTAAAAAGCCTATAGATAATTTACATAATTAGTGGATAAAAGAGAAGAAAATAACTTTTGCAATTGACAAATGGTAAGTTAAGAATCACCAACGGAAGAAACAACAATCTAAGCCTGAAGGGTCAATATATACTAATTTATTTTCATATTTTCCTTGTTTTGGAAAATGAAATCAATCTAATGTGTCCAACGTTTCCAATGGATAGTGACATCGAAGATGTTCAACCCATTGGTGTGAAAGATTATCATCATCATCATCTAAGCCTTACGGCAACTATATGAGGTCAGCTACATGAATTCTGTTTCATTATTCCATTCTATTTAATGTGATATCCTTAGAATCCATGACCTTGAAAAATATCCCTCTCCCACAAAATAGACTTTGTGAAGTTTTAGATGATATTCCTAGGATTGGACCCAAATTTTATAGGTGGCCTATTTAGAGGATGAACCATGAATTTCATGAAATCAGATCATGGCTGACCCAAAACATTGCTCTTCTCCTGGAAAATGCGAAGTTTGGGGTCAGAGGACTCTAAAATATGAATCAATATTGGCACAGATTTCACATCCAGAGGGTTAGATCACCATTACATGGATCCCAAAGCAGAGGTTTACTGTGTCAAATTTCAGCTTGAAATATGATCTAGATCTCACACTATGTTAAATAGGGTCTAGGGCTATTATAACTTGCCACATGTTTCATAATTTCACCCACCCTCTGATGGGCTTTAGGTTCCTACCTGGTAGATCAGTTGGGTCAAAAATAGTATGCTTAGAAGTTGTAGCTATCTTACCTTAATGCATTTAATGATTTAATTGTGTGGTGAAGAAAAGTTTCTCTTCAATGTCTTTAACCCCCTATGCAATCTGCATTGCCCCCCACCTTAATTAGGAGGGCTAAGAAAGTTATGAGTTCAGATCATATGCCAACAAAAGACGTTCTAACACCCTCCTAACATAATCTGACACTACACATCTCATTTACAAAAGATCCAAATGAGATGTTTGGTGTCATATTATGTTGGGAGAGTTGGAACGTCTTCTGTTCACTCCAGATCTGTCACCCACAAAATGTTCTAATATCTATATCCACTGAACACCACCGTCATGTATTGGGAACATCTCCCTATAAATGAAAAGGGAGATATTTCTAACACGCAACTATAATGTCCGGTGGGTAGAGACATAACAATTTGTGGGTAGCAGATTAGAGCCCTCTTTTGTTGGCAAGTGATCCAGACTCCAGAGTTATGAATCTCTAGGCCGCAATTATTGACAAGAGTCAGTAGGTAGACAATTCCTTATTAAAGCTTCACTTGTTTGATCATAAACAAGGTACGAAATTTTTCAATCTGCACAACTTTTACAATGAAAAATTAGTTCCTTTTACAATATAGAAACAAAGTAAAAAATATGGGAATTAAACATTTCAAATCAAATGGGTTAGATCACTACCAGCCGGGCTGTCGAACAAGAATTTCCCACAAAGTGGACAGCCCATGTTGCCTTTTATCATGTGCATAAACCTAATGATCCAAGAATGGAGCCAAGTTGGTTACAAAATATGTCACCAAAAAAAAAAAAAATTCTGACATGGCAGTTGTTGTTCTTTGAAATAAACAAAATCATAAGCCCAAAGTTTTCAAACTCTTGGAAACATTTTGAATAGAATTTGACACTAGATTAGTTGAAGTGGGAAACTAATTAACATTTGATTTTAACTGTTTGAGAAAACAAATAAGCAAACAAAATGTCGGTGCCAAGTATTAAAAAGTAGCATGATTTCACATCAATAATAATAAAATCTAGCTGTTTACTGGAATCCAATTCTTAATTGGGTATTGTTCAATGGTCCCATCTTAGTTCTTGATTATTTATTAGGCATGATTAGTTAAGTTAGAAAATATTGAATCTCAATGTTATAAAAGTCTAATTTATAAGAGTCCGATTCTTTATTTGGGTAGTGTTCCATGGTCCCATATCTTAGATCTGAATTAATGAAGTTATTGACCCCTAATCATGTATCCTTTGACACCCTTGCCTCTTATGCATTGGAGGAAAGTGCAGAATATAACTTAAAACTATACAGATTAGAGAGAATTCATGCTTCATTAATTGGCAATGTCTTTTCATTGAATAAGCTCTTATCTCTCCCACTGCTCATGTCCTAATCTTTCTCTAGCTTATCAAGAAGTGTCCATGCCTACACTTGTTAATGGATCACCACCAGCAGGTCTTATCAGTAATTGAAGGCTATTGAGTGTTGAGAAAATATTTAGTTCATATATATCTGCATAGAGAGGTGATTATCCAGACCTTCAAACCAACTTGCTAATTTGGGTTAGACAAGTGCTTCAATTCCCTTGTCTATGTCAACTATATGATCCCCACCATGTACTGAATATTAAAACTACAAAATATTATTAAAACATTAGGGTGCGTTTGAAAATGATGCAAATAAGTGTGAATGCAAATATATAAAGTATAAAACGGTGTATATAAATTGTAAAATTGGGTTAGTTTTGCACTAACAAATTTACCTTCTTACTTAACAAACTTTTACTTGTAATGGATGCAAACACAAATTCCAATAAAGCAGATTTTTTTTTTATCAAAAGCCCACTTGAATGCAAATTTACTTCTTTTTTATTGATATACTTTTACATCTTATTATCAATGTAAATATGCATTGGAAAATGTATTTTCTGTCATTTGTCAATGCATAAATGTAATATTGCCAAACACAGGCAAAAGTGAACCAGAGTGCAAATTTACCTTGAACCGTAATTTACACTCCATTTGCATCGTTTTCAAACGCAGCCTTAGAGTTCCAATATAATTGAAAGAAAAATCCACTGAAGAGTGCTTTATTTGCTTCGGAGCCAAGAATAATTGGGCTGGCTTGTGGAATATGCATTTGGAATATTGATATGTATTTCACATCTATAGGGTTTAGGGCTGTCAATGGGTCGGGTCTAGTTTGGGACAGCCTATATCAGTCCCAAACCAATTATTTAATCGGGACAAAACATAGACTCCGCCAAAATCCCATTTAATAATTGGGATAATCGGGTTTGACCCGATACACCCAATTAATACTGACATATATAATTTTTATGTAAGATAATTTAAAACTTGAGTTTTGGATAATATATAATCTTAATAAAAATGACGGTAAAATAGTAAATTATTTATATGTTAATAAATCAAGTATTTTTAACCAAAATTATCTTATATATTATCTATTAACTTTACCCGGCCCTTTAAACATAAAATATAATAAAAATTATATATTATTAACAAAATAATCAGTTCAAAACAAGCAAAAACAGAAATTGTCTCAATATTATTATTAATCGAGACAAAATGACAGAATCAGCATTAACATAATCGTTTAGGTTCGGTTCAGTCAATCGGGTAGAACCAACCCATTGACATCTCTAAAAAGGGTTAGACCACCACTAGATAGCTCCCAAAGCAGAGGGTTACAGTGAAAAATCAGTTTGAAATTTTGTAATACGATCTCACAAGATGTTAGATGGCTCTAGGGCTACACGTTCTATAATTTCACCATATTGGCTGTGCATCCCACACACGCTCCGCAGCACATCCGGGGAGATGTTCCCAATGTACGGTTGGGATATACTGTGGGGAGCCAATTCAGACTCCAATTCCTTGAAGTTTCATTTGTTTGGTTATGGTACAAGTTCACGATTCCCTTATCATGAATAAACACCACCATTTTCTGGGGAAAATTGTTGGTTTTCCCACGAAGCAGACAGCCCATGTTGCCCTATCATGTACATAAATCTAATGATCCAAACATTCAGCCCAAGCTGGTTACAGTTTTTGGAAACATGCCTGCACAAAAGTTGAAAAGAAAAAGAGAGAGAATCCCCAGGTTAAGGGGGTATTAACCTACATGTATGATTCAAAAGCTGTCATATCATAGGTTAGTTAGTTGAAGTGGGAAACTAAGGGTTTGTTTGGTTTATAATTGGAATAGAGTCTGAATGAGGAATGGCTGGAATGGATTTTCATTCACAAGAGGGGGAGAAAATGGACATTCTTTTAAATGAGAGAATAAATAGGAATGAAATTCTAATTCCGCCAAACCAAATATTTGGAATCAGAATATTGGACCATTCCGATTCTAATTTCAGACTGCTATTTCACAAACCAAATGGAGCCTAACATTTCAATTTAACTCTGTAGACAAGCAATCAAGCAAAAGGTCAGTGCCAAATATTAAAAAGTAGCATTATTTCACATCAATAATAATAAAATCTGAGTTTACTGGAATCCAACTTCTTAATAGGGTATTGTTCAATGGTCCCATATTAGATCTGATTATTTATTAGACATGATTAGTTAGATCTGATTGTTCCATGGTCCCAGATTAGATCTGAGCACTTGGTGGGTCCAAGATGTTGGATCTAACCCGTTAATGGAGTTCCTGACCTCTAAACATGTATCCATTGGCACCCACTGTTCACCACCAGCAGGTCTTATTAGTAACTGAAGGGTGTTGAGAGAATATTTAGATCATATCTGAACAGAGAGGTGATTATCCAGACCTTCAAACTGATTTGATAAATTGGGTTTTACCCAAATGTTTCAGTTCCCTTGTCTATGTCAACTATATTATAGCCCCACCATATTTGTACTACTACCCATTTTATTAAAATATTAAAATTCCAGAAGAGTTTGAGTTCAGAGGTTGAACCAGCCCAACCTACATGAAATGTAAATGTCCAACAAATACAGTACTAATTCATGGGTGATTTTGAGGCTTTGGTTCTCTTCCCCCTTTTCCTCCTGTTTTTTATATTATCAAGGTTAAGAACTTCCAATTGTAGCAAATTGTGTGGTAAGTTCAGCAACTTTTTCTTAAGAGAATTCAGTAAATATAGATTGAACCATAATATGAGCAAGATAACTATGATTATAAATTAAATAGGACCCATGATGTAATGGTAAAATGATAAAATGTTAGGGTGTCAAGAATGAGACAAGTGGGTTTGAGACTGACAGTGACCACTTTGTGTGAAAAAAGTGCCAAAAGTTAAGACTGTGTCCAGCCCGCCCATCTTAAGACTTGAATTGAAGGTTGTGTTTGAATGCTGTGTGAATTATATACAAATCAATTTAAAAGGTATGGACAATGCAATTGAAAACCAGGATTATTGATGTAAATGTTTATATCACTTTTATATTTTATCAAATTTAATGTTTATATCGATTATTAATGTAAAACTCAATATAAGTTGAATTTTACATTGATTTTCGATGTTTAATTACACTCCATCCAAATTACTACAAAACTGGACTGGAGTACAATATAACACCAGTCTAATATTTACACTACAAACAAACACGGCCAAAATAGCTGTGTACAACATTAGATAATGACCATTTAACCCAAAATAAAAGAAAGATGAGAGAGAGAGGAGACTGAATCTAATCCCAACAAAGGTCCAACAGGCATTGCAGCTTTTCATCGGAAACATCTCTCTGGAAGACAGGGGAGATGCTCCCAATGCACAGACCTGATCCAAACTGCAGAAATAATAGAAAAAGAAAAATCTTCTTGCTTTCCTTAACATGGTACTATGGTAGTATTATTTCTCCATATAAGATGGACCACTAGTTAAATGACCCAAACCGACCCGTTTTGATCACTGGACCGCTTAACTCCAATCCAATTCTAATATAACCAATAACTACATATCCACCAAATCTCAAACTTGCTTGAAATATTCCTTATTATTTTCAATCATAAACCCTAGCCATTTCTTTCCTTAACCAAGAATCAACCTACCAGCTCCATTTTCTTTTCTTTTATTTTTAGGCAAAAGCCGGGGTCTGGGTCATAGATCCCGTAAAACAATACCTATATTCGAAGACTAGCTTGTCTCACATCCTACAATTAGAGGATTGGGAGTTTGGGACCCACTATAAATGAGTCCAATGGAGAATAGTGAGGCCAAAGATCAACTTTAAACATAATTCAATTATGGCCCAGACCCGGACATTGCTTTGATGAACAATTAATAATCATGTACAGTGATCAGAGATGCCCATACCCATTGTTTATTGTTATCAGCCCCGGTTTCCTAGGTTTGCTTTGCGGACTTGTTCAATTATGGTCCGAATCTGGACATTTGCTTTGATGAATCTGGACTTGTTCAATCTGGACATTTGCTTTGCGGACTTGTTCAATCTGGACTTGTTCAAATATGATCCAATGTCACCTACCCATATGATAGGTAAATCAATTAACCATACCCTACACCATCACGTGCATAAGTGACCCATAGGTCATGGGTCCGAATATATGGATAATGTAGGGGTATTCTGTAGTGTTGATGAGAAATTGGTGGATGTGGACTGATCCCACATCCACCACATCACAATAGGCCCTATGGCAGAGATCAATCCACACTACATCATAGCTCATAGCTGTTCTAAACTGTGGACAAATTGTGTGGACTACACCACACCATAGTCCACAGTCGTTCTAAATTATAGACAAATTGTGTGGATTGTACCAGTCTATATCCACAATGGTGTTCTATAGGCGTGGTGTGGACTAGTCCACAACACACTTTTTGATTCCATGTATCTCATATACATTTATGAATGGTTTACACCAACGTTTTAAAAAATGACCCGAAAACAAAACTGTTCTAACCACTAGTTTTCGGGTGGATGGTCCGATTGTCTGGTTCGAACGGATGGTCGTTCAAACAAATAAATTAAAAAAATAGAAAAAATAATAATTAAAAATAAAAAACAATAAAAAACTGTTGAACAAAACCGCTTGCCTAGATGGTTTTTGGCCAAAATCGGGTTTGGGGTAAAACAAAACTGCTTGCCTAGACGGTTCCCGGGCTGAATGGTCTGACCGTCCGGGTCAACGGCGGTTCGAAAACCTTGATCTATGTAGTTAATCATAAATATCTAATTTTTGCATTTTATATGATAAATATATTGAAAAATGCATCAATGAATTAATATTAACCAATAAATATTAATTTTTATAAAAATAATTAAAAAATAAAAAAAATATATTTTAAATATTTTAAATATTATTTTATTGATAAAAAATATTAAAATGTGAAACAGACAATAGGATTTCAACCTTTTAGGGAGAGTGTGAAGCAGTGGATCAAAAATAGAGTGTGGATGGTCCCTAACCATGAATTTTTGCCGTGGACGAAAATTTGGGGTGTAGATGGGACCGATCCACAATATAGCGTGGGCCGGTCCCGTTTACAACCAACAGAATAGGTGCTCATCCCATGGATGAACACAGTGCCATCGTAGTTGGTTTTGAAATCTGATCCTGACCCACAAAATAATTAACAATTTAGCAAAATAGCACCCTGTCCTAACCTATGCTTTAGTATTACAATATTAATTGAAATTCATCTAAAGCTCGCATGAATTTAAATGAGTACCAATTGATTGGTTAGACACTTCCATGAATATTCATTCATTGATTATCACTTTTTTAAGTATCATACCTGTTGTTGCCAAAGATGGACTCGAGGGCAACAAGGGGATTTTGCTGGTGTCTAATGCCGATGGATCCGACCTGTGAGCAGGAGAAGAATATACGTTAAAGGCCCCAAGTATTATCTCAGGGGAGGAAATTCTGACGATCAAGTCAGCCAAATGTCAAAAGAGGGGTTAAACTAGGCTTGAGACAAGGGCTCAACTTAGTCCTTAATAGCTAGGGAGAGTTGTTTTGGGATTTTGAATCCAAGAGAGTAAGTGTCTTTACCTTGAGATGAATATTCCCTTTTATAACTGAGCTTGCCTTAGAGTGATTGGAGGCGGTTAAAGATATGTAGCTAAGATTCCATCTGACCAATAACACGTGGTGCGATCCGAGGCCTATCAAGAACACCTACGTCACTCTATATGATAGATAAATCAGCTCATACCCATACCCTACACCATAATGTGCATAAGTGATGCATGGGCCATGGGTCCGAATCCATGGGTAATGTAGTTGGTTCTGAAATCTGATCCTGATCCACAAAACAATTAACAATTTAGCACAATAGCACCCTGTCCTGTCCTGTCCTGTCCTGTGCTTTAGTATTAGAATATTAATTGAAAGGTATGGTACCTGAAAAAACTTATAACCAATTTAAAACTCGCATGAATTTAAATGAATACTAATTGAATGTCTAAAATATTCATTCATTCGTTATCAGTTTTTTAGGTATGATACCTTTCAAATTTATTGTTAGACAATTTATCCTTCAAAAAGATACACGCAAAAGGGAAAGATAGTGCAAATTTTCAAGAAATAACATTATTTGAGGTCAATAATTGTGATGGTGTTTGGAATCATGGGGTTTCGCTTCAGTGTAAGCGTGAAACCCGGTGGATTAATAATGCATAAATTCTTCCGATGAATTGTTATTTTGACCATACTTTCAATCAGTTGTGTACAAAAATCTATGTCTGGTGATGTGTTTCCTTTCAAGTTAAAACGGCTCTAATCTGACATGTTTTTCTACTATTAAATGAGAATCCTTGATGCGGCATTAAAATGGGAAAGCAATACAACGGTACCGAACATCTTCTATATGAATTTATATATTTTTATACTTCAAATACTTGCAGAAAAGTAATATCATTCACCACAATTTTCTTAACCTTTTTTTTATAAAGGCTAAAGTTGTTCGATCAAATAACTCATAGCTTTGTCTTTTAGTGATAAAAATAATTAACTAGAAACATATTCAATATGGGAAGAATGCAGATACAAAGTTTAAAAATACAATATATAAGGTTCTGCTTGATATATACTTGTATTTGAATTCTTCCCAAATTAAGCCTAAAATACAGAATAATAAGTTGCTCTATTCAACTATTATCAAACGGCTCCTTATAATCACAAGAAACAAGAGGATCTAGCAACTGATGGTTTTGGGATATTAAGGTTGTATTTGGAATTGTTCATTTTAAGGATTTTTTTTTTTTTTTTTTTTTTTTGCAGTTAAAATGCTCCTATGAATACCGAGTCGAATGGTTGGCCTATTCTAACAAAAAATTAAAAATAAAAACAAAAAATGGTCAAAATCATTCGAATGGTTAATTGTCTGGGTCGGCAATTTACTGATCAAAATCAACGATTTTAGACAAATTTCCGATTTTAAGAAAAACCAAAACTAATCACCTGACTAATTCTTGGTTTTTCCGATCCGACCATCCGGTCCGATCTGATTTTGAAAACCATGGTATGGTGCCATTGACAATAACAAATAATTATGGAAATTCTATAAAGACATCTCCACCTCATCCTAAGATAGACATCTTATGGTTGAGGTTCTATAAGGCTAAAGATAAAGAAAAATAATGAGAAGTGACCACACGTTCCAATAGGCAGGAGGTCAGGATCATTGGGTCCTTCCTCTCCTATTACAAACCAGTCATTCTCGTCCATGACATGTCTCAGAAATGCTTACAGTCATCAAGGGTATTATCATCTCAGCTTTCTATATAATGATGCTTAGAATGAGACCAAAATAATTGCAACACCTTTCTTCTCATACTTTTGCTTAGGGAATAAAAAGTATCATATTTTTATTTCTAAATATTCATTCTTTTACATTAAATTAGCACTTAATTGGACTCATTAGTCTTGTATTTCGATTCAGGGCAAGCAAGAAGGCAAATGGAGGAAAACAAGGCTAATCGGATGATTTTGCACAGTTTCGGCACTGTTCAGTAATCGGGGCATAACTCTCAACTCCGGACTCCAATTGGGATGATTCAAGATGCACTGAAAAGATAAGGGAGAACTCCATAACTCTTCTGTTTTGGGTTTTGATAGATTTAGTCTTCATCAAGGTCAAAATCAGGGCCGAAGTCGGAGCAAATTCGTAGAGAAGCCCAGCTCACAACTGAAGCCCAATTCGTAGGAAAGCCTTGTAGCGGCCCAAGTTATTAAAGAGCCCAACTCGAATTCAAGAATAAAGAGTCCCATCAGATTTAAATTTCAAATGTAATCTTAAAAGGATAAGATGATTGAGATTAGATTACTAGATAAGAGATAGGATAAGATTAGATCAAAACTGATTAGGATTTTCTATTTTTTAGGATAATTTCCTAAGAGGAGTTTGGATAAAGCCCCTCCTCCTAAAGCTATATAAAGGGGGGGGGGGGGGGGGGGGGGACCAGCTTTAGGCATCGCTCAATCACTGAAGCACTCAATCAATTCAGAAGATCAATTCATCCATCTGGGAAGCAGAGCAAGAGGGAGTCGACAACCATGAGCGGCTAAGCTTTTCTTTTCTGATTCAAGGGGATTTTCGATTCAATTGTGCCATCGTGAGGTTCTGAGTTTAATTTAAGTTCTTGCTTTTAATTCAAGTATTCGTTGATTCTTGTGCATGTTCTTATAGATGTTAATGTCAATTAGTCTGACAAATTAATTAATGTTGATCTTCCTACTGCTATCCATGGTTAGATGATCCGTAATTGTCACGAATAGTGATACAAGTAGCAATTAGGTTATTATCCTACATGGGTCAATTGTTCGTGACAGCCTTTGACCAATGTATGGGTATGTTTTAACCTAAATGGAATCAACGAAACAAGATTCAATAATTGTAGCTATCTTAATTATTGTTATTTTGGTTTAACTGTTTAACAAAGGTTATTGCTATCATTAATTGATATGGAACACTATTGTACCCAGTCGGTTAATGATAAGTATTGATCGAATGCTGGGTTTGATCAACCAATTCAGGAAAATACGAGGTTTATTATAGCTATCCTAATAAATCTTAAGGTTAAATACTTGAATTGCAAGACTGCTGAAGTTTACTTATGATCGATGACCAATTGACTCAATTCGAACCCTTAGATCAGAATTCGGTAAGACTGAATTTTCCTTGTTAATTGTTATTTGCTATTTTGCGTTAATTGTTATTTTAGAATTTTAATTATTCAAATTTCCCACTCTTTATATTGCGCATTCGGCTAAGAAATTAATTACTGGCTCCCTGTGGAATTCGACCTGGCAGTTACTACAAATTTATAGTAAGGTGGGACTATAATTAATTTTGAGGGTTTCGACAACCCATCAGATAGACATCTTATGGTTGAGGTTCTATAAAGCTAAAGATAAAGAAAAATAATGAGAAGTGACCACACGTTCCAATAGGCAGGAGGTCATCAAGATCATTGGGTCCTTCCTCTCCTATTACAAACCAGTCATTCTCGTCCATGACATGTCTCAGAAATGCTTACAGTCATCAAGGGTATTATCATCTCAGCTTTCTATATCATGATGCTTAGAATGAGACCAAAATAAATGCAGCACCTTCCTTCTCATACTTTTGCTTAGGGAAAATCAAAGAAAATGACAGATTATTTAAGTGATAAATTAATTAATATATATGGACATCCATGTTAACGTTTTAAATAGCAAAGGAACTAAATATTAATTAATATTATTTATCAATGATAATGCTATGGTTCCTATAATCTAGTTTCTTAATCACTAGGAAATTTCTCTCTCTTTTTATAATGGTTAAATAAAATTTTAAGGCAACCGCCCCTCTACCTAAAATAAGTTTGGGATTAAAAAAAACATGTAAAATCTTTCTCTTGAAGAATTTAAAACCATTAAGGCTTATAATTAAGCTGTGTAATTTAATTTAAAAATTAGGTTGTATTTGAAAGAAATACCAGCATCTACTGAGAACTGATGGCCCTGATGGAATATGAACACCAGCTAGCATTTGAATGAAAAAACAAAACATCACATCAATTCTTTTTTTTTTTTTTTTTTTTTATTTTGAAATGCGAATGCATTTGCATTTCTTTAAGGTCCCATATGACCACGGTCGCGGCAGATTTTTTTTCTCCCCTAAAACAGTCAGTCTAAATTGCCACGTTTCCCACACTTACGGATTATTGAGACCCATGGTTGAATGGATCAGCCATGGAAGCTAACTGGGCGAAAGATTAATTGGAGGAAAAACATGACTGTTTGTGAACAAAAACACCCACACAAAACCCTATTAAAAACTCTTAATTATTAGCAAAATAGAAAAATATTAATAGATAAACCACATAGTCAAAACTCAAAACTACAAACTAGTACGTTCCTGCAGTTAAGTAGGTCCTCTTTGAGTGATGAGGAGGGCCATAGATTCAATAATTCCAACTAACAAGGTTTTAAAAATCGGACCAGATACGGATTCGTTCTGACCATCGTTTCTGGGTTAAAAGAAATAAAAAATTAAAACAAAAAACGGCTAAAAATTATTATCCAGATTGATGGATTGACAGTTCGAATCAATGGATCACTGACCAAATCAATAATTTTAGCTTAGAAGTGGTTTAAAGATGAAATAGAACTAGTTATCTAACCGGATTCGATTTTCAAAACCATGATTCCAATAAAGGGCAGGGTCCAGTTTTCTCAATTCAGTTCATAAGCTGGGCCATTTGGGCTTGTAACCATTTCCAGGTTACTTGTGAAAATATCAATAGTGGTTGGGGCCCATCTAGGAATAATAGAATGAAAATCCATTAATGCTTGTTTGAATAAGTTGATGATTCAGTCGCCTTTGAGACAGTGAAGGTAGGTTTCCTAAAATACAAAGACATTAATGGGCTTCAATTCAAAGGGGATGTATCATGAACACCATGATTTCTGTACAGTCAATAAATTATAGGAAGGACCACATGGAATCATGTAAGGCATTCTTAAAAATCTCCGGGCCAAGGCCAAGGTTTATACATATTGTATGATAAAAATCATACAATATGTTAAGTTTGAAAAGAGTGCAAATGCAAATATGTACACTACAAATACATATAAGAGTGCAAATGCAAATATGTACACTACAAATACATATAAATAGTATAAAATATAAGGTTTTAAATTTTATATATATATATATATATATTTGTACTTTTTCCAAATCGAGCCTTAAGTTGTATTTGTTAACAGTACAAATAAATTCATACTGATGCAAAGTTATAGTGGTGCAAATGATTTGGGTGCAAACTCTGATTTATTTTTGTTTCAAATATTAACTTTTTTCTTTGATTGCAGTACAAATAAAATAAAATAAGATATGAAGCAGAATAAAATAAAATGCAAAACAAAATTAAAACAAAATTTGCATATTCATATTTAATTGTACTGCAACCAAACGCAGCTTTGGGTTTGTTTAACAGATTTAAATATTAATATTTAATTGTATATTAACGTTTAAATTATGGAAGTGAAATAATTAAAAAAGAATACATAGATGGTTGAAAACTCTGAAGTTTGGATATATAGTTTTTGCATATCTTGAGCATTTTTGCTTGAATTGGTGTATCCATCACTGATGACTTTCAGAGCCTTTTTATAGATGATTAAAGCTGCCTTACATCACAATGTATGTAATTCATTAGGATGCGTTTGGAAACAATGTAAATATAGAGTGTAAAACGGTTCATATAAATTGTAAAATTGGGTTAGTTTTGCATTGACAAATTTATCTTCTTACCAAACTGACTTTTAGCTGTGATGGATGCAAACATGAATTCCAATAAAGCATATGCTTTTTTTTTTATCAAAAGCCCACATGAATGCAAATTTACTTCTTTTTTTTATTGATGTACTTTTACATCTTCTTGTCAATGTAAATATGCATTGGTCTGTCATTTGTCAATGCATAAATGTAATGTTGCCAAACACATGCAAAAGTGAACCAAAGTGCAAATTTACCCTGAACTGAGATTTATACTTCATTTGCATTGTTTCCAAATGGAGCCTTAATGTTTTATATATTGTTGGAATTGTGAGCTACACATTCTCTAGGTCATTCAATTGACCCCAGATCCTTGACATTTGTTTAGGTTGTGTTTGATTGCAATGCAAATAAATTTGGGCTGATGCAAAACCATGACAGTGCAAATTATTTGAGTGTAAATTCTGACCTTTTTTGTTTTAAATTTTAGCTTACTTTATTTGATTGCAGTACAAATGAAATAAATTAAGACATGAAACAGAATAAAGTAAAATCCAAAACAAAATTTGCATTTTTTTTACATTTGCACTCCCATGCTTTTGTACTAGTGCAAATAAAATTGCACTGCAACCAAACACAGCCTTAGGAATTAATATTAGCATCTTGATTGGCTCATAAGAGAGCTCTCGGTGCAAAATACCACATGAGATGCAGACTATGTTCAATTTTAATATAATTGATGAATCATCTCTGTTAGAAGGAATAGAGAAAATTATTATTATTATTATTATTATTATTATTTTGTGTGAAAAGCATGAAAATATTATAATACATTCACCGACCAAGATTCAAAGTATGGATATGTTTCATAGCATATTGTATAATATGTATTGGTTTTCAGGTTATTGATATTCTAAACATCAGTTAATAATGGTGATGGTAATTGTTTATTGAAATATTGATAACTGATGTAATATGTCTATTGTCAAATATTAATAGAAATAAATATTTGATGTTCTAATTTTGCCTATAAAGAGTATGAATACTTTGAACCTTGCCACCAACCTTAGTGTTATCAAGTTTTTCTTTGTTATATACTTATATGGTTATTATCTACCAACCATTCTCTTGTTTTATTCTGCTTGATTAGGTCTAAGTGCAAATATTTTGAAAGTGAATGATTTAATATGACAAGAGAAATCAAATTGAAACGAAGAATAGTTGATTTGATGGGACAGATTTGATCAATCCCACTAAAACCTACACTTGATTATATATGCACTTATGATTTTCAATCACTATCAACTTATGTATTTTTTGCATTAGATGAATAAATAAATAAAACGTTTCTATTGATGAGGATAAGCTTTTAATGGTAGATTTTTGTTCTTTGAATTTGTATCATCCCAAATTTTGGTTTTTGTGTTAAAGAACCAAATTTGACTTTCTTTTTCTAATTGATTAATTTTAGAACATTTGAAAACTCTCTTTCCATGTATTATTGAAAAATAACACAAATGTGTTACATGTGACTCCCAAAGCATGAGTTTCTCATATTCTGAAGCTAACCAATTACTGGTCTTGCATGCAGTGATATGATTTGCACAGTTTGAGTCTATGTTTGGATAAGTTTCTGCTTTTAAACTTTGGACTGTGCCAAACAAAAATATCACGAGAAGTGTTTTTATGTTATTTTTCTAACATAATCTAAAGTGAAAACACTTAAGCCCAAGAACACAAAATCTAACTTGAAGCTTTGTACTTTGAGGCTTTAAAAACACAAATCCTGAAGGAGGACTTTTCTGTCCAAGACATGATTATAAGTCCTTTTCACACACCAGTCCTTGAATTGAATTTATATTCATAAAATAAATATACTATTTTACAAATGAGGCATAATAAGATAAACTCAAATTTGGCTGAAGTAAGGATCAAAATTCTGGTCCGTATCAGACGATATGTGTCGTATCAAAGCCTTCCTGATACGCCCCTACAGGAGATGTTTCGGGTCGATAAGTGGTTCAGAAGATAGACCAGCCTTAAAGTGGCCCCTCTGAACCAGTTTCATAAAAAAAAAAAAAAAATACACTCGGCCTATATTGATATTTTAAACCTTGGGCTGAAGTCTCTCCATTTATATGAAATAACTGGTTATCAAGGTTCAAGAAATGTTATTTACCAACAAAAAGGGTTAAAGAAATATCAGCAGAGATAAGCAGAGGTGTTCTAAAGGGGGAGGGGATATTTTGCATTCTCTTTTGTGCTAATTTAGTTTAGTTTGAATAAGAAGAAATATCAGAGACAATTGTGGAAAGATGGTGACAAAATATGAGCAATTTTGCCATGAGGATGTAAACATTATAATAGTAAAGATTTTTAGCATAGATAAAACACATGTTTTTAAAAAACATCTAAATCAACTAATTAGAACCCTAGGGATTTGTCTGGTCCACACACATTCACGACAAAGATGTCTGTATCATAAAACTTGTCATGATATATGGTTGTCCAGTCTATAGAACTTGTGAGATAGATAGGAAGTTTCCCATCTATATGGAAACACGGTACATGATCACTGGGTCAGTTTTGAATTATTGGAAGAGTGAAACCAGTAATGGATTTTGAGCAATGTTTTCAGACTTCAGGCTTCAGCCAAAACAGCTTTTGGGTTGCTCCATTTTTAGAAATATAGACCTGGTCAAATTTACACCGAGCTGGGGTAAATTTGTTTCAATGGGTATTGCAACCTCTGGTATTTTATTGATTTATTGTCTTAAGTTTCCTTTGATGTAAAATAGCTAAGATAATCTGAAATTTTATTTTTTACAATTTCTATTTGAACAAGTGAAATGGATGAACTGAATGATCAAAGTATTCTACCGGTGACCCAATCACCAAAATGAATTCTATGAACAGTCCAAGTCTGACAACTTTTGTTTTTGAGCAAGAACAAGAGTGCTGTGATAGGTTTGAGTTCAGCTTCTGGTACAGTTTAATTGAAGCCCATATAGACTTTAGGGATCTATGAAGGTATACATACCTGTTGAAGAGACTGTGTGTCTGTCCCATATATAAGTAGAATTTCTGTGAATTAGGGGTGGACTGTGGGAAATTGGTTATGGGCCTAGGCCCACCAATGAGTGTAATTGGGAATTTGAGGGCCAAACGGAACAGTCTCAGGAGTTGTGACTTGTGAGCTTGCTAGTTAGATTGGACTCTGTCTTTAATTACATAAAGATGGAATCTGATTCCCAAATTGTTCTTCGCTAAAATCCCTTGGTTTAAGCACATGTATCTCTTGACAATGGGGGGAAAGGGACGTGGGCTGACAGTAAAAACCCACAAGATGTTGGGCCTCAGCCCAGGAACGAGAATTTGAGAGAGTTACGAATCATTACTTTCAATCAGTCAGGGCCTTCTTATCAAAAATAAATAAATAAATAAATAAAATAAAACAAAAAATCAGTCAGGGCCTTTTCTTGTATGTTTGTTCAATCTTTATAAGTTATGATTTCCAAAATTCAATTATAGTATCAAATTTTTCTCTGTTTTGTTCGTAAAGGCTCAGTTTGGAAAGAGTATAAATGCAAATATGTACAGTGTAAATACATACAAAATATAAGGTTTTGTACTCCTTCCAAACTAAGCCCAAGTAACCATTCAATTTTGTAATTGTTATGGTACTTTTTTTCTATCCATTTTCCTTTTTGCTCAGTTTAGAAGGAGTATAAATGCAAATATGTACAATTTATATACATATAAAATAATACAAAATACAAGGTTTTGTACTCTACATATTTGTATTTGTACTCCTTCCAAACTGAGTTGGCTCAGTTTGGAAGGAGTGTAAATAAAAATATGTAAAAAACAAATACAGGTTTAGAAATACAAAATACAAGACTTTATACAGTACATATTTGTATTTATACTCTTCCCAAACTGAGACCTTAGGTACAGTTCAAGCTTCTTCCTAGTGCTGTTCCTTGGGATGTTCTTCACTTAGTTATGGTGAAGTTGGATATTTTTATGCTGAGGACCAATGATTTCGATCTGTCATCGACCCAGATGATTGGACCGGTTGATCCACCACTTGGCCCAAAATCCGGGTCTATTTACTCCTTGAACCGCTGTATTGTAAAAAAATGTTGCCTGAGTCAACAACTTATTAGTGACGCAGCCGGTGAACAATTCAACCGTTTGGTCACAAGTTACACATTAGGTTTTGTTTAAAAAAAATAATCATAAAATATCCTTTATTTATTTTTTGAGGAACTTTCATTCGAGTCATAAAACTTAATATCCAATATTTAAAACCTAATATCTATTTAAATCTTTTATCTTTTTCTGCATTTTCTGTATTTTCATCTATTTCCATCATCAATAACAATAACTCTTATTTGTTAAACTTATCTTCTATATAGAAGGATATGGGTGCTCTCTGTACTCAGGAAATGGAATCTACTCGTGCGAATAGATTCCACGTACGAGCATAATTAATTATTAATTAATAATAATAATTACTAATTAATTACTAACTAATAACAATAGATATTAATTACTGTAATTAATAGTGTAATAACATGCACCCATTCCAGTAATTAGTTACTAATTATTTATTAATTAATAACAATAATTATTAATTAACTACTAATTAATAACAATAGTTATTAGTTAGTAATTAATTACAGTAATTAATAGTGTAATAACATGCACCCATTCCAGTAATTAGTTACTAATTATTTATTAAATAATAACAATAATTATTAATTAACTACTAATTAATAACAATAATTACTAATTAATTATCGTAATAATAATTACAGTACTAAATAATAACAATAATTATTAATTAATTATAGTAATTAATAGTGTAATAACATGCACCCATTTCCAGTAACTAGTTACTAATTAATTATTAATTAATAGCAATAATTACTAATTAATTACAGTAACAGTAATTTAATAAATATATAATTAGTGATTATAATTAATAATTATTGTTATTATAAATATTTTTAATAACCAGATATTTACTTTAATTTTACTTTAAATTAAAATTATAAATATTGTTATTAAAAAATACTGTTAACAAATTTAGTAACCCAATTTTAATAATTACTGATTATTATAGTAATTTAATAAATATATAATTAGTGATTATAATTAATAATTATAGTTATTATAAATATTGTTAATAAATAGATATTTACTTAAATTTTAATTTAAATTAAAATTATAAATACTGTTATTAATAAATACTGTTAATAAATATAGTAATTATTGTTATATTCAAAATAATTAAAAATGTTATTAAAAGTATTGTTATTGATTATTTAATAAAATATTATAATTACTGACTATTACTAATAAATACTAATAATTTAATTTAATTTAATTTTGGTAATTATTAATTTAATGAATATTGTTAATAAATCCTATTCATAAATTTAATAATTATTGTTATATTAAAAATAACTAAATAATATTATTAAAGCTATCATTAATGATTATTTAATTAAATAGTATAATTACTTACTATTATTGATAAATGTTGTTAATAACGTTCTGACAACCGACTCTTTGATCATTTAGTTCAAACGGATGGCCCATTCTGACAATAAAAATTACAAGCAAAAAATTGCGAAACCATTCTAGCCACCGGTTTTCGGGTCGACGGTTCAATCATCCAGTTCAAACGAATAGTTCGTTCTAACAACAAAAATTATAGGCAAAAAATTGAGTTTGTGAGGTCCATTAAGTAGTATTATACATGTTATGTCATTTGAGTGTGTGACTCATATGACCCGAAAGCGGAACCATTTTGGCCAGATCGATGGTTCGACCGTTTGGTTCGAATAGACGGCCCGTTCTAACAACAAAAAATTATAAGCAAAAATTTATAGAACCGTTTTGGCCACCGATTTTTAGGTTAGTGATTTAATCGTCTGGTTTGAATGGATAGTCCATTCTGACAACAAAAATTACAGGCAAAAAATTGAGTGTGTGAGGTCCATTGACCAATATCATACATGTTATGTCATTCGAGCACATGACTCATACAACCCAAAAATGAAACCATTTTGACCACCAGTTTTTGGGTCGATGATTCGACCATCCGGTTTGAACAAATGACCCGTTTTGACAACAAAAATTAAAAAAATAAAAAAACAGCCAAAAACCATTGAACGGGCCAATGGGTTGATGGTTCAACCACTTAGGTCAATGGGTCGTTGACCGATTCAATGATTTTTGGTCAGGGATCAGGATTGGAGTAAAACAGAACTGGTTGCCTGGACAGTTTCTAATTAAAAAAAAAATGGATGACCCATTCTAACAACCAAAATTACATGCAAAAAATTGAGTGTGTGAGGTCCATTAAGCATTACCATACGTGTTATGTCATTCGAGCATGTGACTTATACAACTTGAAAATGGAATTGTTCTAGCCACCGGTTTTTGGGTCAACGGTTTGATTGTTCAATTCGAACGGGTGGTTCATTATGATAATAAAAATTAAAAAAAATAAAAAAACAACCAAAAACCATTGAACGGGTCAATGGTTCAACCACCCGGGTCAATGGGTCATTGACCAATTCAGCGATTTTTGGCTACAGACCGAGATTAGGATAAAACGGAACCGGTTGCCTAGATGGCTGATTAAAAAAATAAAAAACAACCTAAAATCATTGAACAGGTCAACGGGTCAATAATTCGACTGCTTAGATCAATGGATCATTGACCAGTTCAACAATTTTTGGCCAAAGACCAGGTCAACGGGTCGACAGGTCGATGGTTCCATTCCAACCCCTGCGAAGCAGGGTCCCTCCGCTTGTTTCTATTTAATATGATGAACACATACTTAAATTTTTCTGCAAAAATTTTATAATTTTCTGTATCTTTCAACATTTATTTATTTTATATTTTGTAGTTTTTATTAGATGATTTATGATGTCATGAGTTGATCCATCTAGCCCAAACTTTGAACTGTTGACCCACCATCCGGAGGGAAAAGTGGTTCCATTTCCAGTCATTCTTTACAACATTGCTAAGGATTATAAGAGGAGACCCTATAATCTTCATTTTTAGAACCAATATAAATAGAAAATATATAAAAATGTTAAATTATCATAAGAAGGATTGCAACCTTCAGATGGGAAGAGGTCAATAGGACTTGATTGAAACCTCTAAGCTTATGTTGCATATTTATTTTAAATTTTAGTTTTGAGTTGCTTGTATTGTTGTTCAGTGGCCAATCTCCTATTGATCATCAATTCATCGGTTGGTGCTAGTTTTCCCTTTTCAAATAATTATGTGAAGATGTTCAAAACAATGGAGTTAGAGATTGAGAAAACTGGTGCAACTTCATTATCTTTTTTGTTTCTTTTCCTATACTTCTCTAAGCAGTTCTTCAAAATATGCCCTATCTTTGTTTAGCAAGTTTGGAATATAAACAAGTAGCTAGGCATGTGTATCTACAAAACTTCAAAGATTTTCTTCTTGTTAAGGCATTAAAATCAATTCAGAGAACGAACTAGTCAGGGGTCCAAGATTTTCTTCTTGGCCCGTTTTGACAAAAAAAATAGAAAATGGTTAAAATCGTTGAACAATTTAAACAGTACGACCGCCTAGGTCAATGGTTTGCTGACCAAATTAACATTTTTGACAAAAATTTGGTTTTGGGGAAAAATGAAACCAGTCACCGATTCCTGGTTTTTCCAGTCTGACCATCCGGCCAGGTCCGATTTTGAAAACCATGATTTTATTCATTATCTAACAGAATCATCAGCTATATCTATAACACCATACCTTTTTGTCTTAACTTGACTTTTCCAAAGTTTGAGGGTGAAAAGTGATCATTTCAAAGTTTGTGTCTGGCCTATTTACAAAGTTTAGAGGTTGTCAGAGCCAAAATTCTCTTTTTCTTTATTCATAGAGCTGGAATTCATGTTTCTTATGCCTTTAGCAAAGTGCGTAATGGACCCAAAGAATACACAAGTAACACATGGATTGCAACTGACCTTGCTAGTTAGAACTTGTTGGTTATCATGTCTCTTCCTTTTTCTTCTTTATCTCTTGTCCTCTTCCCCCTTGCCATTTTCTTCTTTTCCTTCTCTACCTCCGGCCCGTTGGACGGTAGCCATCAGTCTCTTTATTTTTTCTTCTTTTGTTATTCTATTTCTAGTTTTTCCTTCTATATATACTTGTTCTTTATTTTATTTCTTCCCCTTCTCCCCTTCCCAATGCTATTCTCCACCTTCTTCTTCCTCCAGTTTTGGCGATCCTCCTTTTGTTCTTCTCTCCCTCTCCTTCACCGATTGCAGCTACTAGGGCAACACCACCCCCTTCATAAGCTGCAGATCTTCTTTACAATAGCCACCACTATAAAAGATATTTTTTTAGGTCTTGTTTGATTCACAGGGAATAGGGGTCTGGAATCCAAATCAGAATGGGCTATTCCAATTTCAACTGTTTGGTTTGTTGGAATCAGAATCCCATTCCCATTTCTGCTAGAATGGCATTCCCTCATTCCCTACCCTTCCCTTGGGTATAAAATCTCATTTTTGCTGATTCTAATTCTCATTTTCATTCCTATTCGAACCAAACATACTATAGGAATGGACTATTCAATTCTGATTTGATTCCAGAAGATGTTGGTTCCGATTCTGATTCCAACTGTAAACCAAATAGACCCTTATAGCCGATCAGCAATTACCCACTTTTGATGTGTTTAATTTTGGTTGGACTCCTAGGACAAGCTCCTTCTACTTGATCACATGACAATATACAAATGAGATCAATTGGCTCCCCACAAATGCCTCAGAAGCGCCCCACCTGTGTATTGGGAACATCTCCATTTAATAGGTACTAAAAATGTTTCCAATGCAAGCTGGATGTGCATGTGGAGCGTTTGTGGGGCGCTTTCTGTATGGCGCCAATGTGATGTCTATACAAGTAGTAGAGATGTTCCCTAACGCCTTGTGCCAATCCTTTCGGTGCAGGGAAACTATTGACATTAACTGTTACTCTGTAGTCTCTGGTTATGATTCAAAGATGCCTTAACTGTTACTCTATAGCTCTGGCATGCACCTATGCTATGTTTGGTTTGATAGAAAGTAAGAGAAAAACTGACAGCTGAGAAAAAGTTGTAACGACTTTTGGGGGGATCCACCAATATATAACTATAACACATGGAAGACCGGTACTAGAAGAACTTGCTTTCACGCAATGGCAACGCAAGGTACTGAAAGATTGGGTGCCTTTAAAAAATTGGTTGTCCTTGTAATGCCTTACCATCATATCTCAATCAAAGTTAGCATAGGAAATTTGCACAGGCTTCTCTCAAATCTCAAGCCTTTCTTTTGAAGGGCTTTGATTGTCACCAACCGTAACTTATAAGCTGTCCATATAGGACCCACCTTGGAAAGCCAGCGGCTGCATGAAATGTGCCCTTTTTAGTCTTTTGCTGTATGCCCTTTTAATCTTTTATTGTATTGTCATGTCATGTCATACTTAAGTGGGCCTTTGGTAAGAAAAAGACCCATTTTCTTTGCAACCAATCACAGGGAAGGAAACATTGTGTCCATTTGGGAGTGCTGGAGTGTAATGGCTTCCAGCTTTCCAAGGTTGGCCCCACACAGACCGACTATAAGCTATGTTTGGTGAAAATACCAGTAACATCAAATTAGCTGTCAGTCAATCATCATTTGAGGGGTTGCCTATTTGTCTACTTCAGTGATGCAAAATTATGATAGTGCAAATAATATGGATGCAAATTTTGATTTATTTTTGTTTTAAATTTTACTTAATTTAATTGATTGCACTACAAATTAAGTAAAATTAGATCAGAAACAGAATAAAGTAAAGTTCAAAACAAAATTAAATCACAATTTACACTCTTTTCATTTACACACTCATGCATTTTCTAATTTTCTTATAATTTTTTTATATTTTATGTTAGAAAGGTAGGCATTTAACTATTTTACCGTCATTTTTAAAAAATAAAATTCTAAGTTATTATTATCATAGGTAATAATAGAGATCAAGTATGATAGGGTCTAATTGGATTAAACCCGATTATACTGATTAATAATTGATTTGGTTCTAGGCCTGTCTTATAGAAGGGATTAATAATCAGTTCAGGACTGATCCACCCTATCAACCAGACCCAATCCATTCAGCTAAATCCAACTTAGCTGAATCTTCAGCTTTTTTATTATTATTATTAGTTTTTTTTTTGTCTTTTTGTAAACCAAAATTATGATATTAAATGTAAGAAAGTGCATTAAGCTCAGTTTGGAAGGAGCACAAATATAAATATGTAGAGTGCAAAACCTTGTATTTTATATTATTTTGTATACTGTACATATTTATATTTGTACTCTTTCCAAACTAAGCCTTAAGGGGAAGAACTTAAATCATAATCCATACAGAGCAAAAATTTGCCAATATTTGATGTCATTGTAAAGAGTTTTGCATTTAAACATTGGATTAAGTGGTCATTATTTGGAGTAGTGTGAGAACAATGGTTTGAATTTAAGAGTGACCACCTAGTGCCAAAAATTAGCAACCCATCTTTGCTACGATAATGTCGTAGCCCTGCGCTGAAACAAGTAAATCAAAGCCTTTAATTTGCTATGATGACTCCACCTTGAATCAGATGAAATGACTTCTTGGCAGTGATTTTCTGTTTTAGCCTGTTGTTTTAAACCCACTACTTACTCAAACAGTAACCATTAAAACCAGTCACCTGGTCACAATTTGAGGTCCAAATTTCTTAAAACCCAGAATTTGACAAAAAATCTGTTGATTTGGTCAAAACCTATTTAACCATTGCAATTGAACACTTGAACTGTTGACTCATCCGACCTATTCACCAGTACTAGGTCATGGGTTACATATTACAAATTTACACAAACTTTCAAAGGACTTTATGCTCAATTGTCCTATTGGGATGATTTTTGTACCGATTTTGGTTAATTTTTAAGATCTATGCAAAGATCAAAGTGCCTCACTCCATTATTTTTGCCAAAAAATCCTTTTTTTAGCCTAAAATCTAATTTTTTATACATAAATACATACATACAAACTGGTAACCTACAACCAAGAGGCAAAACGATTCAACCTTTGGATTGGTTTTTAAAACACTGATAAGTAGGGCATGCACATGCACAAGGTTAAAATATAGGTATGGTTAAATTTACTATATGTAACTAATAGTTATGGGCAAAAATTGCTTTGCCATCCACTATCAAGGTTTTAAAAACTGGCCCAGAACTAGAACCATTCTAGCCATTGGTATTTGGTTGACAATTCAACTGTCTGGTTCAAGTGGGCAATCCGTTCCAACTTAAAAAATAAAATAAATAATTAAAATATAAAACAGTTAAAACCATTATACAGGTCAAATAAATCGACGGTTCGACCACCCAGGTCAGTGAATTGCTGATCAAATCAATAATTTTCAATAAGAACGGAATTAAAGGTAAAACAGAACTAGTTATCTGAATGATTCATGGGCCAAATGATCTGACCGTCCACGTCAAGTAGTAAGGCGCTGATGCGGATGTCCCTTGGAGCCTTTTGGTCTTTTGGATTCCCATTTTGGATGATTGCTACCACAGAAGCATTTTTGTCGGTAGTAAAGGCGCTGATGCGAATTCTTATCCTAAGATGAGTGGTGAAGAAAATAATATACATAATATGTGGGGCCCATCCATCTATTATTGGGCAATTTGTTGCACGGAGGGAAAGGAACCAGATCCGCTCACAAGAGAAAACTATACCAACAAGTTCCAAAGTGTTGGTATATCCAATTTCAGGATCTGCTACCCATAAATTGTTTTAACATCCTTAGTCTTTTTCATGATGGAAAGCTGTAATGACTTGTGGAAAGAGAGATGCGGAAACAGTTCATAGGTAATAGATCCGAGCCCATGTATTTATATATTATATTCAACATCAAGGCAAAGTCTATTCGAGCAGTCTTTACAGCCTTACATTGAAAATATTTCCATGCTACTTTATTTCATGGGGAGATAATCCCAATACAAGATTGCAAAAGGTGGTTGAAGCAGTGCCGGCACAAGCTTGCCTTAATGAAAGCCGATCTCACTTTCACGATAAGATATGTGGATTTAGATCATGTTGAAACTGAGTTGGGATAGTTTTTGTTGGAATAGATCCCATCTCATCCCTAGGAATAGCCATCTTAAATTTACCTGTTCGGGTTTGTTCTCACACCGACTTTATAGCCCGTACATAGGAAACATCTTCGTTGGTATGAGACGCGTTTTATGAAAGCAGAGAATGATTGGAAAACAAAAAATGTAATAATTATATTTAGAGGTATATTGATATTGGTGAACTTTTATTTCCTCTAAACTTTGAATGTAGAGAATGTTGTTATGAATTCTGAAAACTATAAAATATCCATTTTGACCCGATATATGAGAGTTTTTTTTTGTCTTTTTTGGGGTATCATTGGAAAATAAAAAATTGTATGATTGAATTTTAAGAGATAAGAAATAAGAGAAAACAAACAACCAATTTTCTCTTAAAGTTAAAAAATTCCTCTCAAGAGATAAGAATTAAAAGAAAACGAATAAACCCTAATTACTAATATCAAAATCAAATGTACAAAAATATAGAAAAGTAGGGAGCCATTAAAACCTACGTCTCCAAAATTGTTTTTCTGGACAAGCAAACCTTCGTTTTCAAATTAATTCTAACCAAGATAGATCCCCAAAAGCCTATGAAATTTACTTGAATAATTTTATTTCACGTGGGAAACATATACTTACCCGTGATTATCAACAAACTCCGAATAATTATTGGTCCACGGGAACACCTTTGACTAAAATTTCCCCTCCCTTACTCCAAGGGTTGGAGAATCGGCTAACTGCTGCTACATGTAATATTTATTTATTAGCCTTCCGTGTCCAGTGTCCTTACCATGCTACTTGTAATTCAAGCGTTGGAGATTCTGCTCACTTGGCCTGCTTGTCTGGAGAAAGTCTTGGTCAAGTTAGTTAATTAGTTTCCAGGATTCTTCAGCTGGCTGGTGGGTCTCGATTCCCTGACCCTCTCATCTATTCTCCACGTGGCAAATTTTCTGTTTCTTGTAGTCCCTTACCAATCAGAGGTCAGAGCCCATGCCAGTTTTTGCAAGTTCAAATGGGCCCCGCAAAGTTTGTTTTCTATATTCTCAAAAAAAAAAAAAAAAAAAAAAAGGAGTTGAGTATAAGGACAATCAAGTGCTGGTGTCAGACTCAGCAGAATGAAAATGAGGTAGGCGTGATTCCAATTTCCAACTCGATCCATCAACCCAGGTGGTTGATTAATCCCGAATGCCCCAAGTGGTTAGATTCCCTCTGAACTGTAAGAAGATGGAGATTTCGAGATGTGTTTTTGTTCTTCATCTGTTCCTTCTCCTTGTTAGGTTTCAGAGTGTCTGCTATGCTCTTGATTCATTTCCAGACCCAAGCTCCCAACAGCAGCTGGATAGGGTTCTTGAGCTCCCCGGTCAGACCTTCAACGTAAGCTTTGCCCATTACGCGGGTTATGTAACAGTCAACGAGGCGTCCGGGAGAGCACTTTTCTATTGGTTCTTCGAGGCTGTTGAAGACCCTTCTTCAAAGCCTTTGGTTCTTTGGCTTAATGGAGGTCAGTCTCTTCTGATCCTTTTTTTTTTCTTTGTAACCTTTTTCTTTAGTTATCATTATTTAAATTAGTTGTTAATAGCAGTATTAACTTTTAATTGATAGTTTAGTCGTAATATCCGAATTTTATGTGGTTTGAATAGTAAAGTTTAATTGGGCTTTATTTCATTGTATCATTTTTTTTGCTGGTGATTGAATGATTTTGGTTTTCTTTTCTTTTCGATGGTTGAATAAGAACTCGAATAAAAATTGATCTTTTGTTCCATTGGGTGGTTGAGAGATAGAGGGAGGGTTGTAAATGTTCATTTCTTCTCAGAAGCTTGGTGAATAAGTTGAATTTCGTCAATTGACTTTATCCTGCTGGTTGCATTGATATCTATCTTTTATCCAATTTTGAATGCAAACTTCTATCTTCTTTGTATACCCCTCTCTCTTTCTTAACCTTTTCATTTTTCTATTTAGGGAAATCTTTTGTCATCTTTTTTTTTTTTTTTTGCTTTTCTGCAGTTCTAATTTTCGTTAAAGTTTTGCTTCTCTTGTTCTGAGATTGAGGAGTTAACATAGATTTAGTTTCGAAGTACCAAAAAGCTTGTTCTAGTAGCTCTGCTTTGTTTTTTTTACTGAAATTGGCAACCTCTCCTTTTCCCTTTTTATTTTTCGGTCTACTATTTGTTCAAGATAGTTATCTGCTTCTGACTTGGGAGTTGTTTCTGTAGGGCCTGGCTGTTCTTCAATTGCTTATGGGGAGGCAGAAGAAATAGGTCCTTTTCATATTAAGGCAGATGGAAAGACACTTTACCTGAACCAATACTCTTGGAATCAAGGTAAGAAATTCATATTATAACTTGGATGAGAACAGAATTTGAGGAGAAAACTTGTTACTGCATGTATCTGAGGGATATAGGAAGGGGTGTCAATTGGACTGGATTTGGTCCAATCCTATCCAGTCCAATATGAGTCCATTACAGATGGACTTGGTCCAATCCATCCAATGAATACTTTGGACCATTTTAGGCTGGTCCAATTCAATGTCTGGACCGACCAATCTGTTCAAATTGGTTTTAATTTAGATTGGTTCCAACTCAAACCTGGTCTGTCGACACCTGTATTCTTATCTTTTATCATTGGACCGGATATTGGTTCAATCCAATCCGATCCAATATAGATCCATTGTGGATGGGCCAGATCCAATCCAATCCAATAAATACTTTGGACCATTAAGTCTGGACTGGTCCAATTCAATATGTCTTGTTTGGTCTGTCCAATCCATCCAAATTGATTTTGATTTGGATGGGGTCCAACCCAAAACCGACCCATTGACACCCTTATATAGGATGAGAAAAAAAAAAAAAAAAAAACTCAAAAAGTTGAACTTTTTTATGTTCTTTTCTAAACCAAAAAGGCAAGGGATGCCCGAGGATTGTAGTAGAAAAGGTGCATGTCCAACATGCCCTTTGTGTCGGACCTGGTTCCTGTGATCATCCCAAATAATGATCAACATAAGAATACTTTTTATTAAGTCTAGATGAAACATCTCTTGCTTCATATCAAAACTTCTACTGATTGTCACTTGGGTGTTCTTTCTTTGACAAATAAATAATACCCACTTTTTAATACAACAGACCCAATTATACTTCCTACATGGGCCACTTGAGCTAACAAATACATTTTTTAGCTAAGTATTTTGATCTTCTTATCCTTGTTTGTTGTTCTTTTCTGCTCCTCTTCTCATTTGTCAGCAAAGATCGTTGCTTATCCAAGGTATTTAGTTTGTGCTGTAAAGGACAATGCATACATTCTTCTCTTCTATAGTTTCTTCTTTCCAAATCAAGCTTGTTAATCTGTCTGAAAATGACATGTTCCTTTTCTATTGAACCCAAGAGAACAGAAAGTGCTTCATGAAGTAGTTTTTACTGTTTGGTTAATGCTCCTCAAATAAATTACATTTACTAATGGTGCTTTAGTTACTTGCAATAATTCCAAATCTTGTTAGAAATTCTATCTACTTTCGAAACAAAGTTATGTTTAATTGTTTTTTTTTTTAATTTGCAGTGGCCAATGTCCTATTTCTGGAATCACCAGTCGGTGTTGGTTTTTCTTATTCAAACAATTCCCTTGATGTGCTAAACAATGGAGATAAAAGGACAGGTATTTCCTTGTATTGCTTTATACTTCTTATACCTTCTTTGAAATCTATCTGATTATGAGTTTATATATTTATTTCCAGTATTTTTTGCTTCACAGCTGAGGATTCATTAATGTTTTTATTGAAATGGTTTGAGCGGTTTCCTCAATATAAAGGGCGGGACTTCTATATCACTGGAGAAAGCTATGCAGGTAAAGAGCAATTTATCAGTATTGTTAAGCTGGGATCAGACTGGACAGGTTATGACCTGGTAAAGACTCTGGTTCTTAGAGACCCCAGTTTCCATTGATATTCTAAAACCCAGTTTGTCCACAATTGAAATAAGTGGTTTTGGAACTGTCTAGGTTTGACAAGCTTCATATTTACAAAAGATGAAGGCTACATGGTTCCAACATGAGTAATTTGTATGGAAATCAAGGAAGAGATAACTGGGCTACAACTTGGATTCATGCAAATTGGTTGTTCAACAATTATATATTAGATAAAATACATTCGTTTATTAAAAAATGCTGTAAAATAGGTTTGAACCTACGTCTCTTGTTTGGAGGTTTAAGTAAACACCATAAGAGCACAATATATTATTAATTATATTTTATATCGTCATCATCATCTAAGTCTTATCCTAACTATATGGGTTCAGCTTCATGGATCCTGCTCTGCCACTCAATTCTGTTCAGTGCCACATCCATTGTTAAATTATGAACCCTTAAATCATTCTTTACTACTTCAACTCATGTCCTTTTTGTTCTGCCCCTGGCTCCTCTAGCCCCTTCATTGTATTGTAACAGGTTACTTCTTACTGGTGCTGTAGATGGCCTTCTCTGTTGTTAGTTATATTTTTTATATTATTTGTATATTATTTTTTATGTTGTCATGTATCTGCGTCAACCTTAGTGGTCAGACTGCTTGACCCATGACTCAATAGGCATTCTAACTTTGTATCCAATCTGCATCTGACAACATTTTAATATATTAATCTATTGCAGAGCCAAATTTATGCCTACATATCTATTTGGCATAGTGTAGGAGGGCCCGCTGAATTATTTTACACATATCCGTGAAATAGATGCAATTTTTGTTGGACCATAGATAGATTGGTTTAGAGGCATGAAATTTCAGGCTTTGGGGCATTTTCACATTTGGCCTTATTTTAGTTTCCAATAGATGACATAGAAATCAGTATTACTGCTCATGATGCATGCCTTTTTATATAAAAATTGATATTACTATTAAAACCTTGTTCTAGGTCACTATGTTCCTCAGCTTGCCCAAGCCATTGTGAGATATCACTGTCCGACAGAGGATAAATCAATCAATCTAAAGGGGTATATGGTAAGGAGTTTTTCCATTTATTCCTGGAAGAAGAGCCAAGCCACTGTGTACTTAATTACACGGACTAAACAAATTATTGATCTCTATAATGCAGGTGGGAAATGCTCTAACTGATGATTTTACTGATCACATGGGGGTTTTTCAGTTTATGTGGTCTGCTGGTTTGATTTCTGACCAAACCTACAAGCAGCTGAACCTTTTCTGTGACTTTCAGTCATTCATTCACACTTCAAAACAGTGTGAGAATATTCTAGAGATTGCCAACAATGAAATTGGAAACATTGATCTATATAGCATTTTCACCCCTACCTGCACTAGTAATTCTAGCTTATCACATAGATTGATGAAAAGACTGCGTGTAAGTACTCATTGCATTCAGCATTCTTTGTCCAGAAATTGCTTTTGTTTCCATTGCAATGAATATTTTTTATGTTAGGTATTTCTTGGATGAAATAAAGAATATAATGTTTCTTCTTCAGTTTTCTTTTCCTTCCTATTTTGTTTCTTTGAAAATATATTTTGCATCTCTAATATTTGAACTATTTGCATTGGATCATTAACTAGTAGTATTTCTATTTGATCAAAGGCTGGTCGGATCAGTGAAAAGTATGATCCATGCACTGAGAAGCACTCCACTGTATACTTCAATTTACCTGAGGTTCAAAAGGCACTTCATGTCCACCCCGAAGTTGCACCAACTAAATGGGAAACTTGCAGGTACTTTTATATGGAAGAGTTATCTCTAAACTGTGATAACCACCACCTCTATTTATTGATGAAATCCATAAAGGAGTTCTCAACTCAACTCAACTCAACTAAGCCTTGTCTCAGCTACATGAATCCTGTTCTGCTATTCCAGTCTGTTCAGAATGCCCTAGCATGAGAATGAAATGAAAATTCAAAAACCATGTTTATAGGAAACTTGCAGGTATTATTATATGGAAGAGTTCTCTCAAAACTGTTACAACCACCACCTCCATGTGTTGAAGAAATCTATAATGGATTTCTCAACCCAATTCAACTTAGCCTTGTCCCAACTATATGGGGTTGGTTACATGAATCCTGTTCCGTCATTCCTCTCTGTTCAGAATGCCCTAGCATGAGAATGAAATGAAAATTCAAAAACCATGTTTATAGGAAACTTGCAGGTATTATTACATGGAAGAGTTCACTCAAAACTGTTACAACCACCACCTCCACGTGTTGAAGAAATCTATAACGGAGTTCTCAACCCAACTCAACTAAGCCTTGTCCCAACTATATGGAGTTGGTTAGATGAATCCTGTTCCGCCATTCCTCTCTGTTCAGAATGCCCTAGCATGAGAATGAAATGAAAATTCTGGATCCATATTTTCTGGAGTCTGGAAAAAGGTTTTCAATTTTGTTGCCGACCCAACCCAACACTCTATCTGGACTTGGGACTGTATGTGTAAAACAAGCTCAACACTCTATGTTTAATTTCTTTATATGTTTGACAAAGATATAGTAATATAATGGAGTTCTCTATGATAACTAAGAAGAAGAAGAAAAGAAAAAGGCATCAAACAGTGCATATCTATTGCATGGCTATGGTCATTCAACTAGGTATCAATAGAAGAAAGGGCATTCAATCTTTTATGTTTTGGGCCTTAAACAACTGGTGTGACTTATTATATGGTATGCATACTTACATCCATATTGTCTTATCTTCATATCTTTAGAAGTATGAACTATGGATCATATTAAATGCAAGGAAACCAAACAAGAAAAGATGTATGACACCCATTCTCAAAGGCACACAATGAAGGGAACTATACAGAAACACCATGGATGACTATGAATAATGGACTATCAATTAGCAAAAGCAGAACAATAGAAGATACACATAAATTCATGATTGAGGAGACAGAATGTGTTGCCTTCATACCTTGCTAACCATGGCTTCACGAAATCTAGATCCACCCCAATTAAAAAAGTTTTTGCATCTTCTTTCCTTAAATATAAAGCATTGTGAAATAGACTGCTATCCATAAAACATGTTTCATGTCTAGTCTTTTACATGGCCACAGGTGGATATGGTCCAAAATCCTGTCAAGCATAACACAAGGGACCCCAAATATAGCAACTAGCGCAACATAGATCTCATCAAACAAGCTATGATCTTTATCATAATGCATTAATTTTTCAAAAAAAAAAATTATTTGTGGATGATTATATAATAAGGATTCTCTAGCATTATGCAGTGGATACATGGGATTTGACATCGTGCAAGTCTCTTGGATAACAACATTTCCTGCAATTTTGACCACCTTGATAGATGAAGTTGTGTCTGTACGATAACAGAGGTACATTATTTTGACATTCTGCAACCTTTGCTTTATTGCAGTGATGTGGTTAATGAAAATTGGAAGGACTCTCCTAAGACAGTGCTGGACATTTATCATGAGCTTATAGGTGCAGGGCTTCGTATTTGGATATTCAGGTGCCTATGAACATGAAACTTTATTTCTTCTTATTATAGTTTAACATAGGCTGAGGCTTTGCATTAAGATGATTAAGGTACCAATTAACCTCTTTAATTCACTTACACATAGTTGACAAGGTGACGCCTAGGCGACAAGGCGCCCTTTGAAGCTCGCCTCACCTCGCCAAGCAGTTTCTACTTCCTACTATAAAATAAATTTTTATTTGTTCTTTTTTGAGATTATAATTATAAAATAGACATTATTAAACTAAAATAATCATTTTGTGTGTTTACACACTAATTTCTTCTTATTATTTTCTTATTTATTAGGGTTTAAACAACACTAACATTGCTAAATGCTGTATTGAACCCTCAAAGACTTAAAAACCTGCACCAATAAGTAAGGAAGAACTTAAAATTTTATCTAATCAGCACATTTTCCTCTTCCATATATTTTTCTTCTACTACTACTACCAATACTTTTTATTTTCTTCTTTTCCTATAACAAAAATAAGGGTTCAACCCCTATATTTTTTGAATTTTATTTTCCTTCTCCCTTTTCTTCTCATGAATATGTTGATTTTCTATACTTTATTATGAAATTTATACTTTTCTTATGAAAATAATGAATAATTATTAATGAAATATGGTTAGGGAACTACCCTAGGGTCTATGTTTTTAACATAAAAAAATCCATTGCCTAGGCGACTAGGCAACAAGGCGCCCCTCAATCGCTTAGCCTCGCCTTGGCGTCTTGAAAACTATTAACTTACATTACAACCAGCCACTTTCATGTTCACTTATGTACTATATTATAATATCTACATACTTTATATATTGTCAATCAGATTTAAAAACCAATGCAAAATCCTTCCATGTAATGCCCATCTTATTGAAAAAACTAAAAAACCTAAAATAGAAAGAATTTCTATATACCTTTTCATTATTTAAAGCATTTGTTTATAAGTGAATTTTCCTTAGCTGGACTAAATATTTAGGTTAAGTGTTCTTACAGACCAGTTGAAGTTATAATTGTGTGTTGATAATGTGTTCTTCATTCCCTTCTGCTGTGGCAGTGGAGATACAGATGCTGTAATCCCAGTTACATCAACCCGGTACAGCATAGATGCCCTTAAGCTTCCAACGATTGGTCCTTGGCGCGCTTGGTATGATGAGGGACAGGTATTCGCTGTTTCAATTGCTTTTCTTTCTTTGTTTCTCCCCCATTATACTAGGATCATAACACTCAACAGATTCAATGGTGAATATTCCTTGGTAACAAAATCAATATGTTTTTGAAAGCTCTCATTTACCTGCATCTGGAACATTGCCATGTCTTTGGGATTAGCAACAAGGTTAAAAAATGAGCAGAAATGTCAATCACTTATAGGGAAACCATTGAAGTTTCAAATCACTCTTTTAATTGTGGAAACACGTTGAAAGCATTAGAAATGTTTATTGATATTTTAGGAGAAAGATAAAAGCAGGTAATCATAGAATACACTCTTTTATCTTTAGTATATACTATATACCTTTAAATTACCATTAAGCATGAGGAATTTCAAACTCGTGGTTTTTGTGTTACTGGAATTTGCAAGCTAATTGCTAAAACATTATTCCATTGTGTTACAGGTGGGAGGATGGACCCAACAGTATGTAGGTCTCAACTTTGTATCAGTTAGAGGAGCAGGTCATGAGGTCCCTTTGCATAAACCCAAACTCGCTCTTTCATTGATCAAGGCCTTTTTGTCAGGAAGACAAATGCCGACTTTAACAGAGTATAGCGATTCTTGAATCACATCATATATTTCATTTTTTTGTCAGAACTATCATGTTGGTGGTATTGATCCAAAAAAAAAAAAACTATCATGTTGGTGGATTCAGGAAAGATCAATTGAATTGAAATACTGTAAATCAATCATTCTGTTTGGTTGAATTTTCATAGACAGGTAAACTAGGATTATCATTATGGGGAAGCTAGGGAAGATTGATTCAATTGAAATGATGGTAATCCATCATTCTTTAAATTCATGAATGTCGGTGGAGTTTGTATAAACAAGTAAATTGGGTCTTCTTGATATCTGTCTGTAATTTGGTTTCCTTTTCCACAACACCTGATAAGATGTTTTGAACCTTGAAAGTTCATGAAAATAACTGCTGATTAGCCTGTTCTATGTTTCATTTTAAGGCCCAATAAGGGGGTTTGATACATAGGTTGTGTTTGTTTTACAACTCCTTTTGAAACCAAAAAAAAATATGTCGAAAACATCCTTTTAATGGTTCAGAACACCAAATTTCATTTTAGGAACAATGAGGCCTAGTGTTTGCAAACACACCAAAAGGCTACAAAACACCCTCAAGTGGATTGCATGGTTCAAAAGAATCAAAACACTAGGTTTCACTTGTGTTTTGTAAGCTATGGGCTGGGCCTAGGTCTGAAAACTCAGGCTTACCTAGTATATGTTTGGTTCTGTGGTTGTTTCCTGAAACACCATGTCATCAGTCATCACCATGTTAGGTGTTTTGACTTTTGATTTTACGCAACCCATCCAAGTTGAGACCGAGCCTTAGGTCTTTCTTTTCTTTGTTTGGGTAAAGGAACCCTACGTCTAAACCTTAAGGTTGGGCCTAGGTTGACCCTCAACCTGACCAATCCACCCAAGTTGCACCCCTGGCATACATAAGAACAATATTGATCATCGTTCATCATCGATAAACACAAGAAATTGTCAAGGAAAACCCACCTTGTAAATTGTAATGTTCCCAAAATAGACAGTGCCTTTTTTCAAAGCTAAAAAATTGAAGCCAGCAGACGATGCGAGTCAACTTTTTTCATCTTGTTCTCTCTAGCATACTTTATTTATTTATATTTCTTTTGGTGGATAACTTGATATCTTCAGGGTACCCACTGAGAAAATGATTCATGGCCAATCTATGGGCATCCATCCTGTAGTAAATGATATCTAAGGTTCAAAGTATTGTTACGTATCGGCCGATATGTATTGTTCTAGGACCTTTCTGATACACCCTTATAGTGGGTGTATCGGGGGTCTGACCGGTTCAGGGGATGGAGGGGTCCTAAACCGGCTCCCTTGAACCAGTTTTGAAAAAAAATAAAAAAAAGTAAAAAAACAAGTATCGAAACGCCCGATACGCCCCTACTGGCATATCGGGCGTATCAATATTTTGAACCTTTAATGATATACATCCTATTGCAAAGGTGGAAAGTGTCTAGTTTAGTGTTTTCAACCCACCATTGACCCAGATGGTCAAGCTGTTCGAATTGTCACCCAACTCTGATTCCGGGTCCGGTTTTTCCAAAACCCAGGATTTGACATAAACAGTTGGCTTGGTCAATACATGTTCGACCTGGGCAATTGTATTGCTTACCCATTCAACCCGATCATCGGGTCATGGGTTATACACTATATGTATGTATAAACTACCAGAGTCCATAATTTTGCATTTGGTTGTTCAATTGGGGTAATCTTTATGTTGATTTTGGGTAATTTTCTAAGATCTACTGCTCTAAGGACTCCAGATCTCCTGCCCACGAGAACTCTACTCGCGCCTAACCACAATATACTACCCCCCGTGAATTGGGAACATCTCTCCCTACATAATATTATGCAGAGGATGAGATGTTCTCCATGAATGGCTGAGATAAATGTGGGCAGAGTTCTCGTGGGCAGGAGATCCGGACTCTGTTCTAAGTCACCTTGTCCCATTATTTTTGCCAAGAAAAACCTTTTTTTGAGCCTCAAATGCCATATACGTATATACATATAAATAAAATATAAAAATAGTCTAACCCATTCCCTGTTTGACCTAGATGATCAAACCAGTGACTTGCGACCTAGAGGCAAAAACAATTGGGCCTCTGAATCAGTTTTTAAAACAATAAATTTCTCAAACTACCATATACGTGATTTGATACAAATGTCTTAAATATGGTATTTATTCGAACTAATTTATGTTGAAATGAGAACACAACTAATTTTCTGGGTGTGAGGATTTTGCAAGATATGATGGTTCTTAGGGTCCATTTGGTTTGTAGTCGTAATCGGAATTGGAATGGTCCATTCCCATAGTCTGTTTGGTTCATATAGAAATGGGAATGAGAATTAAAATCAGTAGGAATGAGATTTCATTCCTAAAGGAGGGGCAGGGAATGGCCATTCTCTCAAATGGGAGAATGCCATTCCAACAGGAATGGGGATGAGATTCCAATTCCATCCAACCAAACAGTTGGAATAAGAATAGTCCATTCTGATTCCGATTCTAGACCCCTATTCCTGCAAACCAAACGGGGCCTTAGTTCTTACATCTTAGGAGCATTCCTGCTTCATTTTACTCCATGGCATCAAATGGTTAAACGCGAAATTTTCTAATTTGATTAAGGCAGCAAAACACGAATGGGTCGGATTTAATTCAAAGTTTGGTTTTTCTAGTGGCTTCATGGTGCTAAACAATGGGGTATTTGATCCCAAATGTCTGCTACAACGAGCCAGAGAACTTATCAATTGAGACACCATTAATTGGTTACTTTAATTCAATTTGAGTCAAGTTCAGATAGCCATTTATCCATTAATTAGACCAATCAGATTTTAAAAATGATCTATTTATTAGTAAGGAGAATTTGGATATTGCTTGATCTAATATAATTTGATTAATATCTATATACATATATAAAATATCATTTTTTTTTATATTAGAATTCTTAAGAATTAAGTAGAATTTGGGATTTAGGTCTACTTTTTCAATTTATAGTGTATATTTTTATTTCATATTTAATTAATAAATTTATGCTGATTTTTTACAAACTTATATTCTGATTGAACCAAATTCGAATTGGAAACCTGAATACATGAACCAATTGAATTCAGATCTATGTTTTACATATCCCCCAAATAATGAATCAAATTTGTGTTTCTTTGAATACTTATTGGATCAGATTCCAACTTACCCCTATCCAAATTCAATTTGATCTGTTTTGCAGCCAAACACCATGATACCAAAACACTCCAGATCTGCTGGTTACCTATGTGCAAGATCCCTACACCCTCAATGAAAGGATACCTCCAAGCGTATAAGAACAGGCCTAGAATGTAATGTTCATTTTGATGCTAAGGTGTCTGGACCCTACTAGTAGGTAAACCAATAGGTTCCAACATGATACCAAAATGAGTTGGGATTTGCTACAAACAAAGGCATGTACAATGTGTTAGAGAACAAAAACTTATTCAATGACCTCACCTAAGGGCTTAAGCTTTTGTGTTGAATGGTTCCTTGAGATGGTATTAGAGCCTGCTAGACCAAGTGATCTAGTGTTCTAACCTTATTACCCCCATTATAATTATTTAAATAAATTTCAGCACAAGGTATCTGAGTGGGCCTGTGCTTGTCCATGCTTCAAGCGAAAGCACACCATGAGCGGTATTACGTCTCTTTGGACAGATTGGCAAGGTGAGGTACCTATTGATAGGGCAAAGCTAGGATTTTTTATTGAGGGGGCCAAAACTTAGAAAACATGGATAGGGGGCCAAAAACTAGGAAACATGAATAAATGGGCTAAAATACAAGTGGAACTTAAATAGATTTAAAAGGAATTTTGAAGGCATAGAGGCGGCCATGGCTCCCCTCTGTCACCCCCTGGCTCCACCCCTGCCTATTGGCAATGTGACAAGTATTGTGGTTGGAAAAATGAGTAGATAAGAAAGGCTTTGTATCAACAATTTTGTCATTAGTGGGTAGATATTTCACTACTAGAGATTTTTGAAGAATGAAATCTTGCAAAATATGAAAGTCAACTTCGATGTGCTTTGGTACGAACATGAAACACCAAATGTGTAGCAAGATACATGACACCAATGTTGTCACAATAGATAATAGGTGTAGAGTGCTAAGGAACCCCTATATCACATAAGAGATATTGAAGCTATAACAATTTAGTTGTAGTGTTAGCCAATGATTGAAATTCATCTTCAATTCTAAAATGAGCAATAGTAGGTTGTTTATTAGTACTCAATGAGATCAAATGAGAACCAAGAAAAATACCATAGTCACCAGTAGAGAGGCATTCATCAAGGTAATCAGCCCAATCAACACCAAAGTATGCCACAAGCACAGTAGAAGATTGAGCATCAAATAATAACCCAAAGTCAAACATACCTTTCAAATAACACAAAATATGCTTGACAGCTATCCAATGATTATCAGTAGGATTTTGGAGAAATTGATAGGCCTTGTTCACTACAAATGCTACATTTGGTCTAGTCAAGGTAGCATACTGCGTGGCACCAAAAATGTTGTATTGTTGAGTTGGATCTGAGAGGGGATTGCCTTAAAAATTGGACAATCTTGATGTAGATTCCTTGGGTAGACAAAGGCAGAAGCTACAAGATTGGTCTTCTAAAAAGGTCAAGAATGTAGTGTCGTTAAAAGAGAAACAACCTAGTTTTGTCTCAATGTGCAACTATAGAAAGGAAATAGAAATATGGAAAGAGTAGAATAGAAGGAAAATGGATGGGAAGTATAGGAAAGTTGTTTGGTGGCTTTAGGAAACCGTTTTCCCTTCCTCTATCAAGAACTACTTTCTCTCCCCTACCCAAAAGCTTACCATAGACATTTTGGGTTTAAGGCAACAAGCTCCTTGGCTCAACATGTGAGGTTGGTCTACTTGCAACCTCCTCAACAGGGCTTTCTTAAGCTTCACATTAATGAAGCTTTGAAAGGAAGTCCAAGATTTAGTGGAGGTGGATGTCTGATTCGAGATGGTAAGAATGCTATGCTAATGGCCTTATCTTCTTACTATGATAATGCCTCAAACTTAGTTGTTGCAGCTTTGGCTTTACTAGATGGTCTTCAACTAGCCTATGCTATGGGTTTTCAAAGATTAGTGGTGGCTATGGTTTCACAAGCTTTGCTAAATATTATAACAAGATTTGTGTATACTCTGTGGCACCTGTGGTATTGGTGGCATCAAGCGGAACAACTTCTATTTTAATGGAACTAATTTTTGAACACACTCTCTAGGAAGATAACAGAGTTGCAGATGGTCTAGATAATCTAGCTTGTTCTTATAGGAATAATAAGGTTTTTTATTGTGTAGAGTGGCTCCATCAACTGAGATTTAGAAGCTTCTTCAAGAGGATGGTCTGAGTATTTCTTTTCTTTGCTTGGAGTAGTATTTCTATGGGATTTTCTTAGAAAACATTCCTCTTTTTAATTTTGCTCATAGGTCGGATGTTCTCTTTGTATATAGATTTTTTTCAAGGGGTAAGGTATTTGCTCCCCCTTCATAGGTTTTTACTTCATTTTGATAATCAATAAAATTTTGTGTTAACCACCCCTCCATCGAGAGTAAATATCGGGGATTAAATTTTGTTATATATATATAGAATAAAACCAATCTTGACCCTATTAATCAATAACAAAGACCCAAAATGTAGGTCTTAGACCTTTAAATGAATCTGGGCTAGCTACACTTAATCGTTATGTTAAGGGTTATTTAACAAATAATGAAACCCCACATAGCCATTCCATGAAGTGAGAGATTAGGGTGGTTGTGGATCATATGCACTTTAAGGCTAACATGAGGCCTTATTATTAGTTAAAAAGTGTCCCTAACACAACCATCAATTGCAACTAATTAATTTAGACTCCATTATAATAGATTTACCCCATTTGCAAAAAACTTTTGCATTTTCCGTCCTTCAATGTATTGAAAGCATTGTGAAATAGATTATTATTCATAAAATATGTGTTTGTTTAAGCTTTTACATGGCCAGAGATCGATATTGTACAAAATCCTATTAAACATAACACAAGGGACCCCAAATATTGCAACTAGAACAACATAGATCTCAACAAACAAACTATGGTCTTTAGTATAATGCATTAATTTTTCAAAAAGTATTGTTGGTTTGTGGATTGATTAGATATATAATAAGGTTTCTCTAGCCTTTATTCAATGGGTAGACTGTATTAGTCTCTTGGATAACATCATTTCATGCATTCTTTTGACATTTTGCCATCTTTGCTTTGTTGCAATGATGTACTTTGTGATGATTGGAAGGACACTCCTAACCTAAGACATTGCTCAACATTTATCATGAGCTTATAGGTGTAGGGCTTCATAGGCATTTGGATATTCAAGTGCTTATCGACAAGTGTAATATAGTTTCTTCTTATTATTTTACCTTAAGATGAGACTTTACATGATGGTAAGGTGCCAATGAACATCTTTATTGCACTTACGACAACCAGCCACTTTTATATCCTCATGTGTACTATATTTTAATATCTATACACTTTATGTATTATCAATTGGATTTAAAAATTGATACAAGAACCTAGAATATAATGCCCAATTTATGAAGAAAATTAAAAGACCTAAAATCAAAAGAAATACTATATGCACTTTCATTTTATAAAGCATTTGCTTGTGAGTAAATTTTCCTTATTTAGACAAAATATTTTGGTTAAGTGTTTGATATGGCCATATCTTGACCACTAATCTAAGAGTGGCATATGGCCCTAATCAAGGGCAAAGTGAAGAAATTACCAATGTAATAGATAAGAAAAGAGGAGTACGAATTGGAAGGACTAATCATTGAAGAAGCCATGCCAAATAAGGAAACTAAGCCAAGGAAGGAAACACGGTCCTCCTTTAGCTTGGACTCCTCCTCTATATAAAGGTACTCGACCCAATGTATGACCACTAAACAATTTTCTCTAGTGAAGCTTTTCCTCTTTCTCTATGCTCTTTATTCCTCCTTGTTTGACTTAATCATTGGAGAGTTCTCCCTAGGATAAGACTCCAATCTTTGATGGTATTTTGTTCTTGCAAGTCACTAGTGCTCTAAGTCTTCCCTTCTCCTTTATTGTTAATATCAATGATGCATAACAATTGGCATCATTTGTAGGAACAACAATTTAGGGCTCATAGAATACAAAACACAAAACACCTAGACATAAAGGGAGTTTTAGAGGCCACCCAAGCCCTTACTCTAGTTACAATGGAGCAATTCAACCAATTCCAACAATAGATTCAAGCCCTTACTTCATGCAAGGCCAAGTATAGCTTGCTAGTGACTAAGTTGAGCATGAAGGAAATGCTAATCCACAAGCTTAATGTAACAACACTCAAGATCAATCAAGGAACCTTAGGATCGAGTGATCTAATAAGCCAATTGTCTTAAAGTAGTCCAAGGACAAATCTAGATTGATTCGGTTTGGCCACAACTAATCCAAAAAATCTAAGCGAAAAAGGTAAATCTCAATAAGAAGATCAAAGAGATGAGTGCAAAGATCAAAGCTATGATGGGAGAGGTGAATAATAAGAAGCCAGACCTCTTGGACGACTTCAAGCTCGCCAAGGACCCCCTTTTGCCCAAGACATCATTTTAAATCCCCTTTCACTAAGGTTAAAGATGCCACATATTGAACTGTACGATAGAATGTGGGATCCAGTTGATCAGTTGGAAAGTTTCAAAGCACTAATGCCTCTACATGGCACCTCAAGGGCTATATGAGTTGAGCATTCCTAGCGACCCTAAGACAAGCGGCTTGATTGTGCTCAAGACTCCAACCTCAATCCATTAGCTCCTGGGAGAAATGTAGTGAATAATTTGTAGGTCACTTCCTTAGTAGAAAAATGAACAAAAAAGATCTTAATGAACTTAATGGTGATGAAGCAAAAGAGGGACAAGCCCCCCCCCCCCCCCCCAAAGACTATATATGTTGGTTTAATGCCATGGCCCTAAAAATTTGTGACCTCAAATAGGTAGTAGTAGCAGTGGATATCATGAATGGCTTCAAGACCTCTTGATTTAGATTCTTTCTTTTAAAAAATACACCAAAGAACATGTCCAAGTTTCTTGATGGAGCTGAGAAGTACATCAATGCTAGAAAAGCACAAGCAAGCAAAAATGAGGCTAAGATGAGTAAGTGAAAGATGAACATAAGCCAAGAGAGGGAGGGGAAACTAAAGCCTAGATGAAGAAACCCTTTGAAGAAACGATTAGCGTTGAAGAAAGGGATAGAGAAGAGAGAGGGAAGCAAAGAAAATAAATGAGAGGGGAACAAGGGGGAGAGAGAGAGAGAGAGAGAGCAACAGAGTTCTTGAGAGGGTCAAGCAATGGGCCAAATGACCAACCAATCCTCATGTGTTGAGAGTGTTGTGTTCAAATCCCAATTACTCTTCTCTTGGCCTTCAACCAAATTCAAAATGTTGAATTCAAGGTGCTTAACCATGCACCCTTTCCTTTTAGTATAATATTACTAGTAGCTACATGCAACAACTTTGTTAAGAGAAACTAATTGAAATGAAATCTTATAACATCACTAGGCTCAATCCACCCAGTGGTTAAGTTGGTCAAATAAAAATGGTAAATCAAGTATTTTTATCAAAATATGATAAAAGGAATTTTCTAAGTTTAAGGCTAGAAATGGTGACTCATAGTGCCATAAATGGTATCACCCAAGGTTTTCAAATTTTAAGGGTATTAATTAGGAGTGTTGTTAATGATGGGAGATACATTGATCTATGGGAAGATAATTGGATCATTAATTAGCCTTTACATGGCCTCTATTTATCTCGCCCCCTTCCAACAAACTACCCTATTGTAAGTGACTCAAATTTTAAGGGACCCCAAGTTTCAACCCTAGCATTCTCTCCTCCGTAGAGTTCTTTTCTCCTAAGATTTTAAAAGGTTAAAGAGATTATTCTTGTAAAAATGGAAGGAAGAAGAAGAAGAAAGGGGAGGGGCATTTTTAGACTTTATATTCCTTTTTTTAATCTTAATGGTTGAATGTTCAACAATGCATATATAAGTAGTTTTTCTTTGTAAGTGTGAATTTGAATAGAATGAAATAAAGAAATAAAACACTATGATGGGAATCAAAAAGAAAAATAGTTTAAGGAGAGTAAAGATCAAAAACACCGACACATGATTTAAAGTGGTTCGGTACTATGGCTTATGTCCATTGTGGAGTCTTAAAAAAAAAAAAAAAACATATCACCCCTTAGATTTCTTTTCAATCCTATGGTTGATAGTCCATTGTGGAGTCTTGAAAAAAATAAAATATCACCCCTTAGATTTCTTTTCAATCCTATGGTTGATAGTACAAGACATAGACCCCACTTTGGGTTTCTCAAAAAGTACCATTCTAAGAAACCTAAACATGTAACAAGAACATTTTTTGGTAGATGTAATAAAAAAAAATTCAATCCACTTTATTTAGTCCTATAATTGATTGAATTAATTTTCATTTTTGTTTTTTTTTTAAAATCTAATATAAGTTAAAATGAAAACTTTGTAATGTTAAATATGTGATTTAACTTTTATGACCTGCATGGGAACCAATGCACATATACCCTTTATATATTACTAGTCTTCCAATATCTCAGATTCTCTCTTTGGAAGCTGGTGGTTCGTAGGGGTTTAACAAAAGCTTTAAATTGTGGTATCTTGAAGATTATGGTAAAATCTAATTTAGAGGAGCTAATTCATTTGCTAATCTTTTCATTAGATTAGCAAGTAGCAGGACTACTTGGGGCCCGTTTGGCGCATCTTTTTGGGAAGATCCTCCGGTAGTTCTAACAGTTAAAAGATGTATTGAGCTTTTGCATGAATATTTTAGTAGCCTAAAGCTAGTTTGGTAGGTGCACGTCTTTTCATGCATCTTTCCATGTCTTTCTACGTGAGAATAAAATGTGAAAGACGCGAAAAGCTTCATTAGAAGCTTCTTGAAATCAGCCCAAAATGGGTTTCTCGTGTCTTTTTGGCGCTCTGGCTTTTGACGGATAGATCTTTTGCAAACTAAATGGAAATAGATCGAAAATCAGTTTGCCCGACTTGTAAACAACCGAAAGGCCGCATGAAAAGACGTGCCAAATGTGCCCTAAGTGGCACAATTTTACTTACCAAAAAATACCTACACCAGAATCAAAGCAAGTATTTGCTTTATATGTTATTGATAGACATAAATGGATTTGGCTTTCTTGTCATAGAATCATATCTTTATAGGTAGAGGATGAACTAGTTCTTCTTTACGTTTTCACAACAAACCGATTTGAATTGGATATTCAATAACATTAATGAATCAAATTCAAGTTTCAATTTATAGAATTTGTAGGGTTCTTATTGAATTTAGATCTAATTGAATTGAATTATATATATACCTCAATTTGATTTTGATTCTATTTGTTTGCATCCTTAGATGTTTTAAGACTGGGTGGATTATATAAACGTTCTTAGCCTCAAGGAGTTGAGAATGCTCCCTTTTGGCAGTAGAGTTTTGTAGAAACCCTGGTCCATCCCAATTGTTAAATACCAAGGCCGCTCAAATGGAACCTAAATTAGGTTTTTTCTAGGATTTTTCAGCTATTTAATCACTAACAAGCTTCTTTTTCACATGAACTTGGCCATCTTTTTGATTTTTTAATGTTTGATCAAACTTCAAAAAAGATGCTTATTTAGTTGTTTAAGGTTTTTTAAATTCCCAAACTATCCTTTTCTTATTTATTTGAACGACTTATCATTTTGATTAGTTTTCTAAATATAATATTGAAGTACTCTCAATTGCTCTAATAGATCCTTGTAGATTTTTTGCTAGATTCAATATTAAAATGAAATGGTAGAGATTTATTTTTGAGAAATAGAAATTTAAGGTTTTATTTATTATTTTTGGGAAATTTATGGTTTACTCTCCCTTAGAAATTTTTATTGGTTTTCTAAATGTATTGTCACATACCCCCACCCATCCTTACACCACCCCCATTGAATTGTAATGGATTCCACTTGCTACTATTCCCAATTGTACAAACTTATAAAAATTTATGAGATGGATTAAACAATAAAACCCCCTTTTTTTGGCTTATTGAAGAAAGGAGCAGATAATTTCTATATTTTAAGAAATAGAGAGTTTGTTGGATTTTTGAATTATGGTGAGCTCCAAACCGAAATTAGTGTTGTAATTCGATGAAATGAACTTGAGTTTCTAAGGGTTATAGTGGATGAATGTAGGGATGCCAATCGTCGGGTTAAATGGTAAACCCAGATTGACCTAACCCTATAGAGTCGGGTTAGGGTCAAGTATATTTAGTTTAGGGTTGGGTTAGGGTTTTGATTCTTCGACTTGAGTCAGGTTCGGGTTTTGGCTTCCCGTCCTGACGGGTCATGATACCATTATTGTATTTTTTTTTTTTTTACTTTTAACTCTATAAACTTAAAGTTAAAGATTTATTTACATATTGATTTTGGTTTTCTTCTTTTTCTAAATGGGAAAAGTGACACCTTAAAATCTATAAAACAATTTCTTAACTTAAATTAGTGGATTTTATGCCTTCAAAATGTGTTTAAAACATGCAATTGAAATGTTACGGGTCAGGTTGGGTTGGTATCAAGTTAAACCCTATAGGGTTGGATTGGGTTTGGGAATCATACATTTTAAAGTCGAGTCGGGTCTAGTTCGGGTTTAGGCAAATCCATACCGAATCCGACCCGTTGACATCCCTAGATGAATGTATTTAAAGTACATTTTTCTATATATTGTGAGATTCTTGTAGTAATTTTCTCCATAAATCTAAAAAGGAAATTTCCTTCAAAAATATAAAGATTCCATCTCTTAAAAACAAGGACCCAAATGTATGGAGATGCTTGCAATGCTATATCTTTTAGTTAGCTTTGCTCAGTTGTCTCGTTTTCTTTTATGCAACATATCTAGTCTTAGCTTTTATCTGCTTTCTAAAAGAAATGGTTTTTTAATAATGACTTATTGATTTAGTTCTTCGTTATCAAGGAAAAATATCTTGATTTACCAATTTTCACCCATTTTTTTAGTGTTTATCTTGTTTGTACTGTTGTAAGTGTTAAAATAGTGTTATGGTTCTCCATGATCATACCATTTTCCCTATTTCTTTAGTGTTGATTTTTTTTTTCCGGTTTTTGATTCTTTGGGGTTTGTGACATGATTTTGATGCATTCTTGGAGTTTCTTGTTCTTCTCTCTTTTTTTGGATAAATTTCTTAAACAATCCTTATGGTTTAGCTAATTGACTAAGTGTACCCTTACTATTTGAAATTTGATTGGCATTACCTCTAATGTTTCTGATCATTGCCTCAACATTACCAATGTCAATAAATATGGACGAAAAATGTAAAATGACCATTTTACCCTTAAACTCGACCGGATGGAGCCATCGGAGAAATCGATGGTAGTGGAGATCTAAGAGAGAAAAAAAAACAATCATCTTGTATTATTTTTTATTTGAACCCAAATTTAAGATAACCCCGATGAGAGTCACTAGAGAGATCGATGGTTAGAGAGAGAGAGCATTCTTTTCTTGTCTTTTCTTTCTTCATCTCGGTAGTCGGTACAACTTCCTCATCTTATCTTTCACCGTCGAAGGAGAAAAATAGAAAATGCAAATTATGAAGAATCGCCTCTTGCTGGAAAAATGATTTTGACTTCGATTACGATGCTTGCTTTGAAAAATCTCTACAGGTGCATCCATGCATGCTAATCTCTTGTACCTTCTCCATTTTCAATTTCTCTTAGAAGTCTTTTTCTTCTGTTCACTTTGAAAAAAACCAGAATCTTGTGAATCTGGGTTTTTGTAGCCATTGCATGGGTGACTCCACCACCAAGCTCTGCACCCGTGTCGACTGTGTCGGCTGCAAAAACCCCACCTGGAATAACCATGTCGGCTGCAAAAAACCCACCTGCAAAAACCCCCACCTAGAATCGGAAACTCATCTCCTAGAGATTAACTTGATCTTTGCTCAAGGCCTCAAGCCCCCCACTACTAACCTCTAGCACATGCAAACTTACGCCGTCGGCTACCTGAAAGATACTCTCGACGGTACCATCTGTTTTCTCATTGGCAACTACCTTTCCTCCAGCGTTCCCTTCTCCTCTCTCTAGATTCTCCACCCTTCTTCGGGCAGATTCCACAGCTTCGTTGCCCCTCCTCCGACAGATTCCACGGTGTATTGAATATCAGCGCTACGGTTATCAAAAACCGCATTGACTTCGCGACCTTGAATGGACTCCTTGATCAGGTACCATGATCTGATGGGAAAGAACCACCCCTACCAGAGTGATCACCAATTCAGACAATCATCCAAGACCAATAAAAGCTCCTTCAAAGAAGCTAGCGAATCTTGCGAGCATTCACGTGAAGATTCCTAATTCGGTCTGCGTCAATCATCAGTATATCTCGATCAACAGCCTCTGGTCTCTCCGTCAGCCATTAAAATCCATATTTTCTCCTCCGAGTCCGAGTGATTACACCTACACGATCCTAGGTAAGAGAGACAGAGAAAAATAGAGAGAGGTAAGAGAGAAGAGACCGGAGGTCTGAGGAGGAAGGGGTTTCCAGTCAGAGGAAGGGGACGAGAGAGGGGGTAATATTGGGTTTTAAAAGAAATTTTAAATGTTACTAGAGGGTAGGGGTAGAGTTAGTCAATTGTTAGAAACAATATCAGTCAATTTTCAAATAGTAAGGATACACTTAGTCAATTAACTAAACCATAAGGGTAGTTGGGAAAATTCCTGATAGGTACCCTGTACTTCAGGCCAAGTGTCAATTTACTAACCCGGACTTTAAAATGCGACAATCTAGTATCCGAACTTTCGAAATGCGACAATCTAGTACCTACCGTTAATGGGCCATCAATTATGTATATCATGTGACGTCATGTGTGATTTAAGACTTTTGAAAATGTCAAAAATACCCTTGAAAATTAAACACAATGTTCATCATCTTCTTTCTCAAGAAAATGAAACAGAGCCCAAGTTCTCAATAGTCCAGACCATCATTTCATGATGAAAACCGGCTCACCGCTGGCCACCACCATGGCCAGCAGGAGGGGTGGTGCTCTTAGTTCGCCATTGTAACTGCCACCATGGCCCACGCTTGACACTCCTGATCAAGAGAGAGAAAAAAAACTACGACAATCGACAGAGGCAGAACAGGAACTGCGGAAGAAAGGGAAAAAAGGGCTACTATTATTCTTTTATAGTGATTGTGACCATGCATTGCCGATCATCCAAAGTCCAAACAATTTGAAAAGCATGAGACTGAGAGAGAGAGAGAGAGCGGAATTGCTTGAAAGTTGAAACAATTTCTGTTAATAACCCAAAAAATTAAATTCATACTTCCTATATAGATCCAAATCACCTCCAATTCTCCAACAGTCCAACCCCTGCATTGTTTCATATTGTGTGAAAGCCTTTGAAGAGTGTAAGTTTGTCAACAACAACAAACTTAAGTGGGTTTTCTTACACAACATGACATTTCTTCCCCTTGTCTCATGTTGGCCTGAATGTTCAGCTTGTCCTTCCGAGCTACACTGACCTCAGTTTTCTCTCTTCCCATTTCAAAATTCCTTTTCCTTCCACTGAAAGAAGCACTCTTGAACCAACGTGGATCCGAAAAAAAACAAGCATTATAATCAAGACAAAAAGGGTAAAAAAGTTTCTTTGTTGAATGCTAACTCTGAGTTTCCTTCCATTTTCAATCTAAATAAATAACAATTCACATTTCAATGTAAAATAAACAAGACCCAATATCCCCAAAATTTCTTTCATACAGTGTGAGAAGGGTAATCCCATTTTCTTCCCTCTCCAAAGCAAACCAAATTCTTTGCTTGGAGAGTGGAGCTGAAGTTGTAAAAATTTGGCTTTCCTAGAAAAATAGAGATGGATACAGAGAGATACAAGGAGAATGGGAGCTTCCTCATCTTAGATGCTTAAGCTATCCACTCCACATTGCTTGTATGTTAGTGACTGCTTCCTTGTACTGATCACTATTGCACAATCCATTGCGATCTATCATCACAGACCCATTGACCTTATTATTGTTGGGTTAGTTGTTGACTACTGTTAGACTTGATTAATGGCCCATCATAGGGGGATCCTTTCTTGCGTCATTTCTTCCTCTTCCTTTGAGTGTTTATGTCACTCAGCTCTGAGAATTCTATTCTAGTGGCATGAGCCGCACGACAGTTGCAACCAGTAGAAACAAAAGAAGTAACAAGCTTGGAAGAGGACCTCATGGTTCTTCTCTTGGCTTTTCTCATGGACGATTTTCTTGGTGGCTCAGGGTCAGGGATATTCATGCCTTAAGGCAAGAAAGGGTGGAATTCAATGGATGTAAGGGACTGGTATTTCCATTTCATGTCGTTTAGAATTGGAACGAGGGCTTGACTAGAAAGTTGTAAATGTTGGAAAAGATGGGCTGGTGGACATGGCTGAGGGAAGGGGCTTAGAAACTCATGAGATCACTTATTAACAGAAGGTTGCTAAGGAAAATTAGATGACACTGAGGGCATTTGTGTCTTTTTCCATGACACTTAACGGTCAGTTGATAGCCAGTACTAGATTGTTGCATTTGGAAAATTAGGGTACTAGATTGTCATGTTTTAAAATTCGAGTACTAAATTGGCACTCGGCCTAAAGTACATGGTACCTATCGGGAATTTTCCCTTTTTTTCTTGATGTTATTATACTGATTTTGCGAGTAGTAAGATTTACAAGTTATTGTTTTCCTATTAGGCTTGGTTGAACCAAGGTTCAATATCGAAAATGCTATGCATATCGGAAAGGCAAATTTAAGAGACGTATCGAGATACACCTTGGATATGCATGGATACGGACAGAAAATTAAGATAGGCATGGAAACACATGGAAATGCTATAAATACTCTAATAAATCATAAATAAATAAACATCAATATCACGAAATATAAGACATAAATGAGCTATTTATGCATAAAAATAGCACATTTTAGTGGGTTTTATGAAAAAAAATATTATAATCAATAAATGGGAAGTCGGGAACATAAACATACTATCTAATTATGGACATAATAGATCAAGTAATTATTTTTCATGTTTTATTCTAATTTTCTAAAAACTAAATAATTATTTATTTTTATTTAATTAATTATTTTGCATGTTTTATTCTAAAAATTAAATTAAAATTAAGAAAAGTAAATATGTAACAAAAACTTGAATGGATTTATGGACATAATAGATGAAATAATTATTTTACATATTTTATTCTAAAAGTAAATTAAAATTAAAAAAAATGATTCAATGTTTTAAAACACAGAGGTGTTCCACTACCTAGATGCGTGAAGCATAAATCAGAACATAAGAGGCGTAAGCTTCCTTAAGAGGAGGAAGGAGGAAGGGGGATTTCATTTTTTTCTTTATCTTTAATAAAAATCTTTTATATTCAAAAAATAAAAATGCATAAACATTTGTTTCCCCTTATCTTTTCTAACATTGGCTGAAAATGTAAAAAAAGAATTGAAAAAACATATTTATTTTCACTCCATTTTACACAACCTTAAAAAACTTATTGAATCTTGGCATCTTATAAATATATAAATGTTTTTGGCAAATTTTTACAAGATTTGAGTCTTTAGAAAGGTTAAAAGGCTTTCTAGAGGGTTTGGGAAAAAAAGAGGGCTTCTAAATTTAGAAGCCCTCTTTCGAAATCACTTCTATTTGTGTTTTAACAATAGTAAAATCGTTGTGTATCGACCGAAACTCACCGATACAACACTGATACGGCCTCAATCCGCCTTCGGCACGACGAAAAGGAACGGTATGATTGATTTTGAACCATTTCCCATGCCGAAAGCCTTAAGATATGGTATGTATCGATCGATATGGGCTGATTTGTGACGAAATTTTGAACCTTGGGTTTAACTGGTGAAGTATGGACTCGCTAGTGGTGGACACAAACCGAGCTTTTCACGAGCTATTCGAGCTCGGCTCAGCTCGACCTAGACTGAGCTTTGAACCGAATACGAGCCTCATATATGGCTCGTCTGTCAATCGAGCCAAGTTTGAACATTTTAAAGTTTGGCTCGTTAGGCTTGCGAGCCTAACGAACCTCTATATATGTATATCAACATATATATTTATATTATACATATTATATATACATACATACATACATACATACATACATACATATATATATATACACACCTTTTTAGAAAATTTTATTGATAGGGACACAATTATACCATGGTCCCTACACATAGTATACCTCTTCGAGACTTGAGAGGGAGAAAAATATTTCATCTTCTTTGATCAAGAAAACCTAAGCGGCAAAACCCTTTGTTTCTCTTCCTTGAATTTTGGACTTTCGTTCTCCTCTGCAGAATGCAGCTCTGCTCTCACAGGTTGACGGTCGATGGTCTCACCCTCTCAGCTTTCACCTAGTTATTGAAAGTGGGAGGACTAAGGAGCCTTCTGGTCTTAGGTTCTCAGCTCTCAACTCTCAGAGTTAGAGTTTCGACGCCTCTGGTTTTGGATCTCTCTCACTCTCTGCTACAATTACAAAATACACAAAAATCTGTAGAAAAACATGTTTTCGTTCTCCTCTCAGTGCTTTCACAACCGGCGTCCAACAACAATAGTTTGCACCTTCCTTTCTCTACTTCTTGAAGCAGTTATCATCACCGACAAGAGCACCGACAGTGGCAAGTCCAAAGGATACAGTTGTGTGAGTTCTTCTTCTTCTTCTTCTTCTTCTTCTTCTAATTTGGGGTTCTTCTCTACAGATTGGAGTTGGGGTTTCGAAGTTCAAGCGGCTCGAGCTCAAATCTATTTCTGATTTGGTGTTCTTCTCTACAGATTGGAGTTGGGACTTCGAAGGTTCATTATTGAGCTCGAGTTGAATCAAGCTCGAACCGATGAATTTTGTAATCGAATCGATCTCGAGATTATATTTCCAATTTGAATCGAGCTCGAGCCTTACATTTTGCTCGAGCCTAAGCTCGAGCCTTGCATTTTCCTACAGAGCTGAGCTTGAATACTCAAATGTTCGGCTCGGCTTGAACCGAATCCACCCCTAGGACTCGCTAAAACCTATTATCATTTCAATCAATGTTGATTTCCTCTCAGCTTTTGTCTTGCGGGGTCAAACTCCTCCCCAATGTTTTTGACCCGGACGGTCAAACTCTTCCCCAGTTTTGTTTCACCCTTGACCCGTTCTTGAGTCAAAAACCGTTGACTTCGTCAGAAAACCGTTGACCCAGGTGGTCGAACCGTTGATTCATTTGACCTGGACAACGGTTTGTGGTTTAAGAAATTGCAAACTCTGAGACAGAGAAGAAGAAGAAAAGTTGTAGAGATCTGAGAAAAAGTTTCATTTTTTATTAGATCTTAGAAAAAATGAAAAATCAATCAGATTTGAGATCCGAGAACTCGTACCTCAGATCTCAGATATGTCATCTGTGCTGTTACCGCCATCGCCATCTCATCGTCGCCATTGCCGTTGCCTTCTTAGATCTCAGATCTGTCATTCTCCTCCTCTTCCTTCTTCTTCCCTCCTTTCCTCTTTCTTCCTTCATTTTTTGTCTCCTGTTCCTTTTTTTTACCTTTCCCCTTCCTTCCTTTCTTTCCTTCTTATATTCTTTCTCAACCTACAAAAGACTCTCTTCTCCACTTCTCCTTTCTCGTATATGACTATTTACTATTTTGCCCTAATGCAAACTGTTCGACCCCAACGGTCCAATCAAAAACCGATAACTAGAACGATTCCATTTACGGGTCAGTTTTTAAAACCTTTCTCCTCTCTTTAGTTCCACTAAAGAACTCATTTGAGGCGAGGCTTTTAACGTTTCTCCCACAGCTTTACCAGCCTTTTCTTATATTTCTTTTACCAGCCTTTTCTTATATTTCATTCTCGTATGCTCCTATTGTTATATTTTTCCTTCCACGGAGAAGGGGACCAAGGTGTGATTCCATTGAAATCTCGTTTGGTTTTCCAATCCACTAGGTCCTCCTCTTCGCCATAAAATGTTACCTGAAAATGTTTTTCTTACCAGAAAATTGGACAAGTGTGGGAAAACTACTCTGTGATGAACTGCTTGTTGTACGTGTCTTCTGCGGTTATATGATCAAAGACTTTCATCATGAAGCGTTCTTTCTATGCCTTTTGTAGTTCATCATGGAAAAAAAGCATAGACCATTCTGGTATTAAGGCCATTAACTTAGACTTCATGTTGACGAGATTTCGTGTTCAGTGTTTTTCCACCCCATGTGGCAGCGGTAGTGGGCGTGCCTCTCGGTCATCGAAGCCGGATCCTGGGCTATCAGCCATGGATGAAGTTGAGAAAGGCGCTTTCTATGTTGTTCGCAAGGGGGATATCGTTGGTGTTTATAAGACTTTAACTGATTGCCAAGCTCAAGTTGGATCTTCGGTAATTCATACATTGCCTTGTAAACTATTGTTATCTGTTTGATTCCCATTCTGTAGGTGGAGTTTCACATTTCTTGCAATGCTTCCTTCCAATTCTTTGAATTGTGCTACATACTTTTAGAATCATCAACCCCCTTTTTGCTTTCTGAGCATTTTGTTAGGTCAAGGTTCTTTTCTTCCACGGCTGCATGTTATTGGTCCGTGGTTAAGGAAATAGTGAATGCTGATCTTTTTTCTTCATGATATCTCTACCGGTTTCTCAACTTGCACTATTGCACATTAGTTTCTGTTACCGATATGAATATCACTTCAAGGACCATATGGTAGTAGAACTGCTATTGTTGAATGTGTCTTTGCATCTTGATCAAGTCATTAATACTCTAGCAAGTTTATAAGCTGCAACATTTTTTTTTTTCAGGCCAATGCTTCTTTAGACTCTGATCTTTACATTATTGTTGCAATTGATTAGTTCCTCAAAATTTTCTTCTTGAAGGGTTTTCTATAAAGTTATTAATGAATTGTGTATGCAATGCATGTAGGCAGTCAACCTTCCTAGCTGTGATTCGTGTTGACTACATTAAGATTTGGGCAGTCAGTGGCAATAAGGGATTTTATTAGTCATTAAACCTATGGTACTTTTTTTATTATGCAAAAGTACTTCTTTAATATGTCATTTTAGTTCTGGAAGCAAAGAAAAAAATGACATTTTAGTTCTGTCACAGCAAATAAAGACAGGAATATCTTGACGTTGGGAAAAACCCTGATGTTTTTACCATTCATGCTAATTGGTTAATATCGGTACTGCTTTAAAAATAGTATATTTCAATTTTGATCCTCTAAGCAAACCTTGTCATCACCTAGGATCGAGCACTTGCTTTGATAGTTCAAAAATGGGTGTTTCTTTGATGATTTTAGTGTGCTTTAAAGCTTCAACACTCAGAAAAGTCCATCTATTTTCTCTTGAAAACTTGATATCTCTCTTTTTTTTCTTTTTTCAGCTGGAAAGAAAAATCTGATTTTGCCAGTTCTTGATATGGAAATTTCTTCTTACTGATAATAAATTACTAATTCTGTCAAATGGTTACTTAGTTTGTTAAATGGGTTATGTTAATTCTGTGGTATTGATAATGCTATATCTTAGTGAGGGAAAGAAGACACTCTTTTGAGATGCATAATTATGCATTAAGTGAACTGCCCATCCATTTATGAGACTCCTCCCTACCAAACCATTTTTTCTGGGTCATTTGACTGTTTGATGTTTTTACATTCACAAGAGTTGAAGGTTGTTGGACATTTGCTTGGTATGTTATTTTGGTCATATGTACTTTATCCAGATTTTGATTTTATGATATTTGCTGCTTTTCCTGTTTTAAAAATTTTGAAATACATCCAGAAGAGGTCAACACTTGCATGCCACAACATGCTTTCCAATGTTTAGATTTTTAATTTTAACTTTATTACATATGGATAGATCATAGATGGTTGTCATATTCTTTCTTTATTTTTCCCTTTTTATGGTCGTAGGTATGTGATCCTTCAGTCAATGCGTACAAAGGGTATTCTCTGCCCAAGGAAGCTGAGGAGTTTTTTGTTGCACGTGGGCTCAAGAATGCTATGTATTCCATCAGCGCTAAGGATGTAACAGAGGACCTTTTTGGAGCTCTTATTCCTTGTCCTTTTCAGGTGATGTACCAAAAGAATCTTTTTTGGAAGAAATTTATGGTTGTATATGTATTTATGATGCTATTTTGGAGTTGCTTGGTTGGTATGAATTTCTATTCTTCATGAAAGTAAATTGGTCAATAAAAAATGGAAAATGATATTGATGTTCATTATTTTTTTTGAGAGTTCTCTTTCAAAGGTAAACATGTAGATATTTTAGATATAATTCTTTTCCCTTGCCAAATAGAATATTTTGAGTGACCAAATTTACAGTTCTGTTCTTTTGCCGGTAGGGGGGTGGAAGGGAATTGGTTAATGGGGAGGTTGATCAACTTTCATACGTTCTTTTTGCAAGGGAAGTGTAGGCCCCATAGAAAATGAACTTTCCCTCTGGTAAATTTTTGGTCACTTTCTCAGGTAAGTTTTACCCTTCTCCCAGGTGGGTAAATCACTTATCCATGGAAGGGGAAAATTGGCCAAACTATTGTGGGGCTAAAATGCATTTACTCGGGGATGTGTAACATTTCACCAGTTCCCAAGGTAAATGCATTTATCTGGGTAAACAATTTCCTGCCAAAATAATGAGGCCTCCATGGAAGTAAAGGACGAAAGAGTTGTTTAGCTCCCTAACATCTATCTATAGTACACACATTTAGACGGGTTCTTTGATTATGATCTTCACTTTGCAGTGTAGTTAAGCCTGAACATATTCCTATTTCCTAGAAAAGTGGAAATAAATGGAATGTCTTACTTTGCCTGGTTCACAACCTCCATTGAAGCTTCAATGTGGAAGGAAGCTTGTAGGAGGAAGATGAAGGGATAGAGATGGACAACTTACTTGGCAATCAATGTCTTGTTGGTAAGAAAATGGGAAGTTACATGAAAATGGCTAAACAAGTTTGAGTAATGAGAGAAAGTAAAGTAGAAGGATGAAGAGTTATTTGGCATGGGAAAAGAAATGAGAAGATGGGTAGTGGGTCATATGATCGAGTGTTGACCATTGTTATTAATGGCCATTGACACGTGCAAGGATTTCAGGTTTCAAATTTCAAATGGGAAGCTAAAGGGTCGTAGGGAGAGATTTGGGTCAAACTGGACTATTGATTCAAACTAAGCAGAAGCATTGAACTAGGTCCTATTGCATGGAAATTTAAGTAATTATGTGGGATTGGTGGAGTATAAGTCAACTAGGCGTAATTTTTTGATCAATAGAACTAGGCATAATAGTTCAAAGCCCACAAATATAAGTAGTGGGCCGGATGGAGTTCAGTTCAATCTAGTAAGGGACATGAGATATTAATTGGTCATGTGCCTGGCTTGATTGGGGCAATGATGGTCCATTGTTGTCTTTGTTGACCAAACAAGATGAATGTAAGTGTAGGGCATAAGAATGCTAGTTGTAGCCTGCAGTGGATGCCTAGCAAGGCTTTGGAGGTTGGCTCCCCTGAACATTGCAAGAAGATGGTGGATGACATTCAACAACCAGATTAAAAGAATGACTGGTCAAAATTTGAGGATGATGATGATTCGATCTCATCAGAAGACTCGAGTATTGCAAGTGTGGACTTGAGAAAGAAAGTGGATATGCAAGAGGCAAAGAGCATGCTAGTTTCACCACAGAGCAACTTTTTCTAGAACAAGAAGATGATGGAGCGGATGGCCAAAGGTCCAAGAATCCTACGATGATGGCCACTGCAACGGTCAATCTGGGAATTGGGAAAAGTAAGTGTTACAGACAAAACAAGACACCGATATCAATGGTGATGAGTTGCTACCATATCTCCAATAAGGAAAGGGTGTATGGAATGTGGAACGAAACTCTCCTCTGAAGCAATTTGGAGATACACCAATAAGTGCCACAAACAAAGAGCAAGACACCGATCTTAATGGTGATGAGTTGCTACCATATCTCCAACAAGGAAAGGGTGTATGGAATGTGGAACGAAACTCTCCTCTGAGGCAATTTGGAGATAAACCAATAAGGGATCTGAAAGACTCCCAAGGTCAAGAGGGTAGAAGTCCTTCCTGACAGAGTCCCTTTTTTCAGACCTGTATGATTGGGATTAAGACCCTGAACTTGGTTACCAACCTAGAAAGTCTTGTTGGCTCCTCTGACCCATTTGGGTCTTCGTCTCCATGTCTGCATTTATTTAAGGTTGCTAACGATCTCTATGTGCTTGTGATAGATTTACTTGACCTACAAATCTACAACCATTGCTTGAGACCTATCAAGAGGGGAGAGGGAAGGAGGTAGTGGGGGAGGTTGGAGATGGCAGAGGTTCAAATCGGGAATTGTTTAAGTGAGTTTGACTTGGGAACCTCCTCTTGAGAACTTTTTGAAGCTGAACTTTGGTGGAAGTAGTCTTGGTAATCTAGGTCCGTCAGGGATGGGAGGGTACTGAGGAATGAGGTTGGGAATGTGGTTCTTATCTACTCGGGGCCCATAGGAGCTGGAAACTCCATTAGGGTGGAACTTGCAGCTGCTATCCAAGGAGTACAGCTAGCTGTACAAATAGGTGTGGAACATCTGATAATAGAAGGGGACTCCAAGGTGGTAGTGGGGTAGCTACAAAACCCGAACTCTATAGTGTGGTGTTTTAAGAATGAAATTAAAAAATTCAACTGCCTGACAAGGACTTTCACAGTGAGAATACAATGGGTGGGGAGATTTGCTAACTCTATGGCTGATGGCCTTGCAAAGCAAGGGGTAAATAGGGAAAGCTTATATTGGGCTCAATTGTAGATTGAATCAGTTTCCTGTTTTCTGTTTTCTTTTGTCTTTCTTCTTGCTATTAGGAGAGGACGTAGCTCGTGCCTCTCCATGGGAAGCTTGTAATTGCATTAATTCTCTATTAATGAATCTTATCTCTTTGCTCATAAAAAAATGAGGAATTGGATTGTAGGTAGGGAGCAAGGAGAAGAAATTTGGAACCTATTAATAGCCGAACAGAGGAGAAGAGAGGTAGGAGAAGAGAAGAGAGGAGAGAAGAGAGAAGAGAGGAGAGAAGAGAAGAGAGAAGAGAAGAGAAGAGAGAGATTTAGAGTCCGCTATAGTGCCGCTACAGTGCTGGCGGCGCCAACTTATATTAATGTATATAGGGTGACCATAATTAGAAGGGAAAGGACCCTTATGCCCCTACTTAAGTTACAACATAAAAAACAAAAGAAAAAACTGCTTTAGTTTGTCCAAACGGACCCTAACTCAGCAGAATACAAACATAATAAATAAAGTTAACATTTCCAACACTCCCCCTCAAGTTGGGACATGGATGTCAATCATGCCCAACTTGTCACACAAATTATTATGCCGCACGTGCTGAAGGCCCTTGGTGAAGATGTCTGCAAGTTGTTCCTCTGAACTAACATAAGGAGTGCACACTTCTCCGCTCACAAGTTTTTCTCTAATAAAATGCTTGTCCACTTCAATATGCTTTGTTCTATCATGGAGGACTAGGTTAGCAGTAATGTTGATAGCAGCCTTGTTGTCACAGTAGAGTGACATAGGTTTGTTAATTGCAAAACCCAACTCTCCTAACAAATTTTTTATCCACATCATTTCAGCAACTCCATGAGACATGGCTTTGTATTCTGCCTCAGCACTAGATCTAGCCACCACACTTTGCTTCTTACTTCTCCGGGTGACTAGGTTTCCTCCCACAAAAGTACAATACCCACTGGTAGATTTTTTGTAATCGATTGCCCCTGCCCAATCAGCATCTGTATACACCTCCACTTTCAAATGCCCATGTTTCTGGAAAAGCAAAACAGCTCTTGGGAACTTTTTGAGGTATCAAAGGATTCTTTCTGTAGTTTCAAAGTGAGTTGTCTTAGGATTATGCATGAACTGACTAAGAACACCCACTGTATAGGCAATATCAAGTCTGGTCATAGACAAATATAAGAGTCTCCCTACAAGTCTCTGGAACTTCTTTACATCTTTCAAACACTCCCCCTGACTGTCTCCTAGCTGATGGTTGGGTTCAATGGGTGAATCAATTGGTTTCACACCCAACTTGCCTGTATCCTCTAATAGATCTAGTACATATTTTTTTTGGGAAATAAAGATGCCCCTTTTTGAGTGGGCAACTTCAATTCCAAGAAAATAACGTAAGGGGCCTAGATCTTTCACCTCAAATTGAGTGGCTAGGAATTTCTTCAGCTTCTGTATTTCAGTCTTCCAGTCTCTTATGATTACTATGTCATCAACATAGACAATTAAAGCTGCAATTTTTCCTTCACCTTTTTTCACAAATAAAGTATGATCTGATTGGCATTGTTTGAATCCCATTTGTGCACTGCTAAATGAAACCTACTAAACCAGGCCTGAGGTGATTGCTTCAACCCATATAAAGATTTTTTTTTTTGAACTTGCACACCTTCTGCTTACTACCTTTGGCACAGAAACCTGGAGGTTGAGTCATGTAAACCTCTTCCTCTAGGTCACCATTCAAGAATGCATTCTTGATATCCAACTGATGAAGTTCCCAATCAAGGTTAGCTGCCAGTGAGAGGAGGATTTTGATTGAATTCATCTTGGCTATTGGAGCAAAGGTCTCTGCATAGTCTACTCCATACACTTGTGTAAACCCTTAGGCCACCAATCTAGCTTTGTATCTTTCTACTGAACCATCAACTCTATGTTTTACTGTGAATACCCACTTGCAACCCACTGGTTCATTCCCTTCAGGAAGATCCACTAACTCTCAGGTACCATTTTTGTGTAAGGCATTAATTTCTTCCTTCATTGCATCTGTCCATTCAGGTTTGGATAAAGCTTCTGCCACATTCTTAGGAACAGAGACATTATCAATAGAGGAAATGAATGTATGGTATGAAGGTGAAATATGATCATAGGACACAAAGTGAGAGATAGGATGATTAGTAGTAGAAGACCTAACACCCTTTCTCTTAGCAATAGGAACATCAAGATCATTAACAACAGGAGGATCAATGTTAAGAAATTCAGGCATATCAATGGGAACAAGTGTACTTGGCTGATGAGGAGGATCTACCTCTGGAGAGTCCGATGATATTGGTTGCATAGTTTCAGGTTCCACGGCTCTTGAACTCTGTTGGCTCTTATGGTGGCGAAGAAAGACCCGAAATGGAGAAGGGTCAGGAAGAGGAGGTGGTTGAACTTGAGTGTGTTTCTCCTCAACCCTACTCTCCCCATGAGGAGAAACCGAGAAGAAGGGTTGACTCTCAAAGAATGATACATCCATGGAGACATAGTACTTGCGTGAAGCAGGATCATAACAGCAGTAACCCTTTTGAGATAACGGATAACCAAGAAAAACACAAGGAGTGGCATGGGGATCAAATTTATCGCGAGTAGAGACAAGTCATGAACAAAGCAACGACACCCAAAGACACATTGGAATGGGGGACAACAGAGCTGTAGGAAACAAGTGTTGATGTGGGGCCTTATACTCTAGTAACCGAAATGGCATACGATTGATGATATATACAACACACATAACAACATCCATCCAAAAACGTTTCAGAACATTCATATGAAGTAATAAACCATGAGCTACTTCAAGTAGATGACGATTTTTCCTTTCAGCAACACCGTTTTGTTGAGGTGTCCTAGCACAAGAACTGCGATGAAGAGATCCACACGAAGCAAAAAACGCCCTGAGATCACTATGGAAGTACTCTTTTGCATTGTCCGATTGGAAAATGTGAATTTCAGTTTGAAATTGAGTGAAAACCATTCGTTGAAAGTTTTTTCACAATCTTTGGCACTTCATCTCTAGATCGCATAGGATACACCCAAGTATATTTAGAGTAGTCATCAGTCAAAGTAACGAAATATTTATATCCAGTCTTAGTAGGTAGAGAAATAGGGCCCCAAACATCAGAATAGACAATATGAAAAGGAAATTCAGATATTTTATTTCTTAAAGGAAAGGAATTTCTATAATGTTTGCTCAATTGGCATGTATGACACTGCAATTTACTAACTAACAATGACTTAAACAACTTAGGAAACATAAGTTTTAAAGACTTAAAACGAAAGGTGACCAAGACAATTATGCCACAAGTAGGCATGACTCTCACTAGAAAAGCTTAAAGATTCTGTAGCCACAAGACCAACTTTATTCTCCAACACGTTGAGTTCATCAACCATGCTTCCTCTACCAATCATCTTCGCCGAGGTCAAATCTTGAAATACACACGAAGAAGGAAAGAAGGTACCGAATAATTCAAGGAATGAGTAATACTGCTAATGGAAAGTAAATTGATAGGTAATTTAGGAACATGCAGCACATTAGAGAGGGTAAGACCAAGAGGAAGGAAGATGGTTCCTTGACCAGCTATGGTGGAATAAGACCCATCAGCCAGTCTCTCCTTATCTCTCCCAGAAAGGAGGTTATATGCTTGAAATAAATTTGACTTACCAGTCATGTGGTTTGAGGCTCCAGAGTCAATTATCCAAGGGTAATCAGATGTATGAGATGACACATGGAAGGTAGTGGCAGTGTTACCTGATGTAGACGCAAAGGAGGTAGAAGGAGTAGGGCCAGAATCCATCTGGTGAAGTGTCCTACCATATAATTCCAAGTGGTCACGAAAGGAGTTGATGATCTCTTCCTTGGGGTCAGAACCAGAGTGTCGCTCTTGGGGTACCATGGGACTAGTCTCTTGAGATGCCACATTTATTGAGTTATATTTCTTCTGACTCTGCTGGGTTGGCTTCTTACTCGGATCAGACTTCTTACTCAATTCTTGAGCCCATTTCGGCTTGCCATGAAGATCCCAACATGTGTCTCTAGTGTGCCTGAACTTTTGACAGTGAGTGCACCAAAGAACCTCCAACATTTGAACTTGTACCCCCTCAGACAGCTAGTGCAATCGGTTCCCTTTCTGTACAATTCACCACACTTCTTCTGCTCTCTTCAGATTGAACTAGGGCATAAACTTCTTGGACTGAAGGTAGGTTCTTACTTCCTAAGATTTGTACCCTCATGGATTCATATGTAGGATTCAGCCCCAAAAGAAAGGCAAATACCCGTTGCTGGGAAACAAGTGATTTATAGGCCTTTGCATCCTCATCGCACTTCCAATTCACATTTTGATAATGATCTAGTTCCTTCCAAATTGATGTTAAGTCTGAATAGTATATCGAGAGACTCCTCTCCCCTTGCTTGTAATTGATATATCTTTGCATAGTGTCTCTATTCTGAATAGGTAGATTTTGCTTGTTCCCATATTTCACAAGCTGTTTCAGCCCACATAAAGGTCTTCCTTACTTGTGGCAGCATGGAAACCAAGAGCCATGACATCACCATGCTATTTTCTTGGTCCCATCTATTATGTTCAGCACTACCAATCATTGGTTCCTTGATTTTACCATTAATATACCCAATTTTTCCTCTAGCAGTAATATAATATTTAATTCCCCTAGACCATTCAAGATAGTTCAGTCCATCAAAGGGGATTACAGCCATGGGGAAACTCATCCATCCCCCCACTCATTCCATTTTGACCTCCTGAAATTCCTGAAGTTGCAGAATTCTCAAAGGACATAATTCAAACACCTTTTAGACCTTACACACACCTTATGATCCCTCCTATCACCAAACAAACAGTCCTAGAAACACCAGTTGCAATATAGACACAATCTGACCACAAACCAGCCTAGATTGTCCAAAAAAGGCAAGATTTTAGGGTGATCTCAGAGCTGATCTGACCTAGCAGTTACACTCCACCAACTTCCAGACACTCCAAACACATCGACTGCTAGGAGGGGTCATAAACCAGTATGGTTACACCACAAGGGTTAAAAGATCAGGTCATCCACGACCTACAGATCTGAATTCTCAGACATGGGATCACACGATCCATAAAAAAAGAGGTTCGAACCTCACAGCTTCTCAGAAAACATTCAGCAGTCTGGAATCATATAGTTTCTTCTTGGTACATGACCAAGGAAATGGAAAAAAACACTAAAAAAAATTTGTACCAGTCGTAGGTCTGCACTTTTTTTATCTCAGTTGAAGAAGACAGCAGGTTGAAGCTTGTTCGATCTGCTCACAGGCCTAGCAGAACCTCTCTGATACCATATTAACAGCCGAACAGAGGATAAGAGAGGTAGGAGAAGAGAAGAGGAAGAGAGGAGAGAAGAGAGAAGAGAGAGATTTGGAGTCTGCTACAGTGCCGCTACAGTGTTGGCAGCGCTAGCTTATATTAATATATATATATAGGGTGACCATAATTAGAAGGGAAAGGACCCTTATGCCCCTACTTAAGTTACAGCATAAAAAACAAAAGAAAAAACTGCTTTAATTTGTCCAAACGGACCCTAACTCAGCAGAATACAAACATAATAAATAAAGTTAACATTCCAACAGAACCTAGTGTGTAATTTTTTTGAGGAGTTAAAGAGGTTGGAAGGCTATGATGTTGATGAAGAGGATCATGGTGAGGAGCAAGTAAACATTAAATCGGGGGAGGAAGGAACTAACAATAAAGATGGGGAAGGAAATATAGTCATGAAAGTAGCCAAGGATTTTGGTTTAAAAGTAAAAAGAAATAAAAAAATTGTAAAGTTAACACTAGAAAAGAGGGGGAAAAAGCAAATTAGGAAGAAGAAGTTTGAAGGGGAGACGTTAAAATTGAATGTGGAAGGTGACTTAGAATTTAGTGGGAGGGGGAATAGAAGGAAGGGAACAAAATAGAAGGGTTTGGGGTTGAAGCAGGTTTGAGAAAAGAGTTCCATGAAGATTGTTAGTTGGAATGTTGGAGGTTGGGTAGTGCTAGAAAGAGGAGGCTAATTAAAGAATTGTTGAAAAGGAAGAGGCCAAATATGACATTGCTTGAAGAAATGAAGTTTGTAGATTTTTAGATAAAAGGTGGGTGAGGAATATTTGGACATCAAGGGGCATAAGCTGGTCAGTGGTGCCTTCTTGGGGAGCTTTTGGAGGGTTAGTTACTCTATAGAGGACTGATATGGTGGAACCCTTAGAAGAATTGGTGGGTAGGTTCTCGATATCTGTGAAATTTAAGAATGTTGTAGATGATTTTATTTGGGGAGGGGGACTTTAACGTGATTAGGTTCACTGATGAGTCAAGTAAGCCAATCAACATGTTTCTACTAGAATGAGGAAATTTAATGATTTTGTGGATGTCTACAAGTTAAAGGAGATTCCTTTGCAACAAGTTAGATTTACATGATCAAACTAGTAGAAGTTGCTGATAATTGATTCTAATATATGCTTTGTGAAGAAAAGTAGTAGAAGCTGAAAGGTTTCAGCAAGAGAGAAAGAAAGAGAAGAAGAAAAGAGAGTGGGATGTCGCCAAAAGTTGAATTTATCTGGCCGCCCACCCCTCTTGATTTATATACTTAGATAAAAGAATGAAAGATTACAAAGATACCCTTAGTAGGATGGCTACTTTAAGTAGCTGAACAATCACAACTTAAAATTAACATAAGCTAATGGGTTTTGGTGTAAACCTATTCCACCCAAGATGCGTTTTGTTGGAAAGGTTTCCATGGAACGATAAACACTTTGGAAAATTTGCAGAAAAGGGGTGAATAGAGCTCATTTGTTTTGGATGCAGCTGTAATTTATGTCTTTTTGTATTAGGTATTTCAGGGCTTTCAGGGATTATTTCTGTTAGTTTATTTGTAATGTAATGTAATGCTTTTGTTTGCTCTATCTTGGTGAGGGTGCCAGCTCACACCTCTCATTGGATTGCTTATAATGTTTCTATTTATTCCATTAATGAACTTATTTTAATTATAAAAGAATGCTTGCAAATGGGATGGCGGATACCCTAGCTAAACAGGGGGCAAATAGATCTACATTGTACTGGGCAGAACTGTAGCTGATTGTATGTGGGAGCAGATTAGATTAATGCTTTTCTGCTACCTATAACTTTTGTAACTGATTGTAACTTTTTCTATGGTATTAATTAAAGATTTCTTGCTGATAAAAAAAAAAAAAAAACTGTATGCCTGTACCATATGTTACCCTGGAGGATGGCTGTTTGTATGGTGCCTAGAGGCATTGGGAGATATTAAATTTGGTCAGTTTGTACTTCAGCTTTCAAGAAAACCAAATGAAGAAAGCGCTTCTGGTTCTGGTAGAAAATGGCTCTTGATTCCTAGAAGTCTTTTAAAATGGGAAAAAGCACCTAAATGCATAAGGGTCTTCCCCAGAGCAATCTGAAAACTAATGGAACAAAAAGAAATTTATTTTTGGTATTGCATAGCAAGTTATATCCTTTTGCACACCAAGTAAAATTATGAAGCTAATTTAACCAGTAAATAAAATTGTAGATGTTGGATCCTGTAAGAGTAAGAGTTCTTTAAAAGAAAAAAGGTAAAACATAAAAGAAAAGGAAAACACTGCATCGTTATAATTTTGTTAGACACCGACTTTTATATATCTTGCTGATTTATGTATTTCTTTTTTTTTTTTTTTTTGGTTTTCAAATGCTATTAAATCATATTTTGTGCCTCCTTTTTACTGGTAACAACTGAGTTGCTTGATTTTGCTATTTCCTTTTACTGCTGTATGCTTTCTTATTGTGTCTTATCATTTATTTCAAGAAATAACTACTTCACTGTAGTTTGATTATAAGTGTTTATCAAACTATAAAAATATGAATGCTTTTTCTTTGAAGTGCTTGTGAATTTGGAAATTTGGTTTATTGTTTTTGCTTTCAGCAACCAGTGTCCCCTAAAGGCAAGACATCTAAGAAGGATTCCCCACAAAAGAGGTCACATGAAGCATTGGAGTTAGACAGCAATGTGGTAGGATATTGCAATTTGCAATTCATTCTCTAGAACATCTTTGTTCAGGAACTAGATCCAATAAGATTGGGATGCTACTGATTTGTCCAATAAGTTGAAGGTCAATTGTGTTTATTCTTTAGCTTCATCTGTCATTGGTACTTCAGGAGGTTACCGATTTTTTTGATAAGTTAAAAATAAAATATATTAAGAAAAAGAAAAAGATTACAGAGACAGTGATAAGGCACCACCCAACAAAAACAAAGAAGCAAAGAAAATGGTGTAAAAAGCATTAAGACCAATTGTGGCATGGAAGCAAAGAAAATGACTTACTCAGAGGGTGCTTGCAATGAACTCTGGCTTTCCCCCCATTTTTATGTTGGTGGAGCACTTGAGGTCCATAAATAGTGGCTACAACTTCAGCCCTTCTCTATTGGAAGGACAGTCTATTTATGCTTTTAATTGATTCCTGTGAGGTCAATTGTGAATCAATAGCATTTTTAGGCTGGTGGATTAGTTGTAATTTGTAATTTTTGGTTTCATAATTAAAATGTTGATTATTATTTCATGGGAAAATAAGTATAAGAATAGTGCAAAAGAATCTTAATATTTTCAAAAACTAACAGATTGTTATCATACAGGTCAACTAATTAATGTATAATTAATGTTTTTTTTTTTTTTTTTTTTTTTTTTTTTTTAACTCTGAAGGATGTGTTAATTTATTATATGGATAAACCACTTAGTATTTAGTGTTCCTTTTCTATGGCTATTGTTGACATATGGTTGTTTTTGGGCATATGCTACTTTATGTTGACTTTAGATGTGCATTGTCATGGTTATGTAGATATATTACTTTAAAGTAATGGTTGTAATCTTGTAAATATATAGAACTTTGGCATAAGCAGTTTTAGGCATGGACAAAAGATCCTCTTGTTATTTTTTGGATTTGTTGTATTAGTTGATTGGTTTTGGTTATATGATAAGAGCTAAATGTATATTGATGCTTATTCACCATTTCTTAAAAGTCTGTTTCATGTTAAAAATTTACACCATGTTAATTATTGTATCTGTAAACTTACAATCCTTTCATGCTTCCATGAATTTTCACTGACAAGGACTTGGTTTTGTACCAAAACTGAAATTCAGGACTTGATGCTAGGAATTAGCATATGAAATAAGCTCTCATGCTAGATTTCCTACACATTCTGTTTGAGAATCGATAGGTTTGAGGGCATTCTAGGACAAATCTTTCAGGGCATCGATAGGCTTGATTTTGTTCTTTTTTTATATGAAATATTAACATTCATTGAATTTGATTAATCTCTATAGGATAACATGCCCAATCCTTTTTAGTTGGGTTTCTGACCCCCAAAAGGTTTACAATTAAAATTCAGCCCACAAATATATAGGCTTGATTTATTCTCAATATGGTATTATCCATAGTAATATTCAAACCATTTTGCAGTTAGGTGTTGGCTCTATGTCTGTTGTGTCAGATCCCTTGAGGAAGCATGCCAAATTAGAGCATTCAGTTGAGGCACAAGAAACCTCTAAAATTGTATGATTCTGTCATAATGCCTGATGAATACTTTTTTTTTTTCCATTAAAGAAGAGAAAACATCCTATTGTTGAGGAAGGAAAATCCAAGGCTTAAAATGTTGGTATTGCTGGAAATATTGGGCATCTAAATAAAAGAAACATGTTCTGTTCTGTCATTTTGTGGCCCATCAACTATCTAGTATCCCTTTAGGTGCAAACCCTAAGGAGAGCAGTTTCTGGATTCCAGTGTTAGAAAGGTTTGCAAAGAGGTTGGAAATTTGGAAAAGGAATTACATTTCCTTGGGAGGCAGGATAACTTGATAAAATCCACACTTGCTAATTTTCCAGTCTATTTCCTCTTCGTCGTTAGGGTTTTGCAGGAGGTGAAGAAATTAGAAAAGTTTATGAGGGGCTTCTTAAGGAGCCAGAGAAAAGAAAGGACCATCAGATTAAGTGGGAGATTGCTTGTAGGAACAAGAGGAGTGTGGGCTAGGAATAGGGAATGTTGAGAGAGATTGTGGAGTAGGGTGGTGGAGAGTTGAGTATTCATGGTCTCCTTGGTAATGGCTGGGAAGTTGGTGTCTGTGCTGGGCAACGTTGGTTTCTCCTTGGCCATTAAATATTTCCTCTTGTACACTCAATTTTGATTCTTATGATCTACCTATTTTCTTCTTGAAAAATTGAAAAACAAATCTCAGAAATTCATTTATTTTGGTCCCATTGCCAACTTGATATGTTACCTTCACATTTCATTATTATCTATAGCACTTGGGTTTTAATTATAGTATATGGTATGACAAGGCACCTTTGCCGCAGCTAATTCATTACAGGTTATAGAACAGAAGCCTTTTTTCTTTAAGATGAGAAAAAAAAGGGGAAGGCCTGCTAATTGTTCAAATTTTCTTTGCTAAATCTGATACTTGGGGATGAGAAAGGCTGAGACACTGTTTGGAGAGATCTCTCTCAAGTCTCAATCTAAAGATTTTGATAAGATAGTCATTTTGTGTTTCTTCTTTCTTGGCTAACCAAAGGTTATTGTCCATCTTCAGGGCCTGTTATTGCACTAAAAACCTCAAATTTGATATTTGTTTTTTCATGTCTAATGGAATTGAGATGTCCATGCATTAAAGACCTTACTCTTCTTGCAGAATCTGATATTTGAAATCTGTGTGATCCTTGGGTAATAAAAATGTTTCAACTGTTAGTAATTAGTAGATGGTCTGGTGGTTCCCTTGGTTTCAGTACTGGCTCTAAATTTGCAATTCAAATTTCAGAAAACCCTAGTCCTCATTTCCTACAGCTTTAAAGGGTCCGGCTGGGCAACTATTACCATCTTGGCTTTAGAACCTTAACACATCTGAGCACGTCCTGAGGTTAGAAGTCCCAATTGGATGGCTTCAGCCTAAGTAGGAGTCCTTGCACTATTCTCCCAAGGAAGGTGCTATTATTGACTCAGTATTAAGACTTAATACTCTTATATAATGGAATCCACCTCAACACAGTGAGAATTGCTTAGCCATTAATAAATTCTATTTGGAGTTTTTTCCAAAGATCAACTTCTATTGCTTAGCCATTAATAAATTCTATTGGACTACCCATTTATCTTTCATTTTTCTAACCAGTGATTATGCTCTCTGTAATTGTTCAAGTTCAACTGAATGAAAATATAAACTAGCAAACTGGAAAGAATATCTGAGCAACTGTAACTCATATGGTGACTGGTGAGACATCCTTGATGCTAGTGGTTTTGTTCAAAGGCTAAAAGGTGTTATGCTATATAACTCTATGTGATGAATTTGTCAGTCAATGCATAACTTACATTTCCATTGTTCTGTTGCACATGGACCTGATCACCATGTACATATACAGTTGTCCTGCATTCTTGAGTTCGATGGTGCTTCAAAAGGAAATCTTGGGAAAGCTGGTGCTGGAGCTGTACTTCGAGCTGAAGATGGAAGTGTGGTATGCAATTCCTTGAATAGATGCCATGTTTTTTTCCTACTAATAACTTTTCTGAAACTTTAGCTTTCATTTTTTGTGAAGATTTATCGATTGCGTGAAGGTGTGGGTGGTACTGCAAACAACAGTATTGCTCAATATCGAGCAATGCTCTTAGGATTAAAATATGCTCTCAAGAAAGGAGTTAAGCGAATTCGCGTGCAGGGTGACTCCAAAATTGTTTGTATGCAGGTCTGTTTATTTTCCCCAATTGCATCAATGTTTTAATTGCTTTGTTTCCTGTGTTTTTGCTTGACTAATAGTGTTTATTTTAGTCCTTGCCTCTTTCATGGTTTAAAATGTCCCTAATTTCCCTAATATTTCCATGACATATTTCCATTTCTATGGGTAGCGACACAAAATTTTACCGGAATCAACATATCCCCAACGAACACTACCAACACTATGTGGAGTACAAGAGATAGTTTCCATGACATACATATTCCCCAATGGACACTACCAGCACTATATGGAGTACAAGAGATAGTATTATAACGTAAGTTGGTGATAACATTTTAGATATGTGGAGTAACAATGTTATTGCCTGCCTTACACGATTACCACTTTGAGCTAGCTCAATATTCGTTTCAAGCATGAAGTTAAATATTAGCTTTTCCCTGTGTAATAGATTATTTGGTTGATATATTACAACCATTTACATTTTCTATGAGTTCAAATTTTCTTTAACTCATTAAGCTTTGAATCTTAAGGTTTACAGGGCAGCTTCTGAACGTATTCTTTTGTCTATAACCTTAGTTTCTTAGCTTTGTTTAGTGATTTGGAACAAGATAATAATTTAAAAGGGTGTGTCTATGCTGCTTTTATCATTTCATAAAATATCATTCCATCTATTGCATATTTTTCAATGTTTCCACCATGTTTATAATTTTTACAATATTTCCATACGATATTTTTTACATTTCCAAAATTTTTGAATATGTACTTGCATTTTAAACCTTGGCTTCTTTTATTGATCCTTCTCTCTTTGAATATGTACTTGCATTGACATCCTTTTCTTTTCCTTTTAGTATATATAATTAGAAACCAACAATAAGTCACTTGAAACAATTCCATACAACAACATCCTCATGTCAATTTCTCTTCTGTCCAATATGCTAAGTGCCCTAAGAGGAAAATAAAGGCCACTTCAAAACTCCTACACAACTTCTCCAGAATGCTACATTTATTGTTTGAAAGTCAGAAGACCTGATGGATAACTGCAAGTTTATTATTAATGCAGAAAAGTTAATATTTACAATGATGTCAAGCATCCCAAAGGTTAGGTAGATGAGGAAGCCACCTCACAGATTATTACTATACAGTATCTGTTACAAGTTGGTTTTTCCATAAGAACCTTTATCTGTTACTTTGCTCTAGTTCCATGAACACCTTAACATACTCTTCGTCCCCCTATGAAGGAATCAAGAATGACCTAAAACTCTCACCTTCTCTTTCTCTAGCAGTCTAGCTTTTCTATTTGTCACACTTCTCAAGTCTATCTCTTTATTAATTTTAACAACTTCATCAATTAAAACGATCAGCTTGCTGCTCCACTAATTTCTCCAGACTCCAATTCTATCCCTCCATTGCCAACATCCTCAATGTCTTTTGAATTCTAACTATCAACTTCTATATCTGCCCCTAAATTTGACAAATATTCTTAAAAGCCAATTTCTTCTATCAACACAAGCGACATTTAGTTATACTTCCTGAGTGGAGCATAAATTTGATCTAGTTGCAGCTCTAATTCTTTTTCATTCTCAAATTTTATCTTCTTTTTCCAAGTCTGTCCAGTTCCTTGATGAATTACATCAGTTATTTTATTTCCATTGTTTGGCTTCTAACATGTTTTTTATGTCTTCTGGATGGTAGGGCTGTCAATGGACTGCAAAAGTCTGAGACCTGATTTGACTTTGAATCTGATTCTCCTGGGTTTGGATGTTAGAACTTGCGTCTGATTAATAATTGGTTTAGATGCCGATTGAACCCCATCCGATCTGATTAAAGTCTGGGTCTGCTAAAAGGTTATACATAAATGTAGTATAATTATGTATATATAGATATTATATACAATTATATGAAGTTCATAACTGATAAGTTTAATGTTTTGTATTTATATACATTTATTATATATGTATAAATTAACAATAATTAGTTTATTTTTATTTTTTTACTTTTTCTTCAGTTTTTGTCATTTTAAACACAATAAGATGGATACAGATCTGAAATCTGATATTTTGGATCTGGCTTAGAAGTTTGATAATAGGATTGGATGCAGATATAGCTAGATCCAAGCAGAATCCGATCTGATTTAAGCCCTACTGGATGGAGTGCTCTGATGTGATGTCTAGATTCTAGAATATTAGTTCTATCTCAGCTTACCTGGTACTAATTAGGGAATTAGTATGATTGTTAAGATATGCATCTTAGGTGCTGGACTAATTTAAAGATGGTTCCTCCTACTTATTTGGCGTGTATTCTCTTTCATCTATCATGCTCTTTCTTCACTGTTTGACAATTGTTCTTTAATGAAATTTCTATTGTTATTCATTAGAAAAAAAAGCTTAAAAATACTGTCGCTACTGATGTGTGTGGACTGTGGTACTTTAACCCTATTTATGTATTTCTCTCTAGTAGACTTTTCTTCTTATTTTGTGGTAATAGATTCCTATTGAATTCTTTTCTTCCTCTACTATATTCTGGAACAGGTTCAGGGTCTATGGAAAACCAAGAACCAGAACATGTCGGACTTGTTAAAGGAGGTCAAGGAGCTCAAAGATAAATTTCTGTCTTTTGAGATTAGTCACGTTCTCAGGGTACACAAATTCTTTGTGTTTCAATTCCAATAGTATTTGTTATCAGTATCTGGATAATTTTATACATTTTAGGAATATTTGAACTCTGTCATCTGCTAGAGATCTAAAAGGATTATAATGCAAAATTAATAATTGCTGCATTTCTGGCCTAATTGGTAATATAAATTAATAATTATCACGTCGATGGATCCTGTTGTTTGTAGTGAAGTAAGCAGAAATATATCATTGTTTATGTTGTTATGGTGCTAACAACCTGAATGGTGGAATCTGCTACATTTTGATTTGATTCTCCCCTTCTGGATTTTCTTTTTTTACTATTAATAAGTAAGCAAATTACATGCTACACTGATGCTATCATTGTTTATGTTGTTATGGTGCTAACAACCTGAATGGTGGGATCTGCTACATTTTGATTTGATTCTCCCCTTCTGGATTTTCTTTTTTAACTATTAATAAGTAAGCAAATTACATGCTACACTAATGCTATGACACAACTTTTAGAAAATTGATTGGAATATAATAAAGTAGATTGTCTTCTTGCTTTGGGATGCTGATGCTGATGTTTTTTGTTGGTTCATTGCTTTTATATATTCACCGGCTTTCTCTGTGTTTATCACTTTATCTTGGTTCTTCATAAATTTATCCCACTCAGAAACTTCATTGTGTTCGTTCTGAAGGACTTCAATTCTGATGCTGATGCTCAAGCAAAATTGGCTGTCAATCTTCAAGGTAAGATACTCAATTCCTCATCTAGTCCTATTCTGTTAATTATGGAAAGTTGATTGGATGCATCTACCTCTTCAGATGATGAAGTTCAAGTGGAGTGAAAAGTAACTTGTGAATAATCAACAACAGCTCCATTCTTAATGTTTCTGCTGGAGAAATGGACAGAACATGAAATTACTACCTTATACTGCAAATGGGGTCAAAGATTAATGACTTTGTGATCCCATAGTCTGGCCTGTTGGTGAGCGATGCCAATGTGACAACAGTTACCTGTGCCTGGATGGTACTTACTGGATACAATTTTAGCATGCCCCGACTTTGGGCTTTATTGAGTATGGTGTCTACCTTGGAATTTTTTAGGAAGGCTGATACAGTTTTGTGCATTGGTGGGAAAAAATTTAAGGATTTCAGTTTGAGCTTCATTGAGAACGAGACAATACTCTAGTTTAAGGATTTCAGTTTGAGCTTCATTGAGAACGAGACAATACTCTAGTTTAAGGATTTCAGTTTGGTGCCTCTGTTTCACAAGGGAGGAATTTCAAGGGAAAAGAATTTATTATTATCTGTACTTAAGTTTATTAAAATGACTATTTATTTCAAGTCTAGATCAGCTGATGTGTATAAATCAATCCCATGTTGTGCAATGTTTTTTGGTTTTGTTGAAATTGAACTGAATAAATTGGTAGTGGTCCATGAAAAGTTCTAGCTGGAACTGAGGTTCTGTTTGTTTGTGGGGCAAATCTGAATCTCATATAAAATTTGACCAGGTTCAGTTTTGCATCTGCTTATTTTTGTAAGGGAAAATTTCGTAAGTGGTTTATGAAATTGATTGACTCTACCTTTACTGTGAAAGTACCCTTAAGTTCTCTGACAATTGAATAATTCCTCTACTCTGCTCACATGCCACATCATGTGACTATTATATTTTGAGAAAATGATAGTAATACCCTTTCAGTTATTTGCTTATTTGTTCTGTTATTCTCTTCGGAAAATATAGAAATAAGAAAGCAATAAATCGACCATTATATATCGGTTCTAGGGGTTGTAATGCTTGAAATTCCATTTGCAGCAGTTGGAAATTGATTGAGAACCAAGTCATCAACCATTGTGCAGTTAAGTAGTATTTTGTAGTAGCAGCGAGTAAAGGTAACAAAATGAAGAGAGCATCATCAGATGAGGATCGATTTCTCTATGCCCAAAGTGGATATAGAGGAGCGGCAAGCCCTTACACCTACAACGACGCCAAAGGAGGAAGTTGAATGGGTGCCGCTTTAGAACCATCCCATCTTTAGCACCGGTAGCTCTAGCGTCACCTATTCCTCTGCATCTCGAATGCCTCCTATCAACTTCATTTCCTAGGGCGGAGCCTTCCGCCTTTACTTATAGGACTCCGACAAGTGATGCCTCCATATAATCTTTGTTTGTTTGGGCGATCTGAAGCCCGCTTTGGTTGTTGCGCCTTTGTCCTCTAAGATCAGTGCTATCTCCCTAATTTTTCAAGGTTGTGGTTGGGTTCAAGGTTCGAAGTATTTACATGTATCGGCTTATATCGGTCAATACGTATCGTTATGGGACCCTTCCGATATGCTCCTACAGTGGGTGTATCAGGGGTCTGACCGATTTAGGGGTTGGAGGAGCCCTAAACTGGCCTCCTAAACTGGTTGCGAAAAAAAAAATAAAAAAAAAAACAATAAAAATGAGTATTGATTTGTCGTATCGGGCATATCGATATTTTGAACCTTGGTTGGGTTGTAATGACAAGCTGAGCGCCTTAGGGGAGTCCATGTTCGTTGAAGCCTAAGCTTTATTAAACTCAATCCACCCTTGTCATTGGCATTTATTGCATAAACCCTAATTCCACTTCTTATTTTCTAAATTCAGCAATTGGGTCATGGAATTCTGTTTTGCGTACTGGAGCATTGCATTAATATTCTTTTGTTCCATGGTTCTGTTATTCTTCATTAAGACTGAGTCCTTAATAAATATATTCCGGTTAACCCAAAAACTACTGGGTTTGTTGTTTACACATGATGACAACGACAATGATGATAATCGTCGGAGCCACAATTTGTTTTATTTTCCTAAAATTTTTCATCAATTGGGTTTTATTTTGAAAATTTGAGGAATAGTGGACGGAAAATTCAACATTTCATTTTTTGATAATGTTAATTGCCAAAAAACTTGGGGGATACTTTAAGTCAATATATAAATAGGATAGAGTTAGTCAATTTCCTAAGCCATAGGAGTACTTTAAGAAATTTCCCCTATAATTTCTATTTGTTTGTGATTATGATTTTGTCTCATTTGTACTGCCACTCAGTATCCACTTTGGTGTACTTGTGTTGGATTGAATCGAGATTCAAGGGTCTATTTAAATGGAAATAGAAATCAGAAGCTTCCCTAGGTTATTAGTTATACATGGAAGTATTTTGTCTTGGCCTTGGCTACTTTGTTGGAGGGATGGACCAGGACTCTTGTTCCAGCCGTCCAGGAGCATTGGCTGGTTGAAAAGTGATACATTGCCACATAATTTGAATTGTGTCACCCCTCCGTCCCACGTGTATGGTGGAACCCATGTAAAACCGCTCTAAGCTGGACAAATTTTAATGGAAAAAAGTTGTGCTCCTTGAATTTTTGATGCAGGTATCTTAAATAACATGCCATGAATGGACACGTAGCCAGCATTGTATTAAATGCTGCTTTAGTTATTTCCTTAGGTTGCATTTGTTTGTGGTATAATAAAACCTCATCGATGTAAAAATCCATCAATGGAGTTTCACACCGAACTCTTTAAAATTTCTAAACCATTAGGGGTAGATAGGAGAGTTAAGGCGTGTGCCTCCCTTTCTTTCTCACTAAGGAAAGGAACCCTGTGTCCTCGGCGGCCACATACCTCGGTGCCCTCCTCTGCCCACCTCTTGATAGACGTGCGCCCCTCCTTGGCTCGGGGCATCGTCACCTTGGACGGAGACCACACCTCGGCGACCCCCTCTGCCTGCCTCTCAACGGATGTGCACCCCTCCTCGCCAGAGATCTCACCTCCTCAGCTCAAGGCATCGTCACCTCGGATGGTGGCCCCCTCTGCCCGCCTCTCCATAGACACGCACCCCTCCTCGCCAGAGAACTCACCTCCTCAACTCAAAGTATCGTCACCTCAGACGGCGACGACACCTTGGCGGCCCCTTCTACCTGCCTCTCAACGGACACGCACCCCTCCTCACCAGAGAACTCACCTCCCCGGCTCGGGGCATCGTCACCTCAGACGGCGACCCTCTCTGCCTGCCTCTCAACAGACACGCGCCCCTCCTCGTTAGAGAACTCACCTCCTTGGCTTAGGGCATCATCACCTCGGACAACGGCCCCCTCTACCCGCCTCTCGACGGACGTGTGCCCTTCCTTGCCAGAGATCTCACCTCCTTGGCTCGGGGCATCGTCACCTTGGATGGCGGCCACACCCCTCGACGGCCCCCTCTACTTGCCTCTCGACCAAGGCACGTCCCTCCTCACCAGAGATCTTACCTCCTCGGCTCAGGGCATCGTCACCTCGAACGGTAGCCACTAGCCCACTAGACCTGTTCATGGGCCAGGTAGCCCGACGGGCTGGCTCAGCCTAGTCCGTTATTAAGTCGGGCTTGGTCATAGTTTTAGGCTTGCGGGCTTAGGCTCGGACCTAAAGCACCGGGCCCAACTTTTTTCGGGCCAGGCTCAGGCTTTCTCAAAAAATCCCACCCCGAGTCCGAACCCAAGCCCGACTTGATACAATATATTAAATAATAAAAATATATTTTATTTAATAATACATATACAATATTTTTTTGTTCTTCTTCTCTTTTTTTCCAAGTAATAGTGAGATGTTTATTATTTTTGAGTTTTTAAGGTTTTTAACATAAATAAAACACATTTTTATTGAATAAAAAAAGAAAAAATTTATATTTTCAAATTTCTGGCCGGGCTCAAGCTCGGGCCTGGGCTTTCAGCTTTATATGAGGGTCAGGCTCGGGCTCGGCCTAAGTGTATTCTGTTGATACATATACAAGCCCGACCCAAACCCGACCCGGCTCGACCCATGAACAGGTCTAACAGCCACACCTCGACGGCAACACCTCGGATGACAGCCACACCCCTCGGCAACCCCCTCTACCTGCCTCTCGACGGAAGCACGCCCCTCCTCGCCAGAGATCTCACCTCCTTGGCTCGGGGCATCGTCACCTCGAATGGCAGCCACACCCCTCAACGGCCCCCTCTGCCCACCTCTCGACGGCCACACCCCTCGATGACCCCCTCTCCAAAATTGAGGCCAGCACCTCCACGCCCGAAGACTGCTCTCACCAATTAAGCCGTAGCCAAGGCCCTCGCCATAGAAGGCTACTCAATGCCTCCCAACAAGGATGACACACTCTCTTTGGCTGAAGCCAAGGTCCTCAGCTAAGACCTCCACTGTGGCCTCGAGAGTAGGGGTAAATGATGTAGGTGCTTTAGGAAGGCCAGTGGCACGCCAACATGTGGCTGAGGGCGGTGCGCAACGCGAGACCAATGGCATGACCACACGTGACGATCTCAGATGATTGTGCTCCCAGGGTTGGATCGCATCCTGATCGTCCACACCCGTCTACCTCCGGGCGGTCTCAAGTATAAATAGGGGCCCCCCTCAAGGTAATCATCTGAAATCTGGGCTGGAAACCTACTACTCCAAGCACCCTAGCTTCTTGGCGACCTCGTTTGAACTACTCTACTCAGGCCTCGTCCACCCTCTTTGCTATGCCCTCACTAACTTGTCCATCGGAGTCCCCGTCTTGAGTTAGCACCTGGGCCCTCTGACATTCCCTTCTCCATAGGTGCTCGGCCTCGGCCGACCTTGGACACGCGCAAGTCCTCGGCCTTGGCCGACTTCGGACAGACTCCACTGGTCCTCGTCCTCAACAGCCCTCGGACTCCATTGGTCCTAACACTATATATCATTGGTCCTATATATCCCATCGTCTAAACTCATAAATAACAAATCCATTCTCAACTATTGGCCAATATTATATCATGATTTCAACCAATCATGTTGAAGATATCACAGATGGTATACTTTCACTGGTTCTTATTTCAGAAGGTGCACTTGTTTCATAATGTGCATACTTACCATCAAGATTTTAACAATGGTAAAAGAATGATAAAGATGTCGACTGTGACATGTTTTGTCATTGATTTATGATTTTTTGCTTTGTAATGCAGTTCATAGATTTTTCCTTGGTATGCAATGAATTCCCATCTGTATGGACAAATTAATGTTTTGCCCTCCTCACAAGGGCACACCAAATTAAAGAGAAGGTTACCCTACCCCAGTCTATGGTCTGCATGAGATCACCTGAATCAACATAAACCACACTATACATCCATGGTCTTTAATGATTTACAGGTTGGAAATTAATGTCGACGAATTTAACAACACATAAGTATCAATATATTACGAAAGTTTGTATCCACCACACAAATGTTCCTCTCTTTCCTACCTTAAAACTGTACCTCTCCAGTCATAAAAATGAACAAGAGTCAGAAAATTGAGACCATCTATCCATTAATGAACAACATATAAAAGTGAAGTCATTACTACAAACCCCAACAGAGAAAAGAGATAAATAATAAAGAAAAGCTATTCCTACTTCTGAGATTTCAGTGGTTTTCCGATCTAGGGTTCAGATTTAAGGGTCTAGGCAATGTACCCGAGTAGCCAATTCCCTTGCGAGTGGTAGGGAAGATCATGAACACCACACTTGACGAGAACACAAACCCAAGCGGCAGATTCACCAAGAAATCTCTGGTGCTTTCCCTACTACTTGGAAGCAAACACTCTTGAACAGTTGCATCAGCAAAAGCAATACTTAGAAACAGCAAACAAGAGAAGGCGGCGTGGACTATGTCTCTCGGACGGATTGCGAACTTCTTCAACCAGCTTGTGTCTGGCTTCGCAGAAGCCCCAGTGGCTTCATTCCCGTTGGCGTTTGGTTTCTTCAGAAACTCGTCTCTTTCGTCGTCATCGAAGATGTAAAGACCTTGCCAGGTGGCAAAGCCGAAGTAGATGGTATTGCCATCCTTGCCACCGATATAGCTGTCTGTGAATGAGAACAAGCAACAAGCGAGAGTGCAGAGCCCTATGAGGGCCACAGTGAGGTACTTATTGGCGGTGTGACAAGTGCCATGGTTGGAGAAGGATGGGAGGAGGGATTGGAAAGCAAAGACAGTTCCAGTTGGCAGGAGCTGCGCTAGGTTGGTTGTTACCGACCCAATAGTTGCACTTGCTTTTGGGTTCTGGGTTGGTGGTTCAGAGCCATTTTCAAGGTCGTCTGGGTTTCTAGCCATGTTCTATTATTGAACAATATACACAGAGACAGATGGAGGGAGAGAGGGAGGGATTGTTGCGAAGTTGTGAAGGTGTGGTGGAAATATAGATGTGTATTTATGCGAGCATGGCCTAAGACAAATCAAGCTAGTTTCTGCCATAAATTGTTCGTCTTATTATGAGAGTTGATCTTGACTGTGTGGATGCATGGAAAATTCAAGTCAAGAAGGTAGTTCCTTCTGTGGATGGCGGGGTTGGACCATCTTTGTCCATGGGTGCTGTATGGATGGTGTTTGTGGCCCTCATTGAGAGGGCATGAACTGGTCCTAATCTCGTATTAATTAACTGAAGTCCCCATCTCGCTAGTTAATTACTTCTTTCAACAAATGGCTGGAAGTTTGATGTAGTTGGACTTTAATTTGTAAAATTCAGAGGCCAATTCTCTATCCACCATGGCATTTCATCAGTAGTATTTCATCAAAGTTTCAGTTTACAAGTGAAAAGTTTCTTTTTGTCTGTTTATTATTTATCAACTTTTGTTTTGGAAAAGTACCGTCTACTTTTCATTGAGAAGCTTCTCAAGTGGGGCCCTAGCTAGAAAATTTTGCTAACCATTTGGACCGGCATATCCATTAGTTTGGAAAGTGTTAGGTTTTCAATGGATTGGGTTTGGGATGTACCTTACATGGTAGCTTAATTTTTTTTCAAAAAGAAAGTAAGATCTTCAAGCTCTTTGCTAGTTAGAGGCCTTCTTAGCCCATCGGGTAAATTTAAGTACTTTGAGAAAAAAAAAAGTGTTCAAGTAATTAACCTAAAAATGATGCACGTCTCCACACCGATTCGACCCGGCCCATATATAGAGTCTTAAAAAACTAGACCCGGAGTCAATTAAACTTATGATTTTAAAAAATGATTTAGAAATAGAATCATTCTAATCATCGGTTTTGAGATTGACAGTTCAACCGTCTGATTTAAATAAATGGCCCAATCATTAATAAAATAAAAAAATAATTAAAAATAAAAAACAGCCAAAAATCATAAATGAATCAACGGTTTAACCACTTAAGTCAACGAATGATTAATTCAACGGAGTAAAATGAAATTTTAATTGCCTGAACGATATAAGGTCAAATTGTCTCACCATCCAAGTCAACGGCGGTTCTAAAACCGTGATTAAACGAATTATAACTCACAAGCCTTTTAGTTTTGTGCTTTGAAAAATAAACCTGCTACGTGTTAATTTCTTCTCAAATATCATGTAAAAGTAAACGTTGGGAGCGTTTTATGTATATAATCAGTTTGTGTCTTAATTGAGGTACGACAAACAAAACCAACCCTGACCTATTAACTTTTTTTTGGAAAAATAAGGTATCAATTAAAAGGAAAGAAATGGTCATACAAGTCGTACAGTAGAGAAAAGACGTGGAGGGCTAGCTCAGCAACACAATGCAGATTCTGATGTCCACTTCCACCGTAGAGTTATAAACATTTAAAATATCAAAAACTTATACTTTTACACCAATACCTTCTCGTTAATTCAAAAACTCCCATTTTATACATCAATGCCTTGAATTAACATCAATTTCGAGTTAGCACTCACTCCAACTGTAATTTAGGTCTAAAAATTCTAACACTGGGCTGACAGCCTGCAGCAAAACCCAAACAAGATAAGTCTACGCCCACCAGAAAACAGACCACAAAACTAAGGGACAACCTCGACCCCACATCGAATAAAATCACAACCTGTAGCTGTGTTTGGTTACAACATGGTTTTTAAAAACGAACCAGTGACCGAACCAGTCCGGGGTCCGGTTACCGGTTCGAATGGTCTGATTGTTCAACCCGAACGACCGGCCTGTTCTGACAAAAAAATTAAAAAAATTAAAAAATGGAAAACGGTCAAAACGGTTTGAACAGTTAACCGGCTAGTTCAGCGGTTTGCAAACCAAAATCAACAGTTTTGGAGGAAAACAGAACCAACCGGTTCCCATTTTTCCGGTCCAACCGTCTGATCCGGTCCGATTTTGAAAACAGTGGTTTACAGTGCAATTTTATTTGCACTAGTACAAATGTATACAAGTACAAATGGAAAATATAAATTTTGGTTTAATTTTGCTTTGGACTTTACTTTATTCTACTTTGAGTCTTATTTTACTTCATTTTTATTGCAACCAACAAAGTAAGGTAAAATTTTAAACAAAAATAAATCAAAATTTGCACCCAAATCATTTACACTACCATAATTTTGTTTGGAAATGGGGTCACTGAAACTTTGGAGGAGAAGCTCTGAGGCGCGTCTGAAGACACTGTCTTTAGAACGTTATTTGCCCCCACTCAGTTTCATTGAGTTTGCTATTGGGTTATAGGCAAATCCGTTTCCAGGATACAACAAAGCTTTGGGCGAGAATCTGCAACCAGCAAAGTTGAAGAACCTTCGAAGAAACCTTCTATGAGACTGTAGCAGGCCAGACTGAGAAAGAGAGAGAAAAAGTAGATTTCGAAAATGTGTGTATTTTTGAGAAGTCTGATTCATGTTCCTTAAATAGTTTATGAAGAGATATGAAGAAAAGGTAGGTGCTAGTTCAGATAAGGTACCTTGAACAGAAAAGATAGGTGGTGCTCCTTAAATAGTTTATTGTACCTCTTAATCACACTTGATCGAATCGTGACCGTTGATCTCATCAACAGTTAGCATCGCACCAAAACCAAAGCCGCCCTTCACGAGCCACGCGGGTGCGAGCAAAGTGCACCTCTAAAGCGCCTCATTGCGCCGCACACACGCACACACACGCATGCACGCATGTTGCGCGGTATCAAACCTCCATGCTCTCCTCTACTATTTCTAAGGAGTGTAAATCAGCTCCTATTAAAATATTGAAAATAAAGCTTATAATTTTCCAATGTGGGACAAGTTCAAAACTAAGTTTTATAAGAGAAAAGCTAATTTTCCAAACAAGTGTGCAGGTGCAATTTCTCATGTCACTGACCAATCAAACCCATTATATATAATCTCTTATGAGATTAAAATCCAACAAATTTTATATAAGTGCAAATGAATTTGCACAGCAACCAAATACAGCCACGAGGACAAGCCACCACTTAAATAAGGAGTGAGGATCTTCCTATGCCTCTTCTTCCCCTCCCTCTCGTACAGCACCTCTAGAAATGGGCTTGGCTACTACTACATCGTAAAAATCTTCAATGTTTTTGGACCTCCTACCTGGGAGGGTGGGAGATAATCCAAAACTATCAATAGAAAACACCAAAGCTAGCACTAAGAGAATTAGAACCAACCTCCGAGATAGAACTGCTATTCAGAACTACAGTTGTGACGCAGCGTGGAAGCAATGAGAACCGGAGCTGGCTATGCAAGCACCGGGCATTCGCTAGCACCTAACGAAAACACCGATTTCTCTAGGAGAGAGAAAAGGTGGCGAAAATAGGAGGAAGATAACTTGAAGAAATTCTGCAAATCTGAAGTATGAAATTGATTCATAATTCTAGGAAATAGCAGTATTTATAATACATTGAGAAATTATAAAAGAACTAGGAAAAGAAATTAGATTTGATCTAAACATCTCAAACTTGTAGATAGGATCGAACTCTTCTTGACTTGATCTCCCCCGTCCGATCTCCCTTGATCTTATCCATGCATGAATCTTGGATTATCTAGAATTCTCGAATTCTTGATGAGTCTTGGATTCTTTGAATTCTTGATGAGTCTTGGATTCTTTGAATTCTTGATGAGTCTTGAATTCTTGAATTCTTGATGGGTTTTGAATTTTGATAATTCTTGAATTCTTGAATTATCTTGGGATAATCTTGAATTCTTTGAATTATCTTGGACTCTTGACCTTATCCTAGGAGTTGCCGCCCCTAGGGGTGAGATGGGCCATGGGATGGGCCTCCATCATTCTCCCCCACTTGGAGAGAACTCGACCCCGAGTCGTGACGAGGATAGGCAAGTGTTATCTCTGGCAGGTACCGGTGAAGGTCAGCAATGTTGAAGGTCTTGGATATACCCATATGATCTGGTAGGCCCACTATATAGGCATTATCATTAATCTTCTTCACGATCTTGTATGGACCATACTTCCGAGGCTTCAACTTGTTGTAGGTACTTACGGGAATTCTTTCCTTCCTTAAGAAGACCATAACCTCATCACCTACATCAAATACTTGAGGTCGGCGGTGTTTGTCTGTGGCCATCTTGTACTTGGCGTTGGATTGCTCTAGCTTCTGCTTCACAGCGTCTTGGACGGACTGGATTTGTTCTGCCATCTGCTCTGCTGAGACACTGGCGCTGGGTACCTTGGGTAGCTTCACTAAATCCAGTGCATGGTTAGGGACCTTCATGTACACGATGGAGAATGGGGATCTGCTTGTAGAACCGTGCACTGCATTGTTATAGGCGAACTCAGCCTGGGCTATGGCGAAGTCCCACTGTTTCGGCCGTTCCCGGCATATGCTGCGAATTAAATTCCCTAAGGTTCGATTTACCACTTCTGTTTGTCCATCTGTCTGCGGATGGGCTGTACTGCTGAAATTAAGTGATGAATCAAACAACCTCCACAGGGTCATCCAAAAGTGACTGAGGAACCGTGTGTCACGATCTGAAGTGATGGTCTTGGGTACCCCATGTAAGCGAACAATCTCCCTGAAAAATATTTTGGCTGTTGCGGATGCATGTGCTGTTTTCTTGCATGGGAGGAAGTGAGCCATTTTTGAGAACCTATCAACCACCACGAAGACGGAGTCCATGTTCCTCTAGGTCTTTGGCAAGCCTAGCACAAAATCCATGGACAAGTCTTCCCATATAGCAGTAGGAACGGGTAGGGGCATGTAGAGACCTGTGTTCTGGGTTTGTCCCTTAGCTGTCTGACAAACATAGCACCTGCTTACGATGGTAGACACGTCCCTTCTTAATTTTGGCCAGTAATATCACCCCCTAACTGCTTCTACTGTTTTGTCCCTTCCCAAGTGGCCTGCTAATCCACCTCCATGCAAATCCCTGATGATCTTTTCGCGGAGGGAGGTGCAAGGGATACACAGTTGTTCCCCTTTCATAAGGAACCCATCATAAATAAAGAAGTCTTTTGCTGGCTACTTATTCACACATTTCTCTCATATCTGTTGGAAGTCTTCATCTTGGGCATATAAGTCTTTTAGGCACTCAAAACCCACAATCTCAACACTGAGGGTCTTGATGAGAGCTATGCGCCTACTAACTGCATCGGCCATCTTATTTTGCTGTCCTGTCTTATACACAATTTTATATGGGAACTTGTCTAGGAAAGCAGACCATCTGACATGTAAATCACTTTTAATTGCTTTTGTCCACAAAGATATTTTAGGGCTTGATGGTCAGTGTAGAGAACAAATTCTTTTGCAATTAAATAGTGTTCCCATGTTTTCAGGGCTCTAACCACCGCATAAAACTCCTTGTCATAAGTAGACCACTTTCTCCTGGCTTCACATAATTTTTCACTGAAGAAAGCAATGGGTCTTTTCTTTTGGGACAATACAACCCCTATGCCAACTCCACTGGCGTCACATTCAACTTCAAATAATTTATTAAAATCTAGCAAAGCAAGAACAGGAGCAGTACATAATTTTTCTTTTATGAGAGAAAAACTTTGCTCTTGTTCTTCTTCCCAATGAAATTTCCCCTTTTTCAAGCATTCAGTAATGGGAGCCATGATACTACTAAAATTCTTAATAAAGCGCCTATAGAAGGTTGCCAACCCATGAAATTGCTGGTCATCTGTGACAGTGGATGGGGTCGGCCACTCCCTGATGGCTTTCACTTTCTCCTCATCTACTTTCACACCATCCTTGCTTATAATAAATCCCAGGAATAATAAATTATCATTCATAAAGATGCATTTCTTCAAATTAGCATATAATTTATTTTCCCTCAATGTTTTCAGGACCTCCCTAATATGTCCCACATGCTCAGTGAATGATTTGCTGTATATCAAAATATCATCAAAATAGACTACCACAGATTTACCAATGAAGGGGTGCAATACCTGGTTCATCAGCCTCATGAAAGTGCTGGGTGCGTTGGTTAGTCCAAAGGGCATGACCAACCACTCGAACAAGCCATCTCTAGTCTTGAAGGCTGTCTTCCATTCATCTCCGGGACGGATCCTGATTTGATGGTATCCACTCCTGAGATCTATTTTTGAGAAAACTACAGCTCCGCTTAGTTGGTCCAGCATGTCGTCCAAGCTAGGAATGGGAAATTTGTACCCAATGGTGATTTTGTTAATGGCCCTGCTATCGACATACATTCTCCAACTGCCATCCTTCTTAGGTGTTAATAAGGCAGGTACTGCACAAGGATTCATGCTGATTTGAATGTGTCCCTTTTTCAATAATTCTTCTACATTTTCTCCTAAAATTTCATTCTCCTTAGGACTCATCCTGTAATGTGGGAGGTTAGGTAGACTAGCACCTGGAACAAAATCAATATGGTGCTGTATATCTCTCATGGGAGGGAGTTCATTTGGTAACTCATCTGGAACTACATCATTAAATTCATCCAGTAGTCCCTGTATTTCAATTGGAATTGTATTTTCATCATTAACATCTTCTCCTTTTACGACTAACAAATGTATCTCATGAGTATCCTTACATTCTTTAACAAATTCAGCATGATGATGGGTGATGGTAAGGAAATTTTTCTCATGTGTCTTTGGAGTATTTGTAATACTTTTTTCTGATATGGGTAGCAAAGTATAACGTGTACTTTCTTTTTCAAGTTGGTAGGTATTCTTCCTACCCATGTACCTTGCATCTGTATCAAATTGCCAAGGCCTCCCTAACAAAATATGGCAAGCATCCATATCTACAATATCACAATATGCTTCATCATGGTACTTACCAATTGAAAAAGGTACCTTGTAGCGTTCTTCCACTCGTACGCCGCCTCCTTCCTTGATCCACCCAATTGTGTATGGGTTGGGATGTTTCTCAGGAATCAGCTGTAATTGTTGGATGACATCCCTGCAAATAATATTTTCCTGACTACCACTATCAATAATTAAATTAAATAATATTCCCTTGACAGTACATCTGGTACGAAATAATCTGTGCCTTTGAGAAGTATCCTTATTTTTCTGGGACAACATCAATTTTCTTACCACACAAGTATACTCCTCATGTTCATATGGACCCTCTTCATCCTCCCCATCAGGTCCACAATATACTTCCTCCTCAATATCTTCTTCGTCCTCCCTTTATACCATATTAACTGCCTTCCTCCTAGGGCAGTCACTAGATCTATGTCCAACCTCATTACATTTAAAACATTTAATAGGAGCAGGTCTTGCATAAGGGTTACTGGGTTTAGGAGGGTGGGAAGGATTACCTCGAGTATGTCCTCCTGTAGTAGCCTTACCGGCGTTACTTGTACTTGCCGGGTGAGAAGGTTGTACTGCCGGAACTGATTTGTTCCTGTCGATAGGTGCCGGTCTGTTGTCGCTCCCGCTGTACCGGTGATAATTATCACTGTGTGCCTTGTCCTGGAACATTAATTCTGCTTTCAAGGCTAGGTTCCTTGCTTCCTGCACACTAAGAACCATTTGCACACCAATTTTATCTCTGATAGACGGTCTTAAACCGCTTAGATAACGGGTTGCCTGCTGGTTATCACTTTCAGATAATTGATTTCTTTCAGCTAATCTCAAAAATTCAGATGTATATTCATTAACACTACGAGAACCCTACGCACACCTCTGATAAGATTCAAACATATATTGTTCATAATCAGGAGGTAAAAATCTACCTCTGATTAATTGTTTCATGCGCCTCCAGGTTCGAACACGACCCCTTCCTTCTCTCATCCGGGTCTCTCTCATCCGTTCCCACCAAACAGATGCGCCTCCCTTTAATCGGAAAGCTACTAATTTACCCTTCGTTCCTCTGGTATTTCCATGTAATCAAAGAACCTATCGACTTCTTTGATCCAATTCAGAAGTCCCTCTATACTCAGATCTCCACTAAAAGTAGGAATATCTACCTTGAGTTTAAATTCATCATTATTCCTACGGGGGTTGAAATTACCTTGATTGTGCCAATTTCTACCGTTTCTGTCGTTGCTGGGAAGAACTGGAGCACCACCAAATTCGAAATCGTCATCACTGTCGTCTTCAAGAACTGGGCGTCGGGACGCAGTAGCGACGGGTGGTCTGTCGTGGTCGTCTCCTGCGACCTAGTGTGGATTTTCCCGGATTCGTGGGACAACCTCCCGTAACAAGGTTTACAGTTGTTCAGTCACCTCTGCCAACTGTCGTTCGATGTTACGTGTGGCTGTACGCTGCTCTTCGATTGCTCTCCAAACAGTTGGGAACCCCTGATCTTTGTCACGGGGTGGGTTGCAACTGCTACCGTCTGGGTTGGACATGACTGGGCGAATTCCCTGCTCTGATACCACCTGACGCAGCGTGAAAGCAATGAGAACCGGAGCTGGCTATGCAAGCACCGGGCGTTCGCTAGCACCTAGCGAAAACACCGATTTCTCTAGGAGAGAGAAAAGGTGGCGAAAATAGGAGGAAGATAACTTGAAGAAATTCTGCAAATCTGAAGTATGAAATTGATTCATAATTCTGGGAAATAGCAGTATTTATAATACATTGAGAAATTATAAAAGAACTAGGAAAAGAAATTAGATTTGATCTAAACATCTCAAACTTGTAGATAGGATCGAACTCTTCTTGACTTGATCTCCCTCGTCCGATCTCCCTTGATCTTATCCATGCATGAATCTTGGATTATCTAGAATTCTCGAATTCTTGATGAATCTTGGATTCTTTGAATTCTTGATGAGTCTTGAATTCTTGAATTCTTGATGGGTCTTGAATTTTGATAATTCTTGAATTCTTGAATTATCTTGGGATAATCTTGAATTCTTTGAATTATCTTGGACTCTTGACCTTATCCTAGGAGCTGCCGCCCCTAGGGGTGAGATGGGCCTTGGGATGGGCCTCCATCAAGTTGGGATATTAGAGAATCACTTTCCCAATTAGGCACAAGCAAACTTGACCTTCTTGTCCAGCATAGAAAGAAATTCTGAGGAACTTTTCGAAATTTAACAACTGCCCCACCTGTTGTTCCACAATGTTAGGATTTGATCAATCAGAAGAAATTGCTATTTGGTAAGCATTTTTACAACCCAAACTCTCAATTTGAGCTTTGAGTCCGCGTTTGGAAACGATGCAAATAAGTGTGAAAGTAAATATGTAGAGTATAAAACCGTCTATATAAATTTCAAAGTTGGGTTAGTTTTGCATTGACAAATTTACCTTTTTACCAAGTAAAATTTTAGCTATAATAGATGTAAATAAAGATTCTAATAAAGCATATATCTTTTTTATCAAAAGCCCACTTGAATGTAAATTTACTTTTTTTATTGATGTACTTTTACATCTTATAATCAATGTAAATATGCATTAAAAAATGTGTCTTGTCATTTATCAATACATAAATGTAATGTTGTCAAACACAGGCTAAAATGAATCAAAGTGCAAAATTACGCTGAACCCGAATTTACACTTCATTTGCATCGTTTCCAAACACAGCCTAAAGGGGACCCAATAACCTAAACTCTCGCGTATCCTTATATAAAAACACCCAACTCTATTCTCATTTATATTCCCTACTAAATCTTGAAAGTCATTGAGATTCTTAGAGCCACAGACCTACTAAATCTTGACCCTATTAAATTAATAACAAGGAAAATGTAGGCCTTTGGCGATGGTTGATGTGGGGCATTATTATTGGTTAAACGACCCCTAATACAACCATCGAGTGCAACATATTCAGACTCCTTTATAATATAGGATTAATTCGGCTTTGTCGGTTTGATTAGGACCATTAGTAGCTTTAATTAAGGAAATCTTTGTTAATTTATTATATATAACAACATACATAATCTGGTCCTTTTCCTCTCTATCTAAGCATCCTTTCCCACTCTCATCCATCCATCCATCCCATTTGGATGACCAGATCATATAGGCTTAAAAGGTCGTAGCTTTAAAATTTTTAATGTTGTAAAATCTTGTAAAAAATATTAGAAAGGAGAAATATTGGAATTTGCCGATTTGAAGAAAACTGAACCACTATAGACTAATAGAAGATTGCTATCTCTTTTGGTCAATCTTCTTTGGCTACAACCCTTTTGGTGGCACCAAAGCTAATTCAATAGATAGACTAGTACTATTTTGCTTAAGAAGATCCTTAAAGTGAGAAAGCAAGCAAAGAATGAGATATGATGTTGGGCCCCACACTTTGGGCCTTGGGGAAGAACAGAGAACTCTCTACTACGTTGGTAATTGAATGATATGATGTTGGGCCCCTAAGGTGGCTTGGCCAACAAGATCATAAACACAAAGAAAGCAAAGAATGAGATATAACACATAAGCAAAAGGAGGGCTAGAGTGCATGTGGGTGACAATAGACCGGTTTTAGATTAGACCCCTTCCAGTCCAAAATCAATTTGGACGGATTGAACAGACCAACAAGACATATTGGATTGAACCAATTCGGTCCAAAATATTTATTAAATTAAATTGGACCTGACCCGTTCGTAACAAATTTATATTGGATTAGGTTGGATTAAACCAATATCCAGTCCATTGATATAAGATAAGAATATATGTGTCAATGGACTGGATTTGAGTTGAAACCAATCTAAATTAAAATGAATTTGAACAGATTGGATGGTCCAGACATTAAATTGGACCAGTCTAAATTGATTCAAAACATTCATTGGATTGAATTAGACCTGATCCATTTATAATGGACAAACATTGGACTGAATTTGATTGGACCAAATTCAATCCAATTGATACTCCTACTTGTCGTGGTGTCCAACTCTTTATAGAGAAGAGGGGAGAGAATTGTTCTCGGCATGGAGTTCTAGTCCCATTAGAAGACAACTTCCCTTTTCGATTTGAGGAGTCCACGTAGGGTATCCTTATCAAGTTCCTGACTCACAAGGGATTCCGGGTCGAGGTTAGTCCGATCGATTTGGTGACTTGTTGACATGGACTTCAGCTCAAGTTGGCTGATCTAACACGAGTCATTCGTGATTTTTCCAAAATGTCCCTCCATTCAAGGCCATGTGGCAAGCTTGGATTGAACCGCATTATTGGGTTTCATTAGACACAATTGTTTTAAGCAAGTTCAGTATACCAAAATGACCAAGGAGGTTATCACGATGTTTTAGGAAATTGAACATTTAAGGCCAAGAATTTTAAGTAGTTACGTTGAAAGAGAGTAGGATTGGAGGGGCAAAATAACATAGAAACAATGCTTCACTAAGTATAATTTCAGATATCATTGTAGTAGGTAGAAGGAAACTAAACAACTAATGAGCAATATGAGCATACACTATATCAAGTATTACAGATACCCATATAAAACTAGGGGTGCAGATTGTTGGTAGAGTGGCCATAGGCCCTCGTTTGATCCTCAACATGTTGGAATATCCAATGGCCATGTGACAAGCCACATGCTGATGGAAGATGATTATTTTATGGTTATCTTCATGCGACACTCTCACACACAATCATTCATTTTAAATTATTACCTATTTATTTATTTTCTATAAAAATAAATTTATTTGAAAATGTTTTTATGCATGGAGATACTAATATTATTCGATTATTCTAGTTCCAAATTCCAACTTTTATTGGGTCAATGGATATATATTTGACCCAGTCTAGACTGGATGACCATGTGACTAGATCCTTGGTCAGTATGAGACACTTGTCTCAATCCGGAAGGGTTTGACCCAGTCAACCAAACGGTTATACTTCAATGTTCCTATTAGCATTTATTGCACACAGTAGGACGTTGTTATAAAAGGGCACTTAGCTTGTTCCTAAATCACACGAAAAAGGCAGCTAAGTGAGGAAAGAGCATAGAGCCTCCCAGTTAGCCCAATTCGGATTAAGCAGTTCCAGGTTGCACTTTGCTTCCATGGGCTAGTGTCTCGGATCCAATATTGTGCATTACTCTTTTTTTCCTGCATGCAGGTTTGGTACGCCAAGATCTCAGCCGTCCATCTCTGCATCTACTCGGTCCTTCACAGATGGATTGGACTTTATCTCATTCAAATCCGACTGTGTTGCCATTCCTAGTACTTCGAGAGGCTAAGGCCCTACTGTACAAGCAAGCTAATTAAATGAGCCATCACAACTCCCTATCACAACCGCAAAGACTTCAGTCATGGCTTGGTAGCCACAGCCATTGGTTATTAGGGGTATAAGGTGGGGTGGGGTGGGCTGAATTTAAAATTGGGCCTGAGGCCTGAGCCTGGATTGTGCCCAAGATCAAGTTGACATGCATGCATGCATGTATGTATGTATGTGTGTATATAAATATATATCTATATATTTTCATACTTCTCCGTAAATTTTATTCAGCTAGTTAGTCAGCAGCCGGTCGGTTAGCTTCTCTAACAACAAGAGAAATTTTACTTTCAGCTCTATACTTCCTAGAGGCAAAGCAATTCAGAATGATGTTTAAGATACTCCACGGTTAGATTTCTAATTTCTTCAAGAGGTTGTCCACAACTTAGTATCTCCCTCCATCCATAAGCTGTTCTCTCCCCATTCTGCATCAAGTAACATATATAGCTTCTCTCGCCCACGAACCTCCACCACAGTGATAGAAACCTTCCCCACTAGGGGTATCAATGGACCTCGTTGACGGATTGGATGGACCAATAAGACATATTGAATTGGACCTGTCCAGACTTACTGATCCAAATATTAATTTATTAGATTGGATTCGACCTGGCCCATAGATCTGTAATGTATATTGGATTGGGTTGGATTGAGCCGCTGATCCATTGATAGAAGATAAGAATATAGGTGTTAATGGACCAGATTTGGGTTAGAATTAATCTAAATTAAAACAAATTTGAACATATTGGATGGTTGCTGAAGGCCTTTCAATGAGTCTACCGTCTCCAACACCTTTTTCTGGGCTTTCTGCTGGATTAATCCCTTTCTCATCCTTCTTAGGAGCATTTGCCATGTTTTATATGTATAAAATAACAAAGATAACCTCTGTGAGAGAAAGAGATCTAGAGAGAGAGAGAATGGTTAATTTTGATATTTGCAAGGTTCTGAGTAGTGAATCTGGAAGCGGAAGTGGATAGTACAAATGGGTATGGGCATTTTTAGTGGGAGGGTGGCAATTTTGAATGAGTTGATGTGCAGAAGTTGAGTTGTTCAACACAATAAGGCGTTTATATAGAGAAGTCCTGAAGAGGAAGAAATGGTGAAGTCAAGAACTCAAAGACATCTTTTCATGGAGTGTGAGATAACACATTAAAAGATAACACTTCTTTTTCTTGTGTTCTTTCTTTCTAGACTCGCCAGTCGCCATGTAGGAGGTGGTTATTTCTCTTTTCCTTGACTTGTCAAACTCAGAGGTCAACATATCCTCCAATTTCATGGAAAGATAGGGTTAAACAAATTGGTGAAATTAATAATAAAATATATAAGGCCTGCCATGATTAAGGTAGCAATCGGGTCGGATTCGGATTTAGTTCGGTTCTGCTTGCTTTACTATTAATATACTTCATTACATTACATATTGATGGGTCAAATCAGCATTGGATCGGATTACTGGACAGAAGCAAGTACTATCGTATCCAAAGTCCAATAATATAATAATATAATCAGGTTGGATGTTAGATCGTGTATCACGTTTGGTGGTTTAAAATTAAGGTTGTGTTTGGTTTGAAGGAAAAAAAATAGGGAAAGGAAGAGAAAGTCAGAGAAAACCTTTACAAATATACATATAAGTTTTCATATCTTTCTCTTCCTTTCCCTACTTTTTCCTTCAAACCAAACATAACCTAAAAAGTCACAGGAATAATTGGTGGGTGAATATGGAGGGTATTGTAGATATTTTGTTTGTGGCTGATCTTTGAATCGAAATTATCTTGGAAAAGCTTTGTATCTTGGAGATGTCATCTTTTATCAAACGCGACTGCTTTGTGCTTTATTGGGCTTTAAAAAAGCAACTTTATTGTAGTGGGTTAATAATAGAAAGATGCATTAATTTATTAAACAGGTCTCATAATAAACGGATGCAGCAATTGAACGGCATATTAAAAACTCTATCAGTCCGAGTTTGTCTTACATTAAGGGTTCGTTTGGTTTGCTGGAATAGGGGTTTGGAATCAGAATTGAAATAGGCTATTTCGATTCCAACTATTTGGTTGGGCGGAATCAGAATCTCATTCCCATTTTTGTTGGAATGACATTCTCCCATTTGAAAGAATGACTATTCCCTGCCCCTTTTTTGGGAATGAAATCTCATTCCTGCTGATTTTAATTCCCATTCCCATTTCTGTCTGAACCAAACAAACTATGGGAATGGACCATTTCGATTCTGATTCCGACTAAAAACCAAACAGACCCTAAACTCTAATGAATAATGACATAGATCCTGATTTGTCTCGTACTAATGCTAGGACAAACAATGGATAAATGGTATTAAATAGAAAGGCAAAACATGATTCATGTTGCCGGCCCCATTTACTTGGGACACTTTTGGCAGATGATTTTTTGGAAAGACATGATAATCAAAGCCCCTACATCTCTGGGTGAATTAAATAAATAAATAAATTAATTAATTAATAAATAAAACAGCTGATTGATTACCACTTTTATGATATTGGTTTATTTATTATTACAAGATTTTCTGGTATCAAGGTCCAACCTTTTATATATTAATATTAATATTAGGTAGCCCCAAAATATATATGGCCTGAATGGTCTAGAATTGACTTGAAATCTGCTATGAACACAGATGTAGGGCTAAGTATTAAATACAGCAAATTAATAAAGGGCAAATTTTTTAAACTGCCCTTAAGGTTTAGGAAATTGACTAAATATATCTCTACTGTTTTTGACAATTTGCCCTTAGTATAGATAGACATCAAATCATTTATCTATCCATCCATCTATACTATTATAAAAAGTAGGAATATCTCCCCATGGCTTTTGGATTATTTTCTTGACTATTTGAATTTGGTCTCTTTTTATTGTAATCACAGAAATAATTGTAATAAATGATTATTACTTTTATCAATGATGAAAATGTAACAAAAAATAAATAAAGCTAACTTTTGAAAACAATACTTATTTCCATCTAAATGGCGGGTCAAAGGTCCAAATGTGTGGATAAAATGGGTCAACCAATGATATCAAAATTAAATAATAAAAATAAAAAATACAAAAAAAATCATAAAAAAATGATATATCTCAAATATTATACATTTATCATAAACAAGAATTATTTTTATAGTTGATTATGAAATGGGGTAGAAATTTTAGAACCACCCATAAATTTAAAACTCAAAACATAGATAAAAATAAAGGACAAACATAGAAAATAAAAGAATTATAAAAAAATTATGCACATCTCTATGTCCCTACTACCTGGTAAGTGGGTTTCACGTAAACCATGCAGTGCCCCACATGAAGTTCCTACGGCATCTACTGGTATGAGCAGTCTTAAGTAAGAAAATGAAGTTCAGGGGCTCTGGATCAACACTAAGGCTGTGTTTGATATGAAGGAAAAAAGTATGGAAAGGATTTTTAATTTCCTTCAAACCAAACATAGCCTAAATGCACTACTCTCAATTTCTGATTTTCATATGACGAGAAATGACCAATAGATAACAACCCTTATCAATGAAGTAATGATCCTCTTGTTCCCAACAAATTAGACCATACCATTAACGACTTTCATCCATTTCTATCATTTACAAGTTACAAGCAATGTAAAAAAAAAAGAAAAAACTTTATCAAATGTTTCAAAGTGTTCATGCTAATCCGAAGCCCCAATTGATTGTAGGGAAATATTATACTAGTTGTTGCTTTACCCGTAGCCCAAGTTCTTTTTCAGTTTTTCTACCCTCCATTAATTGTGGTGGTTGTTCAGACTTCTCAAGCAATGTTTTCGGTTCAGTGAGTTCGGCTTCGGTCAGGGCAAGATGGTGAACAAAAGGGATGACAAGAATCCAACACCGAGCTGTAGTTTCACCAAGATGTCTCTAGTGTTTGGCATACTTCTTGGAAGCAAATAGTACTCTTGAACAGTTCCATCAGCAAACGCAAGCGTTAGAAACTTCAAACAAGTTAAGACTGCATCTGCATGAACTATATATGTCTCTCTGGGACGAATTCTCAACTCTTCTACATTCTTTATCAACTTCTTGGCCTTCTTTCTTTCTTCGTCACATGGACAGTTGGATCGCTAGATCAGCCAGTGAAACTGGTATTTGGTCCAGAAACAACATTTGCAATAGAAAGAAACAGGTATTTGGTTCAGAATCAGCATTTGAAAATTGAAATAGTCTAGGCTTTCGGTTCAGAGGTTTGAAGAAGATGAACAGTATTTTCAGATTCAAAGGGTAAATTTGAAATTACAGGAAAAATTATCATAACTATAAACAGCCCTAAACGTTTTATTAAGGCGGTTTTTGGGATCGATGCTGTTTCCTGAGAGACGTTTTCTCAGAAAATGGTGCTGCACAAGCATATTATTTTTTCAAAAAAAAAAAACATTTTCTTAGATTTTCTTAATTTCCAATGTGTTATCTGAAAAAAAACATTTTTCGGAAAAATAGCTTACCAAATAGTAGGCGTTTCTCAAAAAATGAATTTCTGATATAACGCTGATGTGACACCGTTTTCTAAAAAACGGCATCCAACCCAAACAATACCTACTAAGAGAGCTTCATGTTGGCCACCTTAAAAAAATACATGTAATTAATTTTTGAAACCGTATATATTTAATTCTTAAGCAAATTGATGAAATTAATAATAAAATATAAAACACCATGATTAGGGCAGAAATTGGGTGGGTCCGATTTAGATGTAGTCCAGCCCCGCTTTACTATCAATAAAAGATAAAAAATATTATATATAACATTGTTATATATATATGTATCATTACATTACAATGACTACATGTAATCGGACTTTGATTTTTATTATATTGAATGGGTCAAATCAGCATTGGTTTCAATTACAAAACAGATACAAGTTTTAACATCCAAGTCTAATATGATCAAGGGAAAATTCCCGATTAGTACCTTGTATATTGGGTTTATTTTCACTTTGGTTCCCAAACTATAAAATGCGATAATTCAATATGCGAACTTTTAAAACATGATAACAAAAAATAAAGCAAAAAGAAATCAAGATAACAAAAATAGAAATAAAAGTAAAACAGACAATCAGAGAACAAATATTTTGTATTTTCTATATTTTTACTTTTTTATATCTAATATATACTAATCAGTAATATCCTTTTTCCAACATTATATTAATTTATCTTTAATAATTTTCTATAATTTATAATGAAAAATACACAATTTTTTAATAGTTTTTCAAAATCTATCATTTAATACATTTTAAATAAACTTTAAAAAAGTCACTGCGTTTAATAGAAATGCTGAAAAGTTATGGTGAATTTTAGACAAATTTCCAAAATAGAATAAAGAAAAATAAAAGAAGCATTTAATTATCTCTTATCCCAAGACTCATTGGAGAATGTATAGATTATTTTTCTCTTGATCGATGTTTAAAAAATGATGTGGATTAAAAGAGAGAGAGAGAGAATTAGGAAGGGGGGGTTTGGAGCTAGGAGAGTAAAGCTGTATTTATAATAAAAAACCACCAAATTCCAAAGGGATTTTTTTTTTTTTTGAAGTGCAAATCTAAAGGGAATGGGAAAAAAAGTGAGTAGCTGATATATTCAACTGCATTTTAAAATATAGTTTATACACACAGTGGCCCAATGATACGAGTATATTTTATGTAACAGAGCTAATATATGTGAACATTTCACCAAAAAAAGGTTATATATATGTAAACTAATATGTATAACACTCTTTCTCAACAATATGGCTCTCCCCTATTCAAGAAACTTGTGTCTCCAATTCTCGGAAATTTCTTCTGCTCTGTTTCAGATCTTCATCTTCTTCATGTTGCTAATCCCCTTTTCAAATCCAATTTCCTTTAACTTTTCCAGCTTCGATGATAAAGCACGAGATTCAATAAACTTGGAACGCGATGCAAAGATCTCAGCCAGCCAAGACATCCAACTCAACGAAATCGAATGGAGTAGTGGCCGAGCTACATACAGAGACCCGGTGCGTCTCTGGAACAAGGAAACAGGAACGCTCACAGACTTCACCACTCAATTCTCTTTTTACATTGATTCATTAAATGACGAAAGATATGCTGATGGAATGGCCTTCTTCCTCGCTCCCAATGGTTCCGCCTTGCCTTCTAAATGCTGCAATATGGGTATTTTTAAACAATACAGCGAACTCGACCCTTTAGAAAATCAAGTTGTTGCCGTGGAGTTTGATACTTATGGAAATGAATGGGACCCAGTACCCTCAGAAGACAATTGGAGCTTTATACCCTATCATGTAGGTATTGACATCAACTCAGCTAGATCAGTAGCAACTGCTAACTGGACTAGTACTAGCTTCGAGGATGGGAAAATGACTATAGCTAATATTAGCTATAACTCTAGTACAAAAAACTTGAGTGTTTCCTGGACCTACGCTGACAATCCAACTTCTAGCCTCTCTTTTAAAGTTGATCTGAAGAATTACCTACCGGAATGGGTTATGGTTGGGTTCTCTGGTTCCACAGGTCGAACAGGTGAGCTTCATGTGGTTCGCTCCTGGTATTTTTATTCGAGTTTACAAGTAGAGTCGTCTGATTCGAGTGGGGGAACGAATTGGAAGACAAAAATGGTGGTTGGAGTGGTTGTTGGGGCAAGTATGAGTGGCTTGGGTGTGATTTCTTTCATCCTGTGGATCAAGAGGAAAAGGCAAAGAGAAGAAGAAGAAGAAGAGGAGGAAGATATGGTCTTTGGCAATTCCATTAATGAAGAATTTGAAAGGGGAATCGGACCAAAAAGGTTCTTGTATGGTGAGTTGGTTCGTGCAACAAATAACTTTGCAGAGGGCCGAAAGCTTGGAGAGGGAGGGTTCGGAGGGGTTTATAAAGGTTTTCTGAGTGATCTAAATATGGAAATTGCAGTCAAGAGGATCTCTCAAAGGTCTAAACAAGGGATAAAGGAATACATGTCCGAGGTGAAGATCATTAGTCAAGTACGGCACAAAAACTTAGTCCAACTTGTGGGTTGGTGCCACCAACGAAAGGAGCTGCTCCTCGTATACGAGTTCATGCCCAACGGGAGTCTTGATTCCCATCTGTTTGGACAGAAGGAACCATTGGGATGGGAGGTAAGATACAAGATAGCTCTTGGACTGGCCTCTGCGTTGTTTTATTTGCATGAAGAGTGGGAACAATGCATCGTACATAGAGATATTAAATCCAGTAATGTGATGTTAGATGCAAACTTCAATGCAAAACTTGGAGATTTTGGGTTAGCTAGACTTGTAGACCATGGCCAACGAGCACAAACAACTGTGTTAGCTGGCACCATGGGTTACATGGCTCCCGAATGTGTTGCAACTGGGAAATCTAGCAAGGAGTCAGATGTGTACAGCTTTGGAATTGTTGCTTTGGAAATTGCTTGTGGAAGGCGGCCTATTGAACCATGGCTAGAAACAAATAAGGTAAGGTTGATAGAATGGGTATGGGAGCTCTACGGAAGAGAAATGCTTGTTGAAGGAATAGATCCTAGACTTACAAATATGGGTTTTGATGAAAAGCAATTGAAGTGTTTGATGGTTGTTGGGCTATGGTGTGCTCATCCAGATTCCAACCTCCGACCCTCCATAAAGCAAGTGATGCTGGTTCTTAGTTTTGAAGCTCCACTACCCACTCTCCCACCTAAGATGCCTGTGCCTACCAATTATGCGGCTACACTGGATATGCATAATGTCTCGAATCCACCATCTGCTAATAATTATTCTTTTGCTGATATTTCCACTACATCAATCTTGTATCCACGCTAAGTTGGAACCCTATGTTGTATGTTTTCAATCGGTTTATTTCTTTTCTTTTCCTTGGGTGCATGTATGTGGTTTTGGAATAAAACAATGTAAGTTGTCTTTTTTTTTTTTTTTCTATTGTTTTCCTCCCCGAGTGTATATGCTCTTTATCTGAAAAAATAAATGGCTTGTATTTTGTGCTTACTTACCTGACAATTGACATATTCAAATGTTGTTTTAAACATCATCTGGTATAATGACAATAAGAATATGAGAAAACCCAGTGAGTTAGACGTTTATTTGGCTGTTGTATTTATAATGCATGGCTCTTGTAAGTGTTATAATAGAATACTAGAATACAATAGATAAGTGTTATCAACATAGATGCAAAGAGACAAGGATGAAACATATCGACTGCCTTAGTGAAGCAAACAACACTGACATTATCACACCAAATCAAAGGCAGTGTAAGCAATTGAACATCCAACTCATTAAGCAAGGAACAAAGCCACAATATCATTGTTGGTTGCTCGGTCTAACAAGTCGATAACTTGGTGTTCATATACTACAAATTTGGGAAATAGCAGCAGTTGAGAAAGTGGCTATAGGGCGAATGTCACTATAAGGCTGCATTTGGAATCAGTGTAAAATATTATCGGTGTAAAAATACATCGATGGTGTTCTACATCGAACCATGAAAGTGACCGTTGTTTTTTGAAAATAGCGATGGATGGAAGAGTGTAAAGTTTTACATCAATAAAATCGATGTAGTTTTTATATCAATTATCGATGTAAAACTTTAGACCTAATCAAGTTTTACATTGATTATCGACGTAAAACTCCACTCCATCCAAATCTATGTAAAATTGAACCGGAGTGGAATTTTAAGATAATATTGTATAGAAATAGTCATTTAAAATTTCTGCTATAGGTATAGCCATTACTACTAATAAATCAAGTGCAAATTAGGGCCTTTTCCTCTCCTCTTTCGTTTTTTCATTGTCTTCCTGCCCCTCTCTCTCTTTCTCTCTCTCACTTTTCTACTGTCCATGACTGATTGAGTTTGCCTTAGCTTTCCATCAAACAACACCAACCCACAACATCAATGTCAGTGGTTAATTTGGTCTCTTCATCGCAACATTGAACCATCATCTTGAAAGCTACATTAGGGGTAGGTTCTACCTCAATTTGCAAAGTGTGTTAAATCAACCTTGTACAAGGTGACATTATTCAAATCCTTGTTGAATCGTAATTTACAAGTTTCTGTTTCTTAGCTAAACTAGCTGTGACCCGTGCGATCCATGTGCCATTTTTTTAAAATGTATTTGTAAGGAAAAAATGAAATAATATTGATTCCCCAAAGTTTTTATATATTTCTAGTTCTTTAAATATAAAATAGTAGAAAAATAAATTTCTTTTCCTTATTTAGTTATTGAGCTTCAAACTTATTTGGTTTTATATAGCCAAAAATGTGCTTAACATAAGATCAATAACTAATTTAAAACAACAATTTCAAAAATTGAACTAACAAAGATGACCAAAGGCTCATGGACTAGACCTTCACTTTATGCTCCATACTTGTTTTTCTGCTTATTTGGGTTTAATCTTCTTTTTTTTTTTTTTTTTTTTTTTTTCCTTTTTGGCTTCAGGGATTAATCTGTAATATAAACTCTTTGTAGGATTATATTCAATATTGCAATATCTAAGTTAAATCACAGGAGGAAGAAGCACTTTATTAAATAATTGAAATATTTAACTAAATATAAAGAAAATCCTTTAGAAAGGCCATTCTATTCGATTTTGTCAAAAGACCTTTTTGTGTTCTATTTTCTTCAAATATGCTAATTAAGTCTTTTAATTGGACCTCTTCCAAATTTTAACAAATTCTCAACCCAAGCCTACCCAAGTTTATTTGTAGGACACCATCACCTGCAACTATAACTCTAATTCCAATGGTCACACTAAGGGATGACGCCAAGTTGGACTTTCTACCTAAATAATAAAACATATCTTTACTTTTCGAGTTGGACTTGACTTCTATAGTTCTATTGGGATGATGCCAGCAGACAAAAACCTTCTTTTATGTCTGTCTGTTAAAATGTAATATCATGCTGCGTAACTAAGTTTTTGAAAATCCTAATTATATCCTTTCTTTGATTTGTTGTCTTATGTGACATCATGAAAATACAATAAATCAAAGAAAACTTTACGAGAAAGACCCAAGCAATCTAATCTTAATTCTAGGACACCATCAACTACAACTATCACTCTAATTCCAACTATCACTCTAAGGGCCCATTTGATTAGTCAGAATCAGAATTGAAATCTCTCTACATTGATATCTTAATGGTCTATTCCTCCATCTGTTTGGCTCCAATGTAGATCAAAACCAGAATGGAAAATCATCTACAATGGGATTCTTATTCTCAGAGGAGGGAGAAGCTGGGAATGATTATTCCCTCAAATGGGGGAATACCATTTTAGTAAGAATGAGATCGGGATTATAGTTCTACCTGTCCAAACAATTAGAATTAGATGGGCATTCTAATTCCAATTCTAGACCCTTATACCCACAAGCCAAACAAACCCTAAGATATGAATGAACCTGCAAATACATATTACAACTGGTTTTTTTGGAGGGAAGAAAAAATGCGCCTATAGCTCTTTCAATGGTAACTTAATGCTTTATCATGCCAATGGTCGTAAAGATGTTGCATTAGCCATTTACAACATGCATCTTAACATGGTGCTTTGCTGTTGAAGCTTCAATAGTCTGAGAATGAAATTAATAATGTACATGATGGTTAAATACTTCAAATAAATATATAGAATCATTGATACTAAGACTATTTTCTACACAAGATATCTTTAGGGTCATTTGATGTTCATATTTTTTACTGATAGATTTAGCATTTAAACCACTAAGTTTGGCTTCCTTGCTGAATCATTTATTTCAATGTTTTTTTTTTTTTTTTTTTTTGTCATAAATCGCCCCAATTTTCAATTCCATTGACTGAATAAACTTTCACTAATTTGAATTTTAAATATTGAATAAATTATGTTTTTTCATATCCACAAAATTCCTTATATAAAGTTAACATTGACTTGTTAACTTTCACCCTTAAAACTGAAAAACAAAAGGACTTTTAACCTACGCACATGGTAAGGACATATAGAAGCTAAGGAAAATTCCAGTGAGTTTCACAAAGCGATATGTCTGTTTTATTTTCTCATCTTTCTAAGTGGGGACATGAATAATAATTGTAAAAGACTTAAACCTCACCTATTATCTATCCGTGTCTGTTAAAATGTAACGTCATGCTGCAGAGCTAAGTTTTTGAAAATCCTAATTACTCTTTCTTTGATTTGCTATGTCTTATGTTACATCATGAAAATAAAGTAAGCAAAAGAAAAATTTATGAGAAAAACGCAAGCAACCTAAGTTCATTTATAGGACATGCACCATCACCTGCAACTATAACTCTAACTCCAATTGTCACACTAAGGGCCCCATTGATTAGTAAGAATCAAAATTGGCATCCCTTGACATTGAAATGCTAATGGTTTTCTCCCCCATCTGTTTGGTTGAGATGTAGATCAGAACTGGAATGAAAATCAACTACAATGGAATTCACATTCCCAAGAGAGAAGAAACCGGGAATGATTATCCACTTAAAGGCCTGAACTCTCAAGTGGGACATTTTAGTATCCTAAAGCTTTTAGAAATATGCTTTTGAGTCCTGCTCCCTTAAAATTTTCTTTTTTTTAGAAATACTTAAATAATGTTTTATTTTTTAATGTTAAAGTATTCAAATTTTCTTTTTTTTTCACTGCTTTTAGCCTTCCATTGAAATGCTTTTTGGGTTTGGTGAAAAAAAGCAGAGATTATTTAAGATGGAAGGAGTAAAACAAAGGACAATAAAATAGTAAAAAGGTTTAAGTTATGCTTTCAAATTCAGCATATATGATTTAAATTAGGTAGATTGAAGGTGAAAATTTGAAAACCAACTTAAACATTGACATTTTTTGTAATTTTACTGTTATTGTAATGTCAGTTTTAGTAGAATTGGATTGAAGTGAATATTTCTAAAAGTTCAAGGTACCTATAAATTTAAAACATGAATATTAAAAGCATCCATATATTCGAATCTGGTTGCTTGTCAATAATGAAGCCCAATTGATTAGATAGGTCGGGTTGAATATTCGAATTTGGCAAACCTCCAATTATTTTGAACTTAGAATTTTCCTTCCATCTTCGCAAAGCTTTCATGGAACCCATCTTGACTAGGTAGCAATGTAGAGAAATGACAGAAGATGTGTAATAGCTGATAAAGATGCATATACAATGACCACAAACGACGAGTAATAACTAAAGCAGATGATACAATCGTTAGTTGGCTGGTTGCTTGTCAATAATGAAGCCCAATTGATTAGATAGGTCGGGTTGAATATCTGTTAAACCTCCAATTATTTTGAACTTAGAATTTTCCTTCCATCTTCGCAAAGCTTTCATGGAACCCATCTTGACTAGGTAGCAATGTAGAGAAATGACAGAAGATGTGTAATAGCTGATAAAGATGCATATACAATGATCACAAACGACGAGTAACAACTAAAGAAAATGATACAATCGTTAGTTGGCTGGTTGCTTGTCAATAATGAAGCCCAATTGAATTAGATAGGTCGGGTTGAATATCTGGCAAACCTCCAATTATTTTGAACTTAGAATTTTCCATGAATTTTTTTTTTTGTTTTTGTTTTTTTCTTTCTTTTAATTCTAACTTTCATTAATTGCTTTTTGTCTTTTCACTTTCTTTTCTTCTTTAAAAATTTTCATCAAATGGATAGAGAGTAGTTGACAGTGTAGGATGGCAGCTGGACGGGTATTAAAGATAGACTGGAGTTGGTCGGTTGCTCATAAGGATAAGTTGAGGTAATAAAATATACAATTCCAAGTTTGTCGGTCTCTCTTCTACTTGTCTTTTTCTCCCCCATCTACTAATTTTCGTCGAAGAGATCAATTTTATTATAATTTGGATCCTTATCTATATATACATTAATTGGTTTGTTCACGTTATCATATTTTTCCTTGCTCCAAATTCTCTTTTTTAATTTTTTTATATTTACATAATTACTAATTAAATCAATAAATAAATCATATATGTTTAATTATTTTTAACAATCATAAAGAAAGAGGGATTTGTTTTTCTAATGTTTAGCTAATTGGCACCACTTTCCCCCACTTCCTCTTAAATCGTCGTAGTTCCTATTTATCTTCTAAATTATCTCTAACTCCTATTTATCTCTAATTTAGTAAACAAATTCTTTCCTAAACTATCTCTAATTCCTATTTATCCTCGCCCCCACTTTTTATCTATATCTATCTAAAGAAAGTTTCAATTAAAAAAATTCAGAACTATTTAAATGTTATAACGAAATTATATAATAACATCATGTTTGGAAACGTAGGCACTTTTGAAACCGATTTTCAAGAAAAAACGCCCATTCTTCCAAGACCCGTTTTACACAAAAAAATGCTTCTGCCACATGGCCAGTGAGCAATACTATGTTGTTTGGTATGTATGTGCTGACAGGTAAGCACCATGTAGGATGTACATCAATCAACCATAGGGGGAAACAGTTCACCAATGCATGAAAAACGTTAAAAGATTTAATAATGTTCATATTATTAATAATTCAATATTTTTACAAAATGCATCATGAAATTATGTAGTAACAATATAAATTATAATTTAATGAATTATTCAATTTAAATGTCATTCAAATAATAAAACTTTAACATTAAAAAATAAAACATTATTTAAATATTTCAATAACTAAAAATCTCAAATATAAAACATTAAAAATAGCTAAGTAATATAACAAAATATTTAATATTACATAATAACATTAAAATAAATAAATTCAAATAATGAAAATTTTTAAATATTATACATTTTATATAAATATTTAAATAACAAAATATTAAACATGACAAAATTTTAAATAGTTAAAATAACAAAATTATGTAAAAAATTTAAAAAATTCTTAAAGTAGAAAAATAATTATAACAGAATTCGCAATGTTCATATTGATAATAATTTAATATTTTACAAAATTAATAATGAATTATGTAATAATAGTACAATTATAAGTTTATTGATTATTAGATTCAATAAATAATTAATATTTTAAATATTAAAATAAAAATATTATTTCAATGACTAAGTAATATTGTAAATAACTAATTTCACTTATATCAATTAATAGTTATAGAAAATAACTATCAACAAAGTTATATTTATTAGTAAAAATTTTATAATAATAGTGTATATTCATTATAAATATGCTTTCAATAATTATTTACAAATGTATTTTTATTTTTGTTATTTAATAGAAGATTATCAATAATTATTGGATATTAAGCATCTATAATTTAACTTTTGAAATTTAATTTTTCATATTTATTGTATTTTTGTTATAAGTTTATTTTTACTAATTATATATTTTTTTATAATTTATAGATTAATACTTATTAGATATTAAACTATTTTTTAAGATTACACTATTTATTGATTGATTTATTATATTTTTGTAATTATTTTGCTTTTATTATATATCTATTATATTTTCATTATAAATTTATTTTCAATGATTGTGTACATTTGATATAAATTTGTAATAATTATTGGAGATTAAACTATTGTTATTTATTTGAGATTAGACTATAAATTTAGTTGAAATTAGGAGTGTTCAATGATTGGTTTAGTTCAGTTGCAAGATGTTTCGCCAACCAAATCGATCTGGTTAAGTCTGTAGTTTGTCACTCGAAACTGATTGACCACTAGAGAAAACCCACCAACTCGGGTTATATCAATATTGGTCTATTTCGGTTTAGTTTGTTTGTTCAAAATATTTAAACTTAAATAGTATGCCTTCACAAACCCACCACCTACGTGTACCCGTGCTACGAGATCGGGTCAAATCACCCTCCATCAGGTTATAACCCTCACTATCGTGGCTTTAAATGCCTTCACATACCCCACTGCAAAATAGTATGCCTCCAGGCACACGTAAGTTTTCATAAATCATATCAGAATTTCCATTCACTAATTGTGGGCCTCCACCTCCTCATTTAGCCCCCACTATGCCTGCTCCCCCCAGTGGACCCAATGTTAAATTTCCCTGTTTCTACTTTACCTTAACCTCATGCCTCCCTTGAACAATCTCCACCCGTGGTTACAATTGAGGCCCATAGTGCACCCATCACCACTACAACTCCATTTCCTCAATTGTTACTGTCATCCCACCCCTTAACTACCAAGTCAAAACCTGAGATCTCCAAATCCATGGTATCATATGCTTTGGGATAGTGACACTTAAAAAGGACTTTAATTATCAAATGCAATAGTCAATTATGGGAAAAAGACGGTTCAGTCCAAAGTCAAAATTTATAGATATAAAATACTGTTGGAGTAGATATCAGAATTAATGTTAATTTATAAGAAATATTAATGCATGAATTATTACCATTTTAAATATTTATAGATCTGCATCAGAAATCTGCATTGAATCTGTCTTTTTCTCGATAAATTAATGAAAAAAGTATGAATACATACGATGCAGAATTCTGAATTCCAGCCACCCCCTACAATTAACCCTCTTCCCCCTTTAAATCACATTCTGCCCATGAATTTGCAATCAATTCACAGTCAGAAGCATTCCGCGTGTACTTCGTGGCTAGTAAACTCTGAACTGGGCTGATCGGTACTTCTCCCTAAATTAATTGCATCTGGAAACATTTTAATGGGCGTGCAGAGTACGTGGTCGGGTCAACGTTGATATTTATATATCAACAGTAAAGGGGTCATTTCTCGGTGACCTCTATCTAAAGCTTCTAAACAAGCAGGCTTCGGATAATGGCTCTCTGCTATCTAAGAAGTTTGCTTCTCCAAGCCCCAAAGCTTCGTTTGGTTTTATTTCAATTTTTCTTCATTTCCTTTTTATTGCTAATCCCTTCTTCAGGTTCATTATACTTCATTTTTTCCGGTTCTGACAATAAGTCCCGAAACATCTTAAAGTTGGATGGCAATGCATCCTTCAACGGAAATGGGGTTACACTGACCGTTGACCAACCGAGTCTCGGAGGTCGAGCTGCATATAAAGATTTAGTGCGCATCTGGGACAAACAGACAACAAACCTGGCAGACTTCACCACCCGTTTCATGATTACCATTGCATCGACTTCAAACTGCACCGGTGATGGGTTCGCTTTCTTCCTCCTCACGCCGAGTAATGATTTGGCCTATCAAAGTGAAGCAGGTAACTGTCTTGGTCTTGTCAGTAACAACCGTTTCGCCGCCGATGGATGGTGCGACAATAGAACAGAAAATCAACTCATTGCAGTGGAGTTCGACACTTATTATAACACAAATTGGGATCCGCCATACAATCATGTAGGTATTGATGTTCACTCTGTGGAGTCTGTGGCAACTGCTAGCTGGAACAGTACTATTAACAACAATGGAAGTACAATCGATGCTCGGATTACCTATAATTCTAGTACACATAATCTGAGTGTGTTCTTGACATATGACAAAAAGCCTGCATCTAGTACCCCTGACCTTTCGCATACAATTGATATGCGTGACATCTTGCCAGAATGGGTGCTTACTGGGTTCTCTGCTGCTACTGGTGGGTGCACGGAACAACATGAGCTTCGTTACTGGGAGTTCAATTCGAGTTTGGAGGTAGAGGTGTCCAATTCCACAGTGGGGAAGGATGGACTCAAGTCAACTACGGGAAGTAATTCCACCTCCACGTTGCGCAACGGGGGGGCAAATTCGACTTTGCTCGTTGGACTGCTTGTTGGTGCGGGGAGCTTGATGGGTTTGTTGGGCATGACATGGTTTATCATTCGTATGAAGACGAAGGGGGATACAGAAGAAATGGAGGATGCACTTTTTGATGATGATTCTATGAATGATGAATTCGAAAAGGGAGCCGGTCCTAAAAGGTTCTTGTTTGGTGAATTGTCTCGGGCAACAAATAACTTCGATGCGGAACGGAAGCTTGGAGAAGGAGGCTTTGGAGGTGTTTATAGAGGTTTTCTGAGTGATGTCAACTTGGAAGTGGCCATCAAGAGGGTCTCCAAACGGTCTCAACAAGGGATAAAGGAGTATATGTCTGAGGTGAAGATCATTAGTCGATTACGGCACAAAAATTTGGTCCAACTTGTGGGTTGGTGTCACCAGCGAAATGAGTTCCTCCTTGTGTACGAGTTCATGACCAATGGGAGTCTCGATTCCCATCTCTTCGGACAGAAGGAATCATTGACATGGCAGCTAAGGTACAATATCGCTCTTGGCTTGGCCTCTGCATTGCTCTATTTGCATGAAGAGTGGGAACAATGTGTCATGCATAGAGATATTAAATCAAGCAATGTGATGTTAGACTCCAGTTTTAATGCGAAACTTGGAGATTTCGGGTTGGCTAGACTCGTAGACCATGGCCAACAAGCACAAACAACTGTGTTAGCTGGCACCATGGGTTACATGGCTCCCGAATGTGTTGCAACTGGGAAATCCAGCAAGGAGTCAGATGTCTATAGCTTTGGAATTGTTGCTTTGGAAATTGCTTGTGGAAGGCGGCCTGTTGAACCATGGCTAGAAACAAATAAGGTAAGGTTGATAGAATGGGTATGGGAGCTCTACGGAAGAGAAATGCTTGTTGAAGGAATAGATCCTAGACTTACAAATATGGGTTTTGATGAAAAGCAATTGGAGTGTTTGATGGTTGTTGGGCTATGGTGTGCTCATCCAGATTCCAACCTTCGACCCTCCATAAAGCAGGCGATGCAGGTTCTTAGTTTCCAAGCTCCATTACCCAATCTCCCACCTAAGATGCCGGTACCCATTTATTGTGTCCCTCAATTTAGTGTGCGTGATTCTTCAAATTCATCATCCGATGCTGTGTTTTCTAATAATTCTTCTACTGCATCTCTCTTGTACCCACGCTAAGCTGAAATCTTAATTTTTGTTGTATTGTCATTAATTTTCTGTAATTTTCTTTCTATGCTTTCCTTTGTCTATATAAGTGTATGTGGCTCTTTTATTATATGTTAATGAAAATAAATTATGTTTTTTTTTTTTTATAGTTTTCCAATTATTCATGTTGCAAGGTTGACTAGGATTGTTGTAAAGGATTATTAAAAGAAAATAACACAGCCTAAGGGTGTTTGTCCGGCCAGGTTGAGGGAGCTTATATCAGGTGGACCCTTCACTCCACCACTTACATGTACCCTCCAATAGTTTTTCGCGATGTAGTGCATTTCGTCCAATTCAACATTTAACGGCAGTGACTGGATCGCAAAACTAGTTCATTTTCATTTTAAAATGATCTCTTTCTCCCAAGTACAAACCCTCTTTTTCTCTCTCCCCTCTTCTTCTTCAATGTTTTTCGTTCCCAAGGCTCATTTGAAAAGAGTACAAACGCAAATATGTAGAACCTTATATTTTTGTATTATTTTGTATGCATTTGAACTGTCCAAATGCAAGTAATAACCCCAGTGAAATCAGAACCCTTCATGTGACGGTAAACCTTGTTGGCAAGAGACAGGTCTCCTACCGTCCTACTACTAATGCAATTAATTGAAATAAAAATCAACAAGTTGTATATACAATGCCTCTATAGATAAATGAACAAACTTAAGAGTATTAACACCCCCTAAGGCTGCCAACTTGGGTGGGCTAGAATTGAGCATTTGCTAAAATTTGAATGATCCTGTGCATGATGCTGTGTACGTTGTGCCTAAATTTTCTGTCGTATGGAAACTTATATTCACTAGGTCTTCTTTGCATTAGGAGTGCAATTTGGGCGGGATTGGGTCAGGTTAAAGGTCAACCTAGGCCCTACCCTAAAAGTGCAAAACTCAATCTCAAACCTCAGGCTCTATTCGTCTTCATGTGTGTTTTAGGATTTGGCCTCGGGGAAGACGATTGATAGAGGAAGTATGGTAGATGGCCTCTACGTGTTGGAGAATAAAGTTGGTACTGTGGCGACAGAATTTTTTAATTCGTCTAGTGAGAGTCAAGCCTATTTATGACATAATCGTCTTGATAATCTTTCTTTTTATTCGTTAAAAGTTATGTTTCCGAAGTTGTTTGAGTCTTTGTCAGTGAGTCAGTTGCAGTGTCAGACATGTCAATTGAGTAAACATTGTAGAAGCTCTTTTCCTTTAAGAAATAAAAGATCCCAATTTCCGTTTCATATTGTTTATTCTGATGTTTGGGACCCTGTTACTCTACCTACTGAGGTTGGATATAAGTACTTCATTACCTTGATCGATAATTACTCTAGATACACCTAGGTTTACCCTATGCGATCTAGAGAGGAAGTGCCTAAAATTGCGAAAGATTTCAACGCATCATCTTCACTCAGTTCCAAGCTGAAATCCATATTTTCCAGTCGAACAATGCAAAGGAATACTTCCATAGTGATCTCATAGAATTCTTTGCTTCGAGTGGATCACTTCAATGAAACTCTTATGTTAAGACACCTCAACAAAATGGCGTTGCAGAAAGAAAAAATTGTCATCTTCTTGAAGTAGCCCGTTGCTTGTTATTCATATGAATATTCTAAAGCACTTTTGGATGGATGTTCTTCTATGTGCTATGTACATCATCAACCGTATGCCCTCTCGGTTACTAGAGTATAAGGCCCCACATCAGTTTTTGTTTACTACAATTCCGTTGTCCCCATTCTAATGCATGTTTTGGGATGTCGTTGCTTTGTTCATAACTTGTCACCTACTCGGGGTAAACTTGATCCTCGTGCTATTCCTTATGTCTTCCTTGGTTACCCTCTATTTCAAAAGGGGTACCATTGCTATGATTTCGTCTCTCGTAAGTACTATGTCTCAATAGATGTGTCCTTCTTTGAAAATCAATCTTTCTTCTCGGTTTTTCCTTAGGGGGAGAGTAGGGTTGAGGAAAAACATGCTCATACTCAATTACCTCCTCTACCTAACCCTCCTCCATTCCGCGTTTTTCTTAGCCGCCACAAAATCTAACAGAGTTCAAGAGTCATGGAACTTGACACTATGCAACCAACATCATTGGCTTCACCGGAGGTTAATCCATTCCCATCAGCCAAACATACTTGCTTCTATTGATATGCCTGCTTCTCTCATTGTTGATTCTCCTGTCACTAATGATCTTGATGTTCCTATTGCTCAGAGAAAGGGTGTTAGATCTTGTACCACTAACCATCCTATCTCTCACTTTGTGTCCTATAATCATATTTCATCTTCATATCGTGCAATCATCTCCTATATTGATAGTATCCCCATTTCTAAGAATGTGGAATAAGCTTTATCCAAACCTGAATGAATAGATGCAATGAAATAAGAGATTAATGCATTATACAAAAATGGCACTTGGAGTTGGTGGATCTTCCTGAAGGAAATGAACTAATGGGGTGCAAGTGGGTGTTTATAGTGAAACATGGGGTGCAAGTGGGTGTTTATAGTGAAACGCAAGGCTAATGGAACTATTAAAAGGTACAAGGTCAGACTAGTGGCAAAAGGTTTTACACAAGTATATGGAGTGGACTATGCAGAGACTTTTGCCCTAGTAGCCAAGATGAACTCTATCAGAATTCCCCTTTCACTAGCGGCAAATCTTGACTGGGAACTTCACCAATTGGACATTAAAAAAGCTTTTTTGAATGGTGACTTAGAAGTGGAAGTGTACATGAACCAACCTCCAGGTTTTTGTGCTAAAGGCAGTGAACAAAAATTGTGCAAGTTAAAAAAATCTTTATATGGGCTAAAACAATCTCCTTGGGCTTGGTTTAATAAGTTCCACTCAGCAGTGCAGTAGATGGGGTTCAAGCAATGTCAATCAGTCATACACTATTTGTAAAGAAAGGCGAAGGGAAAATTGCATCTCTAATTGTGTATGTGGATGACATAATGATCACATGAGATTGGGAGGCTGAAATACATAGACTATAAAAGTTCTTAGCCACTCAATTTGAGGTGAAAGATTTAGGCCCCTTACGTTATTTCCTTGGAATTGAAGTTGCCCGCTCTCACAATGGCATTTTTATTTCCCAACAGAAATATGTACTAGATCTACCAGAAGATACAAGCAAGCTAGGGGTGAGACCAATTGACTCACCGATTGAATCTAACCATCATCTATGAGACAATCAGGGAAAGTTCTTAAAAGACGTGAAAAAGTTTCAGAAACTTGTAGGGAGACTCTTGTATTTGTCTATGACCAGGCTTGATATTGCTTATGCAGTGGGTGTCCTTAGTCAATTCATGCACAATCTTAAGACAAGTCACCTTGAAGCTGCAGAGAGGATCCTCAGATACCTCAAGAGGTTTACTGGAGCTGGTTTACTATTCCAAAAACCTGGACATTTAATAGTGGAGGTATATACTGATGCTGATTGGGTAGGGGCAGTTGATGTCCGAAAGTGTAACAGTGGATATTGTGCCTTTGTAGGGGAAAACCTAGTCACATTGAGAAATAAGAAGAAAAGTGTGGTGGCTAGGTCTAGTGCTAAAGCAGAATATAGAGCTATGTCTCAGGGAGTTGCTGAAATCATGTGGATAAGAAATCTGTTATGAGAACTGGGTTTTACAGTTAGCAACCCTATGTCACTTTATTGTGATAATAAGGCTGCTATCAACATTGCAGCTAATCCAGTCCTCCATGATAAGATGAAACACATTGAAGTGTATACCCTTCATCATGTGCAAAATAATGATTTGTGTGACAAATTGGGCATGATTGACATCTATGCTCCAACTTGAGGGGGAGTGTTGAAGGTGTTAAAATAATTGATTACGTTTATTAGGGTCTGTTTGGCTAATTATATCCTTTTTATTTTAATCTATTATTGTACTATCACTTAGTAGGGGCATAAGGGTCATTTCCCTTCTTATTTTTTCGCCCTATATATCCATCTCTCCACCGAAAATTGCACTGGGGGGCCACGGTAATGACATTTTGTGGTCTTACGCACGGTTATAATGACATTATTGTATGTTGTGTATTTGTCATGCTTCATTGACTTCAAAGTCGATGGAAGTAGCATTATTGTGACTTGTGTATTTGTTATGTTTTATTGACTAAGGTCAAATTTGGTAAGTCTGTTTGCACGGGCTTTCGGCTGTTTATAAGTTTGGATGTATGAATTTTGAGTTTTTTCTGTTTGGTAAATGATAGATCTATTTGAAAAAAGATGTAGTCCGTAAAAGATACGAAAACTCGAATTTAAAAATTTTTGAGAAGTTTGAAATGAAGCTTTCATGATCTTTTGTCTTCTTCAAACGTGTTGCACAATGTATACACTTGTGAGAAATTTCAAATCCTTTAATAAAAACTTTCAGAAGTTTCAAGCCCTAACTCTCAGCTCCACCATTGTCGACCTGCCTAATCTTCTCTTCCTCTTCTTCTTCCCATAGGCTAATCTTTCTCTCCTTTTTGTAAGTATACCATCGAGGGTAACTTGCTAGGATCAGGGGTTTGAAAACATGCTAACAAGACAGGTACAATCCCATTTCCCCTCTTCATCTCTTATTGCTGCTGTTATAGTATAAACCCTTCTTCGTCTGGAACCCCTTAAGCCGACCTACGACTTCCAATCCGACCAAAACTGTTGCCCTATTATCCTCCCTAATTTTCACTAAAACTGTTGCTTCAACCCCAAGTTTTCACTGTGGCTCCCTGATTTTCAAAAAATTTTGAGTATTCTCATTGTTGTCTAATGTTTGCCTACTTAAGTCCCTTCCGTATCAGCATTCTCTTTAGTAGTGTCAAAACTGATGAGGATTTTCCATTGCACAGAGAGATGGTGGATTTCCTGGACTGTAATTAGAACTTAATGCCTCCTTGATTGATAAGCCACTTTCTATGTGATTGTGGGTGTGGGTGTGGGTGTGGGTGGGTGGGTTTTGAGTGGATGAGGAAGTTGATAGTTATCCTATCATTTTCACTTGCTTACTTTAGCATTTGGATGCTCTGGGTTTAGGAAAGGGAGACAATTCAGGATTGTTTCAATTTTGGTTAGGCTATAACATATTATTGATAGTCATCCTATTATTATTATTGTTATTAGTGAAGAAGAAGAAGAATAAATTATATTTTTTTGATAAAATGCTATTTTGTTATAAGAATTCAAAGTATATTAGAACATATTTTATGTAAATAGATAATTAACGACATCATCCCTTCAACTTGCATTTGTTTACAGGCTAAAACTCTATTGGTTTGGAAATTTGAATTAGCTTTGTAGGTTGGACTTTGAAAGATTCAAACTACTTTTATGATTGTTCTTTCTTTTTGTGAATAACCAGGCTATGAAGGATATACATAGTTGGAATTGCATGTGGGGCCTATATTATGAATTATGCATATATTGAAATGTTTGTAGGGTCCATATTAGGTATTATATATATTTTGAAATGTATATGGGGCCCACCTTGAAAAAATATTTGTGTACTTCATAGTGAAAGATATTCATAGGTGGACTTAATGTGGGGCCCATTTATGGTGAGTGCACATGGGGCCGCATCTATGAAATGCATATTTAGACCTGTATCTGGGCTCCACATGTGTTAAATGAATGGTTTGCTGGCCCATACATGAGACATTCATAAATACATAACTCATATTTTCATCACATTATCAAACGGTTTTCTAGCTTTCATGGTCTTTTCGGAGATCTATGAAAAATGTTTCAACCAAACAATCTTTGGTCTTCCAAGATCTATTTGCAAAAGCTCACCTGGTCTTTTAACCATCATATCAAGCAACTGATGTTCTGAAAAAGACTTGCCAAACAAGCACTAAGTCCATGCGGTAATGACATTTTTTGGTCCCATGGCACCCCTCCATTTTAGTCAAGACCCGTGTATGCAAAGAAAATTTGAAAGATTGAATAATTTTATTCATTATTAATTAATTGATAAATTATTAATTAAAATTTACTATTAGTTAATTAAAAAGTATTCAAAGTTATTGTTAATATCTAAAATTTTAATAATTATATTTTTCATTTAATGTTGATATATAAAAAATAATTATTATTAATTTAATATGAATCAATATTTTATAATAAATTTAATTTAATTAATCATTTCTAGCAATTTTAATAACTATTATTATTTTCATTATTTTTACATAAAATTTTGATTAGCTTAAAATAAATAAAAATAATTACAAAAGCTAATATTTTTATTAATTTCACTAATAATTAACAATTATATAAAAATGGCAATGGGGCTAGGCACCCCATCCCTACCCCGACCCTATAGTCAAAACACTCTACCCCATCCCCGCCCCATCCCCAATGTCAAATGGGTTTGTGTAATTTTGAAAAATTATTCAAATTTATTTTTAAATTATTGTTAAATATTTTATCTTCTTTTTGAAAGGTTTACTTGCAGAATTAGTGAATTACACTAATTTATCTTATATTTCTTATATTTTTGTGTTATTTTTCCAATTATTGTCTAGTTTATTTTTTATCTTATGTTAATCCAAATTGACATTTCAGTTATTTCTCTTCTTTTAATTATTTTGGTTGAATTGATATTAGTGTTAAAAGTTTCATTTTGTACTTTTATCTAAGAGAACTAGCAATAAGTGGTTGCAAAGTAGAGGGGGTGTTTTAGTAATAGATAAACTATAAGGTAGGTCTTAGCTATGTAGGGGCTGCATTAGTAAATGATCCCTAGTTTTAATAGTGTAAAAAACCTATATTTTTAAAACTGGTTTGGAAACAAAATTATTTCTTTTGGATGGCAATTGAGTAGTTTAACCTTTTTTTATTTCTTTTGAAGGGCTACAATGCAGGGTGGGGGTAACCTAGGTGCAGGCAAGATTTGATTCCAAGTCTCCACTATGACCAAAAAGAGACCTTACCAATCAGTTGGTTGGCACCTTGCAAAACCATTTGGGTCAAACAAATGGATACATGATGCCATAATTAAATGTTTAAACTTTAGAAATATAAAAAAAAATGAAAAATTGTAAAAACTTTGGCACATTTCTGATATTATATATTGTCATGTCAAATAAAAAACAATATGATATATGCAAAGTATTTTGTTAATGACAAAAATAGAATAAACAAATTAAAAATGACCTAGAAATGAAACCATGTTCTTGTCTAACTGGTGGGTATGTGAATATAACAACTATTATTAAGCAAAATTATCTTATAACTTATCTATCTAATTTACCCTTTTAGACAAAATATAATAAAATTACAAGAAAACTAGAAAACCTTCTTATATTATTAAAAAAAAATAATCAGTTTGGGCTTGAGTTGGTTCAAAACAAGCATGAACTAGAACCATTATAATCAGTTCGATTGGGTCAATCAGTCGAGTAGAACTAACTCATTGATACCCCTGGTTTATTCTAAAGTACCTTGTACCCCTACAAATTCATATTGAGTGTTGCTACCAGATTTCACAATAAGTGTAAAAAAGGGATTTTATAGCTAATACTAGTTGTGAGACCCACCTACAAGAACAAAAGGACGTTAGAGGCGACTTCAGATCTGTGCCCCACAAGGGAGCACCCACAACGTCCCACAGCACATCCCCACCGTGTATTGAGAACATCTCCCGATGATGACATCATTATTTATATTAAAAGATGATGTGCTGTGGGATATTATGGGGCACAGATATTCCTAATACATGACGGAGATGTGTTGTGAGACGTTGTGGGGCGCAGATGTAAATTCGTTAGAGGCCCTAGGGTATGGTCCCAATGGCAAAGACCTTGTGGGCAAGTTAGCTAAGGTGCCAAGGTGAATAGAAAGTGCTAGTGTGAGAGTAACAAAGAGCGTAAGAGAGGATACTTCTTGCTGCTTGGCCTATTTATAGGTAAGTCGACGCTAAATGTAGCATTGAAAGGGTTTGTAACATCTCACATCGAATAGCATTGAGTGTGTGCCTCAATAAAGAAAGACTAGTACCACATGGCCGAGTGTTACCCGAGCATTAAATGAGATGGAACACCGCTCGAAGTCGTAATGGTCAGAGCTCAGAGGTGAGCCCTTGGTAGTTTCTCTTCTCCTTCTCCTAACTTGGAGTCCAAGACTAGGACCTCAAGTTAGCACCCCTTCAAGGTGGAGAGGTTTGTATGTGTAAACCTAGGTCACCATGAGTCAAGGCGGATGAAGTTAGTAGTCTAGCCCAAGTAGAGAGTGAAACAATTCCTGTGGTTGCCAAGGTTATCGTACCCAATGAAGCTAAGCTATATTAAAGTTAGAGAGCAACCTATGACCCATGGATGTAGAGAGAATACGTCAACAATACCATCTCTTCGACCAATATGTGATGATTGAATCCCTGAGGCCGGAGACAGACCTTGGACCTACCATGAAGGAGAAGTTCTGAACTACTATGAGACCACCATCAGCTCCAAGCCAGATTAAAACATCATTTCCATCCCCTAATCTAAGAGGTTCTGAACTACTATGAGATCACCATCAAGTCAACTGTCTCCAAACGCCACTTACAAGGTGTAAGTGTCAATCATAAACTTTTCAAGGTGTTACTCTGCCTGAGAACCCACCCAACAGCTGAAGGGTGATACTTCATGGCTCGTACCTAGAAGAAATTGGACAATTTTCCATCTTTCATCTATGGGTGGAAGAGTAAATTCTTCTTTTTGTGTCCTGTGTTGAGGGTTGGCTCATTAGAACAGCATAGGGGAAATTAGACCTCATGTTTGAGAGGCTGCTCCCAATGTTGATTTCCAAGACCTTATCAATCATATTAAACAAAAATAAGTATGATAAACAAGAATTATTTTATACAAAGGGAAACATATTATTAGTATCATCATCACCTAAAATATCATGTGCAACCTACACATTTGCTAGTATAATATAAAATTACATGTTTCATTTTCTATTTTTACATTATTCATATATTTTCCAAATCATATTTCATCATCCATGCCTATGCCTCAATCCCAACTATATGGAGTCAGCTACATGAATCTTGTTTCATCAATCCATTCTATTTAAAACCTTATCCACTATTAAATTGTTAGTGCTTAAATCATTTTTTACTATTTCTACCAATGTCTTTTTTGGTTTACCCCCGCTCTTCTAACCCCTTCAACTTGTAAAAAATCACTTCTAATTAGAGATGTTTGTGGTTTTCTATGCATGTGACCAAACCATCTTAACTTGCACTTTCTCATCTTATCACTTGTTGAAGTTACTCAATTTCCATAGATGACTTCATTCCTAATCCTAACATTTCTAATTTTTCCACTCATCCATCTTACTATTCGTATTACTACCACATTCTTTTTTTATCATGATTTTTTTGACTGTACACTACTCCATACAACATAGCTAGGCTTTACAATTATTTTATAGAAATTTTCCTTTTAATAAGTATTATTCCCGTATCACAGAAAAGTCTAAATGCACCCCTCCATTTTGCCCAACCTGCTCTAACTCTCTCTGTGACTTGCTCCTCAACCTCTCCCTTGTTATTGAATTGTTGAACCAAGATACTGAAAATGGTCACATTTGAGTTATCTCTTGGTCCAATCTTAAATGTATCATGATTAACACTCCTATTATTACTAAGTGTATCCTGATTTTCAAAATCACACCTAGTATCATTAATATATTTGTAAGACTTGTGAAAATAGGGGTGCAAGTTGGGTGGGTTGGACCGGGTTTACGGTCAACCTAGGCCTGACCCTAAAATTTGGACTTAAGGCCCGAGCACAAACCAAGCCTGAGGTCAAGCCTGATCTTCCCAACCCACATTGTAATTTGATGCATTCACGTTGGGCTCAGGCCTGGGCTAGGCTCAGGCTGATCAATGAAACCACTCTAAAATTATATGTATATATACATTTATATAAATATGTATGCAAATATGTATGTAGGTAAATATTTATACAAATGTATATACATACAAATATATTTGTGTTATATATATATATATATATATATATATATATATATATATATATATATATATATATATATATATATTTTCAATATTTACACACACACACATAGGTATACATGTGTATAATTGGGCCAAGCTCAGGCCAGGTTCGGGCTAAGGGCTAAACCTAGACCCGGCCCAAAACAAAGCCCAACTTCTTGGGCCCGAATCCAGGCCAAGATAATCCAAACTTAACCCATATAAAACTTTGGACTAAGTCAGTTCGGGCTCAGTCTAGGCCCGCCCAAGTTGCACCCCTATGTGAAAGCATTCTTAATGTTTCAAAAGTATAAAAAAGAGTATACATTCCAAGCAAAAAATAATACACTATCGATGTTTTAACTTTGCCCATTGTCAAAATTGTCATAATTTGGCAAAATAACAGAACAAAAGGCAAGTATTTTTAACTCAAAAATCAAAAAGGAAGGTTGGCAACCATTCGTTTATGAATTCCCATCCTCTTTCAAGCAGATTCCGTTAGTCTTATTAGAGAGTTCATATATATGCTTTGTTAGTCTTAAGTCTTGGTATCATACCATGCAATTTTGGGGTTGCAGATCCCCCAAATCTAAACCCTGAAAGATTTACTAAAATTACATTCAACCAAAAAAGATAAAACCAAATAAAACAAAAAATTATAATGAACATAGGGTCAGTACAAGGAATCACAGCCAATGGGTCGGCAACCACAAAATCCAACATTTAAACCATGCCCCCAAAGATGAATGCCACGGTAAGGCGATAATCCCACATTAAATACTAAACTAAGGAAATGCTTGAATAGGGACAAGAAAGTTTGTCCTTGGGCCAAAAATACAACCACTCAAAAGCATAGACTTGCACAGTCAGGAAACTCTTGTAGTCAGCAAGAAGAATACAGCTCACAACAATCAGTTTAATAGGTCAAAATCAATGCAGGGAAAAAAAAGGTGCCCTGCCTGGGAGCACATCAAAATAATGTAAGAATTAGATAGGAAAGTCTTGATTATCCCATAAGCAGATTCTTCCAACAGAATAGTATTCACTGCAACAACTAGATCAAAATCCGAATCAATTACAGCTAAGAGAGGTTAAGGGAAAACCAGTCCTACAATGTTCTGACTATGACATCACACCCTCATATGATTAAAAGAGGTCATACTAGCATAATTCTAACTAAAAATGTGGCTTCTACAATGCATAACATAATCCTCTAATAGTTCACCATTGTCAACTTAATTGAGGCGCCAAGTGGACTTATCTACAATTTTAATCTGCCAAAAACTTAAAGAGAAAAGAAAGGTTGAAACAAGATGTTCTACAATCACTCACTCGTATCTGGTGCTTAGAGTGGATACTTTGAGCTCATTGAATGGAGAAACCACTGGAGATGGAATCAAAATATCGACATTTTATCTTATCATCATCAACGAAGGTTTCCTTGCATCACTCAAGCTGCCCTTCCCTCATCAAATTTCGGCGTTCCAATTGACAAAACCAAGCTCCAATAAAAAAATATTGCTGCTGTGTGCTGCTGCCAGTGCTCATTCTCCTTTGCAGGCCATCTTTGAAAATGCCTACAATACCGCCCCACCACACCTCAACCAAAAAATACACCAAAGCTTCATTCCGATACTTATTTACTCAAGGATTTTTCTTAATACTGGAAGAACATCTCAAATTTAGTTTCAAGTTGATTCTAGAGAAGCAACTATCCTACAAGGTTGTCTCCTTCATTTTCCCCTTCTCCTCCTATCCCTGTCTCTTTCTCTGCTTTTATCCCTATCATGATCATCCCTCTCCCTGCTTCCACTCTTCTCACGCTCCCTCACCCTTTCATTTTCTGGTTCATGAGATCTATCACGGTGCCTGTCCCGATCCCTCTCTACATCATTTTCCCTTTCTCTGTCTCTAATTGATGACTTACACTGTGGGCTCCGGCTACCGCTCTGGCTACGATGTCTCTTTCTTGAGTCACGGAAATCATCTCTTCTGTCCCTCCTCTCCAATGATGACCTTTCTGCAGTTTTAAAAATTTAATTGAATTCTTGAGTATTCACATGCCATGCAAATATCACATGCCAAACCATTAGCAATTTTCACAAGCACTTAATGCACATGAAAAGAAGTATGATGTTCATGCCATGTCACAGATGAAATATCAAGATAACTAATCTACATACACCTACATATAAACAGTCATACATGCGTCTGTCAATATGCATAATGTATAACCACCCAAACTGCAGTTGCCTAGTTTCTGGACTTGAGTTCACAGCGGAAAATAGGGGTGTTCACATTAAATGTCAAACCAACCAAACCGGTCTGGCCCAATCCGAGTTGGTTGGTTTTTTAAAACCACTGGTCAGTTTTGGTTTGTGTGAGAAAATAAACCGACAACTCGGTTCGATTTTGGTTTTCATGACAGAACTGAACTGACCCAACCCCCTCTAAGAACCCCCTATTTGCTAATGTTGTTCATTCATTCATTCCAATAAAATATCTTCTTAAAAGGAAATTAAAGTTATAAAATCATTATTTTTTGTGAGAAAATAAGAATTTAAGACCCTAACATGGACTTGTTCGGGCTTGCCTCAAGGGACGTGGTACAAAGGCAACTCAGAGAATCTAGAATGCAATATGTTTTACATCACATTAGCTACTTGAAGCAATGCAATTAAGGAAAAAAAGAGATTGTGGGTTTTACATGCTTGAAAATGCTTTATATGTTTGCTTTTATTTTTAACTTTTCATTTGAATACACTTTACATGTTATGTTTATGTATTTTAATTTTAGATTATAGGTTTTTTAAAACATTTATTTTAAAATTTAAGTTTAATTTTTTATTAACATTATGTTTAATATCTTTTTGAATTTTTTGCATTTTTAAATTGGCATTTTTTTTTAATTTTCTGACATTTTTTACTTTTAGCATTTTCTTTGTAATTCCGCCTTGCTTCAAAAAGGCACATACCTCGCCTTGCACCTTGCGCCTCAGGTGCAAATTGGCCCTTGCGCTTTTAAATCAGTGGATGGGATGCTGGCATATCGCATCGAGCTACGTTGGCAACTCCTTGGAAAGCAATCCAGAGTATCCTCCCTCAATATCTCAATTTTGTGGTATGATGTCAATTCCGGTAACTCTGTTTTATTTTGGGAAGATATTTGGGTGGGTAGCTCTACCCTTAAGGATCAGTTTCCATCTCTCTTTTTCTTCCAACACCTGTCTCAGCCTCCTCCTTAAGATGGGACTTTGGTTTTTGTAGGGGTTTGAGGGATGATGAATTTATTAGTGTTTCAGACCTGTTGTCTCTTCTTGGCAGTGTTTTTTTTGGACCCTCTTAGATTGGATGTGAGATTATGGTCTGGATGTGAGATTATGGTCCCCTCATCCAAAAGGTTACTTCACATGTTCTTCCTTTTTGAAGGCCCTTTGCTCTTCCCCTGGACAATTGGGTTTTCCAACCAAGGAGATATGGTCTACACCTGTTCCACCTAAAGTTATTATTTTCTATTGGGAGGTGTTTTATAGAAAGATCAATACCTTGGACTACTTGTAGAAGAAAAGGTGTTTCATGTGTTTGTCCCCTAACTGGTGTGTACCTTTCAGGGCTAGTGGTGAGGACTGTTCCCACTTACTGTTATCTTGATCTTTTTCTGTTGCTATTTGGAGTTGGACTTTTGCTTTGTTTTGGTGCCAATGGAATCTAACTAACCACAGATGTAAGTTAACTATTTGATCCTTCCTTTTCTGTGTGGCCTACGAAAAAATAGGTAAAACCATGTGAAGATGTATTAGAGCAGCTGCCTTGTAGACAATTTGGGAAGAAAGAAATGTAAGGTTATTCAAAGAGAATGAAAGAAGCATTCAGGCTGTAGAGGAATGTATTTTGATCAGTCATTCATTGGTTGAGAACTCTGGACTCCTTTCATACCTTTTCTTTTGATGATATTTGGAAAAACTGGATAGTTGTGGCTAGTAGTCATATTATGAAGAACAGGATATCAGCAGTGTGGGTGCCTCCGTCTGAAGGTTGGGTAAAGCTGAATTTTGATGGTAGCAGCCAAGGAAATCCAGGCCCATCAAGGATAGGAGGGGTGCTGAGAGATAAGGACAGTAACATTTTAGCCTTGTTTTCAGGCCCCGCGGGAATAGGAGACTCTAATAAAGCTGAGATGTTAGCATCTGTACAAGGTATTCAGATTGCAGACCAATTAGGAGTTCAGAATTTGGTAATTGAAGGAGATTCCAGAGTTGTTGTGGGATGGTTGACAAATCCAGGCTCAGCTATATGGTGCTACAGAGACTTGTTGAGGAAAGTTAATTGGTTCACAAGGAGCATGACTATTACCTCTCTTTGGGTGGGAAGAACAGAAATACCTTAGCGGATGGGTTAGCTAAGCAAGGGGTCTCAAGGGAACAATTATTTTGGGCTGCACTGTAATTTTTATTTTTGTTTTAGTTTGATGTAATACTTTGTTAGGGGAGGTAACAGCTCGTGCCTCTCCATTCATAAAAAATTACATGAGGGCATTCTGTCCATTTTATCATGACTCATTGGTTTTGGGGCCTCTGCAAGATCTAAGCTGCTAACAGTCTTACAGAGACAGAGACTGCCAAACTGTGGGCATGTCCCTTGGTTACAGTTGTGGAAGAGGACTCCCAGTTAGTACTGGGCTTGTTAAAGAACAATAGCCAAAGCTCATGTCAATATTGTCATTTCATGAGGGAAATAAAATTCCCAGTTAGGGAACTGGGGACTACCTTTTTTTTCAACAGCAACTTAAAGAGATTCATTAGAACTTAAAAAGAGAATAGTACGACAAGAAGTTGTTAGAGATAACACCCAATACAGCAGAGAGCCCCATTACCCAGCTAACATTGAGCCCAAAACAAATGATGTCTATTCACCCCTTCTTTAGCTAAGCCATCTGCCAAACCATTAGCAGACCTCCTCACCCATCTTAACTGGTTTTGCATATGATCTTGACAGCAACTTGAACCACCTGATATCATTTCTGAATTTCCATTATACCCCTTCTCTTATTTTCAGCCATCCAATGACTATTTTAGAATCTCCTACTATTAATCTTGTAATCCCCATTTCCTTAGCTTTTTGCACCCCAACAATAGCAGCAAAGAGTTCAGTTCTCACAGAGTCACACTGCCCAATAGGCCCCGAAAACAAGCCACAAATGATCCCATTCCCATCCCTAATTACTCCTCTAATTCCGGAACTGGGGACTATCTTTAAGCACTAAAAAGTCAACAAATAGTTTGGCTAATGCAATGGCCAGATAAAGGCTGAAACAGGGAACAGCTATTTTGGGGCTCTACCTGCCAATGAATGCTTATAATTTGTAAGAAAGGGATTAGGTAGCAGAATCTAGCCTAAAACAGAGAAACTAGGCACTCTGCAGTATGTGAACCATTTTATCACAATTTAAAAAAAAAAAATGACGTGTTTTCAAAGGTCAATAAAATTTGATTATTAACAAGCAAAAAATAATAATTACTTTTACAGCACATTTGTTTTAATCATTGTCATTCTGAAAACAATAATGTGAACCTAATATGCAATAACATCAAGGAACATGGCAAAGAACAGTTGACAGAAATAAATAACACAATGTATGAAACAATAACAAAAATGAACAGATGCAGAGTTCAGGTGAACTGAGATTTTATAATACCCATCAAAGTACTTACGAGATGAATGCTTACTGCTCCCTGAACCATCTTCATTAGTATCTGATAACCCAAATTCAGCCTGTAGCCGTCTTCGGTGATTTGCCACTTTCCTTTCAATTTCCTCTGAACTTTTAATTCCCTTCTCTTCAAGAGACTCACGATATTCCATCACAGCAACCTCTAGACGCCTTAGCTTTTGTCTGCAAAAAATAATACATATAAGCACTCAAGTACCATTTTACTTCGCCACAACATGATGGCTACATAAATGTATTTAAACTCTGAAGTACCTCTGTTCTTCATTCATGCCACTCTCAGGGTGAGGTGGGAAGATTGGATCAGTTGCAACCTCTGTCCCATCATCCTTACTTGGACCATCACCTGCATTTTCACTTCCAGAAGATGAGTAACCTAACCCCAGACCTTGAGCATTCCTCTTATCTTCATCTTCACTGCCATCATCCTCTCGAGCCCATTTTGAAACAGGTAAAACAGGATCAGATTTCTTGGAGAAAGCTTTTACTTCAGGCTGTGGAATAGGAATAGTTCCTGCCAAAGGTGCAGAGGAAACTTTGCCTTGTGAATGAATCCCATCATCCCCATAATGATTCCATCCGGATGAGCCAACAGGTTCCATCCCAAGGTTGGTCTCCCTATGAGTAGCACTATTTGCATTCCAGTTATTCTCCTCCTTTGCATATTTACTCGAGTTAGAATAGCTTGGTCCATATTTCAGATCATCATCTCGTTCATAGCTCCTCTGCTTTTCTGCCTCTTCAAGATAAAGCAACCGTGCAACCATCATTTCACGACCACCAGCAAGAGAAAGCCCATTGTGTCTGCAACGTCTTTCCAGCTCAGCAAGTGGAAGATTCAACAACTCTTTCATAGCAGCTCCCTTCCCCATAGCCAATGCAGCATCTTGGTTGAGCTTACTCCCCTCAACTGGATCTTCAGAACTTCTTGTATTTTCAATTTCTGGCACATCCCCACATAAAGAATGAAAAGGGACCACACCGGAATTTCCAGATCGAAGAAAAGTAGCTTTAAGTCCATTTACATATGCATCTGAAAACAGAAACCAGTCTGCCCATACTTGGAGAACCTTCATAACCCTTTCCTACATTGTATCAGACAAAAATGAACTTTACCTTCAGGACTTTAAAAGAAAATTGGGGTGAAGGGAAATCCAAAAGAAAACTGCTTAGTAAAGTTTACCTTCAGTGCTTCAGCAGTAATCCTTCCAGTGATACTACGGTACAAGTCATTGAAGCTCTCCATTATGTCAGGTAAGGTTGCTTCAAATTTCGTACGGTATGCAGATGCATTTTTTACAGGAGCACTACTGTTATGAAGAATATCAGAGACAAGCATAAGTCTTGCAACTTTGGTTGGTATTGGTGTCTCTTTAAGCGTCAAAGATTCAGTAAGAACCTCAACTATCTGCAATGGAAGATTATGTTAGAAACTGAGGAACATTACATAAACTGGTCTATCAAATTTATGGAGTCATACTGTCGTAGCAATATCAAAATGGCCTTGAAAGAAAGAAGAATGTTGAGTTGCATAAAGTGCTAAATGTTTTAACCAGAACAAATTAATGAGTCAAACCTAAAGTCCATAAACCCAGATGTTAATTGGAAAAAGATGGTACATCCGTCTATAATCTATAAATCTATAAAAGAGAGTATAAATCAGTATCAGCATTACCTCCCCTGCAGCATCAGCATTATCTAAAGCAAATCCCATAGCTTCTTTTATCTGGCTCCTTTCTAATGTCAAAGCCCGCAGCATATCCTCAAACTCGTCTCTCTGTTGATCTGTCAATGTCCGTTCCAATTCCAAACGCTGCAAAATCAAATAAGAAAAAGAAACAAAAAAGTGTTGAATCAGAAGAAAATTCTTTTCCAACAATCGAAAAGGTATTCACAGAACATGGCTGTATCACCCATATCGCTAAAAAAGACATGACAGAAGCAATACAAATCAAAACAAGAAAAATTACCCTGCTTCTTCCGGCTGCAAATGTAGTACCAGACTCTTTCTCATGCTCTGGGCTTTTTGCAGCAGGTAGAGGTGGTGGTATCCATCTGAATAAAGCAGCAGAAAGAAGCATTACATCATATAATCAAGTTTTCCATGTCCTCCACCCCAAATAATTGTAGATAAGAGGTTGCTAGGAACTTAGGAAGTAACCTAGCAAATGCATTACCTCCCACTCCCAGTTATCATGATGAAAGGCTCTGTTCGCCACCTCTGAAGCGTATCACCCTGAATTTGTGAAGCATAAAAAGATTATAAGATAATCCAAATTCGCAATGTCTCCATTCCTAACATAAATGACCCAAAGAAGCTAGATATCCAATTTAGAACACAGTAAGCTGTACCTGAGCAAAGGAGTAAAGTCTCCAAACATAATATGTATGCTCCTTTGAACCAAGTTCAAACAAGAAGTTGAAAAGTGGATTACCACGACCTCTCTCCATAATTGCTTGTTCAAAAGCACATCCTCCATCAAGAACAAACAGAGCCATAGTATCAATTACATGGCGGAGGTGATCGTTCTCAGGAGGTACAACCATTATGTCAGGAACATTGGGAGTAAGAACCTATATACCAAGATCAAGCCACAGTGAAAACAAATCAATTTACTATATTCTAAATTCAAGAATGGGAAATTGAACAGAACATAATGAACAAAAGAACATTGCTTTACATAATCATACAAATACAGAAAATAAAACAATAAGTAGAAGAAAAAGGATAAAGAACCTCATCAAGGAGATGTGAAATGAGATTGTGTACTAGAGATTCATCCCAGGTTGGAAGCCTTAAACTCAACTTTGATGGTTGCAACTTGGGGAACCCGGGTGCATCTCGGATTGAATGTGCTGTAAGGAATGGGAATGGCTTCATCTTATTAAGCTTCTGTAGTGCAGTTGGCATGGGTTTCTCACTAAGGGCCGAATTGTTAGCAGTGATTCGAGGTCTCGATTTATTGGTACAGAGAATTGGACAGGTGTGATCATAGGAGACTGTAAAAACCGTTATTTCTTGGCTTAATTTAGAATTAGAACTAGCTTAGAATTTCAGATTTATGGTAGGGAAGCCCAATTGTTAGGAAGAAACCTGAACTGCCTGTTCCAGTGGGTTCCAAGGTTGGCTAATTTCAGGAATTCTGGGTCAGGGGTTCAAGTGTAATTAGTGATTTTTGCACATTTTTTCTTGTATTAAGTTCTTAGTTGGCATTGCACTTCCTTGTTATCTACTTTGGACAGCTAGGGGCTTCTTATATTTATATTCATAAAACTCTGTTACTTATTAAAAAAAAAAAAAGATGATTTCTTCTCAGGTTTCAGATTTGAATGCTTTTACAGATGAAAAAGAATTCATTATCTTTTGTCCCATCAATTCACAGGTTTAATAAATAATAGAAAAAATTAATAAAATTAAAAGTTTGTTGCTGGATTAATGTTATGATAAGCTTAACGGCATGGTAGAGAAAATAAAAAAGGGCAAAGGTGTAAATTAAGGCACCAAGACCCCCAGATCCATGAATCAAAACAATAAAATAAAATAAAATCTCACAAAACTTCAAATATAATGAAAATACAGAACAGAAATTGTGAGATCCATCCTGCATCCAAGTAACTATAGAAAATGATAGATATGTTGATTCCAAGCTAATTACACATAATAAGCATAAGATCAAGGGGAGAACCTAGCATGTTTCAGATATTCACATTATATACACTGTTATTACAAGGAATCATTTTGTTTCTATTTCATCAATACTAGTGTAACGACATGTTGAAAGTAAATGGCAAAGATATAACTAGATATTGCATATCAAATTTAACTTTTATAACCCACACCAAAGCCAAAGCAAGTATCTTCTTTATAATAGTATAGATATATGTGTCAAAGATAACCATGATAATTACATGTTAATGAATTTAAAAAAAAAAAAAACAAATGTAGAACTCCAAGGTATTCATTTGACCTACCAGCTCAGAACTCTGGTTTGTCACAGAAGTAACTGGTGGACCATCAGGACCAGACAAAATAACAGTACCACCCTGTCAACGCATTATATGGGCTTCAGTTTCATAGTAAGGGATTTTGAAGAAAAGAAGCATTTCAATTATCCTCTGAAATGGAAAACTCATCCATAAGATTAAGCATGATAAAATATGAATGCCTGTGAAGAACAGGCACAATAATGTAAAACTGATATTAAAACTACCAACCTCCTTACTCCTGATAGCCATATGCCCTGGTGGGGGAGCAGGTAAGGCTTGTGCTGGAAGAGAGACAGACTTGCCCCAACCAATCTTCAACTCATATTCATAAACAACAACTCCTGGAGCAAAAGAACTTCCATTAATACCGATGTTGCAAGCCTCAAAAGTGGCTAAATAAATGCATATAGAAACTTAAATGATCAAGACAGAGATATATTAGCTAAAACCACCCCCTAATAAAAGGGAACCATTGTTTTGCTTCACTTTTGGTCACCAATGAATGCTTTCTTATGGAGTTGGCAGTTGAAAGGACTTGGTAGAAGAGGGAAGTTGTTTGGGTACTATACCCCTGGGCCCTGGCATTGGATTGGAACATATTGACAGAAAGAAACTCTCCATTTTTTTAAAAACAAAATAAGCTGAGAAGATTCAATTGAAAGGGTCCTAAGGGGGAAGCTATACTCATGAATGGCAGTGCACAAATGTTTTGAAGTGTACAGTATAGGATTTTTTTATCCTTATGGATAAAAAATGTTAGTTACACATTTTTGTAACTAACATAGAACAGTATTGTGTAGAGAATGATTTTGTAGCCACATTACAGCATCTTGCTATGATGTGACAGAGATGCTCTCTATTTTATTTTTAATGCAATACCTTACCATTATTAAAAGAGGGAGGGAGGAGGGGCGACCTAATTTGGACCTAATCCAACATGAAGTTCAGCATAATCTGGCAAGTCCAATGTATTACCATACAAAAATCCTCTAACTTTGTTAATCAGAAAGGTGCATAAGACCAAGTTTTCAATGAATTTTTCAGTAATATAATAGTTAAATAAATAAAACAAACAATAAAATAAAAGATAGAAAGCAACCCAAATGGATCAGGGAGGAATCGTAATCAACAAAATTTAAGTGGTTTAGAAGGAGAATAACTCAAGGTTCTTTGAAAACAGAGGAGCTAAAGAAGATTAAGTAATTCAGGGGGCTTCTGTTTTGCTTCATTATTGGTCACCAGTGGATAATTCCTCAAGGGCTGTTGCAGGCTTCCCCATTTTTTTTTATCAATAACACTTTCATTAAATCATCAATAGAAGATTTACAAGAGGAAGACAAACACACTTATCTTCCAAGAGCAGCAAAGAACCACAAGAAAAGGAAAAAAAGAAAGAAAAAAACACTAAAGTTACAGCTTAAGCCCAAAACAGTGAATCCCTTTTTGACCCTTGTTTAGCTAAACCGTCAGCTAGGGAATTAGCCGATCTTTTAACCCAACATGTCTTAACTTCCATCTCCCGCACCAACCACTTGAATTTCCTCATCTCATTATTGTACTTCCATAAGCCATTGTGATATTTAATCAGCAACCCTATCACCACCTCTGAATCCCCTTCAATTATGAGTTTCCTGATGTTCAACTCCTTAGCTTTCTGGACTCCTTCCATAACTGCAAAGATCTCAGCTCTAAGGGAGTCACCCACTCCAATTGGGACTGAGAACATGGCAGAAATGACCCCATTTTCATCCCTAAAAACACTCCCAATCCTCGATTGTCCCGGATTTCCCCTACTACACCCATCAAAGTTTAATTTCACGAATCCACCAGGTGGAGGGGTCCAAGCCACACTCATTACTGACTTGGTCTGTGTGCAAATTGCAATTTCACCCCACTTCCTCGACATGTCATCCACAATGTAATATGTGAAAAGCTCCAAAGATTTCAGCCACTGTACTGCCCTAATATGTATGATAGCCCTCAGATCTGCTGCTCCTCTTTGAGCTTCTGAGAATATCCTGGAGTTTCTTTCTTCCCAAAGTGTCCAACATACTACAGCCCTTAGTCCTCTCCACATTGTCCTTCCCCTTTTTATCCGCCACCTGAAAAAAGAAGGGGAAAAAAGGCCCTACAAGTCTGATGGGGGATTCCAGCTACATCCAAATAGGGAAAAGGCTTGTTCCTAAATTGACCTCGCAAAATGGCAAGACACCAGTAGGTGAAAACCAATCTCCCCATCCGCTTTACAAAGAACACACCACTGAGGTGACAAACAAGTATTGGGTCTCTTCTTTTGGAGTAGATCACCAGTGTCGATTCTTTCCAGATAGGCTTCCCAACAAAAACTACCAACCCTAGGAGGTATTGTTCTGCACCAAACCTCATCAACAAGGAAAGGGAGGAAAGTAGGACTGGTGAACTGACTTAAGACTTTGAAGAAAGAAGCACAAGAAAAGATGTCGTTGGGGGTAGGTGTCCAAATTATAGAATCCACCCTAGTGGGGTCTAAGACAACGTTATCAAGAAGTGCAATAAGGCTCGAAATACTGTCGAAGTCTAAGTCCCTCAAATCCCTTCTTAGACCCAAGTTCCACCCAATCCCAGAAGTGGAAGAGGACGGGGTGGTGAAGGACCAGATTGGCTCATCTTTCAAATCAGAAAGAGCATACAAAAAAGGAAAGTGATCCTTTAGAGGGGCACTCCCCACCCAGGTTTGCTCCCAAAATTTTATGGAGTTACCGGAATTCAAATCATACTTCTGATATTAGGGGAGAAAACTGGTAGCAGGTCATGAAAGGCTTTCCAAAGAGAATGCTTGTGGTCCTAGCTCTGATTCCAACGTCCAATCCATTATGCTCCAACCCATGTATACTTGCCACTATTCTAGCCCATAGCTTCCTTCTCCGTAGGGAATCTCCACAACCACTTTCACAACAGAGTCATATTCCTTCTCCTAATACTCCCAAGCCCCAAACCACCATAGGTCTTACTCCTACAAACTATCTCCCAGCTAACTCTATGATCCCTCTTCTCCTTTTCCGGCTCACACAGGAAATCTCTCATTAGCTTCTCCAATCTATTAGCAACCTTCACTGGGATTTTAAACACCGACAGGAAAAAGATGGGTAAGTTAGCAAGTGTGGCCTTAATAAGTGTAATTCTCCCACCAAGAGAGAGGTAGTCCTTTTTCCAGGAAACCAATCTTTTTTCAAACCTTTCCACCACCGGGTTCCAAAAGCTCTCTCTCATAGGATTATCACCTAAAGGCAACCCTAAGTAGTTCAAAGGCCACCCCGAGACTTCACACCCCAGCACTTCAGCACGCTCCCTGATCTCTCCCTCTCCTCCATATTCACCCCCACTACACAGTTTTTCCCAAGGTTAACCTTCAAGTTGGACATTTGCTCAAACAGTTGTATCACTGACTTCAAGTTCCTGATAAAGCTCACATTACCGCCTTCACAAAACAGAATCGTGTCATCAACAAATTGCAAGTGAGTGAGAGGGGTTTCCACCCTCCCAACTCTCCAGCCTCTAATGAGCCCCCTAGAATCTGCTCTGTGAATCAGTTTCCCCAAAACCAACGCAATTAGAACAAACAAGAAAGGAGAAAGGGGGTCTCCTTGTCTTATACCCTTACTGGCTGGAAAGAAATCTACCACTGTCCCATTCACTAGCACTGAATAATGACAATTCCGGACACAACCCATGATCCACTTACACCATCTAGCCCCAAACCCAAATTTAGTCAAAACTTACCTCAAGAAGTCTCAGTCCACCAAGTCATAAGCCTTTTCCAAGTCCAACTTACAGACCACTCCCTTCTTCTTATCCCTCTTAAAGTTCTCCACACTCTCATTAGCAATTAAAATATGATCAGTAATTTGTCTTCCACTCACAAAAACTCCTTGATAGTGTGCAATGATATCTGGCAATACCTTCTTCATCCTCAAAGACAACACTTTTGCAATGATCTTATACAAGCTATTAACCAAGCTAATTGGCCAAAAATCCTTCGGGTGGGAAGCATCTTTCTTTTTTGGAATTAAGGCTATAAAGGTAGAGTTCACACCCGGATTGACGATTCCTCTCCTGAAAAACTCCTCAAACACCCGCAAAAGATCATCTTTCAAGATATCCCAAAAGTGTTGATAAGCAGGCTTCCCCCATTTATTTATGCAGAAAATTTTACTTAAGCCTGGTTTTGTATCTCAATTCAAGGGTGTGGACTATCTTATGTATATAGTCAACTACTCAGTGTACTTGTATTGGAAAAACCTGTACCACCCTAGTTTCAGTCTTTCCAATAAATTACCTCATGTTAAAAAAAAAAAAGAAGAAGATTTGATTGAATAAGGAATTTGATGGATAATTCCTTCAGGGTTGTTGCAGGCTTTCCCATTTTCTTTATGCAAGAAATTTTACTTAAGCCTCGTTTTGTATATCAATTCAAGGGTGTGGACTGTCTTATGTATATAGTCAATTAGCTACTCAGTGTACTTGTATTGGAAAAACCTGTACCACCCTAGTTTCAGTCTTTCCAATAAATTACCTCATGTTAAAAAAAAAAAAAGAAGAAGATTTGATTGAATAAGGAATTTGATGGATAATTCCTTCAGGGTTGTTGCAGGCTTTCCCATTTTCTTTATGCAAGAAATTTTACTTAAGCCTCGTTTTGTATATCAATTCAAGGGTGTGGACTGTCTTATGTATATAGTCAATTAGCTACTCAGTGTACTTGTATTGGAAAAACCTGTACCACCCTAGTACAGGTAGATGGCAACTTTATTGAAACAAATGAGAATACTTTGCCGGTTTATAAGGACTGAGTCATAATACACATAGAGCACAACCCCATGATGTACACCTGGTTGGATATATTTAGATTGACCAAAGGCAGTAAACAAGTGTTCAGTTTTACAGAACATCCAAAATCTAGAGCTAGAATGGCAACTTTATTGAAACAAATGAGAATACTTTGCCAGTTTATAAGGGGAACTTTTTTTGTATGTGTATAATCTGTTCAGAAGGAACCACTGCTTTGTGTAATGGAAAGGCTTGGTCTGCAAAGCAAGAGAACACATGTTCAAGTCTGAGAGTGGCACCTTTATGAAAAAAAGAAATATGCCAAAGTATAGGACTGTATCTAGTCTACCCCCCCCCCCAAATACACCAGATAGATGGAACCAACGTTGGGCAATGGCCCTTTCTTGATCTTTCTTATATTCTGTCCAGTAAAATAAACATGCATACATGCTCATCTTTAGAAAACATATAACTGGTTTTTTATAATACTGATCATGGTATCTTTCAGAAGCAACAACCAGAGATCTAATAAACCTTGCATTTCATCCTTTGCAGCCTGCCCATCAGCTCTATTCATAAAAGCAACAAAACCACAGTTCCTTTGCCTCCTCCTCTCCTCTTCTGTCCGAGGCCACATTATCTTTACACTAGCAATGGGCCCAAATCTTCCAAAAGTCCTCAAGAGGAAATTCTCATCCACCTTATAAGATTCAGGCAACACAAATACATATTAATATTTTCATCAAACTCCAAATTGCAGAAGAATCACCAAACTAAAGCAAAAGATAATGACACAAAAGAATATTATGGTGTCACCTGTGGTGAGAGATTTCCAACGTATAGATTTGTAGTTTGAGGGTCCCCATCATCAAACGATCCAGGAAGCTTCCCGCTTGGATCAAAATCATCTGGAAGTTCATCAAACCGGCTAGGTGGCTGCACAAAGAACCTCAGTTTTCTAAGGGTCATACATACATTCAGTGAAGATGTGATAAAAACCCTCACAAAACAAGAAATAAAACCATACTGGAGTCACAAAATACTCATTGAGTGAAACAACAACAATAATAACAATGATAATAATGCAGTGGAAACAGCTGCTCCGGCCAGGAGTTGCAAGAAATAGATTGATTAACCCATTAAGGTCTGTTTGCCTCTCATAGTTTTGGAATGCCAAGTAAATATCAGAAACAACTTACAGCGGAATTTTCACTATGGCGCCCTTCCCGCCTTAGTTCACGCTCCTGATTTCGCCTTTCTCGCATTTCTTGCTCAAGCTTCAGTTCCTCCATAAAATTATCTATATTCCTTGACTTTCCCTTTTCCTTCTCCCTTGGTCTCTCCTCCTGCAAGTTGTATTATAGAAATCTAAGGTACAACTGTCACTACTAGAAAAGAATAAAGCACAAAGATCTAGGAACCTGATCTACAATAAAACATAATAACCTAAAAGTAAATCAACAAAACACACTAACCTTCTTCTCAGGTTCTTTTCCCTTGGTTGCCAAAGGAGGTGGAATAAAAGATGGAACATACCTGAAAAGAAAAAAATTAGACTTCCATTTCACAAGAACAAAGCAATTACTTCAACAGAAACTGTTTTACTGTCCCAATTGAGAGTAATCTAGACCTCCAAGAAATAAGCAACCATCACATGAGCTATATATCACAGTACTGCTAAAATTCTCATTTCTACGTCATTGTCAAAAACATCCTCCAATATATCAAAAATGTCACCAAACTAGTATCCCAACAAATCATAGATGCAGCCAAAAAAGAAAAAAAGACAGAGAGGTTCTAGATAGCTGGGACCAGCATTCCGTTATGGCCTTCTTAGCATAAAAAAATGTTAAATATTTCTTAATGTCAAGATTCAAGTCAGGGTTACAACAAGGAATTAATTCCCTAACTTTAACAGTGTTGAAAGAAAATTCCTAACAAGCCCATAATATCAAATAAACTTAAAATAATGTATAACCCAAACAGATGGGTTGGCTAGTGGGCTAACTAAACCCATTAAGACTACATGAGGTGTCCCATACAGGACTTCCCTCTCTTTAAGTGGGAAGGCCAGGTGTCCTTTACCTAGGGGAGGGAGTAGTTGCATACCTACCTCACTCCCTATTTAATCTCCTTAGAGTTGTGTCTTAGAGGATAAGACTCCTAGAGAATCCTAAGAAAATCCATAGTAAACATAAAAGATAAAGAGAGGTTTTTGAGAAGAAAGAGGAAGACAGAGAAAAGCGAAGTCCTCTCTGGCAAGTATCTCCTATGTGTCTTCTATTTCCACATTACATATTGTTCTCCTTCTCTCTTTCATTTACTCGCAAGTCATAAGAAAGAAAGTAGAGGAAAAGAAACCATCCACCACCAGGTGCTTCTACTTGCTTGATTATGGTTCCTCTACCAAAACAGGTTAGGGATTAAGCCATCTACAACCTTATTCCCAAATGCTGATTATGGTTCCTTTCAAATGCAGATGAAGAAAGGAGGGATAAAAGTCATCTATAGTCAAATGTTCAATTTGACTGACTATGATTCCCTTCCGATGTGCAAGTCCAGGAAATTAATGAATTTACAATCACAGTTTTGTCCAATTGACTATGGCATATAGTGAAAATATGATGTCATAAAGTCTCTCAATTGTAATTTTTTCATTTCTCATTCTTGTACACTTAAAATATGTAAAGAAATGAAAATGAAAATATCATTTCTCTAAGTCAGAATCAAATCTCTGCTCTGCTGCAGGGATGTAATTAAGGGGAACAATCTATGTGATTCCCTGAATGGGCCTTACCCCCACCCCCACCCCCCAAAAAAAAGGAACTCAATCATTAGATTGAGTGAATTATGTTGCATAAAATTTTCTTAAAATGTTTACACCAACAAACAGGAAGCATATTAGGATATTCTCTTTGAGACATCAACAAGAAAGTTCAAAGCCTGAATTCTGATTATTCAGAGTTATGGCTGTCAACATGTCACTGGCCTTACAAAGGGTAACCTCCATCCTAGTATCCTCTTTTCTTTTTGATAATTAACAATGTAACTTTATTGATTTAGAGAAAGCTTGGCATACATATCCATCCTCATTTCCAGATATAAAGCATAGCTTAGATAGAAACAACATTCTGAACCCATTCTTCCAACAAATTCTGATATTTACCAATTGACTGCTGATAATTTGCTAGAGTTCCCAAGAAGTCATTCTAAGTCCTTTACCAAGCTACTGGTTGTTTTTGCATATGTTTGTATAGATTGGCCCTCTTTGTGGGGTTACAGCCACACGACTTTCCCTTCCCAAGCCTGTGGGTGTTCATTATACAGTTCAAACCGCAAAACCGAACTGAACCAAATCGAATTTGCAGTTTGGTTCACTTTATACCTATAACCAGTTTGATTCATTTGAGAATTTTTTAAATTACAGTTTATGGTTTCAGTTTGGTTTATTAAATTATATAAACCGAACCAAACCGTAAACCAAAATTATATAAATATATAATATATCTAAATGGAGTGCATAAAATTATAAATATATAATGAACTCTTTATTTTATAATAAAAATAGTAAATAAAAGTTTTAAGTTTTAATTTTTAGGGGAGCTATTTGGGCTTTCTAATTGGGTTAAGCCCAAAAAAATCATAGAATGGTTCAAAGTCCCAAAAACTGTATTAGATATCGTACCAAACCATAATAAAACAGTTTGGTTAGGTTTCTATACGAAAACGGTTTGGTTTGGTAGAGAAATTTCTCCAACCGTAATTTACTGGTTTGGTTTGAGATCTCCAAACCACACCGAACCGGACCGTGAACACCCCTATCCAAGCCCCATGGCTTCATGTTCATAACTCGTATATTTCCAATTGTAATTTTATTATATTAATGCATGACAAAATGAGAACGAAAGTGAACAAGTGTAAATGCAAGGCCCTGAAATTTTATACATGAATAGGTAAATAGTTTGCTGCCTAGCACCCTCAATTGAGCTCCTAGGAGAAATGTACAAAAATGACCCTAAGTTCAGCAGCAAATCACCCCAAAAGGGAAAACTCCTTGATGCCTCCACTCCTCAACTATCTAATTTATTAACATGGTCTTCAAGGCACAACAGAGCTAACACATATATAAACAACATGAACTCATCCCACGAATTCCATGTCCAAACTCGTTCTATATATGCTAAAATCACAACACAATTGCTGGTTTTCCATACTCTTCCAATCCCCGATGTTCCTGAGTTACCTAATGCATTCCAATTGAAGTTAATCCAATGGACTTCACACTGGGAAGGTCCATGGTAACATCATCCAATCCTTGATGCAGCATCCTCAACCAGTAACACAGGGACTTCCAAGATGGGGGAAGTATTCAGAGTTTTGTTTTATTTAGAAAGTATTCAAAGATGACAAAGGCCTCTTGGCCTTGTATTTGGGACCAATTGACTAATGACAAGGGTGACGATAGAAGCTGTTTTACATAGTCTGAGCCTAGCCAAGCAACAGAACTATAAAAAGATTGAGGTGAAACCAGATTACAAAATTATTTTCAAAATATATATTTTGCAGTCAAATTATTTTTTTGTTAAGGGCATTTCAGTAATATATCTATTTGTCTTATTTCCAGTGTTTAGAAAACCGGATCAGACTGGCCGATTGAACCGTGACCCGGGGCACTGACCGGTTCGGTCACACCCCAAAAACCAGGTGACCATCCGGTTTAACCGATGAACCAGTCCTGGTTTCATGAAACCGCATGGGTCCATACATAAGTGAAATTTTAAAATGTTGTTAACAAGATTTGAACCCAAGACCTCTTATTTTCACAGATTACTTAATTACCACTAATCCACCTCTTTATTTATGCTAATTAATGACCTATTTATCTTTATCTTGCCAAACACAATAAGAAAACATGAGACGATAAGCACCAGTTGGACCTCCTCCTTTGAAGAGCCTGATAATACAACCTTCTTTGCTGATGTTTCTACCCTCTCCCAATGCTTCTGACTCCAGCAGCATAAATTAGCCTCTTCATAATAGTAATAATATAGGAAACACCCAGAAGAAAGCAAAGTAAAATTGAACCTTGATGGGAGCTCCTTGGTAACCCAGGTAATGGCAGGAATAGGAGAGGTAATCAGAAACTCTGAGAACAGGATATTGGCTCTATTTTCAGGACCAATTGGCATGGGAAACTCCCTGAAGCCTGAATTATTGGCATTGCTGCAAGGTCTTCATTTAGCAAAGCAACTGAGTTATAGACAGGTGGAGGTACATGGGGATTCAAAAGTAGTTATTTCATGGGCAAACTGCAATAGACATATCCCATGGACTCCCAAACATGTTTTAAGGGAAGTGGAAAGAATTGTTAAAGACAAATGCTGAATTCAAGTGCACAACAAGGAATGCAAATGGTTTAGCTGACCCCCTTGCCAAACAAGAGGTACTGAAGCAACAAATTGAAGGTGACTCTAAACTGGTAGCAGAGATTGCTAGAAAGTTGAGCAATGAGAGATTGCTAATTGAAGATGACTCTAAACTGGTAATTGGATGGTTGAAGGAACTAGAGAGAATGGCTTAGTCCCATAAGGAGTCTTTGTGAAGATTCAAGTGGCTAACAACAAATATGACAGTAAGTTTTCAATGGGAAAGGAGATTGACAAATGGGTTGGCAGATTTTTCAGCTACACAAGGGGTGCATTTTTTTTTTTTTTTTTGAAAGTACAAGGGATGCATAATAATCAATTATTTTGGGCTCAACTGTAATTTTGGTTTTTGAGGTTGCATCTGCACAAAGCCTTTATTAGTAACTCTCTTTATGAATTTTAATAAACCATCTATTACTTATCAAAATAAATAAATTCAAACTTCAATATTGCCTTAAATGTAGCACTTAATTAAATTTAAGATAATATTCTTAAGCATAGCATTTAATTAAAAGCGAGGTAAATTTGAATTTGAATAATTGCCTTAAATATATAGAAGCTAGAGAGAGAGAGAGAATAGGCAATATAATAAAACCCATAATATATTGCTGGTACATTAAGTGTATCAGTAGGTATCAGGCCTATATTGGTCAAATATAGACCCAAAACGACCCTATAAAGGCTTGTACAATGTTTTAAAAGCACAAAGTGCAAAAAAAGCGCAAGGGCCAATTTGCGCATGAGGCGCAAGTCGCAAGGCGAGGCCACACCTTTTTACAAAGGCGCAAAATTACAAAAAAAAAAAGCTAAAAAATCAAAAAAAAAGTCAGAAAATTCAAAAAAAAAATGCAAAATTTTCAAAAATTATTAAACATAATGTTAATAAAAATATATAAACTTAAATTTTAAAATAAATGATTTAAAAACCTATTATCTAAAATTAAAATACATAAACATAACATGTAAAGTGTATTCAAATGAAAATTTAAAAGCAAGCATATAAAGCATTTTCAAGCATGTAAAACCCACAATCTCTTTTTTTCCTTAATTGCATTGCTTCAAGTAGTTAATGTGATGTAAAACATATTGCATTCTTGATTCTATGAGTCACCTTTGTACCATGCCCCTCGAGGCAAGCACGAAAAAGTCTATGCTAGGGTCTAAAATTCTTATTTCTCACATAAAAATAATGATTTTATAACTTTCATTGCCTTTTAAGAAGATATTTTATTGCAATGAATGAATGAACAACATTAGAAAATAGGGGGTTCTCAAAGCGTGGTGCGCCCAGGTCCTAGGCGCACGCTTGGTGCACCTAGGCGAGCGCCTGATGCACCTTGCACCTCAGCCCAGGTGTGCGCCTTTTTAAAATTTTGCGCTTTTTGCTTTTTTTAGTCTAACAGCTGGGTCGGGGGAAGCGTGTGCCTAGGCGAGCACCTAATGCACCTTGCACCTCAGCCCAAGCGTGCACCTTTTTAAAATTTTGCGCTTTTTGCTTTTTTTTAGTCTAACGGCTGGGTCGGGGGCTCTGCCCCCAGACCCCAGACCACACCCCTCAAGGCAAAACCGAACAAGTCTATGCTAGGGGTGGCACACCTTTTAAATCAATGGGCTTGTATCATCCCAATACAAACAAATAAGTACAAAACAACTAATTTCCAAGCGTCCGCCGTCTCAACCCCTCATTGGAATTATGTGTATTGGCTGATACATTCCAATATGTTGTGAAATTTTAAACAATGGAAAGAATACAAGACATAGAAGATTATCCTATTGTGCATTGAACAAATATGGTGTGTATTCCCCATCTTTGGAGTGAGATACAAGAAGTAGACTCACCAAAGAGATATACCCAAACTAAGGTTTAATAGCCTTCTACATGGAGAGAGAAAGGGAAAATAATAGAAGAGAGCAAGGGGTGGGAGAAGAGAGCAGTGGCAGATGAATGTTGTGAAATGATAAGAGGAGAAAATGGGGAAATGATAGGATTAATAAATTAATTTTGATTTCTAGAAAAGAAAAGAGTGGCTATGGTTGTCATAACATGAGCAAAGCTATCATATGAGTGTTCAAAGATGTGAATGATTTTCATTAGGCAATAACAACAGTGTTGAGGTCATAAACTCACAACAGATCTGGACTCCTCCAAGTCAAGCAATCGAATTCTAATATTTCTCTGACTCATGCCCAATCACTTGACAAATCCAAACTCAATTTCCATTGACAACTGCACAATACTTGTGGCAATCATATTTAAAACACAAGGATTGTGTTTGGCATGTTCTTTACTAGATGAACCAGATAAATTAATTATTATTTAAATGACATACATGTCTAATTTCATTTTACAACCAGCAAGATTTTTGGGGGACATTGCTTGATGAAATGGTAAAATCTTGGACCAATAAGCATGAGAAAACAAGTTCAAGAACGGCCACTTTATGGAAAGATAAAATGCCAAAGGTTAGGTAACCCAAGTAATGTAATTAATTCTTCTCTTTAGCAGGAAAAATTTTGGAGACCCCAATTGAGGTGTTAGGCCTTTTTGAAACAAATAGTTTGATTTGCAATATTGGAAGACAAATAATATCATGGAAGTGTGTGCAGTTAGCAGTGTTATGGAGTTTGTGGAATGAAAAAAAACAATAATATTTGAAAGGAAATCAAGGAGTATTGAGGAGCTGATAGATATCATCATGGTAAGAGTTGCTCATTGAGCTCTAACATGTGAGGGTTTCAGAGGTGTCTCACTAAATGACCTTATAAGGGAGTAAGGGGATGGCAAATCACTGCTGGACACCAAACCAGTAGACAACAAAGGATGGAAGAATGGATAGATCCTGCTACAGGCAAGGTTAAATTTAATTTTGACCGGTGCTGCCTTGAATATCTAGGAAATTCAGGAGTTGGGGGGATAATTAAGGACTATAATAGTAATATTCTGCTGTATTTCTAGGGTCCAATTGGATATGGTAATTCTTTAAAGGCTGAACTACAGGCCTTGCTTCTGGGACTAAAGTTGATGAGCATGATACAAATGAGAATGCAAAACCATAATCTGCTGGATGAGATCCCAACAAAAGATACCTTCAAAGTTCAGGCCATTGGTCAAACAAGCACAGATTCTAGGCACCAACTTGAATGGCCCATTCAATTGGATGCCTAGAAGTGCAAATGCTTTCACAGATGCTTTAGCAAGGGTTGGGGTTGCTACCAGATTATTTGGTATGGGGTTGTCCCGAGTCAAGTTGTTAACAGCTTTTTTTTTGACAAGAACATGATTTCATTAATAGTTTATAAACATCAAATATACAAAGGAATATACATCACTGACAAGGAAAAAAAAAACCTTTCCCATTAGAATAATATTACACAATTACAACTCATCCCCCCCCCAAAAAAAAAGTTCCTATTCACCCCTTGTTTTGCCAAAGAACCAGACATAGCAGACATAGCATAGGATGATCTTGTAACCCATTGCACCTGTACCTGCATTTTTTATCACCAACAGAAAAAAAAAAATATTAATTTAAGGAGCACATGTGCCCGCATTCCTTGATTTCATTTCTATAAGTCCAAAGGGCTTCCTCCTAATTCTTCAGCCAGCCCACAACTACCTTACAGTCTCCTTCTATTACAAGCTTTTCAATCTTCAAGTCTCTTGCTTTTTGTATCCCTTCATTCAAGGTTATCCATTCTGCTCTAGGTAAACTCCCCTCCCCTACTGGCCCAGAAAAAGAGCCTTTTATCAATAACAACTGCTTTTCATTAACAGAATTAAGGGACTAGTACACAAAAGAGGAGATAAACTTTCATAACTCTCCCATCCAAGAAGACCACCCAACAGGTGGGAAGAAAACAAATGCAATTACAATTGAGCCCAGAAAAAAAGAAACTGTTTTCACCCTTTGTTTAGCTAACCCATCCATAAAAGAATTAGAAGATCTTTTAATCCAAGAGAATTTTACATCAACATCCTTTGTTAGCCACTTGAACTTCTTCATTTCATTGCTGTAGTGCCACAGTCCATTCATTTTATTCTCCAGCCATCCCACTACCACCTTAAATCTCCTATAATCAACTTTCTAATACACAGCTCTTTAGCTGTTTGTGCTCCTTCCAAGGCCGCCAAAATCTCTGCCTGAAGAGAGACACCTGTTCCAATTGATCCAGAAAAACGCACAACTACATCTCCATCCACGTTCCTGAAAACTCCCCCAATGCCTGAAGGCCCAGGATTACCAGCACTGCTACCATCAAAGTTCAATTTGATAAAGCCACTAGCAGGAAACCAAATAGGACATGTAACCTCAGTTGCTGGGGCCGAATTTTCTATCTCAACACATTTCCTTCGTAAATCTACCACTGTAAAGTCCTCAAACAAGTTCAGAGTCTTCAGCCAATGTACAACCTTTATTTCAAGCACCTCCAGTGAAGTTTCTAGGATTCTCTCGTTATCTGAGAAGACCCTTAAGTTCCGTTCTTCTTATATTGTCAAACAAACAGCCACCCTTACACCCCTCCACATCACCCTACTCCCCTTCTTTGGCCAACTAAAAGTTGTAGAGGCAAGCAAGCTTTGCAATATTAAGTGGGAGCGACCACCTGAATCCAAACAAAGAAATAAACAATGACCAAATACTATTAGCAAAATGGCAGGAGAAAAAGAGCCTTTATAACACCCTTCTCAACTCCAAAAGCTCCCCCTATGCCTGAAGGGCCCAGGTTCACCATGCTACTTCCACCAAAGTTAATTGGATGGAACCTTCATCTGGTGGTGCCCACAACTTCACAGTTTTCTCTTTTTGTAGCTTGAACCAGACACTTCCCCCCAGCTTCTAATAATATCATCATATGATAAAAGGTCATGTATTCTAACATAATGAACCACTCTAGCTATTATACACACAATGACTGTCTCCAAGGATCTTTCCTGTCTCTTTAAAAATTCTTGCATTTCTTTCCAACCAAATAGTCCAAATAACTTCAACTCTTGTCACCCTCCTCATTTCTTTGGCCTTCTAAAAGCACAGTTCAAACTTCAAAATATCACAATGTATCAGTGCACATTGACCAATCTGTATAACGTTTCAGGATCACTGACACATTGGATAAGAAGATCGGGTTACTTGAATGATTTCAAATGTTGTCACCCTCCACAACAACATTCAAAAATTCTTTCATTTCTTTCCTCCCAAATAGTCCAAACAACCATAACACTTGTCAATCTCCACAACAACCTTACTCTTTTCTTTCGCCTTCTAAAGGCATGGTTCAAACTTCAAAATATCACAATGCATCTATGTGTATCAACCAATCTGTGTCACCTTTTAGGATCACTGATACGTTGGATAAGAAGAGTTTGGTTTATTTTAATGACTTCAAATGTTAGATATTGATCTGATGGGTTTCTTCTCAAACTATCAAACCAAAAAGTAAAAAAAAAAAAGGTAAATTTTCCATCAAAAGAAACTCTCAATACAAAATTTGCATATTAAAAGTATTGATACATTCAAAGAGAAAAAACTCTCCTAAACACAAAATAAAAGGAGATTCATAGATGGTGGCAAGTCTCACTACTAACTTTAAAAAGGACACGCCAATAGGAAACAGGCACAAAGAAGGCCTTTTTTTGTAGTACATCCAAATTGTTAATCTTTTCATGAAAAACTTCCCTACAAAAAGCCCCAATTTTGGGAGGGTTTGGTTTGCATAAAATGTCCTTGGCGTGTAAATGAGCCAAGGAAGGAACAGGATGACCAAGGCCCTAAAAAGAAAGCATAAGAGAAAGAACCCAACAGAATAAAAATCCATACCTGACAATCAGAAGATGAAATATTCAAGATTCCCCCAAACTAATCCAACAAACTGATTACAGCTAGAAGTTCTGGATTCCTTACAGCTCTCCTAAAGCCCATATCCCAGTCGCAACCAACTGATGAGATTGATTGGATGGCAAATTTAGATACACTTTCCCCTTTGAAGGTTGAAGGTTGGAAACGACCATGGTTTAAAATGTCCCTAATTTCCCTAATATTTCCACGACATATTTCTATTTCCATGGGTAGGAACACAAAATTTTACCAGAATCGGCACATTCCTCAATGAACACTACCAACATTTTGCGGAATACATGAGATAGTTTCCACAACAAATTTCCATTTCCAATTCCATGGATAGCGACATGAAATTTTACTGGAATCAACATATTACCCAGTGAACACTACCAGCACTATGTGGAGTACAAATAGTATTAAAACATAAGTTGGTAACAATGTCGTTGGGCTACCTTGTAATTGTGTTTCAGGCTTGTGTGTGTTTATTTCTTATGGTTCAGTCCTTGGGGGAGGTAACACCTCGTGCCTCCTCCTAGGCTGACTGTACTCTCTTTATTTGAATTAATAAAACTGCTCTCCTTTATCAAAAAAAAAAACAATGTTTTTGCCTACATAACTTACATGATTACTGCTTTGAGCTAGCTCAATATTCATTTTAAATATGAAGTTAAACATTAGTTTTTGATAGTGTAATAGAATATTTGGTTTATTTATTACAATAATTTACATTTTCTATGAGATTAAATTTTCCTTAACCCATTCTATCATGAAGCTCTAAATCATAAGGTTTGCAGGGCAACCTCAAAACATATTTTTTGTCTATAACATTAGTTTCTTAGCTTTGTTTAATAATATGGAACAAAATAATAATTTAAAAAGGTGTACCTACATTTCTTTTATCATTTCATAAAATAGCATTATATACTTTGCATATTTTACAATGTTTTCACCATGTCTATAATTTTTATAATAGTTCCATACGATATTTCTGACATTTTCTGACATGTTTCTTATATTTGGACAACCAACATTTCCACTGGCACCGACATTTTAAACATTGAAAACAACTACAAAACCTCTCCTTCAATGGAACCTCGACCAACCAGGTATCTTCCCAAAAGTGAATAGAATTACCAGAGCAAATATCATTAAGTACCTTGTGAATTGCTTTCCAGGGTTATGCCCAAGTGCACCTTATGGAAACTACTACATTCCATCCATTTGTCATAAGCCCATGAATGCTGACAAATACCTTTTTTTTTCAGATCAGTAACTGATAGGCTTTTATTAATTAACCAGAAAGTAAGCATATTACAATAATAATAGGAAATTAACCTCCCTAACCATGTAATGAACCCTCAAATTACAGATTCCACTTAATTAACCCAACCCCAAAATATCAGTTATCTTGTTGCCCCTTGATTAGTTAGAACATCTGCTAAACTGTTAGCAGATCTGTGCACCCTAACAGCCATAGCTCCCAATACAGGCATTAAAGTCCTTACTTCCCACAACGTGTATCTATACTTCCAAGCTCCTTCCTGTTCTGTTAGCAGCCATCCTATGACCACCTTAAAGTCCCCTATTATAATTAGGTTCCTGCAATTCAGTTGCTTGGATTTTTTGGAGTCCATACCTATCACTCTCCAAAGTTATCATCCACATCATTTCCCCATTAGTGCTTCATTTTTCCTCTAAACTTCCATATCCCTAATCCACCCTTTTATCTTTCTGCTCCTTGTTTTTGGAGCTTGCTTTGTACTCTTTTGGCCTACTGTCCACTTTTTGGGCAGTGTGGAATTTTTTCTCTAATGAAATATTTCTGTTATTTAACAAAAAAAGGTTAGTCGTCCATTCCATCCCTCCCAAGATCCCAGATGCCTTGGGACAAACATTTGATAATGAGTTACTAGCATGTTTTTCTGTGTTTGGATTTGTTATTCATGATTTTTTTATCAATAACAGAATTCCATTAGATTTAAGAAATAGGTACAGCACTCCAGAGAGAGTTAAAAAAACTTAACTCTCTATAAGAGAGCAAAGTAACATCTCACAATACAGCCCAATGCAATTGATCCCTACCCACCCCCTGCTTTGCCAAAGCATCTGCAAACGCATTTGCTGTTCTTTTCACCCACTGAAATTGGATGTCCATCCCCCTAGTTAGCCATTTGATTTCCTTACTTTCATTAGCAAACTTCCAAAGACCCCTTCCCCTCTGTAAGACTGTAGCCAGCTTACCAACTTTGAGTCCCCTTCAATAATTAACTTCTGTAAATTCAGTTCCTTACTCTTTCCCTCCAGAACAGCATAGATCTCAGCTCTAAGAGAGTCCCCAACCCCAATGGAGCACAAATACATTGCTAACACCTTCCCCTCCTCATCTCTGAATACACCCCCTACACCTGAAGGGCCTGGGTTACCTTCACTACTCCCATCAAATTTTAACTTTATAAAACCATTGCCAGGAGGTGACCACACAGGAACAGCAGAAAGCCTAGTCGACACAGAGTTAGCAACTTCCATCCAGTTGTTCAACAGCATAACCGTAGAAACATCATCAAATAGCTGTACAGATTTTATCCAATGCACCACCCTGACTGCTATGACCTCAATAATACTTTCATTACTTCTTTCCTTTTCAGAAAAGATTCTGGAATTCCTCCCCTCCCATAGAGTCCAGCAAGTAGCAGCCCTCACACATCTCCACATAATCCTACCCCTCCTCTTTGGCCATCTAAGGAACAAGGAGCTAAATAAACTTTGGATGTTTGACGGGGGGGTCCACCTGCAACCAAAAAGAGAAAGAAACCAATAATCCCAAATAACAGAAGCAAAATGGCAAGAAATTAATAAGTGGTAGGAACATTCACCATTAGCCTTGCAGAGAATGCACCAACTAGGAGATAAGCACCAATAAGGCTTTTTCCCTTGGAGTAAATCACAGGTATTGCATCTTTCCAAGAAAACTTCCCATTAGAAAGCCCCAACCTTAAGAGGAATCAGCTCACCCCAAAACTTCCTTAACTGGGAAACTTTTAGCAAAATTACTGGTAGAAAGCAAAAGGGAATTAAAGAAGGAAGCACAAGAGAATGTCCTGGAGGGAGTTCTAGTCCACGTCTCTTATCCCTCCCAAAGGGATCCAACACCACCCCATTTAGGATTTGAATCAAATTCATTGCATTTTCAGCTTCCAAATCCCTTAGGCCTCTCCTAAACCCCAGATCCCAATCAAACCCAAAGTTGGACTGAGAAGGAACCAGAAAACTAGACACAAACTTTCCCTTGTACTAGGAAAGAGAGAAAAGAGAAGGAAAGGTAGAATGGCAAGAATGGATTTTCAAGGAGAAATTTATAGCCACATTGTCTCCCAACACGACTACTTTGCAGAAGCTACAAAAAAAGAGGGACAGATCTTATATGTCCTTGATTTTTTTATCAACTTCTTAAGTCCTTGACTTCAAGAAATACATCTTCCCCAGGAATCAATTTAATACAAGTGGCGTTATTTCTGATATTGATCTTAACAGCCCTATGAAAATCATTGAAATACTCAATTAAGTCCCCTTTAATGATGTCCCAACCAATGTTTTAAAAACCGACCCGAAGGCCGAACCGTTTTTGCCTCCAAGTTGTGGGTCACTCGTTCGACTGGCGACCCGGTCACCGGGTCAAACCGATTGGGTTGAACGGTTCTCGACCAAGTCAACGTTTTTTGACCATTTGGCAGGTCTTGACTGAACCAGACCCGGAATCCTGGCCGAGTGATAGTTCGAACGGTTCGACTATGCCACATCAGCGCATATATGTATTAAGTGTGCATGTGTGTATATATATGTGTGTGTGTGTGAGTGTGTGTGTGCACGTCTAAATATATATTTTGGCAATAAATAATGTATAAATATTTTTTAGATATGTTATATGTATTATTTTTTATTTAATTTATATTTTTATTTATAAAAAATATTAAAAATTACAATTTGAGGCCAAAAAATGGGATTTTTCACAAAAATAGTCGGGCAAGGCACCTTTGGGACACATAGATCTCGAAAAGTTACCCAAATCAAAAAAAAATCTCCCCAATCAAACATCATAGTGCAAATTTATAGCCTCTGAAAGTTTGCATGCATTGCAACCCGCAACCCAATCATCGGGTCAAATGGGTCAACAATCGAACCGGTCGGGTCAAACGGTTCTTGAACAAGTCAATGATTTTTTTACACTTGGCGGGTCTTAACTGAACCAGACCCAAAATCCTAGCCGGATGACAGTACGAACAGTTCAACCGACTAGGTCAACGGCAGGTGAAAACATTTGTCCCAACACTCATGAAAGAAGACTAGGAAGAAGCAATCTGAGATTGGGGCTTTGTCTTCTTCCTCAAGAGAGAAGTCACCTTGATTTCAGCTTCAGTAAACTCCTCTTCCAGCTTGTTCTTCTTCTCCTCAACAATCTTGAGACATTCCAAGACTCTAGGGTCAGCTTCCAACATCTATCAGAAGAATATAGCTTATAGAAGAAAGTGAGGATCTCATCCATGATTAAATCTTGATCTTCATCTTCCACACCATGAATAAGTAGCTTGCAGTTAGGTTCTTTCTGTATCTACCATTAGCTGACCCTTCTACTCCTTTTCATCCAACATAGCTATTTCTCCCAATATTGTCTTCTTCTCGGCGAATGACTCAAAACTTTGATTTACTCCACTCCTCAAGCTTTTCTTTAAGAAATTACAGATTCTTCCCAAACTTTTTTTTCATAAATAGCTTCTTCCCAAACTTAAAACCAGCCCAACCATCAGGATTACATAGGTCCCACTATCAGGCCACTTCATCCTTGAAATCATGGAGGAAGATCCAAAACTTCTCAAAACAAAAAGGAGGCTTTTACCTCAGCTTCCGATCTGTGTCCAAGATCACCGGCCAATGGTCAGGCATACATCTCTAGTTAGTGAACTGTCATTGAGAAGTGCTCCTCCCATCTCAAAAAAAAACAGAAATCCGTCCAATCTAAAACTGATGGAACTTAACCAAAGATTCAACCAGGTCAAGCTCAAGTTCTGAGGGGAAAGGACAATAATGGAATAATCTGTAATGATATTGGAAAAAATCCTTATACTTCTTGTTAGTCTTCCACCACTAGGTTTCTCATGAGCAAACCTCACTACATTAAAGTCCCCACCACACACCAAAGGAGTTGAGCATGATATCCGATAGCTTCCAATTCTGGCCATAAAGACTCTCTTTGTCTAGGATTGTTAAGCCATAAACACTAGTGAAAATCCAAGTAAAACCATGATATATTTTCAAAGAGAAGGGAGAGTAGATACCTCTATCCACTTCCATTCCTTGAATCTTGTATTCATCCCACATAATCAGAATACCCACAGATATCCTCATAGCACCAATAGCATCCCAAGTTTTTGGTCCAAGTGACTGAGTCCTCCTCAAGTTGCTTCTCTTGTTCTTCGTTTTTCAATGTTTTGTTGCAATCTACTAACTTAGGCCCTGTTTGGCGGTACTTTGTCATTTGTACCTTCAACAACACCAAAGTACAAAGTGCATGGTATACTTTTGGTTTTGTACTTTTACTTCATAAACCGTTTGGATGAAAATTTTCCAAAAACATGTTTTTCAAAGTAAAAGTAAATGATGGTGTTTGGATACAACAAAATGCCAAAGGTGAGGTAACTCCAAAGGTGAGGGCCTTTTGTTGGGAAGTGGTTCTCCAAAAAATTAACAACTTCGATGTGCTTCAAAAAACAAAAGACCAAACAGGTGTTTATCCACCCATGTATGTAGCCTTTGCTTGAAGAGTGGTGAGACAGTGAATCATCTATTAATCTATTGTCCTTTTCTTATTCATATTTGGGATTGGCTCTCCTCTCTCATTGATTGCATGTGGAATCCTACCACAAACATGCAGACATTTTTTACTCTAGCTTTCTTCTGACAACCAAAGAGGAGGATAAGGGTGATGTGGAGAACAACGAGGGCAATTATCTTGTGGGCAGTTTGGGGAGAGAGAAATAACAGGATTTTCCAAGGGCAAGTGAGAACAGTACTTGAACTTATAGAAGGGATCACCATCAAGGCCATACATTGGCTGAAAACTTTGGATTTATTCAAGGATGTTTCTATAGATGATTTAACTAGAGGATGAAGCATAGTAGTGGGTTCTTCCATTTCGTCTCCTACCATTCAAGAGAATTGATCCCCTCCTCTGCGATGTAGTGTGAAACTGAATTCTGTAGGTAACCCAGGTCCCTCTAGAATTGGTGGTGCTTTTAGAGATTGGAAGGAAGAATTCTGGCCATTTTCTCTGGCCCAATAGGATTGGGTGACTTACTTAGAGAAGAAGTATTGACACTTCTCCAAGGGCAAAAACTGGCTAAACAGTCAGGTTTCAACAATTAGAAGTGGAGGGAGACTCAAAATTTGTAGTAGGTTGGATGCAAACAAATAGTTCAGGCACTTGGTCCCTTAGACAAACTATAAAGGAAATATTGAACCCAACAAGGGAGCTAGGAGCACAATTTAAATAGACTTGGAGGTCAGCAAATACTTTGGCTGACACTTTAGGTAAAGCAGGGGGCTACTAGGGAGGCTTTATTCTAGGCTTGTTTGTAAGTTGATTATATGATGTGGGGTCACCTTATGTCTTTGAAGGTGACAGCTGTATTACATCTCATTTTAAGATTAATGAAAGTTGCTGTTTCCTATCAAAAAAAAAACTCTCAAGTTTTGTTCCCACCATCACAAAGAGAATTAATAAGTCTGCAGTCAATTGGAACCAAAACATCTAGAATAAACTTCCTGGCAGTCTCCTTAACCATGCATCTCTTACAAGCACCGCCCAGTTCTCTTACATTCCAAGACAAAATCTTCATTGGAACCCTACCTACTCCCCAATTTCCTGTAACAGCCTTCCTCCACAACATTCCCCCCCCCCCTTCCACTTTAGATCATTGTTAGGTTTCCTCCCCTAGAAAGTTTCTAACTGTTTTTTATCAGCAACACAGAAAAGATTTCATTAGATTTAGATAAAAGAGGTAAGGGACGCAGAAAGTTTCTAACTTTCCACTTCTTCCCTTTTATCCACCAGATAAATCCCCAATTTATTAGCCACCTTATACCTTCCTGAGCTTACTTTCTCCATACTTACTTCATTCCCCTGCATCTCCCCTTGTGTCCTTGGGCTTCCATTCATAAACACATCTACTAGAGGATTCTAAATTTCTAACCAGGAGGAGAATGGAACCTGCACCTAAACTGGAACTAACCACAGAAGACACATTTGAGAAGCAACTTTCAATGGAAGGAGAGAATAATGACATGACCAAGAAGGCAAGAAGGGGAGGATTGTCCCTGAACAATTGGTTTGAAGCAATAAAGAGGGCTCAAATATTGGGCAGCGCAACATAGCCTTTCCTTGTGAAGACTCTAGTTCCAAGTCATGCATAGAGCTATAGCAACTAGCCTGGTTGACGTGGAAAAAGCTGGCAATTTTACCATTGGTTCAGACTGGCTGATCTCATTTTGCTTCACAAATCTCTCAGATGAGCTTTCTAGGCAACAGCCCTGGCCAGTAGCCAGCTTCTCCCTCAGGTACGCAAATGCCTCCGGTACACTATTGTCCACTCGAGAAGGCAACATGTATATATCAGCCCCTCCGATTTAATTTCAATTGGATCAAAATGAATTTATCTTTGAGAAAGATCTTCTTGTCTATTAGGGTTTTTAAACCCACTTAAGACAATGCTCCAAAAATCTTAGGATTAACACTAGTCTCACCATCTCTAAGCACCAAACAAAATGGGACCAAAATCCTTAATCCTCTACCTCTTTTGATCAAGCAGTAAAACCCTTCACAGGAAGCTGGGGATAAAAAAATCGAAGGTCTTTGCCTCAATAGAGGGATTTCCTTTTTGGTTGTGTGCTTATGGGGGACCACTCCCCATCAAGAAAGAAAAAACATTTTTGGACGACTGTTTACTTTTTGGGTCAATCACATGGTCCTAAAATACCATTTACGTTTTAGGATCATCAACTAAACAATTTGAAGATGCTTTCAAGAGGATCAGAGATTTCAAATGTAGAGCTCCAGATGCTTTTTACTTTTTAAGTCAATTACAATGGTTGTAAAACACCATGTACTTCTTGGAATCATCAACCCAACAATTTGAACATGTTCTCAAGAGGATGATACGTTACAAATGTATAACTACTCCAAGGAACCAATAAAATAATTAGCAAAACAAATACATTAGGGAAAGAAAATGAATACTAAACAATATTGAGCACACTATTTAGCAATTCAAAACACAACATTTCTCTTGATAATTGATATATGGAATAGGCATTCCTTTCTTTCATCCCAATTTGACAGTAAAGCATCTCACGTCCCATGTTTTGGGGAAAAAAGGGGATACAGTGTACAGAAGGAAACATTCAAAATTACAAGTAAAAATTATTAATCCCCACCCTAAAGAATAGCATGATACATATAGCATCCATAAACAAAATGTTGCAATTCTAGAGTGCATGTCACCACAATTGATCTAATCAGTGTAAAATAGAAAGGACAATTGCAGAATCCATCTCCCAATACATAATTATGCTAACAGCATGAACATCTGATGCAAATGTTTCATGATCTATGAACTGTGAAGGTCAACAAATTCATATGTTCCACAGAAATAATGGTCCATCCCAACTACTGTACAGAAGACCAAGTTTCAGGGTTTCATCATCTTTGACTCTAGCAACAGTAGAATACCCAAAACTGCATCTCCAAATGAAACAGAGGAAAGAATAACCTCAATAAATTGAAAAATCAAGCATCTTGTGGATCTAAGACTAAACTTGGTATATCCATATAGAGCTTAAAAGTATACACCAATTCCAATTTTCTACTACTCAAAAGCCTAAAATAATACAAGCTTCATCTGACAGATACAACTCTATAATACAATTTTCCCACATAGAAAAGACAATGTGTTATAAGATGTGCACCATAACATTTCTAATCATGGAACATGGCTAACACCAAGATCCATCTTTAAAAAACAAGTACATTCATTTACCTACTTCCCTTCTTTGGAACAGATACCCCATCTTTGAAATTTCCACCTGCTGTCGAATGAATAAAAAGGCCCATATTTTTATTAATGTGCCCTCAATAGAAAATCACTCTTATATCCATAGAGCGAAATTAAATAAAATATAATACTTAAAAGGAAAACTTCTAGTGAAGAAAATGTTCCTTAAAATGCAAAAACTAACCTTCAGAATCAGCCTTCAGTTTCTCATTGGGATTGATTGTTCCTCCTCTAACAAATGTCTTTGACCCAGGCGTATTATCCCCTTGGAATGACTCTACAAATTCCGCATACAAGCGTGCAGTTTCATCCTCCGCTCTCTGCAAAGCCAATAGTCCAGAGGTATTAATTACTTAAGTCACACTTACTGAGAACCGACAGCTAACCGGAAGGGAGGCGGGGGAAGGAAAATAAAAACGTGCCTTCTTCTTGGCTTCTTCCTCCTCTCTGTGCTTTTGAAAGGGGGTTTTCTTCCGAGTAACAGAAAACGAATTCATCTTCTCTTTTCAACACATGCTACAAACCTAAGAGGCATAAAACAGTAATTATCACAACCAAGTAGATAAATTGCATCCAAAGATAAAACCCCAAGGCCAAAGAGCTAGAAAATAGCGATTTAACAAGTCCAGGTAACGCCATGATCGAGAAAACCAAACAAAAACAGCTCCTCAACATAAAAACCGTTCCAAAAGTTAAAACCCACATCTAAATTTGCTTCCCCCGATCAACCGCTTCAGATTTATAAGCTAAAACCCATAGTTAACAAAACAAAAAATGCTCCACATAATGCATCATACGAAGTAGGGTTCGAGCTTCAAAGGCACACATAAAACTTGGAGTAAATAAATGGGATATAATAACACCGCATGTCTAAACGTTGCAGATTACACTGTAAAGAGAATGGATTCTCGAAATTAAGTTTGAAAAAAGAAAAAAAAAATTATATATATATAGAGAGAGAGAAGATGATGCACGTACTGATAGCTGCGAAAATAAATAGAAACGCTGTACGGGACCCAAGTGAATGCGGGTTTCTAGGGTTTGAGAAGACTGCAGGAAGAATGTTTTACAGTGATTTGGAGGGGAGCATTTGCAAGGCGGCCGATTCGCGTTAATGAACGCTGTGAAACCGGAAAAGGAAAATTGTACTTTTCGTGGAGGGTTCTCGTATTCTAGACTTGTACCAGCGAAGACCCGTGCAGTAGACGGAGTTTCTCTTCTTTTTTGAGTAAATTGTAGAAAATCCCTGTTTTTTGGGGGCGTATGACACTTAGCCCCTTATACGGTTATACCGGTATCAAACATTCCAGTACCATAGATAATCATGCCTTCTCGGTATTTTAGTGGACTCGTCGTACTTCGTAGTGTTTTCTCGGAATATCGATTCAATCGTACGGTTCGAACTCGATCGTTGATTTCATCAAGTAACTCCTTCCGTTCCTTTAGGATCTTTTTGTCGCACATCTTTACATGTTTTCCCCATTCTATCCCGTCAATTCCCTTTCTTTTATCAATCTAACGATGTCAGTTCCGTCACCGTCTCATCTCCGTCTGCCCAAGTTCCCAAAGCTCAAGCAGACCCCCAAGTGGGGCGAGCGGAAGAGTAGTAGAAGATTTCACAGAGGAATAGAGAGGAGGAGAGAGAGAAGAAGAGAGGAAAGCTATCATCGCCATCAGCCGTCAAGGTTGCCGTGGATAACTTCTGTATACTAGAAATCTCTCTCCTTTATCTGTCTCTTCGGTATTCGATCAGTTGATAACAATTTATTCAAGAGAACATCTTTCATTTGGTTACAGGTTTCTCTGCTTCTTCTGCCCGACATTTCCCGTCCTGGTGATTATTGGGCCGTGTAATGCAGTTAGCATTGCAGCAACCATCAGCTTAGCAAGGCTCGTCAATCTTGAATGCAGAGGTAGTGAGAAGAAGGGCAGAGAGAAACCATGGTGGTGGCCTCCGGAACTAATTCCTATACTAAGGAGATAGCCATCCGTAGGAGGATTGCCAACATGTAAGATCCCTTCTCTCTTTCTCTACTTGCTTTTCCCATGACACCCAGTTTGCGACATCAATGAAAATCAAGGCGAAATGGTGTTTATGCCTCCTCTTTTCCTTTGTTTTATTCATTTTTATTTGATTTGTGTTCTGGGTCGTTTTGACAAACTTTGATTTCTACTCCTTCAGTTCGTACGATGCTTTTTTCTAGTATAATCTCGTATATGATTTAGTTGAAATTGCATAGACCAATTTTGGGTCAATAATTGATTGCAAATCATAGGTCTGGTGACCGTGGTAAAAATGAAATGACTCATTTGCAAACTAATTGAAGTTTTTTTTTCTGCAACTAATTGAAGTATTTAAGCTCTAATTGTGGAGCCTTTTCTTTGTTTTCAATTTCACAGATATAATAAGAGAGAAGAGGATTTCCCATCTTTGAGAGAATATAATGATTACTTGGAAGAAGTGGAGGATATGAGTAATTCTATTAGGATTTTTTTCCCTTCGTTTTTTCACTGATATACCAAACTTAAGATTGTTGTTCTGACCAATTTTTTCCTCTATAGCTTTCAATTTGATCGAAGGAATAGATGTCCCTGCTATTGAAGCGAAAATTGCCAAGTATCAGGAAGAAAATGCCGAGCAGATAATCAATGCCCGAGCTCGTAAGGTAATTCATAATTTCTTTTAGTCCCTCTCTAATTCTCAAGTTCAAAAATGATTTTAGGTTATATTTTTTATCCATCACATAATATAACTACTATGCTGTAAATGCTGTGAAGATAGTAAGATATGATGCTAATCTTAGCAAACTGTAGGCTGTGTTGGATCCCATTTGTCACTCTCCTTATTCTAACTGTGGTAGATCCTTTGTTCAGGCTGAAGAACTGGCAGCAGCTTTGGCAGCAAGCAAGGGACAGCCTGCACAAGCCAATGTGGTTGATGTGGTGAGATGATTTTATTGTTTATGGTTAATCATTTGTAGAGTTAGCATTGGTGATGATTGCACAACACTTCTTTTCTGGAACTACCAAGAGTTCATATAGAATCTGCATCACATTAATTGTTTTCTTTTCTCTCCTGATCATTTCACGCTCAGAACATATTTAGCACAAGTTTCCTTTTTTTATTATCCTAGGATTGAGGTCATAAATTATCATGTCTTCGTTTTGAGAGCTTGAGGTTGTCTAGAGGTAAAATGTTCAACCTTTTGGCTTGCTTCTAATATGTAAACCAATATGACTTCACCATCATAGTTCTGCCATTGTTTTTTTATCAACATGTTGCTGCTAGTTAATTAAGCAAAAAGATTTTCTACTTTGTACTAGATTTTAATAATCAGAAGTTGAGTGTACCATCTAAAATGCACCAAGGCGTCTTCATATTAAGAAACTCAATGAGTTGTGATTATGGTCTTCCCAACAAGGCCACAATTTCCTCCCATAGAGACGCAATACAAACCTTACCTTCACTCTTTTTAAAGACCCCAGCCTGCACTGCTGCTCAACATGGATGCACCATCTACATTTTGTTTTTTTTCCTCGTTTTTGATGGTTACTGTCTGTATTAAGTTTTAACTTCCAGCAGTTCAATGTCTCCATCACTGGTCAGACCATCTACTAAGAGTGATTGGCCTGTTCTCCACCTCAGCCCAAGATAAAGACTTTGAACTACCTTCACTGCATGTCAATGCAATTAGCCAATCATTACGTTTGCAGGATATATGTCTACTTATCTTTCTGATCTAATTCAGGACCTTCTTACTGACTCTTTTCTAAGGTTAAGCACATCAGCTTTCCTTCAAATCACTGTCATGTCCTCTTCTATATCACCCAAACTATAATGTTTGGGGCAATTCCAACAATGAATGCTTAGTGATCAGCTACCAGATTACCTTCCCTATGTAAATGAGACACATTATATCTGAGTAATAAGGGTTTTGACCGACTGTTTTACTGCATATAACTCATTCTTTTATTCATGTAATAAAAAATCATCGTTACCAATAAAAAAATGAGTAAGAACAGCTACACCTGATCTCAGAATGGTTTGTGTCCTTTTAATTAGATGAAATGAATAAAAAACTAATGAAACACATATTGATCAATAAAATCATAGATCAATATTTCAAGATGATCTTTTTGATGGCCCATAGCAACTCTTGTAAATCCCATGGTAATGAAACAACATAAGATAAGCCTCCTTCCTACCATAAACAACATAGATGAACTGTGGGAACAAAGTAAGTATCATGCCAAGTAGTTGTCACCTATGTCAACCAGCTGGATGTGAAGTGAACCTGAGATAATCACAAAGCCCAAAGATGAAGTTGTCTTTGTGATCACATACCCAATGTCAAAGGAAGAAGGGACTTCAATGGAAAGGCCATCAAAATTTACTTTATGCAGGGCACCAGGGGGCAAAGAAATCAAATAAACCTTGTAGTAAACAGGATACAATGTGAAGGGTTGAAATGTAGAAAATTAGTGCTAAGGTCAATTTTATTGATGAGGAAAGTAGGGCCAGGTGTGATTGATGATGGTTTGTAGATGCCAGTGTTCCTGGTCTGCCATGTAAACCATAAGGTGCAGCAGATGAAGGGTTTAAACAAGGGATCAAGGGTGTGAGTTCCTGAACACTGAGCAAGTTAGCCACTGTCAAAAGGTTAGCAAGGGAGTTGTATTAGGGTAGACACTAGCAAACCAGATGGCATGAAAAGAAATGCTGCATAAAACATGTGGGGTAGACTCTGGTTTCAAAGACAGATGGTAGTGGTGGCTAAATAGTAAATCTTTCAAGGCTAGTGACTGAGAAGTAGGAAGTTAATATCAATAACATTCCCTGAAGAATGTTTAGAATTTAGGTGCACAGAGACCAAGGAAGATGCCAAAAGGACTGGAGAGAACTTGCAAGAAAACAATTTTGTAAATGAAGTTCAGAAGAGCAGACAGTGAACTGATCTTTTTTTATTAGCAACAGTGAACTGACCTTCATGAAAAGGGAAAACTAAAAACGAGTAGCCAGGGTTGTGAGGCAAGAAGAATGGCTTAAGCATGATTGTTAATATTTGGAGGAAAAAGGGATTGCAAGAGAGATGTACTGCAGGTCTCTCTTGTATGTATTGATGAGATTAGATACTTACTGTATTTGGTCGTAATCAAATGAGGAGGCCTAAATTAGAAGAGTGATGGTATGAAAGGAAGTTATTCCAAACCTAAGATGCCCAGGTAAGGATACAAACATGGACAGAGATATAGGAAAGGAGAATATAACTCTCTTGTGATCCAAAGCATGGATATTCATACAAGTATCCCATCTAATATGTTAAATAATGCTGTTATGTTTAATTTTTTAAAGCCAAAGTATCATTTCTCAATATTCATATATTGTCATATTTCATATTCTAGTTTGATGGATTCAATAATGGGGAATTGGAAATGAATGGTCAGGCAATAGTTCCATCTGGCTTGGACAAGGTCAACTTCCAGAGGGAAGAGCTCAAGTTGGAGGCCTCCTGCCTCATAAGGAAGATAGCAGAGGAAGCCAGTCCCTGTTGGATGGAGTTCAACAGAGAGGTTATTTGGGAAGGATGAGATTGTTCATGAGAAATTGTAGTGTTATGTGAAGGGTTAAGAGGTTGAGAATAAGGAAAGGCTAGGTGAAGCTCACGAGATTCACTATATGGGGAGAGGAAGAAGGAAATGAGAGCTCTGGATTAGGCAATATTAAATATACTTCTAGTATTACTATTTAGTACCATGTAAAAACATCATGGTGCTATTACTTGGTGTGATGGTACAGATTTGGGCTAAGCATGAGAAGGTGGGTTTGAGTCTGAAAGCAGCCACGTTGTGCAAACAATGTCAGAGGTTAGGTCCATATCCAGTCCATTCCTGATGCTGCCCAAGACCCTGGATAATGGGGACTAGCATTGGCTAATGAACTTTATAAAGCATCATCAGACTCAGTTTTCATTTTATGGTTGTTACACCGGCTTCAAGTTGGTCACTAATTGTATTAAATTTCACCCAAAAGGAAGATAAGAGGAGAACCGTGGCCTCAACATGTAATCAGACCCACAAAACACCTTCCATATAAAAACTTGAAGAAGAAAGACATCCAAAAGAACCTTAGTTTTGTGCTTTTTTAAAGATCATATCCATATACCTTATATAAAAGAGAGAGTTCCGCGCTCTCTCTTTTGAAGTCTCTTTTGTCCATAATGGTATTTTGCTTTTCCAGATTTGTCCTCGTGAATTTCAATTTTTTCTCTGTCCTCTTTTATTTCTCTTAGTGTGTGGAGTTCTGATTTCTTTCTCTAGATTACACTACACTAAACAGAGAAGCTTCATTTCTCTTCTCTTTTTCTAGAGGATTTTGCCCATGCCAATGTTCGTTTGAATGGTGTCAGAGGCCACACAGCATAACAATTTGGAATGTAGTGCACAAAACCTGTTATTTTGAGCACTTATTTGGCTTTATGTTTGGAAGATGAAATAAGTCCCTGTTGAATTTGACACTTGTACCAAATTTTCAATGTCTGAGTGGTTGGATGGATCCCTACACTCTATGGTCCTTGTTTTTGCACTTTATTTTTTCTTTTCTTCTCAAGCTAGAACAACTCATTTTGGACATACCCAGGATGCAGGATACTTCCTTCGCATTTACTTAAAATCACAAATTAGATAATGTGGATGTGTTTCATCCATGAAATCTATATATTTGTGAAAAACTTATTGCTTAATTTTTAAATATAAAGCTTTAGTAACAAGATATTAGAATTTTGAAGATGCAAACAAAATTGCACTTTAAAATATTGGTAGAAAACATGTATGCTTTAAAATGGTGTTCTAAGTTCTGGACGCTTGAGAATTAACAGTTTTGGATTATCTATCAAAAAACAAAACACAGTTTTGGATTATACACATGCACATTACATTCCGGGTCTTTCGAGTTTGTTCTCTGCATCTCCAAGTCATGTTTACAATGGAGGAGCTGATTTCTTGACATTTTCAACTTATACATTATATTTTATCATTAAATGGGATGTACAGTTTTTCCTTTCTTAAACATCTGTTGTATTGATGCATTAAATGAAGTAAAAAATAATAAATAAATAAATAAAACTTTAACATTAAGTACCTCACAATATTCTTGTGATATTTGAAATAATAAACTATTCTAACATACAAGCCTTCTGCTTTATTGACGTCTGCATGTCTGACACTAACATACAAGCTTGAGTTAATTTTTTCCAAGTGCATGTTTACAACAAATAAGGGTCAATGATGAAGTTTCAATGTGCCTCTATAGGTGGTTATGGCCTTACTCGAATCCATCTTTGCCATTGGAGGCTACCTGCTATTTCTCCTCTAAATAGTTGACTGTTTCTGTAAATTAAGTAACTTCAAATATTGTTTTCATGTATACTACTGAACTTTTGTTGTCCTGTGAAATTTTGGTTATGCAGACAACGGGTCAGAGCTCTCAAGCAGGGGTTGCACAGGGGCAGTATGCACCTGCTGTGCCTGGAGGTGCACTTGGGCAACCACGACCAACAGGCATGGCCCCACAGCCTGTCCCAGTTGGAGGTGGACCTGACTTGCATGGTTATGCAGCTGATGATGAAGAAATGATGAAGCTCCGAGCAGAGAGAGGCGGGAGGGCAGGCGGATGGACAGCAGAACTGAGCAAAAAGAGAGCACTCGAGGAAGCCTTTGGTAGCATTTGGATTTGATTTCTCCATACAGTGGTATCAGTGTCCTTGTTTGGGAAATGCTGAGCCTCTCTTTTGTCAGATTCTGATTGTGTAAAGAATATCAGTTTTGTCAGCATTGTTTGCTGTGTTGTTTCAATGCAAGAACTTTCCAACACATGAGTTCATTCATGGCGCTGAGGGTGAAGTTACTAATAGTAGTAGTAAAAATTGCATTGCTCCTCTGTATGCATGCACATACACGCTCACACCCACATGGCTGAAAAGATGATCTTCTGATCAAGAGCTGGGTTGGGCGATTCAGCCCAGAAGTTTCTCTGGATCAACAACGAATCTGGTCAAGAGCCAATCTGAAAAGATGAGCTTCTGAAGAGAAAAGTCAGATATACGGATTGCATTTGGTGGGCGAAGTAGCAATTTCAGATCGGTTAGGAACACGTAAATGGACCAGTGCCATAGCCCATAATATGTGGGTGAAGCATCTTGAAAGAACGGTACGGCACGCACAAAGCATGTCCCTTTGATGGACAAAAGCTGATGGTGTGTTAAGCTGCTTAAGGGGAATGGTTAGAAGTACCGGCACGCTCGATACTTTTGATGGCTTCCATCACTTGGATTTTCCTGAAAAGTAGGTGATTTGTTCGTACCAGTTATGCTCTCAGAGTTAAACCTGCATTCTCAGGCTTGTCAACATGAGATTTTACCAAATTGAAAAATGCTGCAACTGCGGAAGAAAATTACTAGGAGACAAAGGAACCAAGCTCTCGATGTGACTCATAATTTGAGTTTGTCTTTTGCATTATATGATGATAATGTCTAGCCAAAGCAAAATTTTATGAAGAGACAACTAGCTAAGTAGCAGCCTAGCCCAGACAACATTAAGGGTTCAACAGGTTCAAAACATCGATATGCCCGATACGCCGGTAGGGGCTTATCGGGCGTTTCAATACTTGTCTTTTTACTTTTTTTTTTCAAAACTGGTTCAGGGGAGCCGGTCTAGGACCCCTCCATCCCCTGAACCGGTCAGACCCCCGATACACCCACTGTAGCGGCATATCGAAAGGGTCTCGGAATGATACGTATCGGCCAATATGGGCCAATACGTAACGATACTTTAAACCTTGCTTCAACTATCATACCGGAAAGTTATGATGCTGGAAAAACTTACAGCCAATCAGGTGGTATTCATCAAATTCATGGGGTGCTTTCATTGGTCAAATCTCTTCCCATTCTCTGTCTTCCGGTATTATAGATTTTTTTCTTTTAATTAAAGATTTAAAGTTTATCGCATCGCAGTTCATCTTTTCTTGGTTGATCAGTGAATCCAGCCACAAAGATTTGTTTCTGTAAATTACATTCTAGTCCATGCAAATGCAAAGTTGGTTTCTTGTCAAAGATTTTTAATTGTGATAGGTGCAAAGTGCAAACACAAATCCCAATACTGGAATATACATTTTTTCTAACATTCATCAAATTTGAATGCAAAGTTTATATCCATCTTTTGGATGCAAACTTTGGTCTCAATCTGAATGCAAACATGTCTTAGAATCTGCATTTGCTGTCACATCATCAGGACACAAAAGCATTCTCGCAAAACATTAGCACTGAACCAGCATTTACACTCTTCCCAAATGCACTGAACCGGCATTTGCACTCTTCAAACAGAACCGGCATTGTCAAGACTCAAGACTCCTTTTGCAAAGAGTACAAATGCCCGTTCAGTGCTAATTTCTGGCAACTTCTTTGAGTTTAAAATGCTGATTTATTAGATCGTGAGCTCATTAAATTGTTTTATACGATCTGGATCCAGGTCATCCAACGGATTCAATTCATGGTTTCCAACTTCAAGAAATAGATCAGAGATGTATGTGGATCAAATCACCTTAATCCATGAATTAATTCACAGTGAAGGTGCCAATTATCTTGTTGGCAAGGTCTCTAGCAAGTTGAGTTGTCTAATATACACATGGAGTGTTACGATACATTGACATGCAGAGGCTAACATGGTCTTTTGCTCTAGGACAGCTGGTGGAGAGTAGCAGAATTGCAGAGTTTGTTACAGCAGAAATATTCCCTGCGCATCATTAGCAATCATTAGCCTTTTTATTTTGTCTTTTCCATTTTGGTTGTAACGGCCATCAAGCCTGAGCTCTATATATGTATCCAACCACAATCGAATGGGTATGAGAGATTTACCTTACAACAAAACTATCTTTGTTTATTTTCCTTCCGAGAGTCGTGCTTAGCACTATAGCTCGAGGGAAGAAGCCGACCTCGTCCCGACGACAGGAGGAGGTCGATATTAATCTAGTATCAGAGCCAGACATCCCATCGGGAGAGGAGATGTCGAATCTTGAAGAAAGGTTGAACTTCCTGGAGAGAAACCAGGAGGGACTCATGGCCAAGTTGGCAGAGCTTTTGGAACGTCTGGGTCCTCCACCTCCAGTAGGAGGGAATCCATAATTGAACACCAATCGATTTGTCTCAGAAGGTGCGGATAACAAAGGCAAGGAAACGGAAGCTTCTAACAAGATGGGGGGGTCGATCAACACAGGAACATGGAGACCAAAGTTGGAACTCCCCAAGTTCAACGGGAAAAATCTCGATGGTTGGTAGGTGCTGATGCAATAATACTTTTCTCTACAAGGCATCACCGAAGACCAATGGATTCAGTTCACTAGCTTGGGCTTTGAAGGAAGAGTAGTAGAGTGGTATTGCTGGTTCATTGAGCACTATCCACAACCCTCTTGGGACCAGTTTGTGGATGCACTGGATCATCGATACAACAGCACTATCCACCCAAGTGATGAAGTTGAGGAAGATCCAAACGAAGGGGAGGTGTCAGTTTCAGAAATATCCCTCCATGCAATCTCAGGGTCCAGTTCTCCAAAAACCATGCGACTCCGAGGACTGATAAACCAGCAACCAATAACAATGTTGGTGGATACGGGATCCACCCACAATTTCTTGGATCCAAGGATAGCGAAGAAGGCATGAGTGATTCTAGTAACACAAACACAATTCGAAGTGTTAGTCACCAATGGAGAAAAGATACAAGCGGCCGGGAAATGCCCACAGGTATCGATCAAAACTCAAGGAACCACCATAATAGCTGAATTCTATCTACTCTCCCTATAGGGCTACGATGCAGTATTGGGGGCCCGATAGTTAGAGACACTGGGACCAGTTGTGTGGGATTTCTCCTCTTTGTCCCTACCATTTGAAGACAGCCAAGGCCACCACACCTTGAAGGGATTACAAACACAACCCTCTCGCATGATTGAGGCCGCCAAGGCTGCTAAGGATGCTGAGAAGGGAGCCCTTCTGTTCTTGATTCAACTGAAAGGAGGAGAGGAACAACAGATGAACCCAGAACCTCATATTCATAAGCTATTGGAAGAATATCAGGATGTGTTTGCTGAACCCATGGAACTTCCCCCTCCATGTCACTGTGATCATGCCGTTCCATTGAAGGATAATTGATGAAGGAAGATTTGGCCCGACCTCGTAACCACTCAACACGTGGCAAAGGCAACAACACGCCCAAGGCGCGAGCTCCAAAAGGAGGAACCAGCGGTCCGAACTCCCTACAAGGAGCCCGAACTCCCTACAAGGAGCCCGAACTCCCTACAAAGAGCTCAAACTCCCCGCAAGGAACCCGAGCTCACTCTTAGACCCCGAGCCTTACGAAACAACCCGAACTGGCCCGCCCCATGGCAGTTCGGGCCACACCTCCATCCGAGCTCAATACTTCACCTCGGACACCACTCCAACACTTCACCTCCAGGGCGCCGAACTGAACAACCGTACCTGACACCGAAGGAGTCTGTATCCTGAGGCGACACAACTGACTGACTTGGGATCTGACACTTGACAGTCGCACTTCAACGGCCACCTGCCACCGCCATCTCCAGTTACAGAGACGGCTCCGACAAAGAGAGCAGTGGTGGTTTTGCCTCAGCAGAGGTGATGACACCCGAACTGGCAGAAGCGCAGGGGTAATCATACCCGACCTGACCGAAGCATAGGAGTGAGTGCGCAAAGTGGTTATAAAAGGCTCCCTTTCCCCCCTGAAGAAGGTATGTGAACTTTGCGCCATCTGGTTTTATCTTGCCTTTGAGAGAATACTAACTTGAGCTTCGGAGCAATCTCACCGGGTTCCTCCTCGGAGATTCCTCATCTTCTCTGTTTCAAGCTCCTTGTTGCTCTAGTCAGAGGCAAGGTCGTTGACAGCTAGGACCAGCCGGATTGCACACCATCAATTGGCGTCGTCTGTGGGAAACACTTCTAAAAGCCTCCCTCTAAAACTCTCATAACCTCTTTTTCCAAAAAAACCCCAACACTCATGGCTTCTTCCAGCAATGTCGGACGTGGCACGGAGATGAACACCACCGGGGAACAACCTCAAGTCCCTGTGGTGTGCATCGAACAGTTCACCATCCCCCTTCCGGTGGATGGGATCCCCATCCTGAATGTGCCACGAGCAGTGGCGCTAGTGAACCTTACCGCCGTGAACGTCCCCTTTCCTCCCCCTGTCGAAACAACCTTTACTGAACCAACTGCTCTGCCCCTGGCGACTAGCCAGAGCCAATTTGACGACTTGATGCAGTACATGCGGGCAATGCAAGCCCAAATGCAGCAGTTCCAGCAGCACCAAGTATTGCACCACCTCTCTCAGTACCACTATCAGCAGCAGTTCCCCCAACTGCCTCTCAACCAACCACTACTTCCACCTCGGCCCCCTGCTCCAAAGCCGGTTAAGGCTTCCCCTCAGGGTGGACGCCATCACCGAGGAGAAGCCTCCCAATTTTAGAACCCCCCTAACAGCTAGGCCTCATCCCCGGGCCAAAGGGAAAGAAAAATCACCCCCGCCTCGCAGCTCGCAGGCGAGTCGAGAACCTCGCCCGCAAAGTCAGCACCTCGATGCTCCAAGCCTGAGCTCCCGCTCACAGAGAACCGATTCGGCGTCCTAGCAGCGGACTACCAACACTCTGGGCCCATCGAGCTCGGCAACATAGAGGCTAGCAGCACCAGTACCAGGCCCACTCAGCAACGAAGGCGCCGGCGAAGTCGCTGAACTACCACCCGTGTCCTGCCTGAGCTCAAAGGTAAAGAAGAGACAAGCTCGGACGAGGTAAAAGCTGCCCCTATTCTCTCAGTTCCTTCCCCATGCCCAGAGACTTCAAACTCCCCCCTTTAGATAAGTATGATGGGTCCTTCGATCCCAACGACCACGTCGAAGCCTTCCAAACCCAAATGCACCTGGCAAGGGCCAGTGAGTCGTGCATGTGCGTAGCCTTCACCACCACTTTCAGGGGGGTGGCCCGCACCTGGTACAGGAACCTAGCCCTCGGGTCGATAAGAAGTTGGACCCAGTTCGTGTAGGTCTTCACCGCACACTTCATTACCAGCAAGCGGTGCCCCCGAATCGAGGAAAGCATCTTCGGAGTAGTCCAGAGGGAAGGAGAGTCCATCCGGGGCTACATCAAGTGGTTCAATGACGTGTGCTTGCAGATACCGCGACTGGACCCCGCGGTACAGCTCGCAGCGGCCAAGAGAGGAGTAGCACACAAGGAGTTCAAATGGCACATGGTAGCCAGCCAGCCCGCGACCGTGGCCGAATTCCTCAAGCTCGCGGATAAGTTCATGAGAACAGAGGAAGAGATCAACCAAAGGACCGAAGGCGGGATCGAGAAAAGGAAAAGATAAGGTGAGCCCTCCAACCCAAATGACAGAAGAAAAAACCCGGCCCGAGAGGTGAAGCAGAGCCAGCCGTTCCGATCTCCCTTGGCAGCTCGGACAGATTACACACCCTTAAACGCGAGGTGGACCGAGTTCTTGATGACAATCAAAGATGCCCCATACGTAAAATGGTCACCTCGCCTAAAAGGGAACCCAAACGAGAGAAATAAAAACTTGTATTGCAATTTCCATAGAGATCACGGTCATAGTACCGAGCATTGTAACAATCTCTGGGACGAGATAGAGGGACTCATCCGTCGCGGGTACTTGAGAAATTTTGTACAGCATAGCAATAATAATAATAATAATAATAATAATAATAAGACAGGCCGGCAAGGGCAGCACAGTAAGGATGCTCCCGAATCCAGCAGTAGGCCAGCTGAACCGCTGCAAAGACAGCCTCTGAAAGAGAGGCCAGTTCGGGGAACCATCCACGCAATAGTGGGAGGTTCGATAGTCGCGAGTTGCACTTCAGCAGTAGCCTGGGCATCAGTTCGCGAAGCAGCACGAGAAGAGCAGAACCCTCCAAAGAGGCCAAAGACGGAGGAACCAACTTTCTTCACGGAAGACGATGCGCGAGGGGTCCACTACCCCCACGATGATGCGCTTGTCATCAAACTAAGGATCAGCGACTTTGAAGTCAGGCGTGTGCTCGTTGATTCAGGCAGCTCAGCGGACATTCTCTTCAAGTCGGCGTTTGACCAGCTTCAGTTGTAGAGAAGCGAGTTGAAGCCCGCGAACACTCCTCTGGTGGGCTTCAGTGGAGAAGAAGTCAGGCCCCTCGGGAAAATAACAGTACCTGTGGAGGTCGGCACATGGCCTTGTGCGGTCAGACTCAACCATGATTTCCTAGTGGTCGCGACCCCCTCCCCATACAATGCCATAATAGGGCGGCCTATCACGCATGTCCTATGGGCAGTGGTCTCCACCTACTACTTGGCAATGAAGTTCCCTACAGACTTCGGTGTGGGGGTAGCGCGGGGCGACCAACTTGAGTCCCGCAAGTGTTATGTTGCCGCCCTGAAGGGAAAAACCAAGGTGGCCGACGACCTCGTGATCCCAACAACTGCGGACCTAGCTCGGACGCTACAGATCGGTGCTTCTGTCCAGGAACCTCTATGATCCGAACTGTCAGACCCATTCGACAGAAGAAACGCAACTTAGCCCCAGAACGCTGGAGGGCGGTCGACGAGGAGGTCGAAAAGCTCCTCACAGAAGACTTCATAAGGGAAGTTCACTACCCAAGCTGGGTGGCCAACCCAGTGCTGGTAAAAAAGGCAAACGGCAAGTGGCGCATGTGCGTCGACTACACCGACCTGAACCGAGCCTGCCCGAAAGATTGCTTCCCCCTCCCCAGAATTGACCGCCTATTGGATGCGACCTCGGGACATGAGTTGCTAAGCTTCTTGGACGCCTACTCGGGCTACAACCAAACCAGGATGGACCAGTCCAATGAGGAAAAAACCACCTTCATAACCGAGTTCGGCCTGTACTGCTACAAGGTCATGCCCTTCGGACTGAAGAATGCTGGGGCGACCTTCCAAAGACTCGTGAATAAGTTGTTTCAGCCCTTAATTGGCACGAAGATAGAATGTTATGTAGACAACATGGTCGTCAAGACACAGTTTTCGCATGAATTAATACAAGACTTAGATTTTGTCTTCCAAATTCCGCGTCAATTTAGCATGAAACTAAACCCAAACAAATGTGTCTTCGGTGTCACCTCGGGTAAGTTCCTAGGGTACATTGTCAACCGGCACGGCATTGAGGCCAACCCGGACAAAATAAAGGCCATCCTAGATATGAGACCACCTCGAAAAGTAAAAGAAGTTCAAAGGCTAAACGGCCGCATAGCCACTCTGAGCCGCTTCATGTCCAAATCGGCAGACCGTTGTCTGCCTTTCTTTAAATCAATCAAAGGCAAAGGGTTCGAATGGACCCAAGACTGCCAGCTCGCGTTCGACGAGCTAAAAAACTATCTCGCTAGTGTGCTGATATTAACCAGGCCCGAGGAGGGCGAGGTCATAGAACAGTACCTCTCGGCAAGCGACGAGGTGGTCAGTTCGGTACTAATAAAAGAAGTAGATCGGGTCCAACGACCCATCTACTATGTTAGTAAAATTCTGCAGGGAGCAGAGACGAGATACCCGCAGATAGAAAAGCTGGCATATGCACTGATAATTGCAGCTCGGAAACTCTGCCCATATTTTCAAGCTCACACTGTCATCGTCTTGACTAACAAACCTCTAAGGCAAGTCCTGCTCAAGCCCAAGGTTTCCGGTCGGCTGACGAAGTGGGCCATCGAGCTCAGCGAGTACGACCTCTAGTATAAGTCGCGAACTACTATTAAGGCCCAAGCCTTGGCAGATTTCATCGTCGAGTGCACATTTAGCTTCGAAGTCCCTAGGCAGGTCGAGCCCAAGATCCCCAGTTTGGGTGAGCCCGGAGCTCTCAAGCCAATAGAGTCCGGACCCCGTGAAGTAGCAGCCAGGGTGGCATCTCTCCTAGTTAGGCCTAACGCGAACTGGGATGAGGAGCCCTGGATCCATCATGTAGATGGCTCCTCGAACCAACAAGGCAGCGGAGCTAGAATAGTGTTGCGCGGCCCGGGTGGCACAAAATTGGAATACGCACTACGCTTTGAGTTCCTGGCATCCAACAATGAGGCGGAGTACGAGGCATTGATAGCTGGGCTGAACCTAGCGCAAAAGGTAAGAGCAAAACACATAGTTATCTGCAGCGATTCCCAACTTGTGGTCAACCATGTCATAGGTGAATACGAAGCACGCGACCTAACTATGATCGCCTACTTAGCAAAAGTAAAGAAAACTCTACTCAACTTCCAGTCACACTTCATCAGGCAAATCCCGAGGTCAGAGAATACTGAGGCCAACGCCCTATCCCGATTAGCCAGCATCAGTCACAACGCCTTGAGAACCATGTACATAGAGGACTTACCTCGGCCTAGCATTCTCGGTGGGGCAGAGGAGGTCGCTCCCATCCTTGAAGCAGAGCCAAGCTGGATCGACCCACTCATGAGCTTCTTGCTAGATGGAACCCTCCCTGCGGACCGTAATGCAGCCAGGAGGGTGCAGCGCCAGGCAGCCAAATATGTCATAATAGATGAACGGCTGTACCGACGGTCCTACACGCTCCCCTACCTACGCTGCTTGCGACCTGCCGAAGCCGAGCTCGTACTCCGCGACACTCATGAAGGGTTGTGCGGCGGACACTTGGGGGTAGAGCTCTCGCCCAAAAGGCACTTCGACAAGGGTACTACTGGCCGACGATGAAGGCAGAGGCTGTTGAGCTCATCAGAAAATGCGACAAATGTAAGAAGCATGCCAATATCCACCATCAGCCAGCCGCCAACCTCAAGTATCTCACCAGCCCATGGCCCTTTGTGCAATGGGGCATCGACCTCCTAGGTACATTCCCGCCAGCAACAGGTGGGAGGAAGTTCCTAGTGGTGGCGGTAGATTACTTCACAAAGTGGATAGAAGTTGAACCTCTTGCAACGGTTACAGCCCGAAACGTACAAAACTTCTTTTGAAAGAACATAGTATGTCGTTTCGGGTTACCTCGGGTACTGATCACCGACAATGGCAAACAGTTCGAGGATATCAAGTTTCAGGAATGGTGCCAAGATATGGGGATTCGGCAAAACTTCACATCGGCCGCGCACCCGCAGGCAAACGGTCAAACAGAAGTAATGAACAGAGCCATCCTCCGCGGACTGAAAGCACGACTAGACCGAGCTAAAGGGTTGTGGGCGGACGAGCTACCAAGTGTTCTATGGGCTCACCGAACTACGGAAAAAACCGCCACAAGAGAAACCCCCTTTAACCTCACCTACGGCACCGAAGCGGTAATCCCGGCGGAGATCGAAGTACCTACGCTGCGACTAGAAGCTATGACAATCGGACAAACGGAGATGAGTTACGTACCAACCTCGACCTACTGGACGAGGTAAGAGACCTCACGTACATCCGGACCGCAGCTTACCAGCAAAGAATAGCTCAGTACTACAATGCTAGAGTAAGAAAGCGGAACTTCCGCGTCGGCGACCTGGTTCTCCGTAAGATCATGGCACCCGAGCCCGGCGTAGGAAAACTTGGACCGAATTGGGAAGGGCCCTACAGAGTAAAGAGAGCGCTCGGGGGGGCATACGAGCTTGGAACTTTAGAGGGCAAACAAGTACCCCGAGCGTGGAACATCGTTAACTTGAGGCGATACTACCTATAGACCACCAAGCGAAGTGGACCAAGCCGCTACCGGAGCCTAAGGGCTAGGATGGCGAGCTAACAAGGACCTCGGCATGGGCAAACAAGGGCAAAAAAGTGCAAACTAAAAGCTCAGGCAGTGCCAGCAACGAACTAGTAGGGGTATCGACATATGGTCAGTTTGGCAATACGGCCAGTTCGGAGGAAAGAGTGACCAAACACAACCAAAAGAAAATCATTTCATTGCAAAATACTTTGTGTACATTTCCAAAAAAAAAAAACAAGAAAAGCGAGCTCACAGGCCCAGAGGCACTTCTTCACCATCAGAAGGCACTTCAATGATACCCGAAGGCCCTGCCTCGTCCTCAGAATCCGGCTCATCGTCAGCAGCGTTGGCCATCTCCTGAGTAATGTGCGAAGTGGTTATGGCACTAATATCAAGCTCGGGGTACGTATTCCAGATCATCCACCGACTCGATTTAAAGCCCCTTCTGTACGAGCCCACCATCAGGTCATCAAAGCACGACGAGGCGATGTATTGATCGACGGCCTTCTTCTTGGCATCCTCGATGCCTTGGGAAAAGATCTGTGTTCTCTCCCTAATATCCTCCGGAAGGTATTCAACCTGATGCTGCAAATCCAGCCTCAGGTCCGCCATGTGCTTCACCACAACTCCCATGGCCTTGGCATCTCTCTGAGACCTCACCTGCCTGGCCTGTGCAGCGCAAGAAGCCGCCTCAGCAGCTCGAGAAGCCACCTCGGCAGCACGGGAAGCCTCTTCGGCAGCTCGTGCCTGCCTCGAGCTCCTTTCCACTTGGGCCGCCAAGGCATGGATAGAAGAATTCACCTACCAAAGGGAAAAACAACAAATGATCAAAAGAACGATAGCAAGAAAGATAAAAGCAAAGAGCCCGACAAAGAGATCGCTGACTTACCACCATGGCATGAGTGGCAGCACGACAAGCCACCTGGTTCAAAGGAAGATCGGTCCATGTCGTGACCTCCTCAGGGTAAATGGCCTCCCAACTCTTCTGAAGAGCGTGGTTCGGCGACAACACGCTCCTGAATTCGCCTTGGGCTCCCGAGCTTGAGGGCCCAGCTCACGTATAAGCAGACCCAGAGTAAGCAGGAGCCCCCATGTAAGTAGCCTCGGCATAAGGGGCCCCTGTCGCTTCTTGCGTTGGAGGGGCCATCTCGGGCTCCATGGGCGGATCCACTGACGGGTAGTTTGGTACCTCAAGCTCCGCACCTCGGGGCAGCTCGCTTCCTCCTCTTCATGGCGTGAAACAGGTTCCCACCACGAGTCTTCTCTGAGTCCATCACACCTGCAAAAGAGCTCGGCATCAGGAAAATGAAAGAACATAGCAAAACAAAAGACAACCTCTGAGTAAGGAACCTACCCGAACTCAGACCGGCCTCGATGAGCTTGGCCTCCGTCAGGTAATGGTGGCATTTTAGCCCAAGCCGTAACCATTGCCGGAGGCCCTTCTCTGTCTCCTTATCAAGCGTAACACCGGCATCAGGGGCAGCCAACCCCCACCTAGTTTGGAACGGCCACCCCAATGCACTTTGCACCCCGAAGTAGTCCCATTTCCACGCCGAGACCTTGTTGGGAAGATCGTGTAAAAGCTTAAAACTCGGGCAAGGAGACAGGTAATATGCCCGCCTACGCCCGGGAAGGAGACCCACTTGCTTCTTAAGCATCAGAATGGAAGAAAAAATCTCCAAGTCTAAAGGCAAGACCTGTTCGCAAAATAAGGAGATTGTCCCCACCAAGTTACGAATAGAATTCGGGTGAAGCTGGCCGACAGTAACGCCGAAGTGGTTCATGACCTCGACTATAAGGGGGTGGAAAGGCAGGCGCAACCCAGTAGCGAGCTGCTCCCGAAATATCACGATCTCATCAGGACCGTGTTCCCAAGGGAAACTGCCCGAGGGTATAAAATAGGTGTACTCCCTAGGCAAGTTAAACTGGGTAATAAGGGAATGAAGCCCCTCAGGCGTCATGGTCGAGGGTCCAAACTTGTCCAACGTTCGACCTCGACGGGAGGAGGACGCCAAACTACCCAAGGCGACTCGGCCTATGGGTTCGAACTCTTCCTCGAGCTCTACCTCAGGCTCACTAGGACTATCGGGGGATGCAACTCGATTCGTAGAACCTGCATCTGACCCCCTTGAAGAACTGTCTGAACTATTTGAGCTAGACATTGGGAGGAGGAGATGGATTCCAGGAAAGTACTCACCCAGAAAAAAAAAAAAAAAAAAAAAAGCAAACGGACTATGGGAACTTGAACGCGAGCTAAAGGCTTGAACGCGAGCTAAAGACTTGGTCGCGAGCTCAAGAAGCAAAATGCAGGAGAATGACAAAGCGAGTGGGGTCCCCCACTATTTATACCCATAGTAACCAAAATTCAACGGTTCTGATCAAAGCAAATCCAACGGCCCGCAATCACGCTGACCGCACGTTTCCTGAGACCGAGACGTGACCGGCCGCACGTCTCCTAAGACCGAGACGTGACTGGCCGCACGTCTTTTTGAAACTGAAAGGGCGTCGGCACACGTCGCCTCGTATTTAAGGTGGCAGCGGCGTGTTTTTTCAAATTTGAAAAGATGCCCACTGTCGTGCCTCCCAGCGGTGCACTTTTTTAAATTTTGAAATAAGCGCACGCTGTCACATCTGTCAGCATTTGTAGACGGATTGGCGCGTTTTTTGGCGCTCGAGGAAATCCTGGCGGACGCGCACTTCGTGCTGATGGTCAAACCAGTCCAAAGTACGGGTCAAATCCACCTGCCACCTCGCGAACTCCACGCGCCAGGGCAAGCCCCTTTGCGCGAGGAGTGGGGGGCAATTGACAAAGGAAGATTTGGCCCGACCTCGTAACCACTCAACACGTGGCAAAGGCAACAGCTCAGGACAACAACACGCCCAAGGCGCAAGCTCCGAAAGGAGGAACCAGCTGTCCGAACTCCCTACAAGGAGCCCGAACTCCCTACAAGGAGCCCGAACTCCCTACAAAGAGCTCGAACTCCCCGCAAGGAACCCGAGCTCACTCTTAGACCCCGAGCCTTACGAAACAACCCAAACTGACCCGCCCCATGGCAGTTCGGGCCACACCTCCATCCAAGCTCAAGACTTCACCTTGGACACCACTCCAACACTTCGCCTCCAGGACGCCGAACTGAACAACCGTACCTTACACCAAAGGAGTCCGTATCTTGAGGCGGCACACCTGACTGACTTGGGATCTGACGCTTGACAGTCGCACTTCAACAGCCACCTGCCACCACCATCTCCAGTTACAGAGACGGCTTCGACAAAGAGAGCAGTGGCGGTTCTGCCCCAGCAGAGGTGATGACACCCGAACTGGCAGAAGTGCAGGGGTAATCATACCCGACTTGACCGAAGCATAGGAGTGAGTGCGCGAAGTGGTTATAAAAGGCTCCCTTCCCCCCGAGAAGAAGGTATGTGAACTTTGCGCCATCTGGTTTTATCTTGCCTTTGAGAGAATACTAACTTGAGCTTCAGAGCAATCTCACCGGGTTCCTCCCTGGAGATTCCTCATCTTCTCCGTTTCAGGCTCCCTGTTGCTCCAGTCAGAGGCAATGTCGTTGACAGCTAGGACCGGCCAGATTGCGCACCATCAGATAACAAGCCCATAAGCGTCAGACCTTATAGATACCCCTATTACAAAAAAAAAAAAAAAAGAGAGAGAGAGAGAGATTGAGCATATTGTAAAGGAGTTGCTGAAGGAAGGGGTGATACGGCCAAGTACTAGTCCTTTTTCATCCCCTATTCTTTTGGTCAGGAAGAATGATGGTGGGTGGAGAATGTGTGTAGGTTACAGAGCCCTGAACCAAGTGACCGTGAAGAACAAATTCCCAATGCCTGTAGTAGACAAACTCTTGGATGAACTGCAAAGAACTGTAATTTTTTCAAAGATGGACCTGAGGTCGGGTTATCATCAAATCAGAGTCAAAACCGAGGATGTTCCGAAGACAACCTTCCGCACACACGAAGGCCATTACGAGTACTTGGTTATGCCCTTTGGGCTGTCTAATGCCCCCTCAACCTTCCAATCTCTTATGAATTCCATCTTTAGAGATTTTCTTAGAAAATATGTGTTGGTGTTTTTTTATGATATCTTAATTTATAGTAAATCTCGAGAGGACCATGTTGAACACTAGAAGAAGATATTGGAAGCTCTCAAACAACACCAACTACATGCAAGAAGAAGCAAATGTCAGTTCGGGGTTGAAAGGATCAAGTATCTAGGCCACATAATATCACCATTGGGGGCAGAAGTAGACCCAGCTAAGATTGAAGATGTTCTTCACTGGCCCACACCCAAGGGAGTTAAAGGCCTTAGAGGTTTCCTAGGTCTCACTGGTTACTACAGAAGATTTATCCAGAATTATGGCATCCTAACCAAACCACTAACACAACTGCTTAAAAAGGGAGGATGGAGATGGAGTGACGAAGCCGAGGAAGCTTTCAGGAAACTCAAGAGAATCGTGACCACGAAACCAGTACTAGCTCTCCCCAACTATCAAGAACCATTTATAGTGGAGACCGATGCTAGTGGAATTGGAATAGGAGTTGTTCTCTCTCAGCAAGGGCGTCCAATAGCCTTCTTCAGCAAGGCACTACAAGGAAAGTACCAATCCTTGTCAACATATGATCAAGAATTGCTAGAAGTAGTGATAGTAGTGCAAAAGTGGAGGTCCTATCTCCTGGGTCAAAGGTTTAAAATTTTGACAGACCACAGGAGTTTAAAGCATATTTTAGAGCAAAAGATTACAACTCCAAACCAATAAAGACTTATTAGCAAACTTCTGGGTTTTGATTATGAAGTTTTCTACAGAAAAGGGCCAAACATTTCAGTTGCAGATGCTCTATCGCGCAAAGAAGCAAGGGAAGTAATGGCCATATCTGCTCTAGCTCCAAGCTGGATTGAAGAGCTCAAGAGAGAGATAGCAGAAGATGATATCAGACGTAGCCAAGGAGCCCATAGGAAAATACTCAATTAAAAATGAGCTGCTTTGGAAGGGGGAAGCTAGTAATTAGTCCAAATTCAATATTTAGAATGAGACTTTTTGAGGAAGCCCACTCAGACCCAGGGGGAAGACATTCAGGGTACTACAACACCCTACAAAGATTAAGGAAGATTTGTTATTGGAATGGCTATCAAGCTGAAGTTAAATATTGGGTAAAGGAGTGTGAAATCTGCCAGAGAAACAAAGTAAAAAACCCACCATGCCCCGGACTGCTACAACCTCTACCCATTCCAGAACAAGCATGGTCTGAACTCTCAATGGATTTCATTGAAGGCTTACCCTCTTCCATTAGGAAAACTACCATTTGGGTAGTTGTGGACCGATTAACTAAGTTTGCACACTTCATTGCCTTAACCCACCCATTCTCTACTTCTGACCTGGCCAAGGTATTCATCCAAGAAATTTTCAGATTGCATGGAATGCCCAAGACAATTGTAAGTGATCGAGACCCTCCGTTCACCAGCAACTTTTGGAGAGAAATTTTCAAACTTCAGGGAACACAGCTACATATGAGCTCTTCATACCACCCTCAGACAGATGGGCAGACAGAGGTCCTTAATAGGACTTTGGAAACCTCCTTAGATGCTACACCAGTGAACAACCACAGAATTGGAGTAGAAGGTTGCCTTTAGCAGAATGGTGGTATAACACCACTTTCCATTCTTCCACCAAAACCACCCCTTTTCAGGCACTATACGGATATCCCCCACCAAACTTGATCTCCTACATCCCAGGAACAACTCAAGCACCAGCAGTGGAGGCTGAATTACAGGAAAGGGAAAGGGCTCTGCAAAAACTTAAATAGAATTTACTCTTTGCCCAAGACAAAATGAAGAAAATGGAAAATCGAAAGAGAACAGAAAGGAATTTTAACATCGGAGATTGGGTATACTTGAGGCTGCAACCTTATCGGCAAAGCACAGTGGCAGTTCGTAAGTCTCAAAAGCTAGCAGCTCGTTTTTACGGACCATTCAAAATAACAGAGAAAATTGGTCCAGTTGCATATTGCCTAGTGTTACCAGAAGGCTTCCGTTTACATCCTATTTTCCATGTGTCTTGGTTAAAGGCCAAGGTTGGAGACAGCTCTCATGCCCAAGCCACTCTTCTACCACTAACGGCTGACGAGACACTCCAACTCCAGCCAGCTGCAATTATTGACAGAAGATTGAAACGACAAGGCAACAAGGCAATAACAGAGGTACTGGTTCAATGGCAAAGAACCCCGGCAATATATTCGACTTGGGAAATACTCACGGAACTGCAACAGAAATTTCCTCAGTCTAGCCTTGAGGACAAAGCTGCTTTCAAAGGGGGAGAGAGTGTTACGACACATTGACATGCAGAGGCTAATGTGGTCTTTTGCTCTAGGACAGCTAGTGGAGAGTAGCAGAATTGCAGAGTTTGTTACAGCAAAAATATTCCCTGCGCATCATTAACAATCATTAGCCTTTTTATTTTGTCTTTTCCATTTCGGTTGTAACGGCCATCAAGCCTGAGCTCTATATATGTATCCAACCACAATCGAATGGGTATGAGAGATTTATCTTCCAACAAAACTATCTTTGTTTATTTTTCTTCTGAGAGCCGTGCCTAGCACTATAGCTCGAGGGAAGAAGCCGACCTCGTCCCAACGACGGGAGGAGATCGATATCATGGAGACCCCTGGAAACTTCAGGTCCAGGATGATTTAGTTCCAACTACCGATCACTGAAATAAAAAGCAAAACAACTAAATTGCAATTTTCATTTTCCTATTAACATTTTTGTAAAATCTAGCTTCAGAATTAGGTGGTATTTAATCTAATAAAAACAGGGAACCTGGCCACCTTGGTAAAACAGTCAGAATCAATCGCACCAATTATATCTGTCCATCAGTCCAAATCAATGTTGAATTAGTTCCTAGGAAAAATTATCAAATCAATTTAAACCATGAGGATACATAGCAAATAATCCATATGGAGACTCTATTGTTGGATTTTTTATGAAGGTTCTGTCCAATGACAACATGAATCTACAATGAGAACTAGGTAGCAGCTGGTCAGCTACCACTGATGGAAAGACGGTTAATTTGACTGGCTGAACTCTATTGAGGTTACAAATTTTAAGTTGTAACACCACCCATAGAAAATAGAATTCTAACCATCATCCATGATATGGGAACAGATCCAGCTGATTAAGTTTGCAAATTGAGCTCATGTCCATCATGTAACCACTCTAATAAATATAATAAACAGTTTCCAACATCAAACTTTGAGGTTAAGCATGTTCGACAACATTCATGAACCCAAGCCATTAATATAGTCTTAGAAACATGTCTTGAAATACCTTGAAAGGAAAAAATGCAAGTTTCGTGCATTAAACAAGTACCATGGCTACAAAATACACTAATCACACAATCAAGGTGGTTGTGCCACCATCCACCTCACCAAACTAGATGACCATCAGTGTCCAATATATGTGCAGGTGGGAGGAATTGATCCATATAATCCATATTCCCATAATATCATGACTGAATATCCAAGCAAACCAAAACTCCAATTCTATAATTGGTTTTCTCCTTTCCTTTCTGTTTGACCCAGTTTGTAGATCCAGGTATTAATTAATTAGTAGTCAAAACAAACGCATTATTTCAATGTATTGCCAATTTCTTGAGGTGCTGAAAGGTTCGCTGTTTAATCCACTGTCGATCGTATGGCAGGTAAGCCTGAATTGAGTGGTCATAGCTGCAGTTCCAAACCAAGTAGCATAAGCATCAGTTTCCATACTTTTTTTCCAGACAAGGTACCAGATCTATTACCTCGATTCTATGAGTAGGGTTGGAAATGTACCAGGGCAGATAACGCTGATCCAAGGACAAAGCCAAAAAGTACAATGGACAGGATTAAGCAGCATAGGCCAGCCACCATGACTCGAATACCATCCAATCTAGCCCTAAGTATGGCCAGATTTGACTGGGCTAGGAGCCAAATGCTGATATTTATTTTCTAACACTAGTCCAGAAAAGGAATTACCTTTCCATTTGTGAAATAGAAAATAAAGATAAAACTAAGATACCTAACTCGTTAATCCAGTTTACAACCAAATGCAACCCAATTGTGTTTAGGTCTTCCCAAAACTGATTGAAAATAGTCAGGTGTGCTCCTTGGGGTGGTTTCAATCCACTCCTACATTACAAGTTAATTCTCTTGGAATGCACAATAGATCCTCCCCTCCCAAACATACACAAACACACAAAGAAAAGAAAGAAAAGAAAGAGAGAAACCATCCGACAGAATGCCAAGGCTATGACAGTAGCCACACTCCATATAACCAAGTTTCTGACACAAGATATAATAAATGATCATATCCCGGTATGATTCATTTAATGGTAGGACCTTACTTTGATGTGCTGCCAACTCACATATCAGCAGTATATATGCTCAAGCTATTTCCCTTAATCAAACCTTAAGACTTTCCCAAAAAACAGATGCAAAAAATAATATAATAATAAAAGATTGTTAGTTGGGAATTATATTGAAAAGTAGGTCAGAGTTGTCAGACATACATTAATGCACTCAGGTCTGCAAGCCCATCAATGAAATTGTAGAGATCAGCAATGTCATAAGTAATGTTTCTGATGGCTGGATTGAGTTCCTTAAGCTTCCTCTCATACAGTGCACAGATACCTGTCCATGGTAGATAGAATCATCATACTGTCCAAGGTTGATAGATATCATAATATCTACTAAAAGCAAAAATAAAGAAATAGGAACCAAGGGTTTCCTTGATTAAAATCTAATAAGAAATAAGGGAATTTGTTCAGAAATTCAACTACCATAGAGATGGATTTCTGTAACTGCTAATTAACAACCAAACTGACAGCCCAACTACTTGGAATTTAAATATCTAAAACCCCTAGAACTCATGACTAATTGAACCATTTAGTTTAAAATTTAAACTTTAAAGCTCCTACTTAAAATTCAAATCAGTTGACGTGAATAAAACTCTATCAAGATCTAGCAGAAAAACCAAATGGGATGGGTAAAACCAGGCAAAAACAAAAATGGAAGAATGTTTTGTCAGTACAGAATCAAACCTCAGTCAAAATCAATTGCAACCCATTTGACCAAGAAATCCAAACAAAAGAAAGGTACAAACAAATCCAAACGGTACAAAGATCAGCCAAGAACCAAAGGTAACCATTTTATGTACCAAATCCATGAATCATATACTTTTTACAAGTACAGAAAATTTATGAAAAGACAATCCAATTCAGGACTTTACATTTCAGATACTGATGTAATGATCCAACATGAAGCACAGGACAGAAGTAAATTTCACAAAGCTGAATCTTGTCATGCAATGTAGCCATGGAACAACACATAGAAAGATCTTGGTGAATTTCCTTGGTGATAGAGTAATCTCCATTGGCTATATTCCTCAATATTTAGTTCCAATATGTGCATAGAGGTGTCCAATAACTTTTTTAGGGGGCTAGCAAGGGCGGTGGTTGTTGTTAGGTGCTCTATAGTCCTACAATTAGGATTTTCTACCTCTTTTCTTTTGGTTGGGCTAAGGAAATAAGGGGTGGTCATGCTGGTCTACTGGTCCTTTTAATTTGCCTTTCCATCTACATAAATCCCTTGGTTGCAGCATTAGGCATGCCTGGCTGGCCATACTTTACCACAACAAGACATAATGTTCAACTACAGATGGTTAAATGGTGATGTTTGTGTGCCAGTTTCCTATTTCTGATCAGTGATCACACTACTTACACGTCATGCATCAGAAGACCCTGCAACCTTGCATCATACCTCATACATTTTAAAATATTGCAACTAAGCAGGTGAATGGGAAGACAGATATCCTAAGTTGATTCAGGAAGCCCTCCTTTGCCGTTTCTAACCATATATCAATTATGCTAAGCTGTGGTAGTAGGGTATTGAAGCCCTCCCCATTCAGATTTGAATGCATGTGGCTTGATGTGGATTTTTTTATTACGGGTTTGATGGAAAATCCGTGGAGCTCCATGCATTTTGAGGGGTTGTCTAGTTATGTGATGGGCAGGAAATTAAAAGAGGTGAAGGATAAAATTAAAAAGTTGAATAGGGGGTATTCAAAAAAAATGGAAATAAAAAGGAGGAATGTCTTGCAACTCATAAATCTTAGGATAGGGATGAAGAAGCTTGGGCTTTAAGTGTGAAGGAGAGAAGGGAAAGGAAGCAGCAAAGCAGCTGTTTTCCTAAAAGACTGTTTTCTCAATATGTTGGTGATATTTCAGATTTCATTGATAGGCTAAATTTAAGGTTTAAAGTTTTAGAATATTATTACAAACTTTCCGATGTGTTTTTAAAATCATTATAATTTTTTACAAATGCTTTCCTAAAAGAACCATGGGGAATTGGTGATTGAATAATCAGCTTACTATTTTGATATTATTAACTTACTAAGTCATTATAATTCAAAAGAAAAAGTAAATTGCATATATAACTACAAAAGAATATTCTCAAATTAATCAAAACATATAGTAACAAAAATAGAAAAAAAAAGTGAAAATTGCAAGTAATTGACATATTTAATGATGTGAAGATGGCTAAAAGGATAAAATGGAGACAGAGAAAGACACCATTAAAGTCTCTCAATTTTCTCCTATTTGATTTATATAGTTCTTTGCTATGGTATTTTTAGCCTTAATTGTGCAATTATATTTATTCTAATGATTCTTTGAAGGTTTAATAATTAGTTCCATAATTTTAATTGTGCAATTCCTTGAAATCCAACCTCAACCAAAGCATCTCCGCCTCATCATCTGTCTAGAGTTCATGATACTTTTTACATCCAAGCTACCATCATCGTCATAGTTTTCAAGGCACCAAAGCGAGGCTAGGCAACAAGGGGGGCGCCTTGTCGCCTAGTTGCCTGGGCGGGTGCCTAGGCGATGGATTTTTTATGTAGAAAACATAGTACCATAACCATATTTCCTTAATAATTATTCATAATTTTCATAATAAAAGTATATTCATGTTAAAGTATAGAAAATCAACATATTCATGAGTGTTTAACGAACTGAACCTGTTGAGAGAGCTGAGAAGAAGAAGAAGTGGAAGAAGAAGAGAGGAGAGTCTGATGTGTTCGAATGGGCACAGTTCATCAGCTGGCCCTGTTCACTAATATAAGAGCAATACATAATTTACATGAAAGGACCAGGATGCCCCTGATTAGTGATGGGACACCCAGTCTAATAAAACACAAGATACAATTAGGCCCAGTTACTAAGGCCCATTAACTAGAGACTCTAATACCCAGCCCAGACAAGAGAATAACAACATATCAGCCGAACCAACACTCCCCCTCAAGCTAAGCATGGATGTCAATCATGTTTAGCTTGCCCAGTAAGTCCAAAAATTTCACTGTGGTTAGCCCTTTAGTTAAAACATCTGCAATTTGCATCTCTGAGGGAGTGTAAGGAATGCAGAGTTCTCTTGTGACTATTCTTTCTCTAACAAAATGGTTGTCTATCTCAATATGTTTTGTTCTATCATGTTGCACTAGGTTATTTGCAATGTTGATAGCAGACTTGTTGTCGCAGTACAACTTGAGAGGACACTCAGTCTTCACTCCCAGTTCACCAAGAAGAATTTTAAGCCACAACAGTTCCGCAACACCATGAGCCATAGCTTGATATTCTGCCTCTGCACTAACCTTGCAACAACATTTTGTTTTTTACTTCTCCATGTAACTAGATTTCCCCCAACAAAAGTGCAGTAACCTGAAGTCGACTTTCTGTCACCCACAGAACCAGCCCAATCTGCATCAGTATATCCTTCAACTTCAATTCTATTGTTTTTTCTGAACAGAATCCCTTTCCCAGGGCAAGACTTCAAATATCTGAGGATTCTTTCTACAACCTTCATGTGAGGAATTTTGGGATTGTGCATAAACTGGCTGACAACATGAACGGCATAAGCAATGTCGGGACGAGTGAGGGACAAGTAAATTAACTTCCCCACTAACTTCTGGTATCTCTCCTTATCAGGGTAGTCCTCTCCCACTGTCTCCTGTAGACCATGATTCGGTTCTATTAGAGTATCTGTTGGCCTGCACCCCAACATGCCTATCTCTTGTAGAAGGTCAAGGATGTATTTCCATTGACATATATAGATGCCCTCTTTGGATCTAGCAACTTCTTTCCCTAGGAAGTACCTCAGTTGACCCAGGTCTTTGATTTTAAATTCAGCAGCTAGGACCTCCTTCAGTCTGTTGATCTCCTCCCTATCATCCCCAATAATTACCATATCATCTACATAGACGATAAGAGCAGTAAGTTTCCCATTCCTCTTCTTTATAAATAGAGTATGATCTGCCCCGCTTTGAGTATAACCACCTTTCTTCATGGCTCCACATAGCTTCTCAAACCAGGCACGAGGGGACTGTTTAAGGCCATATAGTGCCTTTCTCAGTCTACACACTTTTCTGCTAAATTCATAACCTGGTGGAGGATCCATGAATACCTCCTCATGTAGATCACCATTTAAAAAAGCATTCTTCACATCCAGCTGATGAAGTTCCCACGAGAAGTTGGCAGCTAATGAGAGTAGGACTCTGATAGTGTTGAGTTTTGCTACAGGAGCAAATGTTTCTTTGTAGTCAACTCCTTCCTTTTGAGTAACCCCTTCGCCACGAGTCTAGCCTTGTATCTTTCAATGGACCCGTCCTCCCTATGCTTCACGGTGAACACCCACTTGCATCCAATAGTACCTTTCCCTTCTGGTAGATCTACTAGTTCCCAAGTCCCTGCTTTCATCAAGGCATTCATTTCTTCATTCATAACCTCTTTCCACCTCGGGTCAGACACAACCTCAGAGTACCAAGTAGGAACATGCACAAAAGAGAGAGCAGACACAAAAGAACAATAACTATGGGACAAGTGTGAGTAAGACACAAAATCCGCAATAGGGTATTCGATAGTACAAGAACGAGTAGATTTACGAAGTGCAATTGGAAGATCCAAGTCAGAGGAATTGATAGGATTACCTTGAGTTACTGCGACAGGTTGATCCGAGTCCAATCGGTTGTTGTCATGAGTTGGAGGGCTCTTCTTCCTTCTATTATAGGTAACTCCAATATCTTTCTGCTGCCTGTTGGAGCCTTTAGTAACATTTTCCACATCACTAGTAGTAGTTGGGCCAATGGGAGCCTCACTAGATTCACCTAGGATACCACAACTAGGAGGATCAAGAGGAGAAGATGGAAGATCTGAGGCAGAGAGGGGCACAAAGAAATGGGGAATAGAAGAATCAATCGGAGGGTCATCTTCCATCCTACTAGTCTCCCCCTGAAGAGGATCCGAGGAAGATTGAAAGTAGGATTGAGACTCAAAGAACACCACATCTTTTGTGACATAGCTCGAGGATCCAGTTTTGTCTTCTTTGGATCCTTGACATGTATGAAACATACACACCCAAAGGCCCTTGGCGGAAGAGAAAAAACAGGGAGATGAGGGCAAAGAATCGAAAATGGAGTCTTCATTCCCAAGACCTTAGATGGCATTTGGTTTATCAAATATGATGCAGTGAGGATTGCCTGAGACCAATAGCCTTTTGGAACCTTGTCCTGAAATAATAAAGCTCGTGCAGTCTCCAATAAGTGTCTATTCTTGCGCTCAGCAACCCCATTCTGTTGAGGGGTACTAGCACAAGATGACTGGTGAATCATTCCACATCCTCCATAAACAAGTTTAAGGATCTTTCGAAATATTCAGCAGCATTATCTGACCTGAATTGCTTGATTTTCTTGCCAAATTGTGTTTCAATCATTTTGCAAAATGCCATGGTTACCCACAGCACTTCATCTCGTCTCTTTAATAAGTAGATCCATGTGCATCGAAAATAGTGGTCAATAAAACTGATAAAATATCGATAGCCATCCACAGAAACAATGGGAGAAGGACCCCAAACATCAGAATGCACTAAGTCAAAAGGTGTTTGAATTTCATTACTAGAAGTTGAGTACACAGTTCTACACTGTTTTGATAGTTGATAGACTTCACAAACTAACTTTCGACTTGACACAGGTTGAAACAATTCCGGAAACAACATTTCCAATGACGAGAACTGTAAATTAGTCTAGCATGCCACAGGTGCAGCTTAGATAATGACTCCACATTAGATTGACCACTAGTAGTAGATGTTTGAAGGGCTGAACTGATGTCTGCATCCAGGTAGTAGAGGCCTCCTCGCTCATGGCCGCTCCCAACCGTTCTCTTCGTCAAACTTTCCTGAAAAACACAATGGGTAGGAAAAAAGGTTATGCTATAATTCAAGTTCTTGGTAAGTTTTGAAATAGATAAAAGATTTAAGAGAGATTAGGAACATGTAAGACAGATTTGAGGGAGATGTCCTTGCTTAGGTCAACCACTCCTTTCCCAGATATGGTAGAGAGGGAACCATCAGCAACCTTCATCTTGTCTTGACCAGACATTAAATGATAGGAAGAGAATAAGGAAGACACGTGAGTCATGTGGTCAGTTGCACCGGAATCAATAATCCAGGAGGTTGGATCAATGGAACTAGTTGCACTAAAGGCTGAAACAATACCTGATCTGGCAAGGGAGGTGGAAGCAAGAGAATTTGTCCTTAGGCAGGCCAGTGCCCGGCTAATTACCTCTACCTCATCAGCTGTGAAATCCATAGGCCCATGTCCTTGGGAACCGGTAGTCTGTCCCGAAGAAGAGGAAGCAACTGTGCATGAGTGTTTGGAACCTTCATCACTGTGACTTGCTGCTAGGTTCCCACTTGCCAAATGGCCCTTCTGGTGCTTCTTCTCTTTCCTCAATGCTGTTGGTTTCAAATGAGGGTAGAGAACCCAACTGTTCTCTTTCACATGTTTTTCTCCCCAACAATGAGTACACCTCAGGTGTCTCTTGTCAGAGAACTTGTTCCCCCTTTGGCTTGTAGAAATGAGAGTTGAATGTTCTATAGACTACTCTACTGCTTTAGTCTGGGCATCAACTTGCATCTCCTTTCTTCTCACCTCTTCATTTCTCACAAGATAGTAGACATGATGTAAATCAGGCATCTCATCTCTTCCCAGAATTTGGGACCTTATGTTCTCATATACCGGATCTAGGCCAGCCAAAAATTTGAATGCTCTACCCTCTTCAACTTGTTTGTCGTGTTTCTCCTTATCTCTAGCATTCTCCCAGTCTATGATGAGGTGGTGATCCAGATCTTCCCACAATCCTTCTAATGTAGCAAAGTATGTAGCAACACTCATGTCTCCCTGCTTCAGGGCAGCAATATCTTAATTCAGTCTATAGATTCGGGCATTATTCTTTTTCTGCCCATACATCTTAGACACCTTCTCCCATATCTTGGCAGCTGTGGAGAAGTGTTGAACCGTCCTAGCTACCCTGGGAGTCATTGAAGCAAACAGACAGGGCATGACTATAGCATTCTCTCTTCTCCAAACAGCATATTCAGCACTCCCTATTTCGGGTTCTTTCTTCTGCCCGTCCAAATAGCCTATAAGATCCCGGGATGTGATAAAGAGCATGGCCGAAACAGACCATTCCCTAAAGTTGTATTCATCAAGTAACACACTTGTTATTTGTAGGCTGTGCAAATTAGAGTTCTCCAGATTAGAAGACCTCCCACTAGTCCTAATATCTCTAGAAGAAACTTCCCCAGATATGGAAGACATCTTCTCCGACTTGCAAGAGTACCAAAACTGTCACACAGGTTATGTGAAACCTCTTCAGACTTCCGGACCTTGCAGCACTGTACCTAAGGGTCTGTTTTAGGGCTGTAATACCCTTCCCACTCTGCTGTACTGCTCCACTCACTACTGTCGCAAGCTGCCACTTACAGTTGAAGTGCCGAGCCAAAAAAAAAAACTCTGCTGTGTTTGGCCACTGTTGCCGCAACCCTGACCTAGCTGTTGTGGTTTCTACCACACACCAATCACTGCTATCGCAGGTTAACCTTCACCCACGAACTGCTCTAGGACTGCTGAAATCAGTCCTCTCTTCTAGATCTGTTTTACACAGATCTCACTTAGCCGAATGGCTACACCTTGCTCTATGTATCTCTTAGGGCATCAGCTACTGGGACTAACTCCCCTTGGGCCCTACAACCAAGGGAAACCTTAGGTATAAGTTCTGCTGTGTTCTACGACCAGACCTAGGGTTTCTTTGCAGTACCAAGATAGAAAGAGAAGTGCGAGACAGCTGCTGTAACCAGGCGAGAGAGGTGTTCTACGACCAGACCTAGAGCTCTGATACCATGTTGCCGAACTGAACCTGTTGAGAGAGCAGAGAAGAAGAAGAAGTGGAAGAAGAAGAGAGGAGAGTCTGATGTGTTCGAATGGGCACAGTTCATCAGTCGGCCCTGTTCACTAATATAAGAGCAATACATAATTTACATGAAAGGACCAGGATGCCCCTGATTAGTGATGGGACACCCAGTCTAATAAAACACAAGATACAATTAGGCCCAGTTACTAAGGCCCATTAACTAGAGACTCCAATACCCAGCCCAGACAAGAGAATAACAACATATCAGCCAAACCAACAATGAGAAGAAAAAGAAAGAAAACAAAATTCAAAAAATATAGGGGTTGAACCCTTATTTTTGTTATAGGAAAAGAAGAAAAGTAGTAGTAGTGCTTGGCGATAATAATAAAAAGAAATGTGTTGATTAGACAAAATTTTAAGTTCTTCCTTACTTATTGGTTCAGGTTTTGAAGTCTTTGAGAGTTCAATACAGCATTTACAATGTTTGTATTGATTAAACCCTAACAAGTAAGAAAATAATAAAAATAAATTAGTATATAAACACACAAAATAAATATTTAAGTTTAATAGTGCCTATTTTATAATTATAATGTCAAAAATAGAGAATAAAAAAGTATTTTGTAATACATAGTACAAAACTGCTCGCCGATTAGGTGAGGCAAACCTCAAAGGGTGCCTTGTCACCAAGTGGGCTTGACAACTATGATCATTGTTCTCATCTATCAACTTTTTCCTTAAAAATATATATCCCATAATGTTGTCCTCTCTCATGGATAAATGTTGCAGTCCTTAGTCTTTGCCCCATTCACATTGATACATGCAATACCTATAAAACCACAAATTTCTTTTTTTTTTTTTTTTGAAACAAGTAATGTGAGAATTTCATTAAGACAAAAAAAACATGTACAACAAGGAGCTGACACAGGGATTTACAAAAACTGCACCAGCAGAACTATACCCCCAAACCCTGATTTACAAAAAGATTCCCAACAGCAAAAAAAGAACTAAAATTTCTGTCCTTGAATGCATTGTTTACTGCTAACCAAGAAAACATTTTTCCCAAAACTTTCTGAAACACTGTGTCTGAAGAGCTGTGCTGCTTCTTGAAGATCCTAGCATTCATCTCCTGCCAGATGCACCAGAAAACTGCAGGAGTCAGGTTCCAAGCCAACTTTCCCTCTTTAGTGAGACCTTTGACTCTCCAACTCTTCACAAAATCTGCTACTGCTTCAGGGCAACAGCTGTTCACCTCATACAAGTTCTTGACTTTATCCCAAACCTCACAGGAGAAACCACAATGAAGTAGCAGATGGTTGACTGACTTAGTGTGGTTCTGACAAAGCACACTGACAGTTGTGTCCAGCAGCATACCCTTCTTTTCCAGATAATCCCTAGTAAAAATCCTGTTCAAGTAGGCTGTCCAGACAAAAAACGCCACCTTTGTGGGCACACCCTTACACAGAGAGGTTGTTTCCAAGATTTGAACCCCGCTCACCCAGGTTGCAATGGAGCAACCCAACCATTGCACCAAGGTCCACCCTCAAACACTTAATTTGAAAGTTAATTCATCAAAACATAGCAACACTCTAAGTGAGGTGCATCTAGGTTCAGGTGAGGCAAGCCCCAAGTAGGCGATCAAGACTACAATCAGCCTTGAATTCTAATGGATTTCAGATTAGGAAATGTAGAAGAAAAGTAAGGAAAAGAAGAAAAGAGAGGAGAAGAACAGGAGAACACAAAGGTTTGAAAGGAGGGACAGATTCTAAATTGATCTGCCGCCGCCACTCTCTTAGTATTTATAGGTTATGTTCAGTACATAGAGGAAAGGACGGATCTGCCCTTAATACTTACATGACAAATAAAGCAAATAACAAACTGAAATAACACGCTGACCACCAACTAACACTAACATGACTGAAACAAATAAGTGCACATACTGTCCTACGAACACAGTGGGGACCACAGTTGTGGGGCCCACATCAGTGTTCTCAACACTCCCCCTCAAGTTGGGAATAGATATTTATCATTCCCAACTTGGATAGGTCTGCCTCTAACTTCTTCCTTGGTACAGCCTTGGTTAGGATATCTGCGAGCTGCATGTTGGATGTGATATACGGGAGACACACTTCCTGTGATGAGACCCTCTCTCGGGAAAAATGTCGATCAACTTCGATATGCTTAGTTCTGTCATGCTGCACTGGATTGTGAGCTATATTAATAGCCGCTTGATTATCACAATACAGCATCAAGGGCTTCTCATAATCAATACCCAACTCTTCAAGTAGTGATCTCAGCCATAGGATTTCAGCCACTCCGTTAGCCATCGACCTGTATTCAACTTCGGCACTAGAGCGGGAAACAACACTTTGTTTCTTACTCCTCCAAGAGACAAGGTTACCTCCCACAAAGGCATAATATCAGAGGTAGACCTCCTGTCATCAGCACTCCCAGCCCAATCAGCATCTGTATAGACCTCCACCTTCATGTGATTATCGTTCTTGAACAGTATACCCCTACCCGGGCATCTCTTTAAATATGCTAATATTCTCTCTACCGCAAGAAGATGAGTAGTTCTAGGGGAATGCATGTACTGGCTGACAACACTAACTGCATAACTGATATCTGGTCGAGTGAGGCAGAGATATAGGAGCTTTCCAACCAACCGTTGGAACATAACTTTGTCTTCAAGAGGCTACCCGCCCTCTGCACTGATCTTGTGATTCTGTTTAATGGGTGTATCAACAGGCTTGACACCTAACTTTCCAGTTTCCGCCAACAAATCTAGAACATATTTTCTCTGAGAGATAAAGATCCATTCTTTAGATCTAGCAACCTCAATACCCAAAAAGTACCGTAGTGCACCAAGATCTTTCACCTCAAACTCTTGATGAAGGAGCTGTTTGAGGGACTCAATCTCACTACTATTATTTCCTGTCACTACAATATTATCCACATATACAGCAAGCAGGGTCAAAGAGGAGTCCACCCTTTTAATGAACAGTGTATGATCTGACTGGGCTTGTACATAACCAAATTTTCCAATGGCTAGTCTGAATCTATCAAACCAAGCTCTAGATGACTGCTTTAATCCATACAATGCCTTATTCAGTCGGCAAACCTTCTTACCTGTCTCTGTATCATAGAATCCATGAGACAACTGCATGTAGACCTCTTCCTGTAAGTCTCCATTCAGAAAAGCATTTTTAACATCCATCTGGAACAAGGCCCAAGAATAACTTGCTGCAAGGGATAATAGAACTCAGATGGTGGTCATCTTGGCTACCGGGGCAAAGGTCTCCAAATAGTCTATACCATAAGTCTGGGTGAATCCCTTTGCAACCAGCCAGGCTTTGTACCTTTCAATGGAGCCATCAGCATTATGCTTCACAGTAAATACCCATCTACATCCAACTGGCTTCTTTCCTTTGGGTAGGTCAACTAGCTCTCAAGTGTTATTTTTCAATAGGGCATCCATTTCAACTTGCATTGCATCTTTCCACTCTGGAACTGATAAGGCTTCTTGCACAGTTCTGGGAATAGGGACATTGACAATGGAAGTGAGATAGGACCTGTAAGAGGGAGATAGGCGATCATAGGATAAAAACTGGGAAATGCAGTGAGTTGTAGATGTGGTGCAATGTCGTTTCCCTTTACGGATGGCAATAGGGAGGTCAAGGTCATCCGCAGGAGGGGAAGTGGCAATAGTGGAAGGTGTCTCAATGGGCCCTGGGACTGTAATACCTGGATCTAGAGCCGTAGAAGGAACTGGAGCTGGCCTGGACTGCCGATGACCGAGATCAACCTGCCTGCATCGCCTGTGATAGACTTTCAACTCCTGATCCCCCTGACCACCCTCACCATTACAGCCCTCACCATTACAGCCTTCATCACCCAATGGAATAGGTAGAAGAACAGCCTCAGATGTGTTAACCCCACTCTCACTGCACTCCCCCTGAGGAAAAAGACCCAAATCCCCACTCTCACTGCTCTCCCCCTGAGGAGAAACCCTAGGATAATAAGGTGTCTCCTCAAAGAATGTGACATCCATGGAGACAAACTTCCTCCCGGAAACAGGATCATAGCAACAATAACCCTTTTGAGTTTGTGCATAACCGAGGAAAATGCATTTGGAGGCCTTAGGGTCAAACTTGGAATGATGGGGCCCGAGAAGCTGAACGAAACAAGTACAACTAAAGGTTTTAAGAGGAACAGTAAACAACTCCTCGTCTGGGTATAGAAGTGTAAAAAGGGGTTTCATATCAAGGACCCGGGAAGGAACCCGATTAATCAGATATACTACCGTGAGGATAGCATCACCCCAGAAGCGAATAGGTACATTGGAGGTAAACATAATGCTTCTAGCCACCTCCAAGATGTGCCTATTCTTCCTTTCGGAAACCCCATTCTGCTATGGTGTATGAGGACAAGTGCTCTGGTGAATAACCCCATGATTAAGGAGGTAAGAAGTTAATGGCTTAGCAAAGTATTCCTTTGCATTATCGGATCTGAGAACTTTGATTTTGGCCCCAAATTGGGTTAGAATCATCTGATGAAAGTTTTGGGTCAGAGCGGGAACCTCATCTCGAGAACGCATTAGATAGACCCAAGAAAAACGGGTATAGTCATCAACAAACAACAGAAAATATATGTACCCACCCATAGAAGGGATGTGATATGGCCCCCAAACATCAATATGCACAATATCAAAAGAATTATTACTCCTTTTATTACTCAAAGAATAAGATGTTCTACAATGTTTGGCAAACTCACAACTCTCACATCTCAACTTCGACATCTCAACAGACTCAAATAAAGCAGAAAACAGACTCTTCAAAGACCGGAAAGATAAATGACCTAATCGATTATGCCAAAGCATAACCGCACTCACAAACTAAGAAACAAAGGACTTCTTATCCACTAGCTCTTCCCAACGAGAACTCTCTCCGAGCAGATAGATCCCATTCGTCTCACGGCCAAACCCAATCACCTTCCTCGTCTCCAAATCCAGAAAAACACATCAGTCGGGGAAAAAGGTTACTGAACAGTTCATATGTTTGGTAATACTATTGATTGAAAGCAGGTTAGTATCAATCTTAGGAATATGCAAGACAGAAGATAGAGAGATGGTATCAGATAACTTGATGTCACCCTTGCCAGAAATGGGAACAAGAGAGCCATCAGCAATGGATACTTTATCTCTACCAGAGGATAAGTGATAATGTAGTGAACAAGGATGGCAAGCTAGTCATATGGTCGGATGCACCTGAATCTATTACCCAACAGTGTTCAGTATTACCTAGAACTGAAACATGGTAGGCTGAGGCTCGAGTACCTGAATGTGCAAATGCAGATGTGGCAGGGGCTCATGGTGACTGAGATGGCTGAGCTGAATTCCCAACTTCCTTTTCCAACTGTATTAGGGCAGCCCGAACCGCGGCTAAGGTCTCTAGGGGTGTGCCTTTTGTGCCTGAAGAGGATGCTGAATCACTATTCACAGCCACATGAGCATTACCCTTCTTATTTCTCAGTTTTGCTAGGACCAAATGAGGGTGCAGCTTCCAACAAGTATCTTTTGTATGCTTGGGTTTCTTGCAATGTTCACATACCATATCCCGTTTGTCTTCCTTCTTCTTGTCCCTTTCTGTATCACCCCCTGACTTAGGTTTAACAGATGTCAGGGTTGGGGAAAAGGGCTGAGGTTGCATCATAACTTTCCTCCTGGTCTCTTCACTATGCACCAGGGAGTATGCTTGAGAGAGGGTCACACTATCTCTGGTCAGTATTTGTTGCCTCACAATGTCATAATCTGAATTCAGGCCAGCCAGAAATTCAAATACCCTATTCGTCTCGACTTGCTTTCTATAAGTCTGTGCATCTTTGGGACTTTCCCACTCAAGAGTCTCTAGATGATCAATTTCATGCCACAAGGATTTCAAGGTAGAGAAGTAGACAGAAACTGGTTTCTCTCCTTGTTTAAGACTATTCACTTCACACTTCAGTTCATAGGCTCTGGCAACGTTAAGGGGTTGGGAATAGGTTTCTTTCATAACATCCCATATCTCCTTGGTTGCCTTTGCCCACAAGTAATTTCGGCTAATATGTGGCTGTATAGAATTACACAGCCATGTCATAACCAAGTAGTTCTCTCGAACCCACTTGGTATACATTGAATCCTCCTTGGAAGGTTCTTTCACATCTCCCAAGAGATAACCTAGTTTTCCCCTACCCCCAATAGCCATCATGGCTGATTGGGCCCATTCCAAGTAGTTTGACCCGTCAAATCTCACAGTTGTAATCTGAAACCCAGTTTCAGATACACTACCATAACTGTTGTTCCCAAAACTACTTTCTCCCTGATTTTTAAACTCCATTCTTGGTCAAGAATCAGTAGTTACGAACTATTAGTGTTACTACAACAGAAAACAGCACTTGAACAGTCGATCACAATCAGAAATCAGTATGGAATCAATGCAGGTCTGATCTGAAACCAATCGGCAATCATAGTAGATGCATGAAACCAGTGTAAATCTGATCTGAAACCAATCGGCAATCACAGTACCAAGCAGTCCGTACAAGTTTTCACCCCCTAAAAGAGCTCGGAACCAAGAGACAGGTCTGAAACCAGTTTAGAGAGCAATCTGAGATGCTGGAACAGAATTAGGGTTTTAATCGTAGGTCTGAAATAAGTGCTCAGCCACACTTTCCAAGGGGTTCACAGTTAGGTCTTGCCATAGGGTCAATGTGAAACCCTAGAATAGATCACCTCTGAGAGAAAACCCTAAAAACAGTTCGGTCACTCCTTCTAGATAGGTCCAACCTATCTTGACTGATAGCAATCTCTAGAAAATAAATAAGACTTACCTAGAGAATTCTGTTCGCTACCTTCCAACGTTGCCTGAACCCTAGCCTTCTCTGATTCTTCCTGATTACCAACACTCTACAAGCCGTGCCAAGTCTTCGAACAGCTGCTAAACTCTTTTGATAACCTCCAAGAATCAGCCAACGAGCACTTCTTTATAAACTTCCAGCCCTAGATATTTCTCATGTGGTCGGCTAGACTAGACTCACATGAGTAACCCTAGATAGGCTCTGATACCAAGTAGGCGATCAAGACTACAATCAGCCTTGAATCCTAATGGATTTCAAATTAGGAAAGGTAGAAGAAAAGTAAGGAAAAGAAGAAAAGAGAGGATAAGAACAGGAGAACACAAAGGTTTGAAAGGAGGGACAGATTCTAAATTGATCTACCGCCGCCACTCTCTTAGTATTTATAGGTTATGTTCAGTACATAGAGGAAATGACAGATCTGCCCTTAATACTTACATGACAAATAAAGCAAATAACAAACTGAAATAAATAACAACTGAAATAACACGCTGACCACCAACTAACACTAACATGACTGAAACAAATAATTGCACATATTGTCCTACGAACACAGTGGGGACCACAGCTGTGGGGCCCACATCAGTGTTCTCTACACCCCACAAATGAGCCTTACCTGTGAGCCTAGGAGTGCCTTTTAAAACACTATGACCACCTTATTGATTCATAATCCATAAATGTTCAGTTTGGTAATCATGGTATTTATAAGCTCTTAATATTTTGAACATATATACAAGGATATAGTTCAAAGAATGATATTTGATACCACCCATGGCTTGGCTTATCGATTCATAATCCATAAATGTTCTTGTTGCTCTGTTCTGAGATGTCTGCATCAAAATAATGGTATGCCTATTGGCCTGCATATGACAAGAAAAGACAGCCACTCAGAACACACTAAACTACAAGAAGTTACAGGTTATTATTTATAAATTTCCAATTCTAAAACAGGAAAAAAGTTGCGGAATATTTATTTTCTGAAATTCATGGCTAAGAGACAAGTAACAAAGAGGACAATTTGATAAATGGTTTATATTAATTAGTTTGCTCTGATAGGAAATAAGTTCAAGATGGGAGAACAAACACAGACTCGGCCACCAACTTTGGTTGGGTGCTAACTCACTCTATAGTCACCTAAAGAACTTCCATGTGAAGTCATACCAATGATGCTCTATGTCATGTTTACTTTAGAAACATACAGCAAATAAAATCAATAATTGGTGCCAGACCCACAATTTCATTCCAAGGCAAGTAGAATCTCTGCATTGGTAAGCATCCCAAAATCACAATATCAAAAATCAACTCTTCACATGTGGTGCTAGATGTGGACGTGCATTTCAATGAACTTTTTGTTTTATAGGACCGGTTACACAAAAAACAGAAAGAACATTAAAAGAAATAAAACATTTCAAATGTAAGAGTATCCAAACTTATTTTAAGGAATGGACTTCATTTAGAGCTCCTACTGTAGATAAGATTGTTCTTGAATGTACAAAATGCTAACAAATATGTTTGGTAGATAAGAGTGTGGAACTTTTGTTTGACTAAAATACCCCAATGTTTGAATTTGATTGCTCTCTAATTGTAAGGACAAAAATGTAATTTGAACAACCATGTTTCTCTTTATTCAAATCCCTCTCATTAAGTCTTATATTTAAGGTATTAACTCCTATTAACATTCATTGAATCCTATTCTTGACTACAACACCCCTTTTTGAATATGGTCCCTCTCTAATTGTGAGGGCACAAAATGTAATTTGAACTATTACATTTCTCTTCATTCAACTCCCTCTCATTAAGTCTTATATTTAAGGTATTAACTCTCATTTTTTCATTGAATCCTATACTAATTAACCATATCAAAAAAAAAAATAAGTGTGACAAAGAATAATTGTCTTTATTGGTGATAGAAATAAAATACAAATTTAAAACCAACACAGAAATGGAGTTTTTTTCCTGGTTGGTTGCAAGTCAACAATTCAACCTTTTTGGGTCAAATACGTAAACCCTTGATGTCATAATTAAATAATAATAAAAAGGGAATAAGAAAGATGAAACACACAAAAGTATAAAAAATACAAAAAAAAAAATTGTAGAAAACATTTGGGCACATCTCTAATATCGTATATTCATCGTATTAAACAAAAATAAGTGTGGCAAATAAGAATAATTTTTATAGACATAGAAATATAAAAAAATGTAGAAAATTTTGGAAAAATATACTTTACTATCATCATCATGTGCAAAGCATGTGATAATAAAACTGTCATGTGCAAAGCACGTGCACACTTACTACTTACTAGTATGCAAAATGTACATATATATCAACATCTTCTGGTGCTTTGTCTATTTCCATTTAATTATAAACTGTACAAACATCCCAAATGCCTTTTCTTTTCTGCACTTTATCTTTCAACTATCTGGTCTTCTTTTTATTGATTCATTCCAGAAAGCAGGAATTGAGGAAGTAATGCCACAGCCTACAGGTTTTTTTACCATCGAAAATACCAAACACACTTTCATTGAGATTATAGGAACCGAAAATTAGATACATCTCTGCCTCTTAGCTAGATGAAGGGCAATAAACAGTACTTACTGTTACACAAATGACTTACAGAGCATAAGAACTAAAACAGAAAAGGCCCAACTGTTTCAGATGGATTCTTTGTTAAATACAACAAATGAATAAAGTTCCTATAGAAAACTTCCTGCTTGCACAATCTATTCCTACAAAAGCAACATGAAGCTCGGTATAACCAAAACACTGCAAAAAAAAAAAAAATACCTTTATTGGATTCCCAGGAATCCCAAGAATGACAACACATGTGCACTTCCCCCATAATGTACCAGCAACGAACAACACATATCAACATTTTCAGCATATCAAGTCACATTAAGACTACAATTATCTCCATTCTCTAATTCAAGTGCAAACATGGAAAATCACCTAGCACCCAAGCACCACCCAAAAAAGTTCCTGCACCTACACTCAGATAAAGACCACTGTCATCAAACTAGGAAAAGATCGCCCTATTCAAAACTAATACAACTTCCAAATAAACCACCAGGCACCAACACTCAAAGAACTCGTCTTGTAGGCCAAACAACCATTGCAATTCACCCTCCTCTAATTAAATTTTATTTTATCTTCAAAAAAAAAAAAACAATTCACCCCCTCTTATAAACCCGTTCTCAGAATACCACCAATCAGTGTTCACTATCAAAAACCCAGAAAGTCAAGCTCAACCATGAAGTTTTGGTCATTCAATCATCAAAAAAATCATTGCAGAAAAACCCAAATATGCAACAGCTTAACTGATTCTTCATTTACGAATAGCAAAAATCCCTAATTTCCTATAATAGTTGGTGATTTACATACTATTTCCTGATTAAAAGAACACAAAGCTGAAAAAACGGAAAAAGAGAATCACTTACCATGTTGAGCGACGGACGGAGATCAAAGAGAGAGTGTTTGTTGCAGAAATTGGATTCTACGGAGAGAACGAAGAGAGCTTGCTATGGGATTGCGTCTTGCAGACAGAATCTGTCACACGACACGCCTGAAACGCAAGAAAGAAGCAGATTCCATTCCCTCCACCTAGAGTCCAAAGACCCCATAACCAAAAGTTTCCTTTCGTCTGCACTTTCTGGAAACTTTTGTAAAACACCATGAATTTTACAATATTCATGATTTTCCCCGCAGCTATTTTAGTATTTTCGAGAAAAGTGCTTACGTAAAAATGCGGCAGGCAGCAACGTCATAGTATTTTCGTCCCACTGAAATCAGAGAGTCCTGCTGAAGCTGAATGGCTGAACCGCTGAAGTACAAATATCAAAAAGACAAAAACGAATAGCTGAAGTATAGTCAACTTTCCGTTTGAGAGGGACAAAAACAGAATTCGCCCCGTACATTGAGCTGCATTGACTGAGCCGTTTCGGAAAGAACTTTATCTATACGAATTGAGGGTGTTTTAAAAGATCCTGATTCTTATGGTTTAATAAATGCTTTATTTTAAAGCTTTTTTTTTATTGAAGCAGTTTTTTTTGGAAAATTTTCCGATACATACTTTGGGTATAGTGTGTGGTCCCCAAATTTTAAAATGCTATAATTCACCACCCAAACTTCAAAACGAGACAATTCAGTATATTATGTTAACTAACCGTTAATCAGCCATTAAGTGACATTTTAAAAAAATACAAATATCATTTAAATGTCATTTAATCTTCTTTATCAACTATCTAAACATTGACAAAAAAAATTAAAATGCCAACTCAAACGTTTAGATGGTTGATAAAAAAAATTAAATGACACTTAAAGGGCATTTGTATCATTTTCAAATGTCACTTAACAACGGGTTAATTGCTAATTAATGGCAGGTACTGGATTGTCATGTTTTGAAAGTTCAAGTACTGAATTGTCACATTTTAAAGTTTGGGGTCAAAATTACAATAGGCACAAAGTGTAGGGTATTTTGTTACATTCAGGAACTTTCCTTTTTTTTTTGTTACATTCATGCAGAATGAATAGAGCTATTATTAGGGGATTTTGAGAAGGGAGAAGTTGGTCAATGGGATTTTGATTCCCATTAACCAAGAATCACATGTTCTTTTTTCAGATTTATGTGAAGAATAGGAAAAGTTTATTCAGGTAAATAATACCCATCTCCTTAGTGGGTAAATAACTTTCCCACCTGAGGGAAAATTGCCAACATTTTAATGGGACAAAAATGCCCCCTTTAATAATGGATTTTTATGGCTAAAATGATTATTGCCTTATTTACACGGGAGATAAAAGAACATGGGTAAATGCACTTACTCAGGTAAGTCCTTCCTAGGAAACAATTACCAGGGTAAGTAACTTACCAAAAAGCGAATAGGGCTTTAGTTTAATTTGATTAAAATATTCCTACATTTCGAGTTTGAGTTTGAATTTAATTTGAATTATATTTTTCATTTTGAGTTCAATTTGGCTAAAATATTTGATAAATTTACACTGGTTTGATGGCTTGAAAAACTAATATATTTTTATATTCTATACATAATTTGAATTTAAATTTAAGGGTAAAATATAAAGACCTCCCCCTTATTTAAATATATATATATATAACACAACACGTGAATGTTTGAGTTCTATATATAAAGAACTCCACGTGGTGCATGCTTAACCCTCAACGCTTAAAATTTTATACAACATAATGAGGGAGCTATAAATGCCTACTAGTGGCACAATTACAAGAATGGAGTAAGGCATACAATTCCATAGAAAAAATTAGGGGGACGGAAAAGTATGAATAGGCTTAATGCAGATTTTTGAATTCCCCTGCAAATCTATCAACATTCAAAAGGTCAAAAACCCATACTCTATGCATTCATACCCACCCATGAATTAGCATCAATTCCAAGCTGGCACCTACCCTAATTGTACTTTGGGCTTATGAATTTTGACCCTAGGCTGAACGGTCATTCTCCCAGAGGGGAACTCGGATCAAGTCACAGCCTCCAAAGGAATCAAGCCTTATTTTGTGAACAAATATGGAGATTGCTCACTTCAAACACTTTGTGGAGTCAAATTATTAAAAATAAATATTTGCATAGTAAGAGCATTTTCGAAGCCCCCCAAAAGGAAAAATAGCTCCACTCTTTTATGGCTGCTAAGAGATGGCTCCAAAATCAAAGCCTTTCATGACCCCTGGATTCCCTCTCTTACCAATGGCGTTCCGGTTCCAAAAACAATAGGGAACTCTTACAACAATGAAGGATTTGTTGAATGATGATGGTTCATGGAACCAACAATGTATTCGAAATTTATTCATTTGGATCTTTGAGCTCTTCCAAATGAGCTCAGATGTTCAATCAGTCTATCCTTATCTGTTCAACAAGAATCCCCTCTACAACATCCTCACCTCATTTTGATTGGAAGCTTCTATGGGAAGCAAACGTTGGATCAGTAAAGAAGATCAAATTTGCATCTTTTGTCAAATCATGTATTCATTGTTTGTCCATACGCTAGAGCAATATGGTATAAAGGACAAGTGGGGTTCAATCCAGATAGGGTAACCAACCAACCATTACACCATGTCTTTTCGGGATGGATCAAATCGATAAGAACCACCAACAATAAAGAAACAATGCTCTTTCTATTGGACAAAGGTTGCATATTGACAAGAAATAGTAAACAAAGCAGAGACTTACCAAGTGGTGTGAATCCAATAATACATCTCAGTCAAGAGCTTGTATTTTAAATATTGATGGTTCTTATGACCCTATGACAGGAAATGAGGAACATTAGTTCATATTGACATTTTTTTTTTCAGATCTATTACTTCTTCCCATAAATCTCCCCTGTTCACAGATCATCTCTGCTCTTTTTCTCGTTGTCGTCGACCCTATGATCTATTACTTTTTGCAATTTTATTTTTGGTGGTGGCAATTTTTATTTGAATGTAACAAATAAAGACCACCCACAAATACATCCCTATACCAGTCATTCTGACCGTTGGATGTGATTTTCATCCAAAATCAACCATTGGACCTCAAAATATGCAAGTAAGGGTAATTTAGACCATTGGGTCCATTTAATGGCATCTATTTTCTTGAAACTCTCGCAGAAAAACCAACCAAATAACAATAACAGAAAATGTTTAAAATGGCGTCATTCCGATAAATACCCATAACCCACCGTACCAAACATAAAGCAAGATGGTTCAAAACTGATTCTCGCCATTTGAGAGTCGAGTCTCAATCCCTCAACGGTTGCATTCAATCGACCGTTGAAGTCGTTGAAGAGTGAAGAAAGTAACAGACGAGAAAGGAGTATAAGAGGATTTCTTGATGCCATCTATTTGCTTTGGAAAAAAATCTGTTCATCTTTTTCTTATGGTTTTGAAATCCATACATGCATTGCTCCATTGCAATTCAGGGTCCCCATAATGCACCTCATTGTTCTAAATTCTAATCCTTTATTTGGATGTTTGAGTCAAGCTATTTGATGGAGGATGATTTAGTCCGATCTCGTAGCACGGGGACACGTGGGTGTGATCTTGCTGAAGTGATGATTCAACATGACACCATAGCAAGCATAGCTGCAACTCGGCGGGAAGGGCTCACCGAGTTTAATCTGGCAACTCGGCGGGTTAGGCTACTCGTCGAGAGTCGTCTGGCTTGCACCTTCTCTCCAAGGCTGAGGCGCTCCGAGCTACCTCTGAGCTCGGGCCCCCTGACTTTTCCTAATGCCCGAGCTCCTCCCAGTAGGTTCTAGGCCACTTCCAAAAATGAACACCCCGAGGTAGAGACACTTCGAATCAGTGTCGCTGGTGTAGCTCGCCACAGGCAGCTCGGAAGAACTTGCCACGGGCAACTCGCCACTTGCGGGGTAGCTCGCGGAAGAGTAGTTCGGCATATCGCAGGAAGATCTCCTGCCTGACAACTGTACCTGACAAACCTAGAGACTGTGACCACGTCTTTTGTCAGACAGTGTTGTGCCCGCCACCTCTGGAAGATGTCTTACATCTGATAAGTATGTACCCTGCAACGACGGCCCCGCACGTGCCACCTCAGCCCTGGCTGTAACGGCTGCGGCAGGATGACAATGGCGGTTATACCTGCCTTGACAGAGGCAGGTGGGCCTGATTTGACAGAGTTCTGTTATAAGTAGCCCCAATCCCAAAGGGCAGAGGTAATCTCTTGATACCCGCGCTATCTGCACTCTTAGCCCCCTTTTTACTCTCCTTGCATTTTTCACAGAGCTCTAACTTAAGCAATGGAGTGTTCCCGCCAAACAAGTCCCCCAGGAATTCCTCATCTTCCCCATCTCAGGTACCACCCAGGAGCCATGCAATCGCCAGCTAGGAGTGATTGGATCGCACACCATCACTATTCAAATCCCAATCCTTAGAATCATACTTTCCTCATGAATCCACAGTTGGAAATGGTTAATCCATGTAAAGTAGGACAGCAAAACAATATGTTTGTCACACCCGTTATGGATCAGAATTGCTTGCATGGGTTGGCCATTGCTTCTCAATGTTTACTTGGAAAGTGGAAACCATTTCCTATTGCTTGTTGATTGTCTAGCCAAGCAGCAACTATGTCAAAATAACTTGCAACCAGTGAATCTCCAGAACTCAAAGGTATCTTTCCTTTGCATGATGTATATCCTCACTATTGTAGGATTTGTTACCTCAATGTGATGATTTGTTCAAAACTTTCCATTTCTGTCTTTTTTTTTAATTTCATATTGGAATTTGAGTTCTAAAGTTTTTTTCAAGGTTTTAAAAACCGACTCGAAAACAGAATCGTTCTAGCCAACGGTTTCCGGGTCAAACAATCTGAACATCTTACCCATTAGATTGGAACAAGGTTTTAAAAACGACCCGGAAATGGAACCGTTATTGCCACCAAACAATCTGAACATCTTACTCATTAGATTGGAACAAGGTTTTAAAAACGACCTAGAAATGGAACCGTTATTGCCACCGATTTATGAGTCAGTGGTTTGACTGCCCGGGTCAAATGGTTTGAATGGTTTGAACATCTTACCCATTATATTGGAACAAGGTTTTGAAAACCGACCCGAAAACAGAACCGTTCTTTTCACCGGTTTTTGGGTAAGCGGTTCGACCGTTTAGGTCAAACGGTTTGAACATCTTACCCATTAGATTGGAATATTAGGGTAATATGCATATAAATATAAGAGAAAATAAGGTTTGAATGGGAGAGGTTTGAGAAGTTGTTGGATGAAGAAGAAGAAGAAGCAAAAGAAGAAGAAGAAGAAGAAGAAGAGGAGGAGGAGGAGGAGAAGGACTTGCAGGCTGCAACGGTGACGACGACGACGACAATGGTGGCAAACTGGCTGTGAAAGTAGATCTGAGATTCCTCAATCTCAACTCTCACTCTCTTTCTTGTAGATCTGTCGTCTAGAGTCTAAACTGCTCTCCAGATCTCTAAATGTGAGATATCTCATTGTCTCACACATCTCTCTCCAGTAAATCTTTTGACAAAACTTGTCAGAAGTAATAAACCGCAAACCATTCTCTAGGTCGAATGGTTCAACGGTCAAAACCAGTCGGGTCAACAATTTGTTGACTAATTCAACAGATTTTGACCAAAGGCTGGGTTTGGGGTAAAACAGAACCGATCTCCTGAATGGTTTCCAGTCCGGTCTGACCGTCCGTGCCAACGACAATTCGAAAACATTGTTTTTTTGCCATAGTATGGTTTCCATTGTGTTTCCTACTCTTTTCTCCTAATATGTTAACGTGGTTTTGTGCTTACTTTTCGTATTATATAATATTCCTATTCCTAAAGGTGTATAAGGAATTGACTTGTTTGTACCTTTTGCATTGTGTTTCCATGCATGCTCATACAAATTTTTTTGGGCTAATCATTTTTTTTTTCTTTATTAAGGCCATGTTTGGGAGTGCTTAAGTTAAAAATAAGTGCTTAAAAACAAGTGCTTATCCAAATAAGCACTTATTTGCATTTGGCACCAAACTTTTTCAAGTGCTTATTTTTTAAAGTAAGCACTTATTTTATATTGGGCGTTTTGTAGTCTTTTTCTCTAATAAGCACTTAAACAAGCATTTGTGACTATTTTGTCCTTGATTATTTTCTTTCAAATTTTCAAAATATACCCTTTGAAAGCACTTTTACGAAAGTACTTTTACGAAAGTACTTTTACGAAAGCACTTTTATGAAAGCACTTTTATGAAAGTACTTTTACGAAAATACTTTTACGAAAGTACCTTTATGAAAGCACTTTTATGAAAGTACTTTTATGAAAGCACTTTTATGAAAACACTTTATAAAGTCATAAAAGTACTTTTATAAAAGCACTTTATAAAGTCATAAAAGTACTTTTATAAAAGTGCTTTCATAAAAGTATTTTCGTAAAAGTGCTTTCATAAAGGTACTTTTGTAAAAGTGCTTTCGTAAAAGTACTTTTATAAAAGTGCTTTCTTAAAAGTGCTTTCGTAAAAGTACTTCTATAAAATTATTTTTGTAAAAGTGGTTTCATAAAAGTACTTTTATAAAATTCAACTAGGGGTAATTTTATAAGTGGTATTTTAAAATTCAACTAGGGATAATTTTGAAAGAAAAAATTGAATAAGTGCTTATTGTATAAGCACTTAAAGAAAAAGCTAAAAATTTGGGCTTAAAAAATAAGCCCTTATTTTTAAAATAAGCACTTATTTTAGGCTTATTTCCCTAATACCAATAAGTGCTTAATGGCCCAAATAAGCACTTATTTTAAATAAACACTTATTTTTAAGCACGCCCAAACATGGCCTAAGATCATGCTGCTTGGTTTTGATACTAGATAGTAGTTGTATGGAAATCCTTGGTGCATCTTTGTCTTGTTATGTTCTGATACTAGATAGTAGTACATACAGAGACCAAAGTTTAGCTTAAACCATATCTAGGTCTTACAAGCCAAATAATTGTAGAGTGTAGACATGGGATATATAAAATGTGTGATGCACTTGAAGGAAAAAAGGAAAAGAAGGTTGGTACAAGCCATTTTAATTATAATAGCATCCAAATGCTATTTTATAGATCTAGCCCATAAATATTACTATTGTTATTTCTTATAATGGCTTGTTGGAAGTGTTTCTGTAACTAACTTTTCAGAAAAAACTAGCTTGCATTTTGCCCAATGGTCTAAGCCTTTCCTTGCCTCTTTTATTTTACTTCATATGCATTCCTCATATGGGTCATGCAAGGCCTCTAAGTTGACCATAACCAATGGATTTTTCTAGTTAATGAATTTCCTATTTTTTCCCTGATATTGTGTCATGCAAGACCTCTGATGCACCATCAAAACTGCACTGCCCCATTGTTCTGCAGTTTGAGTACCATGGACAAAATGATCTACATGGGCACTGTTAATGAAATGTGGAGCAAACTACAGGTTGAGGAATCAATGTTTATTGGATGAAAAATCAATTGAACTATACGAACAATCATATGATCATTTCTATGTTTGTATACCCTCATGGGTAAATCAAGACTAATTCAGAATTTCCCAACCCTTTGGTTATCTCTATCTTGAATTAATCTTTGTATATTTCTTGCTTGGTGAAAATTTCTATTTTATGGTCTACTTGGACACAAGGACTAAATTCTTTGATGGGGAGTGAGCTTTAAATCCCATAACAAGTGAAAGGTGCTCAAAGAAAGGCATGGTTAGTTCTTGATCTTCATTATTTATGTTGCATTGATTTTCCTTTATGAGAGTAAAATTTCCAGTTAAGGAGCATTATATGACAAGCACCAATCAATTATCTCCATATAATTCTTTATTATCTTCAGTTGGATGGTTATTAATGTCAAATTACATATATTCATATATTGAATTAAGTTACATGAAAGACATGCTTTTTTTTATCTAGTGAAACTTGCACCATATGAACTTTAATTTTGGGGACATCCTTCCTGTTCTTGTATCTTGGTCGCTTGATCCTGAGGTGGTGCATAAATTGGTCAAGAGGCACATTCATTAAAATTAGCATGATAGCTTCATTGAGAAGTGTAGTTCTTTCTAATGTTATTCAATCAACAATTTATTGCAACTCTTTAGACTTTAAGATTTGTCTTGATAGTAAATGCAATGATCATACATGAGAAACTTCAGATGCTTACTACTCATGGCATCACCAGTGTACTCCATTGGGGGTTTTCTTAAATTCCCTGTATTCTATAAAAAGTATGATGGATGGACAAAAACCCACACTGGCCTCACCTCATGTGGATTTATTATGTTAAGAGAAAATTGTAATTGATCTCATTTGTTGAAATAATCTTGTTCCCAATATTTCATTAACAACCGGGAATGGATTCATTTTCAGTTAATTCTGCTTTAAAATGCAAATTGCAAAAGAAAAGAACAAAATGATGACTTCTTTCTACCCAATATCCAAACGGGCTACAAGGTAGCACAAGCTCATAGGTTCAGCAATGCTAATAGAATGCCAAAAGATCATGATAAAGAACTCAAGAAAAAAGAATTTCATTAAATCAATACTTCTACCAAACTTTACAATGAATAAAATTGATGTCAATCATTCTTCATATCCCAAATCAAAAAAATAAAATAAAATAATTGTAGAATCCCAATATAAGTAGGAATAAATGGCTTTCTCTTATAAGATCTATACATTTAACTACTTAAGCTATCCCCTTATTGTTCCTTCTATTTCTATACAATTTGTCTCTGTACCATCCCTATACTATTAAGGATATTGCCATTTGCCTTAATTCATTAACACTAGTAGTGCAACTTGTAACTCTTCTTTTCTTGTCTTCCATCATCACCTCTTCTACAGTTCTCCACTACTCTTGATCCCTTATTGTTGTTGCTGCTACTGGGGAAGGCACCTTCTCTACAATGAATGGATGCAACAGGAGCATGTCAGCCGTCAACCTGAAGTTAGCAATCCTCACAAAGCATCACTTTAGGAAATCCTTCCCTTCTTTTAACGTTTCACTGGGTACCACAGGTGATTCATAGCCCACTCCTATCTAACACAGAAGATCATCGCTATCATCACCTAACTTGGAGCTCCATGCAGGCTTCCCTGTAAGCATCTCAATCACTACACATCCGAGAACCCATATGTCGCATGGCAGCACCTGAACATTATCAACAATGGATTCTGGTGACATATACAAAGGTGTGCCCCTCAAGCAGGGTGGCTCCTTCTTGCTCTGTTAAATCCTCTTCGCCAATCCAAAATCAGCTATCTTTGCAACGTAGTCAAAGTCATCATTCCTTCCCTTTCTCTTCCTTGAAGAAGAAGATGATGATGATACAAGAAGGATGTTTTCAGGTTTGATATTGCAATGAACGTATCCACGAGAATGAACATGAGCAAGCCTCTAAAGAATCAACCTGGTATAAAGCTTGACTTCTGATTTAGGCAAGCCACCATTCGAATTTTTTATTCTGTCTACAATGGTGCCTCCAGAGCCATACTCACAACAACACGTTATAGATCATATGTCCATTCACAGTTGTTACCTTGTCTCCAAATCAACGAAGGATGTAAGGGAATCCACTAAGGTTGGACAGAATTTCTCTCTCCTTTTGAAGAGAATACGATTCAGATACTTCACGGCCATTACAAGAGGCAATGGACTATGGCGCTTGTTGGGTTTCCTCCTTATCGCCAAAGAAACCATGGAAAAGCTTCCTTTACCAATCTTCACACATATTATCCACGTCCCTCCATGAATATCCTCCATACCTATCACCTTATGTAGATATAGTTGCAGAAAAACTTAGGAACCCACCTAAAGAGAACAGAGAAAAATCCACTGCCAATCCTAGGTTAGAAGATCATCATTTGCAAGTAGAAAATAAAAGCTAAGAAACCCAATCGAGTAAACAGAGAACGGGAAAGCTCGAAGCTGAACCCATTTGGAGTCTAAGAGTTTGCGGGGGGGTAAGTAGGAGACTTTCAAAACCGTGGCAATTGGAAGTTTGTATCAACGTGGCATGGTGCAATTTGCATGCAAAATGATGAGGGAACCAGAGAGATATGGTAAAAAGCAATCACAATTAAGGCTTTTTTTTTGTAGTTATACGAAGAAAATATCTCTGCATTGAAGTGTTTCATGTCTACTTGGTTTCTGCATTCTTTTCCTCAATTAAGGTTCTCACCCAAAACTTGGATGGTTGACAACTTTGTTTAGTTTTTTCTTCCGAATGCTTTAGGATTATTTAGGTTTTTTAAAATTAGTTAGACAACTTTAAGTCCGTTTTGGGGAAGGAGACAATCTTGTCCACCTGAAACCAAGTGGAACGACAAGCTTAGGCAAAAAGCTTGGGTATGGCCATGTGGGGGCCACACTACCAGTTTTGTGTGGCCCAAAAATTACAATTGTAAGTCTCAAATTGGCCCCACCATAAGATGGGTAATGAGCACAAATCATAAATCAACGAATATGGCTCATAGTTGGGCATTCTTAAGTGAGCCATCCAATGGTGGGTCCTAATCCTTGGAACAATTAAGTCAGATTGACCTAGTTTTGGGATATTTTGATGTTGGGGTTGGGGTGGATGATATTCTTCATTTTGGTCCTGATCCTTGGAACCACCAAAAGAAAGTTAATCTTTAAAGGGTTGGCCACTGAGATCAAATGAACAACATGGGCTACTAGCATTGAATCCATTCTAACATAACAGGAGTCATTGAAATAGAAAATGGAAACAATTATATTTTTATATGGTGAATTAATTAAACCTCCCTGCACTTTGATCTCTCCAAATTTCTCCCCTGACATTTGGGAGAAATAGTACAAACAAACCCTAGATAGATGTTAAGAATTATACAAACTAAAAATAGCGATGTCATGCTTTTAATTACTTCAAAATTTTCAATTTGCCCATAGGTGACAAAATTGGAGTATCTAGTGACTTAAATACCCCAAAAAAATGTTACCTCAAAAAGAGTATTTTTGGGTATATTGGTTAAAACATTCCAATATTGTTATTGTGGGCAAATTTAGAACTATAAAGTGTTTAAATGCATGGCATCACCATCATCTTTGGTTAGGTTATTAATATCAAACCAAGTTTACATGTCAATGGTTCAACTTAAACCCTTTTGGTCAAATATGCTATTTTACCCCACTTGTATGTAGGTTTCTCCCACCGGTATGAAGGTAAACTTCGGAGGACGTCCAAACTCTGTTTAACCTACCCATTACACTCCCTCTCTCTCTCTCTCTCTCTCTCTCTCTCTCTCTCTCTCTCTCTCTCTCTCTTGTTGCCCCCTCCTTTTCCCTTGTCTCTCATAATGGAGACATCAGTTTCAAACCTGGAAAATATGATGGAAAGAAACCTCACCATCCCATCACAAGACATACTACTGGACAAGGAAACATAGGAGGAAAATGAGAGTAAGCCTTGCCTTCTAGGTAAGTTGATTTTTGATAAAAATTTGAACCTAGTGAGAGTCAAGGAGGCTATCAACGCTTCCTGAAACACTATAAAAGGCTTTACCATTCATAATCTCATGGATGACATTCTCCTCATCAAGTTTGAACATGGTCTAGACCGAAAAATGGTTTGGTAAGAAAGACCCTAATCAATCAAAGGTTTCCCCTTTTTTTCTTGAAAGAATGGATCCCAAACATCCTAGTGAGCCAATTACAGTTCAATAAGTGTAATTTTTGGATTCATATCCTTGATCTCCTTATCAACTGCATGAATTTTTGAACTAGCAAGAAACCCATCCAAGCTGCAGGAACACTACTTGATGAAGATATAGAGAACAAGAATCAATGGGGTACCTTCTTACGAATTTAAGTTGAAGTCGATATCACAAAACCGCTAGCTACTGGAGCTAGTGGTGTCATGAAGAATGGATCAAAATTTTGGTTCAATTTTTAGTATGAATGTCTTGCCTCTCTATGCTTTTACCGTGGGATGCTGGGGCACGAACACCATAGATGCATAAAGAAGTTTGAAGATGAAGAAATTGCTTTGAAGGATGAGAAACCATTCCAATTCGAACTAGCAATTAAGGATGGCCCTCGAGCTTATGGACCTTGGCTTTTACGCTCCTTTATCCCCCTCCTCACCCAGAAAAGAATCCCAATAACCTCAAGCTGTGGCAGATACTCAGGATGGGGAAGAACTCCCCCCCCCCCCCAAATCTCCATGGAAGTGGTGTCTAGTCATCCAACAGATGGAGAAGGATTAGTTGGCCGTCGCCTATGGAAATCTCACCAACGAGAAACTCAAGTACCATCAGCGACGACAAAGGTGGGAATGACAACCTAGAGGTGGGCCTCTCGAGGAAGGAACGTTGACAGAGCATGTTGACCCAGTGATTAGAGCTAAAGCCGAAATAACTGCTTTCCACATTACCATTTCAGGAGGTTACTACTAAGGGAAAGATGTGCATGAATTATCAGTTATAGGGCATGTTGAAAATCATCCAGACAAGATCCCTAGCACCTGTAACCTACAAGATGGACACAAATCTCAAGGTCATATGGGGTCAAACTCAGGAAAATTAGAGATCAAAGCTAAGAGTGGTGAGCCCTTCTTGGCAAACTTAGAAAAGCAGCAAACGATGAACACTATGTGCTCAAACAAGCAGGTTGAGTTCATTCCTTCCTCAACTTCACATGACATGATCGATGTTATATTTGGAAAGAGCCCAAGTCCAATGCATGTTGATAGTCTTTCCCCAAGAAAAGAAAAAGCTATTGGTGCAGGCACAAAAACCAAAAACTTGGCATGTGCCAAGAGAGCTCTGTTTATTCTTGATGAAACAAACTATGAGTAGGGATGTCAATGGGTCGGGTTTGGCATGGGTTTGCCTCAACCCTAAACCGACCCTATAATGCCTCAACTCGAACCCAACCTGGCTCGCCTTAAAATACATACCTTCTGAACCCAGCCCGACCCTATGTGGCTTAACCCGATACTGACCCCACTTGACCCATAATATTTCAATTGTATTTTTTAACATGTTTTGAAGACCTAAAATCCATCAATTTAAGTTTGGAAATTGTTTTATAAAATCTAAGATGTCACTTTTTTCATTTAAAAAAAGAAGAAAAATCAAAACCAACCTATAAATAAATCTTAAACTTTAAAGCTATAAAGTTAGAAGTCAAAAAAGTTACAAGAATACTTTGTATATATGCAAGGTATCATGGCCCGACTGGGTGGGTCAGCCAAAACCCAAACACGACCCGTACCCAACTTGGGATGAATAATCAAAACCCTAACCTGACCCTAAAACCAAATATATTGATCCCAGCCCAACCCTATAGGGTTGGGTCAAGCTGAATTTACCATTTAACCTGACCCATTGACATCCCTAACTGTAAGCCCAACTTGAATAAGAAAAGAACCAAGTTAAACCACATTAATCCAAAGTTGACCACCCTAAACTAGTCTAAGATCAACATGGACCAGCCTCAAGGAAACCAGGTACCTCTCTTTCAATTCTATTTAAATTCTAATGGTTATGATAAATCTAATTGTTATTCTTTCTTCTAAAGGCGAAAAAAATAAAGAAAATAAATCCTAGCTCCATTAAATGGAAAAAAAAAATATGCATCTTTCTGTGGGTATTCAAAAACAAATAAAATGGGGTCTAAAATATTAGGCCAGAAAAATCCCATTACTCTCTTGGAGCTTAACTCTATAACTAAGGGTGGATATTACTATGGCTCTATGGAATGCTTCATAATTGAATCTCCTTATGTGTTCTGGTATGAAGAAAGGGTTCTGGCGGTTGTCCCTCAACAGCCCCACCTGGATCAATGATGCTTTTGAGTTGGAACTGCATGGGGATGGGTGACCTTCATGTAGCTCGACTTGTTAAAAATCTCTCATGCTCCCACAAATCTGATATAATTTTTCTTTTCGAAGTTATGTTGGGTGTCTCTTTAGCAAAAAAAAAAAAGTCTTTCTTTTCTTAAGTCTTGGAACTTTGATGGTTTTGATGCTTTTGGGAGATTGAGGGGATTGATTCTTTCTTGGAGTCATGAGGTCAATTTAGCAGTACTTAAAGTCATTGAATTCCTCATTCATGTAGTCATAAAAGAACCAAACGGGTATGAGTGGTTTTCCTCGTTTGTCTACAGAGGACTTGATCGCAGGTGAAGACAAATTTTCTTTATTCAGCTTCAAGACTGGGCAAGCATAATTAGAAGTCCTTGGCTCTATGTAGGCGATTGAAACTATGTAACCAGTAATGATGACAAAAGAGGGGGGAAGGCCTATAAGTGCTAACTTGATTACTGATTACAATTCAGTGCTCAATGACTGTGGTCTTCAGGATTTGGGTTTCCATGGTTTCTCATTCACTTAGTGTTGAAAAATAAATGGTAAATTGGTCATTGAAAGGCTTGATAGAGCCTACGCCAATTCTAACTAGCTCCTTAGATTTGAAAATGTTTCCATCCTCCACCCCCAAAATTCCAAATCAAATCACTGCCCTATCCTTGTAAAATTCTTGTGTGAGCCACGTGTGGAAGCCCAAACCCTTTAGGTTCGAAAAGGTGTGGTGCACTCACAAGGACTTTGAAGCCAAAGTGAGTGAAATTTGGAGTGGCACCCTGAGGGGATCACAAATGTATAACCTTGCAAAAAAAGGTTAGTGCAGTTGGTCCGACTATGAGAACTTGGAATAAGAAAGTTTTTGGGAATATATCTCAAGACATACAAAAAGCTAATGAAGCTCTGAGAAGAGCCAATGATAGTCCAGTGATGAGAGATGATGTTAAAAAAAACCATAGAAAAATGCTTAGATGATGAGTTCAAGAAAAAAGAAATTCTTTGAAACAAAAATCCAGAATCACTTGGCTTCAACAAGGTGACAAAAACACCAAATTTTTTCATATCTCCACTCTCCAGAGAAGTCATAGAAATATCATTCTAGGAATCAAAGGCAACGATGGAAGATGGATTAGAGAGAGAACACAAGGCTATTGATAATCATTTCTATTGTTTTTTTTTTCTGTGGTCTTTTTACTATTAATGGGGCTAATAGTATGTGTGAGCTCTTAAACAACATTACTACTTGTCTCACAAAATAACAAAGCATGTTGTTGGATCAACAAATCACAAATCAAGAAATTTTGGAAGCCCTTAATCAGATGTCCCTGTCCAAAGCTCCAGAGCTAGATGGCCTCCCAAATTTATTTTTTCAAAAGTACTAGAAGATTGTAGGCAAAGATGTCTTAGAGGCAATCCATGAATTTTTCAAATTGGCTAGGATGCTTAAGGAACTAACCCTCATCACTCTCATCCCAAAAGTACAAATTCCTCAGGTGGCTTCACAATTCAGACCCATCAGCCTCTATAATACTCCTTATAAGATTAAAACCAAGGTTTTAGCTAATAGACTTAAAGGGGTAATCAACAAACTCATCATTCAAAACCAAAGTGCCTCCATTTTGGGTAGACAAATTAATGACAACATTTTACTGACCCATGAAATTTTGCATACAATGGAGAAATTTAAATCCAAATGCAGGTACATGGTCTTCAAGCTAGACATGATGAAAGCTTATGATAGAGTAGAATGGACTTTTCTTGAGGTTGTGATGAAGAAGATGGGGCTTGTTAGCAAGTGGAGGAACTAGGTTATGCAATGTGTAAGAATTGTATCTTATAGAGTACTCATCAATGGCTCATCAGGTAAGACAATTCAGCCTTCTAGAGGTGTAAGACAAGGTGACCCGCTCTCCCCTACCTTTTCTTACTAATTTTAGAAGTTCTCTTCTCCTCTCTAGTAGCTAAATCCATAAACAATGAGATCTCTAGTTTTAAGCTCAGCTGCAATAGCCAACTATTACTCACCTCTTCTTTACGTATGATAGTTACCTCTTTACTATGGTAGATTTGAATGAAGCTCATGAAATCTTGAATATGCTAGAGTTGTATGAAAAGGCTACAGGCCAAAAGGCAAACATCTAGAAATTAGAGGCCTTGTTGAGTAAGAACACCCCTGGAAGGTTCTAGAGATTAGTAGCTCGAAGCCTTGGCATGAGACGTGTTGAACATCTTAGATTCTACCTTGGTCTCCCCTTTGAAGTTCAAAGATCAAGGAGGAAAACTTTCGGCTTCATCACTGATAGAGTTACAAAGAGGTTACAAGGGTGGAAAAATCAAAATCTGTCACTTGTAGGAAAAGAAGTTCTAATTAAATCTGTTATGTCAGCCCTCCCAATTTATTCAATGTCCTGCTTTCTACTCCCACGATCAGTTTGCAACCATATTGTGGAACTTTAGAAGGTCTTTTATTGGGGTGATTCATCTCAAAGAAAAAATATTAATTAGGTTAAATGGAGCACTGTGTGTAAAAATAGGAATGCCTGGGGGTTGGGCTTTAGGGTAAGAGTGCCTTGGCAAATTCTAAAAAATCCAAATTCTTTGTTGGTTCGTGCTCTCAAGGCTAAATATTTTCCTAATGTTTCTTTTCTTTTTGCCAAAATCCCTAAAAAATCTTCTTGGGGCTGGCGTAGCTTTTGTGTTGGAAGAGATCTTGTAATAAAAGGATGTGTTCTGATAATTGGTAATGGAAATTCTGCATGTATTTGGTTAGACCCTTGGATCCCCTCTAGTAGGAACTATAGGGTACCAATCCCCTGCTCTTTAAACTGGGTGAGTGAGCTTATTGATTAGAATTCAAATTCTTGGAAAACTCAAACTGTAAGAGACATCTTTCCTAAAGTGGTGTAATCAGAAACCTTATATATATATATATATATATATATATATATACACATATGTATGTATGTATGTAAGTGTGTATATATTCCTTCGGGTGACCACCAAGATAGATATTGCTAGACCCTTACCAAATCTGGAGATTTCTCTGTTAAAAGTGCCTAATGGCTAGTCAGAACCTCTGAGAACGATTTAGCATTAGATATCGGAGAGGTTGATTCAACTGACACTAAGCTTTGGAAGCTTGTTTGGAAATCCCATCTCTACCCAAAAATTAAGTCTTTCATGTGGAAAGCTCTTAATAATGGGATCCTAGTAAGAAGTCTACTAGCAAAAATGGTCCATATTGCAGATCTGACCTGTCCCCTCTGCCATCGGTGCCCTGAAACTATTGAGCATGCCTTCTTCTTTTATTCCGAGTCTAGAACAATCTGGTTTGCCTCTAGGATTAATATTCGTTCCTTCAAACAATGAATTCTCTCTTGGATTCTGAACAGTTCTCTCTCAAAATCAAAATTATAGTCAATTTTTAATATGTTAGCAGCTATTTGCTAGTGCATCTGGTTGAAGAGGCAAACTGATTTTTGATGAGTCTCTTGACGACCCCTTCCTCATCCTCTCTTGTTGATAGGATTATCCAGGACTCCTCATGCATTCAAGCTCAAACTCACCTAGCCTTGGTGACAGGAAAGAGTAACAACAGTGATGATTGTGGTCCCAGTACTCCCCATGTTCGTTTTGCCTCAATCTGGATCGATGGAAGTTTCATTTCTGATTATTATGCTGGTTGTGGTGCATTTGTTCTAAGTCTCAATGGTGGTTTCATAGCAGCAACAACCTTGAGAGAAGTGCCTCGATCTGCTCTTTTCTCTGAAGCGAGAGTTATCCTTCACAATTTAAAGCTGGCTAAGCATCTAAAGCTTGACAGAATTCAGATTTTTTGTGATTGCTTGACTACAATCAATATCTTGAAGGGCAACTCTTTTGATACAAATAGTGAGATCTGTTTTCTACTTAAAGAGATAAAGGGGGAGATAACTAGGGGTGTAAACGGTATTTGAAAATCCTATTTTGAATTTGATATTCGATATAATTGAATCGAATTCGAATTATTCGAATATCTAATCGGTCAAATTCAGGTATTCTATTCTTACCGAATAGTTAATCAAATTCGAATTCAGATATGACCCGATTCGATTCGATAAATATCCGAATTCAACCGATTATTTAATTCTTAAATATAATATATAAAATATTCTATATAATTTATATATTTAATAATAAAGTTATATAAATAATTAATATATTTATATATTTTATATCAATAAAATATTTATTTTATATATTTATTAATTATCTAAAATAATTAATTAATCGAATTTGAATCGAATCGAATATTCGAATATTTAATCAAATTCGGATATCAAATTCAATGTTTGTCGGATATCGAATCGAATTCGGATATCAGATTTTCTAATTAGACTCGAATTCGGATATTGCCTGGTCCGATTCAAATTCAATCTATTTACACCCCTACAAATAACATGCTTTACTGAAGTTTATTGGAACTTTGTTAAGAGGACAAACAATTGTATAGCTCATTTCTTGGCAAGCCCCTCTGGGCCAAAGGGGGATGCATGGTTTGATGTGATCCCAAACTTCCTGAAGTCGAGGGTTGAATCTTTTACCTCTTCTCTTTGTAATAGAAACTCTATTGACCTTAATGAAGGTTACAAAAAAAAAAAAAAAAGGTTATTAATATCAAACTACCATAAGCAAGCTTTAACGTGGGTCATGCCATGCTAGTAGGGCATGGATTGTACATGGCCTAGATGAAATCACATCTGTGCCCAACGCCCCACATGCACATCTCATCGTCCATTGGGAACATTTCCCGAAATTGTCAATAGGAGATATTTCCAATACATGGTTGAGATATGCTTTGGGGCATTTTGTGGGGCGCCCTCTGTGGGTGTAGATGTGAATTGGGCCTAGATGCAATCCATGTCATGTCGTGCCAGGCCTCATGCCTTGGACCATGCCTAGGTGGCACAGTCCCCATCCCAGTCATGCTGTGTTGGACTTGAGGAACCATGCCGTGGTAGGCTGTATTTTTTTTTTCCTCTTTTATTTCTTAAACCAAGAAAAATAGAATAAAATGAAAAAAATAACATGTAACACTAGAAAATCAACATGAATAGATAATAAGTTAAAAAAGGATGTGAAAATTTTATTTCATTTAAAATTTATTGTATGCAAAAAATATAAAAATTGCATTGAAAAATAATACGATGGAATTGAATATGCCAGACTAAGCATGATGGGGACCATATGGTACCATGCTGGGGACCAGGTACGACATAGGAATCCATGCCATGTTGGGCTTGGGCTATGGAAGGGACTAGGCCGCCAAGGCATGGCCCGATCACTTGTCAGTTGACACGTCTCAAAATGACCCAATGGCATGGGACGACCTACAGGCCCAACAATTATATTTGCCTTTTTAGGTATTTTGACTAAAATACCCCCCATAGCTATAAACTGCTACTAAGGATCATAAGAGGCAAAAAAGATGAATTCAATATTTTTGTATTCTTGTAAATTTTTATTTACCAAGGGAATGCTAATAAGAGGGGGTCTTTGTCTAATGACCAAAATTAAAAGGGTCTTTGTCACAAAAGAAGTGTCGAGTGTCTTTGTCATTGACCTCATACCTTATAATTTATCCAAAAAAGAAAGAACACGAGGATGGATTTAAAAAAAAAATTAAAATTAGATAGGATGTTTTTACAAGTTCGATGATTCTTTGCTTTGTAGACTTTTGGAGTATTGAAAATTGGAACATGTTAATGGCATATACATATGTAATGTCTAATGTTGATGGGTGATGGGTTCTAGAAAAATTAAAATTAAAATTAAAGTTAAGTTGGATAGAAATGATTTAACTATGGGTTTTAGAAAAATTAAAATTAGGTTGCGTAGAAATTATTTCTTTGCATACTTTTGGAGGCTGGAACCTCGTTAATGATGTCTGATTCGTCTTATACAAATCAGAATTCTTGAACTACGCTTTTCAACCGAGTCAACAAAACACGTTCCAACCCTCTATAAACGTAATCTTATACCATACATTTCATATATGGCGGATATCAGTTGTGCGGTGTTAGATCAAATTAGTAAAGGGTTGGAACGTGTTTTACAGTTGGACTACGAGTGGAGTGCGGATCTGCTTCTCACAGCCTGGCGCCTCACTAAACGATATAGCGCCACGCGTCTCAAAATCGTGTGTGATTGTGTGAGCAAAAGACGAGTGAGAACGTGGTTTTTCTTCTCCATTCCCGCCCAAACCACTACCCCCGCCTCTTTTCTCTCTACCAACGAAACCCTAGCTCCCCTCCCTCCACTGCTTGCAACCCTCTTCCCGGCGGCCAGAGATCTCACTGGCGATAATAGACACCGGCGACTCACACCAGGTAAATCTCTCCTAAAATGGTTGAACACAAGGGTTTGAAAAACCGGTCTCTCATGCTGGGGTTTTTCCTTTTCATCTGAGTAATTTCACCGGCGATTATTATCGGAAGCTTACTATCACCGGAAACCACGACCAGGTCTAGGTATTTTTCCCATTTCATGGTTCGAGTTACTGTAAATTTTCCTAGTTCCAATGTCTGCGTTTTTGTGTTCCTAAACAATTGGTCTGCTTGGACTGAATCATTTCTTGGTTCATGAAACTAAATTTTCTTGGTTGGAATGACCTAATTTCTCTTACTTCGAATGACTGTATTTTTGTTTTTCTAAACAATTAGTCATGAAACTAAATTTTCCTGGTTGGAATGACTGTAAAATCTCCTAGTTCGAATGACTGTATTTTTCCTAGTTCCAACTGGTAAGCTTTTTTTTTTTATTCATCTTCTTAGTGGTGAAAATTACATTTTCCATTATTATATATATATATATATATCTAAATAAAAAAGTAAGTTTCCTGGTGATTCATTTTCTTCTTAAATAATAAGTCTGTTTCCTGGTTTGGGTGTATTGATTTTTTCATCTGAATTGCTTTTCTCATTTTTTTTTCCAAGAAAAGTACGTGGGAAGCGGGAAAGCTATTGGATATGTTAAGTGAACACATCAAGTCTGAAACATACACTAAGAATCTGATTTTCAACAATATGATTTCTCACGAAAACAATTTTGGTTTTAGATGTGACATATTCTATTACTATTTTCATCATGTTGATTTTATTTTTTATTCTCCATTTTTCTGATGCTATAATGTTTTTATTAATTGGTTAAAATTTGATATGTGTAACAGGAAATGGAGGATACCCCACAACCCAGAAGGTTGGCTTTTGAACCAGATGGAGATATAGGTCAATCATCGAACCCTTCACCTAATACATGTGAAATGGATGGTACTAACACTACCAACAATGAGAATGGGATAAAACCTTCATCCAGCATAGTTGAACCATCCACAGCTAGTGATCGTTTACCTACAGTTGAAGAGGGTAAATCCGTTGATACAACCATACAAAATAAACTCAAGGAAAAGTTAAACCTCGTTCCTGAAGAGTGGACTCCGAAGGTTGGCATGATATTTCAAACAGTAGATGAAGCGTATGAGTTTTATAATACATATGCTGGGCATGTAGGATTTAGTATTCGAAAAGAAAGTAGAATATTTGACAAGCGGGCTAACCAGATAAGGTATAGCAAGTTTTGTTGCTCTAAAGAGGGGAGGCGAGCTGTAGATAAGCGTAGAATCAATTCCAAGAATCGCCGACCAGAGACAAGATGTGGTTGTATGGCAACTATGAAGATAAGTCGTGTGAAGGATGGCTATCGCGTTATTGATTTCAATGAGAATCATAATCATATGATTGCTACTCCTATCAAGCCACATGCATTGAGCTCTCAAAGAAGGATCATTGGGGTACACGGTACTCAAGCTGAAATGGCAGATAATCCAAGAATAACTCCAAAAGCAGTGTTGGAGTTGAAGGCCAATGAAGTTGGTGGTCGTGAAAATGTTGAGTTCACTTGCATAGATTTAAACAATTATTTGCGTTCATACCGGACTAGGAATATGGAGAAGGGCGAGGCAGGTGGCATTCTACAATATTTTGAAGATAGACAGTCTCAAGATCCATCATTTGTATATGCAATACAACTTGACCAAGCTGAGCTAGTCACAAATCTGTTTTGGGCAGATGCACAAATGATAGTGGATTATGCTCATTTCGGTGATGTTGTTAGTTTTGACACAACATATAGAACAAACAAGAAGAATAGGCCATTTGCAGTATTTGTAGGGGTGAATAATTATAGGCAAACAATAATATTTGGTGCTGCATTATTGTATGATGAAACCGTAGATTCATTTGAATGGCTGTTTAAGGTGTTTCTCAAAACAATGGGTGGTAAAAAGCCAAATACAATTCTAACTGGTGATGATGCAACTATAGAAAAAGCGATCAATTTGGTATTTCCAGAATCACACCATCGGTTGTGTGTTTGGCATATGTTCCAGAATGCTACGAAACACCTTAGTGGGGTATTTGAGAAGTTCAGTTCATTTTCTCAAGATTTTCGAAGTTGTGTGTATGATTTTGATGATGTTGATGAATTTGAAAATGCATGGAATGACATGATCAATAAGTATGGACTTCAAGATAATGATTGGTTGCAAACATTGTATGGTAAAAGGCACAAATGGGCACTTGTATATGGACGACAAACATTTTCTGCTGGCACGAACACAACACAGAGAAGCGAGAGTTTGAACAGTGGCCTCAAGAAATATCTCAATATCAAGTATGATTTGTCAAGCTTTCTTCAACACTTTGAGAAAGTGGTTGCTGATAAGCGGTATGAAGAATTAAAAGCCGAATTTGCAACAACACAAAGCACCCCAATCATAGCAGCACATGTGGGAATATTAGATTATGCTTCTCATGTGTATACACCCCCTATTTTTTCAATGTTTCAGAATGAGGTGTTGCAACAATTGGACTGCAGAATTGAAGAAGATCATGTTGTTTCTGAAACAATAGCTGAATATACAGTTGGATTGTATGGGACAAATCGTCGATTCAAAGTCACATTTGATTCAAGAAATAATTCAGTTAGTTGCAGTTGTAAGAACTTTGAATTTGTTGGGATCTTGTGTAGGCATGCACTGAAGATACTTGATTATAGACGTGTGGATATCATACCCCCATGCTATGTATTGAAAAGGTGGACTATTGGTGCAAGAAAGTCTAGGAGCGAAGCATCTCATGATTCTAATCAGTGTTCTGATCAAGCTACAAAGATAGCAACACATAGGAAAGAGTTGTTTCATTTGCTCACCCAAGTAGTAAATAAGGCTGCACTTAGTGATGATGTGTATAAGATGGTTATGCAAGCGGGAGAGAAGCTTTTGGAAGATGTGACAGGTTGTTTAAAGCAGGCATCAATAGAACAGTCATCTGTAGCATCTGATGGTATGAAAAATTGAAAATGATAATAATAGGTCTTCAATGTTGTATTCCTAATTAAAAAATCGGGCTTGATGGAATACTTTAGGAGTAGCAATCCAGAAATGATTTAGAGATCATATGGTTATAATTCATCTTGCTAATTTTTGTCCATATGATCTATAGCATTGAGAGGATTGCACCTCATCACTTTTCTGTCATGGCTTTTTTGGTCTTTCTTTGTGTTGTAATGTTTTATTGAATGCTTTAACTATATTTGTTTGATGATACTAATATACTAAACAATTCAAGTTATCCAACCTTGGCTGAAATGATTGATCCAAAAAAAAGAGAAACTTGGCTGAAATGCAACTACATATTTGGAGTTTTTATCCTGATTTAGGAAGGTTGTTTGGAACACTAGAAAACATCTATCTTGGATGAAATACAACTACTTATTTAAGGCACCATTTTTTAGAACTTTAAAGAATGTTTCTGGTGTTCCAGGAGCAAAAAGCAACTGTCTTGTGCTCCTTGGAACACCATAAATGTTCTAAAGGACTGCAACTAAACTTATTCTAATTGGGTGGTGAAAGGGCATACCTCATGCAAGGAACCCCTTACTGAATCACAACCCATAAGTGCATGTTTGAGCTTGGATTGGAGATGCTGGATGCAAGCATGGGAGAGTTTTTCCTTTATCCCCTTTATCCATCTATGCCTAGGGTTAGTTGGTTAGATTGGCAAGCATAGAAGGAGGTCCATGGCTGAAATACAAGACAGTCCATTACCCAACATTGGTCCCAGCTATTTGGGTCCTAGGGACAAGTAGCCTAGATTTTTTTATCTTAAAGAGATTTTAGATTTGTAATGTTTAGTTAAGAAAGAGAATTAGATAGGAAGAAGCATAAGATCTGATATAAAGGAAGTTACAGCAGGGAATATGCAGTTCAGAGTAGGTAGGAGAGAGAATTTGATTGGTTGTTGGGGGAAAGAGAGGATAAGAAAGAGAAATAAGGAATAAAGGGAGAACTGTATCAATCTTGCCACCTCAAACACATTTAATTCATATTATGTATCTGATACTAGCCAATTAAAGACTCCCTAATTTATAGATTTGCCATTTCTACCTACTTGGCACATTTCTAATCTCTTCTCTGAACACTCCAACTCCCAACCAAATAACACCCACGTTCTCCTAAGACCAACCACTATCTTCCTTGGATCTCTAATAACTACTTTCCTAGAAATATCGTGCTCATTAAACTACATAAGAATAACCTCATTACAGTTAGAATGCTTACAAGTTCATCAGAAAGGTATCACTTTTCATATCAAAATGGAAGACAAAAATACATTCATTTATTAGAAACCCTAAGATTTTTTTATAGCAACTCAGAATTTTATTAAAGCTTGAAAAAGAAGAGAATACAAGTTGTTAGACATAAAGCCCTTTACAACAAAATCTCAACACCCCTTTAATATTGAGCCCAAAACAAATGATGTCTATTTACTCCTTGCTTTGCTAGTCCATCCGCCAACCCATTAGTGGACCTCCTAACCCATCTTACTTGAATTTGCATTTGTCTTGACAACATCTTGAACCGCCTGAATTCATTTTTGAATTGCCATAGTACCCCTTCTCCTTTTTCAACCAACCAATGACAAATTTTGAATCCCCTTCTACAATCAGCTTTGTAATTCCCATTTCCTTAGCCTTTTGCATTCCACAATAATAGCCAAAAAATCATCTCTCACTGAGTCACCCTGATCAATAGGCCCCGAAAGCAAGCCATAAATGTTCCCATTCCCATTTCCATTTCCTTAGCCTTTTGCATTCCACAATAATAGCCAAAAATTCATCTCTAATCACTCCAATTTCAGAAGGTTCCGTATTTGCCAAAACTACTACCATCAAAGTTAAGTTTCATCCACCCATCACTTGGAGGAGACCAAACCTCCAGTACTTTTTGTTTCCTAGAGGAGGAAAGCGCAATTGCCGCCCAATTTTGAGAGAAGTCTTCCATTGAGAAATCCGAAAATAGTTTTAAAGTCTTTGCCCATTATACTACTCTTATTGTAATAGTCTCCAGGACTGCCTCCTTATTTCGTTCTCTTTCCTTGAAGTTTCTTAAATTCCTTTCCTCTCATATTGTGCATACAACTGCTGCCCTTACACACTAACACAAGATTCTTCCCCTTCTCTTTGTGCATCTCAGGAAAGATGGGCTAAAGAGCCTTTCCAAACTCACAGGAGGGATTCACTTGCAACCAAAAAGAGAGCAGAACCATTTCCAAACACAACAAACAAAGGGGCGGGAGGTTAAGAGGTGGAAATCACTTTCACCATTCAACTTACATAAAATGCACCAATTAGGAGACAGCTCCAATTGGCATTTTCTTTCGCAACAAGTCATTTGTGTTTGATGCATCCATGGTAAGGCATTGACTTTTGGGGGGAGGATAAGGGCATGCTAGATTTCTTTTACATGAAAGGAAGGGGAGAGGAAGTGTCCACAAGGGAAGAAAAAAATGATTTGCAAGTGAACAATCCAGAAGGGTTGAGGGACATGCCTATTAACCACTGACTCATTAAAAACCAGACTGTCCAAAATTTTCAAAAGGTTAGACACTGAAGTGACTACAGACTCTCTAAAGATTCTCACAAATTCCAAATTCCATCTCATCCCAGGAGAGGAAGAAGACCCAATGAAATCAGACACAATCTCTTTAAGACTTGAGAGAGCATATAGAGAAGGAAACACATCTTTCAAAGGTAGATCCCCAACCCACACATCTTCCCAGAATCTAATTCTATTATCAGAAGCAAATCATACATGATATGCTCAAGGAACTGAGGGAGAATGCCATACACTGCGTTCCACGGTGTTTCTTGATTGACCCTTTGCAGAATATTGGCAAGCCATCCGTACCTAGAAAACCCATGAATACTTGAAACCACTTTATGCCAAAATCTATCATTCTCCAAGGGAAAGTGCCACAACCACTTGCTTAACAGAGACAAGTTCTTACTATGATGCCCATATAAATAAACTTGTCATAAAATCACATCCTTGTATAAATGGAAGCTCTTCACTGTGCCATAAAATCATATAAAAGGAATCATATCTCCTCACTGTGTTATAAAAAAAATTAATCTCTAGGAAACATTCAAACTAGGAAACATACTTATTATTTAGAAACATACTTATTCTTAATTGATAAAAAAAAGGAAACACACTTATTATTTAGGAAAAAAATTATTGTCACTACTAATGGGATAAAAAAAGCTTAGCAGTTGGAAACTGCATTTTTTTTTACAACTAGAGAGCTCTCTCTGCTCTAGTTCATAAAAGCTTTAGCAATTTTATTCCTAAAACATATATTTTAGGAACTTTTTTTAGTTCTAGTTCTAGTAGAAAAGAGATGAATGACAAGCTATAAAGATAGAAAAACAAAAAAATTGATAAAAAAAGAAACATTAAAACAATAAGTAAAAACCCCAGGAAAAATTACAGGAAATAGACTGATTGTTTAGAAAAACAAAAATAGTCATTAGAACTAGGAAAAATTGTATTCATTCCAACCAAGAAGATTTAGTTTCACGAATTAGGAAAAAATATAGTCCAGGAAGCATACTAATTGTTTAGAAAAACAGAAGTGTAGTCATTGGAACTAGGAAAAATTAGTCACTCGAACCAGGAAATGGGAAAATACCTGGACCTGGTTGTGGTTGCTGGTGATAGAAACCTGCTGGTAATGGTCACCAGTGGGAGTGCCCTGCAAGTGAAATGGAAAAACTCCAGAATGAGAGACAGATTTTTCATATCCTTTTGTGCAACCGCTTTAAGAGAGATTTACCGGTGTGAGTCACCAGTGTCTATTCTTGCCAACGAGACCTTCACCTTGGTTGCTGGGGAGAGGATTGCAAGCAGTGGAGGGAGGGGAGCTATGGGTTCGTTCCTAGAGAGAAAAGTACCATTTTACAAGAGATTTACCTGGTGTGAGTTTTTGGTGCCTATTTTCCAGTGTCTATTCTCACTAGTGAGATCCCTGTCTGCTGGGGAGAGGATTGCAACCAGTGGAGGGAGGGGGAGCTAGGGTTTTGTTCCTGGATAGAAAAGAGGCAGGGGGTAGTGGTTTGGGCGGGAATAGAGAAGAAAAATGAAAAAAAAAAACATTGAATTAAGCTGGGGGTAACAGATTTGGGAGCTAACGTTGTAACCTCCCTCTCAATCGTGTTTTGCTCTTACATGATTTTGGAGACATGTGGCATCACAACGTTTTATGAGGACGTTGTGAGTTCCCTGGCTATGAGGAGCAGATCCGAACTCCTTGCATTTGGTTCTTTGATTTCATCTATTCTTTCTGTACTTTTGGTCTACTAGCTATATTTCTGTGAAATAATGAGATTTTGTAGTAATATTGCTTGTTCAAGTGTTTATCATTTTATAGCTTTTCATAGAATTTATAAGTTCTAGGAAGGCTAAAGTGGATAGAATTTGATTGTGGTAACTATCTGATTTTTCCTGCCTGATGACTATTATTTACTTTTTAGCTTCTTAGGATTCTGTAATGGCTGTTATAAACTTAAAATGATATTAGAACAGAATACTAGTTGATTAGTTGAATCATACATATAGCATAGGACATAATGCAATCAACATTATGAATGATAATGCAGGGAAAATGAGGTTTCAATTTCTCAACTAATGGTTTCTATATTGTGTCATTCTTCATTCAAACAATTATAAAAATGTACTGAGTAATTGGATATGAACTCTATTTTGTTTTTTTTTTTTTGATAAATAATATGAACTCTATTTTGTTATTTAATGGTTTAGTTTTTTCTATTGTTTGTCTACTACATTTATGCACTTTTTGGTATTTGTACATTTTAAATGACAAGTAGCTAGTTTGGAATTATTGCTTAATGGACAAGTTTTGACTTTTGACTTTTGACTTAAGTGAACTTTTTGCAGGTTCTTCAGCCAGAAATTTTTTCCAATGTTGGCTTCTGAATTTTGCATCCCCACTTTAAAGATATTGGGTTTGTGCAGAACTGCAGATGGGGATTCATCTCCATACAGAGGTATGTCTGGTTGTGAAATGCATTTGAATCCCGAGGCTTAAACAGTGCTGCAAATGCGGGGTTATGTACTAAATCTTCTTTTCCAAGTAAGAAAAGCTTAGATTTTTTTTTTAACTAGAAGGTTTAAAAGTTATTTTCAGAAAATGTAAGTAAATTAAATTCCTTAAAATTGCTATCTAGGCACTATCTTTACACATTCCTCCTGGATTTACTCTTATATAAAATAATGTAGTTTATGGGAGGAAAAACTTTCTATTAAGTGCCTAGAGCTTCCAAATGCATATGTCCTAATCATGGACAAGTTGGTAATACCATATCTATCTGGTGTTTCTAATAAGAAAACATTCCAGTCAACAGTGAGGACCCAGAAATGGATAGGCAGTTACTACAATAATTTTCATATGTTTTTCTCATCCATCAGTTGTATGATTGTTAGAAAATATTAAAGCTTAGGAATATGTGGAATTAATTAAGATTCCTTTCATGTGCATGTAATCAGGGTTCAGGAATTAATTTCTAAAGTAACTTAAGTGATTCTCAGATAGTTAGAAAATTAATGTGAGTTTTAATTTGCAAAAACAATTTAGTCATAACCTCACGTGCAACCTGTTCTGTTCCCACCCCTATCATGTCAAAATACAATTGAAAGGTCAATTATGTGCTGGATCAGATTTTTGAGACTACTGGAAAGAAAATAATCTGTCATCTGTCTTTAGCAGATTCTAGAATCATTTGCATTTGCATTTGATATCCAGAAGTAAGGGAAAGCCAAAATTCAAACATTTTATTGTGTGTCATCCAAACATGTTAAAATCCAACACAAGCTGAGAAACTTTGGGAATATAGAGGTTCTCGTATTTTGTATTCACGAGACATTACAGAATTAGTACTATCAGAATCCCCAAAAAACTTGGCAATGGAAAACCAAGGAAATTTAAATAATCTTCCAATATTTACAATGAATAAATTGAATCAATTTACAACTAGCAAAAAAAAAAAAGAAAAAAGAATTACAGAGACCTGATATAAAAGTGAAAGAAGTGGACAAGTGACTCGGTAAGCTTGGAAACCTATCTATTTGAATTATGATCCACATTGTTTGTACCTATCCATAAAAAAACCTTGCCATTTTGTTTAATTCCTTAACATTAGTACTGCAACGTTTAATTCTTTTTGTACTTTCCATCATCACTTTCTTCTGAACTGCTACACTGCACTTGACCCCTTGCTGCTGCTAGACAAGCCAACTTTCTGCAATGAATGGATGAAGCAAAAGCATGTCAGCTGTCCACCTGAAGTCAGCATTCCTCACAAAACATCTGTTTAGGAAATCCTTCCCTTATTTCGATATTTCAACCGGTATCACAGATGATTCAGGTCCAAAGCTCCATGCTAGCTTCCTAGTTACCATCTCAGCCACAACGCAACCAAGAGCCCATATGTTACATGGAGGCTCCTGAGAACTGAATGTTAACAGCAACAGATTCTGGTGACATATACAGAGGTGTGCCCTGTCTGACGGGGTGGCCCCTTGTTCTGTAGAGCCTTCTTTGCCAATCCAATGTCGACAATCTTTGCAACATAGTCTGAGGCTTTGTTCCCATTCTTCGTCTTTCTCAAAAAAAGATGGTACAAGGAGGATGTTCTGTGGCTTTATATCGCAATGAACATATAGCCACATGAATGAATATGAGCGAGACCCTGAAGAATCGACCTGGTATAAAGCTTGACTTCTGATTCAGGCAATCCACCATTTGAATTATTTATTCGGTCTGTAAGGGTGCCTCCAGAGCCATGCTTCCAGCAACACGTTATAGATCATCTGGCCATTCTCGGTTGTGACCTAATCTCCAAACAGTAAACGATGTGAGGACATCCATTGAGGTTGGAAATAATTTCTTTCCTTCCGACTGATGAGAATACGATTCAAAGACTTTTGCGCACTTCACGGCCATTACAGGAGGGAACGGGTTTCGTTGCTTGTTGGGTTTCCTTCTGGTGGCCAAAGAAACTGTGCCAGAAGCTTCCTTTTCCAATTGTCGCGCCTCTTGTCCACATTCCACCATGAACCTCCATTATCTATTGTCTCTTGCAGACTGCCTGCTCCCTTTGATCAAAATTCTACTCTATAGTGAGAAACAAAGGAACCCACCTCAAATAATCATACAAGGATCCCGTTCCGGTTATGGATTACTTACAGAGAGGATCAAAGAAAGAACCTGGTTACAGAAAGAAGAGAAAGGGTGTTATAGATTTAAGATAAGAGCAGAGAATCAAAGTGAAGAAGCCCAATTCAGTAAATGGAGAAACCCCATTTAGATTATATTACCTGACATGAGAGAATCGAAAGAAATTAGCTTAGTTAGAGGAAAAATATTGTATCTAAAACGCAGTCCTACTTATACTCGAGGTCTGAGAGTTTCTATAAAGTAAAAACTGCAGCAGTTGGAAGTTGGATTCCCGCGTTCCATAACATCAAGTCTACGTACGCAATTAGTTCCATAATGTCCAGTCTACGTGGTAGCTTTGTTATTTTGTTTTCTCATGAATTAATGTGGGTTGCTTCGAGAAGGATCTCGTTTGGATGGTGAGATTTCAATCTTTAATAAATCGGTCTATGCAAATTTGAGCATGGTCTACAATTTGGGTGGTAGGGATTAAAGGCCATGATGCATAACTAATCAACTTCATTAAGATATTGAAGACTCATGTGTCAATTAAAATCAATCAAGAATCGTTTGATAACTGAAGTTAGCTTTAGGCCATGTTTGGAGCCAATGCCATTTTCCCAGAAAACAACGCCATGTAGGAGTTCAATGCTGGGGAAAACATTGCCCGTTTGATTTGGTCTGAAAAAAATGCCCTTTTCTCATTTTTATACCATTGCTAGCAATGGTTAGTTAATGCGATATTGCAAAATACCTAGGTGGTAGTAACAGTCCCGAAAAAAGCTGCTTTCTAAGAAAATGACACTTGAGAAACGACAGTGGTTCCAAACACATTACCTTATTGAATGGCTTATTGCTGTCTTTTAGTGGATAAAATAATTAAGTAATAAAATATTCATGATTATGATAACCTACCCAACATCAGCTTCAGCCATTAAGGAAACCCCAACTTTCTTGGCCCTTGAATCACTTTGAAATTTATTCACCCAAAGACAAATCAATAAGCTTTTCAGTTCAGCCACTTAAATTGCTATCAAATGGTTGCTTATGTGTGCTTCAATTGGTTCTAAAACAGAATCTTTTTGGGTGTTCAAGAAGCAAAATTGGTAGTTTTAGAAACCACTAATCCAACATTTCTGAACATTGAATATCGTCAATCTTTTAACATGCCAAAATCTCGTTTTTTTTTTTTCATAAAAATTAAAAGAAGTCTTATGAGCAAGGTGCCAACCGGTTTGTTAATTTCTAAAACACAATTTTTTTTTTCCGCCTAACAAAGGCGTAATATCTTGTAAACACATGATGTCTAGTGAACAATGATATTTAGTAAGCAATGCAGAATTTGGCTGTAGAATACAACTCCCGATCTCCTGTCTATGATATTTAGTAAGCAATGCAGAATTTGGCTGTAGAATACAACTCCCGATCTCCTGTCTATCAAGACAAACCCAAAACTGAACCGATAATTAATCGGAAAATTGAGTCTGACCTGGCTGGATCCAATCATACTTGACGCCTACAATCACCAATGGTAATAACACCTTAAAATTTCATATTTTTTAAAAAATAACATATTGCTTATACTTTTACACAAATTATAACAACAATTACAAGAAAATCAGGAGACCTCTATATAAAGACAAAATTGATATTGTAATATGTTTAAATAGATTTTTAATGCTAAAGTAACAGAACGGGTATAAGTCCCTTTATCCCTAAACGTCAGAGGAAGTTTAAGGGCATATGGAGAGGCGAGGTTTAGGGGATTTACCCTTTTAAACTATATAACTAGCGAGGGGCACCTGTGCTAAGCACGGGCAAATAATATTGAATAATTGGGAGAGTAAAATATGAAAAAAAATTGAAAACAATTATATTGGCAGTCCCAGTTCTTGATTATTCGTAATAGAAATGATATAGAATAAATGGCAGCAGCGTAAAGAATCCAGGGCCCTTTGGGATTGGAGGAATCTTCAGGAATGAGGAAGGGATTGTTACTGCTTTATTCTCTGGCCCTATTGGAGAAGGCGACTCTCTTAGGGCTGAGATCCTTGCAGCGTTTGAAGGTATTCGAAGAGCAAATGAATTAAATATTAGCCGCTTGATTCTGGAAGGTGATTCGAAGGTGGTGGTTAGTTGGTTGAAGATAGAGGACAGTGGTTTGTGAAACTTTAACAACGAAAAAAAAAACAGTTCTTATGGCTGGGTAGGGACATTGAGATTCAGTACAGCTGGGTGAAAAGGAGTGCCAACTCATTTGCGGATGAGTTGGCCAAGCAAGGAGTGAATAGGGAGACTGTGTTTTGGGCTAGTTTTTAATATTTTTCTTTGCATTCCCTGTGTTTTCTGTTTTTGGGGAGCTAAGTTATTTTATCTCCCCCTTTGTATACTTATTCCCTTTCTTATCTTAATTTATTGAAAATGATGTTATTGATAAAAAAAATGATATAGAATAAAGAGAAAATAGTTTATATATAAAGGGATACAAATTTCTGAAGGACAGAGAAGATTATTCATCGGAAAAAGAAAGAATTGCAGCCTAATATTTCCATTTGTGTAGGTCTCATCCTCACCCCTATGACATTGAAACAACTGCAACCTAATATTTCCATAAAAGAAAATATTAACAATATAACTTTCAAAAATTCCAAAATGGTTCTCAAAGAGGATAAAGAACACAACAATCTAAAACATGCTTACTTGTCATTTGAACATTTCAATCAGATATCCTCATGTTGCCATGATTCAAAAGAGAAGTGAATCTCTATATAATTTCTGTAGGACAATGTGCATTTTTTGAGATATGGAATACCAGCCGTGGCTCCTCCAATCTGTTGCTAACAACAATTGCCTCCTATGTACAAAAAATGGTCCAAATATTTAGATTAACAAATGGCAATTAAGATCCTTAGTTTAAAAATAGGTTACCTATGTTTATTTTGTATTTGAGTATGACTGAAAGTCCCTTCAAGGGTCTCTCTCTCTCTTATATGCATAAAAGTCATTCCCTATCTCTCTTCCTGAACCCTATTATAAAGATAAAAAAATCTTCTTAGAGGAAACAACACGAGTCTTTTTGCAACTAAATTCCCAATAGCTAAGAAACAATTTTATTGATATTAGTGAACGCATTTGGTCTCCTCCTTGTTTACCTCATTCAACATGAGTCTCTTCTCCATGTTCTAGCAGTGTTGGGCAATCAAGATATCAGCAGTTGAGACCATTTGTTCTCTGGTGAAGAACTTACTATAGTTTCCAATAGCAACATTTTTAGCTCTTGGATCCTCCACATCAAATTAATCCATCTTCCATTAAGACCATGTAGATGGGAGCACCACCCCCCTCCCCCAAGGATAAAAAAAGGCCCTGCAGGTGTGGCTCCTAAATATGGATGGGTTATTCTTGGGCAGTTCTATTATCCAACATAAATTTCAAGGTATTCTTCAGGACATTAAGCAATGGCATATTCTCCACTCATTCAAGTACTTCTAATTGGGACCACCTTCTTCCCAATTCCCATTGATGGTTATCTTTTCAAATGCAGGAAGATAACCTTGTTGAAAAGCATGGAGAAACATGGATGGTTTCTACATGCTTGTCTCTATAGTGATTGTTTTAGAAAAGATGGAAAATGATTTTCCATGGAATGGTCCTGGCAATCAGAAGTTCCACCTTGTGGCATGGTCACAGGCAAGAAAGCAAGCGAAGAGATGGGCGCCAGGTCATTAAGTGCTATGAATAAAGCCCTCCTAAATGGTTTTGGTGTTTTAGTGAAGAACAAGAGCATCTATGGAGGAAAGTTTTCTGTGGTAAATATGGTTTTCCTCAGTTTAGGTGTTACTCATGCCAGGCAACAATCCCCCATGGCAGCAATTTGCGGAAAGGAACAATGCAAGTTTAGGGACAGTTCCTCAAACACATGACATCTAAAGCTGGTGAAGGCTCTCACATTCTGTTCTGGACAGATTCTTGGTATGGTGATGGACCTCCTGCTGAAGCCTACAAGAATCTGCTCCATATTGGTGCAGAAAAATTTGCAATGGTGACTGTTATGAAGTAGAGGCTGACCAGGTGGTGTGGACCCAAGGCTGAGATGGAACATAAATGATTGAGAGGTAGCCACCCTGCTCTCCTTGTGAAAAGAAGCATGACACAAGAATCTGGAAGCTTACTAAAGATGAAGGTTTCTTCATTGAGTTCCTTCTAGAATTCCATAATTGGCCACCTTCAGGACTCTTCCCTTGAAGGTTATCTGGAATGCCCATGTCCCGTCCAAGGTACCATTCTTCTTGTATACCGCAGTTTTGGACAGGATGCTAACAATCAATCACCTGATCTTTTTTTGCTAAGTTCAATCACTTGATCTCTAAAGGCATGATGCTGACCAAGATGTGTTGCCTACATCAGCAAGATAGTGAATAAGTTCCTTAGTTTCTGATTCATTGCAAGGTGACTTATGAGGTTTAGTGTCACTTCAGCTGGCTCTTTAGAAGCCCTTGGCTGATCCCAGGAAATCAAATACTGTTGCTTTCATGGCTTTCAAAAGGATATTTTAAAATAAGTACAATCCTTTGGAACCTTCTGCTTTTCACAATATGCTCATGAATCTGGAAGAACAGGAACAGTATTATCTTTGATCTTAAAAGCAGCACCATAGAGGTTTTAATTGGGAGATTTAAGAACCATTGATTAGGTGGTCACTTATTTCTAAAGACTTTTATGAATATTCTAATGATCACATCAGATAATAGATCGATGACTTTCCCTTCATGGAGACATTAATGGGGATTAACTGTTGTATCTCTTTGTCACAGTTCTAGCTCGGCATCTATGCCAAGTTCTACTTTGAGGGCTGATCCTCTTGTCTACCTTGTTTATTCTTCTTAATAAATTCTTCATTTAGTACTTTGGAATACAAAGTAGCTAAAAGCCTAAAACACTTGTAACCTGTTTTAAGTTTAATAAATAAAATTACTTTTCCAATCAAAAAAGTTACTGCCAAATTTAGGTTGAAATACAGAAAGAAAAGGCATTTGCTTCAAATAGCAGCAGTAAACTTCTGTAGATTAATATTTAGATGCCTAGATCTTAATAAAATTGAAAGAAAGAAAAGAATGGTTTCCATCAAAACATGAGACACATAGAGATAATTTTCTTCGCAAAACCAACAGAAAACAGGGCTATAAGAAAATTTATTGATAAAACATAACTACTTATCCATGGATTGAGATAAATGAGATGCTCAAAAAGAATTAGCAACAGTCAACAATAGAAGAGCTTTTGGTTTATAACTTTACATTCTCTTGTAATGTGTCTACTGGAAATTCATACCGACTCCTTTTAAAGCACAATGGATGGAAACACATTTAGAAAAGCTATTCTAACACTATAGGTTGGGCTAGATAAAGTGCCGTTGCTAAAGACACATGAATGCATTACCTGCTCCTTCCAAATCAGCAGTTATAGTGCCAAGCTTTACTGCAAGGGGGTAATTAGTTTCTTTGTAGTGTTCAATAGCATGGTTGTTTCCACCACTATCATCCCAATTTCCCCTCCCACAAAGGATCATCCCATCAGTTAGATTCAACCATAGATTTTCAGTCTTGTCACACTTAGCACATGTCCACCCAGATGGAGGGACAATGACCCATTGCCAATCTGTTGAAGATTCATGGCATAAGCACTGACTTGCTTCTTATCAGCTGTCCAAGCTGCTACTTGCTCTTTCCGCTCAGCACCTTCAGCCATTAATATAACATCAACTGCCAATCTGACCTGCAATTTCGAAGCATAGGCATGCCTTGGCAATTACAACCAAACATATTCTCTTTGATATAATAAATAATGAGAAACTACAATTACCTTTTCTGGTAACTCAAAGGAAGGAAACGAAAGCTAGACAAATTCTGGCAATATGACAATGTTATGGAATTCTTCATATTCAGGTTCATGGTTGTCGAAACCACCCTCCATACCTGAAAATAAAACAGAATAATGTAGAAAAGAGTGTTGTTTTTCATAGTCGAGACATAGCTTCCACCGATAAACAGGAATTCATCCATGGCTTGAATAAAGAGAAGGAAAAGTAATAAATGTATGTTTGTGTACAAAGAGCTTATTTGATAGCAATCCAACTCCACCATTAGAATGCATTTGGTTTCTACCAGAAGTTTCAAACAATTCGAATGGTAGTACAGTAACAGCAAGGAAATAATAAGCCTGCAAGATATACGACTGACAGCTTCTAAATGCTATAAACCTCATCCTTTTTTTAATATATGCATAGACGTGTACAGACTTAAATATATACCTATTGCCAGAACAGTCGGTTTCTTGAGGGGCCTATCTTCAGGAACCGGTTTTTTCGTCTGTTTTATGTGCAAATAAACCGGGTTCCCAGTCTTTCCATAATTCCAACCCACATAATCCTTCCCAAACGCAAGAAACGAGTTCATGTCGATGCACAATCAGCCTTCGGATCTCTGAAACTCGCAAAGAAAAATATCAAAGAAATTAACTTCTTTTGGTGAAAAAAGAAAATAAGCAGAACTCATGGTGCTCGAGTACTCGGGAGCCACATAACCAAACTCTCCAAAATCCCCATGGATGAGAGAACTATCGTTAGAATCAGCAGACCTCATGAGCCTTGCGAGTCCAAAATCAGTAATCCGAGCATCTAGGTCTTCGTCGAGGAGAATTACATTGGAACTTATGCTCTAGTGCAGGAAAGGGGGTTGGCAGCCATGATGAAGCCAAGCGAGGCCCCTCGCCACACCCTTGCCAATCTTAAGCCTCGTTCTCCAATCCAATGAACTGTGCTCAATGTTTGTAATGGCAGAACCGTGCAACAGAGAATACAGAGTTGCGTTAGGCATGTGTTTATAAAATAAAAGTCTCTCATCTTCTACTAGAGTTCCGCCAACTTGACCTTCATAAAGGGTTTCTGGAACAACAAAACCTGAGCAAGCTTGCGAGCCCTCAAGTGCTCCACCTAACTGCTATCTTCATATTTTCCAGCCCCATACTTCCTCCTGCGAAGGCGACGACTTGACCTCTTGCTAAAACCACCACAGTTGGACCCAAGAGGCCTACCGCAGAGCCCGTTGTTGCCGTCGAAGCCAGCGGCATCGAAATCGGAAAAGGAGGGAATCGTACCGGAGAGACGGTTATTAGCAACCGAGAACTTCTTGAGACGAGTAAGACGGGAGAGTTCATAAGGGATTGAATCGGAGAGACGATTGTTGGCAAGTTTAAGACCATTGAGAAACTTGCAATCGACGAGCTCAGGAGATGGAGGCGAAAATCATGGCAGAGAGGAGGATAAGAAACAGCTGGGATCGATCTCTCGATCTCACCTTGGCGAAAGCGAGTCCTCGTCCTCGAGCAGTTCAGGTTGGGGCTAGGGTTTCAATATGGCAGTGTTGATGGTAGCGAGTAGTCGAAGAACAGAAGTAGCGGCGAATTGACTCCATTTCTGAAATCAGGAGAGAGAGAACGCGGGGTGAGGACTGAGGAGAGAAGTGGAGAAATAGAGTGACACACGTTATGCTTCAAAATGGAGGGAGAGATACTTGTCTGCATTATTCACACGTGCAATTAACTGATACAATGCTAACTACAGTACTAAAACAGTAAGATTCCGTTTTGGGAAAGGGGAGAGAACCCCTTTCGTTTTATATAAGATAAAAGATTGGTTCGGAAGAACAGGTACTGGTCCCAACCCAATTATCTGTTATACCACATATACATAATATTATCTTATCTGTGGACCAAATTTGGTTTGTTGGCGATATTTGGTTAAAATAATAAAATAAAATTTACTAAATATTTGAATTTAATAAAATACATTGCTAGCTGAGGTTAAACCAAGGTTTTTCAAATTGAACCGGACAACAAACCGGTTAGGGGTCCAATTCTTGGGTCAAATGAATGAAACCATGGCTAGGAATGGCCGAAATGGGGTAGGTCAAATTTGGGGATCCCCGTTAGGAATGGCAACAGGGTGGGTTTGGGGTGGAGACCATATTCTACATCCTCAACCCCGATCCTTGTCGGGGAAAAAATTTAGCCTTTATCCCTGACCCCCGATGGAGATGGGTTTCCCATTGGGGACCTGAATTCCTAAATTTTTTAATTAAAGCCTGTTGTTGAAAAAATTATTTATTTAAATAAAGAAAAATATTAAAATATAACTAGTATTTTAAATATATTTATACTATATATATATATATAGATAGATAGATAGATAGATAGATATATTATGGTGGTATAGCCCCTGCCTATGTCGCCTTTGTTGGCTGGTTGCTTTGCTTTTCTGTGTACATCATCTCATCTACTATTCTCTATTAATGGATTTCAGTTATCTTCTTTCAAAGTAAAAAGACAATTTTCAATCACTTAAAATGAGCAATTTATACTCAAAGAACACCAATGGGTAATTTGATACAATTATATGCATTCAGTCATTATGCTCAAGTTCTTCCCTATTAATTTGAAAAGTTGTCCTTTTTGACACTAGAAATATTTTCATTGCAGTTCCAAAGGGGGTTTGTGAAGTTTTCCAATAACATTGATGTTTTGAAATCTTTAGATTTTGATGGTTTGGACCCTGATCTTGTTAAAAGTTCTTTCTAGAAAAAACTGTGATTTGCTGAACAGCTGTGCAAGTGTTGGAAATGCTAGTGCTCAGTACTTGCTTGCAAAGGTAATTTCTTCCATGTTTTTGGGTTGTATTTTTGTTTTGATAAGTTTATTACTCCTTAAGATGAATCTTTGTTCCCCTTCTTATATTTTGGGTATTTTCTTTTTCTATGGTGCATTGCTATTTTTTTGGGTTGTATTCTCTTTTGACAAGTTTATTACTCCTTGAGATGAATCTTTGTTCTCCTTTGTATTTTGGGTATTTTCTTTTTTCTATGGTTCATTGCTCTATTGATTTCTAAATGTGCAATTTTCTCATCTCTAAGCAGGTCCTTCTCTTGAGATGGCAAGAGACGGGAGAGAATAATCCAGAGTGGCAGCTGGTGAGGCCATTTTTGTCTCAGTGCAGTATGTGTGATTTCTATAAAATGGGTCCAGTTTTGTTCCTTTATTTGGCATGCATTTATGGCAATAACTTTATTGAAGAGATCTTTCCTTATTTGTATAAGATGAAAACTGGTTGTAGCAAACATCTGGAATTTGAGAAATCCATCCAATCAGTTAAACATCAGATATCAAGGTTTTGTGCTAGGAATATAAAGCAATTGTAAGGGAATTGGACGAGTATGAGAAGATCAAGGAAGCATCTGCAAATTTTGAAGAAAGTCGACCCAGCATATATTCTTCCTTTCAATTTATTGCAGAAGGCTGTACCAACCAAGTCTTGCATGAAAGCTTTTTACAATTCTTGAGGTTGTTGGTCTCTCAATGCAACATTCAAGACTTCTTCAGATTGTACCCAAGTATGACTAATTTCTTTGACTACGTCTATGGTCCTGGATTACCTGAGCAAGTTAAAGATCTCTACTCTCATCTGAGTGATATATACAGAAATTGTGGAGAAATATATAATGGGATATGGTATGATATCTTCCAATTTCAAAAACTGGTGCATCAAATGGAAAATTTGTTTAGGAGGCATGGCGAATTGGTAAAGGAATTGGAAGTAAACAAGAAGAAGAACAAGAGCAATGAAGTAGCTGCAAGGTTTGAAGTAAAACCATCCAATATAATTTCAGCTTTTGACCATAGGAATTCTCATTGTTAATTTGATGGAATGTGCAGCAGTTGGTTTGGTGTTTGTTCGAGGTGACCTGTCCAAATGACCTGTTAGATTTGTTTTGTTTGCTTGTCTATTATCTACATATTTAATGACCTTACTATGGTTTTTTGTTTCTATAACCCAGTGATTTGTAAGGGGCCCAAGCTCCCATTAGCAGTAACCCCATAGTGATGTACAAAGCAAACTTGTTTGGAATCCTATATACCAAGAAATAAAAAAAACAGTAGAAAGCTTTTATCCAATTTGACACACCAAAGCTTCAAAAATAATCCCCAAAATCCCTACTAAACAGATATCATTTTGATACAGGATGAAACCAAGGATGATGATCTTATATCAAACTCCCTTTCCCCTTCTACTCACTCTACAACCAATTGCCAAAAGCATTAGGCACACCAAAGCAGTCAAGAGAGCCAGACTAGATACTCAGCTTTTTCTGTTTCTCTTTCTTTTATTTGATAATGCCCCTCTTGGAATTTTTTTGCATGATAAGACTTTGAACCCTTGGGAAAACCATGAAGTATCAAGTTGTGACCTGTATAGAGAAATGGGATCGTTGGTGTTACTAAGGCTGTGTTTGTTTGCAGTGCAAGATGTCACTGCCGGTTCGGTTTTGTCGACGTTTGTTTGCAGTGTAAAACGGTCACTGCTCATTCGGTTTTATCGACGTTTGAATGGAGTGAAATTTTACATTGCAAATCAATGTAACGTTTGATTATTGATGTAGTATTACATCGATGGTCACGTTTTTCGATGCTTAACGGTTCAGAAATTTCAAACAGTTCGGTGTGAAGCTCTATCGATGAGGTTTTACACCACAAACAAATGCAGCCTAATGGAACCACCGTGGTAAATGAGACTACAACAGCTGAATGTTGGAGCTTGGGTCATGGCTGTATGTCTGGTCTCATGGTGCAACATTGCCAAGCTAGAAGTTCTATGTAACTCATAACAGGATAACTTGTAGGCACAGGAGAGATAAGAATGGACTGAAAGGCCCTAGGTTCATCTATTTAATTACTTCTGTGGACTTAAATGTATATACTCAATTTTAACCGAACAGCTCATCTCTAGCCCACTAGAGCTGTGCCCATTGGCTTACCTTTCTGCATATGTACTCACCCTTCAAATGGCTCAAAAGTCTTCCTTGGATGGTGCTTTGTGGGCCTTTAGCTCTTCTTTTAATGCAAGCTACTGACCCAAAGAAAAGTTGTGTTTCTCTTCTTATCTTAAGATAGCTTGGATAGTTTCAAATTCTTAGACAGTTCGATTTGTACTAATATTTTCACAAGTTGTGACTCTCTTTGCTTCCTAAGATAGCTTCCCACTCTTGCAGCTGCATAGAGGCTTGTCTCATCTTTCTAGTTTGAATTTTGAAAAGAGGGAAAAAGGCAACATGACTTCAACTCATACCATGAGACCCTCCAAAGATGTCAAGTATAAGATTAGAACAAGAATTCACATGATGTTTACAAGATTTATCCCTTCTCAACTTCTTACACTGTATAGAACCCTTGTATGATTGTCTGTCAAGGTACCTACTTAAGCTTCAAGTTTCTCATTCATGGACACAAGTTGTAAGCCTTCCTCTTCTGCATCTGAAGACACGGCATCTGGAGCCTTAGTCAGTAGGTCAGATGGTATCAGAACATCGGATTGATCTGCTCTAGGAACAAGGAAAATCAAGCTCAATGTAGCAAATCTCAGTATATTCCTGATGAAGAGTACTGACCATAGGTTTGTGAAGTCTGTTCTTGTTACATGAAACATATGTAGAATTATGCCTCCACCCCACTTGGATGAGAGTGAGCCAAGGCTGTCAATGCACATCAACAGGGCAAAGAAGGTTCCTTCAATGCCTAGAGGGCAAAGTTTGGTGCTTAACACAATCATGGGCATCCATCTTATTCTGCTCACAATCCGAGAGACACACTCTTCCAGGATTACAAAGAAGTAGTCGGGGATCCCTAGTTTGAGGTTCCATCGAAGGACAAAGATAACATCAAGCATGCCTGAGGTTGCATAGAGGAGTTGGGCAAAGAAGAGCAGATTCCTGAATGGGTATTCCTTAAGAACCTTGTGGTAGACTAGGACCCCAACAATGGAAGCCATTGCACCAATAGCATATATCATCCCAACAAACTCCTGCATTGTTTAAGGTGAAATCAAGGAAAACTGTAACAACTATGAAACTGTGCTTACATGGTTTGAGAGAGATATACCAACCTGAGAAAATGCAGGGCCAGCGTTGGGGTCAGTGTACCAGTAGAATTGGCCTTCATGGGTGCTTATGCTTAGGGCCAGAGACAGGTACATGTAAAGAGAAGGCTTCCAAACTTGAGGATACTTAATGGTTCTGTACATGCCACTGATTGCTCCCCCTAGCTTGTCCAGTGCCATCTGCAGCATAGGTACAATCAGTCCAAACTGTCCAATGCACTGGATGACTGGTGAAAGCCCACAGATTAGCTCATGAGCACTGAGCAGTTGAATATGGATCCACTCAATCCAATCTGATAATATTTAAATATACATGCTTGTATCTACATATTATTAAGATCAATTTATTAGTAAAGTTGGATTCAAATGGATATGCCTAGATCCAAATTTGATCCATTTATATTCAGATTGGGTTGGATCCATGGAAAATTCTACCTAGCCCTGTTAAGAATTGGGATCTGCTCTTCACACAGCGCTCCTCACACCCACCTCACAGGCACATCCCACCGTGCATTGGGAACATCTCTCATGACTAATAACACACAAGTATAGGAGATGTTCCCGATATATGGTGGGATGTGACTGTGAGGAGCAGATCCGGTCTCCCCTGTTAAGTTAGAATCTCTATAGGTCAAAAGGATCTCATGTGGATGTTGTGGGCTACTGAATGTGCCCCAGTTGACCCCAATCTGACCAAATAAAGAGGAAATATCAAACCCGACCCGACCCATCCCAGTACACCTATACTCAACCAAGATATTTCAATGCTGCACTGTTAGATGGGCCAGGTTTAACACAGGTTTACCTCAACCCAAAACCTGGTCAAGGCTAACCCATCTACTTCTGTCTCCATACGAAGTAGACATTCCCGCTCCTGCGTTACATGTCAGGAGTAATCCAATATTCTATAAGGTTTGCATTTTGGCACAAGCAGGTGGTGAGCATCAAATACTGGGCCAGTTCCCAGCTGCCACAATAGAACACTGTCTACATACAAACTCCCCTGGATGTTACCAATGCCCAAAATAATTCCGAGGGGGGGGGGGGGTAGCAGGTAGCTGAACTCGATGACTTATATTATTAACTATACCCTAAACATTTTATTATATGATTTTTTTTATCAAGTAAATGACAAAGACAATAAGGCATTCAGTTTAGCTTTACTTCAGCTGTTATCCAACAGTCACTAATTAAAGACCAAGAAGTCTCAGGGAAAATGAAACAAGAGAAGAAAAGGAGAACTCACCTTCTTCTCAGAATGGCCACTAGTCTTCAGTTCATAGATCACAAATCCCAGCACTACCAGCAGAGCAGGTGGGAGTGCCAGAAGTCCCAGAGATCCCTACAACAGAAATCATGAATACCCATTTCAACTTTCAGAAAGAAAAGGGAGGTTTGAACATCAAAACAAGTGACTGAATCAATAGATAAGAAGAAACCATGTACCTGAGCTCCCAAGTGATGAACAAAGAAACCACTGGTGGAGTACCCAACCAAGGCCCCTGCCGACATGCAGAACCCACAGAGGCTCTGCATGTCCGGCGCCAATGCCGGAATCTCAATGCTATTCCTGGCAATGCATGCATCAATCGTCACATCAGCAATTGCCACGCTTGCTGCAATCCCAATTAAGCAACCCAGTGCCATCACAATTGACAACTTGGCATGAACAGCGATAACCAAAGCCGGAACAGCCCCCAGAGCACCGGCGAGAATGAAGTACGGACGGCGCCGGTAACCCCTCACCGGGAAGACATCGGTGAGTAATCCCCAGATGGGTTTCATCACCCAAGGGATGTAATAGAGCCCATAGTATAACTGGACGGCAGAAGGCTGCACCTTCTGCACATCCTTCCAGTAGTAGTCGGAGACCACCCGGAAGAACGACCCAGAGAAGCCTTGGCTGAGGCCATACACGAGCACCACCCCAAGCACAAAGCTTGTGTTGAGTTCCCTGCAGAGCATCCGAAGCCAATGAAATGGCTGTTGGATGATGGAGAGAAGACTCTTGCTTGGGCGTGTGTCCGGCACAAGCTGCTCGATCTTTTCATCATGAGATAGGAGTTGTTCTTTGGAGGGATCAGGTGGAGGAATCTCTGCAAGCTCTTGTGTCTCTGTGGTACCCATCTGGAGGTTGAGTTGCAGAAGGGATCAGCAAGCAAACAAAGAACATGAACGACTGAACATAGATAAAAAATCTGGGCAATTAACTAGCTTTTGTTGACTTGGGAATCTGGAGAAATGCTGCAGAAATCCACCAAAGTGGCTTTCATTTTCCATTTATTGAACACTGTTACCCAATCGAGAAAGATAAAAACAAGTGAGCTGTAATAAACATTAAACAAGTTGCCATGCACAGATTTTTCTTTTCTCCTTTCATTGTTTAAGATTTCTTTGGGTTAGATATCAGACAAGTTGGTGATATTTTAATCGGAATTAGAATTATTTTTTAGAAACATAAACCCGGTTGGTGATGGTTAAACCGATCATCTCATGAAAGGTCTATTAATGGGTCGTATTCATTGATAGATATCAGAAAAAGTTACAACCAGTGTTATAAAAGAGGTGAGTAATCAGGTCGTATTCATCAAAATTCATGGTATGCTTTCATTGTTCAAATTGTCTTTAATACCACGCCTCTCCAGTATTATAGATTTTTTCTTTTTCTAATATATTTTAAAAAGGGAAATTGTCTAATATATTAACCATAACTTTTCAAAGCCTTTAGAGAGAACCCCATGTCAATAACTTTTTGTTTTTCAAAATTCACCATCTGATAGTGTTTGGAAGTTGTTTACATTAGCATAAGTGCAATTTTTATAATCAAATTGTCCCTGAATGGCATGCTAGTCATATTAAACATATTTTTATGTCAGTCTAATCTAACCTCTGATAGAAGTGGATGTTGGGTCCTATGGAGCCAATGTCCTCTTCTTGACCATAGGTCTTGTCTTTCATCTCTGTTCTTGTTCATTTGAAATTAAAAGGGGCAAAGTGAATTGTACTGTGAAAATAGATATGTAGCATTAGATTTGAATCAAAAGCATTTTTTTTTTATTTGAAACTCTCTTTTTTACTTAAATATGCAAAATGGGAAGAAATTTTTTAGACCGAAATATTTCTGTTGTTGTTTTACCAAAGTTTTGCTTTATTTTTCATTTACAACAGAACAAAGGTAAAATAGTAATCTACCAATATTTGTTAGTATTTAACGTCAATTTATTGACATGGGGTTATTTGGATGTTTTGAAGAGTTATGGTAAGTAAAAGAAATGTTGAAAAGTCATGGTGAATTTTAGACAATTTCCCTTTTTGAAAATTCAATAATAATTAATTTAAGTTGAAAATTGGTTCATCGATCTGTCAAAAAAAATTTGGTTCATGGGTTCCAATGTATCACTTCTCTTCTCTATAATAAAAGAAGTGTCCTAAACTTATGGGTCTAGATATTGCAAAAATACACTATGCATGTAGGAATATCATGACTTCGAGGGGTGGGTTAGCGAAACCCCTACCCGACTAGAACTCAATTCGGGTTGAGGAATGAAATCTCTAGCCCTAAACCCGTGCGAAGCTGACTCTAACCCCACCCTGTAGGGTCGGGTCAAGCTAAGTTTTCCATTTAACCCGGCCCATTGACATCCATATTCCATAGTCCATACCAATGTTTTAAAAATTGGCTTAGAACCAGAACCACTCTGGCCATTGGTTTCTAGATCAATGGTTTGATGTTGATCATCTAGTGTGAACGAATGGCTTGTTGTGATTTAAACAAAATAAAAAAATAATTAAAACACAAAGTGGGTGTTTGGCATTGATGTTGTTTTTTGAGAAAACGATACCATGTAGGCACCACATCAGAGAAAGCGGTGCTTTAGAAAACGCTCTCATGTTTGGTACCTGATTGAGCGCGATCTAGATGCTCCAAGCTGAAGGGCAGCTCGGATGTCGGTTGCTTAGTTGGCTAGTCGAACTGTAAGAAGATGATACTTAGGGAGCCCAGGGTGGCTTACCTAGTGTGGGCACTTTAATGCTTAAGTTAGTATTTGATAGTGTGAGCTGAGAGCTTGTATGCTAGTAGGCTAGTGAGCAATGAATCACGTGTATCTTGTATCATTGGGCTGAGGTGCCCAATGTACCCAACGTGACCCAACTCGCTGAGGTGGCAGGGAATGCCAAGTCAATGTCCAATCAATAGGTTGCTTCCACGTGTTTGTGCACGAATAGGTCATGCCAAATCACCCATCATCAGTACCGTTTTTCTAGAAAAATGTTGCTCCAGACCATGCCTTGGAAATCGGGAAAATGTGGTCTGGAGCAACGCCAAATTCAATGTTTTATAAGAAAAATAATGCATTGTTGCTAGTAGTGCAATGATGTGGCATCATCTTAGACGTTAGATAATATAGATCAATGCCGAAAATATTTCTATAGCATTAATACTAAACAAAACCTGTGTTATTTTCTAAAAAACAGCCAATGTAGCAGCACCTATTCTAAAAAAAAACAAACACCATTTTCTGCTTACAACTCCACATGCCCAACAATATTTGAATGAGAAATGGTGCACTATTCGAAGCACCAATACCAAACACCTACAAAGTAGCCAGAAAACTGTTTTTCCGAATGATGGTTGAAAAACAATGGTCCATACTTAGTTGCAAGTTGACTCAAAACTACTCTAGCCGTATTTTTTTTTGGTAAAAAAACTCTTGCCCTTATGTTCTTGTGCCGACCTGCCAAACCATACGAACTTTCGGCTGTTATTCCACTACACAGACATAGTTTCAAGTTTCAACTCCAAAAGTATTAAATCCTTTGACTAAGGCGCAATACCCCACTAATTTGCCACGTGTCCAATGTACAGATGGAGGAGCCCATGATGATGGGATCTGCTAACAATAAAAACTGTCCCAATACGGTCGAGATCGAAAGTTCCCACAGCATATTCCCACCGTGTATCTCCTAATAACAAGTATAAGAAGAATCCGGATTATGGGGAGATATTCGCAACATAGGGTGGGATGTAGTTGTGAGGAGCATATGTCAATTCGTATTGAAAATGTTTTTAATGCATGCTGAGATTTGCTCTTCTTAAAACGCGCCTCACACTAATTTGCTCTTCTTAAAACATCTCCAATACGCAATTTATGATTCATTCCATATGCAATGAGGTTAGTGTGAAGGTGCTCTATTAGAAGCTAAACCCGAATTCAATACCGTCTCAACTCTCAACATGATCAATGTCCCCACGCCTCACTGTAAGATTGAACCCATCAAGACCGGATCTGCTTTTCACACAGGGCGTCTCACTCGCGCCTCACACGTACATCGTATTATACATTGGGAACACTTTCCGTATTTATAAGTTATTATTTACGGGAAATGTTCTCAATGCACGGTGGATGTAAATGTGAGGCGCTCCTGTGTGAGGAGCAGACCCCGTTCCGAACCCATCATGTTATAACTTGTGCGGACACAGATTAAGTGGGAATGTGTTGGAACGAATTTTTTTGGGAAGCATATCCCGGCCCCTATGTCATGCCCTAATCTAATACCGTAAAGCTCGCAAAATGTTGATAAAAAATAATCCATGGATCAGATGGCTTTAAACGAATTTGATCATGCTGCTGCCTTTTTGCTGTATACATTTGCTTGTGTAGGACCCATTCAATGCCATCCATATCCTATTGGAGACAGGATGGCCCATAATCCCAAAGTTCAATGGGTCCCACCAAGGAGCAAAGGAAGACCCGAAATACTTCCATCCATACTTGAGAATGGTTCTGACTTCTGACTTCTGAATTTGCTGGGACCAGCCAAATCAGGGCAACTCTTTGACCAAGTGAATGTCCTCGACTCCTCGGTGAGGCCCAATTTCTATGTTTTAAGCGTTCATTCTGATGTAACACAGATTTGCATCTCCTGTTCCTGCTTTGAATTTTGATTCCACAAAATCCCAGCCACTGTGCCAACTACCTTGGGTCCCATCGTCATTCGTTAATACAATTGTGAATAGGACCGACCAAAAATAAGGAATTTTTCATTGACCAAAAAGAAGGAATTTTTCATCGCTCCTGGTGAATTGTCCTTTCCCAGAGCTAGAAAAACTGAAAACCTGCAAACCCATCGCTTCTCAAAGTTATGTAGATAGATTTCTCTCATTGGCTGAAACTAGCCTGTTTTAGATTTGAACAGTGTTTTCAGAGGATGGAGTTTCCTTCCAGCACACACATACAGATAGAGATAGAGAGAGAGAGGAGTTAATGGAGCTTTAGATGAATCAACCCATGATGATGTTAGAAAATTGTAAAGGCTTTGGGGAAGTAATGAACTCAAATCAAAACCTTCCTTTACAATAATCTACTGGGTGGGAGCTAAATTGTCTTGTTATTAATATTTCTTACTCGACAATGGCAAGTTTGGTGCAATGTTAAAATCTCACTGTACAGTCATGAGAAAGAAGTCTATGAGTCAGAGTGGCCAATTCGTTCAAGAAAATGCTCAAATGTTGGGTTCGTATCCAGTCCACCCCTCACAAGAACCTAGATATCTGGGAGCAACATTAGGTAGTATTCCTTTTTACTGTAATGTGGGAACTTATGGATGAGTCTTTAGAACTAACACAGGTCATTTTGTTTCTATATTTCTGTTGCAGAAAGAGAAAGGACAAGCAATACCAAATTTATCTACATTTGGTGCAATTGCTGAAAGTTTTAGGCCATGTTTGGGAGTGCTTAAAAATAAGTGCTTATTTGGGTGGGGACCACACTATTAAGCACTTATTAGAGTTTGGGAAATAAGCCCGAAATAAGTGCTTATTTTTTAAACCCAAATTTCTAGCTTTTTTTAAGTGCTCATACAATAAGCACTTATTCAAAGTTTTACTCCCAAAATTATCCATGGTAAATTTTTAGAATACCAATTATATCCTTTTACAAAAGCAATTTTACATAGGCACTTATAAAAAAGTAATTTTATAAAAAGTACTTTTATGAAAGTAAAGTATTTTTACCAAAGCACTTTTAGGAAAATACTTTTATGAAAGCACTTTTATAAAAGTACTTTTACATGAAAGTAATTTGATAAAAGTACTTTTACATGAAAGTAATTTTATAAAAGTACTTTTAACGAAAGTAATTTTATAAAAGTACTTTTATAAAATCACTTTTCTGAAAGTACTTTTATGAAAGTATTTTTATAAAAGTACTTTTACAAAAGCACTTTTATGAAAGTATTTTTTTTATGAAAGCACTTATGAAAGTACTTTTATAAAAACACTTTTATAAAAGTACTTTTACAGAAGTACTTTTATAAAAGAACTTTTATGAAAACACTATAAAAGCACTTTTACAGAAGTACTTCTATAAAAACACTTTATAAAAGAACTTCTATAAAAGTAATTTTATTGGAAGTACTTTTATGATAGCACTTTTATAAAAGCACTTCTATCAAAGTACTTTTGTTCATTCACTTTGGATTGGATGTTTTTGAAAATTAAAAAAAAAATGAAGGACAAAAGAGTCACGGTTTCTTATTTAAGTGCTTATTGGAGAAAAAGACCACCAAACGCCCAAGATGAAACAAGTGCTTATTTAAGCACTTGAAAAAGCTGAGTGCCAAATGCAAATAAGTGCTTATTTGAATAAGTACTTGTTTTTAAGCATTTATTCAATAAGCACTTACTTTTAACATAAACACTCCCAAACATGGCCTCAGACTTAGAAACCTGAAGTGGAGATAGATAGCTTGAACCAATCATATTAGATACTTCAATTACTACTTTACTTCCATTTCATGCTTCACTCTACCCAGAAGTCATCAAATGATTTGTCTTTTGAGATATAGCCCATGATAAGCGGTAACTTTTCAAGCAAGTACACTACCTCTCTATGTAATCAAACAGTATTTTGGGCTGTAAATATAAACACAATATAACAATCGAAGGAAAAAATGGAACTCCATAGTATAAAATGCAACTTTAACTGAAAAGAGGAGAATGAAAGCTTGTATGTGGTTAACTCAAAAATGTATTAAAGAAGCTACAGAAACATTCATTCACCTCAGAGCGCATAATTGCAACTACAATAATCTCAAAATTTACATGATAAGTGATCTAGATGAGTCACAATGGGCTCTACTACTCTAGCTCACTGAATTCTAGTGATGGGCCTGATGGCCTATGGGAGGCTGAGGCTTGTGACTCCAAATATGGGTAACTATCTGATCTTCATCCTTTGTGTCCCCAAGGTTTATGCATTCAATTTTAATGTTAGTTTCACTCCATATAAGTAGTGATGAGGCAAGCCTTAGTGATTATATATATATATATATATAGGAATTGAATAAATCAAGGATGAGTTTAAGAGGGTTAGGATGGGTTTAGGAGTGATTGGAGGACAAAAGGCAGATTTGTCCCAGTAGCCAGTACAAATTGCCATTATCATAAGAAAATCCAATATCATCTAGTGACTGCGAAATTATAAACATAACTAATCTATCGCTAGACAAACCAAAATATGAGGGTGGACTTCACAAATAATATGTAAATGACCAAAATACTCCTATAATTTGAAAATACAATACAATTCAGTTTTGGCTTGCTTCTTTACTCCCGCATCACCTAAATTCCTGTTGGATAGTGAACACTACATTAAAGAAAAGGCTTGCATAGAAGTTAGAGATTGGACAAATAATTTCTTCTACTTTTATCATGTTCATGGTGCAATGATTCTATTACATGAATTTTAAGTTTTATAGTAAGCTCTCAAATATTTCTAAAGCATGCACATTTTATTGCTAGATTTTTAAAAATGTAAAATGAATTATTTCTGAATATTTTGCAGGTCGTTATTATGTTCATGAACTTTCTCAACTTTCAATCAAAGAAACTAATGAAAGGGATCTAGTATATATAAAATAATAAAACATCTAGATTGGAATGCAATTTTTCTCATGGGGGTATGGGAGATAGCCCCTCCCATAACCCCCCAACCCTGGTGGCAACAGGATTTGATCCCAGGTCTCTTCTACAACTAGTCAGACATTACCAACTGAACCACCACCAGTTGGCCAAGAAGGCACAATTAAAACATCAGTCAAAGCCGAATTTTTTGAAGGTCACATATATAGATAACAAAGACTGCTGCTCTGAAAATAAGATCATGTTAGAAGAATTGCTATTTCTGATGAACATCAATGGTTGCACAGGTATTTAAAATTTTCTTCCAACAAATTGGAGTCTACTAATGCTTTTCATCATTCACCTGATTGTTGCCATATGAGAAAAGTTGACCACAAAACCAGGTAGCACCTAATTTCCAAGTTCTCTCATGCATATGATTCCATAACAGCGGAAAGCACAAGACAACAAATTTAAAACTAGCTCTCTACCAAAAATATAAAAAATTTAACCAGAAAAGTATTTTGGATTTGTAAATAAAAAGCTAAGACAAGTGTGAAAATGCTGGTTTGAGGATGAGATTATCCATTTTGTGCAAAAGCACCAGAGTTTAGGTAGATATTAACCCCTCCCAAGACTCAGATAGCTGGGACCAACATTAGGTAGTGGTCCTTTAAAATCACAAAGCTAAGAAAACTAAACTCTAAAACTAAACTAATTAGCTAAAGTTCAGAAATTAATATAAAATATCCCTGTGCCATAAACTAAGAAGCAGATCTAGGTAGGAAAAATTACCAAAATCAGGTATTTAGCAGAAAAATGAATTTTAAAACCTGTCCCAACCAAACTGGTTTTCACTGGAAATAGTAAATTGCAAACCCAAAGTCAAATATGGATCAAGCAACTATGAAGACCCAATAACCATGCCATATACTGTTAAATTTATGGAGTTTTAGTATCAAGAACTCCAAATCAATGCACTGACGACTTATCTGAATAGTTGAATAGTTTCTGGCTATATGGTGAGTGAAAGACCCATGCCATAGGAAGAAAAGTTGATTGGATGTGACAATGTCATTCTGGTTAAGAAATATAGTAGACTGTTTCTTGTCATGTTATCAGTTAATATCTAGTTTGTGCCTCTTCTTAATATCCAAATGTTGAAGTACAACATTAACAATTTCAAATTCAGAACTTAATATCAGATGAGAATACTGTTCTATACAACCAGAGTATATAACTCATTTTTCTCGATCATAAAGCACTAGGTACTATTCTAACTCTACTTATTGTTAACTCAGAGATGATTTACCATACCCAAAACACCAAATAAAGAAACTAAATCAGAAATTTTGAACTAATGTAAGGAGAAAAACAAATCAATAATAGTATCTTCCCTAAATACAAAGACATCCAACCAAGTCTCCTAATCCACCAAAGATGGCTTAAACTATCCCTAGTATTTCCATATGTGTGTCTCAAACACTATACAAAGGTATCCACAATTATATCTCTCTAACAGTTAGGTTTAAGGATCACCACTACTCTAACCTTTGACCAGTTTTGTTGATAACCTTTCTATCATTTGAATACCCAAACCTCACTAATTTCAACCACGGATATGACTCAATATTTTGAATTTGCAATAAAAGTTTTATTCGTTTCAATAGAACAGCTAAAGTAAAAAAAAAAAATTGATACTAGAATGAGCATATGCTTTGCATGAATGAAAAATCTATTGACAATCATAATCAAAAGAAAGGGACATGAATAAACTTTTTTTTTGCATCACAAAACAGATTCAAACTGAAATATATGGAACAATAAAAAATATACAAGCATTCGAAATCACACACAAAAAAATGAAAAGAACAATAAATGGAACCAGAACTGTACTTTAATCCTGCCCCAACTACCAATAAAAGATAAAAAATGCTTCCCATTTAAAAATACTAAGAAAACCACAGAAACAATGATGAGAGAGATTGAGAGTAGCAACAGATCTAGAGAGGTCAACAGAGAAATTTAGAAACATCCGGTTCTATTTGTTTGAGCTGCAAATTCATTTGCACTAATACAAATGCATTAAGGCTCAGTCTGGAAGGAGTACAAATACAAATATGTAGAGTGCAAAGCCTTGTATTTTGTATGTATTTGTACTGTACATATTTGTATTTGTACTCTTTCCAAACTGAGCTGTGGAAGGAGTACAAATACAAATATGTAGAGTGAAAAACTATGTATTTTGTATGCATTTGTACATTACATACTTGTATTTTACTTTATTCTGTTTTGTCTTAATTTACTTCATTTGTACTGCATTCAAACAAAATAAGATAAAATTTGAAACAAAAATAGGTCAGAATTTACACTCAAATCATTTGCACTGCCATGGTTTTGCATCAGTGCAAATTTATTTGCATTGCAACCAAACACAGCCTAAAGTGCAAATGAGAAGAATGCAAATTCTAGTCCATTTTTGTTTTGGCTACTACTTTACTTTGCTTGAGGTTTTATTTTACTTCATCTGCACTGTAAACAAACAAAATAAGATTAAAAGTTGAAACAAATATAAATCAGAATTTGCACTCCATTCTTTTGTACCAGTACAAATGGAATTGCACTCCAAACAAACTGGGTTAAAAAATAAACTTAGAGGGGAATAGATAGAGTAAGAAAAATTTACTGGCAGCAATAAAAAAGGAAGAAAGTGGAGGCATGATGTGTTCAGACTTCAGAAGGTGATGGCAGGAAAAAAGCTTCCTCTTCCAAGACCAGTATGTAAGAAAACTCCTTTCAGAATCAACAGGAAATGAGTTGAGCCTAGATAACTTAACAAACTATTTTCTTAATTGAAATTTTGATACCCTTGTAAAATAGTGGGCTATACTGAATCTTTTAATCCCATTTCTTTTCCAATTGAGGCCATTTGATTCAACATAAAAGGGACAGAAGACATTTTAAGTCTGAAACATTTCAATACTTCATCTATATTTCTGCCCCTTTTGTATTGTAATAAATGCTCCTTTATGTTGAAAGAATGACCTAAAAGGGGTGGATGGGCATAATAATCTAATTTCTGCCTCATGAAAGTCAAAGCAATAATACCCATAAGCACTATTCCGGAAAATATGCTAAAATGGAACAAATAAAAGAGAATAAACATGATTATTAGGTAAAAATTATAGGGCTCCAGTGGAACTTCACTTCCTCTTTTTCAACTATACAAGCAGAAAAAAGTTCACAAAAGCAGCCTTACAAGGAGTAATAAACCAAATCAGAATGCTGGTTACAGGTGGTCTACAAATGCCGCTCATATTATTTTCTTCTATACACATTCGAGGAAGCAAATTCACTATTGCATCTATACATTGAAGAATAATCCTAAAATAAAAGCAAATCTATAGTAAGGTAACCATCTTAGCACTCTCACAGGATTTTTTTATCAGTTCCTGTAAACAGGATTTTTTCCCCAAAAGATTTTGGAACATTTTAGGCACTGAATACTTAGAATAAGCACATGCAAAAAGAGTTCGACTGAAATTTAATGTGATGGGAAGCATCAATCTACTTCTGAATATTTCAAGGCAAAGGCAGCTGATGACAAAGAAATCAAGTCCAAATCAGCATTTTGAATTTGACATTCTCATCTGTTTCATCCATAAGGACCACTTAACAGCCTCTAGGAAGTTATCATTCTTCCTTAGTGCATTGATGAGATTAACATAAGTTATCTGATCAGGCTCAATCCCGTTCTCTCTCATTTCCTTCACCACACCTACAGCCTCTTCAACCATTCCAGCAATCCCATAAGCCTTTATCAATGTATTGTAGCTACACAGATCGGGCTGCAGTCCGCATTCCTTCAGTTCAGTCAGCACGTTAGCAACTTCTTCAATCCATCCTTGCTCTCCATAAATATTTATCATAGTGTTGTAAGTATAGTGGTCAGAATCACAGCTTGATTCCCTCATCTTTTGCAACACACTTCTGAAACTCTCCATTTGACCCTCTTTCCCATAAGCATCTAACATGCAATTGTAAGCTTCTAGAGAAACAGAAAACCCATTAAATTCCATTTTTTTAACTGTTGATGTCATATTATTGAAATCCTTGCTTTGTCCATAGGCTGCTATGATCGTATTATAGGAGATAACATCAACTAAACCCCGTTTCTTTGCCATCCAGAAGACCTTCCTGACCTTCTTGAAAAGCTTGGCTTTTCCAAAAACATCAAGCATGACATTGAAGGTAATGACATTGGGTGAAAACCCACGTTGAATCATCTCATTGAAAAGCCGAGAAAGCTCATCCACAGGCAAGGCACGAGCACAACAATTTATGACACAGTTATACATTTCCTGATCCCATGTGATTCCACTTTTCAAAATCTTGTAGTACAAGTTTGCCAACTTTTCTACCATGCCACACTTTTGATAAATACGGAGCATGTCTAGGAACAAAAAATTGTCTGGAACAATGTCCTTCTGTTTCTCCATTTTGTCTAGGACCAAACAAGCTTCGTTCAAAGACCCAGCTTTGGCATACATCCTCACAACAACACTATAGGCAATCATGTCCAAGGAAGTTCCTGAAGATTCCAGATTCAGATAGAGATTTTTTGCATCTGCAAAACGGCCCATGGCACCATATATGTCAATCATTGTGCAAGTAATGTGCAAGTTTGGGATCCCTTCCTGTTTGGGCATTTCAGTGAATATTTTAACAGCATTCTCATGATAACCCAACTCCTTGCAGGAGCAAATTAGAAAATGGTACAGGTTGTCTTCAAAGTTTGGATCCTTCCACCGTTTGTCCTTTAGGACATCTAAAGCATCATCCACCAGGGAACACTTAACATAGGCCATGACCAAAATCGAGCATGAAGTCTGGTCAACCAAAACATGTTCATAAAATTTACCTTTCAGTATGAGAGGTATTTTGTCTATTCTTCCAACTTTCTCATATGCCCGTAGAACACTACTGAGGATGGAGGAGTACTGGCAGCCTATCCTACTCATATCCTCAAGAGTCTGCATTGCACCTTCTTCATCTTTATGTTTTGCTTGCAAGTTTATCATTGTGTACAAATTCGATGAGTTAGGTTCAAACCCTGACCGTTTGAGTTCATCATAATACCACCTGGCTTCTCTGTAATTGTCAGCTCTACCCCATCCTTCAATCATGGATCTGTAAGTTGTTTCATCAGGCTCCAAGCCAACATTCTTGAGGTTTTGGAATAGTCGTTGGGCGCCATCCATATTAGAAACCTTTCCATACCCTGTAATCAACGTGTTGTATGCAACAATATTTGGGCTAAACCCCACTTCTTGCATTGATCTCAATACTTGTTCAGACTTCTCTAACTTGCCCTGCTGGCTGTAAGCATTAAGCTGAACCAACCAATTTTCCAAATTGGGAATCACACGATCTTCTTTCATGAGGCCAATAATTTCTTCTGATTTATCGTATAAACCTAAACGGGTATATATAGTGATCATTGCAGAGTAAGCAGAATGACAATGCAGCTTGAAGAACCTCATCTTTGCAAACGCGGACTCTGCTTCTGCAACATTGCCACCCTTCTGATAAAGGTTCATGAGCATCCCAAAGGTAGCAATATTTGGCTGAACCCCATTTTGCAACATCAAATGGAACCACTTGGTTGCCAAATCAGTTAACCCCCTTCTATAACATGCATATATAAGCGTATTAAAAACTTGAAAATTGAGTATGCATTCAGAATCAGTACTCATCTCACGAAGAAGTTTTTCAGCTGAATCCCACTCCCCCTTCCTGCTTAACACTCTGAGGACTAAATTATAAGCAAGACCATTCTTTTTCAGTTTTCCGTTGTTCCGCATCCACTCGAAAAAGCTCAACGTCATGCGGTCGCTACTCCTCTCAAGCCGTTTTAAGATAGAGTTACAATGTGCCACACTCGAGTCAGACCCAATTGCAGAGACAGCAGCCTCTAATCCCTTATCCATAACAGAAATGGAATCACTACCATTTCCCTTATAATCAAATTTGGACCGTTTCTCTTGTTCTTGTTTAATCCTTCTAGTACCACATTCCGAAGAAGCAACTTCTCCACCTTTAACTTCTCTCTTCGATCCACGAAATCTCCTCCAGAGGCTCCTTGCACTCTTCCTAACCTCACTGCCAAGAACTGGGTTTTGTAAATTCGAACCCTCACCAGCTGAAGCTTCTTCTCTCACTACAATATCAGCTTGGCTTAACTCAGATACATCGGCAACTTCCGTGGCAAGCCGAGAAACCCTAACCTGTTTTAGGCGACCGAAAGGGTTAACGTTACGGGCTCCATTGATCTGAGCACAACCCGTAAAAGATGGATTCGAACGCCGATCAGACCATCTATCAATGTTACTTAAAACACTAGAATTCAAGGAGGCCATGGCTTACACTGGCCTCCAACCAAGCACGTACAATGAATTCATTAGAATTTCAACTAACAGGAAGAGTAACTCAATACATAGAAACTAGAATTTGAGTCAAAGAGAGTGTCTGGAGCGGACTGGAGATGATCAATCGAGAGATTACAAGAAACATGTGTCAAATTTCTCGAAATTCAACTAATTAAATAAAATTTGGATCGAAATGATGGAGCAAAGAGAGATTGTTCTTGGCCTACCTCTCTTTTGTTCTTCGGATAACGAACGTTGAAGCAGTGGCGGAAAATAACTGAAATCGGATTTGATTTGATTTTGGTTTCTCTTTTATATCAAGTCGGAGAGCCTGGGAAGTGGGAAGTGAAGGCGGTCGTTAATGCTAATTTACGCAGTGGTGCGTACGGATGGATCGGAAAACATAGACATCTTATCGTCTGAGTAGAGTAGGGGGACCCACCATTTGATCAAGGGTGGAGATTGGGCTTCCTCTTCTAAAAGTCTATGAATGATAGAATACATTTTACTCCATGATAGGATAATAATTGGAAGAACCATTGAATTGGAATCTTTTGTTCTGATTCTTAGGCATGTTCTCGAGCAATAACCCAAGACTAGAAATCTGAATCCAACGGTCCTGAGAAGGAGGGCAGTTAGTTATTGACCGTGTTCCACTAACGGCTGAAGAGCTGAACTGAATGCCTTCATTGCTTTCGCTGTGTTTGTTGCTGGTGTAAATCTGAATTAGATACAAATTCTGACTTGATGCAAAATTTGTATTTTTATCTCATTTACTCATTGGTAGTACAAATTTTACATCTCAAAAACTGATGCAATATTTGCATCACCTCATCGATTATTCTCTTTTATAAAGTGGGACCACGGCATCTTTCTTCTTATCCCATTCTCAAACAAATAACTTTCCTACCTCCATTCTCTTTCATATATGTGGAAACACTAATTTATTTCTTACAAGCAAGTAAGACAAAGGTCATATCCCATTGCCACCAAGGTTGGTCAGTGTTATGAGTATTAATTAATGAGGGGTGATTTGGCCCTTTACTGACCTGGCAACACGTGGCATCCGTCTTTGTCGCTTGACACCTCACCACCACGTAGATAGACACATATTTCGCCAAGTCAAAGAGATGCACCTCGAAATCAATCCAAGACACCTCATACATAGCAAGGCGGTTAGCAACACCTCGTCCAGGGTCAACCTATGGTACCTCATCGTTACTGGTTCAAGAGACCTCGGCGTGAGAGCAACCTTCCTCAAGGACTTGAAGACCTATGGTATCTCGTCAGTACCGATCTAAGGGACCTTGACATGAGGAATGATTTCTCTTGAGGATTTGCTGACCTAACTAAGGTCTAGGTGGCAACCTGCGAGATGTGCTCGCCGACTTCCTCTATGGGCATCCCACCATTCCAGGGTCCTTTGGAAGTCAACTCCCATACCAAATGTTGTGGAGAAAGGCACAAAGCCTAGTTTGCATGCGAAACTATCTCTAAGGACTTTGAACCAATCAGCCACATCCTCTTAGAGACCTTGGATGTAGTGCGTGGAGTTCACACCAAACAATATCTATATAAAGGTCTCATTTCCAACTTCAAGAGATATGCACAATTTAACACTCGCAACTCTCTAACTCTCTCCAAAATCCCCGGTTTGTTGATTTAAGCATCAAAGTGCCCACACCTAGTAAAGCATCCTAAACACTCTAATCTCTCTTCTTACAACTCAACTAAATGACCTACTTAGCCCAACTTCCAAGATGCCCTCCAACAGGAAGTTGCTACATCGCACATCATCTAAGTATTGGGATTGACTTACCCCTTGTTGTATAACTTCAATAAACCAAATAATACGACAATCAAATATGAACAAAATTAGGTAAGAATATACATTTAGCCTATTTGCACTCCCATGCATCTACACCAGTCTAAAACTATAAATGGAATTTGCACCCCGAAGCTCAAACAGACTGAACCTTTGTCTTGGTTAATTGACCTATCGACTTAGAGGATTGAACCGTTGATGATCTATTGTGAACAGGTTTTTGTGTTATTTATTTTTTTGAAAATTTGTATATTTGATTACATCAGGGATTGATCCATCGACCCAAATGGCTAAATCGCCAACCATTGGTCCAAAAGAAAAATGGTTCAACTTTCGGGTCTGGTTTAAAACACTAATTACAACAATATTTATGTTTTTTTGGTGTTGCAATAGAACAGTATCTACGTCAGACATATGAGACAAATTGATTCTTATTCTTGTCGGGCGGGTTGGGCTGGCTTTCTGCTCTACCCAAGCCTAACCCTAAAAATTAGGGGCAGGGCTTGAGTCCGACTTGAGACCAAGGTCAAGCTTAAATTATTCAATCCAAGCTCAGTTCGTATTGAAATTTGATATGAATGAATATGTACATGGTATATATGTGTGTATATGTATATATGCCAATGTGTATTTATATCTAGATGTAATTGAATCAGGTTCGGACTGTGTAAAGGCTAAGTCCAAATGCAACCCAAAATATAAAGAAATTCAAACTTTTGAACCAAAGTCCAGTCTCAAGGCCAAAACTCTAACCTGGCCTGTCCAAATTCTGGTTAGGTTGGTCTGGGCTCGAGTTGGGCGATCCAACTTGACCCTAGAATTAAATGGATTCTTTAAATAAAAGGGCATGAATTGAGTAGTTCTGACAGTCAAAAATGCATTAAATTTTTGCATGAAGATCTGAGTAGCTCGAAGCTAGTTTGGCAGATACACGTCGTTTCATGTCTTTTTATGCAAGAATAATGCATAAAAGACGGGGGAAAACTTCATTTGAAGTTTCATGAAATCAGCCCAAAATGAACTTCTTGCATCTTTTCAACACTCCAGCTTTTGACGGCTAGATCTTCCGCGAACCAAACGGGAATAGACCGAAAATCTATCTGCCCGATTTGTAAACAACCAAAAAACCATACAGAAAAACACGCCAAACGAGCCTTACATTAGCTTAGGAATAAAAAAAGAAAACCCTAATTTGAAAATTCCTCTCCATTGAACATAATTGAAATGCCAACGTTTCAGTGGATTCCTCAGTCATCTAAACGTTTATGGGCTCATGGTAGTCTTCTCATCCAAACTCATTGATTGAAGAATTACTCTTTTGAATTTTTCATACATACACAGTTGAGTTGTTTATTAATTACCCACTTGAGCAGATCCCCCTACCCTTCATAAACTGCAGTAACCAAATAGTTACCTGGGTTTATGTGGCCCCAAAAAAATTCCAAATCAACGCTGGAGAGGGAGAGAGATGTTGACATGTTGCTTTCTCTGAAAATATACTTGACTTCAACACGAAGATTATTCCCAAGTCCATGAACCGTTAACCTCAAATTACCAATAAAATTTAATTTAATAAAAGACTATCATGCACCATAATTCATGCCAATGAAAAGAAGCTTCAACAGAAAGCCTTTTTCATTTTTTTGCTGTTTTGGGATTTCCACCAAACAGTCCTTATAGGCTGTCCAAAGGGAGGTTCAGTCATGAAGCAAAAAATTGCTATTTAAAAGCCCTCCCAAACAGGCATCAAAGCTTTTAAGGATTAGAACATGACTTTAACGCTGTGTGTGGTTTGATAAAAAAAAAGTAAAAAAACCTATAAAATGCCTGTATAGATTTCTTTACCTTTTATTTCAAACCAAACACAACCTAAAATGTTAAGCTGAGCCTTGCAAGAGTAGCACACGTTTCTGTTCTGTCGCTTGTTGCAAATGATTTTTGCGTGTGAATGCTGAATCCTTTGCTTGTTGCATACTTGCATCAAAATAAGCTAAACCTATTCAATTTAACAACCTGGTGTGCACGCAGGGAGGCAACTTGAATCCAAATCCAACTCAACAACAAGGAAATAAAGGGTTAGGTGGGGTCTGGTCGAGCTTCAGGTTAGGGTTAGGGTGGAACCTGAGTATAAATTCTCATATTTATTCTTTTAAATTAAACCTAAAAAAATTAAGTTAAAATTTGAGATTCGACATACATGAATAAATTTAAATATGACTTGATTCGATTCAATAAATATCTAAATCAATTATATATATATATATATTATTTCATGTATAAATCAGATATTTTTTGGTCTTTTTGAGTTGAATTGGCAAAATGCTAAACCCTAATCCTCAATATTCAAGTTAGAGTTGACATACGGCTCAGGCAAGTCAATGGTTCAACCCCTAGAGTCGGCTGGTTTTTGATAAAGTCAATGTTTTTTAACCAAAGAATATAGATTTGATCATCTGGTTCAAATGGTTTGAATGGTTTAATCACCCAGATCAACACCGTTTTGAAATGTTGTTTTGGAAAATGGGTGACTCAACAGTGACCCAACCCAACCCAATTTCTTTTCGGGTCAAGCACCTTCTAGCCAGGTCATTAGATAGAGGACTCTAACCCGCTTTTTTTGCGAGTTGGGTCGGGTCATGTTTGTGGGTTGGATTGAATTTTTTGCCACGTAACCAATCACGAGTGAACACGCCAGTTAATTATTTATTTTTACCCATTTACCCCAAGATTTTGCCTCTTGATTTATTTTTTCCAAGTCAATGATAAATCTGCACGGCAACAGTTCACTAAACGAAATGGTTAAATTTCCGTTAGGGCTATGACTGAAGGGGCTGAACTGGATGATTTATTTCTCTGTCTTTTAATGGAAAGGCAAATTAAGCTACTTCAGCCGTTATCTAACAGTCCACGTGGCAAGTTTTTCTGTTGGAGTTCCATAGCGAATAATGCGTCCCTAAACACGGTTTTATAGTCAGATTGGAGTCTATTAAACATCGTCCATAATGACCTTCTGCGAAAATAAGTTCTATCTGATACCAATCCAACGGTCAGATGGTTCCCCCAAGAGTGAAGACACATCTATTATAGTGACAGTTAACACGAAACGCGCGCTTGGTCGGTTCGAAGACGCATAACAGATTGCCGCTTCTCATCCATCTGGTTTCGGAAATCGGGGCTTGAAGCCTTGAGCTTTGCTGGGCTTACTGTTTCTTATTTTATAAGTTTGCTTATAACTGAAATTGTTGTAAAATGCGATCGCTCTTCTCTTTCCATTGTCTGCTCAAAGCTCTCAATCCGGGTGGCTTTTTCTTCTTTTTCTGCGATTCTCTGCTCAAAATCCCCATTAGCTAATTGGGTTTCTATCTTCCCTCTGATTCGCCTGCTCACAACCCAAGTGGGTTTTCTGTTTCTCTCCGATTCTCTGCTCAAAACCCGAAAATCTAATTTGGTTTCTCTGTTCTTCAAGTGGGTGTTCTTTGTCAATCTCTGGAATTCAAGCGACGATGAAGCGAAGGCGGCGACAGCAGAAGACGATGGAGATGGGTAGTGATGGAAGGACATGGACGAGAGGAGCTACGATCGGGAAAGGAAGTTTTGGCACGGTTTCTTTGGCCAAGACGACGGGACCCAACAAGCGCCGAAGCTACCTCCCGCCTTCAATTGCAGTGAAATGGACCGAGGTCTCTGATTCGTATTCTCTTCAGAAGGAGAAAGAGATTCTTTCCAACTTCAGTGGATGCCCTTACATCCTTCATTGCTTTGGGGAGGAGGTTACAGTTGAGAATGGTCAGATGATCTACAATGTGTTGTTGGAGTACGGCGCTGGCGGCAGCCTGGCCGATCGGATAAGAAATTCGGCTGGTGGGTTACCTGAATCCGAAGTCAAGCGATATACAAGGTCGATTCTTCGTGGTCTCAGTTACATTCACGCTCAAAGTTACGTCCACTGCGATATCAAACCTCAAAATATTCTTCTGGTACCCGCTTCTTCTCTAATCAAGAAGAGGAGGAAGGGTGAGGACTATGTTGCGAAGATTGCCGACTTCGGAGTGGCGAAGAAGGTTCAACAGAAATGGAAGAACGAGACTCCTTGCTGGAGAGGCACTCCTCTGTACATGTCGCCGGAATCAATTGCGCATAACTCACAGGAGCCTCCCTCTGATATTTGGGCTCTTGGGTGCGTCGTATCTGAGATGATCAGTGGGAAGCCGGCATGGAGTTGCAAGCCAGGTGAGACTAGAGATGATCTTCTACAGCGTATAGGCTGGAGCCATGAATTACCCAGAATACCGGGTGATTTGTCGAATGAGGGGAAAGATTTTCTGAAGAGATGTTTTGTGAGGACTACTATGTTCAGGTGGACGGCGGAGATGCTGCTGCATCACCCCTTTGTTGCATCAGATGGTGAAGATATTGGAGAACTGGAGGGGATTCTATCTCTATCTGCTCCGGCTGCAGCAGGGCTGGTCTGGTCCTTGTTGTCGTTGTCTGAAACTGGCAATCGCATTCAGAAACAGGAGATAGGAACAAGAATCAAATTGTCCTGCTCTTCTAGTGATTTGACTACCGTCGGGGGAGAGGATCTGCATATTTCTTCGGGTTCAGAAGAGGTAGATGAGATGAATGCTCCAACATCAGGCAGCAGTATAGAATGCACGAAGCTGATCAAAGTTACAAGCTCCACAAGTTCTATTGAGGATGGAACACTCGAGCAACTCTCACAGGCTTCATTGGATATAAGGCAGAAACACTGGCATGAAATTAGCAACTAAATCTGATTCTTTCTTTCCAATGCTTTCAGGAGTATAGGATTTAATTGTAAGAAATTGGAGGAACAATGATTTGTAGTCAATTTTTAATTAATGAGTAGGTTGGTACAGATGAGAAGGCTTTCTTGTCTATGTTACATCTGCATCAGGTCAGGGTTCTGTAATTTTCTCTTCATACATTGATTTCCGATAATTTTTTATTTGTAAATATTGCAGAATTATAGTGCTCCATTTGTAGAATTCTTACTTCTCTCTTATTTTTTATTGGAGAAGATTTTAGTTTCTTTTCCACGACTGTTTTCTACTTATTTCTTTTTGTGTTATAACACCAATCCCTTTTTCCTAGAAAGCTTAAGATCAAGAAAATGGGCTGGGTAAAAGAAGACTCCATATAGAAGCATTTAGGTTATAATAAATCATCAAAAGAAGATTCACATTATTACTTCTACTTTTAAACTATACTAATTCAAATACCATAAAGTTTTTGATAACTAAATGCAAAGAAAAAACATGTCCTGCTACAATATTTGGTCCCAGCTATTGACTTAGATCACTATGATTCGTTGATCCAAGAGGAGAGAAGTTTTATTAGGAAAGGAAAGTAAAAGGAAATAAAATCAAATAAGTAATCTGGCTAAAATGGAAAATCCAGATAAAGTGATAAAATAGAAACATCAATTTATTTATTTACAACCAAATAGGTAAACTGGCTAAGGTCCTAGATCTCTGATGTGCCAACACCTCTATTGGTCTGTATACTTGAATATATCCACTTTAAAACAGTGAGTTAGCCCCAAACCAACCTCCAGTAACCAGGAAGGACAATAGTTCAAGGCCACAGACGAAAGCTTAGCGATTATGATTTATGAAAATTGATTTTTGCAATGGAAATATCTTGGGCTGACAGGCATAAGAGCGCCTCCAACTCTCTGAGTGGCCACTTCATGCTAAAAGATTCTGGTAATTAGGTCTGTAACCAGTTGTGCCTCTTTCTTTAAATATCTGTCATCTTCATCTCCTCCTTTGCCATTTCCTGTTAAAGAGGTGTGGGCTGCCCTATCCCTCCCAAGGTGGGAGTTTTTTGCTGGAAGATCTGCCATGGGGCCATTAATACTTGTATTTTCTACAGAGGAAAAGACCCGGCTGATGCCTTTTCCCAAACTGGTGTATTTTGTGTAATTCTAATGGTGAAATTGCTTATCATCTTCTAATCTCCTGCACCTTTGCTTGCTGTATTTGGGATTGGTTTTTTTTTTTTTTCTCTTTATGGGTGCATGTGGAATACTCCAAGCAGTCTGGACAGGTTGTTCAACTCTACTACTTTCAGATGGCCAAAAAGAAGGGGGGAAGTACTGTGGAAGTGCACGAGGGCAGCAGTGGTCTGGACAATATGGGAGGAAAGAAATCTAAGACTCTTTGAGGAGGGAGAACCAAAGAATTGCTGATAGAAGGTATTATGGTGAAGGTGTTTCATTGGGTAAAGTCACTGAAATTATTCTCAGACTTTACCTTGATGATTTAAGGAATAGGGCGCAGTTGCAGCTTCTTTATCTTCAAAAACGAAAATGTCTAGAACCTGGGACCCACCTAAGAATGGCTTCCTGAAACTCAACTTTGATGGCAGTAGCTATGGAAATTCAGGTCCCTCTGGAATAAGAAGGGTTATAAGGAATGAAAATGGAATTATTTTGGGCTTGTATTCAGGGCCCATTGGGGTAGGGGACTTAACAACTGAGTTGAAGGCAGTACTGTATGGGATACAAAAAGCTGGTGAACCAGAATGAAAATCTCCCCTGGCATTTCAGGAATGAAGTCAAAAAGCTTAGGAGAATTGCATGGGATATGCAACTAGGTTCCAATGGACCCCAAGGTCAGCCAACAGTTTGGCAGATCAACTAGCAAAGCAGGGGCTTAACAGAGAACATTTCTTTTGGACGATATTGTAAAGCTGAAAAAATAAATCTTTTTCTATTTTTTTCTGTTTTCTGTTAAGTTTGTTTGGGGTAGCCGAGGCTATCTATAATTTGTAATGATTTTCTCTTAATTAATAAAATTTTCATGTTGCTGATCAACAAAAAAAAAATTAGGTCTGTATCCAGCCACTCTTTCAAGACCCTGGATGACCGGACCAGCATTGACTAATGACCTTTTTTTAGTTCTTTAAGTTGCGTGTAAATAATCATCAAGGAGCAATTTATTCTTATTCTACAGAACTCTTGTTTTACTATTTTGAGAAGTTCATGCTGCATTGAATTGGTGGGAAAGGTTCATTTAGTTAACCCTAGCTAGTTAGGGATAAAGCATGAGAAATTCTAGGTAGATGTAAATTTAGAATTGGGATCTGCTCCTCACACAGCGCACCTCACAGGCACATCTCCAATGAATAATAACACATAAGTACGAGAGATGTTCCTGATACATGGTGGGATGTGTCTGTGAGGTTGGTGTGAGGAGCAAGATCCGGACTTCTAAATTTATAATTGAAAGCAGGTCATTGGATATTCTAGAGTATAATGTACTTTGCTTGTTTAACAATTTGGGATATGGATTAATGGAATATCAAACAACTCACCTAGACTTGCAAATTTTGATGGCTTAAGTGATCCACAAGAAATTATGATACTTTAAATGTGGGAGCAGCTGCATAAGGCTTGGTCATGTAGATAATGTCAAATTGTACAAGTGGGTATTTATTGTTTTACTGATTTTCAAGCAATGGATGAGCTTTCATAAGATCCTGCAAAAGAACAATTTAGGTGATGCATGTTCTATACAGAAAAACATATAAAATGTGTCTGGGAAGAATGACCATGTATATGATAAACCCTTCAATTAAAACAAGAGGTAGCTCTAATGTTGAATACTTCTGGTATAGGATAGGCCCAAGCTAACAACTGAAGGCCTTGTAATGATTTTTGTGTTACTTGTCTGAAATCTGTAGGTAAGGTCAGGGGGTTCATTTTGATGTCTGAGAACAAATCTTTAATAGTTTAACTTTTGTTCAGTATGTTCAAGGGTTCTATAGAAAAAAAATTTCATTTCTGAACTAGCTTTTTATTATCCAATATATCCTGGGTTACAAAAGTTTTTAGGACTGATAAGAAATAAAGACTTCTTTAACTACTAAAGAAGCATTCTAACTAATTATTTGGAATTCTAATATCGGATAACTGATCAGAAGGTCGATCTCTAGAGAGATTGATTGTGGGTGGATAAGTTAAATCGGGTGTGGATGGGTTCTTTTCTGTAATGATAAATTTATGCCAGTCTTTTTTTCTTTCAGTGTTGAGAATGGTTCTACAAATACTCCCTATAATCTTGTATAGTTTCCCCCCTCACATATACATCCTTGTTGCAACCTTACAGTTACCTTCCCCTAGAATTAAAAATGAAAAGAAGAGGATGGAACACTCTGTTTGCAGTGCTATTTTATGTGTTTCTATTGAGGGGAGAGATTTGGTATTGTTTTGGGGGTAAGATCAAGATAATTAGGCCAAGAAAGGATTCATTTGATGTTCCTACTTTGCATTTTCACATTCTTGTGTTAGTATTCCTGCTTTGCAGGATTTGTAAGAATGATAACCAGAAAGGCAGCTTTTGTATTAGTTATTATCTTTTTTATCAATAACTTACTACTTTTGTTCCAAGCATCTATTTTAATTTTTAATTTATTTTGGCTTTCCATGTTTGACAGCCTGTGGTGTCCATAAGCTCTCTCCACATGACATGTTAGTCTATACAGCCATACATCCAGCACTGTTATTATTGCATGGATTTAGTATTGACTAAAGTGTTATGCAGGAACAGCCCTGTTGGAAGCACAGCTGTGGAATCTAGACAGCCATTTTTTTTTTTCCTTTAGGATGATTGACTGGACCAACACTAGAGTGGACATACCTTCTGAAATTAAAACAACTTTCTCTTTTGGATTTTAGTTGAATCTTGTTGTTTGTGTACATATGTTTAAGAGCTTCCTTATTTATAAACTGTACAAGTTTGTTGGCTGCCCTTGAAGCCCACAAACTTGCTTTGCAGGTTTGCAACTCTCTGGTGGTTATAGAAATTTCATTCATTGGTAACAATTCAAGCCCTCAAGGAAGAGACTCAACTTCCATGGAAGTGCCTCTTGCTGATTCAAGATTGCAGAGGAATTGCTTAAAGTCTTTATAAGGGGGTGAGCCATGTCCACACCCAGTGAGAAGGAAACTATGCTGCTAACTCATTGGCAAACAAAGGACATGATCATGATGAGTTCTTCTCTCAAGACTTTCTGTGGGACCTCAGATATATAGCTTTTCTTGATCTTGTGGGGAGAGCTTTCTCTCGCCTCTTGTAGTTCTTTTTTTGTTTTATCCTTGCTTTCTTAAAAAAGAATAACTGTGCAAGTGGCAAAGGGGCCAAGATAATTAACCTGATTACTTTACTTTTCTCTTTCTCAATTTTGCCAAGTAAGGTTTTTTCTTTATCGTCTTATGTCTTCCAAATAGTACATTCTTTTGTTTTCATTATCATCTTATCATTCTTTTGTCTTCCAAATAGTACATTCTTTTGTTTTCTTTATCATCTTATCATTCTTTTGTCTTCCAAATAGTACATTCTTTATCATCTTATGTCTTCCAAATAGTACATTCTTTTGTTTACACAAATATTGTTTTCTTCTTTCCTAAATTATGTTTGTTAGTTTTTCCTTTCTGCAACTTGCAAAGATGTGTGGTATTTTCTGGTTACATTTGATCTCAAAGGCCTCTCTCGCTTTTTGAATTGGTGAAGAGATTTAGTGGTATATATCAGCCTAATAAAGAAGCAAATCAAATTTTACATAACATTTTTATTACCATCAGTAAAATCATATTGTTATCTATCAAAAAGGAAAAGTTTCTAATATAGACAATCATGTAATTCCTTTTCATGAAGCGTTCTTCTTTGGAATTTAGAGGCCTCACCTCCATATTTGCTTCTGCATTTTTTTATCTTTTATTGTTTTTTCTTGATTCCTGTTATCCTTGTTTCCTGAGATTGTAGGGTTCATCCCTGATTTGCAATAGCAGTTTCATTCCTTTGTTGCCATAGTTCATAATTCATAGAAGTTATTGATGTTGGTATCATTTTATGTTTGATCCATGATTAGTTTACTTCTATAATGGAATGCATGTAAGTAAATTACACAACCTTCCAAGCTAACTTGTCTCATTGTGGCAAATCCTCTCTATATTAATGCAAGGAAATATAGAGATAACAAGTTTTGCTCTCAGCACCTTTGGGATTACATTCTTTTATTTTATAGTTTCCCATTTTGCTACATTCTGCTTTCATTTTGTGTACTTTGGAAGAACATGAATATTTCTAGTTCTGAGATTAGGTTGTCCTGCTTGGAACTTTGATTTAACGTGTAATATAATTTTCCTGTTTAGGCTTGTGACTATGGACAGAATTATATGAGAAAAGCCACCGAAGGTGTGAATCCAGTGGCAAGTAAAAAGGAGTGAAGTTTCTGATACCACACCCGAGGGGCTTGCTTCAGCCCATAGAGAAGCGTCTTAAGTGACAAACATGAGAAGGAAATCCTCTATCCACGAAACCTGGGGGTTAAACCATAAGATGACTTCAAGAAGCATGCTATGGAGGAATGCATTTTTGACATCCAACTGATGAATTGCTCAACCCTTAGGGGCAGAAAGAGAGAGGACAACACGTATGGTTGTGGGTTTGATAACAGGGCTGAGTGTTTCTTTGAAATCAATACTAGCCTGCTGATTATAGCCCTTAGCAACAAGACGGGCTTTGTAACAATCAATAGAGACATCGAGTTTTCATTTTAAACAAAAAAAAAAAAAAAAAAAACATTTACAACCAGCTATATTTGCACCAGGTGGAGGAGATGTGAGAACCCAAGTACCATTTTCAATAAGGGCATTTAACTCCTCTTCCATGGCCTGTCGCCAGTTGGGATCCTTCATTGCTTGAGAGCAACAAGTAGGTTCAGCAAGAGTGTGAGAGATGGGGTGCCAAGAGGCAGTGAGATGAGATTAAGCAACTGACGAGGTTTGAAGACACTTCACTTCGATCAAGTTTCCAATAGGATGGCTACTGACATGTGGGAGATGAGTAGACGGAGCCAGTTCAACACTAGCTAGTTCAGCTGTTTCAGAAGGAACCAATGCAGCCATTGATGAGGAAGTAGAGTCTGTGATATCCTCAGCGATTGGAGAAGATGGAGATTGTATAGCAGGTGTATCAGCAATAGTAATAACCGGGGAAGGTCCAATAATGAGTGGTGGTTCAGTAGCATGCGACGAACAAGAAGGTTTGTCAAGTTCTTTTGGTAAATGTAAAATAATGATCGTTGAAGATAACATCACGAGAGATAAAGGAGCAGCCACTGGTGCGATCAACACATATAGCCATTGTAAGTTGACGGATTCCCCATTAGAATGCAGCTATGAAAGCGGAGTTGAAGCTCATTGCCATTGTAGGGTCTTACTGTGGAAAACACTCCCATGTCTTCTCCTTGATGATTAATTTATTTATTATAGATTATATGGTCAGGAGTATAGGAGGGAGGAGTGACAAATTAAAGGAACCAATGTCAGCCACATTCATTTCTCACCATGGTACTCAAGAGAACCATGTTAGTTCTACTATCACCAATTCCACCAACACTCCCTACTAACCAAGGTTCAAAATATCATACGTCTCGGGAAGCCCTGATATGCCCCTATAGGGGGTGTTTTGGGGTCTTGACCGGTTCGGGGGTGGACATACTTTAAACTGACCCCTCTGAACCAGATTTGAAAAAAAAAAAAAAAACTAAAAAAAAGAAACAGCTACTAATACACTCCGATATGCCTCTACCGGCGTATTGGATGTATCGATATTTAAACCTTGTTACTAATAGACAAATCTGTTCTTCTGGCTTTCAGAGAGTATCTCTGAAGTCTACAAGAGCAGCTTTTCTGTTAGTAGCAAGGTTCAAAATATCAATACACCCAATACGTCGGTAGAGGCATATCGGTAGCTGTTTCGTTTTTTTTTTTGGTTTTTCCCAAATCTGGTTCAGAGGGGCCAGTTTAAGGTCCATCCACCCCCTGAATCGATCGAGACCCCAAAACACCCCATGTAGGGGCGTATCAGGAAATCCCCGATACGATACGTATAGGCCAATACGGCCCGATACATATCAATATTTTGAACCTTGATTAGTAGGGAGTGTTGGTGGAATTGGTGATAGTAGAACTAACATGGTTCTCTTGAGTACCATGGTGAGAAATGAATGTGGCTGAGTTTGGGTTCCTTTTATTTGTCATTCCTCCGTCCTATGCTCCTGGCCTTGCAACCTATAATAAATAGATTAATCATTGAGGAGAAGACATGCGAGTTTGGTTGAAGAGCAAGAGAGAGCCACCACAAAGAGAGATGATAGAGTGATAGCACTGAGAGGGTGGAGCTGGAGGTGGGTTATGACCTGTGATAGTGGGAGCTGATTTTCTTTTGGGAGGAAAATTCTATGTTAAGGTATGATTTGTTGTTGGACTTGGTTCTTCTGTTTTCTACATTTGCTTCATGGGTTTCAACCGTGATGAGTAGATTCTCAACTCATCAACTTAAGGAACCAATTAGGACCGTAAAAGTACTTGGAGATTGATGGAAAACATTTCTTCTTAGGCTCAGTTTGGAAAGAATACAAATACTAATATGTACAATACAAATACATATAAAGTAATACAAAATATAAAATTTTGCACTCTACATATTTGCATTTATACTCTTTCCAAACTCAACCTAAGGCATGGGTGGCTGAATCTGCATAAAGAACATACTATTCCAGTCCACCCCAACGTCAATTTGTCTACTAAGTATTAACGTCAATTTGTCTACCAAGTATTGGTAGGAAAGCATAATAGAACTAGAAGCAGGAGTAACGTAATAAATTATATTGTAATATCTACAATAATTATTTTTGATGATTTTAATAACATATTATACATGGATAGATCAGAACGTATACGAGAACAAATACTGTGAATTCTTTTTTTTTGGTAAAATACAAAAACCTTTCCTGAAGTTTCTGATAATCATAAACCTCGCTTTTAGTTTTATTTCAGCAAAATCCTCTCCTGGATTTTTAAATAATTTGACAAAAACCCCCTTTTCGTCAATGACCCAGACATAAAACAGTAGACCGATGCATCATTTTTTTAAAATACCCATTTTTCCCTTTAATTAATTTGTATATATTTTTATTGAAATACCCTATCTACCTATTATCCTCTTTTCCTATCCCTCAACTCGTATTTTTACTGAAATACCTTGTTGACCTGTTATCCTCTTCTCCTATCCCTGAACTCCACCGTCTGAAGAGGAGGAATTCAATTCTTTCAATCTATCGTTCAAAACAGATGGAAACATGTTGAATGATATACCGTGGTTTTACAGAGAAATTTTCTTATAAAAAATCTTCAAACCAGAGAACCTACGCTGAAAATTGAATGCTTTAATGGAGGTGCCAATATCTCTATCGGGCCAAACGTATCGCTTGTTTCACAGCCATCTCTGGTGGTCATAATTTCTTTTGCGGGCTGAAGTTCGGAGGGAACAGTCTGCTCTGTTGGAATTGGGATTTCGTACCCAAAAGGGTCTACTACAACGATGCACTCAAGTTGAAGGATGTCGGTGGGCGATGACCACGTCTGCGCGTTGGTGGACGGAACCGGAGTTGTCAAGTGTTGGAGAGGGGAGAGAAACAATTTTTTGGCAGCAGGGACAGGTGAAGGTTTTCTCTCCATGACGTCAGGGCGAGGGTTTTCTTGTGGTATTTTGAACACAAGTTGTACAGTTGAGTGTTGGGGTACCAGACAAATTGGGCAGGAGATACAGGCCCAGTTTGGAAATGTCTCTACCATTAATGTGTACAACCTTGATGGATTCAAATTAGTGTATATTTGATTGCATTGCAACCATAATGGATATATCCATAATCATGAAGATAGAAAGCATCACTCTTGGTTTTTAAACTCCGATAGATATCTAAATCTGATGGACATCTCCATCCCCTGTATAGGCACCCCTGTAAAGGCATCAGAATGTTAGTATTTTTCCTTGGAAAGCATCAGATAAGAAAACCACTATCAAGAACAGTTGCCAAAAACATGAGCTTCTAAACGGAAATATGAGAACACTTGTCAGTCAAGAATAACCTCCAGTGAAGAACAGTTGCCGGAAAAATGGATAAAATATTCCAAGAATGGAATATATTGATTGAGCAATAGATAGGGTTTCATGATGCTTTAGGGGTAATTTCATAAACGTTGACGTGAAACTATAGGAGGTTTTTGTTATTTAAGGGAGGCTTTTTCGAGTTATTTAAAAATTTAAGGGAGGTTTTTGTTAAAGTGAAACTATAGGAAAGGCTTTTATGATTATCAAAAACTTCAGGCGAGGTTTTATATTTTACCTTTTTTTTTGATAAATAGTGAATTCATTTACATTGGTGTAAATGCATGGGAGTGTAAATAAGTTTAGTGTAAATTCTTTTTCATTTTTGTTTCACAATTGATTTTGTGCTATTTGTTTGTAAGAAGTAACATGATGTATTCCACTAGTCCTCATTTTATTTGAAAGAGAATAGAATATTAAAGCATATATATTAGGGATGCAAACGGATTGGATCATATTCGAATCAGGATACGATACTGTTCATGTCAGTTCCAATCCAATCTGAAGATTCGAACAGGGATGATCCGAATCCGATCTGATTTCAGATTGAATCCTATTATCCTATCTGAAGATCTGAACAGGAATGGTCCGAATTCGACCAAATAGAGGATTGGATCTCAGATCGGCACCCCTATTATATATATACCGACTTCTGCCCCCACAAATTTAACAAGGATTCTTGGCATATTTGGACGGTTTCTTAGTAGATTTAGAATCCTTGGTATCAAGTGAGAAATCTGACTTAGGTTTGGTACCTCGTGCTGCAACATTTGTTGTGGGACTAACAAAGTGAATATTATGAAGTTCGGTCTCATCCGAGAGAAGCTTAATTCCCTGCAAACTAGCAAACTGAATTTCATCCGTACGTGGTAATCGAAGTTACAACTCCATCATATTTACTTATTTAGATCCAAGGCCATTGAGAGCATAGTGAATTATTTAGAGGCTATCTAATGGCTGCAAATTTGTTAGAAAGTTCCTTGAGCCTTTTGAAGATAAACTGTCATATAGAGATCATTCTTTCGAAGACAACCTAGTTTATTTCGTAGGTTAACCGCATTTGTTGTTCCCTTCGGAGAGTAGAAAAACTCTAAGAGGTGTTTGGGACCGATGTTGATTCCTTGATGAGATTTTTCAAAAATCACTGATTTCTCAAAAAATTAGAAAATTTGTTTGTTTGGTACCATTGCTGTCATGTCAGTCGATTTTTCAGAACTTGATTATGAGTTTGTTTGGTAGTGATTATCAACGGTGATTTTTTGTGTTTATGAGAACTATCTTCCCCATCCATATCAGATGCCACATCATTCAAAAGTAATCAGAATCAGCCTAAAAATTTGCTGAATTTTCTTTTCAGCCCGATTTTCATAATTGTTTTTCGACAATTTTTTGATTTCTGTTGTGGCTCTGATGCGGTGCCAACTTCTGGTGGTCCCAAACACCATCCTAGTGTGAATCACAAGTCTTTGCAGGTCTTGCAACCGACCACCTATATAGTCTGTATCAGGTAGGACAAAGTTGTAAGCATGTTCAATGAGCGTTTAGAAAATTTTTTGACACCTGTCTCTTAATATACCCCTAGCCTATTCTTAAAAAAGATTAAAAGCCACTTTTGACAATTGTCAGAATATTTATCAAGTGCTTAATGAAGTCCTTACTATATTGTGCCTACTAAATCCGGTCCCCCCACCTATACAAGTGATGACCCAGTGAGAGACAGAATAGGGGCCCGACTGAACAAAGATTGATCCTGCTTGATCCATTGAGTATACACCGAAGCTTATGTTGAGTTGGACAAAGAAGGTGAAGATCTGAGAGGATATGGGTGCGAACCATCCAACTAACCAAGAAAAGTGTGGCTCAAGAATCTTCCAAACATAATGTCTAGCACTGGGTCTTCGTCCTAAATATCTCTACACCCCAAATGGATAGCCCTGAGAAGCCGGCTGTTTGCATCTCTATTACACATACTAGAAGTAATCTTTTAAAAACCGATCTGGAAACGGAACCATCATTGTATCTGATTTTTGGGTGAATGGGTTCAACCATCCAGCTTAAATGGGTCGACCATGACGCCAATTGTTTTGAAAATATAATACAAGTTACACCCCCTTGTATATGTTGTAATTTATGGCATTTAAGTCCCACAGGTCCCACTGAGAGGTTAAGGTTTCAAAGTTGTTAATATTAATCATGGCTAGGCTAGGCTGGTGAATTTGTGTATCGGTTTTTACCTTTTTGTTCCTTTCTCTACCTTTTCCTTCAAACCAAACATAGCTTTAGGTATATTAGGCACTAGGACTAGGGTCGAGTAGAGAGAACCATTGACAGAATGAGAGAGACTAGGTCGAACGGTTCAACAGTTAAACTGTCCAGATCAGTGGTTTTTTTTTTTTTTTATTACTTTTTCAACATTTTTTTAATAAAAGCTGGTCAGAGTATAACCGGAGTACCGGACATAAAACCTTGACCGGTTTCCAGTTTGAACCATCCAAGTCAACGGAATTTTTAAAACCATGTAGGGAAATACAACCACCCAGCATACCAAAGGCTGCACCACAGTTACACTTCAACAAGGCCAGGGGGATACAAGACTGGAGCGGGTGATCTGCCAGCTTAGTACTTGGATTGAGGACTGAACCATTTTTGCAGTTGAGTTCATACCAACTACCGGGGAAAAACTCATGAAACTGTACACCTACTTATTGAATTTGAAATTAATAGAGTAGATAGAAAGGAGATGTTCCCAATATACGGCGGGGATGGGACGTTGTGGGGCGGAGATGTGAACTCAATAGGAAGAAGCTGTGCAAATATAGTTTACAAACACTTCAGCTATTTCATTGGTCTCAGATGGGAATCCTGCCAACTCAGTCAATTTTTCTACGATCTGGCTACTGAATCCTTCAAACCATCTAAACTGAATCCTTCTCAGTTGCTAAGGAAATCTAGAAATGAGGTTAATTTGAGATTCCACTTTAGAGAACATTGTGGTTACAAATGATGTTGAAAAGTATAAAACTACAATCACAATTTTCATTTCAGATGGCTTATGAACCCCACAAGAGCCAATTCATGTAGGCCAACAACCAAAATCAGCATCTCAAATAGATACAGGAATTCACTAATTCAGCAAATTAATTTAAGGAGATGATCATTGAAAAGAAATACAACAATGATTGATGTGAAGAACAAGATAATTTATTACTATTAAATAAATAGAAAAACATGGATGTCAAAAACGAATGGCCGACTCTAGTAAATAAGACAAGCATGAAAAAGACACCATCAACACCAGAGTTCTCTATAAATATACAACTAGTCATTTGGTGGAGAGTCTTGAGATCAACATCATATAGAAAAGAAGGGACTACTTCTGGCTGAACAATAAATCCTGCCTTATGGCAAGCATCTTCAAGAAGCTTCATCCATCTGGACAGAAAGCAATCACAGCTCCATCTCTTAGTAAATTTTGATGCAGCTCCCACCTTTCTAGCCACCTCTATGTCCATAGAACCAAGGGCTTCATCCCCAAACATCCGCCTGAGAAACACCCAAAATGTGCATCGAGCTAAAGGGAATGACAAATAAAATATAAAAAAAAAACTAAACAAGATAAAATCTGGAACATGAGAAATAATAAGATCCATCTTAATTCTTAAGTTCAATTTTACCAACTTAAATATTACCTACAGATTGAACGAACCATGAAAAGTGCATATGATATTAGAAGTTCAGGGGATCATATTGTGAGAGAATCCATACTGTGGAAGTGGTGGAATCTTGATTCTCAGAAGAATGGTATAAACACCTTGTTTCTTATTACACTGCAAACTTAATGCTGTAATAGTTTTCGGGAAAGTTACAAAAAGAAGAGGTGTATGATTTAAATTCTCTTTACCAACTATGGGAAAAAAAAACTCTGTGCCAAATTGGTACAGTAAACTATTTCCATTGATCTTTCTTGTTTCTAAAGCTACTCCCAGATCTAATACAAACCGTGTTTTGTATTACTTATTATTTTATCAACTAAGGACAAAAAGATGAATATCTCTATATTCTTTCCCCTGCACCATACACCATACGATTGACACAACTTTCTGGAATCATGTTGTTGGAAATATGAAAACTGACTTGCACTTCAGCAGTTTGGTTGTGTGTAAAAGTGGAAATACAAAGGAAAACAGAGAAAATATACTTCAGTTTTAATGAATTTCTCCCCAATAAAGATAGAAATCAATAAAAAGAATGATTAGACGTGTAAAAGCCATTTTAAAATAGTGGGCAGAAATTGAATAAAATAGGAATGGAGTAAAATAGTGGGCAGAATTTCTCCTCAATAAATATACTTCACATTACCTTACTGTACATGAAATTTTAGAAGTGCCCCATATAGTAATTTTCCCTTATTAGGCTGTGTTTGGTTGCAGTGCAAATTTATTTGCACTGATGCAAAACTATGGCAGTGCAAATGTTTTGGGTGTAAATTTTGATTTATTTATTTTTTGAATTTTACCTTACTTTGTTTGATTGCAGTAAAAATGAAGTAAAATAAGACTTGAAGCATAATAAAGTAAAATCCAAAACAAAATTAAACCAAATTTTGCATTTTTTTTTCATTTGCACTCCCATACATTTGTACTACTGCAAATAAAATTGCATTGCAACCAAACACGGCCTTAGTTTTTTTTCTTCTCATTTTCCCCTTTTCTAGAGCTTACCTTTCGAATACCAAAATTATGATTCATGAGATCTGCCAACCTATAGCCTTTCTTAAGTAAAATTGTGCATCCTTTAAAGCAATTTGCAACTTTTGTCATTGATGATATGATAAACTCATCACCATCAAGTCACCTCTTGCAAACCTGTTTTGACAAATTTGATAAACAATGCATATTAAACATAAAATAGACATAGAAAAGTAGGATTCAATGGGTTGCACTGGGATGAACATCTCGGTTAAAAATAACAAGGATATAGAAAACAAGTGGAATGCATCAAACAGCGGTCCCTCCGTCCACACATGATACATCAAATGGCACATAAAAGCTTATGTGCATATTACTATTTCAACAAGAGTGCTGATGTGTTGTACATAGGCTGCCAATGTAATATATTGCATTGGCAGTTTAGATTTAATATATTTCAACATCTCATGCTTTATCAAGAAACTATTATTTTGATGAAGAAACTCCAATCAAGATTTAATATAATGAGAAACCATAGAGTTTGGACGTTCTAATATTTAACTATGATATGCCAATCTAAGCTCAAATAGTGGATAGATGTAAGGGCAATGACAAAGCATGAGAATATTTACACAAGAAACCAAGAGGCATTCCCAATGAATGAGAACTACACTGACTACAGGAATATTTGCATCTTCTGTCAGTTAAGTTTATAAACCAAAAGAGAGAGAGAGAAGAATGACAGTATAGGAAGCCAACCTTGCCAGAATCACTTGGGTTTTCAGTGTAAATGAGATAAGAGAGGAGGAAGGAGACTAACATCCATGGGATTATACAAACCATGCCCCAAGTTACCCATGTTAACATGCCAATTTTCATAAACAAAAAGGGGAAAATAACCAACTCTTCTTTAAATCATCATGTTAGCAATTAATGTTGGCTAAGTGCTAGTCTTGTTTATATTTGTGTTGAGAGTGAATATCAAATCTAGCATTTTTTATTGACTCCAAATAATGATATATTTGGCACAGATGACTTTCTTGAATTCACATTTCCCAGAAAGTTGTTGCACATTCCTAGATCATTTGTTTGTTTCTCAGAAGTTGGATGCAAAAATTTTGCTTATTAGTCATCTGCAACCATAATAAAAAATGGTTAGAAGATAAGATGGAAATTATTTCTCCATGGAAATCATGGATGAGAAGGGAAAAAATCAAGATTCAATTTTTTTTGAAGGTAAAGTATTGAATTGCATTAATGGAAAAAGCCAATTACATCAGCCCATGTATAATGAAAGCCTGTACAATGGGAATGTTTGCTGGAGAACAGCAGCAGAAGAGGAAGAAGAAGAGAAGAGAAGAGGTTTGAGAATGGGCGGCAATTGTGTCTCAGCCAGCCCTAGAAGCTTATATATATATAATGAGAGATTACACAAAAGGACTAGAATGCCCCTGATTAGTGATGGGACACCTAGACATAATAAAGAAAAATAAACAGGTTTAGGCCCAATAACTAAAGACCCATAATAGACTAAGGAACTTAAACATAAAAGTTAAACTAAGCCCACCAACACTTAACCACTTGAACCAACACTCCCCCTCAAGCTAAGCATAGATGTCAGTCATGTTTTTTTTTTTTTGAATGTCGGTCATGTTTAGCTTGCCAAGTAAGCCTAAGAACTTCATTGAAGATAGTCCTTTTGTCAGAACATTTGCAACCTGCATCTTAGAAGGAGTAGAAGGAATGCAAAGTTCACCCGAGACAATCCTCTCTCTAACAAAGTGTCGGTCAATCTCAATATGCTTTTCCTATCATGTTGCACTAGGTTATTTGCAATGTTGATGGCAGCCTTGTTGTCACAATACAACTTGAGAGGACACTCAACCTTTATCCCGAGCTCACCAAAAAGGGTCCTAAGCCATATCAATTCAGCAACACCATGAGCCATAGCCCGATATTCAGCTTTTCAACTTGATCTAGCAACCACATTTTGCTTTTTACTTCGCCAAGTAACCAAATTCCCTCCAACAAATGTGCAATATCTAGAAGTAGACTTCCTATCTCCAATAAAACCATCCCAATCTGCATCAGTATACGCCTCAATTTCAATTTTTTTGTGCTTTCTGAACAAAATTCCTTTTCCCGGGCATGTTTTCAAATACCTGAGGATCCCTTCCACTGCTTTCATATGAGGAATCTTTGGAGAGTGCATGAACTGGCTGACAACATGCACTACATAAGCAATATCAGGTCGAGTAAGAGATAGATATATCAATTTTCCTACCAGCTTTTGGTATCTTTCTTTGTCATGGTAGTCCTCTCTAACCGATTCCTGTAGATAATGATTCTACTCTATTGGAGTATCTGCTGGTCTACTCCCCATCATACCTGTCTCCTCTAGAAGATCAAGGACATACTTCCTTTGACATATATAAATGCCCTCTTGTGACCTTGCAACCTCAATTCCGAGGAAGTATCTCAAATGACCTAAATCTTTGATCTCATATTAAGATGCCAAGAACTCCTTCAATCCTTTTATCTCTTCTGGATCATTTCCTGTAATCACCATATCATCCACATAGACAATAAGTGTTGTAAGTCTGCTATCCTGTTTCCTTATGAACAAGGTATGATCTGCACCACTCTGAGTGTATCCCACTTTCTTCATGACCCCACATATCCTTTTAAACCAAGTTCGAGGGGATTGCTTAAGACCATATAATGCTTTCCTTAATCTACATACTTTCCCATCAAAAACATAACCAGGTGGAGGATTCATGAATACCTCCTCATGTAGATCACCATTCAGGAAAGCGTTCTTCACATCCAACTGATGTAGCTCCCATGAGAAATTTGTAGCTAATGACAATAGAAACCGGATTGTGTTAAGCTTTGCAACTGGAGCAAAAGTCTCCTTGTAGTCAATCCCTTCCTTCTGCGTGAACCCCTTCGCCACTAGCCTAGCCTTATATCTTTCAATGGACCCATCCTCCTTATGCTTTACAGTGAACACCCACTTACATCCCATAGTGCTCTTCCCTTTTAGTGAATCCACTAATTCCAAATTCTGGCCTTCATTAAGGCTTTCATTTCTTCATTCATAGCCTCTCTCCATCTTGGGTCAGACACTATCTCTGAGTACCTAGTAGGAACATGAACAGAAGAAAGAACATACACAAAGAAGTAATAACGAGGAGATAAACATGAATAAGAAACGTATTCAGCAATGGGGTGTCGGGTAGTACAAGAACGGGTAGGCATACGAAAAGCAATGGAAAGATCCAAATCAGAAGTATGAGTGATAGGATTACCTGGAACCATTGAGACAGATTGATCCAAGTCCAATTGGTTTTTGTCATAAGTTGGAGGATCTTTTTTCCTTCTTCTGTAGGGAATTCTCATATCTTTTTGCTTGCCTATTAGTGTTATCATCACATCCTCAACATCAAGAGCGGTAACAAGTTCAGTGGGAGTCCCACTGGATTCACCTGGGTAGTCAGGTGCAGTAACAGGTTCAATGGGAGTCTCACTAGATTCACCTGGGCTGCTAAAACTAGGAGGATTAGGAGGAGAAGATGGAAGGCCCGAGGCTGAAAGAGGCACAAAAAAGGAGGGAGAAGAATCCTCTTCCATCCCACTAGTCTCCCCCTGAAGAGGATTCTTGGAAGACTAAAAATAGGACTGAGACTCAAAAAACACCACATCCTTGGTGACATATTTTTTCTTGGTAACTGGATCATAGCACTAATAACCTTTTTGTGTGGGAGAGTACCCTAGAAAGACCCCTTTAGTATCCCTAGGATCCAACTTAGTTTTCTTAGGATCCTTGACATGAATGAAACACACAGCCAAAGACTCTAGAAGGAAGAGAAAAATCAGGAAGGTTATGACAAAGGACAGAGAAAGGAGTTCCCATACCCAACACCCTAGGTGGCATCCGATTTATCAGATACGATGTTGTATTGCTTGGGACCAATAGTGCTTGGGAACCTTGTGCTGAAATAGTAAGGCCCGAGCTGTCTCCAATAAATGTCTGTTTTTGCGCTCAGCAACCCCATTCTATTGAGGGGTACTAGCACAAGATGATTGATGTAGCATGCCTACATCCTCCATGAACAAATTCAAGGAGCTTTCAAAATATTCAGCAGCATTATCTGAATTGAATTGCTTAATTTTTTTGCCAAACTAAGTTTCAATCATTTTACAAAATTCCATGATTATCCGTGGCACTTCATCATGCCCTATTAACAAGTAGATCCATGTGCGTCGTGAATAGTGATCGATAAAACTGATAAAGTAACGAAAACCATCTATAGAAATAAGAGGTGAAGGGCCCCAAACATCAAAATGAACCAAATCAAAAGGAGCTTGAATTTCATTACTAGAAATTGGATAAAGAGTTCTACATTGTTTTGACAACTGACATACTTTGCAAACCAAACTCCGACTTGAAACACACTTGAACAACTCAGGAAACAATCCTTGCATTGAAGAAAAAGGTAAATGACCTAGTCTAGCATGCCATAAATGTAACCTAGCTACTGATTCCTCATTATCCTGGCCACTGACAGCAGATGATTGTGAGGCTGAACTAATGTCTGCATCAAAATAATAGAGACCTCCAAACTCATGATCGCTCCTAATTGTTCTCTTTGTCAATCTGTCCTAGAAGACACAATGAGTAGAAAAGAATGTTATGCTACAGTTTAAATTCTTGGTAAGCTTAGAAACAGATAAGAGGTTGGAAGCAAGATTGGGAACATGTAGAACAGATTTAAGAGAGAGATCCTTGCTTAGGTCAACCTCCCCTTTCCCAGAAATGGTGGAGAGGGAACCATTAGCAACTCTCGTCTTATCTTGGCTAGACATCAAATGATAAGAAGAAAATAAAGAAGACATGTGTGTCATGTGGTCAGTAGCACCTGAATCAATAATCCAAGAATTAGACCCTATAGGACAAGTTACACTGTAAGCAGAGACAATACCTGATCTAGCAAGAGAGGTGGAAGCAAGGGAATTGTTCCTTAGACGAGCCATGGCCCGGCTAAGGATTTCTACCTCATTAGCAATGAAATCAAAGACCCGGATGTGTAGGAATTAGTAGTCTGTCCCATAGGAGGAGGTGCAACTGTAGATGTGTTCTTTGGGCTCTCACCATTGTTGCTTATAACAACGTTTCCACTTGTTGCTTGACTCCTCTGAGGCTTCTTGCCTTTCCTTAATGCAACTGGTTTCAGATGAGGATAAAGAATCTAGCAAGTCTCTTTCAAATGTCTGTCACCTCCACAATGAAAGCACTTAAGATGCCACTTGTTTGAATGCTTGCCCCCTTTTTGGGTTAAAGAAATCAAGGCTGAATGCTCAACAGGCTGTACTTGGGTGTCAACTTGCATCTCTTTCCTTCTAACCTCTTCATTCATTTCAAGATAGTAAACATGATGTAAATCTGGAATTTCATCCCTTCCCAAAATTTGGGATCTTATGCTCTCGTACATCGGGTCTAGGCCAGCCAAGAACTTAAAAGCTTTGCCTTCTTCAATTTGCTTATCATGCCTCTCCTTATCTCTTGTATTTTCCCAATCAAGTACAAGGTGATGGTCAAGTTCTTCCCATAGTCCTTCTAGAGTTGCAAAATAAGTTGCAACAGACATATCTCCTTGTCTCAATGCAACAATATCTTAGGGTTAGCTTATAAATTCTTGCATTGTTCTTTCTCTGTCTATAAGTTTTAGATACCTTCTCCCAAATCTTAGAGGCAGTAGGGAAGTGCTGAACAGTCCTAGCCACTCTTGGAGTCATTGAGGCAAGCAGCCAGGACATAACAGTAGCATTTTCCTTCATTTGTCCACCTAAATAACCCATAAGTTCCTGGGAAGTATTGAAAAGCTTGGCTGCAACATACCATTCTCTGAAGTTGTATTCAACTAACAACACACTGGTGATCTACAAGCTATGCAGATTTGGGTTTTTCAGGTTTGAAGACTTCCCACCAGTCCTATTGTCCTTAGAAGACACTTCACCTGATATTGAAGACATATTCTTCCTCTTACAGTAACCATAACTGAAATCTCAACACAAGGAACTAGATTTCAGACTTACCGGAGTTGTTACAAGGCTGAAAACACCCTCTGTAACTGTACTGAAGCACTTCTGGGCTGAAAACAACACCACTTCTGGAGGTCGACCCTGGACTGTGACCACCCCTACGATCTATTCAATCTCCCAGACACCAACTAGGACTGTCTATTCAGTCCTTCTACCTAGATCTGGTCTACACAAATCTCTCTAGCAACCGAATGGCCACTAACTGCTGCAGAACCACTAGTATGGCATAAGCTTATGGGAAAAACTCCCCTTGGGCCCTACAGCCAAGAGAAACCCTAAATACAGACCTTGCTGTTGTGTACGGTCAGTCCTAGGGTTTCTTCACAGTAGCAGAGATAAGAGAGAAAAAAAAAAGAACAGAGAAGAGGAAAAGAAGAAGGAAGCTAGCTGTAACCAGTTAGGCTGAATGGAGCTCTGATACCATGTTTGCTGGAGAACAGCAGCAGAAGAGGAAGAAGAAGAGAAGAGAAGAGAAGATGTTTGAGAATGGGCGGCAATTGTGTCTCAGCCGTCCCTAGAAGCTAATATATATATTTACAATAAGAGATTACATAAAAGGACTAGAATGCCCCTTATTAGTGATGGGACACCTAGACATAATAAAGAAAAATAAAATAGGTTTAGGCCCAATAACTAAAGGCCCATAATAGACTAAGGAACTTAAACATAAAAGTTAAACTAAGCCCACCTACATTTAACCACTTGAACCAACAGGGAATATACAAAAATAACTGACTAATCACTCAGAAAAAGGCCCAGCTTGCAAGAAAGAAATAATCTGGACACCCTGAAAAGCTCTTTGTACACCCAACCATGAGCATGAAAAACCTGTAAGGTTGTTCTTAAGGAGTCTAAATCTGAACATTGTCAAAAATGCAACTATTTCTTTCTTTCCAAAGAGACCAAGAGACAGCATCCAGAAAGGTCCTCCATGGCATTTTGCCCCTCTTGTTCAAATCCTTGGCTGTCCACCCCTGCACAAGCTGAAGAACTGATTCAGGCAGGCAAAAATGAACACCAAAACAGGACCAAGCCATTGTTCACAATTGAAGAGCGAAGCTACAGTGGCTGAAAAGGTGATTGGAAGATTCAGGAACCTCATTGCATAAAGGACATAAGATACTAGAAATATTTATCCTCCTAATCAGCCAGTCTCAAATATGCCCATCATATAATAGAACAAGTAAAAATAGATCTGTTTGTCCAACACAAACTGATAACAGAAATAGGGGGGGCCATGACAACAAGAACAAATAGATCTCAATTTTAGAAAATTAGTCTAGAAAACAAGTACCCATAAATGAGACAAAAAGGTATCAAAAACAAATAACTATAGCAGAAAAAGAAGAGGGAAAAAAATGATGAGAACACAGACAAGTAGCCAGGTTGAGTTGTCTTAAGTGCTATGAGAGAAGAGACAAGAGAAAAGAGAGAAGATGGAAGAGAGAAATAAAATTAGGGTTCAACCACACCAAATTTATCCCTCTCGAATGAGAGAGGTGCTTTAATATTAACATTAAAAATATCAAAATTACAAAATAGACCCTAATGAGGCAGATTTACATTAAGAACCCTGATTATAACTTTTCTACCCAAAATACTCCCTTCAGCATACATGATACAACTTGAACACACCAACAGGCTCTATCATGAAGCTTAGTCAACTATCCATGCTGATGACCCAAACTAAAGGCACTCTATAATTAAAAAAAAAAAACATAGATTGAATGTCTATAAAACAAAGTATTATTTGTTTGAACAATTCGAGTTAAAGCGATCTTCCAGGTAGAACCTAAAAGATGATAGGTATTTGCATGCATCCAATACACATAGCTATGTTGCTTAAAGGAAATAATTCATGGTGATCAAAACTAAGATTGTAAAAAAGAAGCATGGGGGATTTCAAGATCCCAAGAAACTCCAAATTTGTATCGAACCAATGAATATTTCCGTTTGTCCAAGGAAGCTAGAGTCATGGTAAACATTATCATACCTAGCTGCTATTTCTGAATATACATCTGCAGGCTTCGCTCCAGAAACCAAGTTCACAACAGTTGCTTCCAACTGAGAAAACACCCAGCATAAATAGCTAATTATCAAAAAAGGGTTTGAACATAAATAATGAAGCATAAGACAATTTGGGTTACTCATTAACTTAGAACAGAATAATCATATGCCAAAATTCATCAGTTAAAAGAAAGAACACAAGTCAAAGCTTCCTATTGAAATCCAACAAAAGATCAATTAGGAAATTATGTGGTATGTACATCATAGCATGAATCACCTTAAAACAAAATCAGGTTGGAAATATCAAAGGATACTTGGATGAAAGGTTCAAATGGTTAATGGGACAGAGTACCTAAATGAATTGTCTTGAATACATGTGATGTTAGGAAAATGAGACCATAATATCACCATATTTCCAATCATACAAATCAAAGCCAGAAGTAAAAGACAATTTGGGTAATTTTTAAATTAGAACAGAATAATCATATAACAGAATTCAACAGTTGAAGAAAGAACACAAGTCAAAGTTTCCTACTGAAATCTAACAAAAGATCAATTAGGAAATTGTGGCATGTACATCACAACATGAATAATCTTAAAATAAAATCAGGTTGGAAATATCAAAGGCTACTTCGATGAAAGGTTTAAATGGTTAAAGGGATTGAGTACCTAAATGAATTGTCTTGAATATATGGAATATTAGGAAATGAGACCATATCACCATATTTCCAATCAAACAAACCAAAGCCATAAGTAAAAGAATGGAAGAATGGGTAACTAAAAAGCATAAATGGTATCTTCCAAGAGCTGCATAATGCTGCCAACCATTGCATGAACCATCCTAAGAAAGAAATGCTCACTTCAGTTTCCATATAATTGTCAATCCACAAAAAGTGGAAAATATACAAAAAAAAACATGCAACAACAAAAAGAAGCAAAGGATAAGATGTTAAGACACATATGACTGAAACAGGGAGACAAGTGTACAAGAAAAGGACACGTCAGCCTTTAAGCAATGCAACTGAAAGCCAACCACTCGAACAGAATACATAACAGAACTGTACAAGTGGATAGGCTGGTGTAACTGAATTGTGCAACTGATTGTATCACAGGTATAAATAAGGAAAGAAAGATCAGAAGGGAACACGATTGATTATGGGAATTCTCTCTCTCTCTCTCTCTCTCTCTCTCTCTCTCTTGCTTCAGGAGGTAGGCTCCCTCAAAGAGCCCTTCGTTAGGCAGTTACCTAATTGGTACCAGAGCTAAGATGCCGAGCACGAGGTCATCCTCGATGGAAAACAGGGTCGACAACATGGATGGAGAGATGCAGTGATTGTCGGCAGACATTAAAGAAAAGGAGAGCTTTGTGTCCTTGCTCGGACGACTGGAGCAGGTACCGCCAGTTTCGAATTGAGAAGGGCAAGAAGAACGCAGCGATACCAGTCACTGGAGCGGATCAGGAACCAATAGAACAGCAAGAATCAAGTTTCCCATCTTTGCAGGGGGTGATCCAACATTTTGGCTTCTTCGAACAGAAAGGTATTTCGATTACCATGACACGCCTGGACCTGATTGTGTTCCCCTGGCTTCTGCACACCTAGAAGGAGAAGCGATCGTCTGGTACCAGTGGTACCGGCGACAACACCCAAGAGCCACATGGGCAGACTTCACACATGCCTTAACAATGAGATTTGGCACATCGGCCTTTGAAAATTATGATGAAAGCCTTGCCAAATTATGACAGACCGGCTCCGTCCAAGATTACCAGATGACATTCAAAAGATTGGCTGTGCGCGTGCAAGGGTGGCCAGAAAATGCATTGGTCGGAAGTTTTGTCGGCGGACTAAAGGAAGAACTGCGACTAGAGGTTAAAGCCATGCAACCCACCACCGTTCTTGATGCAGCAGCCTTAGCTCGACTCCATGAGGATAAAATGAATCGAGCAAGAAGGATTAGTCGACCTCTAGGAGCTGCAGTTAGACCAAGTATACCGAATCCGGAACCTGGTATCTTGGGCAAACCGAATTCCAGACCAGGAGTGGGAATCACAGGCAAGGAAGCCAACTCCGGTTCAGGCCCACTCACTCCAGCCAAGAGGTTAACCTAGGCCGAGATGCAAGCCCGTCAGAAAAGGGCCTTTGTTATGCTTGTGGAGACAAGTTTGGACCGGGCCATCTTTGCAAGATCCAGCAGGTATTCTTCCTTCAGCCCGAAATTGAGAACACAAAGGAACCAGCCGACATCGGTGAGCCAGTGGATAACCAAGAATGGGAGCAGTGGACAAAAGAATATCCAGAAGTATCCTTGAAAGCTTTAACCGGTCTTGCATCCTCTCAAACTATGAGAGTAATGGGACTGATACAAGGGCGCCATGTGTCGGTTCTCATAGACAGTGGCAGCACCCTCAATTTCGTTACTCAAACATTGGTCAGACAACTAGGAATTCCGGTCCAACCATCCACAACATTCTGGGTGCACGTAGCTAATGGGAGCAACCTGGTATGTGACAGTACATGCACAGGGTTAAAACTGAAAATACAAGGACACGAGTTCAAGGTAGACCTACATCCCCTAGAAATTAGTGGAGCGGATGTAGTTCTCGGAGTCCAATGATTAAGGCAACTAGGGCCGGTGATATGTGACTGGGCCCGCCTCACAATGGACTTTTAGGTGGGAAAACCACAGGTGCATATTCAAGGGCAGATGTCCAAGGATCCAGGGCCCATTAGCCTCGCCACTCTAAGAAAACAAGCAGCAGATCCAGCCCACATCATTCTAATGCAGGTAGACTCCCACTGGAACGGCCCAATTCTAGCCAAAGGAAGTAATTCCAGCAGATCTGAGGAATTCCACATACAACTACAGCAGTTACTTCAGCAGTTTTTGGTGGTCTTCGAAGAGCCTAAAGAACTTCCACCGGAACGTGTCCATGATCATTGCATCCCCTTTCTGCCTGGAGCTGCACCCACGAATGTAAGGCCCTATCGTTACCCCTATTTTCAGAAACTAGAGATTAAGAGACAAGTGCAAGATATGCTTGATAGAAAAATTATACAACCCAGCCATAGCCCATTCTCCTCACCGGTATTACTCGTCAAAAGGAAGGATGGGGCATGGCGGTTTTGTATAGACTATAGGACCCTGAACAACATTACTATGAACGATCGATTTCCCATACTGGTGATTGATGAACTACTAGATGAACTCGTCCAGGCCACAATATTCTCAAAACTAGACCTGAGATCAGGATATCATCAAATTCGGGTCCATGATGGCGACATCCACAAGACCGCCTTCCATACACACGATGGGTATTATGAGTTTTTGGTCACGCCATTTGGATTGACCAATGAACCAACTATGTTCCAAGCACTCATGAATGATGTATTTCGACCCCATTTCCGCAAATTTATACTAGTTTTTTTTTATGATATACTAGTAATAGCGCTACATGGGATGAACACCTAGTGCATTTACAAATTACCTTAGAATTACTAAGGACTCATAAACTCTTTGCAAAGGAGTCAAAGTGCGCATTCGGACTGACTCAAGTACACTACGTTGGACATGTAGTTGAAAACGGAACTATAGCAGTAGACCCAAAAAAAATCACAAGCATGATAAATTGGCCCCAACCTCAAAATGTCAAGGAGTTATGGGCCTTCTTGGGTCTAACAAGGTACTACCGTCGATTCATTAGAGGGTATGGACTGATTGTTGCACCTTTGACAAGTTTACTTAGGAAGAATGGATTTTGCTAGACCATGGAGGCCCAACAGGCCTTTGAGACACTAAAAACAACTGTTTCGTCTCCACTGACACTCGCACTTCCAGATTTCACAAAGGACTTCATCATTGAATGTGATGCGTCAAGCCAGGGAGTGGGTGTGGTTCTCATGCAAGAAGGGAGGCCACTAGCCTTTTTTAGCAAAGCATTGGCATCACAAAGATGGGCGAGGTCAGTATACGATCAAGAACTGATAGCAGTTGTTCTTGCAGTTGAGCGATGGCGACCCTACCTTCTAGGGAGGAGGTTCATCATACGAACTGACCATCAGAGCTTGAAATTTTTGTTGGAACAGTCAGTGTTATCCCCAGAACAGCAGCGGTGGGTAGCCAAATTACTTGGCTATGATTATGTCATTGAATACAAGGCAGGACACACTAACAAAGTGGCAGATGCACTGTCACGCCAACCACAACTATTCCCACTACTACTCACATCCCCAACATGTTCTTTCATGGATCAGTTAAGGGAAGAAACCGAAAGACATCCAAAATTGAGCAAGCTGCGTTCACAGGTCCAGGAGGACCCTACAGCCACCTAGGGTACATAGTGGAGAATAACTTGCTGTTTTATAAACACCGACTGGTGATACCATAGGATTCAGCCCATATTCATTAGCTTCTTGAACTGTTCCACTCATCATCAGCAGGAGGCCACTCAGGAATTCTGCACACTTACAAGAGACTAGCCACCCAATTCCATTGGAAAGGCATGCGGAATTCGGTCCAAAAGTTCATAATCGAATGTGCCATTTGCCAGAAAAATAAGGCGGATACCCAGAGCCCAGCAGGCCTGCTACAACTACTCCCAATTCCTACACAAGTGTGGACTAATATATCCATGGCCTTCATAATAGGGCTGCCCCTTTCCTATGGCAAGTCCATCATTCTCGTAGTTGTTGATAGATTCACCAAATACTGTCACTTTCTCCCCCTCTCCCACCCCTTCACAGCTTCAATGGTGGCTGAGATTTTTACTAAGGAGGTGGCACGGCTGCATGGTACCCCTAACTCCATTGTCTCAGACCGCGGCCCAATTTTCACGAGTCATTTCTGGGCAGAACTTTTCCGGCTATAAGGAGTGAAGCTCTTCAAGTCTACCAGATACCATCCTCAAACAAACGGACAAACTGAGGTGATTAACCGGAGTCTGGAAACCTATTTAAGGTGCTATGCTGGCGATAGGCCACGACAATGGCTCAAGTGGCTTCATTGGGCTGAATGGTGGTACAATACCACTTACCATAGTGCAGCAGGAATGACTCCATTCCGGGCTCTATATGGATGGGACCCACCTACCCTACTTCCATATGAGAAAGGTTCTACAGCCGTAGCAGCAGTGGAAGACCAATTTCTCCAACGGGATGTAGTGTTACAAGAGCTCAAATCCCACCTCTATCGAGCCCAAGTGCCCAACAATGGATGACAAACTCATGCAACAAGAAGCATAGGTCAGTCCAGTACCAAATTGGAGATCAAGTCTTCCTTAAACTACAACCATACAAGCAAATTTCAGTAGCAGGCCGCTGGTGGAACAAACTGAGCCCCAGATACTTCGGCCCATTTCAGATTGTTAACCGCATTGGGTCCATGGCATACAAACTTGACCTTCCAGCGACGTCAAAATTGCACCCTGTATTTCATGTATCCCTATTAAAAAAATGGCCAAAAACTGGAGCAATAACGACAACAATCCTTCCATCATTTTCGGAAGACAACCAAGTTCAAACTGAACCTACCCATATAACAGATTTCAGATGGGTGCGCAAAGGTCATCACATCGAACCAGAAGCATTGGTGGTGTGGTCAGGTCTCCCACTTGAAGATGCAACTTGGGAACCTTACTTGGACTTACAGAATAGATTCCCACATCTTGACCTTGAGGACAAGGTCTCTTTCAAGGGAGGAGGAACTGTTAAGACACAAATGACTGAAACAGGGAGACAAGTGTACAAGAAAAGGCCATGTCAGCCTTTAAGCAATACAACTGAAAGCCAACCACTTGAACAGAATACATAACAGAACTGTACAAGTGGATAGGCTGGTGTAACTGAATTGTGTAACTGATTGTATCACAGTTATAAATAAGGAAAGAAAGATCAGAAGGGAACAAGATTGATTCTGGGAATTCTCTCTCTCTCTCTCTCTTGCTTCAGGAGGTAGGCTTCCTCAAAGAGCCCTGCGGTAGGCAGTTACCTAACATAAGAAGTATATATATATCATAGAAAGAAGTATTTGAATTCATGTCGTGTTTTAAATTTTTTTTTCCAAACTCACCTGCCTTATTAAGAAGGAATAAAGATTTAAAGATTTCATATTAAACTTGTTTTCCTTTAGGCTGTGTTTGGTAAGAGTGCAAATACAAATATGTACCCTTCATGAAAATGCAAACTTGGTTTGATTTTGTATTGATAAATTTTGTATTCATACCAAATGTATATGGTTGTGATGGGTATAAACACAAATTCCAAGACTGGAATATACTTTTTTTACATTGACCAACTTTAAGTGCAAAAAATTGCTCCGATTTTAATGCAAACATGTCAGGGAAAAAAAACAAATTTGCTGTCATTTTTTGGTACAAAAATGTATTTTTACAAAGTGCCAGCAAAATTAAACCAGAGTGCAAATTTGTTTCAATTTGGCATTTGCACTCTTATCAAACACATCCTTACAGATCAACAACCACTGAGCCAAACAACAATGATGCAAAGATTTAATGCATAAATACATTATCAAAATATTCATTTAATATAAATATTTCTTGTACTTAAATAGGTATCATATACATGTTCTCATGGCAGATGTGCAATGAGCAAACTATTAATTCTATTTCTGAAGCAAGAAAAGTCAAAACAGGATATGCAATGAAGTTTAATATCTTTAATGGTTAGGCATGATTAGTACCTATATCATTCTTTTTTGTTTCGAGTGAGACTATGTAGTTTGCTATTTGAAACTACTTTAAGGTTGTTGGCTGCCACATTTATATAATTCAGCTACTGAGATCCTTGAACTTTGTCCAGTAATCAACATGAACTAGTATAATCTCATGATAACAATATCTGTTCTGTAGAACTAGGGACATTGCAAGGATGTAGTGCATAAAAGCAAACTCTTCAATATTCATAAATTTGGTATGAAGCAATCTAAAGATCCAAGGAAATGTTTAATGCAATTGAAGCTCTGCCCATTTTGGAAGATTTCAAGAGAAAAGTCCATCCATTTTCTAACTAATAGTGGCAGAAAAAAGATAAGCTTATCTGTTCAAGATTTTATGAGGATGAGAAAGAGAGGTCTGGTGTGTAAACTAGACTTGGAGAAAGCATATGGCATCATTGATTGGACAGGTATAAAGAATCGTCTTGCTCTAATCATCTTTTGTGAGGAGAGAGGTGAGGAAGGCATAAAGAATCTTGTTGCTCTAATCAAATGTTTTGAGAGGACCCCTTAACCCTGGGATAAATTTGGACAGGATTCATTTTTTTCTTCTCTTTTGATCAACAACACAAGTTTTATTTTTTGTTAGTAAGAATGATATGCAAGAATGGTTGTGCCAAGAACCCCCTTTTTTGTACGCTACCCTTATACACAATTTTTTGTTATAACTACTTCCCCAAGGGAACCACTTCCAAAACAATTGTTCCCTGATTGTCCCTAGTCTTGCCAAGAATGTGGATAAGGGTTGTTTAGCTGGTATCAACCTGGTTGATGGTGATCTTGGGTTCTTGACTGTTTTAATGAAACACTAGGGTGTTTGGCTTCTTAGCCTCTTGGACTATCTCAGAGTGTCTTTAGGTGGTAATTTTAAATCCTGTTCTTTCTGGAGCTAGGTGGTAGAGAGGATTTTGAAAAGACATGGAATGGAAGAGATATTACATCTCTCTAAGGAATAAAGTTACTTTGATTACATTCACTTTTGCAAATCCCCATATCTACTTTTCTTGGTTTTTAAAGTTCTGCTAATAATTACGAGAAACAATCACAGCATGCAATAATTGAATTGATTTCTATGATATTATCTTACTGAATATTTTTTTTGGATAAGAAAAAAAATCTTACTGGAAAAGAATGTTGGAAAATTTCAAGGATTTCAGTATTGATGTGGAAAATTTCAAGGATTTCAGTATTGATGACATATTGACATCCTTAGAGGTTGACATTTTTTCTTACTAGAAGAACCATAAGGAATCAGATCTTACTCCCACTCTCACTTGATGACAAATTGAAGTATGATGGATGCAGTGTTGGAAAACTGGGTAACTCAGAGTTGGAGAGTATTTAGAAATGATCAAGGTCATGTCATAATAGTCTTTTCAGGTCCAATTGGGGTTGGGGTTCTGTTTGAACTGAAATATTTTCTCCATGGTTTCAAATGTCACGAAATGTCGCTAATGTCGCCCGACATATGTCGATGTCGAGGCTCACCGACATGAAAATGGATGGTAATATAAAAATTACATTATTTCAGTCGGCATTTCCTATATTTCAGAAATGTTGACCAAATCAGTCCAAATAACCAAAAATAAAGACAGTTTTTCCTATTATGTCGACAGGATGTCAACTAATGTACATTAATAATATAATATATTAGTATATTATATTATTATAATACAGTATATTAATATAAATTATTCCATTTAATATTTCAAATAAAATATTTATAAAAAACAATTAAAAATATATAAAAAAAGAATAAATTAATTACTTTATAATTTCAAACATAAAATATTTTTCAAGTAATAAAATATTAACTAGTTAGTATTTTTTAAAATATTTATTAAAATCAGAAAATGTTTATTAAATTTTATAATAAATCATATTCTACATTTAATATAAAAAATCAGAATAAATTTATTAAATTTTATACTAAATCATAATTTATTATAAGTTTAATGTTAAAAATCATAATAAATTCATTAAGTTTTATAAGAAATCAGAATTTATCATAATCTTAATACTACAAAAAGGAGAATCAGTTTATTAAATTTATAATAAAACATAATGTATTATAACTTTAATATTTAAAAAAATCAGAATAAATGTATTTCTATTTACTAGTGTGAAATAAGTATATTAGAATTTATAATGAATCAGAATTAAAAATAAGAAAAGAAAATATCATGTAACCTTGTAAAAACATCAAAATGCATAATAGATCAGTAAATCGTCATTTACTAATTTGTTAGTGATCTTAGTTTCTTAGCTTTATATAATGGTTGGGAATAAGATAATAGCCTAGAAATATGTATTAATGCTTCTTTTATCATTTTACTAAATTATTATTGGAGAAAATGATGCTTCACCTAGTAGCTCTTATTATTATTCTTTAAAAACAAAATCTGATCATTATCAATAAAAAAGGGATAAGCAATATACTTCTCAGGAAAAATGGCTTTGAGTCACTATACAAAAAGTCTGGTACAGTTGCAATACTTCTTATTTGAGATAGATAGCTACTCCGCCGCCCTACAGTTGGGACTGTTAAGCTCTAATGGTGCTGTCAATGTATCAGGTCAGGTATGGGACAGTGTGGAACCAGTCCTGACCCGATTATAATCAGAACACAGAACTCAGAACCAGAACTGAACCAATTATTAATCAGGATAATCAGGTTTCGTAGAGAGCTTCCATCAAAATTTAGCTTCAGCTTGTGGCTAGCCAGTGGTTGCCACACCATTATAGCCTTCTCCTTTACTTTAGGAGGAGGCTATAATCATCTATAATATGACAACTTGGAGATTTATATTGATAAATACAAAACCTTAATAGAAATGATAGTAAATAATAATCTGTTTACATGTTGATAAAGCAAATTTTTTTATTGGATACAGTAACTTTCATTGCTTATTTAGTTAAGGAGAATGTCAACCACTTACTACAAGAGTGTTGAGCCTAAAGGCCCAGAATTAATCTCAAAGATTGCAAACAGCCCAAAGAGGTCCCTTGCTTTTCCAATGTATCAGCCAAACCATTTGCTGATCTCCTGATCCACTTGAAAAATGCCCCAACTTCCCTTGCTAAGTAGATTATTTCCCTCATTTTCTCTCTATATGTCTAAACTCCCAAATCTGCAACTACCCTATTAGTAACTTATCCCCTTCCAAGTTCCACCTCAAGATTGTGAAAGCCCCAGTGCTTACCCAGCCTCAAGCCTTGAAGTACGGCCGTAACCTCGGATCTTAGTGAATCTCCCAAACCTATTGGTCCAGAAAACAATGTGATCAGTCTACCCTTTTTTTTATCAATAACAGTAACTTTTATTAAAAATATTAAAGAGAGATACAGTATAAAGGGAGAGGTAAAAGAACTTAACCCTCCCTAACAATTCAGAGATGTGATCAGTCTACCCTCCCCATCTCTGAATGCTCCCCTAACTCCAGAGGGACCCGGATTATCCAAGGAACTTCCATCAAAATCCAACCTCAGCCTTTGTTCTTCTGAAGGGATCCATTCGTCCCGACTCCTGAACCACATTCTTGATAAAAACAAGAATTTTTTAACTAAAATTATCGTAAATGCTGTATGAAACTTTACCCTTTTGGACATAAAAAATAACAAAGTTTACAAGAAAACCATGACACTTTTATATATTATTGATTACACAATCGACTTGGGTCTTAATTGGTTCAAAACAGCAAATACAGGTGCTGGCCCAATTATAATCAGGACACAAAACTCAGAACCAGAACTTGCATTATTGGTTTGGTCCTATCAGGTAGATGATTTTACTATTGAAACTTGAAAGATCAAATGGTTTTGAGAAGAGAAAAAGAAAGAATAAGTGAATAGAAGTCTATTAAATACTTCTTATAGTAATATTATTTTTGAAAAAAAATGAAATTAATATTTAAAAAATTTGTATCTTTTAGATATGATGATTTGCCACATTTTGAGAGGAAATTTAATGTTCTTAATAAAGAGACTTGCTATTTTTTCAATTAATATGCATGCTGAATGGTATATAAAACTAGGGAACTAGACAAAAGTAAGTTCAAATAAAGAGACTTGCTATTTGAAAACAGAAATTCAGAATAAATAAAATGTGTGGTAGGAATTGCTCCTGTACTGATAGCCAGGATAGAAGCATTCCCATTACCCTCCTAATCAGCTCCTAGCATCAACAACTCATCTTCGAAAATCCTGAGATATCTCTATATCCAAATTCACCAAGTTACAGCTACTGGTATAGAATATAATTTTCTCCCCATCCTATTAAGAACCCCAACTTCCAGCTCTTCAAATGATTCCCAAGTGATTTTATCTGACACCAACTGAGGTCTAGGAAAATGCAGAAATAATCTAGGGTAAGAAAACTTAAACCTCCCCTAATGTTTCTTCTAAATACTTATACCTCGTGATTTGGCATAGGACTTAAACCTCCCATGTGAAATAATACCCCTCTTAACTATCTTCGATATCCCATTTGACTTGACGTTATATTTGTCTTATATTTTCTCAAAAGTCCACTTTTTCCCTTTAAGAAACTACAAAGAAAATCAAATAAACAAAAAACCTGAAAAATAAAACTTCCCAATGCCATGAGGCAGTGCTGTGTTGAGTAACATCACTATTAGGTTTGAGGGGGTCAGTGGCGGAAAGATGAAAGGGACCAGCCTTCGGGAACAATGAAGCTTGAACTCAACACTTTATGTTTGAATTGGTAACACCACTAGAGAGAGAGAGAGAGGACTCTTTGGGAAAATGTCGATCGTTAATATTTGATTTGTATTTGTATATATTCGAAGAGACTGGATTTGCTCCCAACGAAAACCGTTCGAATTCATATTGTAGTGAAGTAATGGCTTGCTTAAGCCAGTATTATTATAATAATTAAGTATACAAATAATGTATTAGAGAAGATTGTGTTAGTTGCACAATATTTCTATCTTACATACACGTGTTATCCTTATATGTAAGATCTTTCTTATATTTGAATCCCACCTTAAAAGCTTGGTCTTACTTAGAAATGGTGGGTTGCACAATGTCTCCCTATCTGTTCATTTGGGGCAATTTGTATTGTAAAGAACAGAGGTTTTTTTTTCAAATTGAGTAGTTTCGGTGGTTCACTTTGAAAATTTGAAAAATATTGAAGGACAAAAGCATCTTTTTATTGCTTCTGTCAAATATAACAGCATTTTATATGGTCTGGGGAGGTTTAAGTCCTATTAGAAATTATAGGGGAGGTATTTGTATTTATGGGAAAACTCAGGGGAGGTTTAAGTCTTTTACCCAATAATTTATGCACCACTAGCTATCGGGCAAATAAGGAACAGATGATCTGCTTACTTTTTGATAACAGGGGAGAGATTGAGGAGAATGTCACCCAAAGAATTAGAGCAGAATGGCAAAATGGAGGGATGCATCTAGACTTTTAGGCTGTGTTTGGTTTTAAGGAAAAGGTAGGGAAAGCTAAGGAAACCTATACAAATCTTTTATAGTACCTTTCCCTTCCTTTTCCTACTTTTTCCTTCAAACCAACATACCCTTATGTGATAGGAGAATACCACTTAAATTAAAAGGAAAATTCTGTAAAACAGTTGTAAGGCCAGCTATGTTGTAAGGAGCAGAGTGTTGTGCAGTTAGAAGACCACCAATTGCACCAGTTAGAAGAATGATTTGTTACACATTGAGGAGGCTAGAAGAACTCGGGGTAGACCGAAAAGAACATGGGTAGAAGTAGTAAGAAATGATTTAAGCACTAACAATTTAACAGTGGATATTGCTTTAAATAGACTGGATTGGCAAAACAGGATTCATGTAGCCAACCCCATATAGTTGGGATAAGGCATGGATGATGTGATGATGATGATGATGATGATCTGATTATTTTTCATCATTTCAAACGTATAAAAGTTTCTCTAGAAGGCATTACCCAATATTGGTCCCAGCTATTTAGGGCCTTGGGAGGGGTAGACTGGATTATAGGTACAACCCTAACCTTTGGCATTTTTTCACACAAAGTGACCGCCCTTAGACTTAATTTTGGCCCTTCAAATGTGCAAGTATGTTCCATGTATTGCTTATAGACATGCTTACAGCATAAAGTCCTCCTTATGTTTGCAGCCAAATACATCCAAGAAGCTTCAATACGAGTAGATTAACTAAATTTCAATATTTTCATTGAAGAATAAGAGTTAGAAGTTCATGAGTAGATAAGATATAAAATGCTGAAAATAAGGGTTGTAAATGCAGGTTCATAGTGATATATGATATAGTATATGGTCACCTCAAATGACAGATAAAAGGTCACTCTGCAATACAATTTGAAGAAGAGAGTATTATTTTGACAGTGATGTGATATCTGCAGTAATGATGGATGCCACATAATGCCTTAGGATCTGCTATTAGCTAGACAAAAAGTAATGGCATCATTAATATTACCTTCAAGAATATTCTAAAGATAATTAAGTGAAATGGAACTATTACCTCAAATACTTTTTGCATATACTTTCCTGAGACATTCTTAATTGTACCTTGTTATTGCTTTGCCCCACGAGGACACATAACCTATGAAGTGGCCATCCTTGTCATGCCTGATAGAAAAGAGGATGAATAAGGACACGTATGATTCCTTGCCTTTCATTCTTAGAATAGTAACTTTTCAACATATCCAGCTATCACCTTACAAAGATGTTGACAATTGCTGCCTTAAGTTTGAAAATGATCTACAACTACTTTTTGCCCTACTTTCTTCTGATGACAGTAGAAATACAGTCTCACCCACCTTAAGCAATTAGGGAATTTTTTTCCTACTTTTGTCTCTATAGTTGAATACTAGCCTAAGGAATTAAGGTATTTTTCTTCACATTGCATATGCTTACATATAGGTAATAACATCAATTTCAAAAAGCAGTGTGCCAACATCTTTCTGAAGAGCCAGGCAATGGTTTTTTCCAATTTATGTATTTCTTTGTTTTCAATTCATTGTTGGTGCGAGATGATATCATATAGTACATAATTCATCTGGTTTAATTTCCCATCCAGAAAATACCTCCTTCAAAGCAGTATATTAAAGAGTTGGGTTGGGGATGGGAGGAATAGAAACTGCATATTGACATAACATGCCTCCTTGATATGGTACCCTTTCCACCTTTTCGGTGGTACCAACATTGGCACATAAGGAATCACCATATGCTTAGCTTGCAAATACAGTCATCTGAAAAATTAGCTATAGGGTGAAAAATCAAGATAAGATACTGACAATTTCTAAGTGGCTGGTTATGCATATTTTAAAATTTTCAACAGAGAAAATATGTTTATTGCTTACTTCAGAAAAATAAATATTATGGTATAGAATAGTAGAAAATATTCAATTTAGAAGCTGAACACGAACTCATGCAGAGTTGACATGAAACCTTGATGATTACTCGAGTATATGTTTTCATGATATTGATCTTATATTAATGTAAGAAACATATATTCATAAAAAAACAACCATCAAATAATGCAACAGTAAACAACTTTATGGTCATTTTCATCTCAATTCACCCAAACAATTCAGGATAGAGCATCAGCAGCTGATATGTTGATAACTTAAAATTCTATCAAGTCCTCTCAACTAGCGGATCACATTCAATGACACCATACCTCTTCCCAACCCTCCAGCTGTATGGACCAAAAAAAATCATAACCATGACGAAATATAGAGACAAAGTGTGATGGAGCTAATGATAAATTCATCCTCAACACTCCATACCCAACACCGAAGTACACGTAGCTGATCATCTCTTCAATCCCAACATCTTAATTAGTTGGCCAATTCTTGACTGAGAATAAACCAAAACTTAGATCAACTAAAGAATCTTCTTTGAGAACTAGAGTTAAAATTTTTGACAATTAAGATATAACAGTGGCGGAAAAAATGGTTGACATATAATCTTCTATAAGCATCCAGCCAATACAACTTAAGGACCATGCTCATCACAGAAATGGAGCACTCATCATATAATCCAGATTGGTGACCTAGTGGACCATGATTATGTCATGGACAAATAAGGTAAAGATTGTTGAGGATGAATTATTGAAGACAGAAATGAAGTAGTAGAAATCTGCTGAATTCAAAAATATGAATAGAAAAGGTAGTTTCTTGAAGAGAGAAGGAGAAGAAGAGAAGAAGAGAACTTGAAAAGAAAAGAGGGCAATAACCTGGCCGCCCCTTCACTTATTATTTATACTAAAAATAATAGAGCAGTACAAAGACAACTATGCCCTTATAGGGCAGCAAAACATAAAACAGCATATATAAGACTCAAAAACATAATAAAATTTGGACTCACATAACTACTATGGTCCCCACCTCCTATCTAACAACTAACATAAAACATCTACTCAGAAAACAGCATATATAAGTCATACTCTGTTTCTTTGGTAGAGTTTTAAATATGTGCCTAAAATGCTGGTCGAACTTCAAGTGACTATCTCCTAACTGGTTACCTGGAGGTTGTACAGAAGCTGTTTCAGTTAATAACTCTACTAGACAACTTCCCAGCTGCACACATACAGAAAGTTGTCTTTCAAAATCGAGCATAAATAAAAAGCAAATAAGTAGAAAATTTCTTAAATATTCAGAAGAAAAGAAGAAGAAGAAGAAGAAGAAGAAGAAGACATAAGGCAGCAAACCTTAGCATGGGCATCCCAATCCCCAAGGTCTAATCACATTCTCGTTTTTTTCAAGCTTTTGCACCTCAATCAACTTTTTCCTTTTCATTAAAATATTAGCAAATTTCACGAGAATATCTTGTTCCTTATTTACTTTGTCATCTCCATGAAGAAGGAAGCAGGCAATATTGTAGTACTTACAGCCAAAGCTTCACAAATCACAAGAGCAAGCAAGCGAGCAAGAGGGATTCTTCAGCTTGGAATCTACTATGCTTCCAATATTTACCATGAATCACATGTATATCTGGTGCTGCTTGAGTGCTTCTCAATAAAATCACGTAAGTAACATTCAGTATAGAGAAAGATCTCAAAATTTTGGTCCAGGTAACAGGGCTTTGCTCTGCAGTTGACTTGATTTATCAACTTAGTTTGACTACTTCTATGTCCCTTGCATAAGCAGGATTTTAGGTTGCAACTTGCAAGCCACCCAACCTCAAGTCTAACTGAAACAAGTGAACACCCAATGCAAGAAAATGCTTCTATGGTCTGGCTATTGATTTCAATTGTGAACTGCCAGCCACCCTTCTCACATTTACAGCTCCCAAATTTTAATTGAATAACTGATCTCAATCATAAAAGCTCATTAAATTCACTTGGTTTCTGGTAAGCAACAAATCCAGTTGATATTCAAATTGAATGATCCATGTACTTGTGAACTTTTGGAGCATTCTCATTCTTTTTTGGTATAAATTATTGGGCATTGAGGACCATAAGAAACAAAACATCTTCGTTATGGTCTTCCATTGCACTTTGGAGCAATAGTTCACCATCCAAAAGGAATCCTTCTCGGTTGCTAAAGAAATATAAAAATGAGGTTATTTTGAAAGTGCACTTCAGAGAAGAGTGTGGTTTCAAATTATGCTGAAGAGTGAAAACTAGAATCGCAATTTTCATTTAAGATGGTTTCAGAACCCCGCAAAAGCCAATTCATGTAGGCCCACACTCAAAATGAACATCTCAAATAGATACAGAAATCCATTAGTTCAGAAAATTAATACAAAGAGATGATCATTGAAGAGAAGTCGAACAACCATTGATGAGAAGAAATGGGATATTTTATTACTATTAAATTAAAAACACAGAAGTCAAAAATGAATGGCTGACTAGTAAATATGACAAGCATGAAAAAAGACATCATCGACACCAGAGTTCTCTAAAATATACAGCTAGTCATCTGGAGGAAAGAGTCTTGAGATCAACATCATTTAGAAAAGAAGGGACAACTACTGCTGGCTGAACAATGAATCCTGCCTTCTGGCAAGCATCTTCAAGAAGCTTCACTTGTGAAGGTCCATCTGGACAGAACGCAATCACGGCTCCACCACTTCCAGTAAATTTTGACGCGGCTCCCACCTTTCTAGCCACCTCTACCATCTCTATGTTCATAGCACCAAGGGCTTCATCCCCAAACATCCGCCTAGAAAACACCCAAAATGTGTATCAAGCTAAAAAGGAATGACAAATAAAAAGATAAAACAAAAACTAAAAAAGAGAAAACCTGGAATATGAGAACTAATAAGATCCATCATAATACTTGAGTTAAATTTCACCAACTTAAATGTTATCCCATGGTCAAACCAACCATGAAAAATTAATATGATATTAAAAGTTCAAGGGATCATATTGTGAGAGAACCTATGTACTGTGGAAGTGGTAGAATCTTGATTCTCAGAAGAACGGTATAAACATGTTATTTCTTATTACACTGCAAAGTTGATGCCAAAATAGCTTTTGGGAAAATTACAAAAAGAAGAGGTATGATTTAAATTCTCTATACCAAATATCAACAAAAAAAAAACTCTTTGCCAACATCATTCAGTAAACTGTTTGCATTAATCTTTCTTGTTTCTAAAGTTAGTCCCAGATCTAATACAAACCCCGTTTTGTATTACTTGTTTTATCAACTAAAAATAAAAAAGATGACTATGTCTTTATATTCTTTCCCCTGCACTGCCACTATTTTGATTGAAAATTAACTTGCTGGAATCATGTTGTTGGAAATCAAAATAGATAAATGATTAATTAAATAAATATGAAAATTGAAAACAGAAGAAAACAGAATTGTACTTTGGCAGTCAGGTTATGCGTAAAAGTAGAAATACAAAGGAAAAAGGAAAAAAATGCTTTATTAATGGACCTCTCCTCAATAATAATAAAAATCAATTAAAAAGATTATTAGATGTGTAAAAGCCATTTTAAAAATAGTGAGCAAAAATTGAACAAAAGGAGGAATAAGTGGGCAGAAGTTCTTTTTTTCGCAAAGATTTTTGTTTCGCAATCCCTTTTTTATCAGCAGAAAAAGGAAATTTTTTTATCACAATCCCTTATTGTAAATGAAAATTTAGAAGTGCCCCAAATAGTAATTTTTCCATAGCTTTTTCTTTTCATTTCCCCCTTTTCCAGGGCTTACCTTCGAAGATCAAAATTACGATTCATGAGGTCTGCAAGTTTGTTGTAGTCCTTCTCAAGTAGGGCTGTACGTCCTTCTAAACCAATATTTGCAACTTCTGTCATTGATGATATGATAAACTCATCACCATCAAGCCACCTCTTGCGAACAGTACTATGTACCTGTTTTGACAAATTTGATGAACAACTCATATTAAACAATAAAATAGACAAAAAAGTAGCATGGCATGGAAACAAGATTCAATGGGTTGCACCAAGATGAACTTTAAGGTTAAAAATAACAAGGATAGTATATATTTTCTTAACACCAAGATGATCTGTACTACACTACTAATCATAGTTTTCAAGGTGTCTAGGCGATTCTGGGCGACACTGGGGCGCCTAGTCTCCTAGTTGCCTAGGCGTCACCCAGGCAATAAAAATTTTATAATACAAAAAACTAACTTTTGGCTAGTTCCCTAGTTTTATATATCATTCAGCATGTATATTAATTGGAAAAATGGCAATTCTCTTTAGTAAGAACATTAAATTTCCTTTAAATATGTGGTAAATCATCACATCTAAAAAATAAAAATCTTTTACATATACTAATTTCATTATTTTCAAAAATAATACTACTATAACAAGTATTTAAAAGAGCAATTTCATATCAATTAGCAGCTAAATAAGGTTATTAACTTTATATGATAAATATTCAAGATGGAATGTAAAATAGAAAAAACAAGGATGGAGTTTCTGTTTTATTTAATTAGAGAGAGAGAAAGAATAGAAAAAAAAACCTCCTTATAATTATATCCTTTCTTTCCTCTTTCTTTTTTTCTTTCTTTCTCTCTTTTTCTCTCTTCAAAACCCCTTGATCTTTTAAATTTCAATAATAAAACATTAAAATAAGGTATAATTGATATATATATATAGCATATAATAAAATCTTTTAGCATACATTAATAAGATACAGCAATATAAATGATATTATAACAGATGCCTGCCTTGTCATTTTTGTCGCCTAGGCGGGTGCCTAGTTGCTAAAAGTCAAGGCGTTTGGGCAAGGCGCCCAGCCAAGGGTGCCTAGTCACCTAGGCAACACCTTGACAACTATGCTACTAGTCTATAATCTTGGACCATTACACTTGTTTTTTCTCCATCAGTTTCTAACCTAGAAATCAAGTGGAATGCATCAAACAGCAGCCCTCTCCTTCCACACGTAGTACATCACATGGCACATACAAGCTGATGTGCATAGTACTACTCCTTCAACAAGTATCCCCCAGTGTTGTAATAGGCTGCCAATGTATTATATTGCATATTCCTTTATCAAGAAACTATTAATTTGATGAAAAAACTGCAACATAGATTTAATATAATAAGAAAACATACAGCTTGGACTTTCTAATATTTAACTACTGTATGACAAAGTATGCTCAAATAATGGATAGATGCAAGGGCAATGACAAAACAGGAGAATATTTATACAAGAAACCAAGAGGCATTCCCAGTGAATGAGAGAACACAACTGACTACAGGAATATTTGCATCTTCTGTCAGTTAAGTTTATAAATTGAAGAGGGATACATGACATTATAGGAAGCCAACCTTGCCAGAATCACTTGGGTTTTCAGCGTAAATGAGATAGAGAGGAGGAAGGAGACTAATATCCATGGGAGTATACAAACCATGTCCCAAGTTATCCATGTGCTCCTTGTTGAATTCCTGTCAAAGAATCAATCAGAATGGTTATATTTCTTGTTTTCATATTAAACAAATTCACAAAAAGCAACAAGGAATCTGACAACTGGAAAATGACAAAATTGGACCAATTGAAAATTACTTCAAAATTTAAAATATTACAGTACCATGTATACAAGGCCGCCATAGACCTGTGCGACCCGATCTTGAAGACCAGCAACAATTCCAAGTTCTTTTTCTGCATTAAGAATTAGATTGGGCCTGACCTCAACTTTAACCAGGTGTCTGACCTTGTAGAAATCAAGTAAGCAACTTAAAGCAGCACAAACAATGGCACTGGAACCAGAAAGCCCTGTCTGAAATACCAAAACCATAATAAAAACTTTGGCCATATGTTGCAATTAGGAAAAGAGATTCTCTTTAAGTGTGAGAAAATGTTTTTCCATAAAGAATAAGAGCTATAAAAATGCAAAAATCCAATTACTGTAACAAAAGTACCTAGATTTTATAAACCATTAATAATTTCCAAATACTTAAATGCAATATTGAAATGTACATATTTACATGTCAATTTTCATTAACAAAAAGGGAGAAATAACTAACTCTTCTTTAAATCATCATGTTAACAATTAATGTTGGTTAAATGATAAACTTGCCTACATTTGTGCTGAGAATGAATATCAAATCTAGCACTTTGATGTTTGACTCTATCAAATAATGATGTATTTGGCACAGATGACATTCTTGAATTCACATTTCCCAGAAAGTTGTTGCACATTCCTAGATCACTCATTTGTTTCTCAGAAGTTGGATGCAAAAAAAATTGTTTATTAGTCTTCTGTAACCATAATAAAAATGGTTTAGAAGATGATCTGGAAACCATTTCTCCATACAAATCATGGATGAGATGGGAAAAAAATATTAAGATTCAAATATGCCCATCATATAGTTAATG